>NW_026047584.1:2914866-4321049 GCF_023864345.2 Schistocerca serialis cubense | reverse complement strand
AGAACTTCCAAGGTATACAGTAAACCTGAACTGTAGCATCGGAATCTATAACTAGTGTCACAGGAATGGATCAAAACATAGACAGTAAGAAGAGTCAGTCTTCGTGTACTAAAGTTGGCATTTTGCCTTTTGTATTTAATTCCGATGCAATTTCTGTGTTTCATCGTCAATAAAAAGGCCCAAGGGATACTGTAAACATGAAGTGAAGCATCGGAATCTATAACTAGTGTCACAGGAATGGTTCAAAACATAGACAGTAGGAAGAATCAGCCTTCTTGTACTTATGTCGGCATTGTGCCTTTTGTATTTAATTCCGATGCATTTTCTGTGTTTCATCGTCGATAAGAAGGTCCAAGGTATACAGTAAACCTGAAGTAATGCATCGGAATCTATAACTAGTGTCACAGGAATTTGTCAAACATAGTCAGTAAGAAGAGTCAGTCTTCTTGTACTTAAGTCGGCATTGTGCCTTTCGTATTTAATTCCGATACAATTTCTGTGTTTTACCGTCAATAAGAAGGTCAGAGGGATACAGTAATCCTGAAGTGAAGCATCGGAATCTATAACCAGTGTCACAGGAATGGTTCAAACATTGACGGTAAGAAGAGTCAGTCTTCGGGTACTTAAGTCGGCATTGTCCCTTTTGTATTTAATTCCGATGCAATTTCCGTGTTTCATCGTCAATAAGAAGGTAAAAGGGATACAGTAAACCTGAAGTGAAGCATCGGAATCTATAACCAGTGTCACAGGAATGGTTCAAACATTGACAGTAAGAAGAGTCAGTCTTCGGGTACTTAAGTCGGCATTGTGCCTTTTCTATTTAATTCCGATGCAATTTCTGTGTTTCATCGTCAATAAGAAGTTCCAAGGGATACAGTAAACCTGAAGTGAAGCATCGGAATCTATAACTAGTGTCACAGGAATGGTTGAAACATAGACAGTAGGAAGAGTCTGTCTTCGGGTACTTAAGTCGGCATTGTGCCTTTTGTATTTAATTCCGATACTATTTCTGTGTTTCATCGTCAATAAGAAGGTCCAAGGTATACAGTGAACCTGAAGTGAAGCATCGGAATCTATAACTAGTGTCACAGGAATGGTTCAAAACATAGTCAGTAAGAAGAGTCAGTCTTCTTGTACTTAAGTCGGCATTGTGCCTTTTCTATTTAATTCCGATGCAATTACTGTGTTTCATCGTAAATAAGAATGTCCAAGGTATACAGTAAACCTGAAGTAAAGCGTCAGAATCTATAACTAGTGTCACAGCAATGGTTCTAACTATAATCACTAAGAGGAGTCAGTTTCCTTGTACTTAAGTCGGCATTGTGCCTTTTCTATTTAATTCCGATGCAATTTCTGTGTTTCATCGTCAATAAAAAGGTCCAAGGGATACAGTAAACCTGAAGTGAAGCATCAGAATCTATAACTAGTGTCACAGGAATGGTTCAAAACATAGTCAGTAAGAAGAGTCAGTCTTCTTGTACTTAAGTCGGCATTGTGCCTTTTGTATTTAATTCCGATGCAATTTCTGTGTTTCATCGTCAATAAGAAGGTCAGAGGGATACAGTAAACCTGAAGTGAAGCATCGGAATCCATAACTAGTGACACAGGAATGGTTGAAACATAGACAGTAAGATGAGTCTGTCTTCTTGTACTTAAGTCGGCATTGTGCCTTTTGTATTTAATTCCGATCCAATTTCCGTGTTTCATCGTCAATAAGAAGGTCCAAGGGATACAGTAAACATGAAGTGAAGCATCGGAATCTATAACTAGTGTCACAGGAATGGTTCAAAACATAGTCAGTAAGAATAGTCAGTCTTCTTGACCTTAAGTCGGCATTGTGCCTTTTTTATTTAATTCCGATGCAATTTCTGTGTTTCATCGCCAACAAGAAGGTCCAAGGGATACAGTAAACCTGAAGTGAAGCATCGGAATCTATAACTAGTGTCACAGGAATGGTTCGAATCATAGACAGTACGAAGAGTCAGTCTTCTTGTACTTAAGTCGGCATTGTGGCTTTTCTATTTAATTACGATGCAATTTATGTGTTTCATCGTCAATAAGAAGGTCAGAGGGAGACAGTAAACCTGAAGTGAAGCATCGGAATCTATAACTAGTGTCACCGGAATGGTTCAAAACATAGACAGTAAGAAGTGTCAGTCTTCTTGTACTTATGTCGGCTTGTGCCTTTTCTATTTAATTCCGATGCAATCTCTGTGTTTCATCGTCAATAAGAAGGTCAGAGGGATACAGTAAACCTGAAGTGAAGCATCGGAATCTATAACTAGTGTCACAGGAATGGTTCAACACATAGTCAGTATGAACAGCCAGTCTTCTTGTCCTTAAGTCGGCATTGTGCCTTTTGTATTTAATTCCCATGCAATTTCTGTGTTTCATCGTCAATAAGAACTTCCAACGTATACAGTAAACCTGAAGTGAAGCATCGGAATCTATTGCTAGTGTCACAGGAATGGTTCAAATCATAGACAGTAAGAAGAGTCAGTTTCCTTGTACTTAAGTCGGCATTGTGCCTTTTGTATTTAATTTCGATGGAATTTCTGTGTTTCATCGTCAATAAGGAGGTCCAAGGCGTACAGTGAACCTGAAGTGCAGCATCGGACTCTATAACTAGTGTCACAGAAATGGTTCAAAACGTAGACAGTAGGAAGAGTCAGTCTTCTTGTACTGAAGTCGGCATTGTGCCTTTTGTTTTTAATTCCGATGCAATTTCTGTGTTTCATACGCAAAAGAAGGTCCAAGGGAAACAGTAAACCTGATGGGAAGCATCGCAATCTATAACTAGTGTCACAGGAATGGTTCAAAACATAGTCAGTAAGAAGAGACAGTCTTCTTGACCTTAAGTCGCCATTGTGCCTTTTGTATTTCATTCCGAAGCAATTTCTGTGTTTCATCGGCACTAAGGTCAGAGGGATTCAGTAAACACGAAGTGAAGCATCGGAATCTATAACTAGTGTCACAGGAAGGGTTCAAAACATAGACAGTAGGATGAGTCAGTTTTCTTGTATTTAAGTCGGCATTGTGCCTTTTGTATTTAATTCCCATGCAATTTCTGTGTTTCACCGTCAATAAGGAGGACAGTGGGATACAGTAAACCTGAAGTGAAGCATCGGAATCTATAACTAGTGTCACAGGAATGGTTCAAACATAGACAGTAGGAAGAGTCAGTTTTCTTGTACTTAAGTCGGCATTGTGCCTTTTGTATTTAATTCCGATGCAATTTCTGTGTTTCATCGTCAATAAGAAGGTAAAAGGGATACAGTAAACCTGGAGTGAAGCATCGGAATCTACAACTAGTGCCACAGGAATGGTTCAAATCATAGACCGTAAGAAGAGTCAGTCTTCTTGTACTTATGTCGGCATTGTGCCTTTTCTATTTAATTCCGATGCAATATCTGTGTTTCATCGTCAATAAGAAGGTCACAGGGATACAGTAAACCTGAAGTGAAGCATCGGAATCTATAACTAGTGTAACAGGAATGGTTCAACACATAGTCAGTATGAACAGTCAGTCCTCTTGTCCTTAAGTCGGCTTTGTGCCTTTTGTATTTAATTCCAATGCAATTTCTGTGTTTCATCGTCAATAAGAAGGTCCAAGGGATACAGTAAACCTGATGTGCAGCATCGGACTCTATAATTAGTGTCACAGAAATGGTTCAAAACGTGATAGTAGGAAGAGTCAGTCTTCTTGTACTTAAGTTGGCATAGTGCCTTTTGTTTTTAATTCCGATGCAATTTCTGTGTTTCATTCGCAATAAGAAGGTCCAAGGGAAACAGTAAACCTGAAGTGAAACATCGCAATCTATAACTGGTGTCACAGGAATGGTTCAAAACATAGTCAGTAGGAAGAGACAGTCTTCTTGTCCTTAAGTCGCCATTATGCCTATGATATTTAATTCCGATGCAATTCCTGTGTTTCATCGTCAAAAAGAACTTCCAAGGTATACAATAAACCTGAAGTGTAGCATCGGAATCTATAACTAGTGTCACAGGAATGGATCAAAACATAGACAGTAAGAAGAGTCAGTCTTCGTGTACTAAAGTTGGCATTTTGCCTTTTGTATTTAATTCCGATGCAATTTCTGCGTTTCATCGTCAATAAAAAGGCCCAAGGGATACTGTAAACATGAAGTGAAGCATCGGAATCTATAACTAGTGTCACAGGAATGGTTCAAAACATAGACAGTAGGAAGAATCAGCCTTCTTGTACTTATGTCGGCATTGTGCCTTTTGTATTTAATTCCGATGCATTTTCTGTGTTTCATCGTCGATAAGAAGGTCCAAGGTATACAGTAAACCTGAAGTAAAGCATCGGAATCTATAACTAGTGTCACAGGAATAGTTCAAACCATAGACAGTAAGAAGGGTCAGTCTTCTTGTACTTAAGTCGACATTGTGCCTTTTCTATTTAATTCCGATGCAATTTCTGTGTTTCATCGTAAATAAGAATGTCCAAGGTATACAGTAAACTTGAAGTAAAGCGTCGGAATCTATAACTAGTGTCACAGCAATGGTTCAAACTATAATCACTAAGAGGAGTCAGTCTTCTTGTACTTAAGTCGTAATTGTGCCTCTTCTATTTAATTCCGATGCAATTTCTGTGTTTCATCGTCAATAAGAAGGTCCAATGGATACAGTAAACCTGGAGTGAAGCATCGGAATCTATAACTAGTGTCACAGGAATGGTTCAAAACATAGACAGTAAGAAGAGTCAGTCTTCTTGTACTTAAGTCGGCATTGTGCCTTTTCTATTTAATTCCGATGCAATTTCTGTGTTTCATAGTCAATAAGAAGGTCAGAGGGATACAGTAAACCTGAAGTGAAGCATCGGAATCTATAACTAGTGTCACAGGAATGGTTCAAAACATAGTCAGTAAGAAGAGTCAGTCTTCTTGTACTTAAGTCGGCATTGTGCCTTTTCTATTTATTTCCGATGCAATTTCTGTGTTTCTTCGTCAATAAGAAGGTCAGAGGGATACAGTAAACCTGAAGTGAAGCATCGGAATCTATAACTAGTGTCACAGGAATGGTTCAAATCATAGTCAGTAAGAAGAGTCAGTCTTCTTGTAATTAAGTCGGCATTGTGCCTTTTGTATTTAATTCCGATGCAATTTCTGTGTTTCATCGTCAATAAGAAGGTCAGAGGGATACAGTAAACCTGAAGTGAAGCATCGGAATCTATAACTAGTGTCACAGGAATGGTTGAAACATAGACAGTAAGAAGAGTCTGTCTTTTTGTACTTAAGTCGGCATTGTGCCTTTTGTATTTAATTCCGATGCAATTTCCGTGTTTCATCGTCAATAGGAAGGTCCAAGGGATACAGTAAACATGAAGTGAAGCATCGGAATCTATAACTAGTGTCCTAGGAATGGTTCAAAACATAGTCAGTAAGAAGAGTCAGTCTTCTTGTACTTAAGTCGGCATTGTGCCTTTTCTATTTAATTCCGATGCAATTTCTGTGTTTCATCGTCAATATGAAGGTCCAAGGGATACAGTAAACCTGGAGTGAAGCATCGGAATCTATAACTAGTGTCACAGGAATAGTTCAAACCATAGACAGTAAGAAGAGTCAGTCTTCTTGTACTTAAGTCGACATTGTGCCTTTTCTATTTAATTCCGATGCAATTTCTGTGTTTCATCGTAAATAAGAATGTCCAAGGTATACAGTAAACCAGAAGTAAAGCGTCGGAATCTATAACTAGTGTCACAGCAATGGTTCAAACTATAATCACTAAGAGGAGTCAGTCTTCTTGTACTTAAGTCGGCATTGTGCCCTTTCTATTTGATTCCGATGCAATTTCTGTGTTTCATCGGCAATATGAAGGTCCAATGGATACAGTAAACCTGGAGTGAAGCATCGGAATCTATAACTAGTGTCACAGGAATGGTTCAAAACATAGACAGTTAGAAGAGTCAGTCTTCTTGTACTTAAGTCGGCATTGTGCCTTTTCTATTTAATTCCGATGCAATTTCTGTGTTTCATAGTCAATAAGAAGGTCAGAGGGATACAGTAAACCTGCAGTGGAGCATCGGAATCTATAACTAGTGTCACAGTAATGGTTCAAAACATTGACAGTAAGAAGAGTCAGTCTTCTTGTATTTAAGTCGGCATTGTGCCTTTTCTTATTGACGATGAAACACAGAGATTGCATCGAAACTAAATACAAAAGGCACAATGCCGACTTAAGTACAAAAAGACAGACTCTTCTTACTGTCTATGTTTCAACCATTCCTGTGACACTAGTTATAGGTTCCGATGCTTCACTTCAGGTTTACTGTATCCCTCTGACCTTCTTATTGACGATGAAACACAGAAATTGCATCGGAATTAAATACAAAAGGCACATTGCCGACTTAAGTACAAGAAGACTGACTCTTCTTACTGACTATGTTTTGAACCATTCCTGTGACACTAGTTATAGATTCCGATGCTTCACTTCAGGTTTACTGTATCCCTCTGACCTTCTTATTGACGAAGAAACACAGAAATTGCATCGGAAATAAATAGAAAAGGCACAATGCCGACTTAAGTACAAGAAGACTGACTCTTCTTACTGACTATGTTTTGAACCATTCCTGTGACACTAGTTATAGATTCCGATGCTTCACTTCAGGTTTACTGTATCCCTCTGACCTTCTTATTGACTATGAAACACAGAAATTGCATCGGAATTAAATAGAAAAGGCACAATACCGACTTAAGTACAAGAAGACTGACTCTTCTAACTGTCTATGTTTTGAACCATTCCTGTGACACTAGTTATAGATTCCGATGCTTCACTCCAGGTTTACTGTATCCATTGGACCTTCTTATTGACGATGAAACACAGAAATTGCATCGGAATAAAATAGAAAGGGCACAATGCCGACTTAAGTACAAGAAGACTGACTCCTCTTAGTGATTATAGTTTGAACCATTGCTGTGACACTAGTTATAGATTCCGACGCTTTACTTCAGGTTTACTGTATACCTTGGACATTCTTATTTACGATGAAACACAGAAATTGCATCGGAATTAAATAGAAAAGGCACAATGTCGACTTAAGTACAAGAAGACTGACTCTTCTTACTGTCTATGGTTTGAACTATTCCTGTGACACTAGTTATAGAATCCGATGCTTCACTCCAGGTTTACTGTATCCCTTGGACCTTCATATTGACGATGAAACACAGAAATTGCATCGGAATTAAATAGAAAAGGCACAATGCCGACTTAAGTACAAGAAGACTGACTCTTCTTACTGACTATGTTTTGAACCATTCCTGTGACACTAGTTATAGATTCCGATGCTTCACTTCAGGTCCACTGTATACCTTGGACCTTCTTATTGACGATGAAACACAGAAATAGCATCGGAATTAAATACAAAAGGCACAATGCCGACTTAAGTACCCGAAGACAGACTCTTCTTACTGTCTATGTTTCAACCATTCCTGTGACACTATTTATAGATTCCGATGCTTCACTTCAGGTTTACTGTATCCCTCTGACCTTCTTATTGACTATGAAACACAGAAATTGCATCGGAATTAAATAGAAAAGGCACAATGCCGACTTAAGTACAAGAAGACTGACTCTTCTTACTGTCTATGTTTTGAACCTTTCCTGTGACACTAGTTATAGGTTCCGATGCTTCACTCCAGGTTAACTGTATCCACTGGACCTTCTTATTGACGATGAAACACAGAAATTGCATCGGAATTAAATACAAAAGGCACAATGCCGACTTAAGTACAAGAAGACTGACTCTTCCTACTGTCTATGTTTTGAACCAATTCTGTGACACTAGTTATAGAGCCCGATGCATCACTTCAGGTTTACTGTATCCCTTGGAACTTCTTATTGACGATGAAACACAGAAATTGCATCGGAATTAAATACAAAAGGGACAATGCCGTCTTAAGTACTCGAAGACTGACTCTTCTTACTGACTATGCCTTGAACCATTCCTGTGGCACTAGTTATAGATTCCGATGCTTCACTTCAGGTTTACTGTATCCCTTTTACCTTCTTATTGACGATGAAACACGGAAATTGCATCGGAATTAAATACAAAAGGGACAATGCCGACTTAAGTACCCGAAGACTGACTCTTCTTACTGTCAATGTTTGAACCATTCCTGTGACACTGGTTATAGATTCCGATGCTTCACTTCAGGATTACTGTATCCCTCTGACCTTCTTATTGACGGTAAAACACAGAAATTGCATCGGAATTAAATACGAAAGGCACAATGCCGACTTAAGTACAAGAAGACTGACTCTTCTTACTGACTATGTTTGAAGAATTCCTGTGACACTAGTTATAGATTCCGATGCTTTACTTCAGGTTTACTGTATACCTTGGACATTCTTATCGACGATGAAACACAGAAAATGCATCGGAATTAAATACAAAAGGCACAATGCCGACATAAGTACAAGAAGGCTGATTCTTCCTACTGGCTATGTTTTGAACCATTCCTGTGACACTAGTTATAGATTCCGATGCTTCACTTCATGTTTACAGTATCCCTTGGACCTTTTTATTGACGATGAAACACAGAAATTGCATCGGAATTAAATACAAAAGGCAAAATGCCAACTTTAGTACACGAAGACTGACTCTTCTTACTGTCTATGTTTTGAACCATTCCTGTGACACTAGTTATAGATTCCGATGCTACACTTCAGGTTTACTGTATTCCTTGGAAGTTCTTTTTGACGATGAAACACAGAAATTGCATCGGAATTAAATACAAAAGGCACAATGGCGACTTAAGGACAAGAAGACTGTCTCTTCCTACTGACTATGTTCTGAACCATTCCCGTGACACTAGTTATAGATTGCGATGCTTCACTTCAGGTTTACTGTTTCCCTTGGACCTTCTTATTGTGAATGAAACACAGAAATTGCATCGGAATTAAAAACAAAAGGCACAATGCCGACTTAAGTACAAGAAGACTGACTCTTCCAACTATCTACGTTTTGAACCATTTCTGTGACACTAGTTATAGAGTCCGATGCTGCACATCAGGTTTACTGTATCCCTTGGACCTTCTTATTGACGATGAAACACAGAAATTGCATCGGAATTAAATACAAAAGGCACAATGCCGACTTGAGGACAAGAGGACTGACTGTTCATACTGACTATGTGTTGAACCATTCCTGTTACACTAGTTATAGATTCCGATGCTTCACTTCAGGTTTACTGTATCCCTGTGACCTTCTTATTGACGATGAAACACAGAGATTACATCGGAATTAAATAGAAAAGGGTCAATGCCGACATAAGTACAAGAAGACTGACTCTTCTTACTGTCTATGTTTTGAACCATTCCTGTGGCACTAGTTGTAGATTCCGATGCTTCACTCCAGGTTTACTGTATCTCTTTTACCTTCTTATTGACGATGAAACACAGAAATTGCATCGGAATTAAATACAAAAGGCACAATGCCGACTTAAGTACAAGAAAAATGACTCTTCCTACTGTCTATGTTTGAAACATTCCTGTGACACTAGTTATAGATTCCGATGCTTCACTTCATGTTTACTGTATCCCACTGTCCTTCTTATTGACGGTGAAACACAGAAATTGCATGGGAATTAAATACAAAAGGCACAATGCCGACTTAAGTACAGGAAAACTGACTCATCCTACTGTCTATGTTTTGAACCATTCCTGTGACACTAGTTATAGATTCCGATGCTTCACTTCAGGTTTACAGAATCCCTCTGACCTTATTGCCGATGAAACACAGAAATTGCTTCGGAATGAAATACAAAAGGCACAATGGCGACTTAAGGTTAAGAAGACTGTCTCTTCTTACTGACTATGTTTTGAACCATTCCTGTGACACTAGTTATAGATTGCGATGCTTCCCATCAGGTTTACTGTTTCCCTTGGACCTTCTTATTGCGAATGAAACACAGAAATCGCATCGGAATTAGAAACAAAAGGCACAATGCCGACTTAAGTACAAGAAGACTGGCTCCTCCTACTGTCTATGATTTGAACCATTTCTGTGACACTAGTTATAGATTCCGATTCTTCACTTCAGGTTTACTGTATCCCTCTCACCTTCTTATTGACGGTGAAACACAGAAATTGCATCGGAATTAAATACAAAATGTATAATGCCGACTTAAGTACAAGAAGACTGACTCTTCTTACTGTCTATGTTTTGACCCATTCCATTGACACTAGTTATGGATTCCGATGCTTCACTCCAGGTTCACTGTATCCCTTGGACCTTGTTATTGACGATGAAACACAGAAATTGCATCGGAATTAAGTAGAAAAGGCACAATGCCGACTTAAGTACAAGAAGACCGACTCTTCTTACTAACTATGATTTGAACCATTCCTGTGACACTAGTTATAGATTCCGATGCTTCACTTCATGTTTACAGTATCCCTTGGACCTTTTTATTGACGATGAAACACAGAAATTGCATCGGAATTAAATACAAAAGGCCAATTGCCAACATTAGTACACGAAGACTGACTCTTCTTACTGTCTATGTTTTGAACCATTCCTGTGACACTAGTTATGGATCCCGATGCTACACTCCAGGTTTACTGTATCCCCTGGACCTTCTTATTGACGATGAAACACAGAAATTGCATCGAAATTAAATACAAAAGGCACAATGCCGACTTAAGGACAAGAAGACTGACTCGTCTTACTGACTTAGTTTTGAACCATTCCTGTGACACTAGTTATAGATTCCGATGCTACACTTCAGGTTTACTGTATACCTTGGAAGTTCTTATTGACGATGAAACACAGAAATTGCATGGGAATTAAATACAAAAGGCACAATGCCGACTTAAGGACAAGATGACTGACTGTTCATACTGACTATGTTTTGAACCATTCCGGTGACACTAGTTATAGATTCCGATGCTTCACTTCAGGTTTACTGTATCCCTCTGACCTTCTTATTGACGATGAAACACATAAATTGCATCGTAATTAAATACAAAAGCCACAATGCCGACTTAAGTACAAGATGACTGAATCTTCGTACAGTCTATGTTTCGAACCATTCCTGTGACACTAGTTATAGATTCCGATGCTTCACTTCAGGTTTACTGTATCCCTCTGACCTTCTTATTGACGATGAAACACATAAATTGCATCGGATTTAAATACAAAAGTCACAATGCCGACTTAAGTACAAGAAGACTGACTCTTCCTACTGTCTATGTTTTGAACCAATTCTGTGACACTAGTTATAGAGTCCGATGCTTCACTTCAGGTTTACTGTATCCCTTGGAACTTCTTATTGACGATGAAACACAGAACTTGCATCGGAATTAAATACAAAAGGGACAATGCCGACTTAAGTACCCGAAGACTGACTGTTCTTACTGACTATGCCTTGAACCATTCCTGTGACACTAGTTATAGATTCCGATGCTTCACTTCAGTTTTACTGTATCCCTCTGACCTTCTTATTGACAATGAAACACAGAAATTGCATGGGAATTAAATTCAAAAGGCACAATGCCGACTTAAGTACAAGAAAACTGACTCATCCTACTGTCTATGTTTTGGGCCATTCCTGTGACACTAGTTATAGATTCCGATGCTTCACTTCAGGTATACTGTATCCCTCTGACCTTATTGCCGATGAAACACAGAAATTGCTTCGGAATTAAATACAAAAGGCACAATGGCGACTTAAGGACAAGAAGACTGTCTCTTCTTACTGACAATGTTTTGAACCATTCCTGTGACACTAGTTATAGATTGCGATGCTTCACTTCAGGTTTACTGTTTCCCTTGGACCTTCTTATTGCGAATGAAACACTGAAATTGCATCGGAATTAGAAACAAAAGGTACAATGCCGACTTAAGTACAAGAAGACTGACTCTTCCTACTGTCTACGTTTTGAACCATTTCTGTGACACTAGTTATAGAGTCCGATGCTGCACTTCAGGTTTACTGTATCCCTTGGACCTTCTTATTGACGATGACACACAGAAATTGCATCGGAATTAAATACAAAAGGCACAATGCCGACTTAAGGACAAGAAGACTGACTGTTCATACTGACTATGTGTTGAACCATTCCTGTGACACTAGTTATAGATTCCGATGCTTCACTTCAGGTTTACTGTATCCCTGTGACCTTCTTATTGACGATGAAACACAGAGATTGCATCGGAATTAAATAGAAAAGGCACAATGCCGACATAAGTACAAGAAGACTGACTCTTCTTACTGTCTATGTTTTGAACCATTCCTGTGGCACTAGTTGTAGATTCCGATGCTTCACTCCAGGTTTACTGTATCCCTTTTACCTTCTTTTTGACGATGAAACACAGAAATTGCATCGGAATTAAATACAAAAGGCACAATGCCGACTTAAGTACAAGAGAACTGACTCTTCTTACTGTCTATGTTTGAACCATTCCTGTGACACTAGTTATAGATTCCGATGCTTCACTTCAGGTTTACTGTATCCCACTGTCCTTCTTATTGACGGTGAAACACAGAAATTGCATGGGAATTAAATACAAAAGGCACAATGCCGACTTAAGTACAAGAAAACTGACTCATCCTACTGTCTATGTTTTGAACAATTCCTGTGACACTAGTTATAGATTCCGATGCTTCACTTCAGGTTTACTGCATCCCTCTGACCTTATTGCCGATGAAACACAGAAATTGCTTCGGAATTAAATACAAAAGGCACAATGGCGACTTAAGGACAAGAAGACTGTCTCTTCTTACTGACTATGTTTTGAACCATTCCTGTGACACTAGTTATAGATTGCGATGCTTCACATCAGGTTTACTGTTTCCCTTGGACCTTCTTATTGCGAATGAAACACAGAAATTGCATCGGAATTAAATACAGAAGGTATAATGCCGACTTAAGTACAAGAAGACTGACTCTTCTTACTGTCTATGTTTTCACCCATTCCATTGACACTTGTTATGGATTCCGATGCTTCACTCCAGGTTGACTGTATCACTTGGACCTTGTTATTGACGATGAAACACAGAAATTGCATCGGAATTAAGTAGAAAAGGCACAATGCCGACTTAAGTACAAGAAAACTGACTCATCCTACTGTCTATGTTTTGAACCATTCCTGTGACACTAGCAATAGATTCCGATGCTTCACTTCAGGTTTACTGTATCCCACTGTCCTTCTTATTGACGGTGAAACACAGAAATTGCATGGGAATTAAATACAAAAGGCACAATGCCGACTTAAGTACAAGAAAACTGACTCTTCCTACTGTCTATGTTTTGAACCATTCCTGAGACACTAGTTTTGGATTCCGATGCTTCACTTCAGGTTTACTGTATCCCTCTGACCTTCTTATTGACAATGAAACACAGAAATTGCATGGGAATTAAATACAAAAGGCACAATGCCGACTTAAGTACAAGAAAACTGACTCATCCTACTGTCTATGTTTTGAACCATTCCTGTGACACTAGTTATAGATTCCGATGCTTCACTTCAGGTTTACTGTATCCCTCTGACCTTATTGCCGATGACACACAGAAATTGCTTCGGAATTAGATACAAAAGGCACAATGCCGACTTAAGGACAAGAAGACTGACTCTTCTTATTCTCTATGTTTTGAACCATTCCTGTGACACTAGTTATAGATTCCGATGCTTCACTCCAGGTTTACTGTATTCCTTGGACCTTCTTATTGACGATGAAACACAGAAACTGCATCGGAATGAAATAGAAAAGGCACAATGCCGACTTAAGTACAAGAAGACTGACTCTGCTTACTGATAATAGTTTGAACCATTCCGGTGACAATTGTTATAGATTCCGATGCTTCACTTCATGTTTACAGTATCCCTTGGACCTTTTTATTGACGATGAAACACAGAAACTGCATCGGAATTAAATACAAAAGGCCAATTGCCAACATTAGTACACGAAGACTCACTCTTCTTACTGTCTATGTTTTGAACCATTCCTGTGACACTAGTTATGGATCCCGATGCTACACTCCAGGTTTACTGTATCCCCTGGACCTTCTTATTGACGATGAAACACAGAAATTGCATCGAAATTAAATACAAAAGGCACAATGCCGACTTAAGGACAAGAAGACTGACTCTTCTTACTGACTATGGTTTGAAACATTCCTGTGACTCTAGTTATAGATTCCGATGCTACACTCCAGGTTTACTGTATCCCCTGGACCTTCTTATTGACGATGAATCACAGGAGTTGCATCGGAATTAAACACAAAAGGCACAATGCTGACTTAAGTACAAGAAGACTGACTCTTCTTAATGTCTATATTTTGTACCATTCCAGTGACACTAGTTATAGATTCCGATGCTTCACTTCAGGTTTACTGTATTCCTTGGACCTTCTTATTGACGATGAAACACAGAAATTGCATCGAAATTAAATACAAAAGGCACAATGCCGACTTAAGTACAAGAAGACTGACTCTTCTTACTGTCTATGTTTTGAACCATTACTGTAACACTAGGTATAGATTCCGATGCTTCATTCCTGGTTTACTGTATCCCTTGAACCTTCTTCTTGACGATGAAACACAGAAATTGCATCGGAATTAAATACAAAAGGCACAATGCCGACTTAAGGACAAGAAGACTGACTCTTCTTATTCTCTATGTTTTGAACCATTCCGGTGACACTAGTTATAGATTCCGATGCTTCACTTCAGGTTTACTGTATCCCTCTGACCTTCTTATTGACGATGAAACACATAAATTGCATCGGATTTAAATACAAAAGTCACAATGCCGACTTAAGTACAAGAAGACTGACTCTTCCTACTGTCTATGTTTTGAACCAATTCTGTGACACTAGTTATAGAGTCCGATGCTTCACTTCAGGTTTACTGTATCCCTTGGAACTTCTTATTGACGATGAAACACAGAAATTGCATCGGAATTAAATACAAAAGGGACAATGCCGACTTAAGTACCCGAAGACTGACTGTTCTTACTGACTATGCCTTGAACCATTCCTGTGACACTAGTTATAGATTCCGATGCTTCACTTCAGTTTTACTGTATCCCTCTGACCTTCTTATTGACAATGAAACACAGAAATTGCATGGGAATTAAATTCAAAAGGCACAATGCCGACTTAAGTACAAGAAAACTGACTCATCCTGCTGTCTATGTTTTGGGCCATTCCTGTGACACTAGTTATAGATTCCGATGCTTCACTTCAGGTATACTGTATCCCTCTGACCTTATTGCCGATGAAACACAGAAATTGCTTCGGAATTAAATACAAAAGGCACAATGGCGACTTAAGGACAAGAAGACTGTCTCTTCTTACTGACAATGTTTTGAACCATTCCTGTGACACTAGTTATAGATTGCGATGCTTCACTTCAGGTTTACTGTTTCCCTTGGACCTTCTTATTGCGAATGAAACACTGAAATTGCATCGGAATTAGAAACAAAAGGTACAATGCCGACTTAAGTACAAGAAGACTGACTCTTCCTACTGTCTACGTTTTGAACCATTTCTGTGACACTAGTTATAGAGTCCGATGCTGCACTTCAGGTTTACTGTATCCCTTGGACCTTCTTATTGACGATGACACACAGAAATTGCATCGGAATTAAATACAAAAGGCACAATGCCGACTTAAGGACAAGAAGACTGACTGTTCATACTGACTATGTGTTGAACCATTCCTGTGACACTAGTTATAGATTCCGATGCTTCACTTCAGGTTTACTGTATCCCTGTGACCTTCTTATTGACGATGAAACACAGAGATTGCATCGGAATTAAATAGAAAAGGCACAATGCCGACATAAGTACAAGAAGACTGACTCTTCTTACTGTCTATGTTTTGAACCATTCCTGTGGCACTAGTTGTAGATTCCGATGCTTCACTCCAGGTTTACTGTATCCCTTTTACCTTCTTTTTGACGATGAAACACAGAAATTGCATCGGAATTAAATACAAAAGGCACAATGCCGACTTAAGTACAAGAGAACTGACTCTTCTTACTGTCTATGTTTGAACCATTCCTGTGACACTAGTTATAGATTCCGATGCTTCACTTCAGGTTTACTGTATCCCACTGTCCTTCTTATTGACGGTGAAACACAGAAATTGCATGGGAATTAAATACAAAAGGCACAATGCCGACTTAAGTACAAGAAAACTGACTCATCCTACTGTCTATGTTTTGAACAATTCCTGTGACACTAGTTATAGATTCCGATGCTTCACTTCAGGTTTACTGCATCCCTCTGACCTTATTGCCGATGAAACACAGAAATTGCTTCGGAATTAAATACAAAATGCACAATGGCGACTTAAGGACAAGAAGACTGTCTCTTCTTACTGACTATGTTTTGAACCATTCCTGTGACACTAGTTATAGATTGCGATGCTTCACATCAGGTTTACTGTTTCCCTTGGACCTTCTTATTGCGAATGAAACACAGAAATTGCATCGGAATTAAATACAGAAGGTATAATGCCGACTTAAGTACAAGAAGACTGACTCTTCTTACTGTCTATGTTTTCACCCATTCCATTGACACTTGTTATGGATTCCGATGCTTCACTCCAGGTTGACTGTATCACTTGGACCTTGTTATTGACGATGAAACACAGAAATTGCATCGGAATTAAGTAGAAAAGGCACAATGCCGACTTAAGTACAAGAAAACTGACTCATCCTACTGTCTATGTTTTGAACCATTCCTGTGACACTAGCAATAGATTCCGATGCTTCACTTCAGGTTTACTGTATCCCACTGTCCTTCTTATTGACGGTGAAACACAGAAATTGCATGGGAATTAAATACAAAAGGCACAATGCCGACTTAAGTACAAGAAAACTGACTCTTCCTACTGTCTATGTTTTGAACCATTCCTGAGACACTAGTTTTGGATTCCGATGCTTCACTTCAGGTTTACTGTATCCCTCTGACCTTCTTATTGACAATGAAACACAGAAATTGCATGGGAATTAAATACAAAAGGCACAATGCCGACTTAAGTACAAGAAAACTGACTCATCCTACTGTCTATGTTTTGAACCATTCCTGTGACACTAGTTATAGATTCCGATGCTTCACTTCAGGTTTACTGTATCCCTCTGACCTTATTGCCGATGACACACAGAAATTGCTTCGGAATTAGATACAAAAGGCACAATGCCGACTTAAGGACAAGAAGACTGACTCTTCTTATTCTCTATGTTTTGAACCATTCCTGTGACACTAGTTATAGATTCCGATGCTTCACTCCAGGTTTACTGTATTCCTTGGACCTTCTTATTGACGATGAAACACAGAAACTGCATCGGAATGAAATAGAAAAGGCACAATGCCGACTTAAGTACAAGAAGACTGACTCTGCTTACTGATAATAGTTTGAACCGTTCCGGTGACAATTGTTATAGATTCCGATGCTTCACTTCATGTTTACAGTATCCCTTGGACCTTTTTATTGACGATGAAACACAGAAATTGCATCGGAATTAAATACAAAAGGCCAATTGCCAACATTAGTACACGAAGACTGACTCTTCTTACTGTCTATGTTTTGAACCATTCCTGTGACACTAGTTATGGATCCCGATGCTACACTCCAGGTTTACTGTATCCCCTGGACCTTCTTATTGACGATGAAACACAGAAATTGCATCGAAATTAAATACAAAAGGCACAATGCCGACTTAAGGACAAGAAGACTGACTCTTCTTACTGACTATGGTTTGAAACATTCCTGTGACTCTAGTTATAGATTCCGATGCTACACTCCAGGTTTACTGTATCCCCTGGACCTTCTTATTGACGATGAATCACAGGAGTTGCATCGGAATTAAACACAAAAGGCACAATGCTGACTTAAGTACAAGAAGACTGACTCTTCTTAATGTCTATATTTTGAACCATTCCAGTGACACTAGTTATAGATTCCGATGCTTCACTTCAGGTTTACTGTATTCCTTGGACCTTCTTATTGACGATGAAACACAGAAATTGCATCGAAATTAAATACAAAAGGCACAATGCCGACTTAAGTACAAGAAGACTGACTCTTCTTACTGTCTATGTTTTGAACCATTACTGTAACACTAGGTATAGATTCCGATGCTTCATTCCAGGTTTACTGTATCCCTTGAACCTTCTTCTTGACGATGAAACACAGAAATTGCATCGGAATTAAATACAAAAGGCACAATGCCGACTTAAGGACAAGAAGACTGACTCTTCTTATTCTCTATGTTTTGAACCATTCCTGTGACACTAGTTATAGATTCCGATGCTTCACTCCAGGTTTACTGTATTCCTTGGACCTTCTTATTGACGATGAAACACAGAAACTGCATCGGAATGAAATAGAAAAGGCACAATGCCGACTTAAGTACAAGAAGACTGACTCTTCTTACTGATAATAGTTTGAACCATTCCGGTGACAATTGTTATAGATTCCGATGCTTCACTTCAGGTTTACTGTATCCCTTGGACCTTGGTATTGACGGTGACACACAGAGATAGCATTGGAAGTAAATACAAAAGGCAAAATGCCAACTTTAGTACACGAAGACTGACTCTTCTTACTGTCTATGTTTTGAACCATTCCTGTGACACTAGTTATAGATTCCGATGCTTCACTTCAGGGTTACTGTATCCCTTGGACCTTCTTATTGACGATGAATCACAGAAAATGCATCGGAATTAAATACAAAAGGCACAATGCCGACTTAAGGACAAGAAGACTGACTGTTCATACTGACTATGTGTTGAACCATTCCATTGACACTAGTTATGGATTCCGATGCTTCACTCCAGGTTGACTGTATCCCTTGGGCCTTGTTATTGACGATGAAACACAGAAATTGCATCGGAACTAAGTAGAAAATGCGCAATGCCGACTTAAGTACAAGAAGACCGACTCTTCTTACTAACTATGTTTTGAACCATTCTTGTGACACTAGTTATAGATTCCGATGCTTCACTTCATGTTTACAGTATCCCTTGGACCTTTTTATTGACGATGAAATACAGAAATTGCATCGGAATTAAATACAAAAGGCCAATTGCCAACTTTAGTACACGAAGACTGACTCTTCTTACTGTCTATGTTTTGAACCATTCCTGTGACACTAGTTATGGATCCCAATGCTACACTCCAGGTTTACTGTATCCACTGGACCTTCTAATTGATGATGAAACAAAGAAATTGCATCGAAATTAAATACAAAAGGCACAATGCCGACTTAAGGACAAGAAGACTGACACTTCTTACTGACTATGTTTTGAAACATTCCTGTGACTCTAGTTATAGATTCCGATGCTTCACTTCAGGTTCAATGTATCCCTTGGACCTTCTTCTTGACGATGAATCACAGGAGTTGCATCGGAATTAAACACAAAAGGCACAATGCTGACTTAAGTACAAGAAGACTGACTCTTCTTAATGTCTATATTTTGAACCATTCCAGTGACACTAGTTATAGATTCCGATGCTTCACTTCAGGTTTACTGTATCCCTCTGACCTTCTTATTGACGATGAAACACAGAAATTGCATCGGAATTAAATACAAAAGGCACAATGCCGACTTAAGTACAAGAAGGCTGACTCTTCTTACTGACTATGCTTTGAACCATTCCTGTGACACTAGTTATAGATTCCGATGCTTCACTCCAGGTTTATTGTATTCCTTGGACCTTCTTATTGACGATGAAACACAGAAACTGCATCGGAATGAAATAGAAAAGGCACAATGCCGACTTAAGTACAAGAAGACTGACTCTTCTTACTGATAATAGTTTGAACCATTCCGGTGAGAATTGTTATAGATTCCGATGCTTCACTTCAGGTTTACTGTATCCCTTGGACCTTGGTATTGACGGTGACACACAGAAATAGCATTGGAAGTAAATACAAAAGGCAAAATGCCAACTTTAGTACACGAAGACTGACTCTTCTTACTGTCTATGTTTTGAACCATTCCTGTGACACTAGTTATAGATTCCGATGCTTCACTTCAGGTTTACTGTATCCCTTGGACCTTCTTATTGACGATGAAACGCAGAAATTGCATCGGAATTAAATACAAAAGGCACAATGCCGACTTAAGGACAAGAAGGCTGACTGTTCATACTGACTATGTGTTGAACCATTCCTGTGACACTGGTTATAGATTCCGATGCTTCACTTCAGGTTTACTGTATCCCTGTGACCTTCTTATTGACGATGAAACACAGAGATTGCATCGGAATAAAATAGATAAGGCACAATGCCGACATAAGTACAAGAAGACTGACTCTTCTTACGGTCTATGTTTTGAACCATTCCTGTGGCACTAGTTGTAGATTCCGAAGCTTCACTTCGGGTTTACTGTATCCCTTGGACCTTCTTATTGACGATGAAACACAGAAATTGCATGGGAATTATTTACAAAAGGCACAATGCCGACTTAAGTACAAGAAAACTGACTCTTCTTACTGTCTATGTTTGAACCATTCCTGTGACACTAGTTATAGATTCCGATGCTTCACTTCAGGTTTACTGTATCCCACTGTCCTTCTTATAGACGGTGAAACACAGAAATTGCATGGGAATTAAATACAAAAGGCACAATGCCGACTTAAGTACAAGAAAACTGACTCATCCTACTGTCTATGTTTTGAACCATTCCTGTGACACTAGTTATAGATTCCGATGCTTCCCTTCCGGTTTACTGTATCCCTCTGACCTTATTGCCGATGACACACAGAAATTGCTTCGGAATTAAATACAAAAGGCACAATGGCGACTTAAGGACAAGAAGACTGTCTCTTCTTACTGACTATATTTTGAACCATTCCTGTGACACTAGTTATAGATTGCGATGCTTCACTTCAGGTTTACAGTTTCCCATGTACCTTCTTATTGCGAATGAAACACAGAAATTGCATCGGAATTAAAAACAAATGGCACAATGCCGACTTAAGTAGAAGAAGACTGACTCTTCCTACTGTCTACGTTTTGAGCCATTTCTGTGACACTAGTTATAGAGTCCGATGCTGCACTTCAGGTTTACTGTATCCCTTGGACCTTCTTATTGACCATGAAACACAGAAATTGCATGGGAATTAAATACGAAAGGCACAATGCCGACTTAAGTGCAAGAAGACTGACTCTTCTTACTGACTATGTTTTGTACCATCCCTGTGACACTAGTTATAGATTTCGATGCTTCACTTCACGTTTACTGTTTCCCTGTGACCTTCTTATTGACGATGAATCACTGAGATTGCATCGGGATTAAATTGAAAAGGCACAATGCCGACTTAAGTACAAGAAGACTGACTCTTCTTACTGTCTATGTTTTGAACCATTCCTGTGGCACTAGTTGGAGATTCCGATGCTTCACTTCAGGTTTACTGTATCCCTTGGACCTTCTTATAGACGATGAAACACAGAAATTGCATCGGAATTATATACAAAAGGCACAATGCCGACTTAAGTACAAGAAGACTGACTCTTCTTACAGTCTATGTTATGAACCATTCCTGTGACACTAGTTATAGATTCCGATGCTTCACTCCAGGTGTACTATATCCCTTGGACCTTCTTATTGACGATGAAACACAAAAATTGCATCGGAATTAAATACAAAAGGCACAATGCCGACCTAAGGACAAGGAGACTGACTCATTTACTGACTATGTTTTGAACCATTCCTGTGACACTAGTTATAGATTCCGATGCTTCACTTCAGGTTTACTGTATCCCTCTGACCTTCTTATAGACGATGAAACTCAGAAATTGCATCGCAATTAAATACAAAAGGCACAATGCCGACTTAAGTACAAGAAGACTGACTCTTCTTACTGTCTATGTATTGAACCATTCCATTGACACTAGTTATAGATTCCGATGCTTCACTCCAGGTTTGCTGTATCCCTTGGGCCTTCTTATTGACGATGAAACACAGAAATTGCATCGGAATTAAATTGAAAATGCCCAATGCCGACTTAAGTACAAGAAGACTGACTTCTTACTGACTATGTTTTTAACCATACGTGTGACACTAGTTATAGATTCCGATGCTTCACTTCAGGATTACTGTATCCCTCTGACCTTCTTATTGACGATAAAACTCAGAAATTGCATCGGAATTAAATACAAAATGCACAATGCCGACTTTAGTACAAGAAGACTGACTCTTCTTACTGTCTAAGAATTGAACCATTCCATTGACACTAGTTATAGATTCCGATGCCTCACTCCAGTTCTACTGTATCCCTTGGACATTCTTATAGACGATGAAACACAGACATTGCAACGGAATTAAATAGAAAAGCAGACTGCCGACTTAAGGACAAGAAGACTGACTCTTCTTACTGTCTATGTTTGACCCATTCCTGTGACACTAGTTATAGATTCCGATTCTTCACTTCAGGTTTACTGTATTCCACTGTCCGTCTTATTGTCGGTGAAACACTGAAATTGCATGGGAATTAAATACAAAAGGCACAATGCCGACTTAAGTACAAGAAAACTGTCTCATCCTACTTTCTATGTTTTGAACCATTCCTGTGACACTATTTATAGATTGCGATGCTTTACATCAGGTTTACAGTTTCCCTTGGACCTTCTTATTGCGAATGAAACACAGAAATTGCATCGGAATTAAAAACAAAAGGCACAATGCCGACTTAAGTACAAGAAGACTGACTCTTCTTACTGTCTATGTTATGACCCATTCCATTGACACTAGTTATGGATTCCGATGCTTCACTCCAGGTTCACTGTATCCCTTGGACATTGTTATTGACGATGAAACACAGAAATTGCATCGGAATTAAGTAGAAAAGGCACAATGCCGACTTAAGTACAAGAAGACCGACTCTTCTTACTGACTATGTTTTGAACCATTCCTGTGATACTAGTTATAGATTGCGATGCTTCACTTCAGGTTTACTGTTTCCCTTAGACCTTCTTATTGCGAATGAAACACAGAAATTGCATCGGAATTAAAAACAAAAGGCACAATGCCGACTTAGGTACAAGAAGACTGACTCTTCCTACTGTCTACGTTTTTAACCATTTCTGTGACACTAGTTATAGAGTCCGATGCTGCACTTCAGGTTTACTGTATCCCTTGAACCTTTTTATTGACGATGAAACACAGAAATTGCATCGGAATTAAATACAAAAGGCACTATGCCGACTTAAGGACAAGAAGACTGACTGTTCATACTGACTATGTGTTGAACCATCCTGTGACACTAGTTATAGATTCCGATGCTTCACTTCAGGTTTACTGTATCCCTGTGACCTTCTTATTGACGAAGAAACACAGTGATTGCATCGGAATTAAATAGAAAAGGCACAATGCCGACATAAGTACAAGAAGATTGACTCTTCTTACTGTCTATGTTTTGAACCATTCCTGTGGCACTAGTTGTAGATTCCGATGCTTCACTTCATGTTTACAGTATCTCTTGGACCTTTATATTGACGATGAAACACAAAAATTGCATCGGAATTAAATACAAAAGGCAAATTGCCAACTTTAGTACACGAAGACTGACTCTTCTTACTGTCTATGTTTTGAACCATTCCTGTGACACTAGTTATGGATCCCGATGCTACACTCCAGGTTTACTGTATCCCCTGGACCTTTTTATTGACGATGAAACACAGAAATTGCATCGGAATTAAATACAAAAGGCAAAATGCCGACTTAAGTACAAGAAGACTGACTCTTCCTACTGTCTATGTTTTGAACCATTCCTGTGACACTAGTTATAAATTCCGATGTTTCACTTCAGGTTTACTGTATACCTTGGACCTTTTTATTGACGATGAAACTCAGAAATTGCATCGGAATTAAATACAAAAGGCACAATGCCGACTTAAGGACAAGAAGACTGACTGTTCATACTGACTATGTGTTGAGCCATTTCTGTGACACTAGTTATAGAGTCCGATGCTGCACTTCAGGTTTACTGTATCCCTTGGACCTTCTTATTGACCATGAAACACAGAAATTGCATCGGAATTAAATACGAAAGGCACAATGCCGACTTAAGTGCAAGAAGACTGACTCTTCTTACTGACTATGTTTTGAACCATCCCTGTGACACTAGTTATAGATTTCGATGCTTCACTTCACGTTTACTGTTTCCCTGTGACCTTCTTATTGACAATGAAACACAGAGATTGCATCGGAATTAAATAGAAAAGGCACAATGCCGACTTAAGTACAAGTAGACTGACTCTTATTACTGTCTATGTTTTGAACCATTCCTGTGGCAGTAGTTGTAGATTCCGATGCTTCACTTCAGGTTTACAGTATCCCTTGGACCTTCTTATAGACGATGAAACACAGAAATTGCATCGGAATAATATACAAAAGGCACAATGCCGACTTAAGTACATGGAGACCGACTCTTCTTACTGACAATGATTTGAACCATTCTTGTGACACTAGTTATAGATTCCGATGCTTCACTTCATTTTCACTGTATCCCTTGGACATTCTTATTGACGATGAAACACAGAAATTGCATCGGAAGTAAAATAAAAGGCACAATGCCGACTTAAGTACAAGAAGACTGACTCTTCATACAGTCTATGTTATGAACCATTCCTGTGACACTAGTTATAGATTCCGATGCTTCACTCCAGGTTTACTATATCCCTTGGACCTTCTTATTGACGATGAAACACAGAAATTGCATCGGAATTAAATATAAAAGGCACAATGCCGACTTAAGTACAAGAAGACTGACTCTATTACTGACTACGTTTTGAACCATTCCTGTAACACTAGTTATAGATTCCGGTGCTTCACTTCAGGGTTACTGTATCCCTCTGACCTTCTTATTGACGATGAAACTCAGAAATTGCATCGCAATTAAATACAAAAGGCACAATGCCGACTTAAGTATAAGAAGACTGACTCTTCTTACTGTCTATGAATTGAACCATTCCATTGACACTAGTTATAGATTCCGATGCTTTACTCCATTTCTACTGTATCCCTTGGACCTTCTTATAGACGATGAAACACAGAAATTGCATCGGAATTAAATAGAAAAGGCACAATGCCGACTTAAGTACAAGAAGACTGACTCCTCTTACTGACTATGTTTTGAACCATTCCTGTGACACTAGTTATATATTCCGATGCTTCCCTTCAGGTTTACTGTATCCCTCTGACCTTCTTATTGACGATGAAACACAGAAAATGCATCGGAATTAAATAGAAAAGGCACAATGCCGACTTAAGTACAAGAAGACTGACTCTTCTTACTGTCTATGTTTTGAACCATTCCTGTGACACTAGTTATAGATTCCGATGCTTCTCTCCAGGTTTACTGTATCCCTTGGACCTTCTTATTGACGATGAAACACAGAAATTGCATCGGAATTAAATAGAAAAGGCACAATGCCGACTTAAGTACAAGAAGACTGACTCTTTTTAGTGACTATAGTTTGAACCATTGCTGTGACACTAGTTATAGATTCCGACGCTTTACTTCAGGTTTACTGTATACCTTGGACATTCTTATTGACGATGAAACACAGAAATTGCATCAGAATTAAATAGAAAAGGCACAATGTCGACTTAAGTACAAGAAGACTGACTCTTCTTACTGTATATGATTTGAACCATTCCTGTGACACTAGTTATAGATTCCGATGCTTCACTTCAGGTTTACTGTATACCTTGGACCTTCTTATTGACGATGAAACACAGAAATTGCATCGGAATTAAATACAAAAGGCACAATGCCGACTTAAGTACAAGAAGACTGGCTCTTCCCAATGTCTATGTTTTGAACCATTCCTGTGACACTAGTTTTGGATTCCGATGCTTCACCTCAGGTTTACTGTATCCCTCTGACCTTCTTATTGACAATGAAACACAGAAATTGCATCGGAATTAAATACAAAAGGCACAATGCCGACTTAAGTACAAGAAGACTGACTCTTCCTACTGTCTATGTTTTGAACCATTCCTGTGACACTAGTTATAGATTCCGATGCTTCACTTCAGGTTTACTGTATCCCTCTGACTTTATTGCCGATGAAACACAGAAATTGCATCGGAAGTAAATACAAAAGGCACAATGCCGACTTAAGGACAAGAAGACTGACTCTTCTTACTGACTATGTTTTGAACCATTCCTGTGACTCTAGTTATAGATTCCGATGCTTCACTTCAGGTTTACTGTATCCCTCTGACCTTCTTATTGACGATGAAACACAGAAATTGCATCGTAATTAAATACAAAAGCCACAATGCCGCCTTAAGTACAAGAAGACTGACTCTTCTTACTGACTATGATTTGAACCATTCCTGTGACACTAGTTATAGATTCCGATGCTTCACTTCAGGTTTACTCTTCCCTTGGACCTTCTTATTGACGATGAAACACAGAAATTGCTTCGGAATTAAATACAAAAGCCACAATGCCGACTTAAGGACAAGAAGACTGACTCTTCTTACTGTCTATATTTTGAACCATTCCAGTGACACCAGTTATATATTCCGATGCTTCACTTCAGGTTTATTGAAATCCTTGGACCTTCTTATTGACGATGAAACGATGAAATTTCATCGGAATTAAATAGAAAAGGCACAATGCCGACTTAAGTACAAGAAGACTGACTCTTCCTACTGTCTAATTTTTGAACCAATTCTGTGACACTAGTAATAGAGTCCGATGCTTCACTTCAGGTTTACTGTATCCCTTGGACCTTCTTATTGACGATGAAGCACAGGAATTGCATCGGAAATAAATACAAAAGGCACAATGCCGACTTAAGGGCAAGAAGCCTGACTCTTCTTACTGACTATGTTTTGAACCATTCCTGTGACACTACTTATAGATTCCGATGCTTCACTTCAGGTTTACTGTATCCTTCTGACCTTCTTATTGACGAAGAAACACAGAAATTGCATCGGAATTAAATACAAAAGCACAATGCCGACTTAAGTACAAGAAGACTGACTCTTCTTACTGTCTATGTTTCACCCATTCCTGTGACACTAGTTATAGATTCCGATGCTTCACTTCAGGTTTACTGTATCCCTCTGACCTTCTTATTGACGATGAAACACAGAAATTGCATCGGAATTAAATACAAATGGCACAATGCCGACTTAAGGACAAGAAGACTGACTGTTCATACTGACTATGCGTTGAACCATCCTGTGACACTAGTTATAGGTTCCGATGCTTCACTTCAGGTTTACTATATCCCTGTGACCTTCTTATTGACGATGAAACACAGAGATTGCATCGGAATTAAATAGAAAAGGCACAATGCCGACATAAGTACAAGAAGATTGACTCTTCTTACTGTCTATATTTTGAACCATTCCTGTGGCACTAGTTGTAGATTCCGATGCTTCACTTAAGGTTTACTGTATCCCACTGTCCTTCTTATTGACGGTGAAACACAGAAATTGCATGGGAATTAAATACAAAAGGCACAATGCCGACTTAAGTACAAGAAAACTGACTCATCCTACTGTCTATGTTTTGAACCATTCCTGTGACACTAGTTATAGATTCCGATGCTTCACTTCAGGTTTACTGTATCCATCTGACCTTATTGCCGATGAAAAACAGAAATTGCTTCGGAATTAAATACAAAAGCCACAATGGCGACTTAAGGACAAGAAGACTGTCTCTTCTTACTGACTATGTTTTGAACCATTCCTGTGACACTAGTTATGGATTGCGATGCTTCACTTCAGGTTTACAGTTTCCCTTGGACCTTCTTATTGCGAATGAAACACAGAAATTGGATCGGAATTAAAAACAAATGGCACAATGCCGACTTAACTACAAGAAGACTGACTCTTCCTACTGTCTACGTTTTGAACCATTTCTGTGACACTAGTTATAGAGTCCGATGCTGCACTTCAGGTTTACTGTACCCCTTGGACCTTCTTATTGACGATGAAACTCAGAAATTGCATCGGAATTAAATACAAAAGGCACAATGCCGACTTAAGGACAAGAAGACTGACTGTTCATACTGACTATGTGTTGAGCCATTTCTGTGACACTAGTTATAGAGTCCGATGCTGCACTTCAGGTTTACTGTATCCCTTGGACCTTCTTATTGACCATGAAACACAGAAATTGCATCGGAATTAAATACGAAAGGAACAATGCCGACTTAAGTGCAAGAAGACTGACTCTTCTTACTGACTATGTTTTGAACCATCCCTGTGACACTAGTTATAGATTTCGATGCTTCACTTCACGTTTACTGTTTCCCTGTGACCTTCTTATTGGCGATGAAACACAGAGATTGCATCGGAATTAAATAGAAAAGGCACAATGCCGACTTAAGTACAAGAAGACTGACTCTTATTACTGTCTATGATTTGAACCATTCCTGTGGCACTAGTTGTAGATTCCGATGCTTCACTTCAGGTTTACAGTATCCCTTGAACCTTCTTATAGACGACGAAACACAGAAATTGCATCGGAAATATATACAAAAGGCACAATGCCGACTTAAGTACATGAAGACCGACTCTTCTTACTGACAATGATTTGAACCATTCTTGTGACACTAGTTATAGATTCCGATGCTTCACTTCATGTTTACAGTATCCCTTGGACCTTTTTATTGACGATGAAATACAGAAATTGCATCGGAATTAAATACAAAAGGCCAATTGCCAACTTTAGTACACGAAGACTGACTCTTCTTACTGTCTATGTTTTGAACCATTCCTGTGACACTAGTTATGGATCCCAGTGCTACACTCCAGGTTTACTGTATCCACTGGACCTTCTAATTGATGATGAAACAAAGAAATTGCATCGAAATTAAATACAAAAGGCACAATGCCGACTTAAGGACAAGAAGACTGACTCTTCTTACTGACTATGTTTTGAAACATTCCTGTGACTCTAGTTATAGATTCCGATGCTTCACTTCAGGTTCAATGTATCCCTTGGACCTTCTTATTGACGATGAATCACAGGAGTTGCATCGGAATTAAACACAAAAGGCACAATGCTGACTTAAGTACAAGAAGACTGACTCTTCTTAATGTCTATATTTTGAACCATTCCAGTGACACTAGTTATAGATTCCGATGCTTCACTTCAGGTTTACTGTATCCCTCTGACCTTCTTATTGACGATGAAACACAGAAATTGCATCGGAATTAAATACAAAAGGCACAATGCCGACTTAAGTACAAGAAGGCTGACTCTTCTTACTGACTATGCTTTGAACCATTCCTGTGACACTAGTTATAGATTCCGATGCTTCACTCCAGGTTTATTGTATTCCTTGTACCTTCTTATTGACGATGAAACACAGAAACTGCATCGGAATGAAATAGAAAAGGCACAATGCCGACTTAAGTACAAGAAGACTGACTCTTCTTACTGATAATAGTTTGAACCATTCCGGTGAGAATTGTTATAGATTCCGATGCTTCACTTCAGGTTTACTGTATCCCTTGGACCTTGGTATTGACGGTGACACACAGAAATAGCATTGGAAGTAAATACAAAAGGCAAAATGCCAACTTTAGTACACGAAGACTGACTCTTCTTACTGTCTATGTTTTGAACCATTCCTGTGACACTAGTTATAGATTCCGATGCTTCACTTCAGGTTTACTGTATCCCTTGGACCTTCTTATTGACGATGAAACGCAGAAATTGCATCGGAATTAAATACAAAAGGCACAATGCCGACTTAAGGACAAGAAGGCTGACTGTTCATACTGACTATGTGTTGAACCATTCCTGTGACACTGGTTTTAGATTCCGATGCTTCACTTCAGGTTTACTGTATCCCTGTGACCTTCTTATTGACGATGAAACACAGAGATTGCATCGGAATAAAATAGATAAGGCACAATGCCGACATAAGTACAAGAAGACTGACTCTTCTTACTGTCTATGTTTTGAACCTTTCCTGTGGCACTAGTTGTAGATTCCGAAGCTTCACTTCGGGTTTACTGTATCCCTTGGACCTTCTTATTGACGATGAAACACAGAAATTGCATGGGAATTATTTACAAAAGGCACAATGCCGACTTAAGTACAAGAAAACTGACTCTTCTTACTGTCTATGTTTGAACCATTCCTGTGACACTAGTTATAGATTCCGATGCTTCTCTTCAGGTTTACTGTATCCCACTGTCCTTCTTATTGACGGTGAAACACAGAAATTGCATGGGAATTAAATACAAAAGGCACAATGCCGACTTAAGTACAAGAAAACTGACTCATCCTACTGTCTATGTTTTGAAACATTCCTGTGACACTAGTTATAGATTCCGATGCTTCCCTTCCGGTTTACTGTATCCCTCTGACCTTATTGCCGATGAAACACAGAAATTGCTTCGGAATTAAATACAAAAGGCACAATGGCGACTTAAGGACAAGAAGACTGTCTCTTCTTACTGACTATATTTTGAACCATTCCTGTGACACTAGTTATAGATTGCGATGCTTCACTTCAGGTTTACAGTTTCCCATGTACCTTCTTATTGCGAATGAAACACAGAAATTGCATCGGAATTAAAAACAAATGGCACAATGCCGACTTAAGTAGAAGAAGACTGACTCTTCCTACTGTCTACGTTTTGAGCCATTTCTGTGACACTAGTTATAGAGTCCGATGCTGCACTTCAGGTTTACTGTATCCCTTGGACCTTCTTATTGACCATGAAACACAGAAATTGCATGGGAATTAAATACGAAAGGCACAATGCCGACTTAAGTGCAAGAAGACTGACTCTTCTTACTGACTATGTTTTGTACCATCCCTGTGACACTAGTTATAGATTTCGATGCTTCACTTCACGTTTACTGTTTCCCTGTGACCTTCTTATTGACGATGAAACACTGAGATTGCATCGGGATTAAATAGAAAAGGCACAATGCCGACTTAAGTACAAGAAGACTGACTCTTCTTACTGTCTATGTTTTGAACCATTCCTGTGGCACTAGTTGTAGATTCCGATGCTTCACTTCAGGTTTACTGTATCCCTTGGACCTTCTTATAGACGATGAAACACAGAAATTGCATCGGAATTATATACAAAAGGCACAATGCCGACTTAAGTACAAGAAGACTGACTCTTCTTACAGTCTATGTTATGAACCATTCCTGTGACACTAGTTATAGATTCCGATGCTTCACTCCAGGTGTACTATATCCCTTGGACCTTCTTATTGACGATGAAACACAGAAATTGCATCGGAATTAAATACAAAAGGCACAATGCCGACTTAAGGACAAGAAGACTGACTCTTTTACTGACTATGTTTTGAACCATTCCTGTGACACTAGTTATAGATTCCGATGCTTCACTTCAGGTTTACTGTATCCCTCTGACCTTCTTATAGACGATGAAACTCAGAAATTGCATCGCAATTAAATACAAAAGGCACAATGCCGACTTAAGTACAAGAAGACTGACTCTTCTTACTGTCTATGTATTGAACCATTCCATTGACACTAGTTATAGATTCCGATGCCTCACTCCAGTTCTACTGTATCCCTTGGACATTCTTATAGACGATGAAACACAGAAATTGCAACGGAATTAAATAGAAAAGGCAGACTGCCGACTTAAGGACAAGAAGACTGACTCTTCTTACTGTCTATGTTTGACCCATTCCTGTGACACTAGTTATAGATTCCGATTCTTCACTTCAGGTTTACTGTATTCCACTGTCCGTCTTATTGTCGGTGAAACATAGAAATTGCATGGGAATTAAATACAAAAGGCACAATGCCGACTTAAGTACAAGAAGACTGACTCTTCCTACTGTCTACGTTTTTAACCATTTCTGTGACACTAGTTATAGAGTCCGATGCTGCACTTCAGGTTTACTGTATCCCTTGAACCTTTTTATTGACGATGAAACACAGAAATTGCATCGGAATTAAAAACAAAAGGCACTATGCCGACTTAAGGACAAGAAGACTGACTGTTCATACTGACTATGTGTTGAACCATCCTGTGACACTAGTTATAGATTCCGATGCTTCACTTCAGGTTTACTGTATCCCTGTGACCTTCTTATTGACGATGAAACACAGTGATTGCATCGGAATTAAATAGAAAAGGCACAATGCCGACATAAGTACAAGAAGATTGACTCTTCTTACTGTCTATGTTTTGAACCATTCCTGTGGCACTAGTTGTAGATTCCGATGCTTCACTTCATGTTTACAGTATCTCTTGGACCTTTATATTGACGATGAAACACAAAAATTGCATCGGAATTAAATACAAAAGGCAAATTGCCAACTTTAGTACACGAAGACTGACTCTTCTTACTGTCTATGTTTTGAACCATTCCTGTGACACTAGTTATGGATCCCGATGCTACACTCCAGGTTTACTGTATCCCCTGGACCTTTTTATTGACGATGAAACACAGAAATTGCATCGGAATTAAATACAAAAGGCAAAATGCCGACTTAAGTACAAGAAGACTGACTCTTCCTACTGTCTATGTTTTGAACCATTCCTGTGACACTAGTTATAAATTCCGATGTTTCACTTCAGGTTTACTGTATACCTTGGACCTTTTTATTGACGATGAAACACAGAAATTGCATCGGAATTAAATACAAAAGGCACAATGCCGACTTAAGGACAAGAAGACTGACTGTTCATACTGACTATGTGTTGAACCATCCTGTGACATTAGTTATAGGTTCCGATGCTTCACTTCAGGTTTACTGTATCCCTGTGACCTTCTTATTGACGATGAAACACAGAGATTGCATCGGAATTAAATAGAAAAGGCACAATGCCGACATAAGTACAAGAAGATTGACTCTTCTTACTGTCTATATTTTGAACCATTCCTGTGGCACTAGTTGTAGATTCCGATGCTTCACTTAAGGTTTACTGTATCCCACTGTCCTTCTTATTGACGGTGAAACACAGAAATTGCATGGGAATTAAATACAAAAGGCACAATGCCGACTTAAGTACAAGAAAACTGACTCATCCTACTGTCTATGTTTTGAACCATTCCTGTGACACTAGTTATAGATTCCGATGCTTCACTTCAGGTTTACTGTATCCATCTGACCTTATTGCCGATGAAAAACAGAAATTGCTTCGGAATTAAATACAAAAGCCACAATGGCGACTTAAGGACAAGAAGACTGTCTCATCTTACTGACTATGTTTTGAACCATTCCTGTGACACTAGTTATAGATTGCGATGCTTCACTTCAGGTTTACAGTTTCCCTCGGACCTTCTTATTGCGAATGAAACACAGAAATTGGATCGGAATTAAAAACAAATGGCACAATGCCGACTTAACTACAAGAAGACTGACTCTTCCTACTGTCTACGTTTTGAACCATTTCTGTGACACTAGTTATAGAGTCCGATGCTGCACTTCCGGTTTACTGTACCCCTTGGACCTTCTTATTGACGATGAAACTCAGAAATTGCATCGGAATTAAATACAAAAGGCACAATGCCGACTTAAGGACAAGAAGACTGACTGTTCATACTGACTATGTGTTGAGCCATTTCTGTGACACTAGTTATAGAGTCCGATGCTGCACTTCAGGTTTACTGTATCCCTTGGACCTTCTTATTGACCATGAAACACAGAAATTGCATCGGAATTAAATACGAAAGGCACAATGCCGACTTAAGTGCAAGAAGACTGACTCTTCTTACTGACTATGTTTTGAACCATCCCTGTGGCACTAGTTATAGATTTCGATGCTTCACTTCACGTTTACTGTTTCCCTGTGACCTTCTTATTGACAATGAAACACAGAGATTGCATCGGAATTAAATAGAAAAGGCACAATGCCGACTTAAGTACATGGAGACCGACTCTTCTTACTGACAATGATTTGAACCATTCTTGTGACACTAGTTATAGATTCCGATGCTTCACTTCATTTTCACTGTATCCCTTGGACATTCTTATTGACGATGAAACACAGAAATTGCATCGGAAGTAAAATAAAAGGCACAATGCCGACTTAAGTACAAGAAGACTGACTCTTCATACAGTCTATGTTATGAACCATTCCTGTGACACTAGTTATAGATTCCGATGCTTCACTCCAGGTTTACTATATCCCTTGGACCTTCTTATTGACGATGAAACACAGAAATTGCATCGGAATTAAATATAAAAGGCACAATGCCGACTTAAGGACAAGAAGACTGACTCTATTACTGACTACGTTTTGAACCATTCCTGTAACACTAGTTATAGATTCCGATGCTTCACTTCAGGGTTACTGTATCCCTCTGACCTTCTTATTGACGATGAAACTCAAAAAATTGCATCGCAATTAAATACAAAAGGCACAATGCCGACTTAAGTATAAGAAGACTGACTCTTCTTACTGTCTATGAATTGAACCATTCCATTGACACTAGTTATAGATTCCGATGCTTTACTCCATTTCTACTGTATCCCTTGGACCTTCTTATAGACGATGAAACACAGAAATTGCATCGGAATTAAATAGAAAAGGCACAATGCCGACTTAAGTACAAGAAGACTGACTCTTCTTACTGACTATGTTTTGAACCATTCCTGTGACACTAGTTATATATTCCGATGCTTCACTTCAGGTTTACTGTATCCCTCTGACCTTCTTATTGACGATGAAACACAGAAAATGCATCGGAATTAAATAGAAAAGGCACAATGCCGACTTAAGTACAAGAAGACTGACTCTTCTTACTGTCTATGTTTTGAACCATTCCTGTGACACTAGTTATAGATTCCGATGCTTCACTCCAGGTTTACTGTATCCCTTGGACCTTCTTATTGACGATGAAACACAGAAATTGCATCGGAATTAAATAGAAAAGGCACAATGCCGACTTAAGTACAAGAAGACTGACTCTTTTTAGTGACTATAGTTTGAACCATTGCTGTGACACTAGTTATAGATTCCGACGCTTTACTTCAGGTTTACTGTATACCTTGGACATTCTTATTGACGATGAAACACAGAAATTGCATCAGAATTAAATAGAAAAGGCACAATGTCGACTTAAGTACAAGAAGACTGACTCTTCTTACTGTATATGATTTGAACCATTCCTGTGACACTAGTTATAGATTCCGATGCCTCACTTCAGGTTTACTGTATACCTTGGACCTTCTTATTGACGATGAAACACAGAAATTGCATCGGAATTAAATACAAAAGGCACAATGCCGACTTAAGTACAAGAAGACTGACACTTCCCAATGTCTATGTTTTGAACCATTCCTGTGACACTAGTTTTGGATTCCGATGCTTCACCTCAGGTTTACTGTATCCCTCTGACCTTCTTATTGACAATGAAACACAGAAATTGCATCGGAATTAAATACAAAAGGCACAATGCCGACTTAAGTACAAGAAGACTGACTCTTCCTACTGTCTATGTTTTGAACCATTCCTGTGACACTAGTTATAGATTCCGAAGCTTCACTTCAGGTTTACTGTATCCCTCTGACTTTATTGCCGATGAAACACAGATTTTGCATCGGAAGTAAATACAAAAGGCACAATGCCGACTTAAGGACAAGAAGACTGACTCTTCTTACTGACTATGTTTTGAACCATTCCTGTGACTCTAGTTATAGATTCCGATGCTTCACTTCAGGTTTACTGTATCCCTCTGACCTTCTTATTGACGATGAAACACAGAAATTGCATCGTAATTAAATACAAAAGCCACAATGCCGCCTTAAGTACAAGAAGACTGACTCTTCTTAATGTCTATGATTTGAACCATTCCTGTGACACTAGTTATAGATTCCGATGCTTCACTTCAGGTTTACTCTTCCCTTGGACCTTCTTATTGACGATGAAACACAGAAATTGCTTCGGAATTAAATACAAAAGCCACAATGCCGACTTAAGGACAAGAAGACTGACTCTTCTTACTGTCTATATTTTGAACCATTCCAGTGACACCAGTTATATATTCCGATGCTTCACTTCAGGTTTATTGAAATCCTTGGACCTTCTTATTGACGATGAAACGCAGAAATTTCATCGGAATTAAATAGAAAAGGCACAATGCCGACTTAAGTACAAGAAGACTGACTCTTCCTACTGTCTAACTTTTGAACCAATTCTGTGACACTAGTAATAGAGTCCGATGCTTCACTTCAGGTTTACTGTATCCCTTGGACCTTCTTATTGACGATGAAGCACAGGAATTGCATCGGAAATAAATACAAAAGGCACAATGCCGACTTAAGGGCAAGAAGCCTGACTCTTCTTACTGACTATGTTTTGAACCATTCCTGTGACACTACTTATAGATTCCGATGCTTCAGTTCAGGTTTACTGTATCCTTCTGACCTTCTTATTGACGATGAAACACAGAAATTGCATCGGAATTAAATACAAAAGCACAATGCCGACTTAAGTACAAGAAGACTGACTCTTCTTACTGTCTATGTTTCACCCATTCCTGTGACACTAGTCATAGATTCCGATGCTTCACTTCAGGTTTACTGTATCCCTCTGACCTTCTTATTGACGATGAAACACAGAAATTGCATCGGAATTAAATACAAATGGCACAATGCCGACTTAAGGACAAGAAGACTGACTGTTCATACTGACTATGCGTTGAACCATCCTGTGACACTAGTTATAGGTTCCGATGCTTCACTTCAGGTTTACTGTATCCCTGTGACTTTCTTATTGACGATGAAACACAGAGATTGCATCGGAATTAAATAGAAAAGGCACAATGCCGACATAAGTACAAGAAGATTGACTCTTCTTACTGTCTATATTTTGAACCATTCCTGTGGCACTAGGTATAGATTCCGATGCTACACTTAAGGTTTACTGTATCCCACTGTCCTTCTTATTGACGGTGAAACACAGAAATTGCATGGGAATTAAATACAAAATGCACAATGCCGACTTAAGTACAAGAAAACTGACTCATCCTACTGTCTATGTTTTGAACCATTCCTGTGACACTAGTTATAGATTCCGATGCTTCACTTCAGGTTTACTGTATCCATCTGACCTTTTTGCCGATGAAAAACAGAAATTGCTTCGGAATTAAATACAAAAGCCACAATGGCGACTTAAGGACAAGAAGACTGTCTCTTCTTACTGACTATGTTTTGAACCATTCCTGTGACACTAGTTATGGATTGCGATGCTTCACTTCAGGTTTACAGTTTCCCTTGGACATTCTTATTGCGAATGAAACACAGAAATTGGATCGGAATTAAAAACAAATGGCACAATGCCGACTTAACTACAAGAGGACTGACTCTTCCTACTGTCTACGTTTTGAACCATTTCTGTGACACTAGTTATAGAGTCCGATGCTGCACTTCAGGTTTACTGTACCCCTTGGACCTTCTTATTGACGATGAAACTCAGAAATTGCATCGGAATTAAATACAAAAGGCACAATGCCGACTTAAGGACAAGAAGACTGACTGTTCATACTGACTATGTGTTGAGCCATTTCTGTGACACTAGTTATAGAGTCCGATGCTGCACTTCAGGTTTACTGTATCCCTTGGACCTTCTTATTGACCATGAAACACAGAAATTGCATCGGAATTAAATACGAAAGGAACAATGCCGACTTAAGTGCAAGAAGACTGACTCTTCTTACTGACTATGTTTTGAACCATCCCTGTGACACTAGTTATAGATTTCGATGCTTCACTTCACGTTTACTGTTTCCCTGTGACCTTCTTATTGACGATGAAACACAGAGATTGCATCGGAATTAAATAGAAAAGGCACAATGCCGACTTAAGTACAAGAAGACTGACTCTTATTACTGTCTATGTTTTGAACCATTCCTGTGGCACTAGTTGTAGATTCCGATGCTTCACTTCAGGTTTACAGTATCCCTTGAACCTTCTTATAGACGATGAAACACAGAAATTGCATCGGAATTATATACAAAAGGCACAATGCCGACTTAAGTACATGAAGACCGACTCTTCTTACTGACAATGATTTGAACCATTCTTCTGACACTAGTTATAGATTCCGATGCTTCACTTCATTTTCACTGTATCCCTTGGACATTCTTATTGACGATGAAACACAGAAATTGCATCGGAATTAAAATAAAAGGCACAATGCCGACTTAAGTACAAGAAGACTGACTCTTCTTACAGTCTATGTTATGAACCATTCCTGTGACACTAGTTATAGATTCCGATGCTTCACTCCAGGTTTACTATATCCCTTGGACCTTCTTATTGACGATGAAACACAGAAATTGCATCGGAATTAAATATAAAAGGCACAATGCCGACTTAAGGACAAGAAGACTGACTCTATTACTGACTATGTTTTGAACCATTCCTGTAACACTAGTTATAGATTCCGATGCTTCACTTCAGGGTTACTGTATCCCTCTGACCTTCTTATTGACGATGAAACTCAGAAATTGCATCGCAATTAAATACAAAAGGCACAATGCCGACTTAAGTATAAGAAGACTGACTCTTCTTACTGTCTATGTATTGAACCGTTCCATTGACACTAGTTATAGATTCCGATGCTTCACTCCAGGTTTACTGTATCCCTTGGGCCTTCTTATTGACGATGAAACACAGAAATTGCATCGGACTTAAATTGAAAATGCACAATGCCGACTTAAGTACAAGAAGACTGACTTCTTACTGACTATGTTTTTAACCAGTCCTGTGACACTAGTTATAGATTCCGATGCTTCACTTCAGGGTTACTGTATCCCTCTGACCTTCTTATTGACGACGAAACTCAGAAATTGCATCGGAATTAAATACAAAAGGCACAATGCCGACTTAAGTACAAGAAGACTGACTCTTCTTACTGTCTATGAATTGAACCATTCCATTGACACTAGTTATAGATTCCGAAGCTTTACTCCATTTCTACTGTATCCCTTGGACCTTCTTATAGACGATGAAACACAGAAATTGCATCGGAATTAAATAGAAAAGGCACAATGCCGACTTAAGTACAAGAAGACTGACTCTTCTTACTGACTTTGTTTTGAACCATTCCTGTGACACTAGTTATATATTCCGGTGCTTCACTTCAGGTTTACTGTATCCCTCTGACCTTCTTATTGACGATGAAACACAGAAAATGCATCGGAATTAAATAGAAAAGGCACAATGCCGACTTAAGTACAAGAAGACTGACTCTTCTTACTGTCTATGTTTTGAACCATTCCTGTGACACTAGTTATAGATTCCGATGCTTCACTCCAGGTTTACTGTATCCCTTGGACCTTCTTATTGACGATGAAACACAGAAATTGCATCGGAATTAAATAGAAAAGGCACAATGCCGACTTAAGTACAAGAAGACAGACTCTTTTTAGTGACTATAGTTTGAACCATTGCTGTGACACTAGTTATAGATTCCGACGCTTTACTTCAGGTTTACTGTATACCTTGGACATTCTTATTGACGATGAAACACAGAAATTGCATCAGAATTAAATAGAAAAGGCACAATGTCGACTTAAGTACAAGAAGACTGACTCTTCTTACTGTCTATGATTTGAACCATTCCTGTGACACTAGTTATAGATTCCGATGCTTCACTTCAGGTTTACTGTATACCTTGGACCTTCTTATTGACGATGAAACACAGAAATTGCATCGGAATTAAATACAAAAGGCACAATGCCGACTTAAGTACAAGAAGACTGACTCTTCCCAATGTCTATGTTTTGAACCATTCCTGTGACACTAGTTTTGGATTCCGATGCTTCACTTCAGGTTTACTGTATCCCTCTGACCTTCTTATTGACAATGAAACACAGAAATTGCATCGGAATTAAATAAAAAAGGCACAATGCCGACTTAAGTACAAGAAGACTGACTCTTCCTACTGTCTATGTTTTGAACCATTCCTGTGACACTAGTTATAGATTCCGATGCTTCACTTCAGGTTTACTGTATCCCTCTGACTTTATTGCCGATGAAACACAGAAATTGCATCGGAAGTAAATACAAAAGGCACAATGCCGACTTAAGTACAAGAAGACTGACTCTTCTTACTGTCTATTCTTTGAACCACTCCTGTGACACTAGTTATAGATTCCGATGCTTCACTCCAGGTTTACTGTATCCCTTGGACCTTCTTATTGACGATGAAACACAGAAACTGCAACGGAATGAAATTGAAAAGGCACAATGCCGACTTAAGTACAAGAAGACTGACTCTTCTTACTGATAATTGTTTGAACCATTCCTGCGACAATAGTTATAGATTCCGATGCTTCACTTCAGGTTTACTGTATCCCTTGGACCTTGTTATTGACGGTGACACACAGAAATAGCATTGGAATTAAATACAAAAGGCAAAATGCCAAATTTAGTACACGACGACTGACTCTTCTTATTGTCTATGTTTGAACTTTTCCTGTGACACTAGTTATAGAGTCCGATGCTTCACTTCAGGTTTACTGTATCCCTCTGACCTTCTTATAGACGATGAAATACCGAAATTGCATCGGAATTAAATAGAAAACTCACAATGCTGACTTAAGTAAAAGAAGACTGACTCTTCTTACTGTCTATGTTTTGAACCATTGCTGTGACACTAGTTATAGATTCCGATGCTTCACTTCAGGTTTACTGTATACCTTGGACCATCTTATTGACGATGAAACACAGAAATTGCATCGGAATTAAATAGAAAAGGCACAATGCCGACTTAAGTACAAGAAGACAGACCCTTCTTTGTGATTATAGTTTGAACCATTGCTGTGACACTAGTTATAGATTCCGATGCTTTACTTCAGGTTTACTGTATACCTTGGACATTCTTATTGACGATGAAACACAGAAATTGCATCGGAATTAAATAAAAAAGGCACAACGTCGACTTAAGTACAAGAAGACTGACTCTTCTTACTGTCTATGTTTTGAACCATTCCTGTGACACTAGTTATAGATTCCGATGCTTCACTCCAGGTTTACTGTAACCCTTGGACCATCTTATTGACGATGAAACACAGAGATTGCATCGGAATTAAATAGAAAAGGCACAATGCCGACATAAGTACAAGAAGATTGACTCTTCTTACTGTCTATGTTTTGAACCATTCCTGTGGCACTAGTTGTAGATTCCGATGCTTCACTTCAGGTTTACTGTATCCCACTGTCCTTCTTATTGACGGTGAAACACAGAAATTGCATGGGAATTAAATACAAAAGGCACAATGCCGACTTAAGTACAAGAAAACTGACTCATCCTACTGTCTATGATTTGAACCATTCCTGTGACACTAGTTATAGAGTCCGATGCTGCACTTCAGGTTTACTGTACCTCTTGGACCTTCTTATTGACGATGAAACACAGAAATTGCATCGGAATTAAATACAAAAGGCACAATGCCGACTTAACTACAAGAAGACTGACTCTTCCTACTGTCTACGTTTTGAACCATTTCTGTGACACTAGCTATAGAGTCCAATGCTGCACTTCAGGTTTACTGTACCCCTAGGACCTTCTTATTGACGATGAAACACAGAAATTGCATCGGAATTAAATACAGAAGGCACAATGCCTACTTAAGGGCAAGAAGACTGACTCTTCCTACTGTCTATGTTTTGAACCAATTCTGTGACACTAGTAATAGAGTCCGATGCTTCACTTCAGGTTTACTGTATCCCTTGGACCTTCTTATTGACGATGTAGCACAGGAATTGCATCGGAATTAAATACAAAAGGCACAATGCCGACTTAAGGCCAAGAAGACTGACCCTTCTTACTGACTATGTTTTGAACCATTCCTGTGACACTACTTATAGATTCCGATGCTTCACTTCAGGTTTACTGTATCCTTCTGACCTTCTTATTGACGATGAAACACAGAAATTGCATCGGAATTAAATACAAAAGCACAATGCCGACTTAAGTACAAGAAGACTGACTCTTCTTACTGTCTATGTTTCACCCATTCCTGTGACACTAGTTATAGATTCCGATGCTTCACTTCTGGTTTACTGTATCCCTCTGACCTTCTTATTGACGATGAAACACAGAAATTGCATCGGAATTAAATACAAAAGGCACAATGCCGACTTAAGTACAAGAAGACTGACTTTTCTTACTGTCTATTCTTTGAACCATTCCTGTGACACTAGTTATAGATTCCCATGCTTCACTCCAGGTTTACTGTATCCCTTGGACCTTCTTATTGACGATGATATACCGAAATTGCATCGGAATTAAATAGAAAATTCACAATGCTGACTTAAGGACAAGAAGACTGACGCTTCTTACTGACTATGTTTTGAACCATTCCTGTGACACTAGTTATAGATTCCGATGGTTCACTTCAGGTTTACTGTATCCCTCTGACCTTAATATTGACGATGAAACACAGAAATTGCATCGGAATTAAATACAAATGGCACAATGCCGACTTAAGTACAAGAAGACTGTCTCTTCTTACTGTATACCTATCAACCATTCGTTTGACACTAGTTATAGATTCCGATGCTTCACTTCAGGGTTACTGTATCCCTCTGAACTTCTTATTGACGATGAAACACAGAAATTGCATCAGAATTAAATAGAAAAGGCACAATGCCGACTTAAGTACAAGAAGACTGACTCTTTTTAGTGACTATAGTTTGAACTATTGCTGTGACACTAGTTATAGATTCCGACGCTTTACTTCAGGTTTACTGTATACCTTGGACATTCTTATTGACGATGAAACACAGAAATTGCATCATAATTAAATAGAAAAGGCACAATGGCGACTTAAGTACAAGAAGACTGACTCTTCCCAATGTCTATGTTTCGAACCATTCCTGTGACACTAGTTTTGGATTCCGATGCTTCACTTCAGGTTTACTGTATCAGTATGACTTTATTGCCGATGAAACACAGAAATTGCATCTGAAGTAAATACAAAAGGCACAATGCCGCCTTACGGACAAGAAGACTGACTCTTCTTACTGACTATGCTTTGAATCATTCCTGTGACTCTAGTTATAGATTCCGATGCTTCACTTCAGGTTTACTGTATCCCTCTGACCTTCTTATTGACGATGAAACACACAAATTGCATCGTAATTAAATACAAAAGCCACAATGCCGACTTAAGTACAAGAAGACTGACCCTCTTACTCTCTATGATTTGAACCATTCCTGTGACACTAGTTATAGATTCCGGTGCTTCCCTTCAGGTTTACTGTTCCCTTGGACCTTCTTATTGACGGTGACACACAGAAATAGCATTGGAATTAAATACAAAAGGCACAATGCCGACTTAAGTACACGACGACTGACTTTTCTTATTGTCTATGTTTTGAACCGTTCCTGTGACACTAGTTATAGATTCCAATGCTTCACTTCAGGTTTATTGTATCCCTCTGACCTTCTTATAGACGATGAAATACCGAAATTGCATCGGAATTAAATAGAAAAGGCACAATGCCGACTTAAGTACAAGAAGACTGACTCTTCTTACTGACTATGTTTTGTACCATTCCTGTGACACTAGTTACAGATTCCGATACTTCACTTCAGGTTTACAGTATACCTTGTACCTTCTTATTGACGATGAAACACAGAAATTGCATCGGAATTAAATACAAAAGGCACAATGCGGACTTAAGTACTAGAAGACTGACTTTTCCTACTGTCTATGTTTTGAACCAATTTTGTGACACTAGTTATAGAGTCCGATGCTTCACTTCAGGTTTACTGTATCCCTTGGACCTTCTCATTGACGATGAATCAGAGGAATTGCATCGGAAATAAATACAAAAGGCACAATGCCGACTTAAGTACAAGACGACTGACCCTTCTTACTATCTATATTTTGAACCATTCCAGTGACACTAGTTATAGATTCCAATGCTTCACTTCAGGTTTGCTGTATTCCTTGGACCTTCTTACTGACGATGAAACACAGAAATTGCATCGAAATTAAATACAAAAGGCACAATGCCGACTTAAGTACAAGAAGACTGACTCTTCTTACTGTCTATGTATTGAACCATTACTGTGACACTAGTTATAGATTCCGAAGTTTCACTCCAGGTTTATTGTATCCCTTGGACCTTCTTATTGACGATGAAATACAGAAATTGCATCGGAATTAAATACAAAAGGCACAATGCCGACTTAAGTACAAGAAGACTGACTCTTCTTACTGTCTAGGTAAAACCATTGCTTTGACACTAGTTATAGATTCCGATGCTTAACTTCAGGGTTACTGTATCCCTCTGACCTTCTTATTGACGATGAAACACAGAAATTGCATCGGAATTAAATACAAAAGGCACAATGCCGACTTAAGGACAAGTAGACTGACTCTTCTTACTGTCTATGTATCAACCATTCCATTGACACTAGTTATTGATTCCGATGCTTCACTTCAGGGATACTGTATCCCTCTGACCTTCTTATTGACGATGAAACACAGAAATTGCATCGGAATTAAATAGAAAAGGCACAATGCCGACTTAAGTACAAGAAGACTGACTCTTCTTACTGTCTATGTTTTGAACCATTCCTGTGACACTAGTTATAGATTCCGATGCTTCACTCCAGGTTTACTGTTGCCCTTGGACCTTCTTATTGACGATGAAACACAGAAATTGCATCGGAATTAAATAGAAAAAGCACAATGCCGACTTAAGTACAAGAAGACTGACTCATTTTAGGGACTATAGTTTGAACCATTGCTGTGACACTAGTTATAGATTCCGACGCTATACTTCAGGTTTACTGTATACCTTGGACATTCTTATTGACGATGAAACACAGAAACTGCATCAGAATTAATAGAAAAGGCACAATGTCGACTTAAGTACAAGAAGACTGACTCTTCTTACTGTCTATGTTTTGAACCATTCCTGTGACACTAGTTATAGATTCCGATGCTTCACTTCAGGTTTACTGTATACCTTGGACCTTCTTATTGACGATGAAACACAGAAATTGCATCGGAATTAAATACAAAAGGCACAATGCCGACTTAAATACAAGAAGACTGACTCTTCCCAATGTCTATGTTTTGAACCATTCCTGTGACACTAGTTTTGGATTCCGATGCTTCACTTCGGGTTTACTGTATCCCTCTGACCTTCTTATTGACAATGAAACACAGAAATTGCATCGGAATTAAATACAAAAGGCACAATGCCGACTTAAGTACAAGAAGACTGACTCTTCCTACTGTCTATGTTTTGAACCATTCCTATGACACTAGTTATAGATTCCGATGCTTCACTTCAGGTTTACTGAATCCCTCTGACTTTATTGCCGATGAAACACAGAAATTGCATCGGAAGTAAATACAAAAGGCACAATGCCGACTTAAGGACAAGAAGACTGACTCTTCTTACTGACTATGTTTTGAACCATTCCTGTGACTCTAGTTATAGATTCCGATGCTTCACTTCAGGTTTACTGTATCCCTCTGACCTTCTTATTGACGATGAAACACAGAAATTGCATCGTAATGAAATACAAAAGCCACAATGCCGACTTAAGTACAAGAAGACTGACTCTTCCTACTGTCTATGTTTTGAACCAATTCTGTGACACTAGTTATAGAGTCCGATGCTTCACTTCAGGTTTACTGTATCCCTTGGAACTTCTTATTGACGATGAATCACAGAAATTGCATCGGAATTAAATACAAAAGGCACAATGCCGACGTAAGGACAAGAAGACAGACTCATCCTACTGCCTATGTTTTGAACCAATTCTGTGACACCAGTAATAGAGTTCGATGCTTCACTTCAGGCTTACTGTATCCCTTGGACCATCTTATTGACGATGAATCACAGGAATTGCATCGGAATTAAATACAAAAGGCACAATGCCGACTTAAGGACAAGAAGACTGACTCTTCTTACTGTCTATATTTTGAACCATTCCAGTGACACTAGTTATATATTCCGATGCTTTACTTCAGGTTTATTGAAATCCTTGGACCTTCTTATTGACGATGAAACGCAGATATTTCATCGGAATTAAATACAAAAGGCACAATGCCGACTTAAGTACAAGAAGACTGACTCATCCTACTGTCTATGTTTTGAACCAATTCTGTGACACTAGTAATAGAGTTCGATACTTCACTTCAGGTTTACTGTATCCCTTGGACCTTCTTATTGACGATGAATCACAGGAATTGCATCGGAATTAAATACAAAAGGCACAATGCCGACTTAAGGACAAGAAGACTGACTCTTCTTACTGACTATGTTTTGAACCATTCCTGTGACACTAGTTACAGATTCCGATGCTTCACTTCAGGTTAACTGTATCCTTCTGACCTTCTTATTGACGATGAAACACAGATATTGCATCGGAATTAAATAGAAAAGGCACAATGCCGACTTAAGTACAAGAAGACAGACTCTTCTTTGTGATTATAGTTTGAACCATTGCTGTGACACTAGTTGTAGATTCCGATGCTTTACTTCAGGTTTAATGTATACCTGGGACATTCTTATTGACGATGAAACACAGAAATTGCATCGGAATTAAATAAAAAAGGCAGAATGTCGACTTAAGTACAAGAAGACTGACTCTTCTTACTGTCTATGATTTGAACCATTCCTGTGACACTAGTTATAGATTCCGATGCTTCACTCCAGGTTCACTGTAACCCTTGGACCTTCTTATTGACGATGAGACACAGAAATTGCATCGGAATTAAATAGAAAAGGCACAATGCCGACTTAAGTACAAGAAGACGGACTCTTCTTACTGATTATGTTTTGTACCATTCCTGTGACACTAGTTATAGAGTCTGATGCTTCACTTCAGGTTTACTGTATCCCTTGGACCTTCTCATTGACGATGAATCAAAGGAATTGCATCGGAATTAAATACAAAAGGCACAATGCCGACTTAAGTACAAGAAGACTGACTCTTCTTACTGACTATGTTTTGAACCATTCCTGTGACACTAGTTATCGATTCCGATGGTTCACTTCAGGTTTACTGTATCCCTCTGACCTTCTTAATGACGATGAAACACAGAAATTGCATCGGAATTAAATACAAAAGGCACAATGCCGACTTAAGTACAAGAAGACTGACTCTTCTTGCTGTCTAGGTATTAACCATTGCTTTGACACAAGTTATAAATTCCGATGCTTCACTTCACGGTTACTGTATCCCTCTTACCTTCTTATTGACGATGAAACACAGAAATTGCATCGGAATTAAATACAAAAGGCACAATGCCGACTTAAGTACAAGGAGACTGACTCTTGTTACTGTCTATTTTTTGAACAATTCCTGTGACACCTGTTATAGATTCCGATGGTTCACTCCAGGTTTACTGAATCCCATGGACCTTCTTATTGACGATGAAACACAGAAACTGCATCGGAATGAAATAGAAAAAGCACAATGCCGACTTAAGTACAAGAAGACTGACTCTTCTTACTGTCTATGTTTTGAACCATTCCTGTGACACTAGTTATAGATTCCGATGCTTCAATCCAGGTTTACTGTATACCTTGGAACTTCTTATTGACGATGAAACACAGAAATTGCATCGGAATTAAATAGTAAAGGCACAATGCCGACTTAAGTACAAGAAGACTGACTCTTCTTAGAGATTATAGTTTGAACCATTGCTGTGACACTAGTTATAGATTCCGATGCTTTACTTCAGGTTTACTGTATACCTTGGACATTCTTATTGACGATGAAACACAGAAATTGCATCGGAATTAAATAGAAAGGGCTCAATGTCGACTAAAGTACAAGAAGACTGACTCTTCTTGCTGTCTATGTTTTGAACCATTCCTGTGACACAAGTTATAGATTCCGATGCTTCACTCGAGGTTTACTGTAACCCTTGGACCTTCTTATTGACGATGAAACACAGAAATTGCATCGCAATAAAATACAAAAGGCACAATGCCGACTTTAGTACAAGAAGACTGACTCTTCCTACTGTATATGTTTTGAACCATTCCTGTGACACTAGTTATAGATTCCGATGCTTCACTCCAGGTTTACTGTGACCCTTGGACCTTCTTATTGACGATGAAGCACAGAAATTGCATCGGAATTAAATAGAAAAGGCACAATGCCGACTTAAGTACAAGAAGACTGACTCTTCTTACTGTCTATGTTTTGAACCATTCCTGTGACACTAGTTATAGATTCCGATGCTTCACTCCAGGTTTACTGTATCCCTTGGACCTTCTTATTGACGATGAAACACAGAAATTGCATTGGAATTAAATAGAAAAGGCACAATGCCGACTTAAGTACAAGAAGACAGACTCTTTTTAGTGACTATAGTTTGAACCATTGCTGTGACACTAGTTACAGATTCCGACGCTTTACTTCAGGTTTACTGTATACCTTGGACATTCTTATTGACGATGAAACACAGAAATTGCATCAGAATTAAATAGAAAAGGCACAATGTCGACTTAAGTACAAGAAGACTGACTCTTCTTACTGTCTATGATTTGAACCATTCCTGTGACACTAGTTATAGATTCCGATGCTTCACTTCAGGTTTACTGTATACCTTGGACCTTCTTATTGACGATGAAACACAGAAATTGCATCGGAATTAAATACAAAAGGCACAATGCCGACTTAAGTACAAGAAGACTGACTCTTCCCAATGTCTATGTTTTGAACCATTCCTGTGACACTAGTTTTGGATTCCGATGCTTCACTTCAGGTTTACTGTATCCCTCTGACCTTCTTATTGACAATGAAACACAGAAATTGCATCGGAATTAAATAAAAAAGGCACAATGCCGACTTAAGTACAAGAAGACTGACTCTTCCTACTGTCTATGTTTTGAACCATTCCTGTGACACTAGTTATAGATTCCGATGCTTCACTTCAGGTTTACTGTATCCCTCTGACTTTATTGCCGATGAAACACAGAAATTGCATCGGAAGTAAATACAAAAGGCACAATGCCGACTTAAGTACAAGAAGACTGACTCTTCTTACTGTCTATTCTTTGAACCACTCCTGTGACACTAGTTATAGATTCCGATGCTTCACTCCAGGTTTACTGTATCCCTTGGACCTTCTTATTGACGATGAAACACAGAAACTGCATCGGAATGAAATTGAAAAGGCACAATGCCGACTTAAGTACAAGAAGACTGACTCTTCTTACTGATAATTGTTTGAACCATTCCTGCGACAATAGTTATAGATTCCGATGCTTCACTTCAGGTTTACTGTCTCCCTTGGACCTTGTTATTGACGGTGACACACAGAAATAGCATTGGAATTAAATACAAAAGGCAAAATGCCAAATTTAGTACACGACGACTGACTCTTCTTATTGTCTATGTTTGAACCTTTCCTGTGACACTAGTTATAGATTCCGATGCTTCACTTCAGGTTTACTGTATCCCTCTGACCTTCTTATAGACGATGAAATACCGAAATTGCATCGGAATTAAATAGAAAACTCACAATGCTGACTTAAGTAAAAGAAGACTGACTCTTCTTACTGTCTATGTTTTGAACCATTGCTGTGACACTAGTTATAGATTCCGATGCTTCACTTCAGGTTTACTGTATACCTTGGACCATCTTATTGACGATGAAACACAGAAATTGCATCGGAATTAAATAGAAAAGGCACAATGCCGACTTAAGTACAAGAAGACATACTCTTCTTTGTGATTATAGTTTGAACCATTGCTGTGACACTAGTTATAGATTCCGATGCTTTACTTCAGGTTTACTGTATACCTTGGACATTCTTATTGACGATGAAACACAGAAATTGCATCGGAATTAAATAAAAAAGGCACAACGTCGACTTAAGTACAAGAAGACTGACTCTTCTTACTGTCTATGTTTTGAACCATTCCTGTGACACTAGTTATAGATTCCGATGCTTCACTCCAGGTTTACTGTAACCCTTGGACCATCTTATTGACGATGAAACACAGAAATTGCATCGGAATTAAATAGAAAAGGCACAATGCCGACATAAGTACAAGAAGATTGACTCTTCTTACTGTCTATGTTTTGAACCATTCCTGTGGCACTAGTTGTAGATTCCGATGCTTCACTTTAGGTTTACTGTATCCCACTGACCTTCTTATTGACGGTGAAACACAGAAATTGCATGGGAATTAAATACAAAAGGCACAATGCCGACTTAAGTACAAGAAAACTGACTCATCCTACTGTCTATGATTTGAACCATTCCTGTGACACTAGTTATAGAGTCCGATACTGCACTTCAGGTTTACTGTACCTCTTGGACCTTCTTATTGACGATGAAACACAGAAATTGCATCGGAATTAAATACAAAAGGCACAATGCCGACTTAACTACAAGAAGACTGACTCTTCCTACTGTCTACGTTTTGAACCATTTCTGTGACACTAGCTATAGAGTCCAATGCTGCACTTCAGGTTTACTGTACCCCTAGGACCTTCTTATTGACGATGAAACACAGAAATTGCATCGGAATTAAATACAGAAGGCACAATGCCTACTTAAGGGCAAGAAGACTGACTCTTCCTACTGTCTATGTTTTGAACCAATTCTGTGACACTAGTAATAGAGTCCGATGCTTCACTTCAGGTTTACTGTATCCCTTGGACCTTCTTATTGACGATGTAGCACAGGAATTGCATCGGAATTAAATACAAAAGGCACAATGCCGACTTAAGGGCAAGAAGACTGACCCTTCTTACTGACTATGTTTTGAACCATTCCTGTGACACTACTTATAGATTCCGATGCTTCACTTCAGGTTTACTGTATCCTTCTGACCTTCTTATTGACGATGAAACACAGAAATTGCATCGGAATTAAATACAAAAGCACAATGCCGACTTAAGTACAAGAAGACTGACTCTTCTTACTGTCTATGTTTCACCCATTCCTGTGACACTAGTTATAGATTCCGATGCTTCACTTCTGGTTTACTGTATCCCTCTGACCTTCTTATTGACGATGAAACACAGAAATTGCATCGGAATTAAATACAAAAGGCACAATGCCGACTTAAGTACAAGAAGACTGACTTTTCTTACTGTCTATTCTTTGAACCATTCCTGTGACACTAGTTATAGATTCCCATGCTTCACTCCAGGTTTACTGTATCCCTTGGACCTTCTTATTGACGATGATATACCGAAATTGCATCGGAATTAAATAGAAAATTCACAATGCTGACTTAAGGACAAGAAGACTGACGCTTCTTACTGACTATGTTTTGAACCATTCCTGTGACACTAGTTATAGATTCCGATGGTTCACTTCAGGTTTACTGTATCCCTCTGACCTTAATATTGACGATGAAACACAGAAATTGCATCGGAATTAAATACAAATGGCACAATTCCGACTTAAGTACAAGAAGACTGTCTCTTCTTACTGTATACCTATCAACCATTCCTTTGACACTAGTTATAGATTCCGATGCTTCACTTCAGGGTTACTGTATCCCTCTGAACTTCTTATTGACGATGAAACACAGAAATTGCATCAGAATTAAATAGAAAAGGCACAATGCCGACTTAAGTACAAGAAGACTGACTCTTTTTAGTGACTATAGTTTGAACTATTGCTGTGACACTAGTTATAGATTCCGACGCTTTACTTCAGGTTTACTGTATACCTTGGACATTCTTATTGACGATGAAACACAGAAATTGCATCATAATTAAATAGAAAAGGCACAATGGCGACTTAAGTACAAGAAGACTGACTCTTCCTAATGTCTATGTTTCGAACCATTCCTGTGACACTAGTTTTGGATTCCGATGCTTCACTTCAGGTTTACTGTATCAGTATGACTTTATTGCCGATGAAACACAGAAATTGCATCTGAAGTAAATACAAAAGGCACAATGCCGCCTTACGGACAAGAAGACTGACTCTTCTTACTGACTATGCTTTGAATCATTCCTGTGACTCTAGTTATAGATTCCGATGCTTCACTTCAGGTTTACTGTATCCCTCTGACCTTCTTATTGACGATGAAACACACAAATTGCATCGTAATTAAATACAAAAGCCACAATGCCGACTTAAGTACAAGAAGACTGACCCTTCTTACTGTCTATGATTTGAACCATTCCTGTGACACTAGTTATAGATTCCGGTGCTTCCCTTCAGGTTTACTGTTCCCTTGGACCTTCTTATTGACGGTGACACACAGAAATAGCATTGGAATTAAATACAAAAGGCACAATGCCGACTTAAGTACACGACGACTGACTTTTCTTATTGTCTATGTTTTGAACCGTTCCTGTGACACTAGTTATAGATTCCAATGCTTCACTTCAGGTTTATTGTATCCCTCTGACCTTCTTATAGACGATGAAATACCGAAATTGCATCGGAATTAAATAGAAAAGGCACAATGCCGACTTAAGTACAAGAAGACTGATTCTTCTTACTGACTATGTTTTGTACCATTCCTGTGACACAAGTTACAGATTCCGATACTTCACTTCAGGTTTACAGTATACCTTGTACCTTCTTATTGACGATGAAACACAGAAATTGCATCGGAATTAAATACAAAAGGCACAATGCCGACTTAAGTACTAGAAGACTGACTTTTCCTACTGTCTATGTTTTGAACCAATTTTGTGACACTAGTTATAGAGTCCGATGCTTCACTTCAGGTTTACTGTATCCCTTGGACCTTCTCATTGACGATGAATCAGAGGAATTGCATCGGAAATAAATACAAAAGGCACAATGCCGACTTAAGTACAAGACGACTGACCCTTCTTACTATCTATATTTTGAACCATTCCAGTGACACTAGTTATAGATTCCAATGCTTCACTTCAGGTTTGCTGTATTCCTTGCACCTTCTTACTGACGATGAAACACAGAAATTGCATCGAAATTAAATACAAAAGGCACAATGCCGACTTAAGTACAAGAAGACTGACTCTTCTTACTGTCTATGTATTGAACCATTACTGTGACACTAGTTACAGATTCCGAAGTTTCACTCCAGGTTTATTGTATCCCTTGGACCTTCTTATTGACGATGAAATACAGAAATTGCATCGGAATTAAATACAAAAGGCACAATGCCGACTTAAGTACAAGAAGACTGACTCTTCTTACTGTCTAGGTAAAACCATTGCTTTGACACTAGTTATAGATTCCGATGCTTAACTTCAGGGTTACTGTATCCCTCTGACCTTCTTATTGACGATGAAACACAGAAATTGCATCGGAATTAAATACAAAAGGCACAATGCCGACTTAAGGACAAGTAGACTGACTCTTCTTACTGTCTATGTATCAACCATTCCATTGACACTAGTTATTGATTCCGATGCTTCACTTCAGGGTTACTGTATCCCTCTGACCTTCTTATTGACGATGAAACACAGAAATTGCATCGGAATTAAATAGAAAAGGCACAATGCCGACTTAAGTACAAGAAGACTGACTCTTCTTACTGTCTATGTTTTGAACCATTCCTGTGACACTAGTTATAGATTCCGATGCTTCACTCCAGGTTTACTGTAGCCCTTGGACCTTCTTATTGACGATGAAACACAGAAATTGCATCGGTATTAAATAGAAAAAGCACAATGCAGACTTAAGTACAAGAAGACTGACTCATTTTAGGGACTATAGTTTGAACCATTGCTGTGACACTAGTTATAGATTCCGACGCTATACTTCAGGTTTACTGTATACCTTGGACATTCTTATTGACGATGAAACACAGAAACTGCATCAGAATTAATAGAAAAGGCACAATGTCGACTTAAGTACAAGAAGACTGACTCTTCTTACTGTCTATGTTTTGAACCATTCCTGTGACACTAGTTATAGATTCCGATGCTTCACTTCAGGTTTACTGTATACCTTGGACCTTCTTATTGACGATGAAACACAGAAATTGCATCGGAATTAAATACAAAAGGCACAATGCCGACTTAAATACAAGAAGACTGACTCTTCCCAATGTCTATGTTTTGAACCATTCCTGTGACACTAGTTTTGGATTCCGATGCTTCACTTCGGGTTTACTGTATCCCTCTGACCTTCTTATTGACAATGAAACACAGAAATTGCATCGGAATTAAATACAAAAGGCACAATGCCGACTTAAGTACAAGAAGACTGACTCTTCCTACTGTCTATGTTTTGAACCATTCCTATGACACTAGTTATAGATTCCGATGCTTCACTTCAGGTTTACTGAATCCCTCTGACTTTATTGCCGATGAAACACAGAAATTGCATCGGAAGTAAATACAAAAGGCACAATGCCGACTTAAGGACAAGAAGACTGACTCTTCTTACTGACTATGTTTTGAACCATTCCTGTGACTCTAGTTATAGATTCCGATGCTTCACTTCAGGTTTACTGTATCCCTCTGACCTTCTTATTGACGATGAAACACAGAAATTGCATCGTAATTAAATACAAAAGCCACAATGCCGACTTAAGTACAAGAAGACTGACTCTTCCTACTGTCTATGTTTTGAACCAATTCTGTGACACTAGTTATAGAGTCCGATGCTTCACTTCAGGTTTACTGTATCCCTTGGAACTTCTTATTGACGATGAATCACAGAAATTGCATCGGAATTAAATACAAAAGGCACAATGCCGACGTAAGGACAAGAAGACAGACTCATCCTACTGCCTATGTTTTGAACGAATTCTGTGACACTAGTAATAGAGTTCGATGCTTCACTTCAGGTTTACTGTATCCCTTGGACCTTCTTATTGACGATGAATCACAGGAATTGCATCGGAATTAAATACAAAAGGCACAATGCCGACTTAAGGACAAGAAGACTGACTCTTCTTACTGTCTATATTTTGAACCATTCCAGTGACACTAGTTATATATTCCGATGCTTTACTTCAGGTTTATTGAAATCCTTGGACCTTCTTATTGACGATGAAACGCAGATATTTCATCGGAATTAAATACAAAAGGCACAATGCCGACTTAAGTACAAGAAGACTGACTCATCCTACTGTCTATGTTTTGAACCAATTCTGTGACACTAGTAATAGAGTTCGATACTTCACTTCAGGTTTACTGTATCCCTTGGACCTTCTTATTGACGATGAATCACAGGAATTGCATCGGAATTAAATACAAAAGGCACAATGCCGACTTAAGGACAAGAAGACTGACTCTTCTTACTGACTATGTTTTGAACCATTCCTGTGACACTAGTTACAGATTCCGATGCTTCACTTCAGGTTAACTGTATCCTTCTGACCTTCTTATTGACGATGAAACACAGATATTGCATCGGAATTAAATAGAAAAGGCACAATGCCGACTTAAGTACAAGAAGACAGACTCTTCTTTGTGATTATAGTTTGAACCATTGCTGTGACACTAGTTGTAGATTCCGATGCTTTACTTCAGGTTTAATGTATACCTGGGACATTCTTATTGACGATGAAACACAGAAATTGCATCGGAATTAAATAAAAAAGGCAGAATGTCGACTTAAGTACAAGAAGACTGACTCTTCTTACTGTCTATGATTTGAACCATTCCTGTGACACTAGTTATAGATTCCGATGCTTCACTCCAGGTTCACTGTAACCCTTGGACCTTCTTATTGACGATGAGACACAGAAATTGCATCGGAATTAAATAGAAAAGGCACAATGCCGACTTAAGTACAAGAAGACGGACTCTTCTTACTGATTATGTTTTGTACCATTCCTGTGACACTAGTTATAGAGTCTGATGCTTCACTTCAGGTTTACTGTATCCCTTGGACCTTCTCATTGACGATGAATCAAAGGAATTGCATCGGAATTAAATACAAAAGGCACAATGCCGACTTAAGTACAAGAAGACTGACTCTTCTTACTGACTATGTTTTGAACCATTCCTGTGACACTAGTTATAGATTCCGATGGTTCACTTCAGGTTTACTGTATCCCTCTGACCTTCTTATTGACGATGAAACACAGAAATTGCATCGGAATTAAATACAAAAGGCACAATGCCGACTTAAGTACAAGAAGACTGACTCTTCTTGCTGTCTAGGTATTAACCATTGCTTTGACACAAGTTATAAATTCCGATGCTTCACTTCACGGTTACTGTATCCCTCTTACCTTCTTATTGACGATGAAACACAGAAATTGCATCGGAATTAAATACAAAAGGCACAATGCCGACTTAAGTACAAGGAGACTGACTCTTGTTACTGTCTATTTTTTGAACAATTCCTGTGACACCTGTTATAGATTCCGATGGTTCACTCCAGGTTTACTGAATCCCATGGACCATCTTATTGACGATGAAACACAGAAACTGCATCGGAATGAAATAGAAAAAGCACAATGCCGACTTAAGTACAAGAAGACTGACTCTTCTTACTGTCTATGTTTTGAACCATTCCTGTGACACTAGTTATAGATTCCGATGCTTCAATCCAGGTTTACTGTATACCTTGGAACTTCTTATTGACGATGAAACACAGAAATTGCATCGGAATTAAACAGAAAAGGCACAATGCCGACTTAAGTACAAGAAGACTGACTCTTCTTAGAGATTATAGTTTGAACCATTGCTGTGACACTAGTTATAGATTCCGATGCTTTACTTCAGGTTTACTGTATACCTTGGACATTGTTATTGACGATGAAACACAGAAATTGCATCGGAATTAAATAGAAAGGGCTCAATGTCGACTAAAGTACAAGAAGACTGACTCTACTTGCTGTCTATGTTTTGAACCATTCCTGTGACACAAGTTATAGATTCCGATGCTTCACTCGAGGTTTACTGTAACCCTTGGACCTTCTTATTGACGATGAAACACAGAAATTGCATCGCAATAAAATACAAAAGGCACAATGCCGACTTAAGTACAAGAAGACTGACTCTTCCTACTGTATATGTTTTGAACCATTCCTGTGACACTAGTTATAGATTCCGATGCTTCACTCCAGGTTTACTGTGACCCTTGGACCTTCTTATTGACGATGAAGCACAGAAATTGCATCGGAATTAAATAGAAAAGGCACAATGCCGACTTAAGTACAAGATGACTGACTCTTCTTACTGACTATGTTTTGAACCATTCCTGTGACACTAGTTATAGATTCCGATGCTTCACTTCAGGTTTACTGTATCCCTCTGACCTTCTTATTGACGATGAAACACCGAAATTGCATCGGAATTAAATAGAAAACTCAGAATGCCGGCTTAAGTACAAGAAGACTGACTCTTCTTACTGTCTATGTTTTGAACCATTCCTGTGACACTAGTTATAGATTCCGATGCTTCACTCCAGGTTTACTGTATACCTTGGACCTCCTGATTGACAATGAAACACAGAAATTGCATCGGTATTAAGTACAAAAGGCACAATGCCAACTTAAGTACAAGAAGACTGACTCTTCCTACTGTCTATGTTTTGAACCATTCCTGTGACACTAGTTATAGATTCCGATGCTTCACTTCAGGTTTACTGTATACCTCTGACGTTATTGCCGATGAAACACAGATATTGCATCGGAATTAAATACAAAAGGCACAATGCCGACTTAAGGACATGTAGACTGTCTCTTCTTACTGACTATGTTTTGAAACATTCCTGTGACTCTAGTTATAGATTGCGATGCTTCACTTCAGGTTTACTGTATCCCTTGGATCTTCTTATTGACGATGAGTCACAGGAATTGCATCGGAATTAAACACAAAATGCACAATGGCGACTTAAGTACAAGAAGTCTGACTCTTCTTACTATCTATACTTTGAACCATTCCAGTGACACTAGTTATAGATTCCGATGCTTCACTTCAGGTTTACTGTATTCCTTGGACTTTCTTATTGACGATGAAACACAGAAATTGCATCGAAATTAAATACAAACGGCACAATGCCGACTTAAGGACAAGAAGACTGACTCTTCTTACTGTCTATGATTTGAACCATTCCTGTGACACTAGTTATAGATTCCGATGCTTCACTTCAGGTTTACTGTATCCCTCTGACCTTCTTATTAACGATGAAACACAGAAATTGCATCGGAATTAAAAAGAAAACTCACAATGCCGACTTAAGTACAAGAAGACTAACTCTTCTTACTGTCTATGTTTTGAACCATTCCTGTGACACTAGTTATAGATTCCGATGCTTCACTCCAGGTTTACTGTATCCCTTGGACCTTCTTAGTGACGATGAAACACAGAAATTGCATCGGAATTAAATAGAAAAGGCACAATGCCGACTTAAGTACAAGAAGACTGACTCTTCCTAGTGATTATAGTTTGAACCATTGCTGTGACACTAGTTATAGATTCCGATGCTTTACTTCAGGTTTACTGTATACCTTGGACCTTCTTATTGACGATGAAACACAGAAATTACATCGGAATTAAATACAAAAGGCACAATGCCGACTTAAGTACAAGAAGACTGACTATTCCTACTGTCTATGCTTTGAACCAATTCTGTGACACTAGGTTTAGAATCCGATGCTTCACTTCAGGTTTACTGTATCCCTTGGAACTTCTTATTGACGATGAATCACAGAAATTGCATCGGAATTAAATACAAAAGGCACAATGCCGAACTAAGTACAAGAAGACTGACTCTTCTTACTGTCTATGTTTTGAACCATTCCTGTGACACTAGTTATAGATTCCGATGCTTCACTCCAGGTTTACTGTAACCCTTGGACCATCTTATTGACGATGAAACACCGAAATTGCATCGGATTTAAATAGAAAAGGCACAATGCCGACCTAAGTACAAGAAGACTGACTCTTCTTACTGACTATGTTTTGTACCATTCCCGTGACACTAGTTATAGATTCCGATGCTTCACTTCAGGTTTACTGTACACCTTGTACCTTCTTATAGACGATGAAACACAGAAATTGCATCGGAATGAAATACAAAAGGCACAATGCCGACTTAAGTACATGAAGACTGACTCTTCCTACTGTCTATGTTTTGAACCAATTCTGTGACACTAGTTATAGAGTCCGATGCTTCACTTCAGGTTTACTGTATCCCTTGGACCTTCTTATTGACGATGAATCACAGGAATTGCATCGGAATTAAATAGAAAAGGCACAATGCCGACTTAAGTACAAGAAGACTGACTCTTCTTACTGTCTATATTTTGAACCATTCCAGTGACACTAGTTATAGATTCTGATGCTTCACTTCAGGTTTGCTGTATACCTTGGACCTTCTTATTGACGATGAAACACAGAAATTGCATCGAAATTAAATACAAAAGGCACAATGCCGACTGAAGTACAAGAACACTGACTCTTCTTACTGTCTATGTTTTGAACCATTACTGTGACACTAGTTATAGATTCCGAAGCTTCACTCCACGTTTATTGTATCCTTTGGACCTTCTTGTTGACGATGAAACACAGAAATTGCATCGGAATTAAATACAAAAGGCACAATGCCGACCTAAGTACAAGAAGACTGACTCTTCTTACAGTCAATGTATCAACCATTCCTGTGACACTAGTTACATAATCCGATGCTTCACTTCAGGGTTACTGCATCCCTCTGACCTTCTTATTGACGATGAAACACAGAAATTGCATCGGAATTAAATACAAAAGGCACAATGCCGACTTAAGTACAAGAGACTGACTCTTCTTACTGTCTATGTTTTGAACCATTCTTGTGACACTAGTTATAGATTCCGATGCTTCACTTCAGGTTTACTGTATCCCTTGGAACTTGTTATTGACGGTGACACACAGGAATAGCTTTGGAATTAAATACAAAAGGCAAAATGCCAACTTTAGTACACGAAGACTGACTCTTCTTACTGTCTATGTTTTGAACCATTCCTGTGACACTAGTTATAGATTCCGATGCTTCACTTCAGGTTTACTGTATCCCTCTGACCTTCTTATTAACGATGAAACACAGAAATTGCATCGGAATTAAAAAGAAAACTCACAATGCCGACTTAAGTACAAGAAGACTGACTCTTCTTACTGTCTATGTTTTGAACCATTCCTGTGACACTAGTTATAGAATACGATGCTTCACTCCAGGTTTACTGTATCCCTTGGACCTTCTTATTGACGATGAAACACAGAAATTGCATCGGAATTAAATACAAAAGGCACAATGCCGGCTTAAGTACAAGGAGACTGACTCTTCCCACTGTCTATGTTTTGAACCATTCCTGTGACACTAGTTATAGATTCTGATGCTTCACTTCAGGTTTACTGTATCCCTCTGACTTTATTGCCGATGAAACACAGAAATTTCATCGTAAGTAAATACAAAAGGCACAATGCCGACTTAAGGACAAGAAGACTGACTCTTCTTACTGACTATGTTTTGAACCATTCCTGTGACTCTAGTTATAGATTCCGATGCTTCACTTCTGGTTTACTGTATCCTTCTAACCTTCTTATTGGAGATGAAACACAGAAATTGTATCGTAATTAAATACAAAAGCCACAATGCCGACTTAAGTACAAGAAGACTGACTCTTCTTACTGTCTATGATTTGAACCACTTCTGTGACACTAGTTATAGATTCCGATGCTTCACTTCAGGTTTACTGTTTCCCTTGGACCATCTTATTGACGATGAAACACAGAAATTGCATCGAAATTAAATACAAAAGGCACAATCCCGACTTAAGTACAAGAAGACTGACTCTTCTTACTGTCAATGTTTTGAACCACTACTGTGACACTAGTTATAGATTCCGATGCTTCACTCCAGGTTTACTGTATCCCTTGGACCTTCTATTTGACGATAACACAGAAATTGCATCGGAATTAAATAAAAAAGGCACAATGCCGACTTAAGGACAAGAAGACTGACTCTTCTTACTGTCTATGTTTTGAACCATTCCTGTGACACTAGTTATAGATTCCGATGCTCCACTCCAGGTTTACTGTAACCCTTGAACCTTCTTATTGACGATGAAACACAGAAATTGCATCGGAATTAAATAGAAAAGGCACAATGCCGACTTAAGTACAAGAAGACTGACTCTTCTTACTGACTATGTTTTGTACCATTCCCGTGACACTAGTTATAGATTCCGATGCTTCACTTCAGGTTTACTGTATCCCTTGGACCTTCTTATTGACGATGAAACACAGAAATTGCATCGGAATTAAATACAAAAGGCACAATGCCGCGTTAAGTACAAGAAGACTGACTCTTCCTACTTTCTATGTTTTGAACCAATTCTGTGACACTAGTTATAGAGTCCGATGCTTCACTTCAGGTTTACTGTATCCCTTGGACCTTCTTATTGACGATGAATCACAGGAATTGCATCGGAATTAAATACAAAAGGCACAATGCCGACTTACGTACAAGAAGACTGACTCTTCTTACTGTCTATATTTTGAACCATTCCAGTGACACTAGTTATAGATTCTGATGCTTCACTTCAGGTTTGCTGTATTCCTTGGACCTTCTTATTGGCGATGAAACACAGAAATTGCATCGAAATTAAATACAAAAGGCACAATGCCGGCTTAAGTACAAGGAGACTGACTCTTCCCACTGTCTATGTTTTGAACCATTCCTGTGACACTAGTTATAGATTCTGATGCTTCACTTCAGGTTTACTGTATCCCTCTGACTTTATTGCCGATGAAACACAGAAATTTCATCGTAAGTAAATACAAAAGGCACAATGCCGACTTAAGGACAAGAAGACTGACTCTTCTTACTGACTATGTTTTGAACCATTCCTGTGACTCTAGTTATAGATTCCGATGCTTCACTTCTGGTTTACTGTATCCTTCTAACCTTCTTATTGGAGATGAAACACAGAAATTGTATCGTAATTAAATACAAAAGGCACAATCCCGACTTAAGTACAAGAAGACTGACTCTTCTTACTGTCAATGTTTTGAACCACTACTGTGACACTAGTTATAGATTCCGATGCTTCACTCCAGGTTTACTGTATCCCTTGGACCTTCTATTTGACGATAACACAGAAATTGCATCGGAATTAAATAAAAAAGGCACAATGCCGACTTAAGGACAAGAAGACTGACTCTTCTTACTGTCTATGTTTTGAACCATTCCTGTGACACTAGTTATAGATTCCGATGCTCCACTCCAGGTTTACTGTAACCCTTGAACCTTCTTATTGACGATGAAACACAGAAATTGCATCGGAATTAAATAGAAAAGGCACAATGCCGACTTAAGTACAAGAAGACTGACTCTTCTTACTGACTATGTTTTGTACCATTCCCGTGACACTAGTTATAGATTCCGATGCTTCACTTCAGGTTTACTGTATCCCTTGGACCTTCTTATTGACGATGAAACACAGAAATTGCATCGGAATTAAATACAAAAGGCACAATGCCGACTTAAGTACAAGAAGACTGACTCTTCCTACTGTCTATGTTTTGAACCAATTCTGTGACACTAGTTATAGAGTCCGATGCTTCACTTCAGGTTTACTGTATCCCTTGGACCTTCTTATTGACGATGAATCACAGGAATTGCATCGGAATTAAATACAAAAGGCACAATGCCGACTTAAGTACAAGAAGACTGACTCTTCTTACTGTCTATATTTTGAACCATTCCAGTGACACTAGTTATAGATTCTGATGCTTCACTTCAGGTTTGCTGTATTCCTTGGACCTTCTTATTGACGATGAAACACAGAAATTGCATCGAAATTAAATACAAAAGGCACAATGCCGACTGAAGTACAAGAAGACTGACTCTTGTTACTGTCTATGTTTTGAACCATTACTGTGACACTAGTTATAGATTCCGAAGCTTCACTCCAGGTTTATTGTATCCTTTGGACCTCTTTGTTGACGATGAAACACAGAAATTGCATGGGAATTAAGTACAAAAGGCACAATGCCGACTTAAGTACAAGAATACTGACTCTTCTTACTGTCTATGTGTCAACCATTCCTGTGACACTAGTTATATATTCCGATGCTTCACTTCAGGGTTACTGCATCCCTCTGACCTTCTTATTGACGATGAAACACAGAAATTGCATCGGAATTAAATACAAACGGCACAATGCCGACATAAGTACAGGAAGACTGACTCTTCTTACTGTCTATTTTTTGAACCATTCCTGTGACACTAGTTGTAGATTCCGATGCTTCACTCCAGGTTTACTGTATCCCTTGGACCTTCTTATTGACGATGAAACACAGAAACTGCATCGGAATGAAATTGAAAAGGCACAATGCCGACTTAAGTACAAGAAGACTCACTCTTCTTACTGTCAATGATTTGAACCATTCGTGTGACACTAGTTATAGATTCCGATGCTTCACTCCAGGTTTACTGTATACCTTGGACCTTCTTATTGACGATGAAACACAGAAATTGCATCGTAATTAAATAGAAAAGGCACAATGCCAACTTAAGTACAAGAAGACTGACTCTTCTTAGAGATTATAGTTTGAACCATTGCTGTGACACTAGTTATAGATTTCGATGCTTTACTTCAGGTTTACTGTATACCTTGGACATTCTTATTGACGATGAAACACAGAAATTGCATCGGAATTAAATAGAAAAGGCTCAATGTCGACTTAAGTACAAGAAGACTGACTCTTCTTGCTGTCTATGTTTTGAACCATTCCTGTGACACTAGTTATAGATTCCGATGCTTCACTCCAGGTTCACTGTAACCCTTGGACCTTCTTATTGACGATGAGACACAGAAATTGCATCGGAATTAAATAGAAAAGGCACAATGCCGACTTAAGTACAAGAAGACGGACTCTTCTTACTGATTATGTTTTGTACCATTCCTGTGACACTAGTTATAGAGTCTGATGCTTCACTTCAGGTTTACTGTATCCCTTGGACCTTCTCATTGACGATGAATCAAAGGAATTGCATCGGAATTAAATACAAAAGGCACAATGCCGACTTAAGTACAAGAAGACTGACTCTTCTTACTGACTATGTTTTGAACCATTCCTGTGACACTAGTTATAGATTCCGATGGTTCACTTAAGGTTTACTGTATCCCTCTGACCTTCTTATTGACGATGAAACACAGAAATTGCATCGGAATTAAAAAGAAAACTCACAATGCCGACTTAAGTACAAGAAGACTAACTCTTCTTACTGTCTATGTTTTGAACCATTCCTGTGACACTAGTTATAGATTCCGATGCTTCACTCCAGGTTTACTGTATCCCTTGGACCTTCTTAGTGACGATGAAACACAGAAATTGCATCGGAATTAAATAGAAAAGGCACAATGCCGACTTAAGTACAAGAAGACTGACTCTTCCTGGTGATTATAGTTTGAACCATTGCTGTGACACTAGTTATAGATTCCGATGCTTTACTTCAGGTTTACTGTATACCTTGGACCTTCTTATTGACGATGAAACACAGAAATTACATCGGAATTAAATACAAAAGGCACAATGCCGACTTAAGTACAAGAAGACTGACTATTCCTACTGTCTATGCTTTGAACCAATTCTGTGACACTAGGTTTAGAATCCGATGCTTCACTTCAGGTTTACTGTATCCCTTGGAACTTCTTATTGACGATGAATCACAGAAATAGCATCGGAATTAAATACAAAAGGCACAATGCCGAACTAAGTACAAGAAGACTGACTCTTCTTACTGTCTATGTTTTGAACCATTCCTGTGACACTAGTTATAGATTCCGATGCTTCACTCCAGGTTTACTGTAACCCTTGGACCATCTTATTGACGATGAAACACCGAAATTGCATCGGATTTAAATAGAAAAGGCACAATGCCGACCTAAGTACAAGAAGACTGACTCTTCTTACTGACTATGTTTTGTACCATTCCCGTGACACTAGTTATAGATTCCGATGCTTCACTTCAGGTTTACTGTACACCTTGTACCTTCTTATAGACGATGAAACACAGAAATTGCATCGGAATGAAATACAAAAGGCACAATGCCGACTTAAGTACAAGAAGACTGACTCTTCCTACTGTCTATGTTTTGAACCAATTCTGAGACACTAGTTATAGAGTCCGATGCTTCACTTCAGGTTTACTGTATCCCTTGGACCTTCTTATTGACGGTGAATCACAGGAATTGCATCGGAATTAAATAGAAAAGGCACAATGCCGACTTAAGTACAAGAAGACTGACTCTTCTTACTGTCTATATTTTGAACCATTCCAGTGACACTAGTTATAGATTCTGATGCTTCACTTCAGGTTTGCTGTATACCTTGGACCTTCTTATTGACGATGAAACACAGAAATTGCATCGAAATTAAATACAAAAGGCACAATGCCGACTGAAGTACAAGAACACTGACTCTTCTTACTGTCTATGTTTTGAACCATTACTGTGACACTAGTTATAGATTCCGAAGCTTCACTCCACGTTTATTGTATCCTTTGGACCTTCTTGTTGACGATGAAACACAGAAATTGCATCGGAATTAAATACAAAAGGCACAATGCCGACCTAAGTACAAGAAGACTGACTCTTCTTACAGTCAATGTATCAACCATTCCTGTGACACTAGTTACATAATCCGATGCTTCACTTCAGGGTTACTGCATCCCTCTGACCTTCTTATTGACGATGAAACACAGAAATTGCATCGGAATTAAATACAAAAGGCACAATGCCGACTTAAGTACAAGAGACTGACTCTTCTTACTGTCTATGTTTTGAACCATTCTTGTGACACTAGTTATAGATTCCGATGCTTCACTTCAGGTTTACTGTATCCCTTGGACCTTGTTATTGACGGTGACACACAGGAATAGCTTTGGAATTAAATACAAAAGGCAAAATGCCAACTTTAGTACACGAAGACTGACTCTTCTTACTGTCTATGTTTTGAACCATTCCTGTGACACTAGTTATAGATTCCGATGCTTCACTTCAGGTTTACTGTATCCCTCTGACCTTCTTATTAACGATGAAACACAGAAATTGCATCGGAATTAAAAAGAAAACTCACAATGCCGACTTAAGTACAAGAAGACTGACTCTTCTTACTGTCTATGTTTTGAACCATTCCTGTGACACTAGTTATAGAATACGATGCTTCACTCCAGGTTTACTGTATCCCTTGGACCTTCTTATTGACGATGAAACACAGAAATTGCATCGGAATTAAATACAAAAGGCACAATGCCGGCTTAAGTACAAGGAGACTGACTCTTCCCACTGTCTATGTTTTGAACCATTCCTGTGACACTAGTTATAGATTCTGATGCTTCACTTCAGGTTTACTGTATCCCTCTGACTTTATTGCCGATGAAACACAGAAATTTCATCGTAAGTAAATACAAAAGGCACAATGCCGACTTAAGGACAAGAAGACTGACTCTTCTTACTGACTATGTTTTGAACCATTCCTGTGACTCTAGTTATAGATTCCGATGCTTCACTTCTGGTTTACTGTATCCTTCTAACCTTCTTATTGGAGATGAAACACAGAAATTGTATCGTAATTAAATACAAAAGCCACAATGCCGACTTAAGTACAAGAAGACTGACTCTTCTTACTGTCTATGATTTGAACCACTTCTGTGACACTAGTTATAGATTCCGATGCTTCACTTCAGGTTTACTGTTTCCCTTGGACCTTCTTATTGACGATGAAACACAGAAATTGCATCGAAATTAAATACAAAAGGCACAATCCCGACTTAAGTACAAGAAGACTGACTCTTCTTACTGTCAATGTTTTGAACCACTACTGTGACACTAGTTATAGATTCCGATGCTTCACTCCAGGTTTACTGTATCCCTTGGACCTTCTATTTGACGATAACACAGAAATTGCATCGGAATTAAATAAAAAAGGCACAATGCCGACTTAAGGACAAGAAGACTGACTCTTCTTACTGTCTATGTTTTGAACCATTCCTGTGACACTAGTTATAGATTCCGATGCTCCACTCCAGGTTTACTGTAACCCTTGAACCTTCTTATTGACGATGAAACACAGAAATTGCATCGGAATTAAATAGAAAAGGCACAATGCCGACTTAAGTACAAGAAGACTGACTCTTCTTACTGACTATGTTTTGTACCATTCCCGTGACACTAGTTATAGATTCCGATGCTTCACTTCAGGTTTACTGTATCCCTTGGACCTTCTTATTGACGATGAAACACAGAAATTGCATCGGAATTAAATACAAAAGGCACAATGCCGACTTAAGTACAAGAAGACTGACTCTTCCTACTGTCTATGTTTTGAACCAATTCTGTGACACTAGTTATAGAGTCCGATGCTTCACTTCAGGTATACTGTATCCCTTGGACCTTCTTATTGACGATGAATCACAGGAATTGCATCGGAATTAAATACAAAAGGCACAATGCCGACTTAAGTACAAGAAGACTGACTCTTCTTACTGTCTATATTTTGAACCATTCCAGTGACACTAGTTATAGATTCTGATGCTTCACTTCAGGTTTGCTGTATTCCTTGGACCTTCTTATTGACGATGAAACACAGAAATTGCATCGAAATTAAATACAAAAGGCACAATGCCGACTGAAGTACAAGAAGACTGACTCTTGTTACTGTCTATGTTTTGAACCATTACTGTGACACTAGTTATAGATTCCGAAGCTTCACTCCAGGTTTATTGTATCCTTTGGACCTCTTTGTTGACGATGAAACACAGAAATTGCATGGGAATTAAGTACAAAAGGCACAATGCCGACTTAAGTACAAGAATACTGACTCTTCTTACTGTCTATGTATCAACCATTCCTGTGACACTAGTTATATATTCCGATGCTTCACTTCAGGGTTACTGTATCCCTCTGACCTTCTTATTGACGATGAAACACAGAAATTGCATCGGAATTAAATACAAACGGCACAATGCCGACATAAGTACAGGAAGACTGACTCTTCTTACTGTCTATTTTTTGAACCATTCCTGTGACACTAGTTGTAGATTCCGATGCTTCACTCCAGGTTTACTGTATCCCTTGGACCTTCTTATTGACGATGAAGCACAGAAACTGCATCGGAATGAAATTGAAAAGGCACAATGCCGACTTAAGTACAAGAAGACTCACTCTTCTTACTGTCAATGATTTGAACCATTCGTGTGACACTAGTTATAGATTCCGATGCTTCACTCCAGGTTTACTGTATACCTTGGACCTTCTTATTGACGATGAAACACAGAAATTGCATCGTAATTAAATAGAAAAGGCACAATGCCAACTTAAGTACAAGAAGACTGACTCTTCTTAGAGATTATAGTTTGAACCATTGCTGTGACACTAGTTATAGATTTCGATGCTTTACTTCAGGTTTACTGTATACCTTGGACATTCTTATTGACGATGAAACACAGAAATTGCATCGGAATTAAATAGAAAAGGCTCAATGTCGACTTAAGTACAAGAAGACTGACTCTTCTTGCTGTCTATGTTTTGAACCATTCCTGTGACACTAGTTATAGATTCCGATGCTTCACTCCAGGTTTACTGTAACCCTTGGACCTTCTTATTGACGATGAAACACAGAAATTGCATCGGAATTAAATACAAAAGGCACAATGCCGACTTAAGTACAAGAAGACTGACTCTTCCTACTGTCTATGTTTTGAACCATTCCTGTGACACTAGTTATAGATTCCGATGCTTCACTCCAGGTTTACTGTGACCCTTGGACCATCTTATTGACGATGAAACACAGAAATTGCATCGGAATTAAATACAAAAGGCACAATGCCGACTTAAGTACAAGAAGACTGACTCTTCTTACTGTCTATGTTTTGAACCATTACTGTGACACTAGTTATAGATTCCGATGCTTCACTCCAGGTTTACTTTATCACTTGTACCTTCTTATTGACGATGAAACACAGAAATTGCATTCTAATTAAATACAAAAGGCACAATGCGCCTTAAGGACAAGAAGACGGACTCTTCTTACTGTCTATGTTTTGAACCATTCCTGTGACACTAGTTATAGATTCCGATGCTTCACTACAGGTTACTGTATCCCTCTGACCTTCTTATTGACGATGAAAAACAGAAATTGCATCGTAATTAAATACAAAAGGCGCAATGCCGACTTAAGTACAAGAAGACTGACTCTTCTTACTGTCTATGTTTCAACCATTCCTGTGATACTAGTTATTGATTCCGATGCTTCACTCCAGGTTTACTGTATCCCTTGGACCTTCTTATTGACGATGAATCACAGAAACTGCATCGGAATGAAAAAGAAAAGGCATAATGCCGACTTAAGTACAAGAAGACTGACTCTTCTTACTGTCTATGTTTGATCCATTCCCGTGACACTAGTTATAGATTCCGATGCTTCACTCCAGGTTTACTGAATCCCTTGGACCTTCGTATTGACGATGAAACACAGAAATTGCATCGGAATTAAATAGAAAAGGCACAATGCCGACTTAAGTACAAGAAGACTGACTCTTCTTAGTGATTATATATTGAACCATTGCTGTGACACTAGTTATAGATTCCGATGCTTTACTTCAGGTTTACTGTATACCTTGGACATTCTTATTGACGATGAAACACAGAAATTGCATCGGAATTAAATAGAAAAGGCTCAATGTCGACTTAAGTACAAGAAGACTGACTCTTCTTACTGTCTATGTTTTGAACCATTCCTGTGACTCTAGTTACAGATTCCGATGCTTCACTTCAGGTTTACTGTATCCCTCTGACCTTATTGCCGATGAAACACAGAAATTGCATCGGAATTAAATACAAAAGGCACAATACCGACTTAAGGACATGAAGACTGACTCTTCTTACTGACTATGTTTTGAAACATTCCTGTGACTCTAGTTATAGATTCCGATGCTTCACTCCAGGTTTACTGAATCCCTTGGGCCTTCGTATTGACGATGAAACACAGAAATTGCATCGGAATTAAATAGAAAAGGCACAATGCCGACTTAAGTACAAGAAGACTGACTCTTCTTACTGATAATAGTTTGAACCATTCCGGTGATAATAGTTATGGCTTCCGATGCTTCACTTCAGGTTTACTGTATCCCTTGGATCTTCTTATTGACGATGAATCACAGGAATTGCATCGGAATTAAACACAAAATGCACAATGCCGACTTAAGTACAAGAAGTCTGACTCTTCTTACTGTCTATGTTTCAACCATTCCTGTGATTCTAGTTATTGATTCTGATGCTTCACTCCAGGTTTACTGTATCCCTTGGACCTTGTTATTGACAGTGACGCACAGATATAGCATTGGAATTAAATACAGATGGCAAAATGCCAACTTTAGTACACGAAGACTGACTCTTCTTACTGTCTATGATTTGAACCATTCCTGTGACACTAGTTATAGATTCCGATGCTTCACTTCAGGTTTACTGTATCCCTCTGACCTTCTTATTGACGATGAAACACAGAAATTGCATCGGAATTAAAAAGAAAACTCACAATGCCGACTTAAGTACAAGAAGACTGACTCTTCTTACTGTCTATGTTTTGAACCATTCCTGTGACACTAGTAATAGATTCCGATGCTTCACTCCAGGTTTACTGTATCCCTTGGACCTTCTTATTGACGATGAAACACAGAAATTGCATCGGAATTAAATAGAAAAGGCACAATGCCGACTTAAGTACAAGAAGACTGACTCTTCTTAGTGATTATATATTGAACCTTTGCTGTGACACTAGTTATAGATTCCGATGCTTCACTTCAGGTTTACTGTATCCCTCTGACCTTCTAATTGAGGATGAAACACCGAAATTGCATCGGAATTAAATAGAAAACTCACAATGCCGACTCAAGTACAAGAAGACTGACTCTCCTTACTGTCTATGTTTTGAACCATTCCTGTGACACTAGTTATAGATTCCGATGCTTCACTCCAGGTTTACTGTATACCTTGGACCTTCTTATTGACGATGAAACACAGAAATTGCATCGGAATTAAATAGAAAAGGCACAATGCCGACTTAAGTAAAAGAAGACTGACTCATCTTTGTGATTATAGTTTGAACCATTTCTGTGACACTAGTTATAGATTCCGATGCTTTACTTCAGGTTTACTGTATACCTTGGACATTCTTATTGACGATGAAACACAGAAATTGCATCGGAATTAAATAGAAAATCACAATGTCGACTTAAGTACAAGAAGACTGACTCTTCTTACTGTCTATGTTTGAACCATTCCTGTGACACTAGTTATAGTTTCCGATGCTTCACTCCAGGTTGACTGCAACCCTTCGACCTTCTTATTGACGATGAAACACAGAAATTGCATCGGAATTAAATACAAAAGGCACAATGCCGACTTAAGTACAAGAAGACTGACTCTTCCTACTGTCTATGTTTTGAACCATTCCTGTGACACAAGTTTTGGATTCCGATGCTTCACCTCAGGTTTACTGTATCCCTCTGACCTTCTTATTGACAATGAAACACAGAAATTGCATCGGACTTAAATACAAATGGCACAATGCCGACTTAAGTACAACAAGACTGACTCTTCCTGCTGTCTATGTTTTGAACCATTCCTGTGACACTAGTTATAGATACTGATGCTTCACTTCAGGTTTACTGTATCCCTCTTATCTTATTGCCGATGAAACACCGAAATTGCATCGGAATTAAATACAAAAGGCTCAATGTCGACTTAAGTACAAGAAGACTGACTCTTCTTGCGGTCTATGATTTGAACCATTCCTGTGACACTAGTTATAGATTCCGATGCTTCACTCCAGGTTTACTGTAACCCTTGGACCTTCTTATTGACGATGAAACACAGAAATTGCATCGGAATTAAATACAAAAGGCACAATGCCGACTTAAGTACAAGAAGACTGACTCTTCCTACTGTCTATGTTTTGAACCATTCCTGTGACACTAGTTATAGATTCCGATGCTTCACTCCAGGTTTACTGTGACTCTTGGACCTTCTTATTGACGATGAAACACAGAAATTGCATCGAAATTAAATACAAAAGGCACAATGCCGACTTAAGTACAAGAAGACTGACTCTTCTTACTGTCTATGTTTTGAACCATTACTGTGACACTAGTTATAGATTCCGATGCTTCACTCCAGGTTTACTTTATCCCTTGTACCTTCTTGTTGACGATAAAACACAGAAATTGCATTCTAATTAAATACAAAAGGCACAATGTGCCTTAAGGACAAGAAGACTGACTCTTCTTACTGTCTATGTTTTGAACCATTCCTGTGACACTACTTATAGATTCCGATGCTTCACTTCAGGTTACTGTATCCCTCTGACCTTCTAATTGACGATGAAACACAGAAATTGCATCGTAATTAAATACAAAAGGCGCAATGCCGACTTAAGTACAAGAAGACTGACTCTTCTTACTGTCTATGTTTCAACCATTCCTGTGATACTAGTTATTGATTCCGATGCTTCACTCCAGGTTTACTGTATCCCTTGGACCTTCTTATTGACGATGAAACACAGAAACTGCATCGGAATGAAAAAGAAAAGGCACAATGCCGACTTAAGTACAAGAGGACTGACTCTTCTTACTGATAATAGTTTGAACCATTACGGTGACAATAGTTATAGATTCCGATGCTTCACTTCAGGTTTACTGTATCCCTTGGACCTTCTTATTGACGATGAAACACAGAAATTGCATCGGAATTAAAAAGAAAACTCACAATGCTGACTTAAGTACAAGAAGACTGACTCTTCTTACTGTCTATGCTTTGAACCATTCCTGTGACACTAGTTATAGATTCCGATGCTTCACTCCAGGTTTACTGTATCCCTTGGACCTTCTTATTGACGATGAAACACAGAAATTGCATCGGAATTAAATAGAAAAGGCACAATGCCGACTTAAGTACAAGAAGACTGACTCTTCTTAGTGATTATATATTGAACCTTTGCTGTGACACTAGTTATAGATTCCGATGCTTCACTTCAGGTTTACTGTAACCCTTGGACCTTCTTATTGACGATGAAACACAGAAATTGCATCGGAATTAAAAAGAAAACTCACAATGCTGACTTAAGTACAAGAAGACTGACTCTTCTTACTGTCTATGTTTTGAACCATTCCTGTGACACTAGTTATAGATTCCGATGCTTCACTCCAGGTTTACTGTATCCCTTGGACCTTCTTATTGACGATGAAACACAGAAATTGCATCGGAATTAAATAGAAAAGGCACAATGCCGACTTAAGTACAAGAAGACTGACTCTTCTTAGTGATTATATATTGAACCTTTGCTGTGACACTAGTTATAGATTCCGATGCTTCACTTCAGGTTTACTGTATCCCTCTGACCTTCTAATTGAGGATGAAACACCGAAATTGCATCGGAATTAAATAGAAAACTCACAATGCCGACTCAAGTACAAGAAGACTGACTCTCCTTACTGTCTATGTTCTGAACCATTCCTGTGACACTAGTTATAGAATCCGATGCTTCACTCCAGGTTTACTGTATACCTTGGACCTTCTTATTGACGATGAAACACAGAAATTGCATCGGAATTAAATAGAAAAGGCACAATGCCGACATAAGTAAAAGAAGACCGACTCATCTTAGTGATAATAGTTTGAACCATTGCTGAGACACTAGTTATGGATTCCGATGCTTTACTTCAGGTTTACTGTATACCTTGGACCTTCTTGTTGACGATGACACACAGAAATTGCATCGGAATTAAATAGAAAAGGCACAATGTCGACTTAAGTACAAGAAGACTGACTCTTCTTACTGTCTATGTTTTGAACCATTCCTGTGACACTAGTTATAGATTCTGATGCTTCACTTCAGGTTTACTATATCCCTCTGGTCTTATTGCCGATGAAACACAGAAATTGCATCGGAATTAAATACAAAAGGCACAATGCCGACTTAAGGACAAGAAGACTGACTCTTCTTACTGACTATGATTTGAAACACTCCTGTGACTCTAGTTATAGATTCCGATGCTTCACTTCAGGTTTACTGTATCCCTCAGACCTTATTGCCGATGAAACACAGAAATAGCATCGGGATTAAATAGAAATGGCACAATGCCGACTTAAGTACAAGAAGACTGACTCTTCTTAGTGATTATAGTTTGAACCATTGCTGAGACACTAGTTATGGATTCCGATGCTTTACTTCAGGTTTACTGTATACCTTGGACCTTCTTATTGACGATGAAACACAGAAATTGCATCGGAATTAAATAGAAAAGGCACAATGTCGACTTAAGTACAAGAAGACTGACTCTTCTTACTGACTATGTTTAAACCATTCCTGTGACACTAGTTATAGAATCCGATGCTTCACTCCAGGTTTACTGTATACCTTGGACCTTCTTATTGACGATGAAACACAGAAATTGCATCGGAATTAAATAGAAAAGGCACAATGCCGACTTAAGTAAAAGTAGACTGACTCATCCTAGTGATTATAGTTTGAACCATTTCTGTGACACTAGTTATAGATTCCGATGCTTTACTTCAGGTTTACTGTATACCTTGGACATTCTTATTGACGTTGAAACACAGAAATTGCATCGGAATTAAATAGAAAAGGCACAATGTCGACTTAAGTACAAGAAGACTGACTCTTCTTACTGTCTATGTTTGAACAATTCCTGTGACACTAGTTATAGATTCCGATGCTTCACTCCAGGTTTACTGTATCCCTTGGACCTTCTTATTGACGATGAAACACAGAAATTGCATCGGAATTAAATAGAAAAGGCACAATGCCGACTTAAGTACAAGAAGACTGACTCTTCTTAGTGATTATATATTGAACCTTTGCTGTGACACTAGTTATAGATTCCGATGATTCACTTCAGGTTTACTGTATCCCTCTGACCTTCTAATTGAGGATGAAACACCGAAATTGCATTGGAATTAAATAGAAAACTCACAATGCCGACTCAAGTACAAGAAGACTGACTCTCCTTACTGTCTATGTTTTGAACCATTCCTGTGACACTAGTTATAGATTCCGATGCTTCACTCCAGGTTTACTGTATACCTTGGACCTTCTTATTGACGATGAAACACAGAAATTGCATCGGAATTAAATAGAAAAGGCACAATGCCGACTTAAGTAAGAGAAGACTGACTCATCTTAGTGATTATAGTTGAACCATTTCTGTGACACTAGTTATAGATTCCGATGCTTTACTTCGGGTTTACTGTATACCTTGGACATTCTTATTGACGATGAAACACAGAAATTGCATCGGAATTAAATAGAAAAGGCACAATGTCGACTTAAGTACAAGAAGACTGACTCTTCTTACTGTCTATGTTTGAACCTTTCCTGTGACACTAGTTATAGTTTCCGATGCTTCACTCCAGGTTGACTGTAACCCTTCGATCTTCTTATTGACGATGAAACACTGAAATTGCATCGGAATTAAATACAAAAGGCACAATGCCGACTGAAGTACAAGAAGACTGACTCTTCTTAGTGATTATAGTTTGAACCATTGCTGAGACACTAGTTATGGATTCCGATGCTTTACTTCAGGTTTACTGTATACCTTGGACCTTCTTATTGACGATGAAACACAGAAATTGCATCGGAATTAAATAGAAAAGGCACAATGTCGACTTAAGTACAATAAGACTGACTCTTCTTACTGACTATGTTTAAACCATTCCTGTGACACTAGTTATAGAATCCGATGCTTCACTCCAGGTTTACTGTATACCTTGGACCTTCTTATTGACGATGAAACACAGAAATTGCATCGGAATTAAATAGAAAAGGCACAATGCCGACTTAAGTAAAAGTAGACTGACTCATCCTAGTGATTATAGTTTGAACCATTTCTGTGACACTAGTTATAGATTCCGATGCTTTACTTCAGGTTTACTGTATACCTTGGACATTCTTATTGACGTTGAAACACAGAAATGGCATCGGAATTAAATAGAAAAGTCACAATGTCGACTTAAGTACAAGAAGACTGACTCTTCTTACTGTCTATGTTTGAACAATTCCTGTGACACTAGTTATAGATTCCGATGCTTCACTCCAGGTTTACTGTATCCCTTGGACCTTCTTATTGACGATGAAACACAGAAATTGCATCGGAATTAAATAGGAAAGGCACAATGCCGACTTAAGTACAAGAAGACTGACTCTTCTTAGTGATTATATATTGAACCTTTGCTGTGACACTAGTTATAGATTCCGATGCTTCACTTCAGGTTTACTGTATCCTTCTGACCTTCTAATTGAGGATGAAACACCGAAATTGCATTGGAATTAAATAGAAAACTCACAATGCCGACTCAAGTACAAGAAGACTGACTCTCCTTACTGTCTATGTTTTGAACCATTCCTGTGACACTAGTTATAGATTCCGATGCTTCACTCCAGGTTTACTGTATACCTTGGACCTTCTTATTGACGATGAAACACAGAAATTGCATCGGAATTAAGTAGAAAAGGCACAATGCCGACTTAAGTAAGAGAAGACTGACTCATCTTAGTGATTATAGTTGAACCATTTCTGTGACACTAGTTATAGATTCCAATGCTTTACTTCGGGTTTACTGTATACCTTGGACATTCTTATTGACGATGAAACACAGAAATTGCATCGGAATTAAATAGAAAAGGCACAATGTCGACTTAAGTACAAGAAGACTGACTCTTCTTACTGTCTATGTTTGAACCATTCCTATGACACTCGTTATAGTTTCCGATGCTTCACTCCAGGTTGACTGTAACCCTTCGACCTTCTTATTGACGATGAAACACTGAAATTGCATCGGAATTAAATACAAAAGGCACAATGCCGACTTAAGTACAAGAAGACTGACTCTTCCTACTGTCTATGTTTTGAACCATTCCTGTGACACTAGTTTTGGATTCCGATGCTTCACCTCAGGTTTACTGTATCCCTCTGACCTTCTTATTGACAATGAAACACAGAAATTGCATCGGACTTAAATAAAAATGGCACAATGCCGATTTAAGTACAAGAAGACTGACTCTTCCTGCTGTCTATGTTTTGAACCATTCCTGTGACACTAGTTATAGATTCTGATGCTTCTCTTCAGGTTTACTGTATCCCTCTGATCTTATTGCCGATGAAACACAGAAATTGCATCGGAATTAAATACAAAAGGCACAATGCCGACTTAAGGACAAGAAGACTGACTCTTCTTACTGACTATGATTTGAAACACTCCTGTGACTCTAGTTATAGATTCCGATGCTTCACTTCAGGTTTACTGTATCCCTCAGACCTTATTGCCGATGAAACACAGAAATAGCATCGGGATTAAATAGAAATGGCACAATGCCGACTTAAGTACAAGAAGACTGACTCTTCTTAGTGATTATAGTTTGAACCATTGCTGAGACACTTGTTATGGATTCCGATGCTTTACTTCAGATTTACTGTATACCTTGGACCTTCTTATTGACGATGACACACAGAAATTGCATTGGAATTAAATAGAAAAGGCACAATCTCGACTTAAGTACAAGAAGACTGACTCTTCTTACTGTCTATGTTTTGAACCATTCCTGTGACACTAGTTATAGATTCCGATGCTTCACTCCAGGTTTACTGTAACCCTTGGACCTTCTTATTGACGATGAAACACAGAAATTCCATTGGAATTAAATAAAAAAAGGCTCAATGCCGTCTTAAGTACAAGAAGACTGACGCTTCTTACTGACTATGTTTAAACCATTCCTGTGACACTAGTTATAGATTCCGATGCTTCACTCCAGGTTTACTGTATACCTTGGACCTTCTTATTGACGATGAAACACAGAAATTGCATCGGAATTAAATAGAAAAGGCACAATGCCGACTTAATTAAAAGAAGACTGACTGATCTTAGTGATTATAGTTTGAACCATTTCTGTGACACTAGTTATAGATTCCGATGCTTTACTTCAGGTATACTGTATACCTTGGACATTCTTATTGACGATGAAACACAGAAATTGCATCGGAATTAAATAGAAAAGGCACAATGTCGACTTAAGTACAAGAAGACTGACTCTTCTTACTGTCTATGTTTGAACAATTCCTGTGACACTAGTTACAGATTCCGATGCTTCACTCCAGGTTGACTGTAACCCTTCGACCATCTTATTGACGATGAAACACAGAAATTGCATCGGAATTAAATACAAAAGGCACAATGCCGACTTAAGTACAAGAAGACTGACTCTTCCTACTGTCTATGTTTCGAACCATTCCTGTGACACTAGTTTTGGATTCCGATGCTTCACCTCAGGTTTACTGAATCCCTCTGACCTTCTTATTGACAATGAAACACAGAAATTGCATCGGACTTAAATACAAATGGCACAATGCCGACTTAAGTACAAGAACACTGACTCTTCCTGCTGTCTATGTTTTGAACTATTCCTGTGACACTAGTTATAGATTCCGATGCTTCACTTCAGGTTTACTGTATCCCTCTGATCTTATTGCCGATGAAACACAGAAATTGCATCGGAATTAACTACAAAAGGCACAATGCCGACTTAAGGACAAGAAGACTGACTCTTCTTACTGACTATGATTTGAAACACTCCTGTGACTCTAGTTATAGATTCCGATGCTTCACTTCAGTTTTACTGTACCCCTCTGACCTTATTGCCGATGAAACCCAGAAATAGCATCGGGATTAAATAGAAAAGCACAATGCCGACTTAAGTACAAGGAGACTGACACATCTTAGTGATTATTGTTTGAACCATTGCTGAGACACTAGTTATGGATTCCGATGCTTTACTTCAGGTTTACTGTATACCTTGGACCTTCTTATTGACGATGAAACACAGAAATTGCATCGGAATTAAATAGAAAAGGCACAATGTCGACTTAAGTACAAGAAGACTGACTCTTCTTACTGTCTATGTTTTGAACCATTCCTGTGACACTAGTTATAGATTCCGATGCTTCACTCCAGGTTTACTGTAACCCTTCGACCTTCTTATTGACGATGAAACACAGAAATTGCATTGGAATTAAATAAAAAAAGGCACAATGCCGACTTAAGTACAAGAAGACTGACTCTTCTTACTGACTATATGTAAACCATTCCTGTGACACTAGTTATAGATTCCGATGCTTAACTTCAGGTTTACTGTATCCCTCTGACCTTCTTATTGACGATGAAACACCGAAATTGCATCGGAATTAAGTAGAAAACTCACAATGCCGACTCAAGTAGAAGTAGACTGACTCTTCTTACTGTCTATGTTTTGAACCATTCCTGTGACACTAGTTATAGATTCCGATGCTTCACTCGAGGTTTACTGTATACCTTGGACCTTCTTATTGACGATGAAACACAGAAATTGCATCGGAATTAAATAGAAAAGGCACAATGGCGACTTAAGTACAAGAAGACTGACTCTTGTTAGTGATTATAGTTTGAACCATTGCTGTGACACTAGTTTTAGTTTCCGATGCTTTACTACACGTTTACTGTATACCTTGGACATTCTTATTGACGATGAAACACAGAAATTGCATCGGAATTAAATAGAAAAGGCACAATGTCGACTTAAGTACAAGAAGACTGACTCTTCTGACTGTCTATGATTGAACCATTCCTGTGACACTAGTTATAGATTCCGATGCTTCACTCCAGGTTTACTGTAACCCTTGGACCTTCTTATTGACGATGAAACACAGAAATTGCATCGGAATTAAATAGAAAAGGCACAATGTCGACTTAAGTACAAGAAGACTGACTCTTCTGACTGTCTATGATTGAACCATTCCTGTGACACTAGTTATAGATTCTGATGCTTCACTTCAGGTTTACTGTATACCTTGTACCTTCTTATTGACGATGAAACACAGAAATTGTATCGGAATTAAATACAAAAGGCACAATGCCGACTTAAGTACAAGAAGACTGACTCTTCCTACTGTCTATGCTTTGAAACATTCCTGTGACACTAGTTTTGGATTCCGATGTTTCAAATCAGGTTTACTGTATCTCTCTGATCTTCTTATTGACAATGAAACACAGAAATTGCATCGGAATTAAATACAATACGCACAATGCCGACTTAAGTACAAGAAGACTGACTCTTCCTACTGTCTATGTTTTGAACCATTCCTGTGACACTAGTTATAGATTCTGATGCTTCACTTCAGGTTTACTGTATACCTTGTACCTTCTTATTGACGATGAAACACAGAAATTGCATCGGAATTAAATAGAAAAGGCACAATGTCGACTTAAGTACAAGAAGACTGACTCTTCTTACTGTCTATGATTTGAACCATTCCTGTGACACTAGTTATAGATTCCGATGCTTCACTCCAGGTTTACTGTAACCCTCCGACCTTCTTATTGACGATGAAACACAGAAATTGCATTGGAATTAAATAAAAAAAGGCACAATGCCGACTTAAGTACAAGAAGACTGACTCTTCTTACTGACTATGTTTAAACCATTCCTGTGACACTAGTTATTGATTCCGATGCTTAACTTCAGGTTTACTGTATCCCTCTGACCTTCTTATTGACGATGAAACACCGAAATTGCATCGGAATTAAGTAGAAAACTCACAATGCCGACTCAAGTAGAAGTAGACTGACTCTTCTTACTGTCTATGTTTTGAACCATTCCTGTGACACTAGTTATAGATTCCGATGCTTCACTCGAGGTTTACTGTATACCTTGGACCTTCTTATTGACGATGAAACACAGAAATTGCATCGGAATTAAATAGAAAAGGCACAATGGCGACTTAAGTACAAGAAGACTGACTCTTGTTAGTGATTATAGTTTGAACCATTGCTGTGACACTAGTTTTAGTTTCCGATGCTTTACTACACGTTTACTGTATACCTTGGACATTCTTATTGACGATGAAACACAGAAATTGTATCGGAATTAAATACAAAAGACACAATGCCGACTTAAGTACAAGAAGACTGACTCTTCCTACTGTCTATGCTTTGAAACATTCCTGTGACACTAGTTTTGGATTCCGATGTTTCAAATCAGGTTTACTGTATCTCTCTGACCTTCTTATTGACAATGAAACACAGAAATTGCATCGGAATTAAATACAATACGCACAATGCCGACTTAAGTACAAGAAGACTGACTCTTCCTACTGTCTATGTTTTGAACCATTCCTGTGACACTAGTTATAGATTCCGATGCTTCACTTCAGCTTTACTGTATCCCTCTGACCTTATTGCCGATGAAACACAGAAATTGCATCGGAATGAAATACAAAAGGCACAATGCCGACTTAAGGACAAGAAGACTGACTCTTCTTACTGACTATGTTTTGAAACATTCCTGTGACTCTAGTTATAGATTCCGATGCTTCACTTCAGGTTCACTGTATCCCTTGGACCTTCTTATTGACGATGAATCACAAGAATTGCATCGGAATTAAACACAAAAGGCACAATGCTGACTTGAGTACAAGAAGACTGACTCTTCTTACTGTCTATATTTTGAACCATTCCAGTGACACTAGTTATAGATTCCGATGCTTCACTTCAGGTTTACTGTATTCCTTGGACCTTCTTATTGACGATGAAACTCAGAAATTGCATCGAAATTAAATACAAAAGGCACAAAGCCGACTTAAGTACAAGAAGACTGACTCTTCTTACTGTCTATGTTTTGAACCATTACTGTGACACTAGGTATAGATTCCGATGCTTCACTCCAGGTTTACTGTATCCCTTGAACCATCTTGTTGACGATGAAACACAGAAATTGCATCGGAATTAAATACAAAAGGCACAATGCCGACTTAAGAACAAGAAGACTGACTCTTCTTACTGTCTATGTTTTGAACCATTCCTGTGACACTAGTTATAGATTCCGATGCTTCACTTCAGGTTTACTGTATCCCTCTGACCTTCTTATTGACAATGAAACACAGATATTGCATCGGAATTAAAAACAAAAGGCACAATGCCGACTTAAGTACAAGAAGACTGACTCTTTCTACTGTCTATGTTTTGAACAATTCCTGTGACACTAGTTATAGATTCCGATTCTTCACTCCAGGTTTACTGTATCCCTTGGATCTTCTTATTGACGATGAAACACAGAAACTGCATCGCAATGAAATAGAAATGGCACAATGCCGACTTAAGTACAATAGGACTGACTCTTCTTACTGATAATAGTTTGAACCATTCCGGTGACAATAGTTATAGATTCCGGTGCTTCACTTCAGGTTTACTGTATCCCTTGGACCTTGTTATTGACGGTGACACACAGAAATTGCATCGGAATTAAATGGAAAAGGCACAATGTCGACTTAAGTACAAGAAGACTGACTCTTCTGACTGTCTATGATTGAACCATTCCTGTGACACTAGTTATAGATTCCGATGCTTCACTCCAGGTTTACTGTAACCCTTGGACCTTCTTATTGACGATGAAACACAGAAATTGCATCGGAATTAAATTAAAAAGGCACAATGTCGACTTAAGTACAAGAAGACTGACTCTTCTGACTGTCTATGATTGAACCATTCCTGTGACACTAGTTATAGATTCTGATGCTTCACTTCAGGTTTACTGTATACCTTGTACCTTCTTATTGACGATGAAACACAGAAATTGTATCGGAATTAAATACAAAAGGCACAATGCCGACTTAAGTACAAGAAGACTGACTCTTCCTACTGTCTATGCTTTGAAACATTCCTGTGACACTAGTTTTGGATTCCGATGTTTCAAATCAGGTTTACTGTATCTCTCTGACCTTCTTATTGACAATGAAACACAGAAATTGCATCGGAATTAAATACAATACGCACAATGCCGACTTAAGTACAAGAAGACTGACTCTTCCTACTGTCTATGTTTTGAACCATTCCTGTGACACTAGTTATAGATTCCGATGCTTCACTTCAGCTTTACTGTATCCCTCTGACCTTATTGCCGAATAAACACAGAAATTGCATCGGAATGAAATACAAAAGGCACAATGCCGACTTAAGGACAAGAAGACTGACTCTTCTTACTGACTATGTTTTGAAACATTCCTGTGACTCTAGTTATAGATTCCGATGCTTCACTTCAGGTTCACTGTATCCCTTGGACCTTCTTATTGACGATGAATCACAAGAATTGCATCGGAATTAAACACAAAAGGCACAATGCTGACTTGAGTACAAGAAGACTGACTCTTCTTACTGTCTATATTTTGAACCATTCCAGTGACACTAGTTATAGATTCCGATGCTTCACTTCAGGTTTACTGTATTCCTTGGACCTTCTTATTGACGATGAAACTCAGAAATTGCATCGAAATTAAATACAAAAGGCACAAAGCCGACTTAAGTACAAGAAGACTGACTCTTCTTACTGTCTATGTTTTGAACCATTACTGTGACACTAGGTATAGATTCCGATGCTTCACTCCAGGTTTACTGTATCCCTTGAACCATCTTGTTGACGATGAAACACAGAAATTGCATCGGAATTAAATACAAAAGGCACAATGCCGACTTAAGGACAAGAAGACTGACTCTTCTTACTGTCTATGTTTTGAACCATTCCTGTGACACTAGTTATAGATTCCGATGCTTCACTTCAGGTTTACTGTATCCCTCTGACCTTCTTATTGACAATGAAACACAGATATTGCATCGGAATTAAAAACAAAAGGCACAATGCCGACTTAAGTACAAGAAGACTGACTCTTTCTACTGTCTATGTTTTGAACAATTCCTGTGACACTAGTTATAGATTCCGATTCTTCACTCCAGGTTTACTGTATCCCTTGGACCTTCTTATTGACGATGAAACACAGAAACTGCATCGCAATGAAATAGAAATGGCACAATGCCGAGTTAAGTACAATAGGACTGACTCTTCTTACTGATAATAGTTTGAACCATTCCGGTGACAATAGTTATAGATTCCGGTGCTTCACTTCAGGTTTACTGTATCCCTTGGACCTTGTTATTGACGGTGACACACAGAAATTGCATCGGAATTAAATAGAAAAGGCACAATGTCGACTTAAGTACAAGAAGACTGACTCTTCTGACTGTCTATGATTGAACCATTCCTGTGACACTAGTTATAGATTCCGATGCTTCACTCCAGGTTTACTGTAACCCTTGGACCTTCTTATTGACGATGAAACACAGAAATTGCATCGGAATTATATTAAAAAGGCACAATGTCGACTTAAGTACAAGAAGACTGACTCTTCTGACTGTCTATGATTGAACCATTCCTGTGACACTAGTTATAGATTCTGATGCTTCACTTCAGGTTTACTGTATACCTTGTACCTTCTTATTGACGATGAAACACAGAAATTGTATCGGAATTAAATACAAAAGGCACAATGCCGACCTAAGTACAAGAAGACTGACTCTTCCTACTGTCTATGCTTTGAAACATTCCTGTGACACTAGTTTTGGATTCCGATGCTTCACTTCAGGTTTACTGTATCTCTCTGACCTTCTTATTGACAATGAAACACAGATATTGCATCGGAATTAAAAACAAAAGGCACAATGCCGACTTAAGTTCAAGAAGACTGACTCTTTCTACTGTCTATGTTTTGAACAATTCCTGTGACACTAGTTATGGATTCCGATTCTTCACTCCAGGTTTACTGTATCCCTTGGACCTTCTTATTGACGATGAAACACAGAAACTGCATCGCAATGAAATAGAAATGGCACAATGCCGACATAAGTACAATAGGACTGACTCTTCTTACTGATAATAGTTTGAACCATTCCGGTGACAATAGTTATAGATTCCGGTGCTTCACTTCAGGTTTACTGTATCCCTTGGACCTTGTTATTGACGGTGACACACAGAAATTGCATCGGAATTAAATAGAAAAGGCACAAAGAAGACTTAAGTACAAGAAGACTGACTCTTCTTACTGACTATGTTTAAACCATTCCTGTGACACTAGTTATAGATTCCGATGCTTCACTCCAGTTTTACTGTATCCCTCTGACCTTCTAATTGACGATGAAACACCGAAATTGCATCGGAATTATATAGAAAACTCACAATGCCGACTCAAGTACAAGAAGACTGACTCTTCTAACTGTCTATGCTTTGGACCATTCCTGTGACACTAGTTATAGATTCCGATGCTTTACTACACGTTTACTGTATACCTTGGACATTCTTATTGACGATGAAACACAGAAATTGCATCGGAATTAAATAAAAAAAGCACAATGCCGACTTAAGAACAAGAAGACTGACTCTTCCTACTGTCTATGTTTTGAACCATTCCTGTGACACTAGTTATAGATTCCGATGCTTCACTTCAGCTTTACTGTATCCCTCTGACCTTATTGCCGATGAAACACAGAAATTGCATCGGAATTAAATACGAAAGGCACAATGCCGACTTAAGGACAAGAAGACTGACTCTTCTTACTGACTATGTTTTGAAACATTCCTGTGACTCTAGTTATAGATTCCGATGCTTCACTTCAGGTTCACTGTATCCCTTGGACCTTCTTATTGACGATGAATCACAGGAATTGCATCGGAATTAAACACAAAAGGCACAATGCTGACTTAAGTACAAGAAGACTGACTCTTCTTACTGTCTATGTTTTGACCCATTACTGTGACACTAGGTATAGATTCCGATGCTTCACTCCAGGTTTGCTGTATCCCTTGAACCTTCTTGTTGACGATGAAACACAGAAATTGCATCGGAATTAAATACAAAAGGCACAATGCCGACTTAAGTACAAGAAGACTGACTCTTTTTACTGTCTATGTTTTGAACCATTCCTGTGACACTAGTTATAGATTCCGATGCTTCACTCCAGGATTACTGTATCCCTTGGACCTTATTATTGACAATGAAACACAGAAACTGCATCGGAATGAAATAGAAATGGCACAATGCCGACTTAAGTACAATACGACTGACTCTTATTATTGATAACAGTTTGAACCATTCCGGTGACAATAGTTATAGATTCCGATGCTTCACTTCAGGTTTACTGTATCCCTTGGAATTTGTTATTGACGGTGACACACAGAAATAGCATTGGAATTAAATACAAAAGGCAAAATGCCAACTTTAGTACACGAAGACTGACTCTTCTTACTGTCTATGTTTTTAACCATTCCTGTGACACTAGTTATAGATTCCGATGCTTCACTTCAGGTTTACTGTACCCCTCTGACCTTCTTATTGACGATGAAACACAGACATTGCATCGGAATAAAATAGAAACCTCACAATGCCGACTTATAAATAAGAAGACTCACTCTTCTTACTGTCTATGTTTTGAACCATTCCTGTGACACTAGTTATAGATTCCGATGCTTCACTCCAGGTTTATTGTATCCCTTGGACCTTCTTATTGACGATGAAACACAGAAATTGCATCGGAATTAAATAGAAAAGGCACAATGCCGACTTAAGTTCAGGAAGACTGACTCTTCTTAGTGATTATAGTTTGGACCATTGCTGTGACAATAGTTATGGATTCCGATGCTTTACTTCAGGTTTACTGTATACCTTGGTCATTCTTATTGACGATGAAACACAGAAATTGCAACGGAATTAAATACAAAAGGCACAATGCCGACTTAAGTACAAGGAGACTGACTCTTCTCACTGACTATGTTTAAATCATTCCTGTGACACTAGTTATAGATTCCGATGCTTCACTTCAGGTTTACTGTATCCCTCTGACCTTCTTATTGACGATGAAACACCGAAATTGCATCGGAATTAAATACAAAAGGCACAATGCCGACTTAGGTACAAGAAGACTGACTCTTCCTACTGTCTATGTTTTGAACCATTCCTGTGACACTAGTTATAGATTCCGATGCTTCACTTCAGCTTTATGGTATCCCTCTAACCTTATTGCCGATGAAACACAGAAATTGCATCGGAATTAAATACAAAAGGCACAATGCCGACTTAAGGACAAAAAGACTGACTCTTCTTACTGACTATGTTTTGAAATATTCCTGTGACTCTAGTTATAGATTCCGATGCTTCACTTCAGGTTCACTGTATCCCTTGGACCTTCTTATTGACGATGAATCACAGGAGTTGCATCGGAATTAAACACAAAAGGCACAATGCTGACTTAAGTACAAGGAGACTGACTCTTCTTAATGTCTATATTTTGAACCATTCCAGTGACACTAGTTATAGATTCCGATGCTTCACTTCAGGTTTACGGTATTCCTTGGACCTTCTAATTGACGATGAAACACAGAAATTGCATCGAAATTAAATACAAAAGGCACAATGCCGACTTAAGTACAAGAAGACTGACTCTTCCTACTGTCTATGTTTTGAACCATTCCTGTGACACTAGTTTTGGATTTCGATGCTTCACCTCAGGTTTACTGAATCCCTCTGTCCTTCTTATTGACAATGAAACACAGAAATTGCATCGGACTTAAATACAAATGGCACAATGCCGACTTAAGTACAAGAAGACTGACTCTTCCTGCTGTCTATGTTTTGAACCATTCCTGTGACACTAGTTATAGATTCCGATGCTTCACTTCAGGTGTACTGTATCCCTCTGATCTTATTGCCGATGAAACACAGAAATTGCATCGGAATTAAATACAAATGGCACAATGCCGACATAAGGACAAGAAGACTGACTCTTCCTACTGTCTATGCTTTGAAACATTCCTGTGACACAAGTTTAGGATTCCGATGCTTCAAATCAGGTTTACTGTATCTCTCTGACCTTCTTATTGACAATGAAACACAGAAATTGCATCGGAATTAAATACAATACGCACAATGCCGACTTAAGTACAAGAAGACTGACTCTTCCTACTGTCTATGTTTTGAACCATTCCTGTGACACTAGTTATAGATTCCGATGCTCCACTTCAGCTTTACTGTATCCCTCTGACCTTATTGCCGATGAAACACAGAAATTGCATCGGAATGAAATACAAAAGGCACAATGCCGACTTAAGTACAAGAAGACTGACTCTTTCTACTGTCTATGCTTTGAAACATTCCTGTGACACTAGTTTTGGATTCCGATGCTTCACCTCTGATTTACTGTATCTCTCTGACCTTCTTGTTGACAATGAAACACAGAAATTGCGTCGGAATTAAATACAATACGCACAATGCCGACTTAAGTACAAGAAGACTGACTCTTCCTACTGTCTATGTTTTGAACCATTCCTGTGACACTAGTTATAGATTCCGATGCTTCACTTCAGCTTTACTGTATCCCTCTGACCTTATTGCCGATGAAACACAGAAATTGCATCGGAATGAAATACAAAAGGCACAATGCCGACTTAAGGACAAGAAGACTGACTCTTCTTACTGACTATGTTTTGAAACATTCCTCTGACTCTAGTTATAGATTCCGATGCCTCACTTCAGGTTCACTGTATCCCTTGGACCTTCTTATTGACGATGAATCACAGGAATTGCATCGGAATTAAACACAAAAGGCACAATGCTGACTTGAGTACAAGAAGACTGACGCTTCTTACTGTCTATATTTTGAACCATTCCAGTGACACTAGTTATAGATTCCGATGCTTCACGTCAGGTTTACTGTATTCCTTGGACCTTCTTATTGACGATGAAACACAGAAATTGCATCGAAATTAAATACAAATGGCACAAAGCCGACTTAAGTACAAGAAGACTGACTCTTCTTACTGTCTATGTTTTGAACCATTACTGTGACACTAGGTATAGATTCCGATGCTTCACTCCAGGTTTACTGTATCCCTTGAACCATCTTGTTGACGATGAAACACAGAAATTGCATCGGAATTAAATACAAAAGGCACAATGCCGACTTAAGGACAAGAAGACTGACTCTTCTTACTGACTATGTTTAAACCATTCCTGTGACACTAGTTATAGATTCCGATGCTTCACTTCAGTTTTACTGTATCCCTCTGACCTTCTTATCGACGATGAAACACCGAAATTGCATTGGAATTATATAGAAAACTCACAATGCCGACTCAAGTACAAGAAGACTGACTCTTCTAACTGTCTATGTTTTGGACCATTCCTGTGACACTAGTTATAGATTCCGATGCTTTACTACACGTTTACTGTATACCTTGGACATTCTTATTGACGATGAAACACAGAAATTGCATCGGAATTAAATAGAAAAGGCACAATGTCGACTTAAGTACAAGAAGACTGACTCTTCTGACTGTCTATGTTTGAACCATTCCTGTGACACTAGTTATAGATTCCGATGCTTCACTCCAGGTTTAGTGTAACCCTTGGACCTTGTTATTGACGATGAAACACAGAAATTTCATCGGAATTAAATAGAAAAGGCACAATGCCGACTTAAGTACAAGAAAACTGACTCTTCTTACTGATCATGTTTTGAACCATTCCTGTGACACTAGTTATAGATTCCGATGCTTCACTTCAGGTTTACTGTATACCTTGTACCTTCTTATTGACGATGAAACACAGAAATTGTATCGGAATTAAATAGAAAAGGCAGAATGCGACTTAAGTACAAGGAGACTGAGTCTTCCTACTGTCTATGCTTTGAAACATTCCTGTGACACTAGCTTTGGATTCCGATGCTTCACCTCAGGTTTACTGTATCCCTCTGACCTTCTTATTGCCAATGAAAGACAGAAATTGCATCGGATTTAAATAAAAAAGGCACAATGCCGACTTAAGAACAAGAAGACTGACTCTTCCTAGTGTCTATGTTTTGAACCATTCCTGTGACACTAGTTATAGATTCCGATGCTTCACTTCAGCTTTACTGTATGCCTCTGACCTTATTGCCGATGAAACACAGAAATTGCATCGGAATTAAATACGAAAGGCACAATGCCGACTTAAGGACAAGAAGACTGACTCTTCTTACTGACTATGTTTTGAAACATTCCTGTGACTCTAGTTATAGATTCCGATGCTTCACTTCAGGTTCACTGTATCCCTTGGAACTTCTTATTGACGATGAATCACAGGAATTGCATCGGAATTAAACACAAAAGGCACAATGCTGACTTAAGTACAAGAAGACTGACTCTTCTTACTGTCTATATTTTGAACCATTCCAGTGACACTAGTTATAGATTCCGATGCTTCACTTCAAGTTTACTGTATTCCTTGGACCTTCTTATTGACGATGAAACACAGAAATTGCATCGAAATTAAATACAAAAGGCACAATGCCGACTTAAGTACAAGAAGACTGACTCTTCTTACTGTCTATGTTTTGACCCATTACTGTGACACTAGTTATAGATTCCGATGCTTCACTTCAGGTTTACTGTATCCCTTGGAATTTGTTATTGACGGTGACACACAGAAATAGCATTGGAATTAAATACAAAAGGCAAAATGCCAACTTTAGTACACGAAGACTGACTCTTCTTACTGTCTATGTTTTGAACCATTCCTGTGACACTAGTTATAGATTCCGTTGCTTCACTTCAGGTTTACTGTACCCCTCTGACCTTCTTATTGACGATGAAACACAGAAATTGCATCGGAATTAAATAGAAACCTCACAATGCCGACTTATAAATAAGAAGACTCACTCTTCTTACTGTCTATGTTTTGAACCATTCCTGTGACACTAGTTATAGATTCCGATGCTTCACTCCAGGTTTTTTTTGTATCCCTTGGACCTTCTTATTGATGATTAAACACAGAAATTGCATCGGAATTAAATAGAAAAGGCACAATGCCGACTTAAGTTCAGGAAGACTGACTCTTCTTAGTGATTATAGTTTGGACCATTGCTGTGACAATAGTTATGGATTCCGATGCTTTACTTCAGGTTTACTGTATACCTTGGTTATTCTTATTGACGATGAAACACAGAAATTGCAACGGAATTAAATACAAAAGGCACAATGCCGACTTAAGGACAAGAAGACTGACTCTTCTTACTGACTATGATTTGAAACACTCCTATGACTCTAGTTTTAGATTCCGATGCTTCACTTCAGGTTTACTGTATCCCTCTGACCTTATTGCCGATGAAACACAGAAATTGCATCGGAATTAAATAGAAAAGGCATAATGCCGACTTAAGTACAAGAAGACTGACTCTTCTTAGTGATTATAGTTTGAACCATTGCTGTGACACTAGTTATGGATTCCGATGCTTTACTTCAGGTTTACTGTATACCTTGGACATTCTTATTGACGATGAAACACAGAAATTGCATCGGAATTAAATAGAAAAGGCACAATGTTGACTTAAGTACAAGAAGACTGACTCTTCTTACTGTCTATGTTTTGAACCCATCCTGTGACACTAGTTATAGATTCCGATGCTTCACTCCAGGTTTACTGTAACCCTTGGACCTTTTTATTGACGATGAAACACAGAAATTGCATTGGAATTAAATAGAAAAGGCACAATGCCGACTTAAGTACAAGGAGACTGACTCTTCTCACTGACTATGTTTAAACCATTCCTGTGACACTAGTTATAGATTCCGATGCTTCACTTCAGGTTTACTGTATCCCTCTGACCTTCTTATTGACGATGAAACACCGAAAACGCATCGGAATTAAATACAAAACGCACAATGTCGACTTAGGTACAAGAAGACTGACTCTTCCTACTGTCTATGTTTTGAACCATTCCTGTGACACTAGTTATAGATTCCGATGCTTCACTTAGGCTTTGTGGTATCCCTCTGACCTTATTGCCGATGAAACACAGAAATTGCATCGGAATTAAATACAAAAGGCACAATGCCGACTTAAGGACAAGAAGACTGACTCTTCTTACTGACTATGTTTTGAAACATTCCTGTGACTCTAGTTATAGATTCCCATGCTTCACTTCAGGTTCACTGTAACCCTTGGACCTTCTTATTGACGATGAATCACAGGAGTTGCATCGGAATTAAACACAAAAGGCACAAAGCTGACCTAAGTACAAGGAGACTGACTCTTCTTAATGTCTGTATTTTGAACCATTCCAGTGACACTAGTTATAGATTCCGATGCTTCACTTCAGGTTTACTGTATTCCTTGGACCTTCTCATTGACGATGAAACACAGAAATTGCATCGAAATTAAATACAAAAGGCACAATGCCGACTTAAGTACAAGAAGACTGACTCTTCCTACTGTCTATGTTTTGAACCATTCCTGTGACACTAGTTTTGGATTTCGATGCTTCACCTCAGGTTTACTGAATCCCTCTGACCTTCTTATTGACAATGAAACACAGAAATTGCATCGGACTTAAATACAAATGGCACAATGCCGACTTAAGTACAAGAAGACTGACTCTTCCTGCTGTCTATGTTTTGAACCATTCCTGTGACACTAGTTATAGATTCCGATGCTTCACTTCAGGTTTACTGTATCCCTCTGATCTTATTGCCGATGAAACACAGAAATTGCATTGGAATTAAATACAAATGGCACAATGCCGACTTAAGGACAAGAAGACTGACTCTTCTTACTGACTATGATTTGAAACACTCCTGTGACTCTAGTTATAGATTCCGATGCTTCACTTCAGGTTTACTGTATCCCTCTGACCTTATTGCCGATGAAACACAGAAATAGCATCGGGATTAAATAGAAAAGGCACAATGTCGACTTAAGTACAAGAAGATTGATTCTTCTTACTGACTATGTTTGAACCAATCCTGTGACACTAGTTATAGTTTCCGATGCTTCACTTCAGCTTTACTGTATCCCTTTGACCTTATTGCCGATGAAACACAGAAATTGTATCGGAATTAATAACAAAAGGCACAATGCCGACTTAAGTACAAGAAGACTGACTCTTTCTACTGTCTGTGTTTTGAACCATTCCTGTGACACTAGTTATAGATTCCGATGCTTCACTCCAGGTTTACTGTATCCCTTGGACCTTCTTATTGACAAGGAAACACAGAAACTGCATCGGAATGAAATAGAAATGGCACAATGCCGACTTAAGTACAATAGGACTGACTCTTCTTACTGATAATAGTTTGAACCATTCCGGTGACAATAGTTATAGATTCCGATGCTTCACTTCAGGTTTACTGTATCCCTTGGACCTTGTTATTGACGGTGACACACAGAAATTGCATCGGAATTAAATAGAAAAGGCACAAAGCCGACTTAAGTACAAGAAGACTGACTCTTCTTACTGACTATGTTTAAACCATTCCTGTGACACTAGTTATTGATTCCGATGCTTCACTTCAGGTTTACTGTATCCCTCTGACCTTCTTATTGACGATGAAACACCGAAATTGCATCGGAATTATATAGAAAACTCACAATGCCGACTCAAGTACAAGAAGACTGACTCTTCTAACTGTCTATGTTTTGGAACATTCCTGTGACACTAGTTATAGATTCCGATGCTTCACTCCTGGTTTACTGTATACCTTGGACCATCTTATTGACGATGAAACACAGAAATTGCATCGGAATTAAATAGAAAAGGCACAATGTCGACTTAAGTACAAGAAGACTGACTCTTCTTAGTGATTATAGTTTGAACCATTGCTGTGACAATAGTTATAGATTCCGATGCTTTACTACACGTTTACTGTATACCTTGGACATTCTTATTGACGATGAAACACAGAAATAGCATCGGAATTAAATAGAAAAGGCACAATGTCGACTTAAGTACAAGAAGAGTGACTCTTCTGACTGTCTATGCTTGAACCATTCCTGTGACACTAGTTATAGATTCCGATGCTTCACTCCAGGTTTACTGTAACCCTTGGACCTTCTTATTGACGATGAAACACAGAAATTTCATCGGAATTAAATAGAAAACGCACAATGCCGACTTAAGTACAAGAAAACTGACTCTTCTTACTGACTATGTTTTGAACCATTCCTGTGACACTAGTTATAGAATTCGATGCTTCACTTCAGGTTTACTGTATACCTTGTACCTTCTAATTGACGATGAAACACAGAAATTGTATCGGAATTAAATAGAAAAGGCACAATGCCGACTTAAGTACAAGAAGACTGAGTCCTCCTACTGTCTATGCTTTGAAACATTCCTGTGACACTAGTTTTGGATTCCGATGCTTCACCTCAGGTTTAATGTATCCCTCCGACCTTCTTATTGCCAATGAAACACAGAAATTGCATCGGAATTAAAAACAAAAGGCACAATGCCGACATAAGAACAAGATGACTGACTCTTCCTACTGTCTATGTTTTGAACCATTCCTGTGACACTAGTTATGGATTCCGATGCTTCACTTCAGCTTTACTGTAACCCTCTGACCTTATTGCCGATGAAACACAGAAATTGCAGCGGAATTAAATACGAAAGGCACAATGCCGACTTAAGGACAAGAAGACTGACTCTTCTTACTGACTATGTTTTGAAACATTCCTGTGACTCTAGTTACAGATTCCGATGCTTCACTTCAGGTTCACTGTATCCCTTGGACCTTCTTATTGACGATGAATCACAGGAATTGCATCGGAATTAAACACAAAAGGCACAATGCTGACTTAAGTACAAGAAGACTGACTCTTCTTACTGTCTATATTTTGAACCATTCCAGTGACACTAGTTATAGATTCCGATGCTTCACTTCAGGTTTACTGTATTCCTTGGACCTCCTTATTGACGATGAAACACAGAAATTGCATTGAAATTAAATACAAAAGGCACAATGCCGACCTAAGTACAAGAAGACTGACTCTTCTTACTGTCTATGTTTTGAACCATTACTGTGACACTAGGTATAGATTCCGATGCTTCACTCCAGGTTTGCTGTATCCCTTGAACCTACTTGTTGACGATGAAACACAGAAATTGCATCGGAATTATATACAAAAGGCACAATGCCGACTTAGGGACAAGAAGACTGACTCTACTTACTGTCTATGTTTTGATCCATTCCTGTGACACTAGTTATAGATTCCGATGCTTCACTTCAGGTTTACTGTATCCCTCTGACCTTCTTATTGACAATGAAACACAGAAATTGCATCGGAATTAAAAACAAAAGGCACAATGCCGACTTAAGTACAAGAAGACTGACTCTTTCTACTGTCTATGTTTTGAACCATTCCTGTGACACTAGTTATAGATTCCGATGCTTCACTCCAGGATTACTGTATCCCTTGGACCTTCTTATTGACGATGAAACACAGAAATAGCATTGGAATGAAATAGAAATGGCACAATGCCGACTTAAGTACAAGACGACTGACCCTTCTTATTGATAATAGTTTGAACCCTTCCGGTGACAATAGTTATAGATTCCGATGCTTCACTTCAGGTTTACTGTATCCCTTGGACCTTGTTATTGACGGTGACACACAGAAATAGCATTGGAATTAAATACAAAAAGCAAAATGCCAACTTTAGTACACGAAGACTGACTCTTCTTACTGTCTATGTTTTGAACCATTCCTGTGACACTAGTTATAGATTCCGATGCTTCACTTCAGGTTTACTGTACCCCTCTGACCTTCTTATTGACGATGAAACACAGAAATTGCATCGGAATTAAATAGAAACCTCACAATGCCGACTTATAAATAAGAAGACTCACTCTTCTTACTGTCTATGTTTTGAACCATTCCTGTGACACTAGTTATAGATTCCGATGCTTCACTTCAGCTTTATGTTATCCCTCTGACCTTATTGCCGATGAAACACAGAAATTGGATTGGAATTAAATACAAAAGGCACAAAGCCGACTTAAGGACAAGAAGGCTGACTCTTCTTACTGACTATGTTTTGAAACACTCCTGTGACTCTAGTTATAGATTCCGATGCTTCACTTCAGATTCACTGTATCCCTTGGACCTCCGTATTGACGATGAATCACAGGAGTTGCATCGGAATTAAACACAAAAGGCACAAAGCTGACTTAAGTACAAGAAGACTGCCTCTTCTTAATGTCTATATTTTGAACCATTCCAGTGACACTAGTTATAGATTCCGATGCTTCACTTCAGGTTTACTGTATTCCTTGGACCTTCTTATTGACGATGAAACACAGAAATTGCATCGAAATTAAATACAAAAGGCACAATGCCGACTTAAGTACAAGAGGACTGACTCTTCTTACTGTCTATGTTTTGAACCATTACTGTAACACTAGGTATAGATTCCGATGCTTCATTCCAGGTTTACTGTATCCCTTGAACCTTCTTGTTGACGATGAAACACAGAAATTGCATCGGAATTAAATACAAAAGGCACAATGCCGACTTAAGAACAAGAAGACTGACTCTTCTTACTGTCTATGATTTAAACCATTCCTGTGACACTAGTTATAGATTCCGATGCTTCACTTCAGGTTTACTGTATCCCTCAGACCTTCTTATTGACGATGAAACACAGAAATTGCATCGGAATTAAATACAAAAGGCACAATGCCGACTTAAGTACAAGAAGGCTGACTCTTCTTACTGACTATGTTTCAACCATTCCTGTGACACTAGTTATAGATTCCGATGCTTCACTCCAGGTTTACTGTATTCCTTGGACCTTCTTATTGACGATGAAACACAGAAACTGCATCGGAATGAAATAGAAAAGGCACAATGCCGACTTAAGTACAAGAAGACTGACTCTTCTTACTGATAATAGTTTGAACCATTCCGGTGACAATTGTTATAGATTCCGATGCTTCACTTCAGGTTTACTGTATCCCTTGGACCTTGGTATTGACGGTGACACACAGAAATAGCATTGGAAGTAAATACAAAAGGCAAAATGCCAACTTTAGTACACGAAGACTGTCTCTTCTTACTGTCTATTTTTTGAACCATTCCTGTGACACTAGTTATAGATTCCGATGCTTCACTTCAGGTTTACTGTATCCCTCTGATCTACTTATTGACGATGAAACACAGAAATCGCAGCGGAATTAAATAGAAAACTCACAATGCCGACTTAAGTACAAGAAGACTGACTCTTCTTACTGTCTATGTTTTGAACCATTCCTGTGACACTAGTTATAGATTCCGATGCTTCACTCCAGGTTTACTGTTTCCCTTGAACCTTCTTATTGACGATGAAACACAGAAATTGCATCGGAATTAAATAGAAAAGGCACAATGCCGACTTAAGTACAAGAAGACTGACTCTTCTTAGTGACTATAGTTTGAACCATTGCTGTGACACTAGTCATAGATTCCGAAGCTTTACTTCAGGTTTACTGTATACCTTCGACATTCTTATTGACGATGAAACACAGAAATTAAATCGGAGTTAAATAGAAAAGGCTCAATGTCGACTTACGTACAAGAAGACTGACACTTCTTACTGTCTATGCTTTGAACCATTCCTGTGACACTAGTTATAGATTCCGATGCTTCACTCCAGGTTTACTGTAACCCTTGGACCTTCTTATGACGATGAAACACAGAAATTGCATCGGAATTAAATAGAAAAGGCACAATGCCGACTTAAGTACAAGAAGACGGACTCTTCTTACTGACTATGTTTTGAACCATTCCTGTGACACTAGTTATAGATTCCGATGCTTCACTTCAGGATTTCTGTATACCTTGTACCTTCTTATTGACGATGTAACACAGTAATTGCATCGGAATTAAATACAAAAGGCACAATGCCGACTTAAGTACAAGAAGACTGACTCTTCCTACTGTCTATGTTTTGAACCATTCCTGTGACACTAGTTTTGGATTCCGATGCTTCACCTCAGGTTTACTGTATCCCTCTGACCATCTTATTGACAATGAAACACAGAAACGTCATCGGAATTAAATACAAATGGCACAATGCCGACTTAAGTACAAGAAGACTGACTCTTCCTACTGTCTATGTTTTCAACCATTCCTGTGACACTAGTTATAGATTCCGATGCTTCACTTCAGCTTTATGGTATCCCTCTGACCTTATTGCCGATGAAACACAGAAATTGCATCGGAATTAAATACAAAAGGCACAATGCCGACTTAAGGACAAGAAGACTGACTCTTCATACTGACTATGATTTGAAACATTCCTGTGACTCTAGTTATAGATTCCGATGCTTCACTTCAGGTTCACTGTATCCCTTGGACCTTCTTATTGACGATGAATCACAGGAGTTGCCTCGGAATTAAACACAAAAGGCACAATGCTGACTTAAGTACAAGAAGACTGACTCTTCTTAATGTCTATATTTTGAACCATTCCAGTGACACTAGTTATAGATTCCGATGCTTCACTTCAGGTTTACTGTATTCCTTGGACCTTCTTATTGACGATGAAACACAGAAATTGCATCGAAATTAAATACAAAAGGCACAATGCCGACTTAAGTACAAGAAGACTGACTCTTCTTACTGTCTATGTTTTGAACCATTACTGTAACACTAGGTATAGATTCCGATGCTTCATTCCAGGTTTACTGTATCCCTAGAACCTTCTTGTTGACGATGAAACACAGAAATTGCATCGGAATTAAATACAAAAGGCACAATTCAGACTTAAGGACAAGAAGACTGACTCTTCTTACTGTCTATGTTTTGAACCATTCCTGTGACACTAGTTATAGATTCCGATGCTTCACTTCAGGTTTACTGTATCCCTCTGACCTTCTTATTGACGATGAAACACAGAAATTGCATCGGAATTAAATACAAAAGGCACAATGCCGACTTAAGTACAAGAAGGCTGACTCTTCTTACTGACTATGTTTCAACCATTCCTGTGACACTAGTTATAGATTCCGATGCTTCACTCCAGGTTTACTGTATTCCTTGGACCTTCTTATTGACGATGAAACACAGAAACTGCATCGGAATGTAATAGAAAAGGCACAATGCACGACTTAAGTACAAGAAGACTGACTCTTCTTACTGATAATAGTTTGAACCATTCCGGTGACAATTGTTATAGATTCCGATCCTTCACTTCAGGTTTACTGTATCCCTTGGACCTTGGTATTGACGGTGACACACAGAAATAGCATTGGAAGTAAATACAAAAGGCAAAATGCCAACTTTAGTACACGAAGACTGACTCTTCTTAGTGTCTATCTTTTGAACCATTCCTGTGACACTAGTTATAGATTCCGATGCTTCACTTCAGGTTTACTGTATCCCTCTGATCTACTTATTGACGATGAAACACAGAAATCGCAGCGGAATTAAATAGAAAACTCACAATGCCGACAAGTACAAGAAGACTGACTCTTCTTACTGTCTATGCTTTGAACCATTCCTGTGACACTAGTTATAGATTCCGATGCTTCACTCCAGGTTTACTGTATCCCTTGAACCTTCTTATTGACGATGAAACACAGAAATTGCATCGGAATTAAATAGAAAAGGCACAATGCCGACTTAAGTACAAGAAGACTGACTCTTCTTAGTGACTATAGTTTGAACCATTGCTGTGACACTAGTCATAGATTCCGAAGCTTTACTTCAGGGTTACTGTATACCTTCGACTTACTTATTGACGATGAAACACAGAAATTACATCGGAATTAAATAGAAAAGGCTCAATGTCGACATACGTACAAGAAGACTGACTCTTCTTACTGTCTATGCTTTGAACCATTCCTGTGACACTAGTTATAGATTCCGATGCTTCACTCCAGGTTTACTGCAACCCTTGGACCTTCTTATTGACGATGAAACACAGAAATTGCATCGGAATTAAATAGAAAAGGCACAATGCCGACTTAAGTACAAGAAGACTGACTCTTCTTACTGACTATGTTTTGAACCATTCCTGTGACACTAGTTATAGATTCCGATGCTTCACTTCAGGATTTCTGTATACCTTGTACCTTCTTATTGACGATGAAACACAAAAATTGCATCGGAATTAAATACAAAAGGCACAATGCCGACTTAAGTACAAGAAGACTGACTCTTCCTACTGTCTATGCTTTGAACCATTCCTGTGACACTAGTTTTGGATTCCGATGCTTCACCTCAGGTTTACTGTATCCCTCTGACCATCTTAATGACAATGAAACACAGGAACGGCATCGGAATTAAATACAAATGGCAAAATGCCGACTTAAGTACAAGAAGACTGACTCTTAGTATTGTCTATGTTTTGAACCATTCCTGTGACACTAGTTATAGATTCCGATGCTTCACTTCAGGTTTACTGTATCCCTCTGACCTTATTGATGATGAAACACAGAAATTGCATCGGAATTAAATACAAAAGGCACAATGCCGACTTAAGGACAAGAAGACTGACTCTTCTTACTGACTATGTTTTGAAACATTCCTGTGACTGTAGTTATAGATTCCGATGCTTCACATCAGGTTCACTGTATCCCTTGGACCTTCTTATTGACGATGAATCACAGGAGTTGCATCGGAATTAAACACAAAAGGCACAATGCTGACTTAAGTACAAGAAGACTGACTCTTCTTAATGTCTATATTTTGAACCATTCCAGTGGAACTAGTTATAGATTCCGATGCTTCACTTCAGGTTTACTGTATTCCTTGGACCTTCTTATTGACGATGAAACACAAAAATTGCATCGAAATAAAATACAAAAGGCACAATGCCGACTTAAGTACAAGAAGACTGACTCTTCTTACTGTCTATGTTTTCAACCATTCCTGTGACACTAGTTATAGATTCCGATGCTTCACTCCAGTTTTACTGTATCCCTTGAACCTTCTTGTTCACGATGAAACACAGAAATTGCATCGGAATTATATACAAAAGGCACAATGCCGACTTAAGGACAAGAAGACTGACTCTTCTTACTGTCTATGTTTTGAACCATTCCTGTGACACTAGTTAGAGATTCCGATGCTTCACTTCAGGTTTACTGTATCCCTCTGCCCTTCTTATTGACGATGAAACACCGAAAATGCATCGGAATTAAATAGAAAACTCACAATGCCGACTCAAGTACAAGAAGACTGACTCTTCTTACTGTCTATGTTTTGAACCATTCCTGTGACACTAGTTATAGATTCCGATGCTTCACTCCAGGTTTACTGTATACGTTGGACCTGCTTATTGACGAAGAAACACAGAAATTGCATCGGAATTAAATAGAAAAGGCACAATGCCGACTTAAGTACAAGAAGACTGACTCTTCTTACTGACTATGCTTTGAACCATTCCTGTGACACTAGTTATAGATTCCGATGCTTCACTTCAGGTTTACTGTATACCTTGGACATTCTTATTGACGATGAAACACAGAAATTGAATCGGAATTAAATAGAAAAGGCTTAATGTCGACTCAAGTACAAGAAGACTGACTCTTCATACTGTCTATGTTTGAACCATTTCTGTGACACTAGTTATAGATTCCGATGCTTCACTCCAGGTTTACTGTAACCCTTGGACCTTATTATTGACGATGAAACACAGAAATTGCATCGGAATTAAATACAAAAGGCACAATGCCGACTTAAGTACAAGAAGACAGACTCCTCCTACTGTCTATGTATTGAACCATGCCTGTGACACTAGTTTTGGATTCTGATGCTTCACTTCAGGTTTACTGTATACCTTGGACATTCTTATTGACGATGAAACACAGAAATTGCATCGGAATTAAATAGAAAAGGCTCAATGTCGACTTACGTACAAGAAGACTGACTCTTCTTACTGTCTATGCTTTGAACCATTCCTGTGACACTAGTTATAGATTCCGATGCTTCACTCCAGGTTTACTGTAACCCTTGGACCTTCTTATTGACGATGAAACACAGAAATTGCATCGGAATTAAATAGAAAAGGCACAATGCCGACTTAAGTACAAGATGACTGACTCTTCTTACTGACTATGTTTTGAACCATTCCTGTGACACTAGTTATAGATTCCGAAGCTTCACTTCAGGATTACTGTATACCTTGTACCTTCTTATTGACGATGAAACACAGAAATTGCATCGCAATTAAATACAAAAGGCACAATGCCGTCTTAAGTACAAGAAGACTGACTCTTCCTACTGTCTATGCTTTGAACCATTCCTGTGACACTAGTTTTGGATTCCGATGCTTCACCTCAGGTTTACTGTATCCCTCTGACCTTCTTATTGACAATGAAACACAGAAACGGCATCGGAATTAAATACAAATGGCACAATGACGACTTAAGTACAAGAAGACTGACTCTTCCTACTGTCTATGTTTTGAACCATTCCTGTGACACTAGTTATAGATTCCGATGCTTCACTTCAGGTTTAGTGTATCCCTCTGACCTTATTGATGATGAAACACAGATATTGCATCGGAATTAGATACAAAAGGCACAATGCCGACTTAAGTACAAGAAGACTGACTCTTCTCACTGTCTATGTTTCGAACCATTCCTGTGACACTAGTTATGGATTCCGATGCTTCACTCCAGGTTTACTGTAACCCTTGGACCTTCTTATTGACGATGAAACACAGAAATTGCATCGGAATTAAATAGAAAAGGCACAATGCCGACTTAAGTACAAGAAGACTGACTCTTCTTACTGACTATGTTTGAACCATTCCTGTGACACTAGTTATAGATTCCGATGCTTCACTTCAGGTTTACTGTATCCCTCTGACCTTCTTATTGACGATGAAACACCGAAATTGCATCGGAATGAAATAGAAAACTCACAATGCCGAACCAAGTACAAGAAGACTGATTCTTCTTACTGTCTATGTTTTGAACCATTCCTGTGACACTAGTTATTGATTCCGATGCTTCACTCCATGTTTACTGTATACCTTGGACCTTCTTATTGACGATGAAACACAGAAATTGCATCGGAATTAAATAGAAAAGGCACAATGCCGACTTAAGTACAAGAAGACTGACTCTTCTTACTGACTATGTTTTGAACCATTCCTGTGACACTAGTTATAGATTCCGATGCTTCACTTCAGGTTTACTGTATACCTTGTACCTTCTTATTGACGATGAAACACAGAAATTGCATCGGAATTAAATACAAAAGGCACAATGCCGACTTAAGTACAAGAAGACTGACTCTTCCTACTGTCTATCTTTTGAACCATTCCAGTGACACTAGTTTTGGATTCCCAAACTTCACTTTAGGTTTACTGTATCCCTCTGACCTTCTTATTGACAATGAAACACAGAAATTGCATCGGAATTAAATACAAATTGCACAATGCCGACTTAAGTACAAGAATACTGACTCTTCCTACTGTCTATGTTTGAACCATTCCTGTGACACTAGTTATAGATTCCGATGCTTCACTTCAGGTTTACTGTATCCCTCTGACCTTATTGCCGATGAAACGTAGAAATTGCATCGGAATTAAATAGAAAAGGCACAATGCCGACTTTTAGTACAAGAAGACTGACTCTTCTTAGTGATTATAGTTTGAACCATTGCTGTGACACTAGTTATAGATTCCGATGCTTCACTTCAGGTTTACTGTATACCTTGTACCTTCTTATTGACGATGAAACACAGAAATTGCATCGGAATAAAATACAAAAGGCACAATGCCGACTTAAGTACAAGAAGACTGACTCTTCTTAATGTCCATGTTTTGAACCATTCCTGTGACACTAGGGTTGGATTCCGATGCTTCACCTCAGGTTTACTGTATTCCTTGGACCTGCTTATTGACGATGAAACACAGAAACTCCATCGGAATGAAATAGAAAAGGCACAATGCCGACTTCAGTACAAGAAGACTGACTCTTCTTACTGATAATAGTTTGAACCATTCCGGTGACAATAGTTATAGATTCCGATGCTTCATTTCAGGTTAACTGTATCCCTCTGACCTTCTTATTGACGATGAAACTCCGAAATTGCATCGGAATTAAATAAGAAAACTCACAATGCCGACTCAAGTACAAGAAGACTGACTCTCCTTACTGTCTATGTTTTGAACCATTCCTGTGACACTAGTTATAGATTCCGATGTTTCACTCCAGGTTTACTCTATACCTTGGACCTTCTTATTAACGATGAAACACAGAAATTGCATCGGAATTAAATAGAAAATGCACAATGCCGACTTAAGTACAAGAAGACTGACTCTTGTTAGTGATTATAGTTTGAACCATTGCTGTGACACTAGTTATAGATTCCGATGCTTTACTTCAGGTTTACAGTATACCTTGGACATTCTTATTGACGATGAAACACAGAAATTGCATCGGAATTAAATACAAAAGGCACAATGCCGACTTAGGTACAAGAAGACTGACTCTTCCTACTGTCTATCTTTTGAACCATTCCAGTGACACTAGTTTTGGATTCCCAAACTTCACTTTAGGTTTACTGTATCCCTCTGATCTTCTTATTGACAATGAAACACAGATATTGCATCTGAATTAAATACAAATGGCACAATGCCGACTTAAGTACAAGAAGACTGACTCTTCCTACTGTCTATGTTTTGAACCATTCCTGTGACACTAGTTATAAATTCCGATGCTTCACTTCAGGTTTACTGTATCCCTCTGACCTTCTTATTGACGATGAAACACAGAAATTGCATCGGAATTAAATACAAAAGGCACAATGCCGACTTAAGTACAAGAAGGCTGACTCTTCTTACTGACTATGTTTCAACCATTCCTGTGACACTAGTTATAGATTCCGATGCTTCACTCCAGGTTTACTGTATTCCTTGGACCTTCTTATTGACGATGAAACACAGAAACTGCATCGGAATGTAATAGAAAAGGCACAATGCCGACTTAAGTACAAGAAGACTGACTCTTCTTACTGATAATAGTTTGAACCATTCCGGTGACAATTGTTATAGATTCCGATCCTTCACTTCAGGTTTACTGTATCCCTTGGACCTTGGTATTGACGGTGACACACAGAAATAGCATTGGAAGTAAATACAAAAGGCAAAATGCCAACTTTAGTACACGAAGACTGACTCTTCTTACTGTCTATGTTTTGAACCATTACTGTGACGCTAGTTATAGATTCCGATGCTTCACTTCAGGTTTACTGTATCCCTCTGATCTACTTATTGACGATGAAACACAGAAATCGCAGCGGAATTAAATAGAAAACTCACAATGCCGACTTAAGTACAAGAAGACTGACTCTTCTTACTGTCTATGCTTTGAACCATTCCTGTGACACTAGTTATAGATTCCGATGCTTCACTCGAGGTTTACTGTATCCCTTGGACCTTCTTATTGACGATGAAACACAGAAATTGCATCGGAATTAAATAGAAAAGGCACAATGCCGACTTAAGTACAAGAAGACTGACTCTTCTTAGAGTCTATAGTTTGAACCATTGCTGTGACACTAGTCATAGATTCCGAAGCTTTACTTCAGGGTTACTGTATACCTTCGACATTCTTATTGACGATGAAACACAGAAATTACATCGGAATTAAATAGAAAAGGCTCAATGTCGACTTACGTACAAGAAGACTGACTCTTCTTACTGTCTATGTTTTGAACCATTCCTGTGACACTAGTTATAGATTCCGATGCTTCACTCCAGGTTTACTGTAACCCTTGGACCTTCTTATTGACGATGAAACACAGAAATTGCATCGGAATTAAATAGAAAAGGCACAATGCCGACTTAAGTACAAGAAGACTGACTTCTCTTACTGACTAAGTTTTGAACCATTCCTGTGACACTAGTTATAGATTCCGATGCTTCACTTCAGGATTTCTGTATACCTTGTACCTTCTTATTGACGATGAAACACAGAAATTGCATCGGAATTAAATACAAAAGGCACAATGCCGACTTAAGTACAAGAAGACTGACTCTTCCTACTGTCTATGCTTTGAACCATTCCTGTGACACTAGTTTTGGATTCCGATGCTTCACCTCAGGTTTACTGTATCCCTCTGACCATCTTAATGACAATGAAACACAGAAACGGCATCGGAATTAAATACAAATGGCAAAATGCCGACTTAAGTACAAGAAGACTGACTCTTCCTACTGACTATGTTTTGAACCATTCCTGTGACACTAGTTATAGATTCCGATGCTTCACTTCAGGTTTACTGTATCCCTCCGACCTTATTGATGATGAAACACAGAAATTGCATCGGAATTAAATACAAAAGGCACAATGCCGACTTAAGTACAAGAAGACTGACTCTTCCTACTGTCTATGTTTTCAACCATTCCTGTGACACTAGTTATAGATTCCGATGCTTCACTTCAGCTTTATGGTATCCCTCTGACCCTATTGCCGATGAAACACAGAAATTGCATCGGAATTAAATACAAAAGGCACAATGCCGACTTAAGGACAAGAAGACTGACTCTTCTTACTGACTATGTTTTGAAACATTCCTGTGACTGTAGTTATAGATTCCGATGCTTCACATCAGGTTCACTGTATCCCTTGGACCTTCTTATTGACGATGAATCACAGGAGTTGCATCGGAATTAAACACAAAAGGCACAATGCTGACTTAAGTACAAGAAGACTGACTCTTCTTAATGTCTATATTTTGAACCATTCCAGTGGAACTAGTTATAGATTCCGATGCTTCACTTCAGGTTTACTGTATACCTTGGACCTTCTTATTGACGATGAAACACAAAAATTGCATCGAAATAAAATACAAAAGGCACAATGCCGACTTAAGTACAAGAAGACTGACTCTTCTTACTGTCTATGTTTTCAACCATTCCTGTGACACTAGTTATAGATTCCGATGCTTCACTCCAGGTTTACTGTATCCCTTGAACCTTCTTGTTGACGATGAAACACAGAAATTGCATCGGAATTAAATACAAAAGGCACAATGCCGACTTAAGGACAAGAAGACTGACTCTTCTTACTGTCTATGTTTTGAACCATTCCTGTGACACTAGTTATAGATTCCGATGCTTCACTTCAGGTTTACTGTATCCCTCTGACCTTCTTATTGACGATGAAACACCGAAAATGCATCGGAATTAAATAGAAAACTCACAATGCCGACTCAAGTACAAGAAGACTGACTCTTCTTACTGTCTATGTTTTGAACCATTCCTGTGACACTAGTTATAGATTCCGATGCTTCACTCCAGGTTTACTGTATACGTTGGACCTGCTTATTGACGAAGAAACACAGAAATTGCATCGGAATTAAATAGAAAAGGCACAATGCCGACTTAAGTACAAGAAGACTGACTCTTCTTACTGACTATGCTTTGAACCATTCCTGTGACACTAGTTATAGATTCCGATGCTTCACTTCAGGTTTACTGTATACCTTGGACATTCTTATTGACGATGAAACACAGAAATTGAATCGGAATTAAATAGAAAAGGCTTAATGTCGACTCAAGTACAAGAAGACTGACTCTTCATACTGTCTATGTTTGAACCATTTCTGTGACACTAGTTATAGATTCCGATGCTTCACTCCAGGTTTACTGTAACCCTTGGACCTTATTATTGACGATGAAACACAGAAATTGCATCGGAATTAAATACAAAAGGCACAATGCCGACTTAAGTACAAGAAGACAGACTCCTCCTACTGTCTATGTATTGAACCATTCCTGTGACACTAGTTTTGGATTCTGATGCTTCACTTCAGGTTTACTGTATACCTTGGACATTCTTATTGACGATGAAACACAGAAATTGCATCGGAATTAAATAGAAAAGGCTCAATGTCGACTTACGTACAAGAAGACTGACTCTTCTTACTGTCTATACTTTGAACCATTCCTGTGACACTAGTTATAGATTCCGATGCTTCACTCCAGGTTTACTGTAACCCTTGGACCTTCTTATTGACGATGAAACACAGAAATTGCATCGGAATTAAATAGAAAAGGCACAATGCCGACTTAAGTACAAGATGACTTACTCTTCTTACTGACTATGTTTTGAACCATTCCTGTGACACTAGTTATAGATTCCGAAGCTTCACTTCAGGATTACTGTATACCTTGTACCTTCTTATTGACGATGAAACACAGAAATTGCATCGCAATTAAATACAAAAGGCACAATGCCGTCTTAAGTACAAGAAGACTGACTCTTCCTACTGTCTATGCTTTGAACCATTCCTGTGACACTAGTTTTGGATTCCGATGCTTCACCTCAGGTTTACTGTATCCCTCTGACCTTCTTATTGACAATGAAACACAGAAACGGCATCGGAATTAAATACAAATGGCACAATGACGACTTAAGTACAAGAAGACTGACTCTTCCTACTGTCTATGTTTTGAACCATTCCTGTGACACTAGTTATAGATTCCGATGCTTCACTTCAGGTTTAGTGTATCCCTCTGACCTTATTGATGATGAAACACAGATATTGCATCGGAATTAGATACAAAAGGCACAATGCCGACTTAAGTACAAGAAGACTGACTCTTCTCACTGTCTATGTTTCGAACCATTCCTGTGACACTAGTTATGGATTCCGATGCTTCACTCCAGGTTTACTGTAACCCTTGGACCTTCTTATTGACGATGAAACACAGAAATTGCATCGGAATTAAATAGAAAAGGCACAATGCCGACTTAAGTACAAGAAGACTGACTCTTCTTACTGACTATGTTTGAACCATTCCTGTGACACTAGTTATAGATTCCGATGCTTCACTTCAGGTTTACTGTATCCCTCTGACCTTCTTATTGACGATGAAACACCGAAATTGCATCGGAATGAAATAGAAAACTCACAATGCCGAACCAAGTACAAGAAGACTGATTCTTCTTACTGTCTATGTTTCGAACCATTCCTGTGACACTAGTTATGGATTCCGATGCTTCACTCCAGGTTTACTGTAACCCTTGGACCTTCTTATTGACGATGAAACACAGAAATTGCATCGGAATTAAATAGAAAAGGCACAATGCCGACTTAAGTACAAGAAGACTGACTCTTCTTACTGACTATGTTTGAACCATTCCTGTGACACTAGTTATAGATTCCGATGCTTCACTTCAGGTTTAGTGTATCCCTCTGACCTTATTGCCGATGAAACGTAGAAATTGCATCGGAATTAAATAGAAAAGGCACAATGCCGACTTTTAGTACAAGAAGACTGACTCTTCTTAGTGATTATAGTTTGAACCATTGCTGTGACACTAGTTATAGATTCCGATGCTTCACTTCAGGTTTACTGTATACCTTGTACCTTCTTATTGACGATGAAACACAGAAATTGCATCGGAATAAAATACAAAAGGCACAATGCCGACTTAAGTACAAGAAGACTGACTCTTCTTAATGTCTATGTTTTGAACCATTCCTGTGACACTAGGGTTGGATTCCGATGCTTCACCTCAGGTTTACTGTATTCCTTGGACCTTCTTATTGACGATGAAACACAGAAATTGAATCGGAATTAAATAGAAAAGGCTTAATGTCGACTCAAGTACAAGAAGACTGACTCTTCATACTGTCTATGTTTGAACCATTTCTGTGACACTAGTTATAGATTCCGATGCTTCACTCCAGGTTTACTGTAACCCTTGGACCTTATTATTGACGATGAAACACAGAAATTGCATCGGAATTAAATACAAAAGGCACAATGCCGACTTAAGTACAAGAAGACAGACTCCTCCTACTGTCTATGTATTGAACCATTCCTGTGACACTAGTTTTGGATTCTGATGCTTCACTTCAGGTTTACTGTATACCTTGGACATTCTTATTGACGATGAAACACAGAAATTGCATCGGAATTAAATAGAAAAGGCTCAATGTCGACTTACGTACAAGAAGACTGACTCTTCTTACTGTCTATACTTTGAACCATTCCTGTGACACTAGTTATAGATTCCGATGCTTCACTCCAGGTTTACTGTAACCCTTGGACCTTCTTATTGACGATGAAACACAGAAATTGCATCGGAATTAAATAGAAAAGGCACAATGCCGACTTAAGTACAAGATGACTTACTCTTCTTACTGACTATGTTTTGAACCATTCCTGTGACACTAGTTATAGATTCCGAAGCTTCACTTCAGGATTACTGTATACCTTGTACCTTCTTATTGACGATGAAACACAGAAATTGCATCGCAATTAAATACAAAAGGCACAATGCCGTCTTAAGTACAAGAAGACTGACTCTTCCTACTGTCTATGCTTTGAACCATTCCTGTGACACTAGTTTTGGATTCCGATGCTTCACCTCAGGTTTACTGTATCCCTCTGACCTTCTTATTGACAATGAAACACAGAAACGGCATCGGAATTAAATACAAATGGCACAATGACGACTTAAGTACAAGAAGACTGACTCTTCCTACTGTCTATGTTTTGAACCATTCCTGTGACACTAGTTATAGATTCCGATGCTTCACTTCAGGTTTAGTGTATCCCTCTGACCTTATTGATGATGAAACACAGATATTGCATCGGAATTAGATACAAAAGGCACAATGCCGACTTAAGTACAAGAAGACTGACTCTTCTCACTGTCTATGTTTCGAACCATTCCTGTGACACTAGTTATGGATTCCGATGCTTCACTCCAGGTTTACTGTAACCCTTGGACCTTCTTATTGACGATGAAACACAGAAATTGCATCGGAATTAAATAGAAAAGGCACAATGCCGACTTAAGTACAAGAAGACTGACTCTTCTTACTGACTATGTTTGAACCATTCCTGTGACACTAGTTATAGATTCCGATGCTTCACTTCAGGTTTACTGTATCCCTCTGACCTTCTTATTGACGATGAAACACCGAAATTGCATCGGAATGAAATAGAAAACTCACAATGCCGAACCAAGTACAAGAAGACTGATTCTTCTTACTGTCTATGTTTCGAACCATTCCTGTGACACTAGTTATGGATTCCGATGCTTCACTCCAGGTTTACTGTAACCCTTGGACCTTCTTATTGACGATGAAACACAGAAATTGCATCGGAATTAAATAGAAAAGGCACAATGCCGACTTAAGTACAAGAAGACTGACTCTTCTTACTGACTATGTTTGAACCATTCCTGTGACACTAGTTATAGATTCCGATGCTTCACTTCAGGTTTAGTGTATCCCTCTGACCTTATTGCCGATGAAACGTAGAAATTGCATCGGAATTAAATAGAAAAGGCACAATGCCGACTTTTAGTACAAGAAGACTGACTCTTCTTAGTGATTATAGTTTGAACCATTGCTGTGACACTAGTTATAGATTCCGATGCTTCACTTCAGGTTTACTGTATACCTTGTACCTTCTTATTGACGATGAAACACAGAAATTGCATCGGAATAAAATACAAAAGGCACAATGCCGACTTAAGTACAAGAAGACTGACTCTTCTTAATGTCTATGTTTTGAACCATTCCTGTGACACTAGGGTTGGATTCCGATGCTTCACCTCAGGTTTACTGTATTCCTTGGACCTTCTTATTGACGATGAAACACAGAAACTCCATCAGAATGAAATAGAAAAGGCACAATGCCGACTTCAGTACAAGAAGACTGACTCTTCTTACTGATAATAGTTTGAACCATTCCGGTGACAATAGTTATAGATTCCGATGCTTCATTTCAGGTTAACTGTATCCCTCTGACCTTCTTATTGACGATGAAACTCCGAAATTGCATCGGAATTAAATAAGAAAACTCACAATGCCGACTCAAGTACAAGAAGACTGACTCTCCTTACTGTCTATGTTTTGAACCATTCCTGTGACACTAGTTATAGATTCCGATGTTTCACTCCAGGTTTACTCTATACCTTGGACCTTCTTATTAACGATGAAACACAGAAATTGCATCGGAATTAAATAGAAAATGCACAATGCCGACTTAAGTACAAGAAGACTGACTCTTGTTAGTGATTATAGTTTGAACCATTGCTGTGACACTAGTTATAGATTCCGATGCTTCACTTCAGGTTTACTGTATACCTTGTACCTTCTTATTGACGATGAAACACAGAAACTCCATCAGAATGAAATAGAAAAGGCACAATGCCGACTTCAGTACAAGAAGACTGACTCTTCTTACTGATAATAGTTTGAACCATTCCGGTGACAATAGTTATAGATTCCGATGCTTCATTTCAGGTTAACTGTATCCCTCTGACCTTCTTATTGACGATGAAACTCCGAAATTGCATCGGAATTAAATAAGAAAACTCACAATGCCGACTCAAGTACAAGAAGACTGACTCTCCTTACTGTCTATGTTTTGAACCATTCCTGTGACACTAGTTATAGATTCCGATGTTTCACTCCAGGTTTACTCTATACCTTGGACCTTCTTATTAACGATGAAACACAGAAATTGCATCGGAATTAAATAGAAAATGCACAATGCCGACTTAAGTACAAGAAGACTGACTCTTGTTAGTGATTATAGTTTGAACCATTGCTGTGACACTAGTTATAGATTCCGATGCTTTACTTCAGGTTTACAGTATACCTTGGACATTCTTATTGACGATGAAACACAGAAATTGCATCGGAATTAAATACAAAAGGCACAATGCCGACTTAAGTACAAGAAGACTGACTCTTCCTACTGTCTATCTTTTGAACCATTCCAGTGACACTAGTTTTGGATTCCCAAACTTCACTTTAGGTTTACTGTATCCCTCTGATCTTCTTATTGACAATGAAACACAGATATTGCATCTGAATTAAATACAAATGGCACAATGCCGACTTAAGTACAAGAAGACTGACTCTTCCTACTGTCTATGTTTTGAACCATTCCTGTGACACTAGTTATAGTTTCCGATGCTTCACTTCAGGTTTACTGCATCCCTCTGACCTTATTGCCGATGAAACACAGAAATTGCATCGGAATTAAATACAAAAGGCACAATGCCGACATAAGGACAAGAATACTGACTCTTCTTACTGACTGCGATTTGAAACACTCCTGTGACTCTAGTTATAGATTCCGATGCTTCACTTCTGGTTTACTGTATCCCTCTGACCTTATTGCCGATGAAACACAGAAATTGCATCGGAATTAAATAGAAAAGGCACAATTACGACTTAAGTACAAGAAGACTGATTCTTCTTAGTGATTTTTGTTTGAACTATTGCTGTGACACTAGTTATAGATTCCGATGCTTTACTTCAGGTTTACTGTATACCTTGGATATTCTTATGGACCATGGACCTTGCCGTTGGTGGGGAGGCTTGCGTGCCTCAGCGATACAGATAGCTGTACCGTAGGTGCAACCACAACGGAGGGGTATCTGTTGAGAGGCCAGACAAACGTGTGGTTCCTGAAGAGGGGCAGCAGCCTTTTCAGTAGTTGCAAGGGCAACAGTCTGGATGATTGACTAATCTGGCCTTGTAACAATAACCAAAACGGCCTTGCTGTGCTGGTACTGCGAACGGCTGAAAGCAAGGGGAAACTACAGCCGTAATTTTTCCCGAGGGCATGCAGCTTTACTGTATGATTACATGATGATGGCGTCCTCTTGGGTAAAATATTCCGGAGGTAAAATAGTCCCCCATTCGGATCTCCGGGCGGGGACTACTCAAGAGGATGTCGTTATCAGGAGAAAGTAAACTGGCGTTCTACGGATCGGAGCGTGGAATGTCAGATCCCTTAATCGGGCAGGTAGGTTAGAAAATTTAAAAAGGGAAATGGATAGGTTGAAGTTAGATATAGTGGGAATTAGTGAAGTTCGGTGGCAGGAGGAACAAGACTTCTGGTCAGGTGACTACAGGGTTATAAACACAAAATCAAATAGGGGTAATGCAGGAGTAGGTTTAATAATGAATAGGAAAATAGGAATGCGGGTAAGCTACTACAAACAGCATAGTGAACGCATTATTGTGGCCAAGATAGATACGTAGCCCACGCCTACTACAGTAGTACAAGTTTATATGCCAACTAGCTCTGCAGATGACGAAGAAATTGAAGAAATGTATGATGAAATAAAAGAAATTATTCAGATTGTGAAGGGAGACGAAAATTTAATAGTCATGGGTGACTGGAATTCGAGTGTAGGAAAAGGGAGAGAAGGAAACATAGTAGGTGAATATGGATTGGGGGACAGAAATGAAAGAGGAAGCCGCCTGGTCGAATTTTGCACAGAGCACAACATAATCATAACTAACACTTGGTTTAAGAATCATGAAAGAAGGTTGTATACATGGAAGAACCCTGGAGATACTAAAAGGTATCAGATAGATTATATAATGGTAAGACAGAGATTTAGGAACCAGGTTTTAAATTGTAAGACATTTCCAGGGGCAGATGTGGACTCTGACCACAATCTATTGGTTATGACCTGTAGATTAAAACTGAAGAAACTGCAAAAAGGTGGGAATTTAAGGAGATGGGACCTGGATAAACTAAAAGAACCAGAGGTTGTACAGAGATTCAGGGAGAGCATAAGGGAGCAATTGACAGGAATGGGGGAAATAAATACAGTAGAAGAAGAATGGGTAGCTTTGAGGGATGAAGTAGTGAAGGCAGCAGAGGACCAAGTAGGTAAAAAGACGAGGGCTAGTAGAAATCCTTGGGTAACAGAAGAAATATTGAATTTAATTGATGAAAGGAGAAAATATAAAAATGCAGTAAGTGAAACAGGCAAAAAGGAATACAAACGTCTCAAAAATGAGATCGACAGGAAGTGCAAAATGGCTAAGCAGGGATGGCTAGAGGACAAATGTAAGGATGTAGAGGCCTATCTCACTAGGGGTAAGATAGATACCGCCTACAGGAAAATTAAAGAGACCTTTGGAGATAAGAGAACGACTTGTATGAATATCAAGAGCTCAGATGGAAACCCAGTTCTAAGCAAAGAAGGGAAAGCAGAAAGGTGGAAGGAGTATATAGAGGGTCTATACAAGGGCGATGTACTTGAGGACAATATTATGGAAATGGAAGAGGATGTAGATGAAGATGAAATGGGAGATAAGATACTGCGTGAAGAGTTTGACAGAGCACTGAAAGACCTGAGTCGAAACAAGGCCCCCGGAGCAGACAATATTCCATTGGAACTACTGACGGCCGTGGGAGAGCCAGTCCTGACAAAACTCTACCATCTGGTGAGCAAGATGTATGAAACAGGCGAAATACCCTCAGACTTCAAGAAGAATATAATAATTCCAATCCCAAAGAAAGCAGGTGTTGACAGATGTGAAAATTACCGAACTATCAGCTTAATAAGTCACAGCTGCAAAATACTAACACGAATTCTTTACAGACGAATGGAAAAACTAGAAGAAGCCAACCTCGGGGAAGATCAGTTTGGATTCCGTAGAAACACTGGAACACGTGAGGCAATACTGACCTTACGACTTATCTTAGAAGAAAGATTAAGGAAAGGCAAACCTACGTTTCTAGCATTTGTAGACTTAGAGAAAGCTTTTGACAATGTTGACTGGAATACTCTCTTTCAAATTCTAAAGGTGGCAGGGGTAAAATACAGGGAGCGAAAGGCTATTTACAATTTGTACAGAAACCAGATGGCAGTTATAAGAGTCGAGGGACATGAAAGGGAAGCAGTGGTTGGGAAGGGAGTAAGACAGGGTTGTAGCCTCTCCCCGATGTTGTTCAATTTGTATATTGAGCAAGCAGTAAAGGAAACAAAAGAAAAATTCGGAGTAGGTATTAAAATTCATGGAGAAGAAATAAAAACTTTGAGGTTCGCCGATGACATTGTAATTCTGTCAGAGACAGCAAAGGACTTGGAAGAGCAGTTGAATGGAATGGACAGTGTCTTGAAAGGAGGATATAAGATGAACATCAACAAAAGCAAAACAAGGATAATGGAATGTAGTCTAATTAAGTCGGGTGATGCTGAGGGAATTAGATTAGGAAATGAGGCACTTAAAGTAGTAAAAGAGTTTTGCTATTTGGGGAGCAAAATAACTGATGATGGTCGAAGTAGAGAGGATATAAAATGTAGGCTGGCAATGGCAAGGAAAGCGTTTCTGAAGAAGAGAAATTTGTTAACATCCAGTATAGATTTTAATGTCAGGAAGTCATTTCTGAAAGTATTCGTATGGAGTGTAGCCATGTATGGAAGTGAAACATGGACGATAAATAGTTTGGAAGAGAAGAGAATAGAAGCTTTCGAAATGTGGTGCTACAGAAGAATGCTGAAGATTAGATGGGTAGATCACATAACTAATGAGGAAGTATTGAATAGGATTGGGGAGAAGAGAAGTTTGTGGCACAACTTGACCAGAAGAAGGGATCGGTTGGTAGGACATGTTCTGAGGCATCAAGGGATCACCAATTTAGTATTGGAGGGCAGCGTGGAGGGTAAAAATCGTAGAGGGAGACCAAGAGATGAATACACTAAGCAGATTCAGAAGGATGTAGGTTGCAGTAGGTACTGGGAGATGAAAAAGCTTGCACAGGATAGAGTAGCATGGAGAGCTGCATCAAACCAGTCTCAGGACTGAAGACCACAACAACAACAACATTCTTATTGTCATGAAACACAGAAATTGCATCGGAATTAAATAGAAAAAGCACAATGTCGACTTAAGTACAAGAGGACTGACTCTTCTTACTGTCTATATTTTGAACCATTCCTGTGACACTAGTTATAGATTCCGATGCTTCACTCCAGGTTTACTGTAACCCTTGGACCTTGTTATTGACGATGAAACACAGAAATTGCATCGGAATTAAATAGAAAAGGCACAATGCCGACATAAGTACAAGAAGACTGACTCTTCTTACTGACTATGTTTGAACCATTCCTGTGACACTAGTTATAGATTCCGATGCTTCACTTCAGGTTAACTGTATCCCTGTGACCTTCTTATTGACGATGAAACTCCGAAATTGCATCGGAATTAAATAAGAAAACTCACAATGCCGACTCAAGTACAAGAAGACTGACTCTTCTTACTGTCTATGTTTTGAACCTTTCCTGTGACACTAGTTATAGATTCCATTGTTTCACTCCAGGTTTACTCTATACCTTGGACCTTCTTATTGACGATGAAACACAGAAATTGCATCGGAATTAAATAGAAAATGCACAATGCCGACTTAAGTACAAGAAGACTGACTCTTCTTAGTGATTATAGTTTGAACCATTGCTGTGACACTAGTTATAGATTCCGATGCTTTACTTCAGGTTTACAGTATACCTTGGACATTCTTATTGACGATGAAACACAGAAATTGCATCGGAATTAAATAGAAAAGGCACAATGTCGACTTAAGTACAAGAAGACTGACTCTTCTTACTGTCTATGTTTTGAACCATTCCTGTGACACTAGTTATAGATTCCGATCCTTCACTCCAGGTTTACTGTAACCCATAAACCTTCTTATTGACGATGAAACACAGAAATTGCATCGGAAATAAATAGAAAAGGCACAATGCCCACTTAAGTACAAGAAGACTGACTCTTCTTACTGACTATGTTTGAACCATTCCTGTGACACTAGTTATAGATTCCGATGCTTCACTTCTGGTTTACTGTATCCCTCTGACCTTGTTATTGACTATGAAACACCGAAATTGCTTCGGAATTAAATAGAAAACTCACAATGCCGACTCAAGTACAAGAAGACTGACCCTTCTTACTGTCTATGCTTTGAACCATTCCTGTGACACTAGTTATAGATTCCGATGCCTTACTTCAGGTTTACTGTATACCTTGGACATTCTTATTGACGATGAAACACAGAAATTGCATCGGAATTAAATAGAAAAAGCACAATGTCGACTAAAGTACAAGAAGACTGACTCTTCTTACTGTCTATGTTTGAACCATTCCTGTGACACTAGTTTAGGATTCCGATGCTTCACTTCAGGTTTACTGTATTCCTTGGACCTTCTTATTGACGATGAAACACAGAAATTGCATCGAAATTAAATACAAAAGGCACAATGCCGACTTAAGTACAAGAAGACTGACTCTTCTTACTGTCTATGCTTTGAACCATTACTGTGACACTAGTTATAGATTCCGATGCTTCACTCCAGGTTTACTGTATACCTTGTACCTTCTTGTTGACGATGAAACACAGAAATTGCATCGGAATTAAATACAAAAGGCACAATGCCGACTTAAGGACAAGAAGACTGACTCCTCTTACTGTCTATGTTTTGAACCATTCCTGTGACACTAGTTATAGATTCCGATGCTTCCCTTCAGGTTTACTGTATCCCTCTGACCTTCTTATAGACGATGAAACACAGAAATTGCATCGGAATTAAATACAAAAGGCACAATGCCGACTTAAGTACAAGAAGACTGACTCTTCTTACTGTCTATGTTTCAACCATTCCTGTGTCACTAGTTATAGATTCCGATGCTTCACTCCAGGTTTACTGTATTCCTTGGACCTTCTTATTGACGATGAAACACAGAAACTCCATCGGAATGAAATAGAAAAGGCACAATGCCGACTTAAGTACAAGAAGACTGACTCTTCTTACTGATAATAGTTTGAACCATTCCGGTGACAATAGTTATAGATTCCGATGCTTCATTTCAGGTTTACTGTATCCCTTGGACCTAGTTATTGACGGTGACACACAGAAATTGCATCGGAATTAAATACAAAAGGTAAAATGCCAACTACAGTACACGAAGACTGACTCTTCTTACTGTCTATGTTTTGAACCATTCCTGTGACACTAGTTATAGATTCCGATGCTTCACTTCAGGTTTACTGTATCCCTCTGATCTACTTATTGACGATGAAACACAGAAATTGCATCGGAATTAAATAGAAAACTCACAATGCCAACTTAAGTACAAGAAGACTGACTCTTCTAACTGTCTATGTTTTGAACCATTCCTGTGACACTAGTTATAGATTCCGATGCTTCACTCCAGGTTTACTGTATCCCTTGGACCTTCTTATTGACGATGAAACACAGATATTGCATCGGTATTAAATAGAAAAGGCACAATGCCGACTTAAGTACAAACAGACTGACTCTTCTTAGTGATTATAGTTTGAACCATTGCTGTGACACTAGTCATAGATTCCGATGCTTTACTTAAGGTTTACTGGATACCTTCGACATTGTTATTGACGATGAAACACAGAAATTGCATCGGTATTAAATAGAAAAGGCTCAATGTCGACTTAAGTACAAGAAGACTGACTCTTCTTACAGTCTATGATTTGAACCATTCCTGTGACACTAGTTATAGATTCCGATGCTTCACTCCAGGTTTACTGTAACCCTTGGACCTTCTTATTGACGATGAAACACAGAAATTGCATCGGAATTAAATAGAAAAAGCACAATGTCGACTAAAGTACAAGAAGACTGACTCTTCTTACTGTCTATGTTTGAACCATTCCTGTGACACTAGTTTAGGATTCCGATGCTTCACTTCAGGTTTACTGTATTCCTTGGACCTTCTTATTGACGATGAAACACAGAAATTGCATCGAAATTAAATACAAAAGGCACAATGCCGACTTAAGTACAAGAAGACTGACTCTTCTTACTGTCTATGCTTTGAACCATTACTGTGACACTAGTTATAGATTCCGATGCTTCACTCCAGGTTTACTGTATACCTTGTACCTTCTTGTTGACGATGAAACACAGAAATTGCATCGGAATTAAATACAAAAGGCACAATGCCGACTTAAGGACAAGAAGACTGACTCCTCTTACTGTCTATGTTTTGAACCATTCCTGTGACACTAGTTATAGATTCCGATGCTTCACTTCAGGTTTACTGTATCCCTCTGACCTTCTTATTGACGATGAAACACAGAAATTGCATCGGAATTAAATACAAAAGGCACAATGCCGACTTAAGTACAAGAAGACTGACTCTTCTTACTGTCTATGTTTCAACCATTCCTGTGTCACTAGTTATAGATTGCGATGCTTCACTCCAGGTTTACTGTATTCCTTGGACCTTCTTATTGACGATGAAACACAGAAACTCCATCGGAATGAAATAGAAAAGGCACAATGCCGACTTAAGTACAAGAAGACTGACTCTTCTTACTGATAATAGTTTGAACCATTCCGGTGACAATAGTTATAGATTCCGATGCTTCATTTCAGGTTTACTGTATCCCTTGGACCTTGTTATTGACGGTGACACACAGAAATTGCATCGGAATTAAATACAAAAGGTAAAATGCCAACTTCAGTACACGAAGACTGACTCTTCTTACTGTCTATGTTTTGAACCATTCCTGTGACACTAGTTATAGTTTCCGATGCTTCACTTCAGGTTTACTGTATCCCTCTGATCTACTTATTGACGATGAAACACAGAAATTGCATCGGAATTAAATAGAAAACTCACAATGCCAACTTAAGTACAAGAAGACTGACTCTTCTAACTGTCTATGTTTTGAACCATTCCTGTGACACTAGTTATAGATTCCGATGCTTCACTCCAGGTTTACTGTATCCCTTGGACCTTCTTATTGACGATGAAACACAGATATTGCATCGGTATTAAATAGAAAAGGCACAATGCCGACTTAAGTACAAACAGACTGACTCTTCTTAGTGATTATAGTTTGAACCATTGCTGTGACACTAGTCATAGATTCCGATGCTTTACTTAAGGTTTACTGGATACCTTCGACATTGTTATTGACGATGAAACACAGAAATTGCATCGGTATTAAATAGAAAAGGCTCAATGTCGACTTAAGTACAAGAAGACTGACTCTTCTTACAGTCAATGATTTGAACCATTCCTGTGACACTAGTTATAGATTCCGATGCTTCACTCCAGGTTTACTGTAACCCTTGGACCTTCTTATTGACGATGAAACACAGAAATTGCATCGGAATTAAATAGAAAAGGCACAATGCCGACTTAAGTACAAGAAGACTACAAAATGTTTTGAACCATTCCTGTGACACTAGTTATAGATTCCGATGCTTCACTTCATGTTTACTCTATACCTTGGACCTTCTTATTGACGATGAAACACAGAAATTGCATCGGAATTTAATACAAAAGGCACAATGCCGACTTAAGTACAATAAGACTGACTCTTCCTACTGTCTATGATTTGAACCATTCCTGTGACACTAGTTTTGGATTCCGATGCTTCACTTCAGGTTTACTGTATCCCTCTGACCTTCTTATTGACAATGAAACACAGAAATTGCATCGGAATTAAATACAAAAGGCACATTGCCGACTTAAGTACAAGAAGACTGACTCTTCCTACTGCCATGTTTTGAACCATGCCTGTGACACTAGTTATAGATTCCGATGCTTCGCTTCAGGTTTACTGTATCCCTCAGACCTTATTGCCGCTGAAACACAGAAATTGCATCGGAATTAAATACAAAATTCACAATGCCGACTTAAGGGAAGAAGACCGATTCTTCTTACTGACTATGTTTTGAAAAATTCCTGTGACTCTAGTTATAGATTTCGATGCTTCACTTGAGCTTTACTGTATCCCTCTGACCTTATTGCCGATGAAACACAGAAATTGCATCGGAATTAAATACAAAAGGCACAATGCCGACTTAAGTACAATAGGACTGACTATTCTTACTGTCAATATTTTGAACCATTCCAGTGAAACTAGTTATAGATTCCGATGCTTCACTTCAGGTTTACTGTATCCCTTGGACCTTCTTATTGACGATGAATCCCAGGAATTGCATCGGAATTAAATACAAAAGGCACAATGCCAACTTAAGTACAAGAAGACTGACTCTTCTTACTGTCTATGTTTTGAACCATTACTATGACACTAGTTATAGTTTCCGATGCTTCACTCCAGGTATACTGAATCCCCTGGACCTTCTTATTGACGATGAAACACAGAGATTGCATCGGAATTAAATACAAAAGGCACAATGGCGACTTAAATACAAGAAGACTGACTCTTCTTACTGACTATGTTTTGAACCATTCATGTAACACTAGTTATAGATTCCGGTGCTTCACTTCAGGTTTACTGTATCCCTTGGACCTTCTTATTGACGATGAAACACAGAAACTGCATCGGAAATAATACATGAGGCACAATGCCGACTTAAGTACAAGAAGACTGACTCTTCTTACTGACTATGTTTTTGAACCATTCCTGTGACACTAGTTATAGATTCCGATGCTTCACTTCAGGTTTACTCTATACCTTGCACCTTCTTATTGACGATGAAACACAGAAATTGCATCGGAATTAAATACAAAAGGCACAATGCCAACTTAAGTACAAGAAGAATGACTCTTCTTACTGAATACGTTTTGAACCATTCCTGTGACACTAGTTATAGATTCCGATGCTTCACTTCAGATTTACTGTATCCCTCTGACGTTCTTATTGACGATGAAACACAGAAATTGTGTCGGAATTATATACAAAAGGCACAATGCCGAATTAAATACAAGAAGACTGGCTCTTCTTACTGTCTGTGTTTTGAACCATTCCTGTGACACTAGTTATAGATTCCGATGCTTCACCCTAGGTTTACTGTATCCCTAAGACCCTCTTATTGACGATGAAACACTGAAATTGCATCTGAATTAAATACAAATTGCACAATGCCGACTTAAGTACAAGAAGACTGACTTTTCTTACTGAATATGTTTTGAACCATTCCTGTGACACTAGTTATAGATTCCGGTGCTTCACTTCAGGTTTAGTGGATCCCTTGGACCTACTTATTGACGATGAAACACAGAAATTGCATCGGAAGTTAATACAATGGGCACAATGGCGACATAAGTACTAGAATACTGACTCTTCTTACTGTCTATGTTTTGAACCATCCCCGTGACACTAGTTATACATTCCGATGCTTCACTCCATGTTGACTGTATCCCTTGGACCTTCTTATTGACGATGATACACAGAAATTGCATCGTAATTAAATACAAAAGGCACAATGCCGACTTTAGTACAAGAAGACTGACTCTTCTTACTGTCTATGTTTTGAACCATTCCTGTGACACTAGTTATAGATTCCGATGCCTCACTCTAGGTTTAATGTATCCCTTGAACCTTCTTATTAACGATGAGACACAGAAATTGCATAGGAATTAGATAAGAAAGGCACAATGCCGACTTAAGTACAAGAAGACTGACTCTGCTTACTGTCTATGTTTTCAACCATTCCTGTGACACTAGTTACAGATTCCGATGCTTCACTCCAGGTTTACTGTATCCCTTGGACCTTCTTATTGACGATGAAAAACAGTAATTGCATCGGAATTAAATACAAAAGGCACAATGCCGACTTAGGTACAAGAAGACTGACTCTTGTTAGTGACTATGCTTTGAACCATTCCTGTGACACTAGTTACAGATTCCGATGCTTCACTTCAGGTTTACTGTATACCTTGGACATTCTTATTGACGATGAAACACAGAAATTGCATCGGAATTAAATAGAAAAGGCTCAATGTCGACTTAAGTACAAGAAGACTGACTCTTCTTAATGATTATAGTTTGAACCATTGCTGTGACACTAGTCATAGATTCCGATGCTTTACTTAAGGTTTACTGGATACCTTCGACATTGTTATTGACGATGAAACACAGAAATAGCATCGGTATTAAATAGAAAAGGCTCAATGTCGACTTAAGTACAAGAAGACTGACTCTTCTTACAGTCTATGATTTGAACCATTCCTGTGACACTAGTTATAGATTCCGATGCTTCACTCCAGGTTTACTGTAACCCTTGGACCTTCTTATTGACGATGAAACACAGAAATTGCATCGGAATTAAATAGAAAAGGCACAATGCCGACTTAAGTACAAGAAGACTACAAAATGTTTTGAACCATTCCTGTGACACTAGTTATAGATTCCGATGCTTCACTTCATGTTTACTCTATACCTTGGACCTTCTTATTGACGATGAAACACAGAAATTGCATCGGAATTTAATACAAAAGGCACAATGCCGACTTAAGTACAATAAGACTGACTCTTCCTACTGTCTATGATTTGAACCATTCCTGTGACACTAGTTTTGGATTCCGATGCTTCACTTCAGGTTTACTGTATCCCTCTGACCTTCTTATTGACAATGAAACACAGAAATTGCATCGGAATTAAATACAAAAGGCACATTGCTGACTTATGTACAAGAAGACTGACTCTTCCTACTGCCATGTTTTGAACCATGCCTGTGACACTAGTTATAGATTCCGATGCTTCGCTTCAGGTTTACTGTATCCCTCAGACCTTATTGCCGCTGAAACACAGAAATTGCATCGGAGTTAAATACAAAATTCACAATGCCGACTTAAGGGAAGAAGACCGATTCTTCTTACTGACTATGTTTTGAAAAATTCCTGTGACTCTAGTTATAGATTTCGATGCTTCACTTGAGCTTTACTGTATCCCTCTGACCTTATTGCCGATGAAACACAGAAATTGCATCGGAATTAAATACAAAAGGCACAATGCCGACTTAAGTACAATAGGACTGACTATTCTTACTGTCAATATTTTGAACCATTCCAGTGAAACTAGTTATAGATTCCGATGCTTCACTTCAGGTTTACTGTATCCCTTGGACCTTCTTATTGACGATGAATCCCAGGAATTGCATCGGAATTAAATACAAAAGGCACAATGCCAACTTAAGTACAAGAAGACTGACTCTTCTTACTGTCTATGTTTTGAACCATTACTATGACACTAGTTATAGTTTCCGATGCTTCACTCCAGGTATACTGAATCCCCTGGACCTTCTTATTGACGATGAAACACAGAGATTGCATCGGAATTAAATACAAAAGGCACAATGGCGACTTAAATACAAGAAGACTGACTCTTCTTACTGACTATGTTTTGAACCATTCATGTAACACTAGTTATAGATTCCGGTGCTTCACTTCAGGTTTACTGTATCCCTTGGACCTTCTTATTGACGATGAAACACAGAAACTGCATCGGAAATAATACATGAGGGACAATGCCGACTTAAGTACAAGAAGACTGACTCTTCTTACTGACTATGTTTTTGAACCATTCCTGTGACACTAGTTATAGATTCCGATGCTTCACTTCAGGTTTACTCTATACCTTGGACCTTCTTATTGACGATGAAACACAGAAATTGCATCGGAATTAAATACAAAAGGCACAATGCCAACTTAAGTACAAGAAGAATGACTCTTCTTACTGAATACGTTTTGAACCATTCCTGTGACACTAGTTATAGATTCCGATGCTTCACTTCAGATTTACTGTATCCCTCTGACGTTCTTATTGACGATGAAACACAGAAATTGTGTCGGAATTATATACAAAAGGCACAATGCCGAATTAAATACAAGAAGACTGGCTCTTCTTACTGTCTGTGTTTTGAACCATTCCTGTGACACTAGTTATAGATTCCGATGCTTCACCCTAGGTTTACTGTATCCCTAAGACCCTCTTATTGACGATGAAACACTGAAATTGCATCTGAATTAAATACAAATTGCACAATGCCGACTTAAGTACAAGAAGACTGAATTTTCTTACTGAATATGTTTTGAACCATTCCTGTGACACTAGTTATAGATTCCAGTGCTTCACTTCAGGTTTAGTGGATCCCTTGGACCTACTTATTGACGATGAAACACTGAAATTGCATCGGAAGTTAATACAATGGGCACAATGGCGACATAAGTACTAGAATACTGACTCTTCTTACTGTCTATGTTTTGAACCATCCCCGTGACACTAGTTATACATTCCGATGCTTCACTCCATGTTGACTGTATCCCTTGGACCTTCTTATTGACGATGATACACAGAAATTGCATCGGAATTAAATACAAAAGGCACAATGCCGACTTAGGTACAAGAAGACTGACTCTTGTTAGTGACTATGCTTTGAACCATTCCTGTGACACTAGTTATAGATTCCGATGCTTCACTTCAGGTTTACTGTATACCTTGTACCTTCTTATTGACGATGAAACACAGAAATTCCATCGGGATTAAATACAAAAAGGCACAATGCCGACTTAAGTACAAGAAGACTGACTCTTCCTACTGTCTAAGTTTTGAACCATTTCTGTGACACTAGATTTGGATTCCGATGCTTCACCTCAGGTTTACTGTATCCCTCTGACCTTCTTATTGACAATGAATCACATAAATTGCATCGGAATTAAATACAAATGGCACAATGCCGACTTAAGTACAAGAAGACTGACTCTTCCTACTGTCTATGTTTTGAACCATTCCTGTGACACTAGTTATAGATTCCGATGCTTCACTTCAGGTTTGCTGTATCCTTCTGACCTTTTTGCCGATGAAACACAGAAATTGCATCGGAATTAAATAGAAAAGGCACAATGCCGACTTAAGTGCAAGAAGACTGACTCTTCTTAGTGATTATTGTTTGAACCATTGCTGTCACACTAGTTATAGATTCCGATGCTTTAATTCAGGTTTACTGTATACCTTGGAAATTCTTATTGACGATGAAACACAGAAATTGCATCGGAATTAAATAGAAACGGCACAATGTCGACTTAAGTACAAGAAGACTGCCTCTTCTTACTGTCTTTGTTTTGAACCATTCCTGTGACACTAGTTATAGATTCCGATGCTTCACTCCACATTTACTGTAACCCTTGGACCTTCTTATTGACGATGAACACAGAAATTGCATCGGAATTAAATAGAAAAGGCACAATGCCGACTTAAGTACAAGAAGACTGACTCTTGTTACTGACTATGTTTGAACCATTCCTGTGACACTAGTTACAGATTCCGATGCTTCACTTCAGGTTTACTGTATCCCTCTGACCTTCTTATTGACGATGAAGCACCGAAATTGCATCGGAATTAAATAGAAAACTCACAATGCCGACTCAAGTACAAGAAGACTGACTCTTCTTACTGTCTATGTTTTGAACCATGCCTGTGACACTAGTTATAGATTCCGATGCTTCACTCCAGGTTTACTGTATACCTTGGACGTTCATATTGACTATGAAACACAGAAATTGCATCGGAATTAAATAGAAAAGGCACAATGCCGACTTAAGTACAAGAAGACTGACTCTTCTTAGTGTCTATAGTTTGAACCATTGCTGTGACACTAGTTATAGATTCCGATGCTTTACGTCTGGTTTACTGTATACCTTGGACATTCTTATTGACGATGAAACACAGATATTGCATCGGAATTAAATACAAAAGGCACAATGCCGACTTAAGTACAAGAATACTGACTCTTCTTACTGTCTGTGTTTTGAACCATCCCCGTGAAACTAGTTATAGATTCCGATGCCTCACTCCAGGTTGACTGTATCCCTTGGACCTTCTTATTGACGATGAGACACAGAAATTGCATCGGAATTAAATAGAAAAGGCACAATGTCGACTTAAGTACAAGGAGACTGACTCTTCTTACTGTCTATGTTTTGAACCATTCCTGTGACACTAGTTATAGATTCCGATGCTTCACTCCACATTTACTGTAACCCTTGGACCTTCTTATTGACGATGAAACACAGAAATTGCATCGGAATTAAATAGAAAAGGCACAATGCCGACTTAAGTACAAGAAGACTGACTCTTCTTACTGACTATGTTTGAACCATTCCTGTGACACTAGTTACAGATTCCGATGCCTCACTTCAGGTTTGCTGTATCCCTCTGACCTTCTTATTGACGATGACACACCGAAATTGCATTGGAGTTAAATAGAAAACTCACAATGCCGACTCAAGTACAAGAAGACTGACTCTTCTTACTGTCTATGTTTTGAACCATGCCTGTGACACTAGTTATAGATTCCGATGCTTCACTCCAGGTTTACTGTATACCTTGGACCTTCTTATTGACTATGAAACACAGAAATTGCATCGGAATTAAATAGAAAAGGCACAATGCCGACTTAAGTACAAGAAGACTGACTCTTCTTAGTGATTATAGTTTGAACCATTGCTGTGACACTAGTTATAGGTTCAGATGCTTTACTTCAGGTTTACTGTATACCTTGGACATTCTTATTGACGATGAAACACAGAAATTGAATCGGAATTAAATACAAAAGGCACAATGCCGACTTAAGTACAAGAATACTGACTCTTCTTACTTTCTATGATTTGATCCATCCCCGTGACACTAGTTATTGATTCCGATGCTTCACTCCAGGTTGACTGTATCCCTTGGACCTTCTTATTGACGATGGTACACAGAAATTGCATCGGAATTGAATAGAAAAGGCACAATGTCGACATAAGTACAAGGAGACTGACTCTTCGTACTGTCTATGTTTTGAACCATTCCTGTGACACTAGTTATAGATTCCGATGCTTCACTCCACATTTACTGTAACCTTTGGACCTTCTTATTGACGATGAAATACAGAAATTGCATCGGAATTAAATACAAAAGGCACAATGCCGACTTAAGTACAAGAAGACTGACTCTTCTTACTGACTGTGTTTGAACCATTCCTGTGACACTAGTTACAGATTCCGATGCTTCACTCCAGGTTTACTGTATACCTTGGACCTTCTTATTGACGATGAAACACAGAAATTGCATCGGAATTAAATAGAAAAGGCACATTGCCGACTTAAGTACAAGAAGACTGACTCTTCTTAGTGATTATAGTTTGAACCATTGCTGTGACACTAGTTATAGATTCCGATGCTTTACTTCAGGTTTACAGTATACCTTGGACATTCTTGTTGACGATGAAACACAGAAATTGCATCGGAATTAAATACAAAAGGCACAATGCCGACTTAAGTACAAGAATACTGACTCTTCTTACTGTCTATGTTTTGAACCATTCCTGTGACCCTAGTTATAGATTCCGATGCCTCAATCTAGGTTTAATGTATCCCTTGAACCTTCTTATTGACGATGAAACACAGAAATTGCATAGGAATTAATTAAAAAAGGCACAATGCCGACTTAAGTACAAGAAGACTGATTCTGCTTACTGTCTATGTTTTGAACCGTTCCTGTGACACTAGTTACAGATTCCGATGCCTCATTCCAGATTTACTGTATCCCTTGGACCTTCTTATTGACGATGAAACACAGAAATTGCATCGGAATTAAATACAAAAGGCACAATGCCGACTGAAGTACAAGAAGACTGACTCTTCTTACTGACTATGCTTTGAACCATTCCTGTGACACTAGTTATAGATTCCGATGCTTCACTTCACGTTTACTGTATACCTTGGACATTCTTATTGACGATGAAACGGAGAAATTGCATCGGAATTAAATAGAAAAGGCTCAATTTCGACTTAAGTACAAGAAGACTGACTCTTCTTACTGTCTATGTTTTGAACCATTCCTGTGACACTAGTTATAGATTCCGATGCTTCACTCCAGGTTTACTGTAACCCTTGGACCTTCTTATTGACGATGAAACACAGAAATTGAATAGCAATTAAATAGAAAAGGCACAATGCTGGCTTAAGTACAAGAAGACTGACTCTTCATACTGACTATGTTTTGAACCATTCCTGTGACACTAGTTATAGATTCCGATGCTTCACTTCAGGTTTCCTGTATCCCTCTGACCGTATTGCCGATGAAACACAGAAATTGCATCGGAATTGAATAGAAAAGGCACAATGCCAACTTAAGTACAAGAAGGCTGACTCTTCTTAGTGATTATAGATTGAACCATTGCTGTCACACTAGTTATAGATTCCGATGCTTTACTTCAGGTTTACTGTATACCTTGGACATTCTTATTGACGATGAAACACAGAAATTGCATCGGAATTAAATAGAAAAGGCACAATGTCGACTTAAGTACAAGGAGACTGACTCTTCTTACTGTCTATGTTTTGAACCATTCCTGTGACACTAGTTATAGATTCCGATGCTTCACTCCACATTTACTGTAACCCTTGGACCTTCTTATTGACGATGAAACACAGAAATTGCATCGGAATTAAATAGAAAAGGCACAATGCCGACTTAAGTACAAGAAGACTGACTCTTCTTACTGACTATGTTTGAACCATTCCTGTGACACTAGTTACAGGTTCCGATGCTTCACTTCAGGTTTACTGTAACCCTCTGACCTTCTTCTTGACGATGAAGCACCGAAATTGCATCGGAATTAAATAGAAAACTCACAATGCCGACTCAAGTACAAGAAGACTGACTCTTCTTACTGTCTATGTTTTGAACCATGCCTGTGACACTAGTTATAGATTCCGATGCTTCACTCCCGGTTTACTGTATACCTTGGACCTTATTATTGACTATGAAACACAGATATTGCATCGGAATTAAATAGAAAAGGCACAATGCCGACTTAAGTACAAGAAGACTGACTCTCCTTAGTGATTATAGTTTGAACCATTGCTGTGACACTAGTTATAGATTCAGATGCTTTACTTCAGGTTTACTGTATACCTTGGACATTCTTATTGACGATGAAACACAGAAATTGCATCGGAATTAAATACAAAAGGCACAATGCCGACTAAAGTACAAGAATACTGACTCTTCTTACTGTCTATGATTTGATCCATCCCCGTGACACTAGTTATAGATTCCGATGCTTCACTCCAGGTTGACTGTATCCCTTGGACCTTCTTATTGAAGATGGTACACAGAAATTGCATCGGAATTAAATAGAAAAGGCACAATGTCGACATAAGTACAAGGAGACTGACTCTTCTTACTGTCTATGTTTTGAACCTTTCCTGTGACACTAGTTATAGTTTCCGATGCTTCACTCCACATTTACTGTAACCCTTGGACCTTCTTATTGACGATGAAACACAGAAATTGCATCGGAATTAAATAGAAAAGGCACAATGCCGACTTAAGTACAAGAAGACTGACTCTTCTTACTGACTATGTTTGAACCTTCCCTGTGACACTAGTTACAGATTCCGATGCTTCAATCCAGGTTTACTGTATACCTTGGACATTCTTATTGACGATGAAACACAGAAATTGCATCGGCAATTAAATACAAAAGCCACAATGCCGTCTTTAGTACAAGAAGACTGACTCTTCTTACTGTCTATGTTTTGAACCATTCCTGTGACACTAGTTATAGATTCCGATGCTTCACTTCAGGTTTGCTGTATCCTTCTGACCTTATTGCTGATGAAACACAGAAATTGCATCGGAATTAAATAGAAAAGGCACAATGCCGACTTAAGTGCAAGAAGACTGACTCTTCTTAGTGATTATTGTTTGAACCATTGCTGTCACACTAGTTATAGATTCCGATGCTTTAATTCAGGTTTACTGTATACCTTGGAAATTCTTATTGACGATGAAACACAGAAATTGCATCGGAATTAAATAGAAACGGCACAATGTCGACTTAAGTACAAGAAGACTGCCTCTTCTTACTGTCTTTGTTTTGAACCATTCCTGTGACACTAGTTATAGATTCCGATGCTTCACTCCACATTTACTGTAACCCTTGGACCTTCTTATTGACGATGAACACAGAAATTGCATCGGAATTAAATAGAAAAGGCACAATGCCGACTTAAGTACAAGAAGACTGACTCTTGTTACTGACTATGTTTGAACCATTCCTGTGACACTAGTTACAGATTCCGATGCTTCACTTCAGGTTTACTGTATCCCTCTGACCTTCTTATTGACGATGAAGCACCGAAATTGCATCGGAATTAAATAGAAAACTCACAATGCCGACTCAAGTACAAGAAGACTGACTCTTCTTACTGTCTATGTTTTGAACCATGCCTGTGACACTAGTTATAGATTCCGATGCTTCACTCCAGGTTTACTGTATACCTTGGACATTCTTATTGACGATGAAACACAGATATTGCATCGGAATTAAATACAAAAGGCACAATGCCGACTTAAGTACAAGAATACTGACTCTTCTTACTGTCTGTGTTTTGAACCATCCCCGTGAAACTAGTTATAGATTCCGATGCCTCACTCCAGGTTGACTGTATCCCTTGGACCTTCTTATTGACGATGAGACACAGAAATTGCATCGGAATTAAATAGAAAAGGCACAATGTCGACTTAAGTACAAGGAGACTGACTCTTCTTACTGTCTATGTTTTGAACCATTCCTGTGACACTAGTTATAGATTCCGATGCTTCACTCCACATTTACTGTAACCCTTGGACCTTCTTATTGACGATGAAACACAGAAATTGCATCGGAATTAAATAGAAAAGGCACAATGCCGACTTAAGTACAAGAAGACTGACTCTTCTTACTGACTATGTTTGAACCATTCCTGTGACACTAGTTACAGATTCCGATGCCTCACTTCAGGTTTGCTGTATCCCTCTGACCTTCTTATTGACGATGACACACCGAAATTGCATTGGAGTTAAATAGAAAACTCACAATGCCGACTCAAGTACAAGAAGACTGACTCTTCTTACTGTCTATGTTTTGAACCATGCCTGTGACACTAGTTATAGATTCCGATGCTTCACTCCAGGTTTACTGTATACCTTGGACCTTCTTATTGACTATGAAACACAGAAATTGCATCGGAATTAAATAGAAAAGGCACAATGCCGACTTAAGTACAAGAAGACTGACTCTTCTTAGTGATTATAGTTTGAACCATTGCTGTGACACTAGTTATAGATTCAGATGCTTTACTTCAGGTTTACTGTATACCTTGGACATTCTTATTGACGATGAAACACAGAAATTGAATCGGAATTAAATACAAAAGGCACAATGCCGACTTAAGTACAAGAATACTGACTCTTCTTACTTTCTATGATTTGATCCATCCCCGTGACACTAGTTATTGATTCCGATGCTTCACTCCAGGTTGACTGTATCCCTTGGACCTTCTTATTGACGATGGTACACAGAAATTGCATCGGAATTGAATAGAAAAGGCACAATGTCGACATAAGTACAAGGAGACTGACTCTTCGTACTGTCTATGTTTTGAACCATTCCTGTGACACTAGTTATAGATTCCGATGCTTCACTCCACATTTACTGTAACCTTTGGACCTTCTTATTGACGATGAAATACAGAAATTGCATCGGAATTAAATACAAAAGGCACAATGCCGACTTAAGTACAAGAAGACTGACTCTTCTTACTGACTGTGTTTGAACCATTCCTGTGACACTAGTTACAGATTCCGATGCTTCACTCCAGGTTTACTGTATACCTTGGACCTTCTTATTGACGATGAAACACAGAAATTGCATCGGAATTAAATAGAAAAGGCACATTGCCGACTTAAGTACAAGAAGACTGACTCTTCTTAGTGATTATAGTTTGAACCATTGCTGTGACACTAGTTATAGATTCCGATGCTTTACTTCAGGTTTACAGTATACCTTGGACATTCTTGTTGACGATGAAACACAGAAATTGCATCGGAATTAAATACAAAAGGCACAATGCCGACTTAAGTACAAGAATACTGACTCTTCTTACTGTCTATGTTTTGAACCATTCCTGTGACCCTAGTTATAGATTCCGATGCCTCAATCTAGGTTTAATGTATCCCTTGAACCTTCTTATTGACGATGAAACACAGAAATTGCATAGGAATTAATTAAAAAAGGCACAATGCCGACTTAAGTACAAGAAGACTGACTCTGCTTACTGTCTATGTTTTGAACCGTTCCTGTGACACTAGTTACAGATTCCGATGCCTCATTCCAGATTTACTGTATCCCTTGGACCTTCTTATTGACGATGAAACACAGAAATTGCATCGGAATTAAATACAAAAGGCACAATGCCGACTGAAGTACAAGAAGACTGACTCTTCTTACTGACTATGCTTTGAACCATTCCTGTGACACTAGTTATAGATTCCGATGCTTCACTTCACGTTTACTGTATACCTTGGACATTCTTATTGACGATGAAACGGAGAAATTGCATCGGAATTAAATAGAAAAGGCTCAATTTCGACTTAAGTACAAGAAGACTGACTCTTCTTACTGTCTATGTTTTGAACCATTCCTGTGACACTAGTTATAGATTCCGATGCTTCACTCCAGGTTTACTGTAACCCTTGGACCTTCTTATTGACGATGAAACACAGAAATTGAATAGCAATTAAATAGAAAAGGCACAATGCTGGCTTAAGTACAAGAAGACTGACTCTTCATACTGACTATGTTTTGAACCATTCCTGTGACACTAGTTATAGATTCCGATGCTTCACTTCAGGTTTCCTGTATCCCTCTGACCGTATTGCCGATGAAACACAGAAATTGCATCGGAATTGAATAGAAAAGGCACAATGCCAACTTAAGTACAAGAAGGCTGACTCTTCTTAGTGATTATAGATTGAACCATTGCTGTCACACTAGTTATAGATTCCGATGCTTTACTTCAGGTTTACTGTATACCTTGGACATTCTTATTGACGATGAAACACAGAAATTGCATCGGAATTAAATAGAAAAGGCACAATGTCGACTTAAGTACAAGGAGACTGACTCTTCTTACTGTCTATGTTTTGAACCATTCCTGTGACACTAGTTATAGATTCCGATGCTTCACTCCACATTTACTGTAACCCTTGGACCTTCTTATTGACGATGAAACACAGAAATTGCATCGGAAATAAATAGAAAAGGCACAATGCCGACTTAAGTACAAGAAGACTGACTCTTCTTACTGACTATGTTTGAACCATTCCTGTGACACTAGTTACAGATTCCGATGCTTCACTTCAGGTTTACTGTAACCCTCTGACCTTCTTCTTGACGATGAAGCACCGAAATTGCATCGGAATTAAATAGAAAACTCACAATGCCGACTCAAGTACAAGAAGACTGACTCTTCTTACTGTCTATGTTTTGAACCATGCCTGTGACACTAGTTATAGATTCCGATGCTTCACTCCCGGTTTACTGTATACCTTGGACCTTATTATTGACTATGAAACACAGATATTGCATCGGAATTAAATACAAAATGCACAATGCCGACTGAAGTACAAGAAGACTGACTCTTCTTACTGACTATGCTTTGAACCATTCCTGTGACACTAGTTATAGATTCCGATGCTTCACTTCAGGTTTACTGTATACCTTGGACATTCTTATTGACGATGAATCACAGAAATTGAATCGCAATTAAATAGAAAAGGCACAATGCTGACTGAAGTACAAGAAGACTGACTCTTCTTACTGACTACGTTTTGAACCATTCCTGTGACACTAGTTATAGATTCCGATGGTTCACTTCAGGTTTACTGTATCCCTCTGACCGTATTGGCGATGAAACACAGAAATTGCATCGGAATTAAATAGAAAAGGCACAATGTCGACTTAAGTAGAAGGAGACCGACTCATCTTACTGTCTATGTTTTGAACCATTCCTGTGACACTAGTTATAGATTCCGATGCTTCACTCCACATTTACTGTAACCCTTGGACCTTCTTATTGACGATGAAACACAGAAATTGCATCGGAATTAAATAGAAAAGGCACAATGCCGACTTAAGTACAAGATGACAGACTCTCCTTAGTGATTATAGTTTGAACCATTGCTGTGACACTAGTTATAGATTCCGATGCTTTACTTCAGGTTTACTGTATACCTTGGACATTCTTATTGACGATGAAACACAGAAATTGCATCGGAATTAAATACAAAAAGCACAATGCCGACTTAAGTACAAGAATACTGACTCTTCTTACTGTCTATGTTTTGAACCATCCCCGTGACACTAGTTATAGATTCCGATGCTACACTCCAGGTTGACTGTGTCCCTTGGACCTTCTTATTGACGATGATACACAGAAATTGCATCGGAATTAAATAGAAAAGGCACAATGTCGACTTAAGTAGAAGGAGACCGACTCATCTTACTGTCTATGTTTTGAACCATTCCTGTGACACTAGTTATAGATTCCGATGCTTCACTCCACATTTACCGTAACCCTTGGACCTTCTTATTGACGATGAAACCCAGAAATTGCATCGGAATTAAATAGAAAAGGCACAATGCCGACTTAAGTATAAGAAGACTGACTCTTCTTACTGACAATGTTTGAACCATTCCTGTAACACTAGTTACAGATTCCGATGCTTCACTTCAGGTTTGCTGTATCCCTCTGACCTTCTTATTGACGATGACACACCGAAATTGCATCGGAGTTAAATAGAAAACTCACAATGCCGACTCAAGTACAAGAAGACTGACTCTTCTTACTGTCTATGTTTTGAACCATGATTGTGACACTAGTTATAGATTCCGATGCTTCACTCCAGGTTTACTGTATACCTTGGACCTTGTTATTGACTATGAAACAAAGAAATTGCATCGGAATTAAATAGAAAAGGCACAATGCCGACTTAAGTACAAGAAGACTGACTCTTCTTAGTGATTATAGTTTGAACCATTGCTGTGACACTAGTTATAGATTCCGATGCTTTACTTCAGGTTTACTGTATACCTTGGACATTATTATTGACGATGAAACACAGAAATTGCATCGGAATTAAATACAAAAGGCACAATGCCCACTTAAGTACAAGAATACTGACTCTTCTTACTGTCTATGATTTGATCCATCCCCGTGACACTAGTTATAGATTCCGATGCTTCACTCCAGGTTGACTGTATCCCTTGGACCTTCTTATTGACGATGGCACACAGAAATTGCATCGGAATTAAATAGAAAAGGCACAATGTCGACTTATGTACAAGGAGACTGACTCTTCTTACTGTCTATGTTTTGAACCATTCCTGTGACACTAGTTATAGATTCCGATGCTTCACTCCACATTTACTGTAACCCTTGGACCTTGTTAATGACGATGAAACACAGAAATTGCATCGGAACTAAATAGAAAAGGCACAATGCCGACTTAAGTACAAGAAGACTGACTGTTCTTACTGACTATGTTTGAACCACTCCTGTGACACTAGTTACAGATTCCGATGCTTCACTCCAGGTTTACTGTATACCTTGGACCTTCTAATTGACGATGATACACAGAAATTGCATCGGAATTAAATACAAAAGGCACAATGCCGTCTTTAGTACAAGTAGACTGACTCTTCTTACTGTCTATGTTTTGAACCATTCTTGTGACCCTAGTTATAGATTCCGATGCCTCACTCTATGTTTAATGTATCCCTTGAACCTTCTTATTGACGATGAAACACAGAAATTGCATTGGAATTAATTAAAAAAGGCACAATGCCGACTTAAGTACAAGAAGACTGACTCTGCTTACTGTCTATGTTTTGAACCATTCGTGTGACCCTAGTTATAGATTCCGATGCCTCACTCTAGGTTTAATGTATCCCTTGAACCTTCCTATTGACGATGAAACACAGAAATTGCATAGGAATTAATTAAAAAAGGCACAATGCCGACTTAAGTACAAGAAGACTGACTCTGCTTACTGTCTATGTTTTGAACCATTCCTGTGACACTAGTTACAGATTCCGATGCCTCATTCCAGGTTTACTGTATCCCTTGGACCTTCTTATTGACGATGAAACACAGAAATTACATCGGAATTAAATACAAAAGGCACAATGCCCACTGAAGAACAAGAAGACTGACTCTTCTTACTGACTATGCTTTGAACCATTCCTGTGACACTAGTTATAGATTCCGATGCTTCACTTCAGGTTTACTGTATACCTTGGACATTCTTATTGACGATGAAACAGAGAAATTGCATCGGAATTAAATAGAAAAGGCTCAATGTCGACTTAAGTACAAGAAGACTGCCTCTTCTTAGTGTCTATGTTTTGAACCATTCCTGTGACACTAGTTGTAGATTCCGATGCTTCCTCCAGGTTTACTGTAACCCTTGGACCTTCTTATTGACGATGAAACACAGAAATTGAATCGCAATTAAATAGAAAAGGCACAATGCTGACTTAAGTACAAGAAGACTGACTCTTCTTACTGACTATGATTTGAACCATTCCTGTGACACTAGTTATAGATTCCGATGCTTCACTTCAGGTTTACTGTATCCCTCTGACCGTATTGCCGATGAAACACAGAAATTGCATCGGAATTAAATAGAAAAGGCACAATGCCGACTTAAGGACAAGAAGACTGACACTTCTTAGTGATTATAGTTTGAACCATTGCTGTCACACTAGTTATAGATTCCGACGCTTTACTTCAGGTTTACTGTATACCTTGGACATTCTTATTGACAATGAAACACAGAAATTGCATCGGAATTAAATAGAAAAGCCACAATGTCGACTTAAGTACAAGGAGACTGACTCTTCTTACTGTCTATGTTTTGAACCATTCCTGTGACAATAGTTATAGATTCCGATGCTTCACTCCACATTTACTGTAACCCTTGGACCTTCTTATTGACGATGAAACACAGAAATTGCATCGGAATTAAATAGAAAAGGCACAATGCCGACATAAGTACAAGAAGACTGATTCTTCTTACTGACTATGTTTGAACCATTCCTGTTACACTAGTTACAGATTCCGATGCTTCACTCCAGGTTTACTGTATACCTTGGACCTTCTTATTGACGATGAAACACAGAAATTGCATCGGAATTAAATAGAAAAGGCACAATGCCGACTTAAGTACAAGAAGACTGACTCTTCTTAGTGATTATAGTTTGAACCATTGCTGTGACACTAGTTATAGATTACGATGCTTTACTTCAGGTTTACTGTATCCCTTGGACATTCTTATTGACGATGAAACATAGAAATTGCATCGGAATTAAATACAAAAGGCACAATGCCGACTTAAGTGCAAGAATACTGACTCTTCTTACTGTCTATGTTTCGAACCATCCCCGTGACACTAGTTATATATTCCGATGCTTCACTCCAGGTTGACTGTATCCCTTGGACCTTCTAATTGACGATGATACACAGAAATTGCATCGGAATTAAATACAAAAGGCACAATGCCGTCTTTAGTACAAGAAGACTGACTCTTCTTACTGTCTATGTTTTGAACCATTCCTGTGACCCTAGTTATAGATTCCGATGCCTCACTCTAGGTTTAATGTATCCCTTGAACCTTCTTATTGACGATGAAACACAGAAATTGCATAGGAATTAATTAAAAAAGGCACAATGCCGACTTAAGTACAAGAAGACTGACTCTGCTTACTGTCTATGTTTTGAACCATTCCTGTGACCCTAGTTATAGATTCCGATGCCTCACTATAGGTTTAATGTATCTCTTGAACCTTCTTATTGACGATGAAACACAGAAATTGCATAGGAATTAATTAAAAAAGGCACAATGAAGACTTAAGTACAAGAAGACTGACTCTGCTTACTGTGTATGTTTTGAACCATTCCTGTGACACTAGTTACAGATTCTGATGCCTCATTCCATGTTTACTGTATCCCTTGGACCTTCTTATTGACGATGAAACACAGAAATTGCATCGGAATTAAATACAAAAGGCACAATGCCGACTGAGTACAAGAAGACTGACTCTTCTTACTGACTATGCTTTGACCATTCCTGTGACACTAATTATAGACTCCGATGCTTCACTTCAGGTTTAATGTATACCTTGGACATTCTTATTGACGATGAAACAGAGAAATTGCATGGGAATTAAATAGAAAAGGCTCAATGTCGACTTAAGTACAAGAAGACTGACTCTGCTTACTGTCTATGTTTTGAACCATTCCTGTTGCTCTAGTTACAGATTCTGATGCCTCATTACAAGTTTACTGTATCCCTTGGACCTTCTTATTGACGATGAAACACAGAAATTGCATCGGAATTAATTACAAAAGGCACAATGCCGACTGAAGTACAAGAAGACTGACTCTTCTTACTGACTATGCTTTGACCATTCCTGTGACACTAGTTATAGATTCCGATGCTTCACTTCAGGTTTACTGTATACCTTGGACATTCTTATTGACGATGAAAAAGAGAAATTGCATCGGAATTAAATAGAAAAGGCTCAATGTCGACTTAAGTACAAGAAGACTGACTCTTCTTACTGTCAATGCTTTGAACCATTCCTGTGACACTAGTTATAGATTCCGTTGCTTCACTCCAGGTTTACTGTAACCCTTGGACCTTCTTATTGACGATGAAACACAGACATTGAATCGCAATTAAATAGAAAAGGCACAATGCTGACTTAAGTACAAGAAGACTGACTCTTCTTACTGACTATGTTTTGAACCATTCCTGTGACACTAGTTATAGATTCCGATGCTTCACTTCAGGTTTCCTGTATCCCTCTGACCGTATTGCCGATGAAACACAGAAATTGCATCGGAATTAAATAGAAAAGGCACAATGCCGACTTAAGTACAAGAAGGCTGACTCTTCTTAGTGATTATAGATTGAACCATTGCTGTGACACTAGTTATAGATTCCGATGCTTTACTTCAGGTTTACTGTATACCTTGGACATTCTTATTGACGATGAAACACAGAAATTGCATCTTAATTAAATACAAAAGGCACAATGCCGACTAAAGTACAAGAATACTGACTCTTCTTACTGTCTATGATTTGATCCATCCCTGTGACACTAGTTATAGATTCCGATGCTTCACTCCAGGTTGACTGTATCCCTTGGACCTTCTTATTGACGATGGTACACAGAAATTGCTTCGGAATTAAATAGAAAAGGCACAATGTCGACATAAGTACAAGGAGACTGACTCTTCTTACTGTCTATGTTTTGAACCTTTCCTGTGACACTAGTTATAGATTCCGATGCTTCACTCCAGGTTTACTGTATACCTTGGACATTCTTATTGACGATAAAACACAGAAATTGCATCGGAATTAAATGCAAAAGGCACAATGCCGACTTATGTACAAGAAGACTGACTCTGCTTACTGTCTATGTTTCGACCATCCCCGTGACACTAGTTATAGATTCCGATGCTTCACTCCAGGTTGACTGTATCCCTTGGCCTTCTAATTGACGATGATACACAGAAATTGCATCGGAATTAAATACAAAAGCCACAATGACGTCTTTAGTACAAGAAGACTGACTCTTCTTACTGTCTATGTTTTGAACCATTCCTGTGACCTAGTTATAGATTCCGATGCCTCACTCTAGGTTTAATGTATCCCTTGAACCTTCTTATTGACGATGAAACACAGAAATTGCATAGGAATTAATTAAAAAGGCACAATACCGACTTAAGTACAAGAAGACTGACTCTTCTTACTGACCATGCTTTGAACCATTCCTGTGACACTAGTTATAGATTCCGATGCTTCACTTCAGGTTTACTGTATACCTTGGACATTCTGATTGACGATGAAACAGAAAAATTGCATCGGAATTAAATAGAAAAGGCTCAATGTCGACTTAAGTACAAGAAGACTGACTCTTCTTACTGTCTATGTTTTGAACCATTCCTGTGACCCTAGTTATAGATTCCGATGCCTCACTCTAGGTTTAATGTATCCCTTGAACCTTCTTATTGACGATGAAACACAGAAATTGCATAGGAATTAATTAAAAAAGGCACAATGCCGACTTAAGTACAAGAAGACTGACTCTGCTTACTGTCTATGTTTTGAACCATTCCTGTGACCCTAGTTATAGATTCCGATGCCTCACTATAGGTTTAATGTATCTCTTGAACCTTCTTATTGACGATGAAACACAGAAATTGGATAGGAATTAATTAAAAAAGGCACAATGCCGACTTAAGTACAAGAAGACTGACTCTGCTTACTGTCTATGTTTTGAACCATTCCTGTGACACTAGTTACAGATTCTGATGCCTCATTCCATGTTTACTGTATGCCTTGGACCTTCTTATTGACGATGAAACACAGAAATTGCATCGGAATTAAATACAAAAGGCACAATGCCGACTGAAGTACAAGAAGACTGACTCTTCTTACTGACTATGCTTTGACCATTCCTGTGACACTAGTTATAGACTCCGATGCTTCACTTCAGGTTTAATGTATACCTTGGACATTCTTATTGACGATGAAACAGAGAAATTGCATGGGAATTAAATAGAAAAGGCTCAATGTCGACTTAAATACAAGAAGACTGACTCTGCTTACTGTCTATGTTTTGAACCATTCCTGTGACCCTAGTTATAGATTCCGATGCCTCACTCTTGGTTTAATGTATCTCTTGAACCTTCTTATTGACGATGAAACACAGAAATTGCATAGGAATTAATTAAAAAAGGCACAATGCCGACTTAAGTACAAGAAGACTGACTCTGCTTACTGTCTATGTTTTGAACCATTCCTGTTGCACTAGTTACAGATTCTGATGCCTCATTACAAGTTTACTGTATCCCTTGGACCTTCTTATTGACGATGATACACAGAAATTGCATCGGAATTAATTACAAAAGGCACAATGCCGACTGAAGTACAAGAAGACTGACTCGTCTTACTGACTATGCTTTGACCATTCCTGTGACACTAGTTATAGATTCCGATGCTTCACTTCAGGTTTACTGTATACCTTGGACATTCTTATTGACGATGAAAAAGAGAAATTGCATCGGAATTAAATAGAAAAGGCTCAATGTCGACTTAAGTACAAGAAGACTGACTCTTCTTACTGTCAATGCTTTGAACCATTCCTGTGACACTAGTTATAGATTCCGATGCTTCACTCCAGGTTTACTGTAACCCTTGGACCTTCTTATTGACGATGAAACACAGAAATTGAATCGCAATTAAATAGAAAAGGCACAATGCTGACTTAAGTACAAGAAGACTGACTCTTCTTACTGACTATGTTTTGAACCATTCCTGTGACACTAGTTATAGATTCCGATGCTTCACTTCAGGTTTCCTGTATCCCTCTGACCGTATTGCCGATGAAACACAGAAATTGCATCGGAATTAAATAGAAAAGGCACAATGCCGACTTAAGTACAAGAAGGCTGACTCTTCTTAGTGATTATAGATTGAACCATTGCTGTGACACTAGTTATAGATTCCGATGCTTTACTTCAGGTTTACTGTATACCTTGGACATTCTTATTGACGATGAAACACAGAAATTGCATCGTAATTAAATACAAAAGGCACAATGCCGACTAAAGTACAAGAATACTGACTCTTCTTACTGTCAATGATTTGATCCATCCCCGTGACACTAGTTATAGATTCCGATGCTTCACTCCAGGTTGACTGTATCCCTTGGACCTTCTTATTGACGATGAAACACAGAAATTGCATCGGAATTAAATAGAAAACTCACAATGCCGACTCAAGTACAAGAAGACTGACTCTTCTTACTGTCTATGTTTTGAACCATGCCTGTGACACTAGTTATAGATTCCGATGCTTAACTCCCGGTTTACTGTATACCTTGGACCTTATTATTGACTATGAAACACAGATATTGCATCGGAATTAAATAGAAAAGGCACAATGCCGACTTAAGTACAAGAAGACTGACTCTCCTTAGTGATTATAGTTTGAACCATTGCTGTGACACTAGTTATAGATTCAGATGCTTTACTTCAGGTTTACTGTATACCTTGGACATTCTTATTGACGATGAAACACAGAAATTGCATCGGAATTAAATACAAAAGGCACAATGCCGACTAAAGTACAAGAATACTGACTCTTCTTACTGTCTATGATTTGATCCATCCCCGTGACACTAGTTATAGATTCCGATGCTTCACTCCAGGTTGACTGTATCCCTTGGACCTTCTTATTGAAGATGGTACACAGAAATTGCATCGGAATTAAATAGAAAAGGCACAATGTCGACATAAGTACAAGGAGACTGACTCTTCTTACTGTCTATGTTTTGAACCTTTCCTGTGACACTAGTTATAGTTTCCGATGCTTCACTCCACATTTACTGTAACCCTTGGACCTTCTTATTGACGATGAAACACAGAAATTGCATCGGAATTAAATAGAAAAGGCACAATGCCGACTTAAGTACAAGAATACTGACTCTTCTTACTGACTATGTTTGAACCTTCCCTGTGACACTAGTTACAGATTCCGATGCTTCAATCCAGGTTTACTGTATACCTTGGACATTCTTATTGACGATGAAACACAGAAATTGCATCGGCAATTAAATACAAAAGCCACAATGCCGTCTTTAGTACAAGAAGACTGACTCTTCTTACTGTCTATGTTTTGAACCATTCCTGTGACACTAGTTATAGATTCCGATGCTTCACTTCAGGTTTGCTGTATCCTTCTGACCTTATTGCTGATGAAACACAGAAATTGCATCGGAATTAAATAGAAAAGGCACAATGCCGACTTAAGTGCAAGAAGACTGACTCTTCTTAGTGATTATTGTTTGAACCATTGCTGTCACACTAGTTATAGATTCCGATGCTTTAATTCAGGTTTACTGTATACCTTGGAAATTCTTATTGACGATGAAACACAGAAATTGCATCGGAATTAAATAGAAACGGCACAATGTCGACTTAAGTACAAGAAGACTGCCTCTTCTTACTGTCTTTGTTTTGAACCATTCCTGTGACACTAGTTATAGATTCCGATGCTTCACTCCACATTTACTGTAACCCTTGGACCTTCTTATTGACGATGAACACAGAAATTGCATCGGAATTAAATAGAAAAGGCACAATGCCGACTTAAGTACAAGAAGACTGACTCTTGTTACTGACTATGTTTGAACCATTCCTGTGACACTAGTTACAGATTCCGATGCTTCACTTCAGGTTTACTGTATCCCTCTGACCTTCTTATTGACGATGAAGCACCGAAATTGCATCGGAATTAAATAGAAAACTCACAATGCCGACTCAAGTACAAGAAGACTGACTCTTCTTACTGTCTATGTTTTGAACCATGCCTGTGACACTAGTTATAGATTCCGATGCTTCACTCCAGGTTTACTGTATACCTTGGACGTTCATATTGACTATGAAACACAGAAATTGCATCGGAATTAAATAGAAAAGGCACAATGCCGACTTAAGTACAAGAAGACTGACTCTTCTTAGTGTCTATAGTTTGAACCATTGCTGTGACACTAGTTATAGATTCCGATGCTTTACTTCTGGTTTACTGTATACCTTGGACATTCTTATTGACGATGAAACACAGATATTGCATCGGAATTAAATACAAAAGGCACAATGCCGACTTAAGTACAAGAATACTGACTCTTCTTACTGTCTGTGTTTTGAACCATCCCCGTGAAACTAGTTATAGATTCCGATGCCTCACTCCAGGTTGACTGTATCCCTTGGACCTTCTTATTGACGATGAGACACAGAAATTGCATCGGAATTAAATAGAAAAGGCACAATGTCGACTTAAGTACAAGGAGACTGACTCTTCTTACTGTCTATGTTTTGAACCATTCCTGTGACACTAGTTATAGATTCCGATGCTTCACTCCACATTTACTGTAACCCTTGGACCTTCTTATTGACGATGAAACACAGAAATTGCATCGGAATTAAATAGAAAAGGCACAATGCCGACTTAAGTACAAGAAGACTGACTCTTCTTACTGACTATGTTTGAACCATTCCTGTGACACTAGTTACAGATTCCGATGCCTCACTTCAGGTTTGCTGTATCCCTCTGACCTTCTTATTGACGATGACACACCGAAATTGCATTGGAGTTAAATAGAAAACTCACAATGCCGACTCAAGTACAAGAAGACTGACTCTTCTTACTGTCTATGTTTTGAACCATGCCTGTGACACTAGTTATAGATTCCGATGCTTCACTCCAGGTTTACTGTATACCTTGGACCTTCTTATTGACTATGAAACACAGAAATTGCATCGGAATTAAATAGAAAAGGCACAATGCCGACTTAAGTACAAGAAGACTGACTCTTCTTAGTGATTATAGTTTGAACCATTGCTGTGACACTAGTTATTGATTCAGATGCTTTACTTCAGGTTTACTGTATACCTTGGACATTCTTATTGACGATGAAACACAGAAATTGAATCGGAATTAAATACAAAAGGCACAATGCCGACTTAAGTACAAGAATACTGACTCTTCTTACTTTCTATGATTTGATCCATCCCCGTGACACTAGTTATTGATTCCGATGCTTCACTCCAGGTTGACTGTATCCCTTGGACCTTCTTATTGACGATGGTACACAGAAATTGCATCGGAATTGAATAGAAAAGGCACAATGTCGACATAAGTACAAGGAGACTGACTCTTCGTACTGTCTATGTTTTGAACCATTCCTGTGACACTAGTTATAGATTCCGATGCTTCACTCCACATTTACTGTAACCTTTGGACCTTCTTATTGACGATGAAATACAGAAATTGCATCGGAATTAAATACAAAAGGCACAATGCCGACTTAAGTACAAGAAGACTGACTCTTCTTACTGACTGTGTTTGAACCATTCCTGTGACACTAGTTACAGATTCCGATGCTTCACTCCAGGTTAACTGTATACCTTGGACCTTCTTATTGACGATGAAACACAGAAATTGCATCGGAATTAAATAGAAAAAGCACATTGCCGACTTAAGTACAAGAAGACTGACTCTTCTTAGTGATTATAGTTTGAACCATTGCTGTGACACTAGTTATAGATTCCGATGCTTTACTTCAGGTTTACAGTATACCTTGGACATTCTTGTTGACGATGAAACACAGAAATTGCATCGGAATTAAATACAAAAGGCACAATGCCGACTTAAGTACAAGAATACTGACTCTTCTTACTGTCTATGTTTTGAACCATTCCTGTGACCCTAGTTATAGATTCCGATGCCTCAATCTAGGTTTAATGTATCCCTTGAACCTTCTTATTGACGATGAAACACAGAAATTGCATAGGAATTAATTAAAAAAGGCACAATGCCGACTTAAGTACAAGAAGACTGACTCTGCTTACTGTCTATGTTTTGAACCGTTCCTGTGACACTAGTTACAGATTCCGATGCCTCATTCCAGATTTACTGTATCCCTTGGACCTTCTTATTGACGATGAAACACAGAAATTGCATCGGAATTAAATACAAAAGGCACAATGCCGACTGAAGTACAAGAAGACTGACTCTTCTTACTGACTATGCTTTGAACCATTCCTGTGACACTAGTTATAGATTCCGATGCTTCACTTCACGTTTACTGTATACCTTGGACATTCTTATTGACGATGAAACGGAGAAATTGCATCGGAATTAAATAGAAAAGGCTCAATTTCGACTTAAGTACAAGAAGACTGACTCTTCTTACTGTCTATGTTTTGAACCATTCCTGTGACACTAGTTATAGATTCCGATGCTTCACTCCAGGTTTACTGTAACCCTTGGACCTTCTTATTGACGATGAAACACAGAAATTGAATAGCAATTAAATAGAAAAGGCACAATGCTGGCTTAAGTACAAGAAGACTGACTCTTCATACTGACTATGTTTTGAACCATTCCTGTGACACTAGTTATAGATTCCGATGCTTCACTTCAGGTTTCCTGTATCCCTCTGACCGTATTGCCGATGAAACACAGAAATTGCATCGGAATTGAATAGAAAAGGCACAATGCCAACTTAAGTACAAGAAGGCTGACTCTTCTTAGTGATTATAGATTGAACCATTGCTGTCACACTAGTTATAGATTCCGATGCTTTACTTCAGGTTTACTGTATACCTTGGACATTCTTATTGACGATGAAACACAGAAATTGCATCGGAATTAAATAGAAAAGGCACAATGTCGACTTAAGTACAAGGAGACTGACTCTTCTTACTGTCTATGTTTTGAACCATTCCTGTGACACTAGTTATAGATTCCGATGCTTCACTCCACATTTACTGTAACCCTTGGACCTTCTTATTGACGATGAAACACAGAAATTGCATCGGAATTAAATAGAAAAGGCACAATGCCGACTTAAGTACAAGAAGACTGACTCTTCTTACTGACTATGTTTGAACCATTCCTGTGACACTAGTTACAGATTCCGATGCTTCACTTCAGGTTTACTGTAACCCTCTGACCTTCTTCTTGACGATGAAGCACCGAAATTGCATCGGAATTAAATAGAAAACTCACAATGCCGACTCAAGTACAAGAAGACTGACTCTTCTTACTGTCTATGTTTTGAACCATGCCTGTGTCACTAGTTATAGATTCCGATGCTTCACTCCCGGTTTACTGTATACCTTGGACCTTATTATTGACTATGAAACACAGATATTGCATCGGAATTAAATACAAAATGCACAATGCCGACTGAAGTACAAGAAGACTGACTCTTCTTACTGACTATGCTTTGAACCATTCCTGTGACACTAGTTATAGATTCCGATGCTTCACTTCAGGTTTACTGTATACCTTGGACATTCTTATTGACGATGAATCACAGAAATTGAATCGCAATTAAATAGAAAAGGCACAATGCTGACTGAAGTACAAGAAGACTGACTCTTCTTACTGACTACGTTTTGAACCATTCCTGTGACACTAGTTATAGATTCCGATGGTTCACTTCAGGTTTACTGTATCCCTCTGACCGTATTGGCGATGAAACACAGAAATTGCATCGGAATTAAATAGAAAAGGCACAATGTCGACTTAAGTAGAAGGAGACCGACTCATCTTACTGTCTATGTTTTGAACCATTCCTGTGACACTAGTTATAGATTCCGATGCTTCACTCCACATTTACTGTAACCCTTGGACCTTCTTATTGACGATGAAACACAGAAATTGCATCGGAATTAAATAGAAAAGGCACAATGCCGACTTAAGTACAAGATGACAGACTCTCCTTAGTGATTATAGTTTGAACCATTGCTGTGACACTAGTTATAGATTCCGATGCTTTACTTCAGGTTTACTGTATACCTTGGACATTCTTATTGACGATGAAACACAGAAATTGCATCGGAATTAAATACAAAAAGCACAATGCCGACTTAAGTACAAGAATACTGACTCTTCTTACTGTCTATGTTTTGAACCATCCCCGTGACACTAGTTATAGATTCCGATGCTACACTCCAGGTTGACTGTGTCCCTTGGACCTTCTTATTGACGATGATACACAGAAATTGCATCGGAATTAAATAGAAAAGGCACAATGTCGACTTAAGTAGAAGGAGACCGACTCATCTTACTGTCTATGTTTTGAACCATTCCTGTGACACTAGTTATAGATTCCGATGCTTCACTCCACATTTACCGTAACCCTTGGACCTTCTTATTGACGATGAAACCCAGAAATTGCATCGGAATTAAATAGAAAAGGCACAATGCCGACTTAAGTATAAGAAGACTGACTCTTCTTACTGACAATGTTTGAACCATTCCTGTAACACTAGTTAATGATTCCGATGCTTCACTTCAGGTTTGCTGTATCCCTCTGACCTTCTTATTGACGATGACACACCGAAATTGCATCGGAGTTAAATAGAAAACTCACAATGCCGACTCAAGTACAAGAAGACTGACTCTTCTTACTGTCTATGTTTTGAACCATGATTGTGACACTAGTTATAGATTCCGATGCTTCACTCCAGGTTTACTGTATACCTTGGACCTTGTTATTGACTATGAAACAAAGAAATTGCATCGGAATTAAATAGAAAAGGCACAATGCCGACTTAAGTACAAGAAGACTGACTCTTCTTAGTGATTATAGTTTGAACCATTGCTGTGACACTAGTTATAGATTCCGATGCTTTACTTCAGGTTTACTGTATACCTTGGACATTATTATTGACGATGAAACACAGAAATTGCATCGGAATTAAATACAAAAGGCACAATGCCTACTTAAGTACAAGAATACTGACTCTTCTTACTGTCTATGATTTGATCCATCCCCGTGACACTAGTTATAGATTCCGATGCTTCACTCCAGGTTGACTGTATCCCTTGGACCTTCTTATTGACGATGGCACACAGAAATTGCATCGGAATTAAATAGAAAAGGCACAATGTCGACTTATGTACAAGGAGACTGACTCTTCTTACTGTCTATGTTTTGAACCATTCCTGTGACACTAGTTATAGATTCCGATGCTTCACTCCACATTTACTGTAACCCTTGGACCTTGTTAATGACGATGAAACACAGAAATTGCATCGGAACTAAATAGAAAAGGCACAATGCCGACTTAAGTACAAGAAGACTGACTGTTCTTACTGACTATGTTTGAACCACTCCTGTGACACTAGTTACAGATTCCGATGCTTCACTCCAGGTTTACTGTATACCTTGGACCTTCTAATTGACGATGATACACAGAAATTGCATCGGAATTAAATACAAAAGGCACAATGCCGTCTTTAGTACAAGTAGACTGACTCTTCTTACTGTCTATGTTTTGAACCATTCTTGTGACCCTAGTTATAGATTCCGATGCCTCACTCTATGTTTAATGTATCCCTTGAACCTTCTTATTGACGATGAAACACAGAAATTGCATTGGAATTAATTAAAAAAGGCACAATGCCGACTTAAGTACAAGAAGACTGACTCTGCTTACTGTCTATGTTTTGAACCATTCGTGTGACCCTAGTTATAGATTCCGATGCCTCACTCTAGGTTTAATGTATCCCTTGAACCTTCCTATTGACGATGAAACACAGAAATTGCATAGGAATTAATTAAAAAAGGCACAATGCCGACTTAAGTACAAGAAGACTGACTCTGCTTACTGTCTATGTTTTGAACCATTCCTGTGACACTAGTTACAGATTCCGATGCCTCATTCCAGGTTTACTGTATCCCTTGGACCTTCTTATTGACGATGAAACACAGAAATTACATCGGAATTAAATACAAAAGGCACAATGCCCACTGAAGAACAAGAAGACTGACTCTTCTTACTGACTATGCTTTGAACCATTCCTGTGACACTAGTTATAGATTCCGATGCTTCACTTCAGGTTTACTGTATACCTTGGACATTCTTATTGACGATGAAACAGAGAAATTGCATCGGAATTAAATAGAAAAGGCTCAATGTCGACTTAAGTACAAGAAGACTGCCTCTTCTTAGTGTCTATGTTTTGAACCATTCCTGTGACACTAGTTGTAGATTCCGATGCTTCACTCCAGGTTTACTGTAACCCTTGGACCTTCTTATTGACGATGAAACACAGAAATTGAATCGCAATTAAATAGAAAAGGCACAATGCTGACTTAAGTACAAGAAGACTGACTCTTCTTACTGACTATGATTTGAACCATTCCTGTGACACTAGTTATAGATTCCGATGCTTCACTTCAGGTTTACTGTATCCCTCTGACCGTATTGCCGATGAAACACAGAAATTGCATCGGAATTAAATAGAAAAGGCACAATGCCGACTTAAGGACAAGAAGACTGACACTTCTTAGTGATTATAGTTTGAACCATTGCTGTCACACTAGTTATAGATTCCGACGCTTTACTTCAGGTTTACTGTATACCTTGGACATTCTTATTGACAATGAAACACAGAAATTGCATCGGAATTAAATAGAAAAGGCACAATGTCGACTTAAGTACAAGGAGACTGACTCTTCTTACTGTCTATGTTTTGAACCATTCCTGTGACAATAGTTATAGATTCCGATGCTTCACTCCACATTTACTGTAACCCTTGGACCTTCTTATTGACGATGAAACACAGAAATTGCATCGGAATTAAATAGAAAAGGCACAATGCCGACATAAGTACAAGAAGACTGATTCTTCTTACTGACTATGTTTGAACCATTCCTGTTACACTAGTTACAGATTCCGATGCTTCACTCCAGGTTTACTGTATACCTTGGACCTTCTTATTGACGATGAAACACAGAAATTGCATCGGAATTAAATAGAAAAGGCACAATGCCGACTTAAGTACAAGAAGACTGACTCTTCTTAGTGATTATAGTTTGAACCATTGCTGTGACACTAGTTATAGATTACGATGCTTTACTTCAGGTTTACTGTATCCCTTGGACATTCTTATTGACGATGAAACATAGAAATTGCATCGGAATTAAATACAAAAGGCACAATGCCGACTTAAGTGCAAGAATACTGACTCTTCTTACTGTCTATGTTTCGAACCATCCCCGTGACACTAGTTATATATTCCGATGCTTCACTCCAGGTTGACTGTATCCCTTGGACCTTCTAATTGACGATGATACACAGAAATTGCATCGGAATTAAATACAAAAGGCACAATGCCGTCTTTAGTACAAGAAGACTGACTCTTCTTACTGTCTATGTTTTGAACCATTCCTGTGACCCTAGTTATAGATTCCGATGCCTCACTCTAGGTTTAATGTATCCCTTGAACCTTCTTATTGACGATGAAACACAGAAATTGCATAGGAATTAATTAAAAAAGGCACAATGCCGACTTAAGTACAAGAAGACTGACTCTGCTTACTGTCTATGTTTTGAACCATTCCTGTGACCCTAGTTATAGATTCCGATGCCTCACTATAGGTTTAATGTATCTCTTGAACCTTCTTATTGACGATGAAACACAGAAATTGCATAGGAATTAATTAAAAAAGGCACAATGAAGACTTAAGTACAAGAAGACTGACTCTGCTTACTGTGTATGTTTTGAACCATTCCTGTGACACTAGTTACAGATTCTGATGCCTCATTCCATGTTTACTGTATCCCTTGGACCTTCTTATTGACGATGAAACACAGAAATTGCATCGGAATTAAATACAAAAGGCACAATGCCGACTGAGTACAAGAAGACTGACTCTTCTTACTGACTATGCTTTGACCATTCCTGTGACACTAATTATAGACTCCGATGCTTCACTTCAGGTTTAATGTATACCTTGGACATTCTTATTGACGATGAAACAGAGAAATTGCATGGGAATTAAATAGAAAAGGCTCAATGTCGACTTAAATACAAGAAGACTGACTCTGCTTAATGTCTATGTTTTGAACCATTCCTGTGAACCTAGTTATAGATTCCGATGCCTCACTCTTGGTTTAATGTATCTCTTGAACCTTCTCATTGACGATGAAACACAGAAATTGCATAGGAATTAATTAAAAAAGGCACAATGCCGACTTAAGTACAAGAAGACTGACTCTGCTTACTGTCTATGTTTTGAACCATTCCTGTTGCACTAGTTACAGATTCTGATGCCTCATTACAAGTTTACTGTATCCCTTGGACCTTCTTATTGACGATGAAACACAGAAATTGCATCGGAATTAATTACAAAAGGCACAATGCCGACTGAAGTACAAGAAGACTGACTCTTCTTACTGACTATGCTTTGACCATTCCTGTGACACTAGTTATAGATTCCGATGCTTCACTTCAGGTTTACTGTATACCTTGGACATTCTTATTGACGATGAAAAAGAGAAATTGCATCGGAATTAAATAGAAAAGGCTCAATGTCGACTTAAGTACAAGAAGACTGACTCTTCTTACTGTCAATGCTTTGAACCATTCCTGTGACACTAGTTATAGATTCCGTTGCTTCACTCCAGGTTTACTGTAACCCTTGGACCTTCTTATTGACGATGAAACACAGACATTGAATCGCAATTAAATAGAAAAGGCACAATGCTGACTTAAGTACAAGAAGACTGACTCTTCTTACTGACTATGTTTTGAACCATTCCTGTGACACTAGTTATAGATTCCGATGCTTCACTTCAGGTTTCCTGTATCCCTCTGACCGTATTGCCGATGAAACACAGAAATTGCATCGGAATTAAATAGAAAAGGCACAATGCCGACTTAAGTACAAGAAGGCTGACTCTTCTTAGTGATTATAGATTGAACCATTGCTGTGACACTAGTTATAGATTCCGATGCTTTACTTCAGGTTTACTGTATACCTTGGACATTCTTATTGACGATGAAACACAGAAATTGCATCGGAATTAAATACAAAAGGCACAATGCCGACTAAAGTACAAGAATACTGACTCTTCTTACTGTCTATGATTTGATCCATCCCTGTGACACTAGTTATAGATTCCGATGCTTCACTCCAGGTTGACTGTATCCCTTGGACCTTCTTATTGACGATGGTACACAGAAATTGCATCGGAATTAAATAGAAAAGGCACAATGTCGACATAAGTACAAGGAGACTGACTCTTCTTACTGTCTATGTTTTGAACCTTTCCTGTGACACTAGTTATAGATTCCGATGCTTCACTCCAGGTTTACTGTATACCTTGGACATTCTTATTGACGATAAAACACAGAAATTGCATCGGAATTAAATGCAAAAGGCACAATGCCGACTTATGTACAAGAAGACTGACTCTGCTTACTGTCTATGTTTCGAACCATCCCCGTGACACTAGTTATAGATTCCGATGCTTCACTCCAGGTTGACTGTATCCCTTGGCCTTCTAATTGACGATGATACACAGAAATTGCATCGGAATTAAATACAAAAGCCACAATGCCGTCTTTAGTACAAGAAGACTGACTCTTCTTACTGTCTATGTTTTGAACCATTCCTGTGACCTAGTTATAGATTCCGATGCCTCACTCTAGGTTTAATGTATCCCTTGAACCTTCTTATTGACGATGAAACACAGAAATTGCATAGGAATTAATTAAAAAGGCACAATACCGACTTAAGTACAAGAAGACTGACTCTTCTTACTGACCATGCTTTGAACCATTCCTGTGACACTAGTTATAGATTCCGATGCTTCACTTCAGGTTTACTGTATACCTTGGACATTCTTATTGACGATGAAACAGAAAAATTGCATCGGAATTAAATAGAAAAGGCTCAATGTCGACTTAAGTACAAGAAGACTGACTCTTCTTACTGTCTATGTTTTGAACCATTCCTGTGACCCTAGTTATAGATTCCGATGCCTCACTCTAGGTTTAATGTATCCCTTGAACCTTCTTATTGACGATGAAACACAGAAATTGCATAGGAATTAATTAAAAAAGGCACAATGCCGACTTAAGTACAAGAAGACTGACTCTGCTTACTGTCTATGTTTTGAACCATTCCTGTGACCCTAGTTATAGATTCCGATGCCTCACTATAGGTTTAATGTATCTCTTGAACCTTCTTATTGACGATGAAACACAGAAATTGGATAGGAATTAATTAAAAAAGGCACAATGCCGACTTAAGTACAAGAAGACTGACTCTGCTTACTGTCTATGTTTTGAACCATTCCTGTGACACTAGTTACAGATTCTGATGCCTCATTCCATGTTTACTGTATGCCTTGGACCTTCTTATTGACGATGAAACACAGAAATTGCATCGGAATTAAATACAAAAGGCACAATGCCGACTGAAGTACAAGAAGACTGACTCTTCTTACTGACTATGCTTTGACCATTCCTGTGACACTAGTTATAGACTCCGATGCTTCACTTCAGGTTTAATGTATACCTTGGACATTCTTATTGACGATGAAACAGAGAAATTGCATGGGAATTAAATAGAAAAGGCTCAATGTCGACTTAAATAAAAGAAGACTGACTCTGCTTACTGTCTATGTTTTGAACCATTCCTGTGACCCTAGTTATAGATTCCGATGCCTCACTCTTGGTTTAATGTATCTCTTGAACCTTCTTATTGACGATGAAACACAGAAATTGCATAGGAATTAATTAAAAAAGGCACAATGCCGACTTAAGTACAAGAAGACTGACTCTGCTTACTGTCTATGTTTTGAACCATTCCTGTTGCACTAGTTACAGATTCTGATGCCTCATTACAAGTTTACTGTATCCCTTGGACCTTCTTATTGACGATGATACACAGAAATTGCATCGGAATTAATTACAAAAGGCACAATGCCGACTGAAGTACAAGAAGACTGACTCGTCTTACTGACTATGCTTTGACCATTCCTGTGACACTAGTTATAGATTCCGATGCTTCACTTCAGGTTTACTGTATACCTTGGACATTCTTATTGACGATGAAAAAGAGAAATTGCATCGGAATTAAATAGAAAAGGCTCAATGTCGACTTAAGTACAAGAAGACTGACTCTTCTTACTGTCAATGCTTTGAACCATTCCTGTGACACTAGTTATAGATTCCGATGCTTCACTCCAGGTTTACTGTAACCCTTGGACCTTCTTATTGACGATGAAACACAGAAATTGAATCGCAATTAAATAGAAAAGGCACAATGCTGACTTAAGTACAAGAAGACTGACTCTTCTTACTGACTATGTTTTGAACCATTCCTGTGACACTAGTTATAGATTCCGATGCTTCACTTCAGGTTTCCTGTATCCCTCTGACCGTATTGCCGATGAAACACAGAAATTGCATCGGAATTAAATAGAAAAGGCACAATGCCGACTTAAGTACAAGAAGGCTGACTCTTCTTAGTGATTATAGATTGAACCATTGCTGTGACACTAGTTATAGATTCCGATGCTTTACTTCAGGTTTACTGTATACCTTGGACATTCTTATTGACGATGAAACACAGAAATTGCATCGTAATTAAATACAAAAGGCACAATGCCGACTAAAGTACAAGAATACTGACTCTTCTTACTGTCAATGATTTGATCCATCCCCGTGACACTAGTTATAGATTCCGATGCTTCACTCCAGGTTGACTGTATCCCTTGGACCTTCTTATTGACGATGAAACACAGAAATTGCATCGGAATTAAATAGAAAAGGCACAATGTCGACGTAAGTACAAGGAGACTGACTCTTCTTACTGTCTATGTTTTGAACCTTTCCTGTGACACTTGTTATAGATTCCGATGCTTCACTCCAGGTTTACTGTATACCTTGGACATTCTTATTGACGATGAAACACAGAAATTGCATCGGAATTAAATACAAAAGTCACAATGCCGACTTAAGTACAAGAAGACTGACTCTGCTTACTGTCTATGTTTCGAACCATCCCCGTGACACTAGTTATAGATTCCGATGCTTCACTCCAGGTTGACTGTATCCCTTGGACCTTCTAATTGACGATGATACACAGAAATTGCATCGGAATTAAATACAAAAGCCACAATGCCGTCTTTAGTACAAGAAGACTGACTCTTCTTACTGTCTATGTTTTGAATCATTCCTGTGACCCTAGTTATAGATTCCGTTGCCTCACTCTAGGTTTAATGTATCCCTTGAACCTTCTTATTGACGATGAAACACAGAAATTGCATAGGAATTAATTAAAAAAGGCACAATGCCGACATAAGTACAAGAAGACTGACTCTGCTTACTGTCTATGTTTTGAACCATTCCTGTGACCCTAGTTATAGATTCCGATGCCTCACTCTAGGTTTAATGTATCCCTTGAACCTTCTTATTGACGATGAAACACAGAAATTGCATAGGAATTAATTAAAAAAGGCACAATGCCGACTTAAGTACAAGAAGACTGACTCTGCTAACTGTCTATGTTTTGAACCATTCCTGTGACACTAGTTACAGATTCCGATGCCTCATTGCAGGTTTACTGTATCCCTTGGACCTTCTTATTGTCGATGAAACACAGAAATTGCATCGGAATTAAATACAAAAGGCACAATGCCGACTGAAGTACAAGAAGACTGACTCATCTTACTGACTATGCTTTGAACCATTCCTGTGACACTAGTTATAGATTCCGATGCTTCACTTCAGGTATACTGTATACCTTGGACATTCTTATTGACGATGAAACAGAAAAATTGCATCGGAATTAAATAGAAAAGGCTCAATGTCGACTTAAGTACAAGAAGACTGACTCTTCTTACTGTCTATGTTTTGAACCATTCCTGTGACACTAGTTATAGATCCCGATGCTTCACTCCAGGTTTACTGTAACGATTGGACCTTCTTATTGACGATGAAACACAGAAATTGAATCGCAATTAAATAGAAAAGGCACAATGCTGACTTAAGTACAAGAAGACTGACTCTTCTTACTGACTATGTTTTGAACCATTCCTGTGACACTAGTAATAGATTCCGATGCTTCACTTCAGGTTTACTGTATCCCTCTGACCGTATTGACGATGAAACACAGAAATTGCATCGGAATGAAATAGAAAAGGCACAATGCCGACTTAAGTACAAGAAGACTGACTCTCCTTAGTGATTATAGTTTGAACCATTGCTGTGACACTAGTTATGGATTCCGATGCTTTACTTCAGGTTTACTGTATACCTTGGACATCCTTATTGACGATGAAACACAGAAATTGCATCGGAATTAAATACAAAAGGCACAATGCCGACTAAAGTACAAGAATACTGACTCTTCTTACTGTCTATGCTTTGAACCATTCCTGTGACACTAGTTATAGATTCCGATGCTTCACTCCAGGTTTACTGTAACTCTTGGACCTTCTTATTGACGATGAAACACAGAAATTGAATCGCAATTAAATAGAAAAGGCACAATGCTGACTTAAGTACAAGAAGACTGACTCTTCTTACTGACTATGTTTTAAACCATTCCTGTGACACTAGTTACAGATTCCGATGCTTCACTTCAGGTTTACTGTATCCCTTGAACCTTCTTATTGACGATGAAACACAGAAATTGCATAGGAATTAATTAAAAAAGGCACAATGCCGACATAAGTACAAGAAGACTGACTCTGCTTACTGTCTATGTTTTGAACCATTCCTGTGACCCTAGTTATAGATTCCGATGCTTTACTTCAGGTTTACTGTATACCTTGGACATTCTTATTGACGATGAAACATAGAAATTGCATCGGAATTAAATACAAAAGGCACAATGCCGACTAAAGTACAAGAATACTGACTATTCTTACTGTCTATGATTTGATCTATCCCCGTGACACTAGTTATAGATTCCGATGCTTCACTCCAGGTTGACTGTATCCCTTGGACCTTCTAATTGACGATGATACACAAAAATTGCATCGGAATTAAATACAAAAGCCACAATGCCGTCTTTAGTACAAGAAGACTGACTCTTCTTACTGTCTATGTTTTGAACCATTCCTGTGACCCTAGTTATAGATTCCGATGCCTCACTCTAGGTTTAATGTATCCCTTGAACCTTCTTATTGACGATGAAACACAGAAATTGCATAGGAATTAATTACAAAAGGCACAATGCCGACATAAGTACAAGAAGACTGACTCTGCTTACTGTCTATGTTTTGAACCATTCCTGTGACCCTAGTTATAGATTCCGATGCCTCACTCTAGGTTTAATGTATCCCTTGAACCTTCTTATTGACGATGAAACACAGAAATTGCATAGGAATTAATTAAAAAAGGCACAATGCCGACTTAAGTACAAGAAGACTGACTCTGCTAACTGTCTATGTTTTGAACCATTCCTGTGACACTAGTTACAGATTCCGATGCCTCATTCCAGGTTTACTGTATCCCTTGGACCTTCTTATTGACGATAAAACACAGAAATTGCATCGGAATTAAATACAAAAGGCACAATGCCGACTGAAGTACAAGAAGACTGACTCATCTTACTGACTATGCTTTGAACCATTCCTGTGACACTAGTTATAGATTCCGATGCTTCACTTCAGGTTTACTGTGTACCTTGGACATTCTTATTGACGATGAAACAGATAAAATTGCATCGGAATTAAATAGAAAAGGCTCAATGTCGACTTAAGTACAAGAAGACTGACTCTTCTTACTGTCTATGTTTGAACCATTCCTGTGACACTAGTTATAGATCCCGATGCTTCACTCCAGGTTTAATGTAACCCTTGGACCTTCTTATTGACGATGAAACACAGAAATTGAATCGCAATTAAATAGAAAAGGCACAATGCTGACTTAAGTACAAGAAGACTGACTCTTCTTACTGACTATGTTTTGAACCATTCCTGTGACACTAGTTATAGATTCCGATGCTTCACTTCAGGTTTACTGTATCCCTCTGACCGTATTGACGATGAAACACAGAAATTGCATCGGAATGAAATAGAAAAGGCACTATGCCGACTTAAGTACAAGAAGACTGACTCTCCTTAGTGATTATAGTTTGAACCATTGCTGTGCCACTAGTTATAGATTCCGATGCTTTACTTCAGGTTTACTGTATACCTTGGACATTCTTATTGACGATGAAACACAGAAACTGCATCGGAATTAAATACACAAGGCACAATGCCGACTAAAGTACAAGAACACTGACTCTTCTTACTGTCTATGATTTGATCCATCCCCGTGACACTAGTTATGGGTTCCGATGCTTCACTCCAGGTTGACTGTATCCCTTGGACCTTCTTATTGACGATGGTACACAGAAATTGCATCGGAATTAAATAGAAAAGGCACAATGTCGACATAAGTACAAGGAGACTGACTCTTCTTACTGTCTATGTTTTGAACCTTTCCTGTGACACTAGTTATAGATTCCGATGCTTCACTCCAGGTTTACTGTATACCTTGGACATTCTTATTGACGATGAAACACAGAAATTGCATCGGAATTAAATACAAAAGGCACAATGCCGACTTAAGTACAGGAAGACTGACTCTGCTTACTGTCTATGTTTCGAACCATTCCCGTGACACTAGTTATAGATTCCGATGCTTCACTCCAGGTTGACTGTATCCCTTGGACCTTCTAATTGACGATGATACACAGAAATTGCATCGGAATTAAATACAAAAGCCACAATGCCGTCTTTAGTACAAGAAGACTGACTCTTCTTACTCTCTATGTTTTGAACCATTCCTGTGACTCTAGTTATAGATTCCGATGCCTCACTCTAGGTTTAATGTATCCCTTGAACCTTCTAATTGACGATGAAACACAGAAATTGCATAGGAATTAATTAAAAAAGGCACAATGCCGACTTAAGTACAAGAAGACTGACTCTGCTTACTGTCTATGTTTTGAACGATTCCTGTGACCCTAGTTATAGATTCCGATGCCTCACTCTAGGTTTAATGTATCCCTTGAACCTTCTTATTGACGATGAAACACAGAAATTGCATAGGAATTAATTAAAAAAGGCACAATGCCGACTTAAGTACGAGAAGACTGACTCTGCTAACTGTCTATGTTTTGAACCATTCCTGTGACACTAGTTACAGATTCCGATGCCTCATTCCAGGTTTACTGTATCCCTTGGACCTTCTTATAGACGATGAAACACAGAAATTGCATCGGAATTAAATACAAAAGGCACAATGCCGACTGAAGTACAAGAAGACTGACTCTTCTTACTGACTATGCTTTGAACCATTCCTGTGACACTAGTTATAGATTCCGATGCTTCACTTCAGGTTTACTGTATACCTTGGACATTCTTATTGACGATGAAACAGAAAAATTGCATCGGAATTAAATAGAAAAGGCTCAATGTCGACTTAAGTACAAGAAGACTGACTCTTCTTACTGTCTATGTTTTGAACCATTCCTGTGACACTAGTTATAGATTCCGATGGTTCACTTCAGGTTTACTGTATCCCTCTGACCGTATTGCCGATGAAACACAGAAATTGCATCGGAATTAAATAGAATAGGCACAATGCCGACTTAAGTACAAGAAGGCTGACTCTTCTTAGTGATTATAGTTTGAACCATTGCTGTCACACTAGTTATAGATTCCGATGTTTTACTTCAGGTTTACTGTATACCTTGGACATTCTTATTGACGATGAAACACAGAAATTGCATCGGAATTAAATAGAAAAGGCACAATGTCGACTTAAGTACAAGGAGACTGACTCTTCTTACTGTCTATGTTTTGAACCATTCCTGTGACACTAGTTATAGATTCCGATGCTTCACTCCACATTTACTGTATCCCTTGGACCTTCTTATTGACGATGAAACACAGAAATTGCATCGGAATTAAATAGAAAAGGCACAATGGAGACTTAAGTACAAGAAGACTGACTCTTCTTACTGACTATGTTTGAACCATTCCTGTGACACTAGTTACAGAATCCGATGCTTCACTTCAGGTTTACTGTATCCCTCTGACCTTCTTATTGACGATGAAGCACCGAAATTGCATCGGAATTTAATAGAAAACTCACAATGACGACTCAAGTACAAGAAGACTGTCTCTACTTACTGTCTATGTTTTGAACCATGCCTGTGACACTAGTTATAGATTCCGATGCTTCACTCCAGGTTTACTGTATACCTTGGACCTTCTTATTGACTATGAAACACAGAAATTGCATCGGAATTAAATAGAAAAGGCACAATGCCGACTTAAGTACAAGAAGACAGACTCTCCTTAGTGATTATAGTTTGAACCATTGCTGTGACACTAGTTATAGATTCCGATGCTTTCCTTCAGGTTTACTGTATACCTTGGACATTCTTATTGACGATGAATCACAGAAATTGCATCGGAATTAAATACAAAAGGCACAATGCCGACTTAAGTACAAGAATACTGACTCTTCTTACTGTCTATGTTTTGAACCATCCCCGTGACACTAGTTATACATTCCGATGCTTCACTCCAGGTTGACTGTATCCCTTGGACCTTCTTATTGACGATGATACACAGAAATTGCATCGGAATTAAATAGAAAAGGCACAATGCCGACATAAGTACAAGAGGACTGACTCTTCTTACTGACTATGTTTGAACCATTCCTGTGACACTAGTTACAGATTCCGATGCTTCACTTCAGGTTTGCTGTATCGCTCTGACCTTGTTATTGACGATGACACACCGAAATTGCATCGGAGTTAAATAGAAAACTCACAATGCCGACTCAAGTACAAGAAGACTGACTCTTCTTACTGTCTATAATTTGAACCATGCCTGTGACACTAGTCATAGTTTCCGATGCTTCACTCCAGGTTTACTGTATACCTTGGAACTTCTTATTGACTATGAAACACAGAAATTGCATCGGAATTAAATAGAAAAGGCAAAATGCCGACTTAAGTAAAAGAAGACAGACTCTCCTTAGTGATTATAGTTTGAACTATCGCTGTGACACTAGTTATAGATTCCGATGCTTTACTTCAGGTTTACTGTATACCTTGGACATTCTTATTGACGATGAAACACAGAAATTGCATCGGAATTAAATACAAAAGGCACAATGCCGACTTAAGTACAAGAATACTGACTCTTCTTACTGTCTATGATTTGAACCATCCCCGTGACACTAGTTATAGATTCCGATGCTTCACCCCAGGTTGACTGCATCCCTTGGACCTTCTTATTGACGATGATACACAGAAATTGCATCGGAATTAAATAGAAAAGGCACAATGTCGACTTAAGTACAAGGAGACTGACTCTTCTTACTGTCTATGTTTTGAACCATTCCTGTGACACTAGTTATAGATTCCGATGCTTCACTCCACATTTACTGTAACCCTTGGACCTTCTTATTGACGATGAAACACAGAAATTGCATCGGAATTAAACAGAAAAGGCACAATGCCGACTTAAATACAAGAAGACTGACTCTTCTTACTGACTATGTTTGAAACATTCCTGTGACACTAGTTACAGATTCCGATGCTTCACTCCAGGTTTACTGTAAACCTTGGACCTTCTTATTGACGATGAAACACAGAAATTGCATCGGAATTAAATAGAAGAGGCACAATGCCGACTTAAGTACAAGAAGACTGACTCTTCTTACTGACTATGTTTGAACCATTCCTGTGACACTAGTTACAGATTCCGATGCTGCACTCCAGGTTTACTGTATACCTGGGACCTTCTAATTGACGATGATACACAGAAATTGCATCGGAATGAAATACAAAAGGCACAATGCTGTCTTTAGTACAAGAAGACTGACTCTTCTTAATGTCTATGTTTTGAACCATTCCTGTGACACTAGTTATAGATTCCGATGTTTCACCCCAGGTGTACTGTAACCCTTGGACCTTCTTATTGACGATGAAACACAGAAATTGAATCGCAATTAAATAGAAAAGGCACAATGCTGACTTAAGTACAAGAAGACTGACTCTTCTTACTGACTATGTTTTGAACCATTCCTGTGACACTAGTTATAGATTCCGATGCTTCACTTCAGGTTTCCTGTATCCCTCTGACCGTATTGCCGATGAAACACAGAAATTGCATCGGAATTAAATAGAAAAGGCACAATGCCGACTTAAGTACAAGGAGACTGACTCTTCTTACTGTCTATGTTTTGAACCTTTCCTGTGACAATAGTTATAGATTCCGATGCTTCACTCCAGGTTTACTGTATACCTTGGACATTCTTATTGAAGATGAAACACAGAAATTGCATCGGAATTAAATACAAAAGTCACAATGCCGACTTAAGTACAAGAAGACTGACTCTGCTTACTGTCTATGTTTCGAACCATCCCCGTGACACTAGGTATAGATTCCGATGCCTCATTCCAGGTTTCCTGTATCCCTTGGACCTTCTTATTGACGATGAACCACAGAAATTGCAACGGAATTAAATACAAAAGGCACAATGCCGACTGAAGTACAAGAAGACTGACTCTTCTTACTGACTATGCTTTGACCATTCCTGTGACACTAGTTATAGATTCCGATGCTTCACTTCAGGTTTACTGTATACCTTGGACATTCGTATTGACGATGAAACAGAGAAATTGCATCGGAATTAAATAGAAAAGACTCAATGTCGACTTAAGTACAAGAAGACTGACTCTTCTTACTGTCTATGTTTTGAACCATTCCTGTGACACTAGTTATAGATTCCGATGCTTCACTTCAGGTTTCCTGTATCCCTCTGACCGTATTGCCGATGAAACACAGAAATTGCATCGGAATTAAATAGAAAAGGCACAATGCCGACTTAAGTACAAGAAGGCTGACTCTTCTTAGTGATTATAGATTGAACCATTGCTGTCACACTAGTTATAGATTCCGATGCTTTACTTCAGGTTTACTGTATACCTTGGACATTCTTATTGACGGTGAAACACAGAAATTGCATCGGAATTAAATAGAAAATTCACAATGTCGACTTAAGTACAAGGAGACTGACTCTTCTTACTGTCTATGTTTTGAACCATTCCTGTGACACTAGTTGTAGATTCCGATGCTTCACTCCACATTTACTGTAACCCTTGGACCTTCTTATTGACGATGAATCACATAAATTGCATGGGAATTAAATAGAAAAGGCACAATGCCGACTTAAGTACAAGAAGACTGACTCTCCTTAGTGATTATTGTTTGAACCATTGCTGTGACACTAGTTATAGATTCCGATGCTTTACTTCAGGTTTACAGTATACCTTGGACATTCTTATTGACGATGAAACACAGAAATTGCATCGTAATTAAATACAAAAGGCACAATGCCGACTAAAGTACAAGAATACTGACTCTTCTTACTGTCAATGATTTGATCCATCCCCGTGACACTAGTTATAGATTCCGATGCTTCACTCCAGGTTGACTGTATCCCTTGGACCTTCTTATTGACGATGGTACACAGAAATTGCATCGGAATTAAATACAAAAGTCACAATGCCGACTTAAGTACAAGAAGACTGACTCTGCTTACTGTCTATGTTTCGAACCATCCCCGTGACACTAGTTATAGATTCCGATGCTTCACTCCATGTTGACTGTATCCCTTGGACCTTCTAATTGACGATGAAACACAGAAATTGCATAGGAATTAATTAAAAAAGGCACAATGATGACTTAAGTACAAGAAGACTGACTCTGCTAACTGTCTATGTTTTGAACCATTCCTGTGACACTAGTTACAGATTCCGATGCCTCATTCCAGGTTTACTGTATCCCTTGGACCTTCTTATTGACGATGAAACACAGAAATTGCATCGGAATTAAATACAAAAGGCACAATGCCGACTGAAGTACAAGAAGACTGACTCTTCTTACTGACTATGCTTTGACCATTCCTGTGACACTAGTTATAGATTCCGATGCTTCACTTCAGGTTTACTGTATACCTTGGACATTCTTATTGACGATGAAACAGAGAAATTGCATCGGAATTAAATAGAAAAGGCTCAATGTCGACTTAAGTACAAGAAGACTGACTCTTCTTACTGTCTATGTTTTGAACCATTCCTGTGACACTAGTTATAGATTCCGATGCTTCACTTCAGGTTTCCTGTATCCCTCTGACCGTATTGCCGATGAAACACAGAAATTGCATCGGAATTAAATAGAAAAGGCACAATTCCGACTTAAGTACAAGAAGGCTGACTCTTCTTAGTGATTATAGATTGAACCATTGCTGTCACACTAGTTATAGATTCCGATGCTTTACTTCAGGTTTACTGTATACCTTGGACATTCTTATTGACGATGAAACACAGAAATTGCATCGGAATTAAATAGAAAATTCACAATGTCGACTTAAGTACAAGGAGACTGACTCTTCCTACTGTCTATGTTTTGAACCATTCCTGTGACACTAGTTGTAGATTCCGATGCTTCACTCCACATTTACTGTAACCCTTGGACCTTCTTATTGACGATGAATCACAGAAATTGCATGGGAATTAAATAGAAATGGCACAATGCCGACTTAAGTACAAGAAGACTGACTCTCCTTAGAGATTATAGTTTGAACCATTGCTGTGACACTAGTTATAGATTCCGATGCTTTACTTCAGGTTTACTGTATACCTTGGACATTCTTATTGACGATGAAACACAGAAATTGCATCGTAATTAAATACAAAAGGCACAATGCCGACTAAAGTACAAGAATACTGACTCTTCTTACTGTCAATAATTTGATCCATCCCCGTGACACTAGTTATAGATTCCGATGCTTCACTCCAGGTTGACTGTATCCCTTGGACCTTCTTATTGACGATGGTACACAGAAATTGCATCGGAATTAAATACAAAAGTCACAATGCCGACTTAAGTACAAGAAGACTGACTCTGCTTACTGTCTATGTTTCGAACCATCCCCGTGACACTAGTTATAGATTCCGATGCTTCACTCCAGGTTGACTGTATCCCTTGGACCTTCTAATTGACGATGATACACAGAAATTGCATCGGAATTAAATATAACAGCCACAATGCCGTCTTTAGTACAAGAAGACTGACTCTTCTTACTGTCTATGTTTTGAACCATTCTTGTGACCCTAGTTATAGATTCCGATGCCTCACTCTAGGTTTAATGTATCCCTTGAGCCTTCTTATTGACGATGATACACAGAAATTGCATCGGAATTAAATACAAAAGCCACAATGCCGTCTTTAGTACAAGAAGACTGACTCTTCTTACTGTCTATATTTTGAACCATTCCTGTGACCCTAGTTATAGATTCCGATGCCTCACTCTAGGTTTAATGTATCCCTTGAACCTTCTTATTGACGATGAAACACAGAAATTGCATCGGAATTAAACAGAAAAGGCACAATGCCGACTTAAGTACAAGGAGACTGACTCTTCTTACTGTCTATGTTTTGAACCATTCCTGTGACACTAGTTATAGATTCCGATGCTTCACTCCACATTTACTGTAACCCTTGGACCTTCTTATTGACGATGAAACACAGAAATTGCATCGGAATTAAACAGAAAAGGCACAATGCCGACTTAAGTACAAGAAGACTGACTCTTCTTACTGACTATGTTTGAAACAATCCTGTGACTCTAGTTACAGATTCCGATGCTTCACTCCAGGTTTACTGTATACCTTGGACCTTCTTATTGACGATGAAACACAGAAATTGCATCGGAATTAAATAGAAGAGGCACAATGCCGACTTAAGTACAAGAAGACTGACTCTTCTTACTGACTATGTTTGAACCATTCCTGTGACACTAGTTACAGATTCCGATGCTGCACTCCAGGTTTACTGTATACCTGGGACCTTCTAATTGACGATGATACACAGAAATTGCATCGGAATGAAATACAAAAGGCACAATGCTGTCTTTAGTACAAGAAGACTGACTCTTCTTACTGTCTATGTTTTGAACCATTCCTGTGGCACTAGTTATAGATTCCGATGCTTCACCCCAGGTTTACTGTAACCCTTGGACCTTCTTATTGACGATGAAACACAGAAATTGAATCGCAATTAAATAGAATAGGCACAATGCTGACTTAAGTACAAGAAGACTGACTCTTCTTACTGACTATGTTTTGAACCATTCCTGTGACACTAGTTATAGATTCCGATGCTTCACTTCAGGTTTCCTGTATCCCTCTGACCGTATTGCCGATGAAACACAGAAATTGCATCGGAATTATATAGAAAAGGCACAATGCCGACTTAAGTACAAGGTGACTGACTCTTCTTACTGTCTATGTTTTGAACCTTTCCTGTGACACTAGTTATAGATTCCGATGCTTCACTCGAGGTTTACTGTATACCTTGGACATTCTTATTGAAGATGAAACACAGAAATTGCATCGGAATTAAATACAAAAGTCACAATGCCGACTTAAGTACTAGAAGACTGACTCTGCTTATGTCTATGTTTCGAACCATCCCCGTGACACTAGTTATAGATTCCGATGCTTCACTCCAGGTTGACTGTATCCCTTGGACCTTCTAATTGAAGATGATACACAGAGATTGCATCGGAATTAAAAACAAAAGCCACAATGCCGTCTTTAGTACAAGAAGACTGACTCTTCTTGCTGTCTAAGTTTTGAACCATTCCTGTGACCCTAGTTATAGAATCCGATGCCTCACTCTAGGTTTAATGTATCCCTTGAACCTTCTTATTGACGATGAAACACAGAAATTGCATAGGAATTAATTAAAAAAGGCACAATGCCGACTTAAGTACAAGAAGACTGACTCTGCTTACTGTCTAAGTTTTGAACCATTCCTGTGACCCTAGTTATAGATTCCGATGCCTCACTCTAGGTTTAATGTATCCCTTGAACCTTCTTATTGACGATGAAACACAGAAATTGCATAGGAATTAATTAAAAAAGGCACAATGCCGACTTAAGTACAAGAAGACTGACTCTGCTAACTGTCTATGTTTTGAACCATTCCTGTGACACTAGTTACAGATTCCGATGCCTCAATCCAGGTTTACTGTATCCCTTGGACCTTCTTATTGACGATGAAACACAGAAATTGCATCGGAATTAAATACAAAAGGCACAATGCCGACTGAAGTACAAGAAGACTGACTCTTCTTACTGACTATGCTTTGACCATTCCTGTGACACTAGTTATAGATTCCGATGCTTCACTTCAGGTTTACTGTATACCTTGGACATTCTTATTGACGATGAAACAGAGAAATTGCATCGGAATTAAATAGAAAAGGCACAATGTCGACTTAAGTACAAGAAGACTGACTCTTCTTACTGTCTATGTTTTGAACCATTCCTGTGACACTAATTATAGATTCCGATGCTTCACTTCAGGTTTCCTGTATCCCTCTGACCGTATTGCCGATGAAACACAGAAATTGCATCGGAATTAAATAGAAAAGGCACAATGCCGACTTAAGTACAAGAAGGCTGACTCTTCTTAGTGATTATAGATTGAACCATTGCTGTCACACTAGTTATAGATTCCGATGCTTTACTTCAGGTTTACTGTATACCTTGGACATTCTTATTGACGATGAAACACAGAAATTGCATCGGAATTAAATAGAAAATTCACAATGTCGACTTAAGTACAAGAAGACTGACTCTTCTTACTGTCTATGTTTTGAACCATTCCTGTGACACTAGTTGTAGATTCCGATGCTTCACTCCACATTTACTGTAACCCTTGGACCTTCTTATTGCATGGGAATTAAATAGAAAAGGCACAATGCCGACTTAAGTACAAGAAGACTGACTCTCCTTAGTGATTATTGTTTGAACCATTGCTGTGACACTAGTTATAGATTCCGATGCTTTACTTCAGGTTTACCGTATACCTTGGACATTCTTATTGACGAAGAAACACAGAAATTGCATCGTAATTAAATACAAAAGGCACAATGCCGACTAAAGTACAAGAATACTGACTCTTCTTACTGTCAATGATTTGATCCATCCCCGTGACACTAGTTATAGATTCCGATGCTTCACTCCAGGTTGACTGTATCCCTTGGACCTTCTTATTGACGATGGTACACAGTAATTGCATCGGAATTAGATACAAAAGTCACAATGCCGACTTAAGTACAGGAAGACTGACTCTGCTTACTGTCTATGTTTCGAACCATCCCCGTGACACTAGTTATAGATTCCGATGCTTCACTCCAGGTTGACTGTATCCCTTGGACCTTCTAATTGACGATGATACACAGAAATTGCATCGGAATTAAATACAAAAGCCACAATGCCGTCTTTAGTACAAGAAGACTGACTCTTCTTACTGTCTATGTTTTGAACCATTCCTGTGACCCTAGTTATAGATTCCGATGCCTCACTCTAGGTTTAATGTATCCCTTGAACCTTCTTATTGACGATGATACACAGAAATTGCATCGGAATTAAATACAAAAGCCACAATGCCGTCTTTAGTACAAGAAGACTGACTCTTCTTACTGTCTATGTTTTGAACCATTCCTGTGACCCTAGTTATAGATTCCGATGCCTCACTCTAGGTTTAATGTATCCCTTGAACCTTCTTATTGACGATGAAACACAGAAATTGCATCGGAATTAAACAGAAAAGGCACAATGCCGACTTAAGTACAAGGAGACTGACTCTTCTTACTGTCTATGTTTTGAACCATTCCTGTGACACTAGTTATAGATTCCGATGTTTCACTCCACATTTACTGTAACCCTTGGACCTTCTTATTGACGATGAAACACAGAAATTGCATCGGAATTAAACAGAAAAGGCACAATGCCGACTTAAGTACAAGAAGACTGACTCTTCTTACTGACTATGTTTGAAACATTCCTGTGACACTAGTTACAGATTCCGATGCTTCACTCCAGGTTTACTGTATACCTTGGACCTTCTAATTGACGATGAAACACAGAAATTGCAACGGAATTAAATAGAAGATTCACAATGCCGACTTAAGTACAAGAAGACTGACTCTTCTTACTGACTATGTTTGAACCATTCCTGTGACACTAGTTACAGATTCCGATGCTGCACTCCGGGTTTACTGTATACCTGGGACCTTCTAATTGACGATGATACACAGAAATTGCATCGGAATTAAATACAAAAGCCACAATGCCGTCTTTAGTACAAGAAGACTGACTCTTCTTACTGTCTATGTTTTGAACCATTCCTGTGACCCTAGTTATAGATTCCGATGCCTCACTCTAGGTTTAATGTATCCCTTGAACCTTCTTATTGACGATGAAACACAGAAATTGTATAGGAATTAATTAAAAAAGGCACAATGCCGACTTAAGTACAAGAAGACTGACTCTGCTTACTGTCTATGTTTTGAACCATTCCTGTGACCCTAGTTATAGATTCCGATGCCTCACTCTAGGTTTAATGTATCCCTTGAACCTTCTTATTGACGATGAAACACAGAAATTGAATAGGAATTAATTAAAAATGCACAATGCCGACTTAAGTACAAGAAGACTGACTCTGCTAACTGTCTATGTTTTGAACCATTCCTGTGACACTAGTTACAGATTCCGATGCCTCATTCCAGGTTTACTGTATCCCTTGGACCTTCTTATTGACGATGAAACACAGAAATTGCATCGGAATTAAATACAAAAGGCACAATGCCGACTGAAGTACAAGAAGACTGACTCTTCTTACTGACTATGCTTTGACCATTCCTGTGACACTAGTTATAGATTCCGATGCTTCACTTCAGGTTTACTGTATACCTTGGACATTCTTATTGACGATGAAACAGAGAAATTGCATCGAAATTAAATAGAAAAGGCTCAATGTCGACTTAAGTACAAGAAGACTGACTCTTCTTACTGTCTATGTTTTGAACCATTCCTGTGACACTAGTTATAGATTCCGATGCTTCACTTCAGGTTTCCAGTATCCCTCTGACCGTATTGCCGATGAAACACAGAAATTGCATCGGAATTAAATAGAAAAGGCACAATGCCGACTTAAGTACAAGAAGGCTGACTCTTCTTAGTGATTATAGATTGAACCATTGCTGTCACACTAGTTATAGATTCCGATGCTTTACTTCAGGTTTACTGTATACCTTGGACATTCTTATTGACGATGAAACACAGAAATTGCATCGTAATTAAATACAAAAGGCACAATGCCGACTAAAGTACAAGAATACTGACTCTTCTTACTGTCAATGATTTGATCCATCCCCGTGACACTAGTTATAGATTCCGATGCTTCACTCCAGGTTGACTGTATCCCTTGGACCTTCTTATTGACGATGGTACACAGAAATTGCATCGGAATTAAATACAAAAGTCACAATGCCGACTTAAGTACAAGAAGACTGACTCTGCTTACTGTCTATGTTTCGAACCATCCCCGTGACACTAGTTATAGATTCCGATGCTTCACTCCAGGTTGACTGTATCCCTTGGACCTTCTAATTGACGATGATACACAGAAATTGCATCGGAATTAAATACAAAAGCCACAATGCCGTCTTTAGTACAAGAAGACTGACTCTTCTTACTGTCTATGTTTTGAACCATTCCTGTGACCCTAGTTATAGATTCCGATGCCTCACTCTAGGTTTAATGTATCCCTTGAACCTTCTTATTGACGATGATACACAGAAATTGCATCGGAATTAAATACAAAAGCCACAATGCCGTCTTTAGTACAAGAAGACTGACTCTTCTTACTGTCTATGTTTTGAACCATTCCTGTGACCCTAGTTATAGATTCCGATGCCTCACTCTAGGTTTCATGTATCCCTTGAACCTTCTTATTGACGATGAAACACAGAAATTGCATAGGAATTAATTAAAAAAGGCACAATGCCGACTTAAGTACAAGAAGACTGACTCTGCTAACTGTCTATGTTTTGAACCATTCCTGTGACACTAGTTACAGATTCCGATGCCTCAATCCAGGTTTACTGTATCCCTTGGACCTTCTTATTGACGATGAAACACAGAAATTGCATCGGAATTAAATACAAAAGGCACAATGCCGACTGAAGTACAAGAAGACTGACTCTTCTTACTGACTATGCTTTGACCATTCCTGTGACACTAGTTATAGATTCCGATGCTTCACTTCAGGTTTACTGTATACCTTGGACATTCTTATTGACGATGAAACAGAGAAATTGCATCGGAATTAAATAGAAAAGGCACAATGTCGACTTAAGTACAAGAAGACTGACTCTTCTTACTGTCTATGTTTTGAACCATTCCTGTGACACTAGTTATAGATTCCGATGCTTCACTTCAGGTTTCCTGTATCCCTCTGACCGTATTGCCGATGAAACACAGAAATTGCATCGGAATTAAATAGAAAAGGCACAATGCCGACTTAAGTACAAGAAGGCTGACTCTTCTTAGTGATTATAGATTGAACCATTGCTGTCACACTAGTTATAGATTCCGATGCTTTACTTCAGGTTTACTGTATACCTTGGACATTCTTATTGACGATGAAACACAGAAATTGCATCGGAATTAAATAGAAAATTCACAATGTCGACTTAAGTACAAGGAGACTGACTCTTCTTACTGTCTATGTTTTGAACCATTCCTGTGACACTAGTTGTAGATTCCGATGCTTCACTCCACATTTACTGTAACCCTTGGACCTTCTTATTGCATGGGAATTAAATAGAAAAGGCACAATGCCGACTTAAGTACAAGAAGACTGACTCTCCTTAGTGATTATTGTTTGAACCATTGCTGTGACACTAGTTATAGATTCCGATGCTTTACTTCAGGTTTACCGTATACCTTGGACATTCTTATTGACGAAGAAACACAGAAATTGCATCGTAATTAAATACAAAAGGCACAATGCCGACTAAAGTACAAGAATACTGACTCTTCTTACTGTCAATGATTTGATCCATCCCCGTGACACTAGTTATAGATTCCGATGCTTCACTCCAGGTTGACTGTATCCCTTGGACCTTCTTATTGACGATGGTACACAGAAATTGCATCGGAATTAGATACAAAAGTCACAATGCCGACTTAAGTACAGGAAGACTGACTCTGCTTACTGTCTATGTTTCGAACCATCCCCGTGACACTAGTTATAGATTCCGATGCTTCACTCCAGGTTGACTGTATCCCTTGGACCTTCTAATTGACGATGATACACAGAAATTGCATCGGAATTAAATACAAAAGCCACAATGCCGTCTTTAGTACAAGAAGACTGACTCTTCTTACTGTCTATGTTTTGAACCATTCCTGTGACCCTAGTTATAGATTCCGATGCCTCACTCTAGGTCTAATGTATCCCTTGAACCTTCTTATTGACGATGATACACAGAAATTGCATCGGAATTAAATACAAAAGCCACAATGCCGTCTTTAGTACAAGAAGACTGACTCTTCTTACTGTCTATGTTTTGAACCATTCCTGTGACCCTAGTTATAGATTCCGATGCCTCACTCTAGGTTTAATGTATCCCTTGAACCTTCTTATTGACGATGAAACACAGAAATTGCATCGGAATTAAACAGAAAAGGCACAATGCCGACATAAGTACAAGGAGACTGACTCTTCTTACTGTCTATGTTTTGAACCATTCCTGTGACACTAGTTATAGATTCCGATGTTTCACTCCACATTTACTGTAACCCTTGGACCTTCTTATTGACGATGAAACACAGAAATTGCATCGGAATTAAACAGAAAAGGCACAATGCCGACTTAAGTACAAGAAGACTGACTCTTCTTACTGACTATGTTTGAAACATTCCTGTGACACTAGTTACAGATTCCGATGCTTCACTCCAGGTTTACTGTATACCTTGGACCTTCTAATTGACGATGAAACACAGAAATTGCATCGGAATTAAATAGAAGATTCACAATGCCGACTTAAGTACAAGAAGACTGACTCTTCTTACTGACTATGTTTGAACCATTCCTGTGACACTAGTTACAGATTCCGATGCTGCACTCCCGGTTTACTGTATACCTGGGACCTTCTAATTGACGATGATACACAGAAATTGCATCGGAATGAAATACAAAAGGCACAATGCTGTCTTTAGTACAAGAAGACTGACTCTTCTTACTGTCTATGTTTTGAACCATTCCTTTGACACTAGTTATAGATTCCGATGCTTCACTCCAGGTTTACTGTAACCCTTGGACCTTCTCATTGACGATGAAACACAGAAATTGAATCGCAATTAAATAGAAAAGGCACAATGCTGACTTAAGTACAAGAAGACTGACTCTTCTTACTGACTATGTTTTGAACCATTCCTGTGACACTAGTTATAGATTCCGATGCTTCACTTCAGGTTTCCTGTATCCCTCTGACCGTATTGCCGATGAAACACAGAAATTGCATCGGAATTAAATACAAAAGCCACAATGCCGTCTTTAGTACAAGAAGACTGACTCTTCTTACTGTCTATGTTTTGAACCATTCCTGTGACCCTAGTTATAGATTCCGATGCCTCACTCTAGGTTTAATGTATCCCTTGAACCTTCTTATTGACGATGAAACACAGAAATTGTATAGGAATTAATTAAAAAAGGCACAATGCCGACTTAAGTACAAGAAGACTGACTCTGCTTACTGTCTATGTTTTGAACCATTCCTGTGACCCTAGTTATAGATTCCGATGCCTCACTCTAGGTTTAATGTATCCCTTGAACCTTCTTATTGACGATGAAACACAGAAATTGCATAGGAATTAATTAAAAATGCACAATGCCGACTTAAGTACAAGAAGACTGACTCTGCTAACTGTCTATGTTTTGAACCATTCCTGTGACACTAGTTACAGATTCCGATGCCTCATTCCAGGTTTACTGTATCCCTTGGACCTTCTTATTGACGATGAAACACAGAAATTGCATCGGAATTAAATACAAAAGGCACAATGCCGACTGAAGTACAAGAAGACTGACTCTTCTTACTGACTATGCTTTGACCATTCCTGTGACACTAGTTATAGATTCCGATGCTTCACTTCAGGTTTACTGTATACCTTGGACATTCTTATTGAAGATGAAACAGAGAAATTGCATCGGAATTAAATAGAAAAGGCTCAATGTCGACTTAAGTACAAGAAGACTGACTCTTCTTACTGTCTATGTTTTGAACCATTCCTGTGACACTAGTTATAGATTCCGATGCTTCACTTCAGGTTTCCTGTATCCCTCTGACCGTATTGCCGATGAAACACAGAAATTGCATCGGAATTAAATAGAAAAGGCACAATGCCGACTTAAGTACAAGAAGGCTGACTCTTCTTAGTGATTATAGATTGAACCATTGCTGTCACACTAGTTATAGATTCCGATGCTTTACTTCAGGTTTACAGTATACCTTGGACATTCTTATTGACGATGAAACACAGAAATTGCATCGTAATTAAATACAAAAGGCACAATGCCGACTAAAGTACAAGAATACTGACTCTTCTTACTGTCAATGATTTGATCCATCCCCGTGACACTAGTTATAGATTCCGATGCTTCACTCCAGGTTGACTGTATCCCTTGGACCTTCTTATTGACGATGGTACACAGAAATTGCATCGGAATTATATACAAAAGTCACAATGCCGACTTAAGTACAAGAAGACTGACTCTGCTTACTGTCTATGTTACGAACCATCCCCGTGACACTAGTTATAGATTCCGATGCTTCACTCCAGGTTGACTGTATCCCTTGGACCTTCTATATGACGATGATACACAGAAATTGCATCGGAATTAAATACAAAAGCCACAATGCCGTCTTTAGTACAAGAAGACTGACTCTTCTTACTGTCTATGTTTTGAACCATTCCTGTGACCCTAGTTATAGATTCCGATGCCTCACTCTAGGTTTAATGTATCCCTTGAACCTTCTTATTGACGATGATACACAGAAATTGCATCGGAATTAAATACAAAAGCCACAATGCCGTCTTTAGTACAAGAAGACTGACTCTTCTTACTGTCTATGTTTTGAACCATTCCTGTGACCCTAGTTATAGATTCCGATGCCTCACTCTAGGTTTAATGTATCCCTTGAACCTTCTTATTGACGATGAAACACAGAAATTGCATAGGAATTAATTAAAAAAGGCACAATGCCGACTTAAGTACAAGAAGACTGACTCTGCTTACTGTCTATGTTTTGAACCATTCCTGTGACCCTAGTTATAGATTCCGATGCCTCACTCTAGGTTTAATGTATCCCTTGAACCTTCTTATTGACGACGAAACACAGAAATTGCATAGGAATTAATTAAAAAAGGCACAATGCCGACTTAAGTACAAGAAGACTGACTCTGCTAACTGTCTATGTTTTGAACCATTCCTGTGACACTAGTTACAGATTCCGATGCCTCATTCCAGGTTTACTATATCCCTTGGACCTTCTTATTGACGAAGAAACACAGAAATTGCATCGGAATTAAATACAAAAGGCACAATGCCGACTGAAGTACAAGAAGACTGACTCATCTTACTGACTATGCTTCGAACCATTCCTGTGACACTAGTTATAGATTCCGATGCTTCACTTCAGGTTTACTGTATACCTTGGACATTCTTATTGACGATGAAACAGAAAAATTGCATCGGAATTAAATAGAAAAGGCTCAATGTCGACTTATGTACAAGAAGACTGACTCTTCATACTGTCTATGTTTTGAACCATTCCTGTGACACTAGTTATAGATTCCGATGCTTCACTCCAGGTTTACTGTAACCCTTGGCCCTTCTTATTGACGATGAAACACAGAAATTGAATCGCAATTAAATAGAAAGGGCACAATACTGACTTAAGTAGAAGTAGACTGACTCTCCTTAGTGATTATAGTTTGAACCATTGCTGGGACACTAGTTATAGATTCCGATGCATTACTTCAGGTTTACTGTATACCTTGGACATTCTTATTGACGATGAAACACAGAAATTGCATCGGAATTAAATACAAAAGGCACAATGAAGACTAAAGTACAAGAATACTGACTCTTCTTACTGTCTATGATTTGATCCATCCCCGTGACACTAGTTATAGATTCCGATGCTTCACTCCAGGTTGACTGTATCCCTTGGACCTTCTTATTGACGATGGTACACAGAAATTGCATCGGAATTAAATAGAATAGGCACAATGTCGACATAAGTACAAGGAGACTGACTCTTCTTACTGTCTATGTTTTGAACCTTTCCTGTGACACTAGTTATAGATTCTGATGCTTCACTCCAGGTTTACTGTATACCTTGGACATTCTTATTGACGATGAAACACAGAAATTGCATCGGAATTAAATACAAAAGGCACAATGCCGACTTAAGTACAAGAAGACTGACTCTGCTTACTGTCTATGTTTCGAACCATCCCCGTGACACTAGTTATAGATTCCGATGCTTCACTCCAGGTTGACTGTATCCCTTGGACCTTCTAATTGACGATGATACACAGAAATTGCATCGGAATTAAATACAAAAGCCACAATGCCGTCTTTAGTACAAGAAGACTGACTCTTCTTACTGTCTATGATTTGAACCATTCCTGTGACCCTAGTTATAGATTCCGATGCCTCACTCTAGGTTTAATGTATCCCTTGAACCTTCTTATTGACGATGAAACACAGAAATTGCATAGGAATTAATTAAAAAAGGCACAATGCCGACTTAAGTACAAGAAGACTGACTCTGCTTAATGTCTATGCTTTGAACCATTCCTGTGACCCTAGTTATAGATTCCGATGCCTCACTCTAGGTTTAATGTATCCCTTGAACCTTCTTATAGTCGATGAAACACAGAAATTGCATAGGAATTAATTAAAAAAGGCACAATGCCGACTTAAGTACAAGAAGACTGACTCTGCTAACTGTCTATGTTTTGAACCATTCCTGTGACCCTAGTTATAGATTCCGATGCCTCACTCTAGGTTTAATGTATCCCTTGAACCTTCTTATTGACGATGAAACACAGAAATTGCATAGGAATAAATTAAAAAAGGCACAATGCCGACTTAAGTACAAGAAGACTGACTCTGCTAACTGTCTATGTTTTGAACCATTCCTGTGACACTAGTTATAGATTCCGATGCTTCACTCCAGGTTTACTGTAACCCTTGGACCTTCTTCTTGACGATGAAACACAGAAATTGAATCGCAATTAAATAGAAAAGGCACAATGCTGACTTAAGTACAAGAAGACTGACTCTTCTTACTGTCTATGTTTTGAACCATTCCTGTGACACTAGTTATAGATTCCGATGCTTCACTTCAGGTTTACTGTATCCCTCTGACCGTATTGCCGATGAAACACAGAAATTGCATCGGAATTAAATAGAAAAGGCACAATGCCGACTTAAGTACAAGAAGGCTGACTCTTCTTAGTGATTATAGTTTGAACCATTGCTGTCACACTAGTTATGGATTCCGATGCTTTACTTCAGGTTTACTGTATACCTTGGACATTCTTATTGACGATGAAACACAGAAATTGCATCGGAATTAAATAGAAAAGGCACAATGCCGACTAAAGTACAAGAATACTGACTCTTCTTACTGTCTATGATTTGATCCATCCCCGTGACACTAGTTATAGATTCCGATGCTTCACTCCAGGTTGACTGTATCCCTTGGACCTTCTTATTGACGATGGTACACAGAAATTGCATCGGAATTAAATAGAAAAGGCACAATGTCGACATAAGTACAAGGAGACTGACTCTTCTTACTGTCTATGTTTTGAACCTCTCCTGTGACACTAGTTATAGATTCCGATGCTTCACTCCAGGTTTACTGTATACCTTGGACATTCTTATTGACGATGAAACACAGAAATTGCATCGGAATTAAATACAAAAGGCACAATGCCGACTTAAGTACAAGAAGACTGACTCTGCTTACTGTCTATGTTTCGAACCATCCCCGTGACACTAGTTATATATTCCGATGCTTCACTCCAGGTTGACTGTATCCCTTGGACCTTCTAATTGACGATGATACACAGAAATTGCATCGGAATTAAATACAAAAGCCACAATGCCGTCTTTAGTACAAGAAGATTGACTCTTCTTACTGTCTATGTTTTGAACCATTCCTGTGACCCTAGTTATAGATTCCGATGCCTCACTCTAGGTTTAATGTATTCCTTGAACCTTCTTATTGACGATGAAACACAGAAATTGCATAGGAATTAATTAAAAAAGGCACAATGCCGACTTAAGTACAAGAAGACTGACTCTGCTTACTGTCTATGTTTTGAACCATTCCTGTGACCCTAGTTATAGATTCCGATGCCTCACTCTAGGTTTAATGTATCCCTTGAACCTTCTTATTGACGATGAAACACAGAAATTGCATAGGAATTAATTAAAAAAGGCACAATGCCGACTTAAGTACAAGAAGACTGACTCTGCTAACTGTCTATGTTTTGAACCATTCCAGTGACACTAGTTACAGATTCCGATGTCTCATTCCAGGTTTACTGTATCCCTTGGACCTTCTTATTGACGATGAAACACAGAAATTGCATCGGAATTAAATACAAAAGGCACAATGCCGACTGAAGTACAAGAGGACTGACTCTTCTTACTGACTATGCTTTGAACCATTCCTGTGACACTAGTTTTAGATTCCGATGCTTCACTTCCAGTTTACTGTATACCTTGGACATTCTTGTTGACGATGATACAGAAAAATTGCATCGGAATTAAATAGAGAAGGCTCAATGTCGACTTAAGTACAAGAAGACTGACTCTTCTTACTGTCTATGTTTTGAACCATTCCTGTGACACTAGTTATAGATTCCGATGCTTCACTCCAGGTTTACTGTAACCCTTGGACCTTCTTATTGACGATGAAACACAGAAATTGAATCGCAATTAAATAGAAAAGGCACAATGCTAACTTAAGTACAAGCAGACTGACTCTTCTTACTGACTATGTTTTGAACCATTCCTGTGACACTAGTTATAGCTTCCGATGCTTCACTTCAGGTTTACTGTATCCCTCTGACCGTATTGCCGATGAAACACAGAAATAGCATCGGAATTAAATAGAAAAGGCACAATGCCGACTTAAGTACAAGAAGACAGACTATCCTTAGTGATTATAGTTTGAACCATTGCTGTGACACTAGTTATAGATTCCGATGATTTACTTCAGGTTTACTGTATACCTTGGACATTCTTATTGACGATGAAACACAGAAATTGCATCGAAATTAAATACAAAAGGCACAATGCCGACTTAAGTACAAGAATACTGACTCTTCTTACTGTCTATGATTTGAACCATCCCCGTGACATAGTTATAGATTCCGATGCTTCACTCCAGGTCGACTGTATCCCTTGAACCTTCTTATTGACGATGATACACAGAAATTGCATCGGAATTAAATAGAAAAGGCACAATGTCGACTTAAGTACAAGGAGACTGACTCTTCTTACTGTCTATGTTTTGAACCATTCCTGTGACACTAGTTATAGATTCCGATGCTTCACTCCACATTTACTGTAACCCTTGGACCTTCTTATTGACGATGAAACACAGATATTGCATCGGAATTAAACAGAAAAGGCACAATGCCGACTTAAGTACAAGAAGACTGACTCTTCTTACTGACTATGTTTGAACCATTCCTGTGACACTAGTTACAGACTCCGATGCTTCACTCCAGGTTTACTGTATACCTTGGACCTTCTTATTGACGATGAAACACAGAAATAGCATCGGAATTAAATAGAAAAGGCACAATGCCGACTTAAGTACAAGAAGACTGACTCTTCTTACTGACTATGTTTGAACCATTCCTGTGACACTAGTTACAGATTCCGATGCTGCACTCCAGGTTTACTGTATACCTGGGACCTTCTAATTGATGATGATACACAGAAATTGCATCGGAATTAAATACAAAAGGCACAATGCTGTCTTTAGTACAAGAAGACTGACTCTTCATACTGTCTATGTTTTGAACCATTCCTGTGACCCTAGTTATAGATTCCGATGCCTGACTCTAGGTTTAATGTATCCCTTGAACCTTCTTATTGACGATGAAACACAGAAATTGCATGGGAATTAATTAAAAAAGGCACAATGCCGACTTAAGTACAAGAAGACTGGGTCTGCTTACTGTCTATGTTTTGAACCATTCCTGTGACCCTAGTTATTGATTCCGATGCCTCACTCTAGGTTTAATGTATCCATTGAACCTTCTTATTGACGATGAAACACAGAAATTGCATAGGAATTAATTAAAAAAGGCACAATGGCGACTTAAGTACAAGAAGACTGACTCTGCTTACTGTCTATGTTTTGAACCATTCCTGTGGCACTAGTTACAGATTCCGATGCCTCATTCCAGGTTTACTGTATCCCTTGGACCTTCTTATTGACGATAAAACACAGAAACTGCATCGGAATTAAATACAAAAGGCACAATGCCGACTGAAGTACATCAAGACTGACTCTTCTTACTGACTATGCTTTGAACCATTCCTGTGACACTAGTTATAGATTCCGATGCTTCACTTCAGGTTTACTGTATACCTTGGACACTCTTATTGATGATAAAACAGAGAAATTGCATCGGAATTAAATAGAAAAGGCTCAATGTCGACTTAAGTACAAGAAGACTGACTCTTCTTACTGTCTATGTTTTGAACCATTCCTGTGACACTAGTTATAGATTCCGATGCTTCACTCCAGGTTTACTGTAACCCTTGGACCTTCTTATTGACGATGAAACACTGAAATTGAATCGCAATTAAATTGAAAAGGCACAATGCTGACTTAAGTACAAGAAGACTGACTCTTCCTACTGACTATGATTTGAACCATTCCTGTGACACTAGTTATAGATTCCGATGCTTCACTTCAGGTTTACTGTATCCGTCTGACCGTATTGCCGATGAAACACAGAAATTGCATCGGAATTAAATAGAAAAGGCACAATGCCGACTTAAGTACAAGAAGACTGACTCTTCTTAGTGATTATAGTTTGAACCATTGCTGTCACACTAGTTATAGATTCCGATGCTTTACTTCAGGTTTACTGTATACCTTGGACATTCGTATTGACAATGAAACACAGAAATTGCATCGGAATTAAATAGAAAAGGCACAATGTCGACTTAAGTACAAGGAGACTGACTCTTCTTACTGTCTATGTTTTGAACCATTCCTGTGACACTAGTTATAGATTCCGATGCTTCACTCCACATTTACTGTAACCCTTGGACCTTCTTATTGACGATGAAACACAGAAATTGCATCGGAATTAAATAGAAAAAGCACAATGCCGACTTAAGTACAAGAAGACTGAATCTTCTTACTGACTATGTTTGAACCATTCCTGTGACACTAGTTACAGATTCCGATGCTTCACTTCTGGTTTACTGTATACCTTGGACATTCTTATTGACAATGAAACACAGAAATTGCATCGGAATTAAATACAAAAGGCACAATGCCGACATAAGTACAAGAATACTGACTCTTCTTACTGTCTGTGTTTCGAACCATCCCCGTGACACTAGTTATAGATTCCGATGCTTCACTCCAGGTTGACTGTATCCCTTGGACCTTCTAATTGCCGATGATACACAGATATCGCATCGGAATTAAATACAAAAGGCATAATGCCGTCTTTAGTACAAGAAGACTGACTCTTCTTACTGTCTATGTTTTGAACCATACCTGTGACACTAGTTATAGATTCCGATGCCTCACTCTAGGTTTAATGTATCCCTTGAACCTTCTTATTGACGATGAAACACAGAAGCTGCATTGGAATTAATTAAAAAAGGCACAATGCCGACTTAAGTACAAGAAGACTGACTCTGCTTACTGTCTATGTTTTGAACAATTCCTGTGACACTAGTTACAAATTCCGATGCCTCACTCCAGGTTTACTGTATCCCTTGGACCTTCTTATTGACAATGAAACACAGAAATTGCATCGGAATTAAATACAAAAGGCACAATGCCGACTTAAGTGCAAGAAGACTGACTCTTCTTACTGACTATGCTTTGAACCATTCCTGTGACACTAGTTATAGATTCCGATGCTTCACTTCAGGTTTACTGTATACCTTAGACATTCTTATTGACGATGAAACAGAGAAATTACATCGGAATTACATAGAAAAGGATCAATGTCGACTTAAGTACAAGAAGACTGACTCTTCTTACTTTCTATGTTTTGAACCATTCCTGTGACACTAGTTATAGATTCCCATGCTTCACTCCAGGTTTACTGTAATCCTTGGACCTTCTTATTGACGATGAAGCACAGAAATTATATCGCAATTAAATAGAAAAGGCACAATGCTGACTTAAGTACAAGAAGACTGACTCATCTTACTGACTATGTTTTTAACCATTCCTGAGACACTAGCTATAGATTCCGATGCTTCACTCCAGGTTTACTGTATACCTTGTACCTTCTTATTGACGATGAAACACAGAAATTGCATCGCAATTAAATACAAAAGGCAAAATGCCGACCTAAGTACAAGAAGACTGACTCTTCCTACTGTCTATGTTTTGAATCATTCCTGTGACACTAGTTACGGATTCCAATGCTTCACCTCAGGTTTACTGTATCCCTCTGACCTTCTGATTGACAATGAAACACAGAAATTGCATCGGAATTAAATACAAATGGCACAATGCCGACTGAAGTACATCAAGACTGACTCTTCTTACTGACTATGCTTTGAACCATTCCTGTGACACTAGTTATAGATTCCGATGCTTCACTTCAGGTTTACTGTATACCTTGGACACTCTTATTGATGATAAAACAGAGAAATTGCATCGGAATTAAATAGAAAAGGCTCAATGTCGACTTAAGTACAAGAAGACTGACTCTTCTTACTGTCTATGTTTTGAACCATTCCTGTGACACTAGTTATAGATTCCGATGCTTCACTCCAGGTTTACTGTAACCCTTGGACCTTCTTATTGACGATGAAACACTGAAATTGAATCGCAATTAAATTGAAAAGGCACAATGCTGACTTAAGTACAAGAAGACTGACTCTTCCTACTGACTATGATTTGAACCATTCCTGTGACACTAGTTATAGATTCCGATGCTTCACTTCAGGTTTACTGTATCCGTCTGACCGTATTGCCGATGAAACACAGAAATTGCATCGGAATTAAATAGAAAAGGCACAATGCCGACTTAAGTACAAGAAGACTGACTCTTCTTAGTGATTATAGTTTGAACCATTGCTGTCACACTAGTTATAGATTCCGATGCTTTACTTCAGGTTTACTGTATACCTTGGACATTCGTATTGACAATGAAACACAGAAATTGCATCGGAATTAAATAGAAAAGGCACAATGTCGACTTAAGTACAAGGAGACTGACTCTTCTTACTGTCTATGTTTTGAACCATTCCTGTGACACTAGTTATAGATTCCGATGCTTCACTCCACATTTACTGTAACCCTTGGACCTTCTTATTGACGATGAAACACAGAAATTGCATCGGAATTAAATAGAAAAAGCACAATGCCGACTTAAGTACAAGAAGACTGAATCTTCTTACTGACTATGTTTGAACCATTCCTGTGACACTAGTTACAGATTCCGATGCTTCACTTCTGGTTTACTGTATACCTTGGACATTCTTATTGACAATGAAACACAGAAATTGCATCGGAATTAAATACAAAAGGCACAATGCCGACATAAGTACAAGAATACTGACTCTTCTTACTGTCTGTGTTTCGAACCATCCCCGTGACACTAGTTATAGATTCCGATGCTTCACTCCAGGTTGACTGTATCCCTTGGACCTTCTAATTGCCGATGATACACAGATATCGCATCGGAATTAAATACAAAAGGCATAATGCCGTCTTTAGTACAAGAAGACTGACTCTTCTTACTGTCTATGTTTTGAACCATACCTGTGACACTAGTTATAGATTCCGATGCCTCACTCTAGGTTTAATGTATCCCTTGAACCTTCTTATTGACGATGAAACACAGAAGCTGCATTGGAATTAATTAAAAAAGGCACAATGCCGACTTAAGTACAAGAAGACTGACTCTGCTTACTGTCTATGTTTTGAACAATTCCTGTGACACTAGTTACAAATTCCGATGCCTCACTCCAGGTTTACTGTATCCCTTGGACCTTCTTATTGACAATGAAACACAGAAATTGCATCGGAATTAAATACAAAAGGCACAATGCCGACTTAAGTGCAAGAAGACTGACTCTTCTTACTGACTATGCTTTGAACCATTCCTGTGACACTAGTTATAGATTCCGATGCTTCACTTCAGGTTTACTGTATACCTTAGACATTCTTATTGACGATGAAACAGAGAAATTACATCGGAATTACATAGAAAAGGATCAATGTCGACTTAAGTACAAGAAGACTGACTCTTCTTACTTTCTATGTTTTGAACCATTCCTGTGACACTAGTTATAGATTCCCATGCTTCACTCCAGGTTTACTGTAATCCTTGGACCTTCTTATTGACGATGAAGCACAGAAATTATATCGCAATTAAATAGAAAAGGCACAATGCTGACTTAAGTACAAGAAGACTGACTCATCTTACTGACTATGTTTTTAACCATTCCTGAGACACTAGCTATAGATTCCGATGCTTCACTCCAGGTTTACTGTATACCTTGTACCTTCTTATTGACGATGAAACACAGAAATTGCATCGCAATTAAATACAAAAGGCAAAATGCCGACCTAAGTACAAGAAGACTGACTCTTCCTACTGTCTATGTTTTGAATCATTCCTGTGACACTAGTTACGGATTCCAATGCTTCACCTCAGGTTTACTGTATCCCTCTGACCTTCTGATTGACAATGAAACACAGAAATTGCATCGGAATTAAATACAAATGGCACAATGCCGACTTAAGCACAAGAAGACTGACTCTTCCTACTGTCTATGTTTTGAACCATTCCTGCGACACTAGTTATAGATTCCGATGCTTCACTTCAGGTTTACTGTATCCCTCTGACCTTCTTATTGACGATGAAACACAGAAATTGCCTCGGAATTAAATCCAAAAGGCACAGTGCCGAATTAAGTACAATAAGACTGACTTTTCTTACTGTCTATGTTTTGAACCATTCCTGTGACACTAGTTATAGATTCCGATGCTTCACTCCAGGTTTACTGTATCCCTTGGACCTTCGTATTGACGATGAAACACAGAAATGCATCGGAAGTTAATACAATTGGCACAATGGCGACTTAAGTACAAGAAGACAGACTCTCCTTACTGATTATAGTTTGAACCATTGCTGTGACACTAGTTATAGATTCCGATGCTTTACTTCAGGTTTACTGTATACCTTGGACATTCTTATTGACGATGAAACACAGAAATTGCATCGGAATTAAATACAAAAGGCACAATGCCGACTTTAGTACAAGAATAATGACTCTTCTTACTGTCTATGTATTGAACCATCCCCGTGACACTAGTTATAGATTCCGATGCTTCACTCCAGGTTGACTGTATCCCTTGGACCTTCTTATTCACGATGATACACAGAAATTGCATCGGAATTAAATAGAAAAGGCACAATGTCGACTTAAGTACAAGGAGACTGACTCTTCTTACTGTCTATGTTTTGAACCATTCCTGTGACACTAGTTATAGATTCCGATGCTTCACTCCACATTTACTGTAACCCTTGGACCTTCTTACTGACGATGAAACACAGAAATTGCATCGGAATTAAATAGAAAAGGCACAATGCCGACTTAAGTACAAGAAGACTGACTCTTCTTACTGACTATGTTTGAACCATTCCTGTGACACTAGTTACAGATTCCGATGCTTCACTTCAGGTTTGCTGTATCCCTCTGACCTTCTTATTGACGATGACACACCGAAATTGCATCGGAGTTAAATAGAAAACTCACAATGCCGACTCAAGTACAAGAAGACTGACTCCTCTTACTGTCTATAATTTGAACCATGCCTGTGACACTAGTTATTGATTCCGATGCTTCACTCCAGGTTTACTGTATACCTTGGAACTTCTTATTGACTATGAAACACAGAAATTGCATCGGAATTAAATAGAAAAGGCACAATGCCGACTTAAGTACAAGAAGACAGACTCTCCTTAGTGATTATAGTTTGAACCATTGCTGTGACACTAGTTATAGCTTCCGATGCTTTACTTCAGGTTTACTGTATACCTTGGATATTCTTATTGACGACGAAACACAGAAATTGCATCGAAATTAAATACAAAAGGCACAATGCCGACTTAAGTACAAGAATACTGACTCTTCTTACTGTCTATGATTTGAACCATCCCCGTGACATAGTTATAGATTCCGATGCTTCACTCCAGGTTGACTGTATCCCTTGGACCTTCTTATTGACGATGATACACAGAAATTGCATCGGAATTAAATAGAAAAGGCACAATGTCGACTTAAGTACAAGGAGACTGACTCTTCTTACTGTCTATGTTTTGAACCATTCCTGTGACACTAGTTATAGATTCCGATGCTTCACTCCACATTTACTGTAACCCTAGGACCTTCTTATTGACGATGAAACACAGAAATTGCATCGGAATTAAACAGAAAAGGCACAATGCCGACTTAAGTACAAGAAGACTGACTCTTCTTACTGACTATGTTTGAACCATTCCTGTGACACTAGTTACAGATTCCGATGCTTCACTCCAGGTTTACTGTATACCTTGGACCTTCTTATTGATGATGAAACACAGAAATTGCATCGGAATTAAATAGAAAAGGCACAATGCCGACTTAAGTACAAGAAGACTGACTCTTCTTACTGACTATGTTTGAACCATTCCTGTGACACTAGTTACAGATTCAGATGCTGCACTCCAGGTTTACTGTATACCTGGGACCTTCTAATTGATGATGATACACAGAAATTGCATCGGAATTAAATACAAAAGGCACAATGCTGTCTTTAGTACAAGAAGACTGACTCTTCTTACTGTCTATGTTTTGAACCATTCCTGTGACCCTAGTTATAGATTCCGATGCCTGACTCTAGGTTTAATGTATCCCTTGAACCTTCTTATTGACGATGAAACACAGAAATTGCATAGGAATTAATTAAAAAAGCACAATGCCGACTTAAGTACAAGAAGACTGACTCTGCTTACTGTCTATGTTTTGAACCATTCCTGTGACCCTAGTTATTGATTCCGATGCCACACTCTAGGTTTAATGTATCCCTTGAACCTTCTTATTGACGATGAAACACAGAAATTGCATAGGAATTAATTAAAAAAGGCACAATGGCGACTTAAGTACAAGAAGACTGACTCTGCTTACTGTCTATGTTTTGAACCATTCCTGTGACACTAGTTACAGATTCCGATGCCTCATTCCAGGTTTACTGTATCCCTTGGACCTTCTTATTGACGATGAAACACAGAAACTGCATCGGAATTAAATACAAAAGGCACAATGCCGACTGAAGTACAAGAAGACTGACTCTTCTTACTGACTATGCTTTGAACCATTCCTGTGACACTAGTTATAGATTCCGATGCTTCACTTCAGGTTTACTGTTTACCTTGGACACTCTTATTGATGATAAAACAGAGAAATTGCATCGGAATTAAATAGAAAAGGCTCAATGTCGACTTAAGTACAAGAAGACTGACTCTTCTTACTGTCTATGTTTTGAACCATTCCTGTGACACTAGTTATAGATTCCGATGCTTCACTCCAGGTTTACTGTAACCCTTGGACCTTCTTGTTGACGATGAAACACAGAAATTGAATCGCAATTAAATTGAAAAGGCACAAGAAGACTGACTCTTCTTACTGACTATGATTTGAACCATTCCTGTGACACTATTTATAGATTCCGATGCTTCACTTCAGGTTTACTGTATCCCTCTGACCGTATTGGCGATGAAACACAGAAATTGCATCGGAATTAAATAGAAAAGGCACAATGCCGACTTAAGTACAAGAAGACTGACTCTTCTTAGTGATTATAGTTTGAACCATTGCTGTCACACTAGTTATAGATTCCGATGCTTTACTTCAGGTTTACTGTATACCTTGGACACTCTTATTGATGATAAAACAGAGAAATTGCATCGGAATTAAATAGAAAAGGCTCAATGTCGACTTAAGTACAAGAAGACTGACTCTTCTTGCTGTCTATGTTTTGAACCATTCCTGTGACACTAGTTATAGATTCCGATGCTTCACTCCAGGTTTACTGTAACCCTTGGACCTTCTTATTGACGATGAAACACAGAAATTGAATCGCAATTAAATTGAAAAGGCACAAGAAGACTGACTCTTCTTACTGACTATGTTTTGAACCATTCCTGTGACACTAGTTATAGATTCCGATGCTTCACTCAACATTTACTGTAACCCTTGGACCTTCTTATTGACGATGAAACACAGAAATTGCATCGGAATTAAATAGAAAAAGCACAATGCCGACTTAAGTACAAGAAGACTGACTCTTCTTACTGACTATGTTTGAACCATTCTTGTGACACTAGTTACAGATTCCGATGCTTCACTTCAGGTTTACTGTATACCTTGGACATTCTTATTGACAATGAAACACAGGAATTGCATCGGAATTAAATACAAAAGGCACAATGCCGACTTAAGTACAAGAATACTGACTCTTCTGACTGTCTGTGTTTCGAACCATCCCCGTGACACTAGTTATAGATTCCGATGCTTCATTCCAGGTTGACTGTATCCCTTGGACCTTCTAATTGACGATGATACACAGATATTGCATCGGAATTAAATACAAAAGGCACAATGCCGTCTTTAGTACAAGAAGACTGACTCTTCTTACTGTCTATGTTTTGAACCATACCTGTGACACTAGTTATAGATTCCGATGCCTCACTCTAGGTTTAATGTATCCCTTGAACCTTCTTATTGACGATGAAACACAGAAGCTGCATTGGAATTAATGAAAAAAGGCACAATGCCGACTTAAGTACAAGAAGACTGACTCTGCTTACTGTCTATGTTTTGAACAATTCCCGTGACACTAGTTACAAATTCCGATGCCTCACTCCAGGTTTACTGTAATCCTTGGACCTTCTTATTGACGATGAAACACAGAAACTGCATCGCAATTAAATAGAAAAGGCACAATGCTGACTTAAGTACAAGAAGACTGACTCATCTTACTGACTATGTTTTTAACCATTCCTGTGACACTAGACACTATGACATTCCGATGCTTCACTCCAGGTTTACTGTATACCTTGTACCTTCTTATTGACTATGAAACACAGAAATTGCATCGCAATTAAATACAAAAGGCACAATGCCGACCTAAGTACAAGAAGACTGACTCTTCCTACTGTCTATGTTTTGAATCATTCCTGTGACACTAGTTACGGATTCCCATGCTTCACCTCAGGTTTACTGTATCCCTCTGACCTTCTGATTGACAATGAAACACAAAAATTGCATCGGAATTAAATACAAAAGGCACAATGCCGACTTAAGCACAAGAATACTGACTCTTCTGACTGTCTGTGTTTCGAACCATCCCCGTGACACTAGTTATAGATTCCGATGCTTCACTCCAGGTTTACTGTATCCCTTGGACCTTCGTATTGACGATGAAACACAGAAATGCATCGGAAGTTAATACAATTGGCACAATGGCGACTTAAGTATAGAAGACTGACTCTTATTACTGACTATCTTTTGGACCATTCCTGTGCCACTAGTTATAGATTCCGGTGCTTCACTTCAGGTTTAATGGAACCCTTGGACCTACTTATTGACGATGAAAGACAGAAATTGCATCGGAATTAAATACAAAAGGCACAATGCCGACTTAAGTACAAGAATACTGACTCTTCTTACTGTCTATGTTTTGAACCAGCCCCGTGACACTAGTTATGGATTCCGATGCTTCACTCCAGGTTGACTGTATCCCTTGGACTTTCTTATTGACGATGATACACAGAAATTGCATCGGAATTAAATACAAAAGGCACAATGCCGACTTTAGTACAAGAAGACTGACTCTTCTTACTGTCTATGTTTTGAACCATTCCTGTGACATTAGTTATAGATTCCGATGCCTCACTCTAGGTTTTAATGTATCCCTTGAACCTTCTTATTGACGATGAGACACAGAAATTGCATAGGAATTAAATAAAAAAGGTACAATGCCGACTTAAGTACAAGAAGACTGACTCTGCTTACTGTCTATGTTTTCAACCATTCCTGTGACACTATTTACAGATTCTGATGCCTCACTCCAGGTTAACTGTATCCCTTGGACCTTCTTATTGACGATGAAACACAGTAATTGCATCGGAATTAAATACATAAGGCACAATGCCGACGTAAGTACAAGAAGACTGACTCTTCCTACTGTCTATGGTTTGAACCATTCCTGTGACGCTAGATTTGGATTCCGAAGCTTCACTTCAGGTTTACTGTATCCCTCTAACCTTAATGCCGATGAAACACAGAAATTGCATCGGAATTCAATAGAAATGGCACAATGCCGACTTAAGTGAGAGAAGACTGACTCTTCTTAGTGATTATAGTTTGAACCATTGCTGTCACACTAGTTATAGATTCCGATGCTTTACTTCAGGTTTACTGTATACCTTGGACATTCTTATTGACGATGAAACACAGAAATTGCATCGGAATTAAATAAAAAATGCACAATGTCGACTTAAGTACAAGAAGACTGACTCTTCTTACTGTCTATGTTTTGAACCATTCCTGAGACACTAGTTATAGATTCCGATGCTTCACTCCACATTTACTGTAACTCTTGGACCTTCTTATTGACGATGAAACACAGAAATTGCATCGGAATTAAATAGAAAAGGCACAATGCCGACTTAAGTACAAAACGACTGACTCTTCTTACTGACTATGTTTGAAAGATTCCTGTGACACTAGTTACAGATTCCGATGCTTCACTTCAGGTTTACTGTATCCCTCTGACCTTCTTATTGACGATGAAACACCGAAATTGCATCGGAATTAAATAGAAAACTCACAATGCCGACTCAAGTACAAGAAGACTGACTCTTCTTACTGTCTATGTTTTGAACCAATGCTGTCACACTACTTATAGATTCCGATGCTTCACTCCAGGTTTACTGTAACCCTTGGACCTTCTTACTGACGATGAAACACAGAAATTGCATCGGAATTAAATAGAAAAGGCACAATGCTGACTTAAGTACAAGAAGACAGACTCTTCTTACTGACTATGTTTTGAACCATTCCTGTGACACTAGTTATAGATTCCGATGCTTCACTTCAGGTTTACTGTATACCTTGTACCTTCTTATTGACGATGAAACACAGAAATTGCATCGGAATTAAATACAAAAGGCACAATGCCGACTTAAGTACAAGAAGACTGACTCTTCCTACTGTCTATGTTTTGAACCATTCCTGTGACACTAGTTTTGGATTCCGATGCTTCACCTCAGGTTTACTGTATCCCTCTGACCTTCTTATTGACAATGAAACACAGAAATTGCATCGGAATTAAATACAAATGGCACAATGCCAACTTAAGTACAAGAAGACTGACTCTTCCTACTGTCTATGTTTTGAACCATTCCTGTGACACTAGTTATGGATTCCGAAGCTTCACTTCAGGTTTACTGTATCCCTCGGGCTTTATTGTGGATGAAACACAGAAATTGCATCGGAATAAAATAGAAAAGGCACAATGCCGACTTAAGTACAAGAAGACTGACGCTTCTTAGTATTTATAGTTTGAACCATTGCTGTGACACTAGTTATAGATTTCGATGCTTTACTTCAGGTTTACTGTATACCTTGGACATTCTTATTGACAATGAAACACAGAAATTGCATCGGAATTAAATAGAAAAGGCACAATGTCGACTTAAGTACAAGGAGACTGACTCTTCTTACTGTCTATGTTTTGAACCATTCCTGTGACACTAGTTATAGATTCCGATGCTTCAGTCCACATTTACTGTAACCCTTGGACCTTCTTATTGACGATGAAACACAGAAATTGCATCGGAATTAAATAGAAAAAGCACAATGCCGACTTAAGTACAAGAAGACTGACTCTTCTTACTGACTATGTTTGAACCATTCCTGTGACACTAGTTACAGATTCCGATGCTTCACTTCAGGTTAACTGTATACCTTGGACATTCTTATTGACGATGAAACACAGAAATTGCATCGGAATTAAATACAAAAGGCACAATGCCGACTTAAGTGCAAGAATACTGACTCTTCTTACTGTCTGTGTTTCCAACCATCCCCGTGACACTAGTTATAGATTCCGATGCTTCACTCCAGGTTGACTGTATCCCTTGGACCTTCTAATTGACGATGATACACAGAAATTGCATCGGAATTAAATACAAATGGCACAATGCCGACTTAAGCACAAGAAGACTGACTCTTCCTACTGTCTATGTTTTGAACCATTCCTGTGACACTAGTTATAGATTCCGATGCTTCACTTCAGGTTTACTGTATCCCTCTGACCTTCTTATTGACGATGAAACACAGAAATTGCATTGGAATTAATTAAAAAAGGCACAATGCAGACTTAAGTACAAGAAGACTGACTCTGCTTACTGTCTATGTTTTGAACAATTCCTGTGACACTAGTTACAAATTCCGATGCCTCACTCCAGGTTTACTGTATCCCTTGGACCTTCTTATTGACAATGAAACACAGAAAGTGTATCGGAATTAAATACAAAAGGCACAATGCTGACTTAAGTGCAAGAAGACTGACTCTTCTTACTGACTATGCTTTGAACCATTCCTGTGACACTAGTTATAGATTCCGATGCTTCACTTCAGGTTTACTGTATACCTTAGACATTCTTATTGACGATGAAACAGAGAAATTGCATCGGAATTACATAGAAAAGGCTCAATGTCAACTTAAGTACAAGAAGACTGACTCTTCTTACTTTCCATGTTTTGAACCATTCCTGTGACACTAGTTATAGATTCCCATGCTTCACTCCAGGTTTACTGTAATCCTTGGACCTTCTTATTGACGATGAAACACAGAAATTGCATCGCAATTAAATAGAAAAGGCACAATGCTGACTTAAGTACAAGAAGACTGACTCATCTTACTGACTATGTTTTTAACCATTCCTGTGACACTAGTTATAGATTCCGATGCTTCACTTCAGGTTTACTGTATACCTTGTACCTTCTTATTGACGATGAAACACAGAAATTGCATCGCAATTAAATACAAAAGGCACAATGCCGACCTAAGTACAAGAAGACAGACTCTTCCTACTGTCTATGTTTTGAACAATTCCTGTGACACTGGTTACGGATTCCAATGCTTCACCTCAGGTTTACTGTATCCCTCTGACCTTCTTATTGATAATGAAACACAGAAATTGCATCGGAATTAAATACAAATGGCACAATGCCGACTTAAGCACAAGAAGACTGACTCTTCCTACTGTCTATGTTTTGAACCATTCCTGTGACACTAGTTATAGAATCCGATGCTTCACCTCAGGGTTACTGTATCCCTCTGACCTTCTTATTGACGATGAAACACAGAAATTGCATCGGAATTAAATCCAAAAGGCACAGTGCCGAATTGAGTACAAGAAGACTGACTCTTCTTACTGTCTATGTTATGAACCATTCCTGTGACACTAGTTATAGATTCCGATGCTTCACTTCAGGTTTACTGTATACCTTGTACCTTCTTATTGACAATGAAACACAGAAATTGCATCGGAATTAAATACAAATGGCACAATGCCGACTTAAGTACAAGAAGACTGACTCTTCCTACTGTCTATGTTTTGAACCATTCCTGTGACACTAGTTATAGATTCAGATGCTTCACTTCAGGTTTACTGTATCCCTCTGACTTTATTGCCGATGAAACTCAGAAATTGCATCGGAATTAAATAGAAAAGGCACAATGCCGACTTAAGTACAAGAAGACTGACGCTTCTTAGTGATTATAGTTTGAACCATTGCTGTGACACTAGTTATAGATTCCGATGCTTTACTTCAGGTTTACTGTATACCTTGGACATTCTTATTGACAATGAAACACAGAAATTGCATCGGAATTAAATAGAAAAGGCACAATGTCGACTTAAGTACAAGGAGACTGACTCTTCTTACTGTCTATGTTTTGAACCATTCCTGTGACACTAGTTATTGATTCCGATGCTTCACTCCACATTTACTGTAACCCTTGGACCTTCTTATTGACGATGAAACACAGAAATTGCATCGGAATTAAATACAAAAAGCACAATGCCGACTTAAGTACAAGAAGACTGACTCTTCTTACTGACTATGTTTGAACCATTCCTGTGACACTAGTTACAGATTCCGATGCTTCACTTCAGGTTTACTGTATACCTTGGACATTCTTATTGACGATGAAACACAGAAATTGCATCGGAATTAAATACAAAAGGCACAATGCCGACTTAAGTACAAGAATACTGACTCTTCTTACTGTCTGTGTTTCGAACCATCCCCGTGACACTAGTTATAGATTCCGATGCTTCACACCAGGTTGACTGTATCCCTTGGACCTTCTAATTGACGATGATACACAGAAATTGCATCGGAATTAAATACAAAAGGCACAATGCCGTCTTTAGTACAAGAAGACTGACTCTTCTTACTGTCTATGTTTTGAACCATACCTGTGACACTAGTTATAGATTCCGATGCCTCACTCTAGGTTTAATGTATCCCATGAACCTTCTTATTGACGATGAAACACAGAAATTGCATTGGAATTAATTAAAAAAGGCACAATGCAGACTTAAGTACAAGAAGACTGACTCTGCTTACTGTCTATGTTTTGAACAATTCCTGTGGCACTAGTTACAAATTCCGATGCCTCACTCCAGGTTTACTGTATCCCTTGGACCTTCTTATTGACAATGAAACACAGAAATTGCATCGCAATTAAATACAAAAGGCACAATGCCGACTTAAGTGCAAGAAGACTGACTCTTCTTACTGACTATGCTTTGAACCATTCCTGTGACACTAGTTATAGATTCCGATGCTTCACTTCAGGTTTACTGTATACCTTAGACATTCTTATTGACGATGAAACATAGAAATTGCATCGGAATTACATAGAAAAGGCTCAATGTCGACTTAAGGACAAGAAGACTGACTCTTCTTACTTTCTATGTTTTGAACCATTCCTGTGACACTAGTTATAGATTCCCATGCTTCACTCCAGGTTTACCGTAATCCTTGGACCTTCTTATTGACGATGAAACACAGGAATTGCATCGCAATTAAATAGAAATGGCACAATGCTGACTTAAGTACAAGAAGACTGACTCATCTTACTGACTATGTTTTTAACCATTCCTGTGACACTAGTTATAGATTCCGATGCTTCACTTCAGGTTTACTGTATACCTTGTACCTTCTTATTGACGATGAAACACAGAAATTGCATCGCAATTAAATACAAAAGGCACAATGCCGACCTAAGTACAAGAAGACTGACTCTTCCTACTGTCTATGTTTTGAACCATTCCTGTGACACTAGTTACGGATTCCATTGCTTCACCTCAGGTTTACTGTATCCCTCTGACCTTCTTATTGACAATGAAACACTGAAATTGCATCGGAATTAAATACAAATGGCACAATGCCGACTTAAGCACAAGAAGACTGACTCTTCCTACTGTCTATGTTTTGAACCATTCCTGTGACACTAGTTATAGATTCCGATGCTTCACTTCAGGGTTACTGTATCCCTCTGACCTTCTTATTGACGATGAAACACAGAAATTGCATCGGAATTAAATCCAAAAGGCACAGTGCCGAATGAAGTACAAGAGGACTGACTCTTCTTACTGTCTATGTTTTGAACCATTCCTGTGACACTAGTTATAGATTCCGATGCTTCACTCCAGGTTTACTGTATCCCTTGACCTTCGTATTGACGATGAAACACAGAAATGCATCGGAAGTTAATACAATTGGCACAATGGCGACTTAAGTATAGAAGACTGACTCTTATTACTGACTATCTTTTGGACCATTCCTGTGCCACTAGTTATAGATTCCGGTGCTTCACTTCAGGTTTAATGGAACCCTTGGACCTACTTATTGACGATGAAAGACAGAAATTGCATCGGAATTAAATATAAAAGGCACAATGCCGACTTAAGTACAAGAATACTGACTCTTCTTACTGTCTATATTTTGAACCAGAACCGTGACACTAGTTATAGATTCCGATGCTTCACTCCAGGTTGACTGTATCCCTTGGACTTTCTTATTGACGATGATACACAGAAATTGCTTCGGAATTAAATACAAAAGGCACAATGCCGACTTCAGTACAAGAAGACTGACTCTTCTTACTGTCTATGTTTTGAACCATTCCTGTGACACTAGTTATAGATTCTGATGCATCACTCTAGGTTTAATGTATCCCTTGAACCTTCTTATTGACGATGAGATACAGAAATTGCATCGGAATTAAATAAAAAAGGCACAATGTCGACTTAAGTACAAGAAGACTGACTCTGCTTACTGTCTATGTTTTCAACCATTCCTGTGACACTAGTTACAGATTCTGATGCCTCCACCAGGTTAACTGTATCCCTTGGACCTTCTTATTGACGATGAAACACAGTAATTGCATCGGAATTAAATACAAAAGGCACAATGCCGACTTAGGTACAAGAAGACTGACTCTTCTTAGTGACTATGCTTTGAACCATTCCTGTGACACTAGTTATAGATTCCGATGCTTCACTTCAGGTTTACTGTATACCTTGGACATTCTAATTGACGATGAAACACAGAAATTGCATCGGAATTAAATAGCAAAGGCACAATGCTGACTTAAGTACAAGAAGACAGACTCTTCTTACTGACTATGCTTTGAACCATTCCTGTGACACTAGTTGTGGATTCCGATGCTTCACTTCAGGTTTACTGTATACCTTGTACCTTCTTATTGACGATGAAACACAGAAATTGCATCGGGATTAAATACAAAAGGCACAATGCCAACTTAAGTACAAGAAGACTGACTCTTCCTACTGTCTATGGTTTGAACCATTCCTGTGACGCTAGATTTGGATTCCGATGCTTCACTTCAGGTTTACTGTATCCCTCTAACCTTATTGCCGATGAAACACAGAAATTGCATCGGAATTCAATAGAAATGGCGCAATGCCGACTTAAGTGCAAGAAGACTGACTCTTCTTAGTGATTATAGTTTGAACCATTGCTGTCACACTAGTTATAGATTCCGATGCTTTACTTCAGGATTACTGTATACCTTGGACATTCTTATTGACGATGAAACTCAGATATTGCATCGGAATTAAATAAAAAAGGCACAATGTCGACTTAAGTACAAGAAGACTGACTCTTCTTACTGTCTATGTTTTGAACCATTCCTGAGACACTAGTTATAGATTCCGATGCTTCACTCCACATTTACTGTAACTCTTGGACCTTCTTATTGACGATGAAACACAGAAATTGCATCGGAATTAAATAGAAAAGGCACAATGCCGACTTAAGTACAAGTAGACTGACTCTTCTTACTGACTATGTTTGAACCATTCCTGTGACACTTGTTACAGATTCCGATGCTTCACTTCAGGTTCCTGTATCCCTCTGACCATCTTATTGACGATGAAACACCGAAATTGCATCGGAATTAAATAGAAAACTCACAATGCCGACTCAAGTACAAGAAGACTGACTCTTCTTACTGTCTATGTTTTGAACCAATGCTGTCACACAAGTTATAGATTCCGATGCTTCACTCCAGGTTTACTGTAACCCTTGGACCTACTTATTGACGATGAAACACAGAAATTGCATCGGAATTAAATAGAAAAGGCACAATGCTGACTTAAGTACAAGAAGACAGACTCTTCTTACTGACTATGTTTTGAACCATTCCTGTGACACTAGTTATAGATTCCGATGCTTCACTTCAGGTTTACTGTATACCTTGTACCTTCTTATTGACGATGAAACACAGAAATTGCATCGGAATTAAATACAAAAGGCACAATGCCGACTTAAGTACAAGAAGACTGACTCTTCCTACTGTCTATGTTTTGAACCATTCCTGTGACACTAGTTTTGGATTCCGATGCTTCACCTCAGGTTTACTGTATCCCTCTGACCTTCTTATTGACAATGAAACACAGAAATTGCATCGGAATTAAATACAAATGGCACAATGCCGACTTAAGTACAAGAAGACTGACTCTTCCTACTGTCTATGTTATGAACCATTCCTGTGACACTAGTTATAGATTCCGATGCTTCACTTCAGGTTTACTGTATCCCTCTGACTTTATTGCCGATGAAACACAGAAATTGCATCGGAATTAAATAGAAAAGGCACAATGCCAACTTAAGTACAAGAAGACTGACGCTTCTTAGTGATTATAGCTTGAACCATTGCTGTGACACTAGTTATAGATTCCGATGCTTTACTTCAGGTTACTGTATACCTTGGACATGCTTATTGACGATGAAACACAGAAATTGCATTGGAATTAAATACAAAAGGCACAATGCCGACTTAAGTACAAGAATACTGACTCTTCTTACTGTCTGTATTTCGAACCATCCCCGTGACACTAGTTATAGATTCCGATGCTTCACTCCAGGTTGACTGTATCCCTTGGACCTTCTAATTGACGATGATACACAGACATTGCATCGGAATTAAATACAAAAGGCACAATGCCGTCTTTAGTACAAGAAGACTGACTCTTCTTACTGTCTATGTTTTGAACCATACCTGTGACACTAGTTATAGATTCCGATGCCTCACTCTAGGTTTAATGTATCCCTTGAACCTTCTTATTGACGATGAAACACAGAAATTGCATTGGAATTAATAAAAAAAGCACAATGCCGACTTAAGTACAAGAAGACTGACTCTGCTTACTGTCTATGTTTTGAACAATTCCTGTGACACTAGTTACAAATTCCGATGCCTCACTCCAGGTTTACTGTATCCCTTGGGCCTTCTTATTGACAATGAAACACAGAAATTGCATCGGAATTAAATACAAAAGGCACAATGCCGACCTAAGTGCAAGATGACTGACTCTTCTTACTGACTATGATTTGAACCATTCCTGTGACACTAGTTATAGATTCCGATGCTTCACTTCAGGTTTACTGTATACCTTAGACATTCTTATTGACGATGAAACAGAGTAATTGCATCGGAATTACATAGAAAAGGCTCAATGTCGACTTAAGTACAAGAAGACTGACTCTTCTTACTTTCTATGCTTTGAACCATTCCTGTGACACTAGTTATAGATTCCGATGCTTCACTCCAGGTTTACTGTAATCCTTGGACCTTCTCATTGACGATGAAACACAGAAATTGCATCGCAATTAAATAGAAAAGGCACAATGCTGACTTAAGTACAAGAAGACTGACTCATCTTACTGACTATATTTTGAACCATTCCTGTGACACTAGTTATAGAATCCGATGCTTCACTTCAGGTTTACTGTATACCTTGTACCTTCTTATTGACGATGAAACACAGAAATTGCATCGCAATTAATTACAAAAGGCACAATGCCGACTTAAGTACAAGAAGACTGACTGTTCCTACTGTCTATGCTTTGAACCATTCCTGTGACACTAGTTACGGATTCCAATGCTTCACCTCAGGTTTACTGTATCCCTCTGACCTTCTTATTGACAATGAAACACAGAAATTGCATCGGAATTAAATACAAAAGGCACAATGCCGACTTAAGTACAAGAATACTGACTCTTCTTACTGTCTATGCTTTTAACCAGCCCCGTGACACTAGTTATAGATTCCGATGCTTCACTCCAGGTTGACTGTATCCCTTGGACCTTATTATTGATGATGATACACAGAAATTGCATCGGAATTAAATACAAAAGGCACAATGCCGACTTTAGTACAAGAAGACTGACTCTTCTTAGTGACTATGCTTTGAACCATACCTGTGACACTAGTTATAGATTCCGAAGCTTCACTTCAGGTTTACTGTATACCTTGGACATTCTTATTGACGATGAAACACAGAAATTGCATCGGAATAAAATAGAAAAGGCTCAATGTCGACTTAAGTGCAAGAAGACTGACTCTTCTTACTGTCTATGATTTGAACCATTCCTGTGACACTAGTTATAGATTCCGATGCTTCACCCCAGGTTTACTGTAACCCTTGGACCTTCTTATTGACGATGAAACACAGAAATTGCATCGGAATTCAATAGAAATGGCACAATGCCGACTTAAGTGCAAGAAGACTGACTCTTCTTAGTGATTATAGTTTGAACCATTGCTGTCACACTAGTTATAGATTCCGATGCTTTACTTCAGGTTTACTGTATACCTTGGACATTCTTATTGACGATGAAACACAGAAATTGCATCGGAATAAAATAGAAAAGGCTCAATGTCGACTTAAGTGCAAGAAGACTGACTCTTCTTACTGTCTATGATTTGAACCATACCTGTGACACTAGTTATAGATTCCGAAGCTTCACTTCAGGTTTACTGTATACCTTGGACATTCTTATTGACGATGAAACACAGAAATTGCATCGGTATTAAATAAAAAAGGCACAATGTCGACTGAATTACAAGAAGACTGACTCTTCTTACTGTCTATGTTTTGAACCATTCCTGAGACACTAGTTATAGATTCCGATGCTTCACTCCACATTTACTGTAACTCTTGGACCTTCTTATTGACGATGAAACACAGAAATTGCATCGGAATTAAATACAAAAGGCACAATGCCGACTTAAGTACAAGAAGACTGACTCTTCCTACTGTCTATGTTTTGAACCATTCCTGTGACACTAGTTATAGATTCCGATGCTTCACTTCAGGTTTACTGTATACCTTGTACCTTCATATTGACGATGAAACACAGAAATTGCATCGGAATTAAATACAAAAGGCACAATGCCGACTTAAGTACAAGAAGACTGACTCTTCCCACTGTCTATGTTTTGAACCATTCCTGTGACACTAGTTTTGGATTCCGATGCTTCACCTCAGGTTTACTGTATCCCTCTGACCTTCTTATTGACAATGAAACACAGAAATTGCATCGGAATTAAATACAAATGGCACAATGCCGACTTAAGTACAAGAAGACTGACTCTTCCTACTGTCTATGTTTTGAACCATTCCTGTGACACTAATTATAGATTCCGATGCTTCACTCCAGGTTTACTGTATATCTTGAACCTTCGTATTGACGATGAAACACAGAAATGCATCGGAAGTTAATACAATTGGCACAATGGCGACTTAAGTATAGAAGACTGACTCTTATTACTGACTATTTTTTGGACCATTCCAGTGCCACTAGTTATAGATTCCGGTGCTTCACTTCAGGTTTAATGGATCCCTTGGACCTACTTATTGACGGTGAAAGACAGAAATTGCATCGGAATTAAATAGAAAAGTCACAATGCCGACTTAAGTACAAGAATACTGACTCTTCTTACTGTCTATGTTTTGAACCAGCCCCGTGACACTAGTTATAGATTCCGATGCTTCACTCCAGGTTGACTGTATCCCTTGGACCTTCTTATTGATGATGATACACAGAAATTGCATCGGAATTAAATACAAAAGGCACAATGCCGACTTTAGTACAAGAAGACTGACTCTTCTTACTGTCTATGTTTTGAACCATTCCTGTGACACTAGTTATAGATTCCGATGCCTCACTCTAGGTTTAATGTATCCCTTGAACCTTCTTATTGACGATGAGACACAGAAATTGCATAGGAATTAAATAAAAAAGGCACAATGCCGACTTAAGTACAAGAAGACTGACTCTGCTTACTGTCTATGTTGTCAACCATTCCTGTGACACTAGTTATAGATTCCGATGCTTCACCCCAGGTTTACTGTAACCCTTGGACCTTCTTATTGACGATGAAACACAGAAATTGCATCGGAATTAAATAGAAAACTCACAATGCCGACTCAAGTACAAGAAGACTGACTCTTCTTACTGTCTATGTTTTGAACCAATGCTGTCACACTAGTTATAGATTCCGATGCTTCACTCCAGGTTTACTGTAACCCTTGGACCTTCTTATTGACGAGGAAACACAGAAATTGCATCGGAATTAAATAGAAAAGGCACAATGCTGACTTAAGTACAAGAAGACAGACTCTTCTTACTGACTATGTTTTGAACCAATCCTGTGACACTAGTTATAGATTCCGATGCTTCACTTCAGGTTTACTGTATACCTTGTACCTTCTTATTGACGATGAAACACAGAAATTGCATCGGAATTAAATACAAACGGCACAATGCCGAGTTAAATACAAGAAGAATGACTCTTCTTACTGTCTATGTTTTGAACCATTCCTGTGACACTAGTTTTCGATTCCGATGCTTCACCTCAGGTTTACTGTATCCCTCTGACCTTCTTATTGACAATGAAACACAGAAATTGCATCGGAATTAAATACAAATGGCACAATGCCGACTTAAGTACAAGAAGTCTGACTCTTCCTACTGCCTATGTTTTGAACCATTCCAGTGACACTAGTTATAGATTCCGATGCTTCACTTCAGGTTTACTGTATCCCTCTGACCTTATTGCCGATGAAACACAGAAATTGCATCGGAATTAAATAGAAAAGGCACAATGCCGACTTAAGTACAAGAAGACTGACTCTTCTTAGTGATTATAGTTTGAACCATTGCTGTGACACTAGTTATAGATTCCGATGCTTTACTTCAGGTTTACTGTATACCTTGGACATTCTTATTGAAGATGAAACACAGAAATTGCATCGGAATTAAATAGAAAAGGCACAATGTCGACTTAAGTACAAGAAGACTGACTCTTCTTACTGTCTATGTTTTGAACCATTCCTGTGACACTAGTTATAGATTCCGAAGCTTCACTCCACATTTACTGTAACTCTTGGACCTTCGTATTGACGATGAAACACAGAAATTGCATCGGAATTAAATAGAAAAGGCACAATGCCGACTTAAGTACAAGAACACTGACTCTTCTTACTGACTATGTTTGAACCATTCCTGTGACACTAGTTACATATTCCGATGCTTCACTTCAGGTTTACTGTATCCCTCTGACCTTCTTATTGACGATGAAACACCGAAATTGCATCGGAATTAAATAGAAAACTCACAATGCCGACTCAAGTACAAGAAGACTGACTCTTCTTACTGTCTATGTTTTGAACCAATGCTGTCACACTAGTTATAGATTCCGATGCTTCACTCCAGGTTTACTGTAACCCTTGGACCTTCTTATTGACGAGGAAACACAGAAATTGCATCGGAATTAAATAGAAAAGGCACAATGCTGACTTAAGTACAAGAAGACAGACTCTTCTTACTGACTATGTTTTGAACCAGTCCTGTGACAGTAGTTATAGATTCCGATGCTTCACTTCAGGTTTACTGTATACCTTGTACCTTCTTATTGACGATGAAACACAGAAATTGCATCGGAATTAAATACAAAAGACACAATGCCGACTTAAGTACAAGAAGACTGACTCTTCCTACTGTCTATGTTTTGAACCATTCCTGTTACACTTGTTTTGGATTCCGATGCTTCACCTCAGGTTTACTGTATCCCTCTGACCTTCTTATTGACAATGAAACACAGAAATTGCATCGGAATTAAATACAAATGGCACAATGCCGACTTAAGTACATGAAGACTGACTCTTCCTACTGTCTATGTTTTGAACCATTCCTGTGACACTAGTTATAGATTCCGATGCTTCACTTCAGGTTTACTGTATCCCTCTGACTTTATTGCCGATGAAACACAGAAATTGCATCGGAATTAAATAGAAAAGGCACAATGCCGACTTAAGTACAAGAAGTCTGACACTTCTTAGTGATTATAGTTTGAACCATTGCTGTCACACTAGTTATAGATTCCGATGCTTTACTTCAGGTTTACTGTGTACCTTGGACATTCTTATTGACGATGAAACACAGAAATTTCATCGGAATTAAATACAAAAGACACAATGTCGACTTAAGTACAAGAAGACTGACTCTTCTTACTGACTATGCTTTGAACCATTCCTGTGACACTAGTTATAGATTCCGATGCTTCACCTCAGGTTTACTGTATACCTTGGACATTCTTATTGACGATGAAACAGAGAAATTGCATCGGAATAAAATAGAAAAGGCTCAATGTCGACTGAAGTACAAGAAGACTGACTCTTCTTACTGTCTATGTTTTGAACCATTCCTGTGACACTAGTTATAGATTCCGATGCTTCACTCAAGGTTTACTGTAACCCTTGGACCTTCTTATTGACGATGAAACACAGAAATTGCATCGCAATTAAATAGAAAAGGCACAATGCTGACTTAAGTACAAGAAGACTGACTCTTCTTACTGACTATGTTTTGAACCATTCCTGTGACACTAGTTATTGATTCCGATGCTTCACTTCAGGTTTACTGTATCCCTCTGACCGTATTGCCGATGAAACACAGAAATTGCATCGGAATTAAATAGAAAAGGCACAATGCCGACTTAAGTACAAGAAGACTGACTCTTCTTAGTGATTATAGTTTGAACCATTGCTGTCACACTAGTTATAGATTCCGATGCTTTACTTCAGGTTTACTGTATACCTTGGACATTCTTATTGACGATGAAACACAGAAATTGCATCGGAATTAAATAGAAAAGGCACAATGTCGACTTAAGTACAAGGAGACTGACTCTTCTTACTGTCTATGTTTTGAACCATTCCTGTGACTCTTGTTATAGATTCCGATGCTTCACTCCACATTTACTGTAACCCTTGGACCTTCTTATTGACGATGAAACACAGAAATTGCATCGGAATTAAATAGAAAAGGCACAATGCCGACTTAAGTACAAGAAGACTGACTCTTCTCACTGACTATGTTTGAACCATTCCTGAGAAACTAGTTACAGATTCCGATGCTTCACTTCAGGTTTACTGTATCCCTCAGACCTTCTTATTGACGATGAAACACCGAAATTGCATCGGAGTTAAATAGATAACTCACAATGCCGACTCAAGTACAAGAAGACTGACTCTTCTTACTGTCTATGTTTTAAACCATTCCTGTGACACTAGTTATAGATTCCGATGCTTCACTTAAGGTTTACTGTATACCTTGGGCCTTCTTATTGACGATGAAACACAGAAATTGCATCGGAATTAAATAGAAAAGGCACAATGCCGACTTAAGTACAAGAAGACTGACTCTTCTTAGTGATTATAGTTTGAACCATTGCTGTGACACTAGTTATAGATTCCGATGCTTTACTTCAGGTTTACTGTATACCTCGGACGTTCTTATTGACGATGAAACACCAAAATTGCATCGGAATTAAATAGAAAACTCACAATGCCGACTCAAGTACAAGAAGACTGACTCTTCTTACTGTCTATGTTTTGAACCAATGCTGTCACACTAGTTATAGATTCCGATGCTTCACTCCAGGTTTACTGTAACCCTTGGACCTTCTTATTGACGAGGAAACACAGAAATTGCATCGGAATTAAATAGAAAAGGCACAATGCTGACTTAAGTACAAGAAGACAGACTCTTCTTACTGACTATGTTTTGAACCATTCCTGTGACACTAGTTATAGACTCCGATGCTTCACTTCAGGTTTACTGTATACCTTGTATCTTCTTATTGACGATGAAACACAGAAATTGCATCGGAATTAAATAGAATAGGCACAATGCCGACTTAAGTACAAGAAGACTGACGCTTCTTAGTGATTTTAATTTGAACCATTGCTGTCACACTAGTTATAGATTCCGATGCTTTACTTCAGGTTTACTGTGTACCTTGGACATTCTTATTGACGATGAAACACAGAAATTGCATCGGAATTAAATAGAAAAGGCACAATGCTGACTTAAGTACAAGAAGACAGACTCTTCTTACTGACTATGTTTTGAACCAATCCTGTGACACTAGTTATAGATTCCGATGCTTCACTTCAGGTTTACTGTATACCTTGTACCTTCTTATTGACGATGAAACACAGAAATTGCATCGGAATTAAATACAAACGGCACAATGCCGAGTTAAATACAAGAAGAATGACTCTTCTTACTGTCTATGTTTTGAACCATTCCTGTGACACTAGTTTTGGATTCCGATGCTTCACCTCAGGTTTACTGTATCCCTCTGACCTTCTTATTGACAATGAAACACAGAAATTGCATCGGAATTAAATACAAATGGCACAATGCCGACTTAAGTACAAGAAGACTGACTCTTCCTACTGTCTATGTTTTGAACCATTCCAGTGACACTAGTTATAGATTCCGATGCTTCACTTCAGGTTTACTGTATCCCTCTGACCTTATTGCCGATGAAACACAGAAATTGCATCGGAATTAAATAGAAAAGGCACAATGCCGACTTAAGTACAAGAAGACTGACTCTTCTTAGTGATTATAGTTTGAACCATTGCTGTCACACTAGTTATAGATTCCGATGCTTTACTTCAGGTTTACTGTATACCTTGGACATTCTTATTGAAGATGAAACACAGAAATTGCATCGGAATTAAATAGAAAAGGCACAATGTCGACTTAAGTACAAGAAGACTGACTCTTCTTACTGTCTATGTTTTGAACCATTCCTGTGACACTAGTTATAGATTCCGATGCTTCACTCCACATTTACTGTAACTCTTGGACCTTCGTATTGACGATGAAACACAGAAATTGCATCGGAATTAAATAGAAAAGGCACAATGCCGACTTAAGTACAAGAACACTGACTCTTCTTACTGACTATGTTTGAACCATTCCTGTGACACTAGTTAGAGATTCCGATGCTTCACTTCAGGTTTACTGTATCCCTCTGACCTTCTTATTGACGATGAAACACCGAAATTGCATCGGAATTAAATAGAAAACTCACAATGCCGACTCAAGTACAAGAAGACTGACTCTTCTTACTGTCTATGTTTTGAACCAATGCTGTCACACTAGTTATAGATTCCGATGCTTCACTCCAGGTTTACTGTAACCCTTGGACCTTCTTATTGACGAGGAAACACAGAAATTGCATCGGAATTAAATAGAAAAGGCACAATGCTGACTTAAGTACAAGAAGACAGACTCTTCTTACTGACTATGTTTTGAACCATTCCTGTGACAGTAGTTATAGATTCCGATGCTTCACTTCAGGTTTACTGTATACCTTGTACCTTCTTATTGACGATGAAACACAGAAATTGCATCGGAATTAAATACAAAAGGCACAATGCCGACTTAAGTACAAGAAGACTGACTCTTCCTACTGTCTATGTTTTGAACCATTCCTGTTACACTAGTTTTGGATTCCGATGCTTCACCTCAGGTTTACTGTATCCCTCTGACCTTCTTATTGACAATGAAACACAGAAATTGCATCGGAATTAAATACAAATGGCACAATGCCGACTTAAGTACAAGAAGACTGACTCTTCCTACTGTCTATGTTTTGAACCATTCCTGTGACACTAGTTATAGATTCCGATGCTTCACTTCAGGTTTACTGTATCCCTCTGACTTTATTGCCGATGAAACACAGAAATTGCATCGGAATTAAATAGAAAAGGCACAATGCCGACTTAAGTACAAGAAGACTGACACTTCTTAGTGATTATAGTTTGAACCATTGCTGTCACACTAGTTATAGATTCCAATGCTTTACTTCAGGTTTACTGTGTACCTTGGACATTCTTATTGACGATGAAACACAGAAATTTCATCGGAATTAAATACAAAAGACACAATGCCGACTTAAGTACAAGAAGACTGACTCTTCTTACTGACTATGCTTTGAACCATTCCTGTGACACTAGTTATAGATTCCGATGCTTCACCTCAGGTTTACTGTATACCTTGGACATTCTTATTGACGATGAAACAGAGAAATTGCATCGGAATTAAATAGAAAAGGCTCAATGTCGACTGAAGTACAAGAAGACTGACTCTTCTTACTGTCTATGTTTTGAACCACTCCTGTGACACTAGTTATAGATTCCGATGCTTCACTCACGGTTTACTGTAACCCTTGGACCTTCTTATTGACGATGAAACACAGAAATTGCATCGCAATTAAATAGAAAAGGCACAATGCTGACTTAAGTACAAGAAGACTGACTCTTCTTACTGACTATGTTTTGAACCATTCCTGTGACACTAGTTATTGATTCCGATGCTTCACTTCAGGTTTACTGTATCCCTCTGACCGTATTGCCGATGAAACACAGAAATTGCATCGGAATTAAATAGAAAAGGCACAATGCCGACTTAAGTACAAGAAGACTGACTCTTCTTAGTGATTATAGTTTGAACCATTGCTGTCACACTAGTTATAGATTCCGATGCTTTACTTCAGGTTTACTGTATACCTTGGACATTCTTATTGACGATGAAACACAGAAATTGCATCGGAATTAAATAGAAAAGGCACAATGTCGACTTAAGTACAAGGAGACTGACTCTTCTTACTGTCTATGTTTTGAACCATTCCTGTGACTCTTGTTATAGATTCCGATGCTTCACTCCACATTTACTGTAACCCTTGGACCTTCTTATTGACGATGAAACACAGAAATTGCATCGGAATTAAATAGAAAAGGCACAATGCCGACTTAAGTACAAGAAGACTGACTCTTCTCACTGACTATGTTTGAACCATTCCTGAGAAACTAGTTACAGATTCCGATGCTTCACTTCAGGTTTACTGTATCCCTCAGACCTTCTTATTGACGATGAAACACCGAAATTGCATCGGAGTTAAATAGAAAACTCACAATGCCGACTCAAGTACAAGAAGACTGACTCTTCTTACTGTCTATGTTTTGAACCATTCCTGTGACACTAGTTATAGATTCCGATGCTTCACTTAAGGTTTACTGTATACCTTGGGCCTTCTTATTGACGATGAAACACAGAAATTGCATCGGAATTAAATAGAAAAGGCACAATGCCGACTTAAGTACAAGAAGACTGACTCTTCTTAGTGATTATAGTTTGAACCATTGCTGTGACACTAGTTATAGATTCCGATGCTTTACTTCAGGTTTACTGTATACCTCGGACGTTCTTATTGACGATGAAACACAGAAATTGCATCGGAATTAAAAACAAAAGACACAATGCCGACTTAAGTACAAGAATACTGACTCTTCTTACTGTCTATGTTTCGAACCATCCCCGTGACACTAGTTATAGATTCCGATGCTTCACTCCAGGTTGACTGTATCCCTTGGACCTTCTAATTGACGATGGTACACAGAAATTGCATCGGAATTAAATACAAAATGCACAATGCCGTCTTTAGTACAAGAAGACTGACTCTCCTTACTGTCTATGTTTTGAACCATTCCTGTGACCCTAGTTATAGATTCCGATGCCTCACTCTAGGTTTAATGTATCCCTTGAACCTTCTTATTGATGATGAAACACAGAAATTGCATAGGAATTAATTAAAAAAGGCACAATGCCGACTTAAGTACAAGAAGACTGACTCTGCTTACTGTCTATGTTTTGAACAATTCCTGTGACACTAGTTACAGATTCCGATGCCTCACTCCAGGCTTACTGTATCCCTTGGACCTTCTTATTGACAATGAAACACAGAAATTGCATCGGAATTAAATACAAAAGGCACAATGCCGACTTAAGTGCAAGAAGACTGACTCTTCTTACTGACTATGCTTTGAACCATTCCTGTGACACTAGTTATAGAATCCGATGCTTCACTTCAGGTTTACTGTATACCTTGGACATTCTTATTGACGATGAAACAGAGAAATTGCATCGGAATTAGATAGAAAAGGCTCATTGTCGACTTAAGTACAAGAAGACTGACTCTTCTTATTGTCTATGTTTTGAACCATTCCAGTGGCACTAGTTATAGATTCCGATGCTTCACTCCAGGTTTACTGTAATCTTTGGACCTTCCTATTGACGATGAAACACAGAAATTGCATCGCAATTAAATAGAAAAGGCACAATGCTGACTTAAGTACAAGAAGACTGACTCTCTTTACTGACTATGTTTTGAACCATTTCTGTGACACTAGTTATAGATTCCGATGCTTCACTTCAGGTTTACTGTATACCTTGTACCTTCTTATTGACGATGAAACACAGAAATTGCATCGGAATTAAATAGAAAAGGCACAATGCCGACTTAAGTACAAGAAGACTGACTCTTCTTAGTGATTATAGTTTGAACCATTGCTGTCACACTAGTTATAGATTCCGATGCTTTACTTCAGGTTTACTGTATACCTTGGACATTCTTATTGACGATGAAACATAGAAATTGCATCGGAATTAAATAGAAAAGGCACAATGTCGACTTAAGTACAAGAAGACTGACTCTTCTTACTGCCTATGTTTTGAACCATTCCTGTGACACTAGTTATAGATTCCGATGCTTCACTCCACATTTACTGTAACCCTTGGACCTTCTTATTGACGATGAAACACAGAAATTGCATCGGAATTAAATAGAAAAGGCACAATGCCGACTGAAGTACAAGAAGACTGACTCTTCTTACTGACTATGTTTGAACCATTCCTGTGACACTAGTTACAGATTCCGATGCTACACTTCAGGTTTACTGTATCCCTCTGACCTTCTTATTGACGATGAAACACCGAAATTGCATCGGAGTTTAATAGAAAACTCACAATGCCGACTCAAGTACAAGAAGACTGACTCTTCTTACTGTCTATGTTTTGAACCATTCCTGTGACACTAGTTATAGATTCCGATGCATCACTCTAGGTTTACTGTATACCTTGGACCTTCTTATTGACGATGAAACACAGAAATTGCATCGGAATTAAATAGAAAAGGCACAATGCCGACTTAAGTAAAAGAAGACTGACTCTTTTTAGTGATTATAGTTTGAACCATTGCTGTGACACTAGTTATAGATTCCGATGCTTTACTTCAGGTTTACTGTATACCTTGGACATTCTTATTGAGGGGCAGCAGCCTTTTCAGTTGTTGCAAGGGCAACAGTCTGGATGATTGACTGATCTGGCCTTGTAACAATAACCAAAACGGCCTTGCTGTGCTGGTACTGCGAACGCCTGAAAGCAAGGGGAAACTACAGCCGTAATTTTTCCCGAGGGCATGCAGCTTTACTGTATGATTACATGATGATGGCGTCCTCTTGGGTAAAATATTCCGGAGGTAAAATAGTCCCCCATTCGGATCTCCGGGCGGGGACTACTCAAGAGGATGTCGTTATCAGGAGAAAGAAAACTGGCATTCTACGGATCGGAGCGTGGAATGTCAGATCCCTTAATCGGGCAGGTAGGTTAGAAAATTTAAAAAGGGAAATGGATAGGTTGAAGTTAGATATAGTGGGAATTAGTGAAGTTCGGTGGCAGGAGGAACAAGACTTCTGGTCAGGTGACTACAGGGTTATAAACACAAAATCAAATAGGGGTAATGCAGGAGTAGGTTTAATAATGAATAGGAAAATAGGAATGCGGGTAAGCTACTACAAACAGCATAGTGAACGCATTATTGTGGCCAAGATAGATACGAAGCCCACGCCTACTACAGTAGTACAAGTTTATATGCCAACTAGCTCTGCAGATGACGAAGAAATTGAAGAAATGTATGATGAAATAAAAGAAATTATTCAGATTGTGAAGGGAGACGAAAATTTAATAGTCATGGGTGACTGGAATTCGAGTGTAGGAAAAGGGAGAGAAGGCAACATAGTAGGTGAATATGGATTGGGGGACAGAAATGAAAGAGGAAGCCGCCTGGTCGAATTTTGCACAGAGCACAACATAATCATAACTAACACTTGGTTTAAGAATCATGAAAGAGGGTTGTATACATGGAAGAACCCTGGAGATACTAAAAGGTTTAAGATAGATTATATAATGGTAAGACAGAGACTTAGGAACCAGGTTTTAAATTGTAAGACATTTCCAGGGGCAGATGTGGACTCTGACCACAATCTGTTGGTTATGACCTGTAGATTAAAACTGAAGAAACTGCAAAAAGGTGGGAACTTAAGGAGATGGGACCTGGATAAACTAAAAGAACCAGAGGTTGTACAGAGATTCAGGGAGAGCATAAGGGAGCAATTGACAGGAATGGGGGAAATAAATACAGTAGAAGAAGAATGGGTAGCTTTGAGGGATGAAGTAGTGAAGGCAGCAGAGGATCAAGTAGGTAAAAAGACGAGGGCTAGTAGAAATCCTTGGGTAACAGAAGAAACATTGAATTTAATTGATGAAAGGAGAAAATATAAAAATGCAGTAAGTGAAACAGGCAAAAAGGAATACAAACGTCTCAAAAATGAGATCGACAGGAAGTGCAAAATGGCTAAGCAGGGATGGCTAGAGGACAAATGTAAGGATGTAGAGGCCTATCTCACTAGGGGTAAGATAGATACCGCCTACAGGAAAATTAAAGAGACCTTTGGAGATAAGAGAACGACTTGTATGAATATCAAGAGCTCAGATGGAAACCCAGTTCTAAGCAAAGAAGGGAAAGCAGAAAGGTGGAAGGAGTATATAGAGGGTCTACACAAGGGCGATGTACTTGAGGACAATATTATGGAAATGGAAGAGGATGTAGATGAAGATGAAATGGGAGATATGATACTGCGTGAAGAGTTTGACAGAGCACTGAAAGACCTGAGTCGAAACAAGGCCCCCGGAGTAGACAATATTCCATTGGAACTACTGACGGCCGTGGGAGAGCCAGTCCTGACAAAACTCTACCATCTGGTGAGCAAGATGTATGAAACAGGCGAAATACCCTCAGACTTCAAGAAGAATATAATAATTCCAATCCCAAAGAAAGCAGGTGTTGACAGATGTGAAAATTACCGAACTATCAGCTTAATAAGTCACAGCTGCAAAATACTAACACGAATTCTTTACAGACGAATGGAAAAACTAGTAGAAGCCAATCTCGGGGAAGATCAGTTTGGATTCCGTAGAAACACTGGAACACGTGAGGCAATACTGACCTTACGACTTATCTTAGAAGAAAGATTAAGGAAAGGCAAACCTACGTTTCTAGCATTTGTAGACTTAGAGAAAGCTTTTGACAATGTTGACTGGAATACTCTCTTTCAAATTCTAAAGGTGGCAGGGGTAAAATACAGGGAGCGAAAGGCTATTTACAATTTATACAGAAACCAGATGGCAGTTATAAGAGTCGAGGGACATGAAAGGGAAGCAGTGGTTGGGAAGCGAGTAAGACAGGGTTGTAGCCTCTCCCCGATGTTGTTCAATCTGTATATTGAGCAAGCAGTAAAGGAAACAAAAGAAAAATTTGGAGTAGGTATTAAAATTCATGGAGAAGAAATAAAAACTTTGAGTTTCGCCGATGACATTGTAATTCTGTCAGAGACAGCAAAGGACTTGGAAGAACAGTTGAATGGAATGGACAGTGTCTTGAAAGGAGGATATAAGATGAACATCAACAAAAGCAAAACAAGGATAATGGAATGTAGTCTAATTAAGTCGGGTGATGCTGAGGGAATTAGATTAGGAAATGAGGCACTTCAAGTAGTAAAGGAGTTTTGCTATTTGGGGAGCAAAATAACTGATGATGGTCGAAGTAGAGAGGATATAAAATGTAGGCTGGCAATGGCAAGGAAAGCGTTTCTGAAGAAGAGAAATTTGTTAACATCCAGTATAGATTTAAGTGTCAGGAAGTCATTTCTGAAAGTATTCGTATGGAGTGTAGCCATGTATGGAAGTGAAACATGGACGATAAATAGTTTGGAAGAGAAGAGAATAGAAGCTTTCGAAATGTGGTGCTACAGAAGAATGCTGAAGATTAGCTGGGTAGATCACATAACTAATGAGGAAGTATTGAATAGGATTGGGGAGAAGAGAAGTTTGTGGCACAACTTGACCAGAAGAAGGGATCGGTTGGTAGGACATGTTCTGAGGCATCAAGGGATCACTAATTTAGTATTGGAGGGCAGCGTGGAGGGTAAAAATCGTAGAGGGAGACCAAGAGATGAATACACTAAGCAGATTCAGAAGGATGTAGGTTGCAGTAGGTACTGGGAGATGAAAAAGCTTGCACAGGATAGAGTAGCATGGAGAGCTGCATCAAACCAGTCTCAGGACTGAAGACCACAACAACAACATTGACGATGAAACACAGAAATTGCATCGGAATTAAATACAAAAGGCACAATGCCGACTTAAGTACAAGAATACTGACTCTTCTTACTGCCTATGTTTCGAACCATCCCCGTGTCACTAGTTATAGATTCCGATGCTTCACTCCAGGTTGACTGTATCCCTTGGACCTTCTAATTGACGATGATACACAGAAATTGCATCGGAATTAAATACAAAAGGCACAATGCCGACTTCAGTTCAAGAAGACTGACTCTTCTTACTGTCTATGTTTTGAACCATTCCTGTGACACTAGTTATAGATTCCGATGCCTCACTCTAGGTTTAATGTATCCCTTGAACCTTCTTATTGAAGATGAAACACAGAAATTGCATAGGAATTAAATAAAAAAGGCACAATGCCGACTTAAGTACAAGAAGACTGACTCTGCTTACTGTCTATGTTTTGAACCATTCCTGTGACACTAGTTATAGATTTCGATGCCTCACTTCAGGTTTACTGTATACCTTGGAAATTATTATTGACGATGAAACACAGAAATTGCATCGGAATTAAATAGAAAAGGCTTAATGTCGACTTAAGTACAAGAAGACTGACTTTTCTTACTGTCTATGTTTGAACCATTCCTGTGACACTAGTTATAGATTCCGATGCTTCACTCCAGGTTTACTGTAACCCTTGGACCTTCTTATTGACGACGAAACACAGAAATTGCATCGGAATTAAATAGAAAAGGCACAATGCCGACATAAGTACAAGAAGACTGACTCTTCTTACTGACTATGTTTGAACGATTCCTGTGACACTAGTCACAGATTCCGATGCTTCACTTCAGGTTTACTGTATCCCTCTGACCTTCTTATTGACGATGAAACACCGAAAATGCATCGGAATTAAATAGAAAACTCACAATGCCGACTCAAGTACAAGAAGACTGACTCTTCTTACTGTCTATGTTTTGAACCATTCCTGTGACACTAGTTATAGATTCCGATGCTTCACTCCAGGTTTACTGTATACGTTGGACCTGCTTATTGACGAAGAAACACAGAAATTGCATCGGAATTAAATAGAAAAGGCACAATGCGGACTTAAGTACAAGAAGACTGACTCTTCTTACTGACTATGCTTTGAACCATACCTGTGACACTAGTTACAGATTCCGATGCTTCACTTCAGGTTTACTGTATACCTTGGACATTCTTATTGACGATGAAACACAGAAATTGAATCGGAATTAAATAGAAAAGGCTTAATGTCGACTCAAGTACAAGAAGACTGACTCTTCTTACTGTCTATGTTTGAACCATTCCTGTGACACTAGTTATAGATTCCGATGCTTCACTCCAGGTTTACTGTAACCCTTGGACCTTATTATTGACGATGAAACACAGAAATTGCATCGGAATTAAATACAAAATGCACAATGCCGACTTAAGTACAAGAAGACAGACTCCTCCTACTGTCTATGTATTGAACCATTCCTGTGACACTAGTTTTGGATTCCGATGCTTCACTTCAGGTTTACTGTATACCTTGGACATTCTTATTGACGATGAAACACAGAAATTGCATCGGAATTAAATAGAAAAGCCACAATGCTGACTTAAGTACAAGAAGACTGACACTTCTTACTGACTATGTTTTGAACCAGTCCTGTGACACTAGTTATAGATTCCGATGCTTTACTTCAGGTTTACTGTATACCTTGGACATTCTTATTGACGATGAAACACAGAAATTGCATCGGAATTAAATAGAAAAGGCACAATGCCGACTTAAGTACAAGAAGACTGACTCTTCTTAGTGATTATAGTTTGAACCATTGCTGTGACACTAGTTATCGATTCCGATGCTTTACTTCAGGTTTACTGTATACCTTGGACATTCTTATTGACGATGAAACACAGAAATTGCATCGGAATTAAATAGAAAAGGCACAATGTCGACTTAAGTACAAGAAGACTGACTCTCCTTACTGTCTATGTTTGAACCATTCCTGTGACACTAGTTATAGATTCCGATGCTTCACTCCAGATTTACTGTAACCCTTCGACCTTCTTATTGACGATGAAACACAGAAATTGCATCGGAATTAAATAGAAAAGGCACAATGCCGACTTAAGTACAAGAAGACCGACTCTTCTTACTGACTATGTTTTGAACCATTCCTGTGACACTAGTTATAGATTCCGATGCTTCCCTTCAGGTTTACTGTATACCTTGTACCATCTTATTGACGATGAAACACAGAAATTGCATCGGAATTAAATACAAAAGGCACAATGCCGACTTAAGTACAAGAAGACAGACTCCTCCTACTGTCTATGTATTGAACCATTCCTGTGACACTAGTTTTGGATTCCGATGCTTCACCTCAGGTTTACTGAATCCCTCTGACCTTCTTATTGACAATGAAACACAGAAATTGCATCGGAATTAAATACAAAAGGCACAATGCCGACTTAAGTACAAGAAGACTGACTCTTCCTACTGTCTATGTTTTGAACCATTCCTGTGACACTAGTTATAGATTCCGATGCTTCACTTCAGCTTTACTGTATCCCTCTGACCTTATTGCCGACGAAACACAGAAATTGCATCGGAATTAAATACAAAAGGCACAATGCCGGCTTAAGGACAAGAAGACTGACTCTTCTTACTGACTATGTTTTGAAACATTCCTGTGACTCTAGTTATATATTCCGATGTTTCACTTCAGGTTTACTGTATTGCTTGGACCTTCTTATTGACGATGAAGCACAGAAATTGCATCGGAATTAAATAGAAAAGGCACAATGCCGACTTAAGTACCAGAAGACTGACTCTTCTTAGTGATTATACTTTGAACCATTCCGGTGACAATAGTTATTGATTCCGATGCTTCACTTAAGGTTTACTGTATCCCTTGGACCTTGTTATTGACGGTGACACACAGAAATAGCATTGAAATTAAATACAAAAGGCAAAATGCTAACTTTAGTACACGAAGATTGACTCTTCTTACTGTCTATGATTTGAACCATTCCTGTGACACTAGTTATAGATTCCGATGCTTCACTTCAGGTTTACTGTATCCTTCTGATCTACTTATTGACGATGAAACACAGAAATTGCATCGGAATTCAATAGAAAACTCACAATGCCGACTTAAGTACAAGAAGACTGACTCTTCATACTGTCTATGTTTTGAACCATTCCTGTGACACTAGTTATAGATTCCGATGCTTCACTCCAGGTTTACTGTATCGCTTGGACCTTCTTATTAACGATGAAGCACAGAAATTGCAATGGAATTAAATAGAAAAGGCACAATGCCGACTTAAGTACAAGAAGACTGACTCTTCTTAGAGATTATAGTTTGAACCATTGTTGTGACACTAATTATAGATTCCGATGCTTTACTTCAGGTTTACTGTATACCTTCGACATTCTTATTGACGATGAAACACAGAAACTGCATCGGATTTAAATAGAAAATGCTCAATGTCGACTTAAGTACAAGAAGACTAACTCTTCTTACTGTCTATGTTTTGAACCATTCCTGTGACACCAGTTATAGATTCCGATGCTTCACTCTAGGTTTACTGTAACCCTTGGACCTTCTTATTGACGATGAAACACAGAAATTGCATCGGAATTAAATAGAAAAGGCACAATGCCGACTTAAGTACAATAACACTGACTCTTCCTACTGCCTATGTTTTGAACCATTCCTGTGACTCTAGTTATAGATTCCGATGCTTCACTCCACATTTACTGTAACACTTGGACCTTCGTATTGACGATGAAACACAAAAATTCCATCGGAATTAAACAGAAAAGGCACAATGCCGACTTAAGTACAAGAAGACTGACTCTTCTTACTGTCTAAGTTTTGAACCATTCCTGTGACACTAGTTATAGATTCCGATGCTTCACTCCAGGTTTACTGAAATCCTTGGACCTTCCTATTGACGATGAAACACAGAAATTGCATCGCAATTAAATAGAAAAGGCACAATGCTGACTTAAGTACAAGAAGACTGACTCTTCTTACTGACTATGTTTTGAACCATTCCTGTGACACTAGTTATAGATTCCGATGCATCACTCCAGGTTTACTGTATACGTTGGACCTGCTTATTGACGAAGAAACACAGAAATTGCATCGGAATTAAATAGAAAAGGCACAATGCCGACTTAAGTAAAAGAAGACTGACTCTTCTTAGTGATTATAGTTTGAACCATTGCTGTGACACTAGTTATAGATTCCGATGCTTTACTATAGGTTTACTGTATACCTTGGACATTCTTATTGTCGATGAAACACAGAAATTGCATCGGAATTAAATGCAAAAGGCACAATGCCGACTTAAGTAAAAGAAGACTGACTCTTCTTAGTGATTATAGTTTGAACCATTGCTGTGACACTAGTTATAGATTCCGATGCTTTACTATAGGTTTACTGTATACCTTGGACATTCTTATTGTCGATGAAACACAGAAATTGCATCGGAATTAAATGCAAAAGGCACAATGCCGACTTAGGTACAAGAATACTGACTCTTCTTACTGCCTATGTTTCGAACCATCCCCGTGACACTAGTTATAGATTCCGATGCTTTACTTCAGGTTTACTGTATACCTTGGACATTCTTATTGACGATGAAACACAGAAATTGCATCGGAATTAAATAGAAAATGCACAATGCCGACTTAAGTACAAGAAGACTGACTCATCTTAGTGATTATAGTTTGAACCATTGCTGTGACACTAGTTATCGATTCCGATGCTTTACTTCAGGTTTACTGTATACCTTGGACATTCTTATTGACGATGAAACACAGAAATTGCATCGGAATTAAATAGAAAAGGCACAATGTCGACTTAAGTACAGGAAGACTGACTCTTCTTACTGTCTATGTTTGAACCATTCCTGTGACACTAGTTATAGATTCCGATGCTTCACTCCAGATTTACTGTAACCCTTGGACCTTCCTATTGACGATGAAACACAGAAATTGCATCGCAATTAAATAGAAAAGGCACAATGCTGACTTAAGTACAAGAAGACTGACTCTTCTTACTGACTATGTTTTGAACCATTCCTGTGACACTAGTTATAGATTCCGATGCATCACTCCAGGTTTACTGTATACGTTGGACCTGCTTATTGACGAAGAAACACAGAAATTGCATCGGAATTAAATAGAAAAGGCACAATGCCGACTTAAGTAAAAGAAGACTGACTCTTCTTAGTGATTATAGTTTGAACCATTGCTGTGACACTAGTTATCGATTCCGATGCTTTACTTCAGGTTTACTGTATACCTTAACATTCTTATTGACGATGAAACACAGAAATTGCATCGGAATTGAATAGGAAAGGCACAATGTCGACTTAAGTACAAGAAGACTGACTCTTCTTACTGTCTATGATTGAACCATTCCTGTGACACTAGTTATAGATTCCGATGCTTCACTCCAGGTTTAGTGTAACCCATGGACCTTCTTATTGACGATGAAACACAGAAATTGCATCGGAATTAAATAGAAAAGGCACAATGCCGACTTAAGTAAAAGAAGACTGACTCTTCTTAGTGATTATAGTTTGAACCATTGCTGTGACACTAGTTATAGATTCCGATGCTTTACTATAGGTTTACTGTATACCTTGGACATTCTTATTGTCGATGAAACACAGAAATTGCATCGGAATTAAATGCAAAAGGCACAATGCCGACTTAAGTACAAGAATACTGACTCTTCTTACTGCCTATGTTTCGAACCATCCCCGTGACACTAGTTATAGATTCCGATGCTTTACTTCAGGTTTACTGTATACCTTGGACATTCTTATTGACGATGAAACACAGAAATTGCATCGGAATTAAATAGAAAAGGCACAATGCCGACTTAAGTACAAGAAGACTGACTCATCTTAGTGATTATAGTTTGAACCATTGCTGTGACACTAGTTATAGATTCCGATGCTTCACTTAAGGTTTACTGTATCCCTTGGACCTTGTTATTGACGGTGACACACAGAAATAGCATTGAAATTAAATACAAAAGGCAAAATGCTAACTTTAGTACTCGAAGATTGACTCTTCTTACTGTCTATGATTTGAACCATTCCTGTGACACTAGTTATAGATTCCGATGCTTCACTTCAGGTTTACTGTATCCTTCTGACCTACTTATTGACGATGAAACACAGAAATTGCATCGGAATTCAATAGAAAACTCACAATGCCGACTTAAGTACAAGAAGACTGACTCTTCATACTGTCTATGTTTTGAACCATTCCTGTGACACTAGTTATAGATTCCGATGCTTCACTCCAGGTTTACTGTATCGCTTGGACCTTCTTATTAACGATGAAGCACAGAAATTGCAATGGAATTAAATAGAAAAGGCACAATGCCGACTTAAGTACAAGAAGACTGACTCTTCTTAGTGATTATAGTTTGAACCATTGCTGTGACACTAATTATAGATTCCGATGCTTTACTTCAGGTTTACTGTATACCTTCGACATTCTTATTGACGATGAAACACAGAAATTGCATCGGATTTAAATAGAAAATGCTCAATGTCGACTTAAGTACAAGAAGACTGACTCTTCTTACTGTCTATGTTTTGAACCATTCCTGTGACACTAGTTATAGATTCCGATGCTTCACTCTAGGTTTACTGTAACCCTTGGACCTTCTTATTGACGATGAAACACAGAAATTGCATCGGAATTAAATAGAAAAGGCACAATGCCGACTTAAGTACAATTACACTGACTCTTCCTACTGTCTATGTTTTGAACCATTCCTGTGACTCTAGTTATAGATTCCGATGCTTCACTCCACATTTACTGTAACCCTTGGACCTTCGTATTGACGATGAAACACAGAAATTGCATCGGAATTAAACAGAAAAGGCACAATGCCGACTTAAGTGCAAGAAGACTGACTCTTCTTACTGTCTATGTTTTGAACCATTCCTGTGACACTAGTTATAGATTCCGATGCTTCACTCCAGGTTTACTGTATACCTTGGACCTTCTTATTGACGATGAAACACAGAAATTGCATCGGAAATAAATAGAAAAGGCACAAAGCCGACTTAACTACAAGAAGACTGACTCTTCTTAGTGATTATAGTTTGAACCATTGCTGTGACACTAGTTATAGATTCCGATGCTTTACTTCAGGTTTACTGTATACCTTGGACATTCTTATTGACGATGAAACACAGAAATTGCATCGGAATTAAATACAAAAGGCACAATGCCGACATAAGTACAAGAATACTGACTCTTCTTACTGTCTATGTTTCGAACCATCCCCATGACACTAGTTATAGATTCCGATGCTTCACTCCAGGTTGACTGTATCCCATGGACCTTCTAATTGACGATGATACACAGAAATTGCATCGGAATTAAATACAAAAGGCACAATGCCGTCTTTAGTACAAGTAGACTGACTCTCCTTACTGTCTATGTTTTGAACCATTCCTGTGACCCTAGTTATAGATTCCGATGCCTCACTCTAGGTTTAATGTATCCCTTGAACCTTCTTATTGACGATGAAACAGAGAAATTGCATCGGAATTAGATAGAAAAGGCTCAATGTCGACTTAAGTACAAGAAGACTGACTCTGCTTACTGTCTATGTTTTGAACAATTCCTGTGACACTAGATACAGATTCCGATGCCTCACTCCAGGCTTACTGTATCCCTTGGACCTTCTTAATGACAATGAAACACAGAAATTGCATCGGAATTAAATACAAAACGCACAATGCCGACTTAAGTGCAAGAAGACTGACTGTTCTTACTGACTATGCTTTGAACCATTCCTGTGACACTAGTTATAGATTCCGATGCTTCACTTCAGGTTTACTGTATACCTTGGACATTCTTATTGACGATGAAACAGAGAAATTGCATCGGAATTAGATAGAAAAGGCTCAATGTCGACTTAAGTACAAGAAGACTGACTCTTCTTATTGTCTATGTTTTGAACCATTCCTGTGACACTAGTTATAGATTCCGATGCTTCACTCCAGGTTTACTGAAATCCTTGGACCTTCCTATTGACGATGAAACACAGAAATTGCATCGCAATTAAATAGAAAAGGCACAATGCTGACTTAAGTACAAGAAGACTGACTCTTCTTACTGACTATGTTTTGAACCATTCCTGTGACACTAGTTATAGATTCCGATGCATCACTCCAGGTTTACTGTATACGTTGGACCTGCTTATTGACGAAGAAACACAGAAATTGCATCGGAATTAAATAGAAAAGGCACAATGCCGACTTAAGTACAAGAAGACTGACTCTTCTTAGTGATTCTAGTTTGAACCATTGCTGTGACACTAGTTATCGATTCCGATGCTTTACTTCAGGTTTACTGTATACCTTGGACATTCTTATTGACGATGAAACACAGAAATTGCATCGGAATTGAATAGGAAAGGCACAATGTCGACTTAAGTACAAGAAGACTGACTCTTCTTACTGTCTATGATTGAACCATTCCTGTGACACTAGTTATAGATTCCGATGCTTCACTCCAGGTTTAGTGTAACCCATGGACCTTCTTATTGACGATGAAACACAGAAATTGCATCGGAATTAAATAGAAAAGGCACAATGCCGACTTAAGTAAATGAAGACTGACTCTTCTTAGTGATTATAGTTTGAAGCATTGCTGTGACACTAGTTATAGATTCCGATGCTTTACTATAGGTTTACTGTATACCTTGGACATTCTTATTGTCGATGAAACACAGAAATTGCATCGGAATTAAATGCAAAAGGCACAATGCCGACTTAAGTACAAGAATACTGACTCTTCTTACTGCCTATGTTTCGAACCATCCCCGTGACACTAGTTATAGATTCCGATGCTTTACTTCAGGTTTACTGTATACCTTGGACATTCTTATTGACGATGAAACACAGAAATTGCATCGGAATTAAACAGAAAAGGCACAATGCCGACTTAAGTACAAGAAGACTGACTCATCTTAGTGATTATAGTTTGAACCATTGCTGTGACACTAGTTATCGATTCCGATGCTTTACTTCAGGTTTACTGTATACCTTGGACATTCTTATTGACGATGAAACACAGAAATTGCATCGGAATTAAATAGAAAAGGCACAATGTCGACTTAAGTACAGGAAGACTGACTCTTCTTACTGTCTATGTTTGAACCATTCCTGTGACACTAGTTATAGATTCCGATGCTTCACTCCAGATTTACTGTAACCCTTGGACCTTCTTATTGACGATGAAACACAGAAATTGCATCGGAACTAAATAGAAAAGGCACAATGCCGACTTAAGTACAAGAAGACCGACTCTTCTTACTGACTATGTTTTGAACCATTCCTGTGACACTAGTTATAGATTCCGATGCTTCACTTCAGCTTTACTGTATCCCTCTGACCTTATTGCCGATGAAACACAGAAATTGCATCGGAATTAAATACAAAAGGCACAATGCCGGCTTAAGGACAAGAAGACTGACTCTTCTTACTGACTATGTTTTGAAACATTCCTGTGACTCTAGTTATAGATTCCGATGTTTCACTTCAGGTTTACTGTATCGCTTGGACCTTCTTATTGACGATGAAGCACAGAAATTGCATCGGAATTAAATAGAAAAGGCACAATGCCAACTTAAGTACAAGAAGACTGACTCTTCTTAGTGATTATACTTTGAACCATTCCGGTGACAATAGTTATAGATTCCGATGCTTCACTTAAGGTTTACTGTATCCCTTGGACCTTGTTATTGACGGTGACACACAGAAATAGCATTGAAATTAAATACAAAAGGCAAAATGCTAACTTTAGTACTCGAAGATTGACTCTTCTTACTGTCTATGATTTGAACCATTCCTGTGACACTAGTTATAGATTCCGATGCTTCACTTGAGGTTTACTGTATCCTTCTGACCTACTTATTGACGATGAAACACAGAAATGGCATCGGAATTCAATAGAAAACTCACAATGCCGACTTAAGTACAAGAAGACTGACTCTTCATACGGTCTATGTTTTGAACCATTCCTGTGACACTAGTTATAGATTCCGATGCTTCACTCCAGGTTTACTGTATCGCTTGGACCTTCTTATTAACGATGAAGCACAGAAATTGCAATGGAATTAAATAGAAAAGGCACAATGCCGACTTAAGTACAAGAAGACTGACTCTTCTTAGTGATTATAGTTTGAACCATTGCTGTGACACTAATTATAGATTCCAATGCTTTACTTCAGGTTTACTGTATACCTTCGACATTCTTATTGACGATGAAACACTGAAATTGCATCGGATTTAAATAGAAAATGCTCAATGTCGACTTAAGTACAAGAAGACTGACTCTTCTTACTGTCTATGTTTTGAACCATTCCTGTGACACTAGTTATAGATTCCGATGCTTCACTCTAGGTTTACTGTAATCCTTGGACCTTCTTATTGACGATGAAACACAGAAATTGCATCGGAATTAAATAGAAAAGGCACAATGCCGACTTAAGTACAATAACACTGACTCTTCCTACTGTCTATGTTTTGAACCATTCCTGTGACTCTAGTTATAGATTCCGATGCTTCACTCCACATTTACTGTAACCCTTGGACCTTCGTATTGACGATGAAACACAGAAATTGCATGGGAGTTAAACAGAAAAGGCACAATGCCGACTTAAGTGCAAGAAGACTGACTCTTCTTACTGTCTATGTTTTGAACCATTCCTGTGACACTAGTTATAGATTCCGATGCTTCACTCCAGGTTTACTGTATACCTTGGACCTTCTTATTGACGATGAAACACAGAAATTGCATCGGAAATAAATAGAAAAGGCACAAAGCCGACTTAAGTACAAGAAGACTGACTCTTCATAGTGATTATAGTTTGAACCATTGCTGTGACACTAGTTATAGATTCCGATGCTTTACTTCAGGTTTACTGTATACCTTGGACATTCTTATTGACGATGAAACACAGAAATTGCATCGGAATTAAATACAAAAGGCACAATGCCGACATAAGTACAAGAATACTGACTCTTCTTACTGTCTATGTTTCGAACCATCCCCGTGACACTAGTTATAGATTCCGATGCTTCACTCCAGGTTGACTGTATCCCATGGACCTTCTAATTGACGATGATACACAGAAATTGCATCGGAATTAAATACAAAAGGCACAATGCCGTCTTTAGTACAAGAAGACTGACTCTCCTTACTGTCTATGTTTTGAACCATTCCTGTGACCCTAGTTATAGATTCCGATGCCTCACTCTAGGTTTAATGTATCCCTTGAACCTTCTTATTGACGATGAAACAGAGAAATTGCATCGGATTTAGATAGAAAAGGCTCAATGTCGACTTAAGTACAAGAAGACTGACTCTGCTTACTGTCTATGTTTTGAACAATTCCTGTGACACTAGATACAGATTCCGATGCCTCACTCCAGGCTTACTGTATCCCTTGGACCTTCTTAATGACATTGAAACACAGAAATTGCATCGGAAATAAATACAAAAGGCACAATGCCGACTTAAGTGCAAGAAGACTGACTGTTCTTACTGACTATGCTTTCAACCATTCCTGTGACACTAGTTATAGATTCCGATGCTTCACTTCAGGTTTACTGTATACCTTGGACATTCTTATTGACGATGAAACAGAGAAATTGCATCGGAATTAGATAGAAAAGGCTCAATGTCGACTTAAGTACAAGAAGACTGACTCTTCTTATTGTCTATGTTTTGAACCATTCCTGTGACATTAGTTATAGATTCCGATGCTTCACTCCAGGTTTACTGAAATCCTTGGACCTTCCTATTGACGATGAAACACAGAAATTGCATCGCAATTAAATAGAAAAGGCACAATGCTGACTTAAGTACAAGAAGACTGACTCTTCTTACTGACTATGTTTTGAACCATTCCTGTGACACTAGTTACAGATTCCGATGCTTCACTTCAGGGTTACTGTATCCCTCTGACCTTCTTATTGACGATGAAAGACGGAAATTGCATCGGAGTTAAATAGAAATCTCACAGTGCCGACTCAAGTTCAAGAAGACTGACTCTTCTTACTGTCTATGTTTTGAACCATTCCTGTGACACTAGTTATAGATTCCGATGCTTCACTCCAGGTTTACTGTATACCTTGGACCATCTTATTGACAATGAAACACAGAAATTGCATCGGAATTAAATAGAAAAGGCACAATGCCGACTTAAGTAAAAGAAGACTGACTCTTCTTAGTGATTATAGTTTGAACCATTGCTGTGACACTAGTTATAGATTCCGATGCTTTACTTCAGGTTTACTGTATACCTTGGACATTCTTATTGACGATGAAACACAGAAATTGCATCGGAATTAAATACAAAAGGCACAATGCCGACTTAAGTACAAGAATACTGACTCTTCTTACTGCCTATGTTTCGAACCATCCCCGTGACACTAGTTATAGATTCCGATGCTTCACTCCAGTTTGACTGTATCCCTTGGACCTTCTAATTGACGATGATACACAGAAATTGCATCGGAATTAAATACAAAAGGCACAATGCCGACTTCAGTTAAAGAAGACTGACTCTTCTTACTGTCTATGTTTTGAACCATTCCTGTGACACTAGTTATAGATTCCGATGCCTCACTCTAGGTTTAATGTATCCCTTGAAACTTCTTATTGACGATGAAACACAGAAATTGCATCGGAATTAAATACAAAAGGCACAATTCCGACTTAAGTACAAGAAGACTGACGCTTCTTACTGACTATGCTTTGAACCATTCCTGTGACACTAGTTATAGATTCCGATGCTTCACTTTAGGTTTACTGTATACCTTGGACATTCTTATTGACGATGAAACACAGAAATTGCTTCGGAATTAAATAGAAAATGCTTATTGTCCAGTTAAGTACAAGAAGACTGACATTTCTTACTGTCTATGTTTTGAACCATTCCTGTGACACTTGATATAGATTCCGATGCTTCCCTCCAGGTTTACTGAACCCTTGGACCTTCTTATTGACGATGAAACACAGAAATTGCATTGGAATTAAATAGAAAAGCCACAATGCTGACTTAAGTACAAGAAGACTGACTCTTCTTACTGACTATGTTTTGAACCATTCCTGTGACACTAGTTATAGATTCCGATGCTTTACTTCAGGTTTACTGTATACCTTGGACATTCTTATTGACGATGAAACACAGAAATTGCATCGGAATTAAATAGAAAAGGCACAATGTCGACTTAAGTACAAGAAGTCTGACTCTTCTTAGTGTCTATGTTTTGAACCATTCCTGTGACACTAGTTATAGATTCCGATGCTTCACTCCCGGTTCACTGTAACCCTTGGACCTTCTTATTGACGATGAAACACAGAAATTGCATCGGAATTAAATAGAAAAGGCACAATGTCGACTTAAGTACAAGAAGAATGACTCTTCTTACTGACTATGTTTGAACCATTCCTGTGACACTAGTTACAGATTCCGATGCTTCACTTCAGGTTTACTGTATCCCTCTGACCATCTTATTGACGATGAAACACCGAAAATGCATCGGAATTAAATAGAAATCTCACAATGCCGACTCAAGTACAAGAAGACTGACTCTTCTTACTGTCTATGATTTGAACCATTCCTGTGACACTAGTTATAGATTCTGATGCTTCACTCCAGGTTTACTGTATACGTTGGACCTGCTTATTGACGATGAAACACAGAAATTGCATCGGAATTAAATAGAAAAGGCACAATGCCGACTTAAGTACAAGAAGACTGACTCTTCTTAGTGATTATAGTTTGAACCATTGCTGTGACACTAGTTATCGATTCCGATGCCTTACTTCAGGTTTACTGTATACCTTGGACATTCTTATTGACGATGAAACACAGAAATTGCATCGGAATTAAATAGAAAAGGCACAATGCCGACTTAAGTACAAGAAGACTGACTCTTCTTACTGACTATGTTTTGAACCATTCCTGTGACACTAGTTATAGATTCCGATGCTTCACTTCAGGTTTACTGTATACCTTGTACCATCTTATTGACGAAGAAACACAGAAATTGCATCGGAATTAAATACAAACGGCACAATGCCGACTTCAGTACAAGAAGACAGACTCTTCCTACTGTCTATGTATTGAACCATTCCTGTGACACTAGTTTTGGATTCCGATGCTTCACCTCAAATTTACTGTATCCCTCTGACCTTCTTATTGACAATGAAACACAGAAATTGCATCGGAATTAAATACAAAAAGCACAATGCCGACTTAAGTACAAGAAGACTGACTCTTCCTACTGTCTATGTTTTGAACCATTCCTGTGGCACTAGTTATAGATTCCGTTGCTTGACTTCAGCTTTACTGTATCCCTCTGACCTTATTGCCGATGAAACACAGAAATTGCATCGGAATTAAATACAAAAGGCACAATGCCGGCTTAAGGACAAGAAGACTGACTCTTCTTACTGACTATGATTTGAAACATTCCTGTTACTCTAGTTATAGATTCCGATGCTTCACTTCAGGTTTACTGTATCCCTTGGACCTTCTTATTGACGATGAATCATAGGAATTGCATCGGAATTAAACACAAAAGGCACAATGCCGATTTAAGTACAACAAGACTGACTCTTCCTACTGTCTATGTTTTGAACCATTCCTGTGACACTAGTTATAGATTCCGATGCTTCATTTCAGGTTTACTAAATCCCTCTGACCTTCTTATTGACGATGTAACACAGAAACTGCATCGGAATGAAATAGAAAAGGCAGAATGCCGACTTAAGTACAAGAAGACTGACTCTTCTTACTGATAATAGTTTGAACCATTCCGGTGACAATAGTTATAGATTCCGATGCTTCACTTCAGGTTTACTGTATCCCTTGGACCTTGTTATTGACGGTGACACACAGAAATAGCATTGAAATTAAATACAAAAGGCAAAATTTTACTTTAGTACACGAAGATTGACCCGTCTTACTGTCTATGTTTTGAACCATTCCTGTGACACTAGTTATAGATTCCGATGCTTCACTTCAGGTTTACTGTATCCTTCTGACCTACTTATTGACGATGAAACACAGAAATTGCATCGGAATTAAATAGAAAACTCACAATGCCGACTTAAGTACAAGAAGACTGACTCTTCATACTGTCTATGTTTTGAACCATTCCTGTGACACTAGTTATTGATTCCGATGCTTCACTCCAGGTTTACTGTATCCCTTGGACCTTCTAATTGACGATGAAGCACAGAAATTGCATCGGAATTAAATAGAAAAAGCACAATGCCGACTAAAGTACAAGAAGGCTGACTCTTCTTAGTGATTATAGTTTGAACCATTGCTGTGACACTAGTTATAGATTCCGATGCTTTATTTCAGGTTTACTGTATACCTTCGACATTCTTAATGACGATGAAACACAGAAATTGCATCGGAATTAAATAGAAAATGCTCAATGTCGACTTAAGTACAAGAAGACTGAGTCTTCTTACTGTCTATGTTTTGAACCATTCCTGTGACACTAGTTATAGATTCCGATGCTTCACTCTAGGTTTACTGTAACCCTTGGACCTTCTTATTGACGATGAAACACAGAAATTGCATCGGAATTAAATAGAAAAGGCACAATACCGACTTAAGTACAAGAAGAATGACTCTTCTTACTGACTATGCTTTGAACCATTCCTGTGACACTAGTTATAGATTCCGATGCTTCACTTTAGGTTTACTGTATACCTTGGACCTTCTTATTGACGATTAAACACAGAAATTGCATCGGAGTTAAATACAAAAGGCACAGTGCCGACTTAAGTACAATAAGACCGACTCTTCCTACTGTCTATATTTTGAACCATTCCTGTGACACAAGTTTTGGATTCCGATGCTTCACTTCAGGTTTACTGTATCCCTCTGACCTTCTTATTGACAATGAAACATGGAAATTGCATCGGAATTAAATACAAAAGCACAATGCCGACTTAAGTACAAGAATACTGACTCTTCCTACTGTCTATGTTTTGAACCATTCCTGTGACACTAGTTATAGATTCCGATGCATCACTTCAGGTTTACTGTAATCCTCTGACCTTATTGCCGATGAAACACAGAAATTGCATCGGAATTAAATACAAAATTCACAATGCCGACTTAAGGACAAGAAGACTGATTCTTCTTACTGACTATGTTTTGAAAAATTCCTGTGACTCTAGTTATAGATTCCGATGCTTCACTTCAGGTTTACTGTATCCCTCTGACCTTATTGCCGATGAAACACAGAAATTGCATCGGAATTAAATAGAAAAGGCACAATGCCGACTTAAGTACAAGAAGACCGACTCTTCTTACTGACTATGTTTTGAACCATTCCTGTGACACTAGTTATAGATTCCGATGCTTCACTTCAGGTTTACTGTATCCCTCTGACCTTATTGCCGATGAAACACAGAAATTGCATCGGAATTAAATACAAAAGGCACAATGCCGGCTTAAGGACAAGAAGACTGACTCTTCTTACTGACTATGTTTTGAAACATTCCTGTGACTCTAGTTATAGATTCCGATGTTTCACTTCAGGTTTACTGTATCGCTTGGACCTTCTTATTGACGATGAAGCACAGAAATTGCATCGGAATTAAATAGAAAAGGCACAATGCCGACTTAAGTACAAGAAGACTGACTCTTCTTAGTGATTATACTTTGAACCATTCCGGTGACAATAGTTATAGATTCCGATGCTTCACTTAAGGTTTACTGTATCCCTTGGACCTTGTTATTGACGGTGACACACAGAAATAGCATTGAAATTAAATACAAAAGGCAAAATGCTAACTTTAGTACACGAAGATTGACTCTTCTTACTGTCTATGATTTGAACCATTCCTGTGACACTAGTTATAGATTCCGATGTTTCACTTCAGGTTTACTGTATCCTTCTGACCTACTTATTGACGATGAAACACAGAAATTGCATCGGAATTCAATAGAAAACTCACAATGCCGACTTAAGTACAAGAAGACTGACTCTTCTTACTGACTATGTTTTGAACCATTCCTGTGACACTAGTTATAGATTCCGATGCTTGACTCTAGGTTTACTGTAACCCTTGGACCTTCTTATTGACGATGAAACACAGAAATTGCATCGGAATTAAACAGAAAAGGCACAATACCGACTTAAGTACAAGAAGACTGACTCTTCTTACTGACTATGCTTTGAACCATTCCTGTGACACAAGTAATAGATTCCGATGCTTCACTTCAGGTTTACTGTATACCTTGGACCTTCTTATTGACGATTAAACACAGAAATTGCATCGGAGTTAAATACAAAAGGCACAGTGCCGACTTAAGTAAAATAAGACAGACTCTTCCTACTGTCTATATTTTGAACCATTCCTGTGACACAAGTTTTGGATTCCGATGCTTCACTTCAGGTTTACTGTATCCCTCTGACCTTCTTATTGACAATGAAACATAGAAATTGCATCGGAATTAAATACAAAAGCACAATGCCGACTTAAGTACAAGAATACTGACTCTTCCTACTGTCTATGTTTTGAACCATTCCTGTGACACTAGTTATAGATTCCGATGCTTCACTTCAGGTTTACTGTAATCCTCTGACCTTATTGCCGATGAAACACAGAAATTGCATCGGAATTAAATACAAAATTCACAATGCCGACTTAAGGACAAGAAGACTGATTCTTCTTACTGACTATGTTTTGAAAAATTCCTGTGACTCTAGTTATAGATTCCGATGCTTCACTTCAGGTTTACTGTATCCCTCTGACCCTATTGCCGATGAAACACAGAAATTGCATCGGAATTAAATAGAAAAGGCACAATGCCGACTTAAGTACAAGAAGACCGACTCTTCTTACTGACTATGTTTTGAACCTTTCCTGTGACACTAGTTATAGATTCCGATGCTTCACTTCAGGTTTACTGTATACCTTGTACCATCTTATTGACGATGAAACACAGAAATTGCATCGGAATTAAACAGAAAAGGCACAATGCCGACTTAAGTACAAGAAGACTGACTCTTCTTACTGTCTATGTTTTGAACCATTCCTGTGACACTAGTTATAGATTCCGATGCTTCACTCCAGGTTTACTGTATACCTTGGACCATCTTATTGACGATGAAACACAGAAATTGCATCGGAAATAAATAGAAAAGGCACAAAGCCGACTTAAGTACAAGAAGACTGACTCAGCTTACTGTCTATTTTTTGAACAATTCCTGTGACACTAGATACAGATTCCGATGCCTCACTCCAGGCTTACTGTATCCCTTGGACCTTCTTAATGACAATGAAACACAGAAATTGCATCGGAATTAAATACAAAAGGCACAATGCCGACTTAAGTGCAAGAAGACTGACTGTTCTTACTGACTATGCTTTGAACCATTCCTGTGACACTAGTTATAGATTCCGATGCTTCACTTCAGGTTTACTGTATACCTTGGAAATTCTTATTGACGATGAAACAGAGAAATTGCATCGGAATTAGATAGAAAAGGCACAATACCGACTTAAGTACAAGAAGACTGACTCTTCTTACTGACTATGTTTTGAACCATTCCTGTGACACTAGTTATAGATTCCGATGCTTCACTTCAGGTTTACTGTATACCTTGTACCTTCTTATTGACGATGAAACACAGAAATTGCATCGGAATTAAATACAAAAGTCACAATGCCGACTTAAGTACAAGAAGACTGACTCTTCCTACTGTCTATGTTTTGAACCATTCCTGTGACACTAGTTATGGATTCCGATGCATCACCTCAGGTTTACTGTATCCCTCTGACCTTCTTATTGACAATGAAACACAGAAATTGCATGGGAATTAAATACAAATGGCACAATGCCAACTAAAGCACAAGAAGACTGACTCTTCCTACTGTCTATGTTTTGAACCATTCCTGTGACACTAGTTATAGATTCCGATGCTTCACTTCAGGTTTACTGTATCCCTCTGACCTTATTGCCAATGAAACACAGAAAATGCATCGGAGTTAAATAGAAAAGGCACAATGCCGACTTAAGTACAAGAAGACTGACTCTTCTTAGTGATTATAGTTTGAACCATTGCTGTCACACTAGTTACAGATTCCGATGCTTTACTTCAGGTTTACTCTATACCTTGGACATACTTATTGACGATGAAACATAGAAATTGCATCGGAATTAAATAGAAAAGGCACAATGCCGACTTAAGTACAAGAAGACTGACTCTTCTTACTGACTATGTTTGAACCATTCCTGTGACACTAGTTACAGATTCCGATGCTTCACTTCAGGGTTACTGTATCCCTCTGACCTTCTTATTGACGATGAAACACGGAAATTGCATCGGAGTTAAATAGAAAACTCACAATGCCGACTCAAGTACAAGAAGACTGACTCTTCTTACTGTCTATGTTTTGAACCATTCCTGTGACACTAGTTATAGATTCCGATGCTTCACTCCAGGTTTACTGTATACCTTGGACCTTCTTATTGACGATGAAACACAGAAATTGCATCGGAATTAAATAGAAAAGGCACAATGCCGACTTAAGTAAAAGAAGACTGACACTTCTTAGTGATTATAGTTTGAACCATTGCTGTGACACTAGTTATAGATTCCGATGCTTTACTTCAGGTTTACTGTATACCTTGGACATTCTTATTGACGATGAAACACAGAAATTGCATCGGAATTAAATACAAAAGGCACAATGCCGACTTAAGTACAAGAATACTGACTCTTCTTACTGCCTATGTTTCGAACCATCCCCGTGACACTAGTTATAGATACCGATGCTTCACTCCAGTTTGACTGTATCCCTTGGACCTTCTAATTGACGATGATACACAGAAATTGCATCGGAATTAAATACAAAAGGCACAATGCCGACTTCAGTTAAAGAAGACTGACTCTTCTTACTGTCTATGTTTTGAACCATTCCTGTGACACTAGTTATAGATTCCGATACCTCACTCTAGGTTTAATGTATCCCTTGAAACTTCTTATTGACGATGAAACACAGAAATAGCATAGGAATTAAATAAAAAAGGCACAATGCCGACTTAAGTTCAAGAAGACTGACTCTGCTTACTGTCTAAGTTTTGAACCATTCCTGTGACACTAGTTACAGATTCCGATGCCTCACTCCAGGTTTACTGTATCCCTTGGACCTTCTTATTGACGATGAAACACAGAAATTGCATCGGAATTAAATACAAAAGGCACAATGCCAATTTAAGTACAAGAAGACTGACGCTTCTTACTGACTATGCTTTGAACCATTCCTGTGACACTAGTTATAGATTCCGATGCTTCACTTTAGGTTTACTGTATACCTTGGACATTCTTATTGACGATGAAACACAGAAATTGCATCGGAATTAAATAGAAAAGGCACAATCCCGACTTAAGTACAAGAAGACTGACTCTTCTTAGTGATTATAGTTTGAACCATTGCTGTGACACTAGTTATCGATTCCGATGCCTTACTTCAGGTTTACTGTATACCTTGGACATTCTTATTGACGATGAAACACAGAAATTGCATCGGAATTAAATAGAAAAGGCACAATGCCGACTTAAGTACAAGAAGACTGACTCTTCTTACTGACTATGTTTTGAACCATTCCTGTGACACTAGTTATAGATTCCGATGCTTCACTTCAGGTTTACTGTATACCTTGTACCATCTTATTGACGAAGAAACACAGAAATTGCATGGGAATTAAATACAAACGGCACAATGCCGACTTCAGTACAAGAAGACAGACACTTCCTACTGTCTATGTATTGAACCATTCCTGTGACACTAGTTTTGGATTCCGATGCTTCACCTCAAATTTACTGTATCCCTCTGACCTTCTTATTGACAATGAAACACAGAAATTGCATCGGAATTAAATACAAAAAGCACAATGCTGACTTAAGTACAAGAAGACTGACTCTTCCTACTGTCTATGTTTTGAACCATTCCTGTGACACTAGTTATAGATTCCGTTGCTTGACTTCAGCTTTACTGTATCCCTCTGACCTTATTGCCGATGAAACACAGAAATTGCATCGGAATTAAATACAAAAGGCACAATGCCGGCTTAAGGACAAGAAGACTGACTCTTCTTACTGACTATGTTTTGAAACATTCCTGTTACTCTAGTTATAGATTCCGATGCTTCACTTCAGGTTTACTGTATCCCTTGGACCTTCTTATTGATGATGAATCATAGGAATTGCATCGGAATTAAACACAAAAGGCACAATGCCGACTTAAGTACAAGAAGACTGACTCTTCCTACTGTCTATGTTTTGAACCATTCCTGTGACACAAGTTTTGGATTCCGATGCTTCACTTCAGGTTTACTGTATCCCTCTGACCTTCTTATTGACAATGTAACATAGATATTGCATCGGAATTAATTACAAAAGCACAATGCCGACTTAAGTACAAGAATACTGACTCTTCCTACTGTCTATGTTTTGAACCATTCCTGTGACACTAGTTATAGATTCCGATGCTTCACTTCAGGTTTACTGTAATCCTCTGACCTTATTGCCGATGAAACACAGAAATTGCATCGGAATTAAATACAAAATTCACAATGCCGACTTAAGGACAAGAAGACTGATTCTTCTTACTGACTATGTTTTGAAAAATTCCTGTGACTCTAGTTATAGATTCCGATGCTTCACTTCAGGTTTACTGTATCCCTCTGACCTTATTGCCGATGAAACACAGAAATTGCATCGGAATTAAATACAAAAGGCACAATGCCGACTTAAGTACAAGAAGACTGACTCTTCTTACTGTCTATATTTTGAACCATTCCAGTGACACTAGTTATAGATTCCGATGCTTCACTTCAAGTTTACTGTATCCCTTGGACCTTCTTATTGACGATGAATCACAGGAATTGCATCGGAAGTAAATACAAAAGGCACAATGCCGACTTAAGTACAAGAAGACTGACTCTTCTTACAGTCCATATTTTGAACAATTCCTGTGACACTAGTTATAGATTCCGATGCCGCACTTTAGGTTTACTGTATCCCTCTGACCTTCTTATTGACGATGAAACACAGAAATTGCATCGGAAGTAAATACAAAAGGCACAATGCCGACTTAAGTAGATGAAGACTGACTTTTCTTACTGTCTATGTTTCAACCATTCCTGTGACACTAGTTATAGATTCCGATGCTTCACTCCAGGTTTACTGTAACCCTTGGACCTTCTTATTGACGATGAAACACAGAAATTGCATCGGAATTAAATAGAAAAGGCACAATGCCGACTTAAGTACAAGAAGACTGACTCTTCTTACTGACTATGTTTTGAACCATTCCTGTGACACTAGTTATAGATTCCGATGCTTCACTTCAGGTTTACTGTATACCTTGTACCATCTTATTGACGAAGAAACACAGAAATTGCATCGGAATTAAATACAAACGGCACAATGCCGACTTCAGTACAAGAAGGCAGACTCTTCCTACTGTCTATGTATTGAACCATTCCTGTGACACTAGTTATAGATTCTGATGCTTCACTTCAGGTTCACTATATCCCTCTGACCTCCTTATTGACGATGAAACACTGAAATTGCATCGGAATCAAATACAAAAGGCACAATGCCGACTTAAGTTACAAGAAAACTGACTCTTCCTACTGTCTATGTTTTGAACCATTCCTGTGACACTAGTTATAGATTCCGTTGCTTGACTTCAGCTTTACTGTTTCCCTCTGACCTTATTGCCGATGAAACACAGAAATTGCATCGGAATTAAATACAAAAGGCACAATGCCGGCTTAAGGACAAGAAGACTGACTCTTCTTACTGACTATATTTTGAAACATTCCTGTTACTCTAGTTATAGATTCCGATGCTTCACTTCAGGTTTACTGTATCCCTTTGACCTTCTTATTGACGATGAATCATAGGAATTGCATCGGAATTAAACACAAAAGGCACAATGCCGACTTAAGTACAAGAAGACTGACTCTTCCTACTGTCTATGTTTTGAACCATTCCTGTGACACTAGTTATAGATTCCGATGCTTCATTTCAGGTTTACTAAATCCCTCTGACCTTCTTATTGACGATGTAACACAGAAACTGCATCGGAATGAAATAGAAAAGGCTGAATGCCGACTTAAGTACAAGAAGACTGACTCTTCTTACTGATAATAGTTTGAACCATTCCGGTGACAATAGTTATAGATTCCGAAGCTTCACTTCAGGTTTACTGTATCCCTTGGACCTTGTTATTGACGGTGACACACAGAAATAGCATTGAAATTAAATACAAAAGGCAAAATTTTACTTTAGTACACGAAGATTGACTCTTCTAACTGTCTATGCTTTGAACCATTCCTGTGACACTAGTTATAGATTCCGATGCTTCACTTCAGGTTTACTGTATCCTTCTGACCTACTTATTGACGATGAAACACAGAAATTGCATCGGAATTAAATAGAAAACTCACAATGCCGACTTAAGTACAAGAAGACTGACTCTTCATACTGTCTATTTTTTGAACCATTCCTGTGACACTAGTTATTGATTCCGATGCTTCACTCCAGGTTTACTGTATCCCTTGGACCTTCTAATTGAGGATGAAGCACAGAAATTGCATCGGAATTAAATAGAAAAAGCACAATGCCGACTAAAGTACAAGAAGACTGACTCTTCTTAGTGATTATAGTTTGAACCATTGCTGTGACACTAGTTATAGATTCCGATGCTTTATTTCAGGTTTACTGTATACCTTCGGCATTCTTATTGACGATGAAACACAGAAATTGCATCGGAATTAAATAGAAAATGCTCAATGTCGACTTAAGTACAAGAAGACTGACTCTTCTTACTGTCTATGTTTTGAACCATTCCTGTGACACTAGTTATAGATTCCGATGCTTCACTCTAGGTTTACTGTAACCCTTGGACCTTCTTATTGTCGATGAAACACAGAAATTGCATCGGAATTAAATAGAAAAGGCACAATACCGACTTAAGTACAAGAAGACTGACTCTTCTTACTGACTATGCTTTGAACCATTCCTATGACACTAGTTATAGATTCCGATGCTTCACTTCAGGTTTACTGTATACCTTGGACCTTCTTATTGACGATTAAACACAGAAATTGCATCGGAGTTAAATACAAAAGGCACAATGCCGACTTAAGTACAATAAGACAGACTCTTCCTACTGTCTATATTTTGAACCATTCCTGTGACACAAGTTTTGGATTCCGATGCTTCACTTCAGGTTTACTGTATCCCTCTGACCTTCTTATTGACAATGAAACATAGAAATGGCATCGGAATTAAATACAAAAGCACAATGCCGACTTAAGTACAAGAATACTGACTCTTCCTACTGTCTACGATTTGAACCATTCCTGTGACACTAGTTATAGATTCCGATGCTTCACTTCAGGTTTACTGTAATCCTCTGACCTTATTGCCGATGAAACACAGAAACTGCATCGGAATTAAATACAAAATTCACAATGCCGACTTAAGGACAAGAAGACTGATTCTTCTTACTGACTATGTTTTGAAAAATTCCTGTGACTCTAGTTATAGATTCCGATGCTTCACTTCAGGTTTACTGTATCCCTCTGACCTTATTGCCGATGAAACACAGAAATTGCATCGGAATTAAATACAAAAGGCACAATGCCGACTTAAGTACAAGAAGACTGACTCTTCTTACTGTCTATATTTTGAACCATTCCAGTGACACTAGTTATAGATTCCGATGCTTCACTTCAAGTTTACTGTATCCCTTGGACCTTCTTATTGACGATGAATCACAGGAATTGCATCGGAAGTAAATACAAAAGGCACAATGCCGACGTAAGGACAAGAAGACTGACTCTTCTTACTGACTATGTTTTGAACAATTCCTGTGACACTAGTTATAGATTCCGATGCCGCACTATAGGTTTACTGTATCCCTCTGACCTTCTTATTGACGATGAAACACAGAAATTGCATCGGAATTAAATACAAAAGGCACAATGCCGACTTAAGTAGAAGAAGACTGACTTTTCTTACTGTCTATGTTTCAACCATTCCTGTGACACTAGTTATAGATTCCGATGCTTCACTTCAGGTTTACTGTATCCCTCTGACCTTCTTATTGACAATGAAACACAGAAATTGCATCGGAATTAAATACAAAAGGCACAATGCCGACTTAAGTACAAGAAGACTGACTCTTCTAACTGTCTATTTTTTGAACCATTCCTGTGACACTAGTTATAGATTCCGATGCTTCACTCCAGGTTTACTGTATCGCTTGGACCTTCTTATTGACGACGAAACACAGAAACTGCATCGGAATGAAATAGAAAAAGCACAATGCCGACTTAAGTACAAGAAGACTGACTCTTCTTACTGATAATAGTTTGAACCATTCCAGTGACAAAAGTTATAGATTCCGATGCTTCACTTCAGGTTTACTGTATCCCTTGGACCTTGGTATTGACGGTGACACACAGAAATTGCATCGGAATTAAATACAAGTGGCACAATGCCGACTTAAGTAGAAGAAGACTGACTCTTCTTACTGTCTATGTATTGAACCATTCCTGTGACACTAGTTATAGATTCCGATGCTTCACTCCAGGTTTACTGTATGCCTTGGACCTTCTTATTGACAATGAAACACAGAAAATGCATCGGAATTAAATAGAAAAAGCACAATGCCGTCTTAAGTACAAGAAGACTGACTCTTTTTAGTGACTATAGTTTGAACCATTGCTGTGACACTAGTTATAGATTCCGACGCTTTACTTCAGGTTTACTGTATACCTTGGACATTTTTATTGACAATGAAACACAGAAAATGCATCGGAATTAAATACAAAAAGCACAATGCCGTCTTAAGTACAAGAAGACTGACTCTTTTTAGTGACTAAAGTTTGAACCATTCCTGTGACACTAGTTTTGGATTCCGATGCTTCACTTCACGTTTACTGTATCCCTCTGACCTTCTTATTGACAATGAAACACAGAAATTGCATCGGAATTAAATAGAAAAGGCACAATGTCGACTTAAGTACAAGAAGACTGACTCTTCTTACAGTCCATATTTTGAACCATTCCAGTGACACTAGTTATAGATTCCGATGCTTCACTTCAAGTTTACTGTATCCCTTGGACCTTTTTTTGACGATGAAACACAGAAATTGCATCGGAATTAAATACAAAAGGCACAATGCCGACGTAAGGACAAGAAGACTGACTCTTCTTACTGACTATGTTTTGAACAATTCCTGTGACACTAGTTACAGATTCCGATGCCGCACTATAGGTTTACTGTATCCCTCTGACCTTCTTATTGACGATGAAACACAGAAATTGCATCGGAATTAAATACAAAAGGCACAATGCCGACTTAAGTAGAAGAAGACTGACTTTTCTTACTGTCTATGTTTCAACCATTCCTGTGACACTAGTTATAGATTCCGATGCTTCACTTCAGGTTTACTGTATCCCTCTGACCTTCTTATTGACAATGAAACACAGAAATTGCATCGGAATTAAATACAAAAGGCACAATGCCGACTTAAGTACAAGAAGACTGACTCTTCTAACTGTCTATTTTTTGAACCATTCCTGTGACACTAGTTATAGATTCCGATGCTTCACTTCAGGTTTACTGTATCCCTCTGACTTAATTGCCGTTGAAACACAGAAATTGCATCGGAAGTAAATACAAAAGGCACAATGCCGACTTAAGGACAAGAAGACTGACTATTCTTACTGACTATGTTTTGAACCATTCCTGTGACTCTAGTTATAGACTCCGATGCTTCACTTCAGGTTTACTGTACCCCACTGTCCTTCTTATTGACGATGAAACACAGAAATTGCATCGTAATTAAATACAAAAGCCACAATGCCGACTTAAGTACAAGAAGACTGACTCTTCCTACTGTCTATGTTTTGAACCAATTCTGTGACACTAGTTATGGAGTCCGATGCTTCACTTCAGGTTTACTGTATCCGTTGGAACTTCTTATTGACGATGAATAACAGAAATTGCATCGGAATTAAATGCAAAAGGCACAATGCCGACTAAAGGACAAGAAGACTGACTCTTCTTACTGTCTATTCTTAGAACCATTCCTGTGACACTAGTTATAGATTCCGATGCTTCACTCCAGGTTTACTGTATCCCTTGGACCTTCTTATTGACGATGAAACACAGAAACTGCATCGGAATGAAATTGAAAAGACACAATGCCGACTTAAGTACGAGAAGACTGACTCTTCTTACTGATAATAGTTTGAACCATTCCTGTGACAATAATTATAGATTCCGATGCTTCACTTCATGTTTACTGTATCCCTTGGACCTTGTTATTGACGGTGACAGAAATAGCATTGGAATTAAATACAAAATGAAAAATGCCAACTTTAGTACACGACGACTGACTCTCCTTATTGTCTATGTTTTGAACCATTCCTGTGACACTAGTTATAGATTCCGATGCTTCACTTCAGGTTTACCGTATCCCTCTGACCTTCTTATAGACGATGAAACACCGAAATTGCATCGGAATTAAATAGATAACTCACAATGCTGACTTAAGTACAAGAAGACTGACTCTTCTTACTATCTATGTTTTGAACCATTGCTGTGACACTAGTTATAGATTCCGATGCTTTACTCCAGGTTTACTGTATACCTTGGACCTTCTTATTGACGATGAAACACAGAAATTGCATCGGAATTAAATAGAAAAGGCACAATGCCGACTTAAGTACAAGAAGACAGACTCTTCTTTGTGATTATAGTTTGAACCAATGCTGTGACACTAGTTATAGATTCCGATGCTTAACTTCAGGTTTATTGTATACCTTGGACATTCTTATTGACGATGAAACACAGAAATTGCATCGGAATTAAATAAAAAAGGCACAATGTCGACTTAAGTACAAGAAGACTGACTCTTCTTACTGTCTATGTTTTCAACCATTCCTGTGACACTAGTTATAGATTCCGATGCTTCACTCCAGGTTTACTGTAACCCTTGGACCTTCTTATTGACGATGAAACACAGAAATTGCATCGGAATTAAATAGAAAAGGCACAATGCCGATTTAAGTACAAGGAGACTGACTCTTCTTACTGATTATGCTTTGTACCATTCCTGTGACACTAGTTATAGAGTCTGATGCTTCACTTCTGGATTACTGTATCCCTTGGACCTTCTCATTGACGATGAATCACAGGAATAGCATCGGAATTAAATACAAAAGGCACAATGCCGACTTAAGTACAAGAAGACTGACCCTTCTTACTGTCTATATTTTGAACCATTCCAGTGACACTAGTTATAGATTCCGATGCTTCACTTCAGGTTTGCTGTATTCCTTGAACCTTCTCATTGACGATGAAACAGAAATTGCATCGAAAGTAAATTCAAAAGGCACAATGCCGACTTAAGTACAAGAAGACTGACTCTTCTTACTGTCTATGTTTTGAACCATTACTGTGACACTAGTTATAGATTCCTAAGCTTCACTCCAGGTTTATTGTATCCTTTGGACCTTCTTGTTGACGATGAAACACAGATATTGTATCGGAATTAAATACAAAAGGCACAATGCCGACTTAAGGACAAGAAGACTGACTCTTCTTTGTGATTATAGTTTGAACCAATGCTGTGACACTAGTTATAGATTCCGATGCCTTACTTCAGGTTTATTGTATACCTTGGACATTCTTATTGACGATGAAACACAGAAATTGCATCGGAATTAAATAAAAAAGGCACAATGTCGACTTAAGTACAAGAAGACTGACTCTTCTTACTGTCTATGTTTTCAACCATTCCTGTGACACTAGTTATAGATTCCGATGCTTCACTCCAGGTTTACTGTAACCCTTGGACCTTCTTATTGACGATGAAACACAGAAATTGCATCGGAATTAAATAAAAAAGGCACAATGCCGACTTAAGTACAAGAAGACTGACCCTTCTTACTGTCTATATTTTGAACCATTCCAGTGACACTAGTTATAGATTCCGATGCTTCACTTCAGGTTTGCTGTATTCCTTGAACCTTCTTATTGACGATGAAACACAGAAATTGCATCGAAAGTAAATTCAAAAGGCACAATGCCGACTTAAGTACAAGAAGACTGACTCTTCTTACTGTCTATGTTTTGAACCATTACTGTGACACTAGTTATAGATTTATAAGCTTCACTCCAGGTTTATTGTATCCTTTGGACCTTCTTGTTGACGATGAAACACAGATATTGCATCGGAATTAAATACAAAAGGCACAATGTCGACTTAAGGACAAGAAGACTGACTCTTTTTACTGACTATGTTTTGAACCATTCCTGTGACACTAGTTATAGATTCCGATGGTTCACTTCAGGTTTACTGTATCCCTCTGACCGTCTCATTGACGATGAAACACAGAAATTGCATCGAAATTAAATACAAAATGCACAATGCCGACTTAAGTACAAGAAGACTGACTCTTCTTACTGTCTAGGTATCAACCATTGCTTTGACACTAGTTATAGATTCCGATGCTTCACTTCAGGGTTACTGTATCCCTCTGACCTTCTTATTGACGAAGAAACACAGAAATTGCATCGGAATTAAATACAAAAGGCACAATGCCGACTTAAGTACAAGGAGACTGACTCTTCTTACTGTCTATGTTTTGAACCATTCCTGTGACACTAGTTATAGATTCCGATGCTTCACTCCAGGTTTACTGTATACCTTGGACCTTCTTATTGACGATGAAACACAGAAATTGCATCGGAATTAAATAGAAAATGCACAATGCCGACTTAAGTACAAGAAGACTGACACTTCTTAGAGATTATAGTTTGAACCATTGCTGTGACACTAGTTATAGATTCCGATGCTTTACTTCAGGTTTACTGTATACCTTGGACATTCTTATTGACGATGAAACACAGAAATTGCATACGAATTAAATAGAAAAGGCTCAATGTCGACTTAAGTACAAGAAGACTTACTCTTCTTGCTGTCTATGTTTTGAACCATTCCTGTGACACTAGTTATAGTTTCCGATGCTTCACTTCAGGTTTATTGTAACCCTTTGACCTTCTTATTGACGATGAAACACAGAAATTGCATCGCAATTAAATACAACTTAAGTACAAGAAGACAGACTCTTCCTACTGTTTATGTTTTGAACCATTCCTGTGACACTAGTTATAGATTCCGATGCTTCACTCCAGGTTTACTGTGACCCTTGGACCTTCTTATTGACGATGAAACACAGAAATTGCATCGGAATTAAAAACAAAAGGCACAATGCCTACTTAAGTACAAGATGACTGACTCTTCTTACTGACTATGTTTTGAACCATTCCTGTGACACTAGTTATAGATTCCGATGCTTCACTTCAGGTTTACCGTATCCCTCTGACCTTCTTATTGACGATAAAACACCGAAATTGCATCGAAAATTAAATAGAAAACTCACAATGCCGACTTAAGTACAAGAAGACTGAATCTTCTTACTGTCTATGATTTGAACCATTCCTGTGACACTAGTTATAGATTCCGATGCTTCACTCCAGGTTTACTGTATACTTTGGACCTTCTTATTGACAATGAAACACAGAAATTGCATCGGAATTAAATACAAAAGGCACAATGCCGACTTAAGTACAAGAAGACTGACTCTTCCGACTGTCTATGTTTTGAACCATTCCTGTGACACTAGTTATAGATTCCGATGCTTCACTTCAGGTTTACTGTATCCCTCTGACGTTATTGCCGATGAAACACAGAAATTGCATCGGAATTAAATACAAAAGGCACAATGCCGATTTAAGGACATGAAGACTGACTCTTCTTACTGACTATGTTTTGAAACATTCCTGTGACTCTAGTTATAGATTCCGATGTTCACTTCAGGTTTACTGTATCCGTTGGATCTTCTTATTGACGATGAATCTCAGGAATTGCATCGGAATGAAACACAAAATGCACAATGCCGACTTAAGTACAAGAAGACTGACTCTTCTTACTGTCTATGTTTTGAACCATTCCAGTGACACTTGTTATAGATTCCGATGCTTCACTTCAGGTTTACTGTATTCCTTGGACTTTCTTATTGACGATGAAACACAGAAATTGCATCGAAATTAAATACATACGGCACAATGCCGACTTAAGTACAAGAAGACTGACTCTTCTAAGAGTCTATGTTTTGAACCATTACTGTGACACTAGTTATAGATTCCGATGCTTCACTCCAGGTTTACTGTATCCCTTGTACCTTCTTGTTGACGATGAAACACAGAAATTGCATCGAAATTAAATACAAAAGGCACAATCCCGACTTAAGGACATGAAGACTGACTCTTCTTACTGTCTATGTTTTGAACCATTCCTGTGACACTAGTTATAGATTCCGATGCTTCACTTCAGGTTTACTGTATCCCTCTGACCTTCTTATTGACGATGAAACACAGAAATTGCATCGGAATTAAATACAAAAGGCGCAATGCCGACTTAAGTACAAGAAGACTGACTCTTCTTACTGTCTATTTTTTGAACCATTCCTGTGACACTAGTTATAGATTCCGATGCTTCACTCCAGGTTTACTGTATCGCTTGGACCTTCTTATTGACGATGAAACACAGAAACTGCATCGGAATGAAATAGAAAAAGCACAATGCCGACTTAAGTACAAGAAGACTGACTCTTCTTGCTGTCTATGTTTTGAACCATTCCTGTGACACTAGTTATAGTTTCCGATGCTTCACTCCAGGTTTACTGTAACCCTTGGACCTTCTTATTGACGATGAAACACAGAAATTGCATCGCAATTAAATACAACTTAAGTACAAGAAGACTGACTCTTCCTACTGTTTATGTTTGGAACCATTCCTGTGACACTAGTTATAGATTCCGATGCTTCACTCCAGGTTTACTGTGACCCTTGGACCTTCTTATTGACGATGAAACACAGAAATTGCATCGGAATTAAAAACAAAAGGCACAATGCCTACTTAAGTACAAGATGACTGACTCTTCTTACTGACTATGTTTTGAACCATTCCTGTGACACTAGTTATAGATTCCGATGCTTCACTTCAGGTTTACCGTATCCCTCTGACCTTCTTATTGACGATAAAACACCGAAATTGCATCGAAAATTAAATAGAAAACTCACAATGCCGACTTAAGTACAAGAAGACTGAATCTTCTTACTGTCTATGATTTGAACCATTCCTGTGACACTAGTTATAGATTCCGATGCTTCACTCCAGGTTTACTGTATACTTTGGACCTTCTTATTGACAATGAAACACAGAAATTGCATCGGAATTAAATACAAAAGGCACAATGCCGACTTAAGTACAAGAAGACTGACTCTTCCGACTGTCTATGTTTTGAACCATTCCTGTGACACTAGTTATAGATTCCGATGCTTCACTTCAGGTTTACTGTATCCCTCTGACGTTATTGCCGATGAAACACAGAAATTGCATCGGAATTAAATACAAAAGGCACAATGCCGATTTAAGGACATGAAGACTGACTCTTCTTACTGACTATGTTTTGAAACATTCCTGTGACTCTAGTTATAGATTCCGATGTTCACTTCAGGTTTACTGTATCCGTTGGATCTTCTTATTGACGATGAATCACAGGAATTGCATCGGAATGAAACACAAAATGCACAATGCCGACTTAAGTACAAGAAGACTGACTCTTCTTACTGTCTATGTTTTGAACCATTCCAGTGACACTTGTTATAGATTCCGATGCTTCACTTCAGGTTTACTGTATTCCTTGGACTTTCTTATTGACGATGAAACACAGAAATTGCATCGAAATTAAATACATACGGCACAATGCCGACTTAAGTACAAGAAGACTGACTCTTCTAAGAGTCTATGTTTTGAACCATTACTGTGACACTAGTTATAGATTCCGATGCTTCACTCCAGGTTTACTGTATCCCTTGTACCTTCTTGTTGACGATGAAACACAGAAATTGCATCGAAATTAAATACAAAAGGCACAATCCCGACTTAAGGACATGAAGACTGACTCTTCTTACTGTCTATGTTTTGAACCATTCCTGTGACACTAGTTATAGATTCCGATGCTTCACTTCAGGTTTACTGTATCCCTCTGACCTTCTTATTGACGATGAAACACAGAAATTGCATCGGAATTAAATACAAAAGGCGCAATGCCGACTTAAGTACAAGAAGACTGACTCTTCTTACTGTCTATTTTTTGAACCATTCCTGTGACACTAGTTATAGATTCCGATGCTTCACTCCAGGTTTACTGTATCGCTTGGACCTTCTTATTGACGATGAAACACAGAAACTGCATCGGAATGAAATAGAAAAAGCACAATGCCGACTTAAGTACAAGAAGACTGACTCTTCTTGCTGTCTATGTTTTGAACCATTCCTGTGACACTAGTTATAGTTTCCGATGCTTCACTCCAGGTTTACTGTAACCCTTGGACCTTCTTATTGACGATGAAACACAGAAATTGCATCGCAATTAAATACAACTTAAGTACAAGAAGACTGACTCTTCCTACTGTTTATGTTTGGAACCATTCCTGTGACACTAGTTATAGATTCCGATGCTTCACTCCAGGTTTACTGTGACCCTTGGACCTTCTTATTGACGATGAAACACAGAAATTGCATCGGAATTAAAAAGAAAAGGCACAATGCCTACTTAAGTACAAGATGACAGACTCTTCTTACTGACTATGTTTTGAACCATTCCTGTGACACTAGTTATAGATTCCGATGCTTCACTTCAGGTTTACTGTATCCCTCTGACCTTCTTATTGACGATGAAACACCGAAATTGCATCGGAATTAAATTGAAAACTCACAATGCCGACGTAAGTACAAGAAGACTGAATCTTCTTACTGTCTATGTTTTGAACCATTCCTGTGACACTAGTTATAGATTCCGATGCTTCACTCCAGGTTTACTGTATACCTTGGACCTTCTTATTGACAATGAAACACAGAAATTGCATCGGAATTAAATACAATAGGTACAATGCCGACTTAAGTACAAGAAGACTGACTCTTCCGACTGTCTATGTTTTGAACCATTCCTGTGACACTAGTTATAGATTCCGATGCTTCACTTCAGGTTTACTGTATCCCTCTGACGTTATTGCCGATGAAACACTGAAATTGCATCGGAATTAAATACAAAAGGCACAATGGCGACTTAAGGACATGAAGACTGACTCTTCTTACTGACTATGTTTTGAAACATTCCTGTGACTCTAGTTATAGATTCCGATGTTCACTTCAGGTTTACTGTATCCCTTGGATCTTCTTATTGACGATGAATCACAGGAATTGCATCGGAATTAAACACAAAATGGACAATGCCGACTTAAGTACAAGAAGACTGACTCTTCTTACTGTCTATGTTTTGAACCATTCCAGTGACACTAGTTATAGATTCCGATGCTTCACTTCAGGTTTACTGTATTCCTTGGACTTTCTTATTGACGATGAAACACAGAAATAGCATCGAAATTTAATACAAACGGCACAATGCCGACTTAAGTACAAGAAGACTGACTCTTCTTAGAGTCTATGTTTTGAACCATTACTGTGACACTAGTTATAGATTCCGATGCTTCACTCCAGGTTTACTGTATTACTTGTACCTTCTTGTTGACGATGAAACACAGAAATTGCATCGGAATTAAATACAAAAGGCACAATCCCGACTTAAGGACATGAAGACTGACTCTTCTTACTGTCTATGTTTTGAACCATTCCTGTGACACTAGTTATAGATTCCGATGCTTCACTTCAGGTTTACTGTATCCCTCTGACCTTCTTATTGACGAGGAAACACAGAAATTGCATCGGAATTAAATACAAAAGGCGCAATGCCGACTTAAGTACAAGAAGACTGACTCTTCTTACTGTCTATGTTTCAACCATTCCTGTGATACTAGTTATTGATTCCGATGCTTCACTCCAGGTTTACTGTATCCATTGGACCTTCTTACTGACGATGAAACACAGAAACTGCATCGGAATGAAATAGAAAAGGCACAATGCCGAATTAAGTACAAGAGGACTGACTTTCTTACTGATAATACTTTGAACCATTCCGGTGACAATAGTTATAGATTCCGATGCTTCACTTCAGGTTTACTGTATCCCCCTGACCTTCTTATTAACGATGAAACACAGAAATTGCATCGGAATTAAAAAGAAAACTCACAATGCCGACTTAAGTACAAGAAGACTGACTCTTCTTACTGTCTATGTTTTGAACCATTCCTGTGACACTAGTTATAGATTCCGATGCTTCACTCCAGGTTTACTGTATCCCTTGGACCTTCTTATTGACGATGAATAACAGAAATTGCATCGGAATTAAATACAAAAGGCACAATGCCGACTTAAGGACAAGAAGACTGACTCTTCTTACTGTCTATGTTTTCAACCATTACTGTGACACTAGTTATAGATTCCGATGCTTCACTCCAGGTTTACTGTAACCCTTGGACCTTCTTATTGACGATGAAACACAGAAATTGCATCGGAATTAAATAAAAAAGGCACAATGCCGACTTAAGTACAAGAAGACTGACCCTTCTTACTGTCTATATTTTGAACCATTCCAGTGACACTAGTTATAGATTCCGATGCTTCACTTCAGGTTTGCTGTATTCCTTGAACCTTCTTATTGACGATGAAACACAGAAATTGCATCGAAAGTAAATTCAAAAGGCACAATGCCGACTTAAGTACAAGAAGACTGACTCTTCTTACTGTCTATGTTTTGAACCATTACTGTGACACTAGTTATAGATTTATAAGCTTCACTCCAGGTTTACTGTATCCCTTGTACCTTCTTGTTGACGATGAAACACAGAAATTGCATCGGAATTAAATACAAAAGGCACAATCCCGACTTAAGGACATGAAGACTGACTCTTCTTACTGTCTATGTTTTGAACCATTCCTGTGACACTAGTTATAGATTCCTATGCTTCACTCCAGGTTTACTGTATCCCTTGGACCTTCTTATTGACGATGAAACACAGAAACTGCATCGGAATGAAATTGAAAAGACACAATGCCGACTTAAGTACGAGAAGACTGACTCTTCTTACTGATAATAGTTTGAACCATTCCTGTGACAATAGTTATAGATTCCGATGCTTCACTTCAGGTTTACTGTATCCCTTGGACCTTGTTATTGACGGAGACACACAGAAATAGCATTGGAATTAATTACAAAATGCAAAATGCCAACTTCAGTACACGACGACTGACTCTCCTTATTGTCTATGTTTTGAACCATTCCTGTGACACTAGTTAAAGATTCCGATGCTTCACTTCAGGTTTACCGTATCCCTCTGACATTCTTATAGACGATGAAACACCGAAATTGCATCGGAATTAAATAGATAACTCACAATGCTGACTTAAGTACAATAAGACTGACTCTTCTTACTATCTATGTTTTGAACCATTGCTGTGACACTAGTTATAGATTCCGATGCTTTACTCCAGGTTTACTGTATACCTTGGACCTTCTTATTGACGATGAAACACAGAAATTGCATCGGAAATAAATAGAAAAGGCACAATGCCGACTTAAGTACAAGAAGACAGACTCTTCTTTGTGATTATAGTTTGAACCAATGCTGTGACACTAGTTATAGATTCCGATGCCTTACTTCAGGTTTATTGTATACCTTGGACATTCTTATTGACGATGAAACACAGAAATTGCATCGGAATTAAATAAAAAAGGCACAATGTCGACTTAAGTACAAGAAGACTGACTCTTCTTACTGTCTATGTTTTCAACCATTAGTGTGACACTAGTTATAGATTCCGATGCTTCACTCCAGGTTTACTGTAACCCTTGGACCTTCTTATTGACGATGAAACACAGAAATTGCATCGGAATTAAATAAAAAAGGCACAATGCCGACTTAAGTACAAGAAGACTGACCCTTCTTACTGTCTATATTTTGAACCATTCCAGTGACACTAGTTATAGATTCCGATGCTTCACTTCAGGTTTGCCGTATTCCTTGAACCTTCTTATTGACGATGAAACACAGAAATTGCATCGAAAGTAAATTCAAAAGGCACAATGCCGACTTAAGTACAAGAAGACTGACTCTTCTTACTGTCTATGTTTTGAACCATTACTGTGACACTAGTTATAGATTTATAAGCTTCACTCCAGGTTTATTGTATCCTTTGGACCTTCTTGTTGACGATGAAACACAGATATTGCATCGGAATTAAATACAAAAGGCACAATGTCGACTTAAGGACAAGAAGACTGACTCTTTTTACTGACTATGTTTTGAACCATTCCTGTGACACTAGTTATAGATTCCGATGGTTCACTTCAGGTTTACTGTATCCCTCTGACCGTCTTATTGACGATGAAACACAGAAATTGCATCGGAATTAAATACAAAATGCACAATGCCGACTTAAGTACAAGAAGACTGACTCTTCTTACTGTCTAGGTATCAACCATTGCTTTGACACTAGTTATAGATTCCGATGCTTCACTTCAGGGTTACTGTATCCCTCTGACCTTCTTATTGACGAAGAAACACAGAAATTGCATCGGAATTAAATACAAAAGGCACAATGCCGACTTAAGTACAAGAAGACTGACACTTCTTAGAGATTATAGTTTGAACCATTGCTGTGACACTAGTTATAGATTCCGATGCTTTACTTCAGGTTTACTGTATACCTTGGACATTCTTATTGACGATGAAACACAGAAATTGCATACGAATTAAATAGAAAAGGCTCAATGTCGACTTAAGTACAAGAAGACTTACTCTTCTGGCTGTCTATGTTTTGAACCATTCCTGTGACACTAGTTATAGTTTCCGATGCTTCACTTCAGGTTTATTGTAACCCTTTGACCTTCTTATTGACGATGAAACACAGAAATTGCATCGCAATTAAATACAACTTAAGTACAAGAAGACAGACTCTTCCTACTGTTTATGATTTGAACCATTCCTGTGACACTAGTTATAGATTCCGATGCTTCACTCCAGGTTTACTGTGACCCTTGGACCTTCTTATTGACGATGAAACACAGAAATTGCATCGGAATTAAAAAGAAAAGGCACAATGCCTACTTAAGTACAAGATGACTGACTCTTCTTACTGACTATGTTTTGAACCATTCCTGTGACACTAGTTATAGATTCCGATGCTTCACTTCAGGTTTACTGTATCCCTCTGACCTTCTTATTGACGATAAAACACCGAAATTGCATCGAAAATTAAATAGAAAACTCACAATGCCGACTTAAGTACAAGAAGACTGAATCTTCTTACTGTCTATGATTTGAACCATTCCTGTGACACTAGTTATAGATTCCGATGCTTCACTCCAGGTTTACTGTTTACTTTGGACCTTCTTATTGACAATGAAACACAGAAATTGCATCGGAATTAAATACAAAAGGCACAATGCCGACTTAAGTACAAGAAGACTGACTCTTCCGACTGTCTATGTTTTGAACCATTCCTGTGACACTAGTTATAGATTCCGATGCTTCACTTCAGGTTTACTGTATCCCTCTGACGTTATTGCCGATGAAACACAGAAATTGCATCGGAATTAAATACAAAAGGCACAATGCCGATTTAAGGACATGAAGACTGACTCTTCTTACTGACTATGTTTTGAAACATTCCTGTGACTCTAGTTATAGATTCCGATGTTCACTTCAGGTTTACTGTATCCGTTGGATCTTCTTATTGACGATGAATCACAGGAATTGCATCGGAATGAAACACAAAATGCACAATGCCGACTTAAGTACAAGAAGACTGACTCTTCTTACTGTCTATGTTTTGAACCATTCCAGTGACACTAGTTATAGATTCCGATGCTTCACTTCAGGTTTACTGTATTCCTTGGACTTTCTTATTGACGATGAAACACAGAAATTGCATCGAAATTAAATACATACGGCACAATGCCGACTTAAGTACAAGAAGACTGACTCTTCTAAGAGTCTATGTTTTGAACCATTACTGTGACACTAGTTATAGATTCCGATGCTTCACTCCAGGTTTACTGTATCCCTTGTACCTTCTTGTTGACGATGAAACACAGAAATTGCATCGAAATTAAATACAAAAGGCACAATCCCGACTTAAGGACATGAAGACTGACTCTTCTTACTGTCTATGTTTTGAACCATTCCTGTGACACTAGTTATAGATTCCGATGCTTCACTTCAGGTTTACTGTATCCCTCTGACCTTCTTATTGACGATGAAACATTGAAATTGCATCGGAATTAAATACAAAAGGCGCAATGCCGACTTAAGTACAAGAAGACTGACTCTTCTTACTGACTATTTTTTGAACCATTCCTGTGACACTAGTTATAGATTCCGATGCTTCACTCCAGGTTTACTGTATCGCTTGGACCTTCTTATTGACGATGAAACACAGAAACTGCATCGGAATGAAATAGAAAAAGCACAATGCCGACTTAAGTACAAGAAGACTGACTCTTCTTGCTGTCTATGTTTTGAACCATTCCGGTGACACTAGTTATAGTTTCCGATGCTTCACTCCAGGTTTACTGTAACCCTTGGACCTTCTTATTGACGATGAAACACAGAAATTGCATCGCAATTAAATACAACTTAAGTACAAGAAGACTGACTCTTCCTACTGTTTATGTTTGGAACCATTCCTGTGACACTAGTTATAGATTCCGATGCTTCACTCCAGGTTTACTGTGACCCTTGGACCTTCTTATTGACGATAAAACACAGAAATTGCATCGGAATTAAAAAGAAAAGGCACAATGCCTACTTAAGTACAAGATGACAGACTCTTCTTACTGACTATGTTTTGGACCATTCCTGTGACACTAGTTATAGATTCCGATGCTTCACTTCAGGTTTACTGTCTCCCTCTGACCTTCTTATTGACGATGAAACACCGAAATTGCATCGGAATTAAATTGAAAACTCACAATGCCGACGTAAGTACAAGAAGACTGAATCTTCTTACTGTCTATGTTTTGAACCATTCCTGTGACACTAGTTATAGATTCCGATGCTTCACTCCAGGTTTACTGTATACCTTGGACCTTCTTATTGACAATGAAACACAGAAATTGCATCGGAATTAAATACAATAGGTACAATGCCGACTTAAGTACAAGAAGACTGACTCTTCCGACTGTCTATGTTTTGAACCATTCCTGTGACACTAGTTATAGATTCCGATGCTTCACTTCAGGTTTACTGTATCCCTCTGACCTTATTGCCGATGAAACACAGAAATTGCATCGGAATTAAATACAAAAGGCACAATGGCGACTTAAGGACATGAAGACTGACTCTTCTTACTGACTATGTTTTGAAACATTCCTGTGACTCTAGTTATAGATTCCGATGTTCACTTCAGGTTTACTGTATCCCTTGGATCTTCTTATTGACGATGAATCACAGGAATTGCATCGGAATTAAACACAAAATGGACAATGCCGACTTAAGTACAAGAAGACTGACTCTTCTTACTGTCTATGTTTTGAACCATTCCAGTGACACTAGTTATAGATTCCGATGCTTCACTTCAGGTTTACTGTATTCCTTGGACTTTCTTATTGACGATGAAACACAGAAATAGCATCGAAATTTAATACAAACGGCACAATGCCGACTTAAGTACATGAAGACTGACTCTTCTTACTGTCTATGTTTTGAACCATTCCTGTGACACTAGTTATAGATTCCGATGCTTCACTTCAGGTTTACTGTATCCCTCTGACCTTCTTATTGACGAGGAAACACAGAAATTGCATCGGAATTAAATACAAAAGGCGCAATGCCGACTTAAGTACAAGAAGACTGACTCTTCTTACTGTCTATGTTTCAACCATTCCTGTGATACTAGTTATTGATTCCGATGCTTCACTCCAGGTTTACTGTATCCATTGGTCCTTCTTACTGACGATGAAACACAGAAACTGCATCGGAATGAAATAGAAAAGGCACAATGCCGAATTAAGTACAAGAGGACTGACTTTCTTACTGATAATACTTTGAACCATTCCGGTGACAATAGTTATAGATTCCGATGCTTCACTTCAGGTTTACTGTATCCCCCTGACCTTCTTATTAACGATGAAACACAGAAATTGCATCGGAATTAAAAAGAAAACTCACAATGCCGACTTAAGTACAAGAAGACTGACTCTTCTTACTGTCTATGTTTTGAACCATTCCTGTGACACTAGTTATAGATTCCGATGCTTCACTCCAGGTTTACTGTATCCCTTGGACCTTCTTATTGACGATGAATAACAGAAATTGCATCGGAATTAAATACAAAAGGCAGAATGCCGACTTAAGGACAAGAAGACTGACTCTTCTTACTGTCTATGTTTTCAACCATTACTGTGACACTAGTTATAGATTCCGATGCTTCACTCCAGGTTTACTGTAACCCTTGGACCTTCTTATTGACGATGAAACACAGAAATTGCATCGGAATTAAATAAAAAAGTCACAATGCCGACTTAAGTACAAGAAGACTGACCCTTCTTACTGTCTATATTTTGAACCATTCCAGTGACACTAGTTATAGATTCCGATGCTTCACTTCAGTTTTGCTGTATTCCTTGAACCTTCTTATTGACGATGAAACACAGAAATTGCATCGAAAGTAAATTCAAAAGGCACAATGCCGACTTAAGTACAAGAAGACTGACTCTTCTTACTGTCTATGTTTTGAACCATTACTGTGACACTAGTTATAGATTTATAAGCTTCACTCCAGGTTTACTGTATCCCTTGTACCTTCTTGTTGACGATGAAACACAGAAAATGCATCGGAATTAAATACAAAAGGCACAATCCCGACTTAAGGACATGAAGACTGACTCTTCTTACTGTCTATGTTTTGAACCATTCCTGTGACACTAGTTATAGATTCCTATGCTTCACTCCAGGTTTACTGTATCCCTTGGACCTTCTTATTGACGATGAAACACAGAAACTGCATCGGAATGAAATTGAAAAGACACAATGCCGACTTAAGTACGAGAAGACTGACTCTTCTTACTGATAATAGTTTGAACCATTCCTGTGACAATAGTTATAGATTCCGATGCTTCACTTCAGGTTTACTGTATCCCTTGGACCTTGTTATTGACGGAGACACACAGAAATAGCATTGGAATTAAATACAAAATGCAAAATGCCAACTTCAGTACACGACGACTGACTCTCCTTATTGTCTATGTTTTGAACCATTCCTGTGACACTAGTTAAAGATTCCGATGCTTCACTTCAGGCTTACCGTATCCCTCTGACATTCTTATAGACGATGAAACACCGAAATTGCATCGGAATTAAATAGATAACTCACAATGCTGACTTAAGTACAATAAGACTGACTCTTCTTACTATCTATGTTTTGAACCATTGCTGTGACACTAGTTATAGATTCCGATGCTTTACTCCAGGTTTACTGTATACCTTGGACCTTCTTATTGACGATGAAACACAGAAATTGCATCGGAAATAAATAGAAAAGGCACAATGCCGACTTAAGTACAAGAAGACAGACTCTTCTTTGTGATTATAGTTTGAACCAATGCTGTGACACTAGTTATAGATTCCGATGCCTTACTTCAGGTTTATTGTATACCTTGGACATTCTCATTGACGATGAAACACAGAAATTGCATCGGAATTAAATAAAAAAGGCACAATGTCGACTTAAGTACAAGAAGACTGACTCTTCTTACTGTCTATGTTTTCAACCATTACTGTGACACTAGTTATAGATTCCGATGCTTCACTCCAGGTTTACTGTAACCCTTGGACCTTCTTATTGACGATGAAACACAGAAATTGCATCGGAATTAAATAAAAAAGGCACAATGCCGACTTAAGTACAAGAAGACTGACCCTTCTTACTGTCTATATTTTGAACCATTCCAGTGACACTAGTTATAGATTCCGATGCTTCACTTCAGGTTTGCTGTATTCCTTGAACCTTCTTATTGACGATGAAACACAGAAATTGCATCGAAAGTAAATTCAAAAGGCACAATGCCGACTTAAGTACAAGAAGACTGACTCTTCTTACTGTCTATGATTTGAACCATTACTGTGACACTAGTTATAGATTTATAAGCTTCACTCCAGGTTTATTGTATCCTTTGGACCTTCTTGTTGACGATGAAACACAGATATTGCATCGGAATTAAATACAAAAGGCACAATGTCGACTTAAGGACAAGAAGACTGATTCTTTTTACTGACTATGTTTTGAACCATTCCTGTGACACTAGTTATAGATTCCGATGGTTCATTTCAGGTTTACTGTATCCCTCTGACCGTCTTATTGACGATGAAACACAGAAATTGCATCGGAATTAAATACAAAATGCACAATGCCGACTTAAGTACAAGAAGACTGACTCTTCTTACTGTCTAGGTATCAACCATTGCTTTGACACTAGTTATAGATTCCGATGCTTCACTTCAGGGTTACTGTATCCCTCTGACCTTCTTATTGACGAAGAAACACAGAAATTGCATCGGAATTAAATACAAAAGGCACAATGCCGACTTAAGTACAAGGAGACTGACTCTTCTTACTGTCTATGTTTTGAACCATTCCTGTGACACTAGTTATAGATTCCGATGCTTCACTCCAGGTTTACTGTATACCTTGGACCTTCTTATTGACGATGAAACACAGAAATTGCATCGGAATTAAATAGAAAATGCACAATGCCGACTTAAGTACAAGAAGACTGACACTTCTTAGAGATTATAGTTTGAACCATTGCTGTGACACTAGTTATAGATTCCGATGCTTTACTTCAGGTTTACTGTATACCTTGGACATTCTTATTGACGATGAAACACAGAAATTGCATACGAATTAAATAGAAAAGGCTCAATGTCGACTTAAGTACAAGAAGACTTACTCTTCTGGCTGTCTATGTTTTGAACCATTCCTGTGACACTAGTTATAGATTCCGATGCTTCACTCCAGGTTTACTGTGACCCTTGGACCTTCTTATTGACGATGAAACACAGAAATTGCATCGGAATTAAAAAGAAAAGGCACAATGCCTACTTAAGTACAAGATGACTGACTCTTCTTACTGACTATGTTTTGAACCATTCCTGTGACACTAGTTATAGATTCCGATGCTTCACTTCAGGTTTACTGTATCCCTCTGACCTTCTTATTGACGATAAAACACCGAAATTGCATCGAAAATTAAATAGAAAACTCACAATGCCGACTTAAGTACAAGAAGACTGAATCTTCTTACTGTCTATGATTTGAACCATTCCTGTGACACTAGTTATAGATTCCGATGCTTCACTCCAGGTTTACTGTTTACTTTGGACCTTCTTATTGACAATGAAACACAGAAATTGCATCGGAATTAAATACAAAATGCACAATGCCGACTTAAGTACAAGAAGACTGACTCTTCCGACTGTCTATGTTTTGAACCATTCCTGTGACACTAGTTATAGATTCCGATGCTTCACTTCAGGTTTACTGTATCCCTCTGACCTTCTTATTGACGATAAAACACCGAAATTGCATCGAAAATTAAATAGAAAACTCACAATGCCGACTTAAATACAAGAAGACTGACTCTTCTTAGAGTCTATGTTTTGAACCATTACTGTGACACTAGTTATAGATTCCGATGCTTCACTCCAGGTTTACTGTATCCCTTGTACCTTCTTGTTGACGATGAAACACAGAAATTGCATCGGAATTAAATACAAAAGGCACAATCCCGACTTAAGGACATGAAGACTGACTCTTCTTACTGTCTATGTTTTGAACCATTCCTGTGACACTAGTTATAGATTCCGATGCTTCACTTCAGGTTTACTGTATCCCTCTGACCTTCTTATTGACGATGAAACACAGAAATTGCATCGGAAGTAAATACAAAAGGCGCAATGCCGACTTAAGTACAAGAAGACTGACTCTTCTTACTGTCTATTTTTTGAACCATTCCTGTGACACTAGTTATAGATTCCGATGCTTCACTCCAGGTTTACTGTATCGCTTGGACCTTCTTATTGACGATGTAACACAGAAACTGCATCGGAATGAAATAGAAAAAGCACAATGCCGACTTAAGTACAAGAAGACTGACTCTTCTTACTGATAATAGTTTGAACCATTCCAGTGACAATAGTTATAGATTCCGATGCTTCACTTCAGGTTTACTGTATCCCTTGGACCTTGGTATTGACGGTGACACACAGAAATTGCATCGGAATTAAATACAAGTGGCACAATGCCGACATAAGTAGAAGAAGACTGACTCTTCTTACTGTCTATGTATTGAACCATTCCTGTGACACTAGTTATAGATTCCGATGCTTCACTCCAGGTTTACTGTATGCCTTGGACCTACTTATTGACGATGAAACACAGAAATTGCATTGGAATTAAATAGAAAAGGCACAACGCCGACTTAAGTACAAGAAGACTGACTCTTCTTAGTGATTATAGTTTGAACCATTGCTGTGACACTAGTTATAGATTCCGACGCTTTACTTCAGGTTTACTGTATACCTTGGACATTTTTATTGACAATGAAACACAGAAAATGCATCGGAATTAAATACAAAAAGCACAATGCCGTCTTAAGTACAAGAAGACTGACTCTTTTTAGTGACTAAAGTTTGAACCATTCCTGTGACACTAGTTTTGGATTCCGATGCTTCACTTCAGGTTTACTGTATCCCTCTGACCTTCTTATTGACAATGAAACACAGAAATTGCATCGGAATTAAATACAAAAGGCACAATGTCGACTTAAGTACAAGAAGACTGACTCTTCCTACTGTCTTTGTTTTGAACCATTCCTATGACACTAGTTATAGATTCCGATGCTTCACTTCAGGTTTACTGTATCCCTCTGACTTAATTGCCGTTGAAACACAGAAATTGCATCGGAAGTAAATACAAAAGGCACAATGCCGACTTGAGGACAAGAAGACTGACTCTTCTTACTGACTATGTTTTGAACCATTCCTGTGACTCTAGTTATAGACTCCGATGCTTCACTTCAGGTTTACTGTATCCCACTGTCCTTCTTATTGACGATGAAACACAGAAATTGCATCGTAATTAAATACAAAAGCCACAATGCCGACTTAAGTACAAGAAGACTGACTCTTCCTACTGTCTATGTTTTGAACCAATTCTGTGACACTAGTTATAGAGTCCGATGCTTCACTTCAGGTTTACTGTATCCGTTGGAACTTCTTATTGACGATGAATAACAGAAATTGCATCGGAATTAAATGCAAAAGGCACAATGCCGACTTAAGGACAAGAAGACTGACTCTTGTTACTGTCTATTCTTAGAACCATTCCTGTAACACTAGTTATAGATTCCGATGCTTCACTCCAGGTTTACTGTATCCCTTGGACCTTCTTATTGACGATGAAACACAGAAACTGCATCGGAATGAAATTGAAAAGACACAATGCCGACTTAAGTACGAGAAGACTGACTCTTCTTACTGATAATAGTTTGAACCATTCCTGTGACAATAATTATAGATTCCGATGCTTCACTTCAGGTTTACTGTATCCCTTGGACCTTGTTATTGACGGTGACAAACAGAAATAGCATTGGAATTAAATACAAAATGCAAAATGCCAACTTTAGTACACGACGACTGACTCTCCTTATTGTCTATGTTTTGAACCATTCCTGTGACACTAGTTATAGATTCCGATGCTTCACTTCAGGTTTACCGTATCCCTCTGACCTTCTTATAGACGATGAAACACCGAAATTGCATCGGAATTAAATAGATAACTCACAATGCTGACTTAAGTACAAGAAGACTGACTCTTCTTACTATCTATGTTTTGAACCATTGCTGTGACACTAGTTATAGATTCCGATGCTTTACTCCAGGTTTACTGTATACCTTGGACCTTCTTATTGACGATGAAACACAGAAATTGCATCGGAATTAAATAGAAAAGGCACAATGCCGACTTAAGTACAAGAAGACAGACTCTTCTTTGTGATTATAGTTTGAACCAATGCTGTGACACTAGTTATAGATTCCGATGCTTAACTTCAGGTTTATTGTATACCTTGGACATTCTTATTGACGATGAAACACAGAAATTGCATCGGAATTAAATAAAAAAGGCACAATGTCGACTTAAGTACAAGAAGACTGACTCTTCTTACTGTCTATGTTTTCAACCATTCCTGTGACACTAGTTATAGATTCCGATGCTTCACTCCAGGTTTACTGTAACCCTTGGACCTTCTTATTGACGATGAAACACAGAAATTGCATCGGAATTAAATAGAAAAGGCACAATGCCGATTTAAGTACTAGGAGACTGACTCTTCTTACTGATTATGCTTTGTACCATTCCTGTGACACTAGTTATAGAGTCTGATGCTTCACTTCTGGTTTACTGTATCCCTTGGACCTTCTCATTGACGATGAATCACAGGAATAGCATCGGAATTAAATACAAAAGGCACAATGCCGACTTAAGTACAAGAAGACTGACCCTTCTTACTGTCTATATTTTGAACCATTCCAGTGACACTAGTTATATATTCCGATGCTTCACTTCAGGTTTGCTGTATTCCTTGAACCTTCTCATTGACGATGAAACACAGAAATTGCATCGAAAGTAAATTCAAAAGGCACAATGCCGACTTAAGTACAAGAAGACTGACTCTTCTTACTGTCTATGTTTTGAACCATTACTGTGACACTAGTTATAGATTCCTAAGCTTCACTCCAGGTTTATTGTATCCTTTGGACCTTCTTGTTGACGATGAAACACAGATATTGCATCGGAATTAAATACAAAAGGCACAATGCCGACTTAAGGACAAGAAGACTGACTCTTCTTACTGACTATGTTTTGAACCATTCCTGTGACACTAGTTATAGATTCCGATGGTTCACTTCAGGTTTACTGTATCCCTCTGACCGTCTTATTGACGATGAAACACAGAAATTGCATCGGAATTAAATAGAAAAGGCTCAATGTCGGCTTAAGTACAAGAAGACTGACTCTTCTTGCTGTCTATGTTTTGAACCATTCCTGTGACACTAGTTATAGTTTCCGATGCTTCACTCCAGGTTTACTGTAACCCTTGGACCTTCTTATTGACGATGAACACAGAAATTGCATCGCAATTAAATACAACTTAAGTACAAGAAGACTGACTCTTCCTACTGTTTATGTTTTGAACCATTCCTGTGACACTAGTTATAGATTCCGATGCTTCACTCCAGGTTTACTGTGACCCTTGGACCTTCTTATTGACGATGAAACACAGAAATTGCATCGGAATTAAAAAGAAAAGGCACAATGCCTACTTAAGTACAAGATGACTGACTCTTCTTACTGACTATGTTTTGAACCATTCCTGTGACACTAGTTATAGATTCCGATGCTTCACTTCAGGTTTACTGTATCCCTCTGACCATCTTATTGACGATGAAACACTGAAATTGCATCGGAATTAAATAGAAAACTCACAATGCCGACTTAAGTAAAGGAAGACTGAATCTTATTACTGTCTATGTTTTGAACCATTCCTGTGACACTAGTTATAGATTCCGATGCTTCACTCCAGGTTTACTGTATACCTTGGACCTTCTTATTGACAATGAAACACAGAAATTGCATCGGAATTAAATACAAAAGGCACAATGCCGACTTAAGTACAAGAAGACTGACTCTTCCGACTGTCTATGTTTTGAACCATTCCTGTGACACTAGTTATAGATTCCGATGCTTCACTTCAGGTTTACTGTATCCCTCTGACGTTATTGCCGATGAAACACAGAAATTGCATCGGAATTAAATACAAAAGGCACAATGCCGACTTAAGGACATGAAGACTGACTCTTCTTACTGACTATGTTTTGAAACATTCCTGTGACTCTAGTTATAGATTCAGGTGTTCACTTCAGGTTTACTGTATCCCTTGGATCTTCTTATTGACGATGAATCACAGGAATTGCATCGGAATTAAACACAAATTGCACAATGCCGACTTAAGTACAAGAAGACTGACTCTTCTTACTGACTATGTTTTGAACCATTCCTGTGACACTAGTTACAGATTCCGATGCTTCACTTCAGGTTTACTGTATCCCTCTGACCATCTTATTGACGATGAAACACTGAAATTGCATCGGAATTAAATAGAAAACTCACAATGCCGACTTAAGTAAAGGAAGACTGAATCTTCTTACTGTCTATGTTTTGAACCATTCCTGTGACACTAGTTATAGATTCCGATGCTTCACTCCAGGTTTACTGTATACCTTGGACCTTCTTATTGACAATGAAACACAGAAATTGCATCGGAATTAAATACAAAAGGCACAATGCCGACTTAAGGACAAGAAGACTGACTCTTCTTACTGACTATGTTTTGAACCATTCCTGTGACACTAGTTATAGATTCCGATGGTTCACTTCAGGTTTACTGTATCCCTCTGACCGTCTTATTGACGATGAAACACAGAAATTGCATCGGAATTAAATAGAAAAGGCTCAATGTCGGCTTAAGTACAAGAAGACTGACTCTTCTTGCTGTCTATGTTTTGAACCATTCCTGTGACACTAGTTATAGTTTCCGATGCTTCACTCCAGGTTTACTGTAACCCTTGGACCTTCTTATTGACGATGAAACACAGAAATTGCATCGCAATTAAATACAACTTAAGTACAAGAAGACTGACTCTTCCTACTGTTTATGTTTTGAACCATTCCTGTGACACTAGTTATAGATTCCGATGCTTCACTCCAGGTTTACTGTGACCCTTGGACCTTCTTATTGACGATGAAACACAGAAATTGCATCGGAATTAAAAAGAAAAGGCACAATGCCTACTTAAGTACAAGATGACTGACTCTTCTTACTGACTATGTTTTGAACCATTCCTGTGACACTAGTTATAGATTCCGATGCTTCACTTTAGGTTTACTGTATCCCTCTGACCATCTTATTGACGATGAAACACTGAAATTGCATCGGAATTAAATAGAAAACTCACAATGCCGACTTAAGTAAAGGAAGACTGAATCTTCTTACTGTCTATGTTTTGAACCATTCCTGTGACACTAGTTATAGATTCCGATGCTTCACTTCAGGTTTACTGTATCCCTCTGACGTTATTGCCGATGAAACACAGAAATTGCATCGGAATTAAATACAAAAGGCACAATGCCGACTTAAGGACATGAAGACTGACTCTTCTTACTGACTATGTTTTGAAACATTCCTGTGACTCTAGTTATAGATTCAGGTGTTCACTTCAGGTTTACTGTATCCCTTGGATCTTCTTATTGACGATGAATCACAGGAATTGCATCGGAATTAAACACAAATTGCACAATGCCGACTTAAGTACAAGAAGACTGACTCTTCTTACTGTCTATGGTTTGAACCATTCCAGTGACACTAGTTATAGATTCCGATGCTTCACTCCAGGTTTACTGTAACCCTTGGACCTTCTTATTGACGATGAAACACAGAAATTGCATCGGAATTAAATAGAAAACGCACAATGCCGATTTAAGTACAAGAAGACTGACTCTTCTTACTGATTATGCTTTGTACCATTCCTGTGACACTAGTTATAGAGTCTGATGCTTCACTTCTGGTTTACTGTATCCCTTGGACCTTCCCATTGACGATGAATCACAGGAATAGCATCGGAATTAAATACAAAAGGCACAATGCCGACTTAAGTACAAGAAGACTGACCCTTCTTACTGTCTATATTTTGAACCATTCCAGTGACACTAGTTATAGATTCCGATGCTTCACTTCAGGTTTGCTGTATTCCTTGAACCTTCTTATTGACGATGAAACACAGAAATTGCATCGAAAGTAAATTCAAAAGGCACAATGCCGACTTAAGTACAAGAAGACTGACTCTTCTTACTGTCTAGGTATCAACCATTGCTTTGACACTAGTTATAGATTCCGATGCTTCACTTCAGGGTTACTGTATCCCTCTGACCTTCTTATTGACGATGAAACACAGAAATTGCATCGGAATTAAATACAAAAGGCACAATGCCGACTTAAGTACAAGGAGACTGACGCTTCTTACTGTCAATGTTTTGAACCATTCCTGTGACACTAGTTATAGATTCCGATGCTTCACTCCAGTTTTACTGTATACCTTGGACCTTCTTGTTGACGATGAAACACAGAAATTGCATCGGAATTAAATAGAAAAGGCACAATGCCGACTTAAGTACAAGAAGACTGACACTTCTTAGAGATTATAGTTTGAACCATTGCTGTGACACTAGTTATAGATTCCGATGCTTTACTTCAGGTTTACTGTATACCTTGGACATTCTTATTGACGATGAAACACAGAAATTGCATCGGAATTAAATAGAAAAGGCTCAATGTCGACTTAAGTACAAGAAGACTGACTCTTCTTGCTGTCTATGTTTTGAACCATTCCTGTGACACTAGTTATTGTTTCCGATGCTTCACTCCAGGTTTACTGTAACCCTTGGACCTTCTTATTGACGATGAAACACAGAAATTGCACCGCAATTAAATACAACGTAAGTACAAGAAGACTGACTCTTCCTACTGTTTATGTTTGGAACCATTCCTGTGACACTAGTTATAGATTCCGATGCTTCACTCCAGGTTTACTGTGACCCTTGGACCTTCTTATTGATGATGAAACACAGAAATTGCATCGGAATTAAAAAGAAAAGGCACAATGCCTACTTAAGTACAAGATGACTGACTCTTCTTACTGACTATGTTTTGAACTATTCCTGTGACACTAGTTATAGATTCCGATGCTTCACTTCAGGTTTACTGTATCCCTCTGACCTTCTTATTGACGATGAAACACCGAAATTGCATCGGAATTAAATAGAAAACTATCAATGCCGACGTAAGTACAAGAAGACTGAATCTTCTTACTGTCTATGTTTTGAACCATTCCTGTGACACTAGTTATAGATTCCGATGCTTCACTCCAGGTTTACTGTATCCCTTGGACCTTCTTATTGACGATGAATAACAGAAATTGCATCGGAATTAAATACAAAAGGCACAATGCCGACTTAAGGACAAGAAGACTGACTCTTCTTACTGTCTATTCTTTGAACCATTCCTGTGACACTAGTTATAGATCCCGATGCTTCCCTCCAGGTTTACTGTATCCCTTGGACCTTCTTATTGACGGAGAAACACAGAAACTGCATCGGAATGAAATTCAAAAGACACAATGCCGACTTAAGTACGAGAAGACTGACTCTTCTTACTGATAATAGTTTGAACCATTCCTGTGACAATAGTTATAGATTCCGATGCTTCACTTCAGGTTTACTGTATCCCTTGGACCTTGTTATTGACGGAGACACACAGAAATAGCATTGGAATTAAATACAAAATGCAAAATGCCAACTTCAGTACACGACGACTGACTCTCCTTATTGTCTATGTTTTGAACCATTCCTGTGACACTAGTTATAGATTCCGATGCTTCACTTCAGGTTTACCGTATCCCTCTGACATTCTTATAGACGATGAAACACCGAAATTGCATCGGAATTAAATAGATAACTCACAATGCTGACTTAAGTACAATAAGACTGACTCTTCTTACTATCTATGTTTTGAACCATTGCTGTGACACTAGTTATAGATTCCGATGCTTTACTCCAGGTTTACTGTATACCTTGGACCTTCTTATTGACGATGAAACACAGAAATTACATCGGAAATAAATAGAAAAGGCACAATACCGACTTAAGTACAAGAAGACTGACTCTTCTTTGTGATTATAGTTTGAACCAATGCTGTGACACTAGTTATAGATTCCGATGCCTTACTTCAGGTTTATTGTATACCTTGGACATTCTTATTGACGATGAAACACATAAATTGCATCGGAATTAAATAAAAAAGGCACAATGTCGACTTAAGTACAAGAAGACTGACTCTTCTTACTGTCTATGTTTTCAACCATTCCTGTGACACTAGTTATAGATTCTGATGCTTCACTCCAGGTTTACTGTAACCCTTGGACCTCCTTATTGACGATGAAACACAGAAATTGCATCGGAATTAAATAAAAAAGGCACAATGCCGACTTAAGTACAAGAAGACTGACCCTTCTTACTGTCTATATTTTGAACCATTCCAGTGACACTAGTTATAGATTCCGATGCTTCACTTCAGGTTTGCTGTATTCCTTGAACCTTCTTATTGACGACGAAACACAGAAATTGCATCGAAAGTAAATTCAAAAGGCACAATGCCGACTTAAGTACAAGAAGACTGACTCTTCTTACTGTCTATGTTTTGAACCATTACTGTGACACTAGTTATAGATTTATAAGCTTCACTCCAGGTTTATTGTATCCTTTGGACCTTCTTGATGACGATGAAACACAGATATTGCATCGGAATTAAATACAAAAGGCACAATGTCGACATAAGGACAAGAAGACTGACTCTTCTTACTGACTATGTTTTGAACCATTCCTGTGACACTAGTTATAGATTCCGATGGTTCACTTCAGGTTTACTGTATCCCTCTGACCGTCTTATTGACGATGAAACACAGAAATTGCATCGGAATTAAATACAAAATGCACAATGCCGACTTAAGTACAAGAAGACTGACTCTTCTTACTGTCTAGGTATCAACCATTGCTTTGACACTAGTTATAGATTCCGATGCTTCACTTCAGGGTTACTGTATCCCTCTGACCTTCTTATTGACGAAGAAACACAGAAATTGCATCGGAATTAAATACAAAAGGCACAATGCCGACTTAAGTACAAGGAGACTGACTCTTCTTACTGTCTATGTTTTGAACCATTCCTGTGACACTAGTTATAGATTCCGATGCTTCACTTCAGGTTTACTGTATCCCTCTGACGTTATTGCCGATGAAACACAGAAATTGCATCGGAATTAAATACAAAAGGCACAATGCCGACTTAAGGACATGAAGACTGACTCTTCTTACTGACTATGTTTTGAAACATTCCTGTGACTCTAGTTATAGATTCCGATGTTCACTTCAGGTTTACTGTATCCGTTGGATCTTCTTATTGACGATGAATCACAGGAATTGCATCGGAATTAAACACAAAATGCACAATGCCGACTTAAGTACAAGAAGACTGACTCTTCTTACTGTCTATGTTTTGAACCATTCCAGTGTCACTAGTTATAGATTCCGATGCTTCACTTCAGGTTTACTGTATACCTTGGACTTTCTTATTGACGATGAAACACAGAAATTGCATCGAAATTAAATACATACGGCACAATGCCGACTTAAGTACAAGAAGACTGACTCTTCTTAGAGTCTATGTTTTGAACCATTACTGTGACACTAGTTATAGATTCCGATGCTTCACTCCAGGTTTACTGTATCCCTTGTACCTTCTTGTTGACGATGAAACACAGAAATTGCATCGGAATTAAATACAAAAGGCACAATCCCGACTTAAGGACATGAAGACTGACTCTTCTTACTGTCTATGTTTTGAACCATTCCTGTGACACTAGTTATAGATTCCGATGCTTCACTTCAGGTTTACTGTATCCCTCTGACCTTCTTATTGACGATGAAACACAGAAATTGCATCGGAATTAAATACAAAAGGCGCAATGCCGACTTAAGTACAAGAAGACTGACTCTTCTTACTGTCTATGTTTCAACCATTCCTGTGATACTAGTTATTGATTCCGATGCTTCACTCCAGGTTTACTGTATCCCTTGGACCTTCTTATTGACGATGAAACACAGAAACTGCATCGGAATGAAATAGAAAAGGCACAATACCGAATTAAGTACAAGAGGACTGGCTTTCTTACTGATAATAGTTTGAACCATGCCGGTGACAATAGTTATAGATTCCGATGCTTCACTTCCGGTTTACTGTATCCCCCTGACCTTCTTATTAACGATGAAACACAGTAATTGCATCGGAATTAAAAAGAAAACTCACAATGCCGACTTAAGTACAAGAAGACTGACTCTTCTTACTGTCTATGTTTTGAACCATTCCTGTAACACTAGTTATAGATTCCGATGCTTCACTCCAGGTTTACTGTATCCCTTGGACCTACTTATTGACGATGAAACACAGAAATTGCATTGGAATTAAATAGAAAAGGCACAATGCCGACTTAAGTACAAGAACACTGACTCTTCTTAGTGATTATAGTTTGAACCATTGCTGTGACACTAGTTATAGATTCCGATGCTATACTTCAGGTTTACTGTATACCTTGGACCTTCTTATTAACGATGAAACACAGAAATTGCATCGGAATTAAATAGAAAAGGCACAATGCCGACTTAAGTACAAGAAGACTGACTCTTCCCACTGTCTATGTTTAGAACCTTTCCTGTGACACTAGATTTGGATTCCGATGCTTCACTTCAGGCTTACTGTATCCCTCTGACCTTCTTATTGAAAATGAAACAGAGAAATTGCATCGGAATTAAATACAAAAGGCACAATGCCGACTTAAGTACAAGAAGACTGACTCTTCCTACTGTCTATGTTTTGAATCATTCCTGTGACACTAGTTATAGATTCCGATGCTTCACTTTCTGTTTACTGTATCCCTCTGACTATATTGCCGATGAAACACAGAAATTGCATCGGAAGTAAATACAAAAGGCACAATGCCGACTTAAGTACATGAAGACTGACTCTTCTTACTGACTATGTTTTGAACCATTCCTGTGACTCTAGTTATAGATTCCGTTGCTTCACTTCAGGTTTACTGTATCCCTCTGACCTTCTTATTGACGATGAAACACAGAAATTGCATCGTAATTAAATACAAAAGCCACAATGCCGACTTAAGTACAAGAAGACTGACTCTTCTTACTGTCTATGATTTGAACCATTCCTGTGACACTAGTTATGGAGTCCGATGCTTCACTTCAGGTTTACTGTATCCCTTGGAACTTCTTATTGACGATGAATCACAGAAATTGCATCGGAATTAAATACAAAAGGCACAATGCCGACTTAAGGACAAGAAGACTGACTCTTCTTACAGTCTATATTTTGAACCATTCCAGTGACACTAGTTATATTTTCCGATGCTTCACTTCAGGTTTATTGAATTCCTTGGACCTTCTTCTTGACGATGAAACGCAGAAATTTCATCATAATTAAATACAAAAGGCACAATGCCGACTTAAGTACAAGAAGACTGACTCTTCCTACTGTCTATGTTTTGAACCAATTCTGTGACACTAGTAATAGAGTCCGGTGCTTCACTTCAGGTTTACTGTATCCCTTGGACCTTCTTATTGACGATGAATCACAGGAATTGCATCGGAATTAAATACAAAAGGCACAATGCCGAATTAAGTACAAGAAGACTGACTCTTCTTACTGTCTATACTTTGAACCATTCCAGTGACACTAGTTATAGATTCCGATGCTTCATTTCAGGTTTACTGTATTCCTTGGACCTTCTTATTGACGATGAACACTGAAATTTCATCGAAATTAAATACAAAAGGCACAATGCCGACTTAAGTACAAGAAGACTGACTCTTCCTACTGTCTATGTTTTAACCAATTCTGTGACACTAGTAATAGAGTCCGGTGCTTCACTTCAGGTTTACTGTATCCCTTGGACCTTCTTATTGACGATGAATCACAGGAATTGCATCGGAATTAAATACAAAAGGCACAATGCCGAATTAAGTACAAGAAGACTGACTCTTCTTACTGTCAATGTTTTGAACCACTACTGTGACATTAGTTATAGATTCCGATGCTTCACTCCAGGTTTACTGTATCCCTTGGACCTTCTTGTTGACGATAACACAGAAATTGCATCGGAATTAAGTAAAAAAGGCACCATGCCGACTTATGGACAAGAAGACTGACTCTTCTAGTTGACTACGTTTTGAACCATTCCTGTGACACTAGTTATAGATTCCGATGCTTCACTTCAGGTTTACTGTATCCTTCTGACCTTCTTATTGACGATGAAACACAGAAATTGCATCGGAATTAAATACAAAAGCACAATGCCGACTTAAGTACAAGAAGACTGACTCTTCTTACTGTCTATGTTTCAACCATTCCTGTGACACTAGTTATAGATTCCGATGCTTCACTTCAGGTTTACTGTATCCCTCTGACCTTCTTATTGACGATGAAACATAGAAATTGCATCGGAATTAAATACAAAATGCACAATGCCGACTTAAGTACAAGAAGACTGACTCTTCTTACTGTCTATTCTTTGAACCATTCCTGTGACACTAGTTATAGATTCCGATGCTTCACTCCAGGTTTACTGTATCCCTTGGACCTTCTTATTGACGATGAAACACAGAAACTGCATCGGAATGAAATTGAAAAGGCACAATATCGACTTAAGTACAAGAAGATTGACTCTTCCTACTGATAATAGTTTGAACCATTCCTGATACAATAGTTATAGATTCCAATGCTTCACTTCAGGTTTACTGTATCCCTTGGACCTTGTTATTGACGGTGACACACAGAAATAGCATTGGAATTAAATACAAAAGGCAAAATGCCAACTTTAGTACACGACGACTGACACTTCTTATTGTCTATGTTTTGAACCATTCCTGTGACACTAGTTATAGATTCCGATGCTTCACTCCAGGTTTACTGTATACCTTGGACCATCTTATTGACGATGAAACACAGAAATTGCATCGGAATTAAATAGAAAAGGCACAATGCCGACTTATGTACAGGAAGACAGACTCTTCTTTGTGATTATAGTTTGAACCATTGCTGTGACACTAGTTATAGATTCCGATGCTTTACTTCAGGTTTACTGTATACCTAGGACTTTCTTATTGACGATGAAACACAGAAATTGCATCGGAATTAAATAAAAAATGCACAATGTCGACTTAAGTACAAGAAGACTGACTCTTCTTACTGTCTATGTTTGAACCATTCCTGTGACACTAGTTATAGATTCCGATGCTTCACTCCAGATTTACTGTAACCCTTGGACCTTCTTATTGACGATGAAACATAGAAATTGCATCGGAATTAAATAGAAAAGGCACAATGCCGACTTAAGTACAAGAAGACTGACTCTTCTTACTGACTATGATTTGTACCATTCCTGTGACACTAGTTATAGATTACGATGCTTCACTTCAGGTTTACTGTATACCTTGTACCTTCTTATTGACGATGAAACACAGAAATTGCATCGGAATTAAATACAAAAGGCACAATGCCGACTTAAGTACAAGAAGACTGACTCTTCCTACTGTCTATGTTTTGAACCAATTCTGTGACACTAGTTATAGAGTCCGATGCTTCACTTCAGGTTTACTGTATCCCTTGGACCTTCTTATTGACGATGAAACACAGAAATTCCATCGAAATTAAATACAAAAGGCACAATGCCGACTGAAGTACAAGAAGACTGACTCTTCATACTGTCTATGTATCAACCATTCCTGTGACACTAGTTATATATTCCGATGCTTCACTTCAGGGTTACTGCATCCCTCTGACCTTCATATTGACGATGAAACACAGAAATTGCATCGCAATTAAATACAAAAGGCACAATGCCGACTTAAGTACAAGAAGACTGACTCTTCTTACTGACTATTCTTTGAACCATTCCTGTGACACTAGTTATAGATTCCGATGCTTCACTCCAGGTTTACTCTATCCCTTGGACCTTCTTATTGACGATGAAACACAGAAACTGCATCGGAATGAAATAGAAAAGGCACAATGCCGACTTAAGTACAAGAAGACTGACTCTTCTTACTGTCTATGATTTGAACCATTCGTGTGACACAAGTTATAGATTCCGATGCTTCACTCCAGGTTTACTGTATACCTTGGACCTTCTTATTGACGATGAAACACAGAAATTGCATCGGAATTAAACAGAAAAAGCACAATGCCGACTTAAGTAAAAGAAGACTGACTCTTCTTAGAGATTATAGTTTGAACCATTGCTGTGACACTAGTTATAGATTCCGATGCTTTACTTCAGGCTTACTGTATACCCTGGACATTCTTATTGACGATGAAACACAGAAATTGCATCGGAATTAAATAGAAAAGGCTCAATGTCGACTTAAGTACAAGACGACTGACTCTTCTTGCTGTCTATGTTTTGAACCATTCTTGTGACACTAGTTATAGATTCCGATGCTTCACTCCAGGTTTACTGTAATCCTTGGACCTTCTTATTGTCGATGAAACACAGAAATTGCATTGGAATTAAATACAAAAGGCACAATACCGACTTAAGTACAAGAAGACTGCCTCTTCCTACTGTCTATGTTTTGAACCATTCCTGTGACACTAGTTATAGATTCCGATGCTTCACTCCAGGTTTACTGTGACCCTTGGACCTTCTTATTGACGATGAAACACAGAAATTGCATCGGAATTAAATAGAAAAGGCACAATGCCGACTTATGTACAAGATGACTGACTCTTCTTACTGACTATGTTTTGAACCATTCCTGTGACACTAGTTATAGATTCCGATGCTTCACTTCAGGATTACTGTATCCCTCTGACCTTATTGCCGATGAAACACAGAAATTGCATCGGAATTAAATACAAAAGGCACAATGCCGACTTAAGGACATGAAGACTGACTCTTCTTACTGACTATGTTTTGAAACATTCCTGTGACTCTAGTTATAGATTCCGATGCTTCACTTCAGGTTTATTGTATCCCTTGGATCTTCTTATTGCCGATGAATCACAGGAATTGCATCGGAATTTAACACAAAATGCACAATGCCGACTTAAGTACAAGAAGTCTGACTCTTCTTACTGTCTATATTTTGAACCATTCCAGTTACACTAGTTATAGATTCCGATGCTTCACTTCAGGTTTACTGTATTCCTTGGACTTTCTTCTTGACGATGAAACACAGAAATTGCATCAAAATTAAATACAAAAGGCACATTGCCGACTTAAGTACAAGAAGACTGACTCTTCTTACTGTCTATGTTTTGAACCATTACTCTGACACTAGTTATAGATTCCAATGCTTCACTCCAGGTTTACTGTATCCCTTGTACCTTCTTGTTAACGATGAAACACAGAAATTGCATTGGAAATAAATACAAAAGGCACAATGCCGACTTAAGGACAAGAAGACTGATTCTTCTTACTGTCTATGTTTTGAACCATTCCTGTGACACTAGTTATAGATTCCGATGCTTCACTCCAGGTTTACTGTAACCCTTGGACCTTCTTATTGACGATGAAACACAGGAATTGCATCGGTATTAAATACAAAAGGCACAATGCCGACTTAAGTACAAGAAGTCTGACTCTTCTTACTGTCTATATTTTGAACCATTCCAGTGACACTAGTTATAGATTCCGATGCTTCACTTCAGGTTTACTTTATTCCTTGGACTTTCTTATTGACGATGAAACACAGAAATTGCATCGAAATTAAATACAAAAGGCGCAATGCCGACTTAAGTACAAGAAGACTGACTCTTCTTACTGTCTATATTTTGAACCATTCCAGTGACACTAGTTATAGATTCCGATGCTTCACTTCAGGTTTACTGTATTCCTTGGACTTTCTTATTGACGATGAAACTCAGAAATTGCATCGAAATTAAATACAAAAGGCACAATGCCGACTTAAGTACAAGAAGACTGACTCTTCTTACTGTCTATGTTTTGAACCATTCCAGTGACACTAGTTATAGATTCCGATGCTTCACTTCAGGTTTACTGTATTCCTTGGACTTTCTTATTGACGATGAAACACAGAAATTGCATCGAAATTAAATACAAAAGGCACAATGCCGACTTAAGTACAAGAAGACTGACTCTTCTTACTGTCTATGTTTTGAACCATTACTGTGACACTTGTTATAAATTCCAATGCTTCACTCCAGGTTTACTGTATCCCTTGTACCTTCTTGTTGACGATGAAACACAGAAATTGCATTGGAATTAAGTACAAGAGGCACAATGCCGACTTAAGTACAAGAAGACTGACTCGTCTTACTGTCTATGTTTTGAACCATTACTGTGACACTAGTTATAGATTCCAATGCTTCACTCCAGGTTTACTGTATCCCTTGTACCTTCTTGTTGACGATGAAACACAGAAATTGCATTGGAATTAAATACAAAAGGCACAATGCCAACTTAAGGACAAGAAGACTGACTCTTCTTACTGTCTATGTTTTGAACCATTCCTGTGATACTAGATATAGATTCCGATGCTTCACTTCAGGTTTACTGTATCCCTCTGACCTTTTTGCCGATGAAACACAGAAATTGCATCGAAATTAAATACAAAAGGCACAATGCCGACTTAAGTACAAGAAGACTGACTCTTCTTACTGTCTATGTTTTGAACCATTCCATTGACACTAGTTATAGATTCCGATGCTTCACTTCAGGTTTACTTTATTCCTTGGACTTTCTTATTGACGATGAAACACAGAAATTGCATCGAAATTAAATACAAAAGGCGCAATGCCGACTTAAGTACAAGAAGACTGACTCTTCTTACTGACTATGTTTTGAAACATTCCTGTGACTCTAGTTATAGATTCCGATGCTGAACTTCAGGTTTACTGTATCCCTTGGACCTTCTTATTGAAGATGAATCACAGGAATTGCATCGGAATTAAACACAAAATGCACAATGCCGACTTAAGTACAAGAAGTCTGACTCTTCCTACTGTCTATATTTTGAACCATTCCAGTGACACTAGTTATAGATTCCGATGCTTCACTTCAGGTTTACTGTACACCTTGGACATTCTTATTGACGATGAAACACAGAAATTGCATCGGAATTAAATAGAAAAGGCTCAATGTCGACTTAAGTACAAGAAGACTGACTCTTCTTACTGTCTATGTTTTGAACCATTCCTGTGACACTAGTTATAGATTCCGATGCTTCACTTCAGGTTTACCGTATCCCTCTGACCTTATTGACGATGAAACACAGAAATTGCATCGGAATTAAATACAAAAGGCACAATGCCGACTTAAGTACAAGAAATCTGACTCTTCTTACTGTCTATGTTTTGAACCATTCCTGTGACACTAGTTATAGATTCCGATGCTTCACTCCACGTTTACTGTATCCCTTGGACCTTCTTATTGACGATGAAACACAGAAATTGAATCGAAATTAAATAGAAAAGGCACAATGCCGACTTAAGTACAAGAAGACTGACACTTCTTAGTGATTATATATTGAACCATTGCTGTGACACTAGTTATAGATTCCGATGCTTCACTTCAGGTTTACTGTATTCCTTGGACTTTCTTATTGACGATGAAACACAGAAATTGCATCGAAATTAAATACAAAAGGCACAATGCCGACTTAAGTACAAGAAGACTGACTCTTCTTACTGTCTATGTTTTGAACCATTACTGTGACACTTGTTATAAATTCCAATGCTTCACTCCAGGTTTACTGTATCCCTTGTACCTTCTTGTTGACGATGAAACACAGAAATTGCATTGGAATTAAATACAAAAGGCACAATGCCAACTTAAGGACAAGAAGACTGACTCTTCTTACTGTCTATGTTTTGAACCATTCCTGTGATACTAGATATAGATTCCGATGCTTCACTTCAGGTTTACTGTATCCCTCTGACCTTTTTGCCGATGAAACACAGAAATTGCATCGGAATTAAATACAAAAGACACAATGCCGACTTAAGGACATGAAGACTGACTCTTCTTACTGACTATGTTTTGAAACATTCCTGTGACTCTAGTTATAGATTCCGATGGTTAACTTCAGGTTTACTGTATCCCTTGGACCTTCTTATTGACGATGAATCACAGGAATTGCATCGGAATTAAACACAAAATGCACAATGCCGACTTAAGTACAAGAAGTCTGACTCTTCTTACTGTCTATATTTTGAACCATTCCATTGACACTAGTTATAGATTCCGATGCTTCACTTCAGGTTTACTTTATTCCTTGGACTTTCTTATTGACGATGAAACACAGAAATTGCATCGAAATTAAATACAAAAGGCGCAATGCCGACTTAAGTACAAGAAGACTGACTCTTCTTACTGACTATGTTTTGAAACATTCCTGTGACTCTAGTTATAGATTCCGATGCTGAACTTCAGGTTTACTGTATCCCTTGGACCTTCTTATTGAAGATGAATCACAGGAATTGCATCGGAATTAAACACAAAATGCACAATGCCGACTTAAGTACAAGAAGTCTGACTCTTCCTACTGTCTATATTTTGAACCATTCCAGTGACACTAGTTATAGATTCCGATGCTTCACTTCAGGTTTACTGTACACCTTGGACATTCTTATTGACGATGAAACACAGAAATTGCATCGGAATTAAATAGAAAAGGCTCAATGTCGACTTAAGTACAAGAAGACTGACTCTTCTTACTGTCTATGTTTTGAACCATTCCTGTGACACTAGTTATAGATTCCGATGCTTCACTTCAGGTTTACCGTATCCCTCTGACCTTATTGACGATGAAACACAGAAATTGCATCGGAATTAAATACAAAAGGCACAATGCCGACTTAAGTACAAGAAATCTGACTCTTCTTACTGTCTATGTTTTGAACCATTCCTGTGACACTAGTTATAGATTCCGATGCTTCACTCCACGTTTACTGTATCCCTTGGACCTTCTTATTGACGATGAAACACAGAAATTGAATCGAAATTAAATAGAAAAGGCACAATGCCGACTTAAGTACAAGAAGACTGACACTTCTTAGTGATTATATATTGAACCATTGCTGTGACACTAGTTATAGATTCCGATGCTTTACTTCAGGTTTACTGTACACCTTGGACATTCTTATTGACGATGAAACACTGAAATTGCATCGGAATTAAATAGAAAAGGCTCAATTTCGACTTAAGTACAAGAAGACTGACTCTTCTTACTGTCTATGTTTTGAACCATTCCTGTGACACTAGTTATAGATTCCGATGCTTCACTTCAGGTTTACCGTATCCCTCTGACCTTATTGACGATGAAACACAGAAATTGCATCGGAATTAAATACAAAAGGCACAATGCCGACTTAAGTACAAGAAGTCTGACTCTTCTTACTGTCTATATTTTGAACCATTCCAGTGACACTAGTTATAGATTCCGATGCTTCACTTCAGGTTTACTGTATTCCTTGGACTTTCTTATTGACGATGAAACACAGAAATTGTATCGAAATTAAATACAAAGGGCGCAATGCCGACTTAAGTACAAGAAGACTGACTCTTCCTACTGTCTATGTTTTGAACCATTCCTGTGACACTAGTTATAGATTCCGATGCTTCACTTCAGGTTTACTGTATCCCTCTGACCTTATTGCCGATGAAACACAGAAATTGCATCGGAATTAAATACAAAAGGCACAATGCCGACTGAAAGGCATGAAGACTGATTCTTCTTACTGACTATGTTTTGAAACATTCCTGTGACTCTAGTTATAGATTCCGATGTTTCACTTCAGTTTTACTGTATCCCTTGGATCTTCTTATTGACAATGAATCACAGGAATTGCATCGGAATTAAACACAAAATGCACAATGCCGACATAAGTACAAGAAGTCTGACTCTTCTTACTGTCTATATTTTGAACCATTCCAGTGACACTAGTTATTGATTCCGATGCTTCACTTCAGGTTTACTGTATTCCTTGGACTTTCTTATTGACGATGAAACAGAGAAATTGCATCGAAATTAAATACAAAAGTCACAATGCCGACTTAAGTACAAGAAGACTGACTCTTCTTACTGTCTATGTTTTGAACCATTCCTGTGACACTAGTTATAGATTCCGATGCTTCACTCCACGTTTACTGTATCCCTTGGACCTTCTTATTGACGATGAAACACAGAAATTGAATCGGAATTAAATAGAAAAGGCACAATGCCGACTTAAGTACAAGAAGACTGACTCTTCTTAGTGATTATATATTGAACCATTGCTGTGACACTAGTTATAGATTCCGATGCTTCCCTTCAGGTTTACTGTATCCCTCTGACCTTCTTATTGACGATGAAACACAGAAATTGCATCGGAATTAAATACAAAAGGCACAATGCCGACTTAAGGACAAGAAGACTGACTCTTCTTACTGTCTATGTTTTGAACCATTCCTGTGACACTAGTTATAGATTCCGATGCTTCACTTCAGGTTTACTGTATCCCTCTGACCTTATTGCCGATGAAACACAGAAATTGCATCGGAATTAAATACAAAAGACACAATGCCGACTTAAGGACGTGAAGACTGACTCTTCTTACTGACTATGTTTTGAAACATTCCTGTGACTCTAGTTATAGATTCCGATGCTTAACTTCAGGTTTACAGTATCCCTTGGACCTTCTTATTGAAGATGAATCACAGGAATTGCATCGGAATTAAACACAAAATGCACAATGCCGACTTAAGTACAAGAAGTCTGACTCTTCTTACTGTCTATATTTTGAACCATTCCAGTGACACTAGTTATAGATTCCGATGCTTCACTTCAGGTTTACTGTACACCTTGGACATTCTTATTGACGATGAAACACAGAAATTGCATCGGAATTAAATAGAAATGGCTTAATGTAGACTTAAGTACAAGAAGACTGACTCTTCTTACTGTCTATGTTTCAACCATTCCTGTGATACTAGTTATTGATTCCGATGCTTCACTCCAGGGTTACTGTATCCCTTGGACCTTCTTATTGACGATGAAACACAGAAACTGCATCGGAATGTAATAGGAAAGGCACAATGCCGACTTAAGTACAAGAGGACTGACTCTTCTCACTGATAATAGTTTGAACCATTCGGGTGACAATAGTTATAGATTCCGATGCTTCACTTCAGGTTTACTGTATCCCTTGGACCTTCTTATTGACGATGAATCACAGGAATTGCATCGGAATTAAACACAAAATGCACAATGCCGACTTAAGTACAAGAAGTCTGACTCTTCTTACTGTCTATGTTTTGAACCATTCCTGTGACACTAGTTATAGATTCCGATGCTTCCCTCCACGTTTACTGTATCCCTTGGACCTTCTTATTGACGATGAAACACAGAAATTGAATCGGAATTAAATAGAAAAGGCACAATGCCGACTTAAGTACAAGATGACTGACTCTTCTTAGTGATTATATATTGAACCATTGCTGTGACACTAGTTATAGATTCCGATGCTTTACTTCAGGTTTACTGTACACCTTGGACATTCTTATAGACGATGAAACACAGAAACTGCATCGGAATTAAATAGAAAAGGCTCAATGTCGACTTAAGTACAAGAAGACTGACTCTTCTTACTGTCTATGTTTTGAACCATTCCTGTGTCACTAGTTATAGATTCCGATGCTTCACTTCAGGTTTACCGTATCCCTCTGACCTTATTGACGATGAAACACAGAAATTGCATCGGAATTAAATACAAAAGGCACAATGCCGACTTAAGTACAAGAAGTCTGACTCTTCTTACTGTCTATATTTTGAACCATTCCAGTGACACTAGTTATTGATTCTGATGCTTCACTTCAGGTTTACTGTATTCCTTGGACTTTCTTATTGACGATGAAACACAGAAATTGCATCGAAATTAAATACAAAAGGCACAATGCCGACTTAAGTACAAGAAGTCTGACTCTTCTTACTGTCTATATTTTGAACCATTCCAGTGACACTAGTTATTGATTCTGATGCTTCACTTCAGGTTTACTGTATTCCTTGGACTTTCTTATTGACGATGAAACACAGAAATTGCATCGAAATTAAATACAAAAGGCACAATGCCGACTTAAGTACAAGAAGACTGACTCTTCTTACTGTCTATGTTTTGAACCATTCCTGTGACACTAGTTATAGATTCCGATGCTTCACTCCACGTTTACTGTATCCCTTGGACCTTCTTATTGACGATGAAACACAGAAATTGAATCGGAATTAAATAGAAAAGGCACAATGCCGTCTTAAGTACATGAAGACTGACTCTTCTTAGTGATTATATATTGAACCATTGCTGTGACACTAGTTATAGATTGCGATGCTTTCCTTCAGGTTTACTGTATCCCTCTGACCTTCTTATTGACGATGAAACACAGAAATTGCATCGGAATTAAATACAAAAGGCACAATGCCGACTTAAGGACAAGAAGTCTGACTCTTCTTACTGTCTATGTTTTGAACCATTCCTGTGACACTAGTTATAGATTCCGATGCTTCACTCCACGTTTACTGTATCCCTTGGACCTTCTTGTTGACGATGAAACACAGAAATTGCATCGGATGTAAATAGAAAAGGCACAATGCCGACTTAAGTCAAAGAAGACTGACTCTTCTTAGTGATTATATATTGAACCATTGCTGTGACACTAGTTATAGATTCCGATGCTTTACTTCAGGTTTACTGTATACCTTGGACATTCTTATTGACGATGAAACACAGAAATTTCATCGGAATTAAATAGAAAAGGCTCAATGTCGACTTATGTACAAGAAGACTGACTCTTCTTACTGTCTATGTTTTGAACCATTCCTGTGACACTAGTTATAGATTCCGATGCTTCACTTCAGGTTTACTGTATCCCTCTGACCTTATTGCCGATGAAACACAGAAATTGCATCGGAATTAAATACAAAAGGTACAATGCCGACTTAAGGACATGAAGACTGACTCTTCTTACTGACTATGTTTTGAAACATTCCTGTGACTCTAGTTATAGATTCCGATGCTTCACTTCAGGTTTACTGTATTCCTTGGACTTTCTTATTGACGATGAAACACAGAAATTGCATCGAAATTAAATACAAAAGGCACAATGCCGACTTAAGTACAAGAAGACTGACTCTTCTTACTGTCTATGTTTTGAACAATTACTGTGACACTAGTTATAGATTCCGATGCTTCACTCCAGGTTTACTGTATCCCTTGTACCTTCTTGTTGACGATGAAACACAGAAACTGCATTGGAATTAAATACAAAAGGCACAATGCCGACTTCAGGACAAGAAGACTGACTCTTCTTACTGTCTATGTTTTGAACCATTCCTGTGACACTAGTTATAGATTCCGATGCTTCCTTTCAGGTTTACTGTATCCCTCTGACCTTCTTATTGACGATGAAACACAGAAATTGCATCGGAATTAAATACAAAAGGCACAATGCCGACTTAAGTACAAGATGACTGACTCTTCTTAGAGATTATAGTTTGAACCATTGCTGTGACACTAGTAATAGATTCCGATGCTTTACTTCAGATTTACAGTATACCTTGGACATTTTTATTGACGATGAAACACAGAAATTGCATCGGAATTAAGTAGAAAAGGCTCAATGTCGACTTATGTACAAGAAGACTGACTCTTCTTGCTGTCTATGTTTTGAACCATTCCTGTGACTCTAGTTATAGATTCCGATGATTCACTTCAGGTTTACTGTATCCCATGGATCTTCTTATTGACGATGAATCACCGGAATTGCATCGGAATTAAACACAAATTGCACAATGCCGACTTAAGTACAAGAAGTATGACTCTTCTTACTGTCTATATTTTGAACCATTCCAGTGACACTAGTTATAGATTCCGATGCTTCACTTCAGGTTTACTGTATCCCTCTGACCTTCTTATTGAGGTTGAAACACAGAAATTGCATCGGAATTAAATACAAAAGGCGCAATGCCGACTTAAGTACAAGAAGACTGACTCTTCTTACTGTCTATGTTTCAACCATTCCTGTGACACTAGTTATAGATTCCGATGCTTCACTCCAGGTTTACTGCATCCCTTGGACCTTCTTGTTGACGATGAAACACAGAAATTGCATCGGAATTAAATAGAAAAGGCACAATGCCGACTTAAGTACAAGAAGACTGACTCTTCTTAGTGATTATATATTGAACCATTGCTGTGACACTAGTTATAGATTCCGATGCTTTACTTCAGGTTTACTGTATACCTTGGACATTCTTATTGATGATGAAACACAGAAATTGCATCGGAATTAAGTAGAAAAGGCTCATTGTCGACTTAAGTACAAGAAGACTGACTCTTCTTACTGTCTATGTTTTGAACCATTCCTGTGACACTAGTTATAGATTCCGATGCATCACTTCAGGTTTACTGTATCCCTCTGACCTTATTGCCGATGAAACACAGAAATTGCATCGGAATTAAATACAAAAGGCACAATGCCGACTTAAGGACAAGAAGACTGACTCTTCTTACTGACTATGATTTGAAACACTCCTGTGACTCTAGTTATAGATTCCGATGCTTCACTTCAGGTTTACTGTATCCCTCTGACCTTATTGCCGATGAAACACAGAAAATGCATCGGAATTAAATAGAAAAAGCACATAGCCGACTTAAGTACAAGAAGACTGTCTCTTCTTAGTGATTATAGTTTGAACCATTGCTGTGACACTAGTTATAGATTCCGATGCTTTACTTCAGGTTTACTGTATACCTTGGACATTCTTATTGACGATGAAACACAGATATTGCATCGGAATTAAATACAAAAGGCACAATGTCGACTTAAGTACAAGAAGACTGACTCTTCTTACTGTCTATGTTTTGAACCATTCCTGTGACACTAGTTATAGATTCCGATGCTTCACTCCAGGTTTACTGTAACCCTTGGACCTTCTTATTGACAATGAAACACAGAAATTGCATCGGAATTAAATAGAAAAGGCACAATGCCGACTTAAGTACAAGAAGACTGACTCTTCTTACTGACTATGTTTCAACCATTCCTGTGACACTAGTTATAGATTCCGATGCTTCACTTCAGGTTTACTGTATCCCTCTGACCTTCTTATTGACGATGAAACACCGAAATTGCATCGGAATTAAATAGAAAACTCACAATGCCGACTCAAGTACAAGAAGCCTGACTCTCTTCACTGTCTATGTTTTGAACCATTCCTGTGACACTAGTTATAGATTCCGATGCTTCACTCCAGGTTTACTGTATACCTTGGACCTTCTTATTGACGATGAAACACAGAAATTGCATCGGAATTAAATAGAAAAGGCACAATGCCGACTTAAGTAAAAGAAGACTGCCTCATCTTAGTGATTATAGTTTGAACCAATGCTGTGACACTAGTTATAGATTCCGATGCTTTACTTCAGGTTTACTGTATACCTTGGAGATTCTTATTGACGATGAAACACAGAAATTGCATCGGAATTAAATAGAAAAGGCACAATGCCGACTTAAGTACAAGAAGACTGACTCTCTTCACTGTCTATGTTTTGAACCATTCCTGTGACACTAGTTATAGATTCCGATGCATCACTTCAGGTTTACTGTATCCCTCTGACCTTATTGCCGATGAAACACAGAAATTGCATCGGAATTAAATACAAAAGGCACAATGCCGACTTAAGGACAAGAAGACTGACTCTTCTTACTGACTATGATTTGAAACACTCCTGTGACTCTAGTTATAGATTCCGATGCTTCACTTCAGGTTTACTGTATCCCTCTGACCTTATTGCCGATGAAACACAGAAAATGCATCGGAATTAAATAGAAAAAGCACATAGCCGACTTAAGTACAAGAAGACTGTCTCTTCTTAGTGATTATAGTTTGAACCATTGCTGTGACACTAGTTATAGATTCCGATGCTTTACTTCAGGTTTACTGTATACCTTGGACATTCTTATTGACGATGAAACACAGATATTGCATCGGAATTAAATACAAAAGGCACAATGTCGACTTAAGTACAAGAAGACTGACTCTTCTTACTGTCTATGTTTGAACCATTCCTGTGTCACTAGTTATAGATTCCGATGCTTCACTCAAGGTTTACTGTAACCCTTGGACCTTCTTATTGACGATGAAACACAGAAATTGCATTGGAATTAAATAGAAAAGGCACAATGCCGACTTAAGTACAAGAAGACTGACTCTTCCTGCTGTCTATGTTTTGAACCATTCCTGTGACACTAGTTATAGATTCCGATGCTTCACTTCAGGTTTACTGTATCCCTCTGACCTCATTGCTGATGAAACACAGAAATTGCATCGGAATTAAATACAAAAGGCACAATGCCGACTTAAGGACAAGAAGACTGACTCTTCTTACTGACTATGATTTGAAACATTCCTGTGACTCTAGTTATAGATTCCGATGCTTCACTTCAAGATTACTGTATCCCTCTGACCTTATTGCCGATGAAACACAGAAATTGCATCGGGATTAAATAGAAAAGGCACAATGCCGACTTAAGTACAAGAAGACTGACTCTTCTTAGTGATTATAGTTTGAACCATTGCTGAGACACTAGTTATGGATTCCGATGCTTTACTTCAGGTTTACTGTATACCTTGGTCATTCTTATTGACGATGAAACACAGAAATTGCATCAGAATTAAGTAGAAAAGGCACAATGTCGACTTAAGTACAAGAAGACTGACTCTTCTTACTGTCTATGTTTCGAACCATTCCTGTGACACTAGTTATAGATTCCGATGCTTCACTCAAGGTTTACTGTAACCCTTGGACCTTCTTATTGACGATGAAACACAGAAATTGCATTGGAATTAAATAGAAAAGGCACAATGCCGACTTAAGTACAAGAAGACTGACTCTTCTTACTGACTATGTTTAAACCATTCCTGTGACACTTGTTATAGATTCCGATGCTTCACTTCAGGTTAACTGTATCCCTCTGACCTTCTTATTGACGATGAAACACCGAAATTGCATCGGAATTAAATAGAAAACTCACAATGCCGACTCAAGTAGAAGAAGACTGGCTCTTCTTACTGTCTATGTTTTGAACCATTCCTGTGACACTAGTTATAGATTCCGATGCTTCACTACAGGTTTACTGTATACCTTGGACCTTCTTATTGACGATGAAAAACAGAAATTGCATCGGAATTAAATAGAAGAGGCACAATGGTGACTTAAGTACAAGAAGACTGACTCTTCTTAGTGATTATAGTTTGAACCATTGCTGTGACTCTAGTTTTAGATTCCGATGCTTCACTTCAGGTTTACTGTATCCCTCTGACCTTCTTATTGACGATGAAACACCGAAATTGCATCGGAATTAAATAGAAAACTCACAATGCCGACTCAAGTACAAGAAGCCTGACTCTCTTCACTGTCTATGATTTGAACCATTCCTGTGACACTAGTTATAGATTCCGATGCTTCACTCCAGGTTTACTGTATACCTTGGACCTTCTTATTGACGATGAAACACAGGAATTGCATCGGAATTAAATACAAAAGGCACAATGCCGACTTAAGTAAAAGAAGACTGACTCATCTTAGTGATTATAGTTTGAACCAATGCTGTGCCACTAGTTATAGATTCCGATGCTTTACTTCAGGTTTACTGTATACCTTGGAGATTCTTATTGACGATGAAACACAGAAATTGCATCGGAATTAAATAGAAAAGACACAATGTCGACTGAAGTACAAGAAGACTGACTCTTCTTACTGTCTATGTTTGAACCATTCCTGTGACACTAGTTATAGATTCCGATGCTTCACTGCAGGTTTACTGTAACCCTTGGACCTTCTTATTGACGATGAAACACAGAAATTGCATCGGAATTAAATACAAAAGGCACAATGCCGACTTAAGTACAAGAAGACTGACTCTTCCTACTGTCTATGTTTTGAACCATTCCTGTGACACTAGGTTTGGATTCGGATGCTTCACCTCCGGTTTACTGTATCCCTCTGACCTTCTTATTGACAATGAAACACAGAAATTGCATCGGACTTAAATACAAATGGCACAATGCCGACTTAAGTACAAGAAGACTGACTCTTCCTGCTGTCTATGTTTTGAACCATTCCTGTGACACTAGTTATAGATTCCGATGCTTCACTTCAGGTTTACTGTATCCCTCTGACCTCATTGCTGATGAAACACAGAAATTGCATCGGAATTAAATACAAAAGGCAAAATGCCGACTTAAGGTCAAGAAGACTGACTCTTCTTACTGACTATGATTTGAAACACTCCTGTGACTCTAGTTATTGATTCCGATGCTTCACTTCAGGATTACTGTATCCCTCTGACCTTATTGCCGATGAAGCACAGAAATTGCATCGGGATTAAATAGAAAAGGCACAATGCCGACTTAAGTACAAGAAGACTGACTCTTCTTAGTGATAATAGTTTGAACCATTGCTGAGACACTAGTTATGGATTCCGATGCTTTTCTTCAGGTTTACTGTATACCTTGGTCATTCTTATTAACGATGAAACACAGAAATTGCATCGGAATTAAGTAGAAAAGGCACAATGTCGACTTAAGTACAAGAAGACTGACTCTTCTTACTGTCTATGTTTTGAACCATTCCTGTGACATTAGTTATAGATTCCGATGCTTCACTCCAGGTCTACTGTAACCCTTGGACCTTCTTATTGACGATGAAACACAGAAATTGCATTGGAATTAAATAGAAAAGGCACAATGCCGACTTAAGTACAAGAAGACTGACTCTTCTTACTGACTATGTTTAAACCATTCCTGTGACACTAGTTATAGATTCCGATGCTTCACTTCAGGTTAACTGTATCCCTCTGACCTTCTTATTGACGATGAAACACCGAAATTGCATCGGAATTAAATAGAAAACTCACAATGCCGACTCAAGTAGAAGAAGACTGGCTCTTCTTACTGTCTATGTTTTGAACCATTCCTGTGACACTAGTTATAGATTCCGATGCTTCACTCCAGGTTTACTGTATACCTTGGACCTTCTTATTGACGATGAAACACAGAAATTGCATCGGAATTAAATAGAAAAGGCACAATGGTGACTTAAGTACAAGAAGACTGACTCTTCTTAGTGATTATAGTTTGAACCATTGCTGTGACTCTAGTTTTAGATTCCGATGCTTTACTACACGTTTACTGTATACCTTGGACATTCTTATTGACGATGAAACACAGAAATTGCATCGGAATTAAATAGAAAAGGCACAATGTCGACTTAAGTACAAGAAGACTGACTCTTCTGACTGTCTATGTTTGAACCATTCCTGTGACACTAGTTATAGATTCCGATGCTTCACTCCAGGTTTACTGTAACCCTTGGACCTTCTTTTTGACGATGAAACACAGAAATTGCATCGGAATTAAATAGAAAAGGCACAATGCCGACTTAAGTACAAGAAGACTGACTCTTCTTAGTGATTATAGTTTGAACCATTGCTGTGACACTAGTTATAGATTGCGATGCTTTACTTCAGGTTTACTGTATACCTTGGACATTCTTATTGACGATGAAACACAGATATTGCATCGGAATTAAATACAAAAGGCACAATGTCGACTTGAGTACAAGAAGACTGACTCTTCTTACTGTCTATGTTTTGAACCATTCCTGTGACACTAGTTATAGATTCCGATGCTTCACTCCAGGTTTACTGTAACCCTTGGACCTTCTTATTGACAATGACACACAGAAATTGCATCGGAATTAAATAGAAAAGGCACAATGCCGACTTAAGTACAAGAAGACTGACTCTTCTTACTGACTATGTTTCAACCATTCCTGTGACACTAGTTATAGATTCCGATGCTTCACTTCAGGTTTACTGTATCCCTCTGACCTTCTTATTGACGATGAAACACCGAAATTGCATCGGAATTAAATAGAAAACTCACAATGCCGACTCAAGTACAAGAAGCCTGACTCTCCTTACTGTCTATGTTTTGAACCATTCCTGTGACACTAGATATAGATTCCGATGCTTCACTCCAGGTTTACTGTATACCTTGGACCTTCTTATTGACGAAAAAACACAGAAATTGAATCAAAATTAAATAGAAAAGGCACAATGCCGACTTAGGTAAAAGAAGACTGACTCATCTTAGTGATTATAGTTTGAACCAATGCTGTGACACTAGTTATAGATTCCGATGCTTTACTTCAGGTTTACTGTATACCTTGGACATTCTTATTGACGATGAAACACAGAAATTGCATCGGAATTAAATAGAAAAGACACAATGTCGACTTAAGTTCAAGAAGACTGACTCTTCTTACTGTCTATGTTTGAACCATTCCTGTGACACTAGTTATAGATTCCGATGCTTCACTCCAGGTTTACTGTAACCCTTGGACTTTCTTATTGACGATGAAACACAGAAATTGCATCGGAATTAAATACAAAAGGCACAATGCCGACTTAAGTACAAGAAGACTGACTCTTCCTACTGTCTATGTTTTGAACCATTCCTGTGACACTAGTATTGGATTCCGATGCTTCACCTCAGGTTTACTGTATCCCTCTGACCTTCTTATTGACAATGAAACACAGAAAATGCATCGGACTTAAATACAAATGGCACAATGCCGACTTAAGTACAAGAAGACTGACTCTTCCTGCTGTCTATGTTTTGAACCATTCCTGTGACACTAGTTATAGATTCCGATGCTTCACTTCAGGTTTACTGTATCCCTCTGACCTCATTGCCGATGAAACACAGAAATTGCATCGGAATTAAATACAATAGGCACAATGCCGACTTAAGAACAAGAAGACTGACTCTTCTTACTGACTATGATTTGAAACACTCCTGTGACTCTTGTTATAGATTCCGATGCTTCACTTCAGGTTTACTGTATCCCTCTGACCTTATTGCCGATGAAGCACAGAAATTGCATCGGGATTAAATAGAAAAGGCACAGTGCCGACTTAAGTACAAGAAGACTGACTCTTCTTAGTGATTATAGTTTGAACCATTGCTGAGACACTAGTTATGGATTCCGATGCTTTACTTCATGTTTACTGTATACCTTGGACATTCTTATTGACGATGAAACACAGAAATTGCATCGGAATTAAGTAGAAAAGGCACAATGTCGACTTAAGTACAAGAAGACTGACTCTTCTTACTGTCTATGTTTTGAACCATTCCTGTGACACTAGTTATAGATTCCGATGCTTCACTCCACGTTTACTGTAACCCTTGGACCTTCTTATTGACGACGAAACACAGAAATTGCATTGGAATTAAATAGAAAAGGCACAATGCCGACTTAAGTACAAGAAGACTGACTCTTCTTACTGACTATGTTTAAACCATTCCTGTGACACTAGTTATAGATTCCGATGCTTCACTTCAGGTTAACTGTATCCCTCTGACCTTCTTATTGACGATGAAACACCGAAATTGCATCGGAAAGAAATAGAAAACTCACAATGCCGACTCAGGTAGAAGAAGACTGGTTCTTCTTACTGTCTGTGTTTTGAACCATTCCTGTGACACTAGTTGTAGATTCCGATGCTTCACTCCAGGTGTACTGTATACCTTGGACCTTCTTATTGACGATGAAACACAGAAATTGCATCGGAATTAAATAGAAAAGGCACAATGGCGACTTAAGTACAAGAAGACTGACTCTTCTTAGTGATTATAGTTTGAACCATTGCTGTGACACTAGTTTTAGATTCCGATGCTTTACTACACGTTTACTGTATACCTTGGACATTCTTATTGACGATGAAACACAGAAATTGCATCGGAATTAAATAGAAAAGGCACAATGGCGACTTAAGTACAAGAAGACTGACTCTTCTTAGTGATTATAGTTTGAACCATTGCTGTGACTCTAGTTTTAGATTCCGATGCTTTACTACACGTTTACTGTATATCCTGGACATTCTTATTGACGATGAGACACAGAAATTGCATCGGAATTAAATAGAAAAGGCACAATGTCGACTTAAGTACAAGAAGACTGACTCTTCTGACTGTCTATGTTTGAACCATTCCTGTGACACTTGTTATAGATTCCGATGCTTCACTCCAGGATTACTGTAACCCTTGGACCTTCTTATTGACGATGAAACACAGAAATTGCATCGGAATTAAATAGAAAAGGCACAATGCCGACTTATGTACAAGAAGACTGACTCTTCTTACTGACTATGTTTTGAACCATTCCTGTGACACTAGTTATAGATTCCGATGCTTCACTTCAGGTTTACTGTATACCTTGTACCTTCTTATTGACGATGAAACACAGAAATTGTATCGGAATTAAATACAAAGGGCACAATGCCGACTTAAGTACAAGGAGACTGACTCTTCCTACTGTCTATGCTTTGAAACATTCCTGTGACACTAGTTTTGGATTCCGATGCTTCACCTCAGGTTTACTGTATCTCTCTGACCTTCTTATTGACAATGAAACACAGAAATTGCATCGGAATTAAATACAAAAGGCCCAATGCCGACTTAAGTACAAGAAGACTGACTCTTCCTACTGTCTATGTTTTGAACCATTCCTGTGACACAAGTTATAAATTCCGATGCTTCACTTCAGCTTTACTGTATCCCTCTGACCTTATTGCCGATGAAACACAGAAATTGCATCGGAATTAAATACAAAAGGCACAATGCCGACTTAAGGACAAGAAGACTGACTCTTCTTACTAACTATGTTTTGAAACATTCCTGTGACTCTAGTTATATTTTCCGATGGTTCACTTCAGGTTCACTGTATCCCTTGGACCTTCTTATTGACGATGAATCACAGGAATTGCATCGGAATTAAACACAAAAGGCATAATGCTGACTTAAGTACAAGAAGACTGACTCTTCTTACTGTCTATATTTTGAACCATTCCAGTGACACTAGTTATAGATTCCGATGCCTCACTTCAGGTTTACTGTATTCCTTGGACCTTGTTATTGACGATGAAACACAGAAATTGCATCGAAATGAAATACAAAAGGCACAATGCCGACATAAGTACAAGAAGACAGACTCTTCTTACTGTCTATGTTTTGAACCATTACTGTGACACTAGGTATAGAATCCGATGCTTCACTCCAGGTTTACTGTATCCCTTGGACATTCTTGTTGACGATGAAAAACAGAAATTGCATCGGAATTAAATATAAATGGCACAATGCCGACTTAAGGACAAGAAGACTGACTCTTCTTACTGTCTATGTTTTGAACCATTCCTGTGACACTAGTTATAGATTCCGATGCTTCACTTCAGGTTTACTGTATCCCTCTGACCTTCTTATTGACAATGAAACACAGAAATTGCATCGGAATTAAAAACAAAAGGCACAATGCCGACTTAAGTACAAGAGGACTGACTCTTTCTACTGTCTATGTTTTGAACCATTACTGTGACACTAGTTATAGATTCCGATGCTTCACTCCAGGTTTACTGCAACCCTTGGACCTTCTTAATGACGATGAAACACAGAAATTGCATCGGAATTAAATAGAAAAGGCACAATGGCGACTTAAGTACAAGAAGACTGACTCTTCTTAGTGATTATAGTTTGAACCATTGCTGTGACACTAGTTTTAGATTCCGATGCTTTACTACACGTTTAATGTATACCTTGGACATTCTTATTGACGATGAAACACAGAAATTGCATCGGAATTAAATAGAAAAGGCACAATGTCGACATAAGTACAAGGAAGACTGACTCTTCTGACTGTCTATGTTTGAACCATTACTGTGACACTAGTTATAGATTCCGATGCTTCACTCCAGGTTTACTGTATACCTTGGACCTTCTTATTGACGATGAAACACAGAAATTGCATCGGAATTAAATAGAAAAGGCACAATGGCGACTTAAGTACAAGAAGACTGACTCTTCTTAGTGATTATAGTTTGAACCATTGCTGTGACTCTAGTTTTAGATTCCGATGCTTTACTACACGTTTACTGTATATCCTGGACATTCTTATTGACGATGAGACACAGAAATTGCATCGGAATTAAATAGAAAAGGCACAATGTCGACTTAAGTACAAGAAGACTGACTCTTCTGACTGTCTATGTTTGAACCATTCCTGTGACACTTGTTATAGATTCCGATGCTTCACTCCAGGATTACTGTAACCCTTGGACCTTCTTATTGACGATGAAACACAGAAATTGCATCGGAATTAAATAGAAAAGGCACAATGCCGACTTAAGTACAAGAAGACTGACTCTTCTTAGTGATAGTAGTTTGAACCATTGCTGTGACACTAGTTATAGATTCCGATGCTTTACTTCAGGTTTACTGTATACCTTGGACATTCTTATTGACGATGAAACACAGATATTGCATCGGAATTAAATACAAAAGGCACAATGACGACTTAAGTACAAGAAGACTGACTCTTCTTACTGACTATGTTTCAACCATTCCTGTGACACTAGTTATAGATTCCGATGCTTCACTTCAGGTTTACTGTATCCCTCTGACTTTCTTATTGACGATGAAACACCGAAATTGCATCGGAATTAAATAGAAAACTCACAATGCCGACTCAAGTACAAGAAGCCTGACTCTCCTTACTGTCTATGTTTTGAACCATTCCTGTGACACTAGTTATAGATTCCGATGCTTCACTCCAGGTTTACTGTATACCTTGGAACTTCTTATTGACGATGAAACACAGAAATTGCATCGGAATTAAATAGAAAAGGCACAATGCCGACTTAAGTAAAAGAAGACTGACTCATCTTAGTGTTTATAGTTTGAACCAATGCTGTGACACTAGTTATAGATTCCGATGCTTTACTTCAGGTTTACTGTATACCTTGGACATTCTTATTGACGATGAAACACAGAAATTCCATCGGAATTAAATAGAATAGACACAATGTCGACTTAAGTACAAGAAGACTGACTCTTCTTACTGTCTATGTTTGAACCATTCCTGTGACACTAGTTATAGATTCCGATGCTTCACTCCAGGTTTACTGTAACCCTTGGACTTTCTTATTGACGATGAAACACAGAAATTGCATCGGAATTAAATACAAAAGGCACAATGCCGACTTAAGTACAAGAAGACTGACTCTTCCTACTCTCTATGTTTTGAACCATTCCTGTGACACTAGTTTTGGATTCCGATGCTTCACCTCAGGTTTACTGTATCCCTCTGACCTTCTTATTGACAATGAAACACAGAAAATGCATCGGACTTAAATTCAAATGGCACAATGCCGACTTAAGTACAAGAAGACTGACTCTTCCTGCTGTCTATGTTTTGAACCATTCCTGTGACACTAGTTATAGATTCCGATGCTTCACTTCAGGTATACTGTATCCCTCTGACCTCATTGCCGATGAAACACAGAAATTGCATCGGAATTAAATACAAAAGGCACAATGCCGACTTAAGGACAAGAAGACTGACTCTTCTTACTGACTATGATTTGAAACACTCCTGTGACTCTAGTTATAGATTCCGATGCTTCACTTCAGGTTTACTGTATCCCTCTGACCTTATTGCCGATGAAGCACAGAAATTGAATCGGGATTAAATAGAAAAAGCTCAATGCCGACTTAAGTTCAGGAAGACTGACTCTTCTTAGTGATTATAGTTTGAACCATTGCTGTGACACTAGTTATGGATTCCGATGCTTTACTTCAGGTTTACTGTATACCTTGAACATTCTTATTGACGATGAAACACAGAAATTGCATCGGAATTAAATAGAAAAGGCACAATGTCGACTTAAGTACAAGAAGACTGAATCTTCTTACTGTCTATGTTTTGAACCATTCCTGTGACACTAGTTATAGATTCCGATGCTTCACTCCAGGTTTACTGTAACCCTTGGACCTTCTTATTGACGATGAAACACAGAAATTGCATTGGAATTAAATAGAAAAGGCACAATGCCGACTTAAGTACAAGAAGACTGACTCTTCTCACTGACTATGTTTAAACCATTCCTGTGACACTAGTTATAGATTCCGATGCTTCACTTCAGGTTTACTGTATCCCTCTGACCTTCTTATTGACGATGAAACACCGAAATTGCATCGGAATTAAATAGAAATCTCACAATGCCGACTCAAGTACAAGAAGACTGATTCTCCTTACTGTCTATGCTTTGAACCATTCCTGTGACACTAGTTATAGATTCCGATGCTTCACTCCAGGTTTACTGTATACCTTGGACCTTCTTATTGACGATGAAACACAGAAATTGCATCGGAATTAAATAGAAAAGGCACAATGGCGACTTAAGTACATGAAGACTGACTCTTCTTAGTGATTATAGTTTGAACCATTGCTGTGACTCTAGTTATAGATTCCGATGCTTCACTTCAGGTTTACTGTATACCTTGTACCTTCTTATTGACGATGAAGCCCAGATATTGTATCGGAATTAAATACAAAAGCACAATGCCGACTTAAGTGCAAGAAGACTGACTCTTCCTACTGTCTATGTTTTGAACCATTCCTGTGACACTAGTTATAGATTCCGATGCTTCACTTCAGCTTTACTGTATTCCTTGGACCTTCTTATTGCCGATGAAACACAATAATTGCATCGAAATTAAACACAAAAGGCACAATGCCGACTTAAGTATAAGAGGACTGACTCTTCTTACTGTCTATGTTTTGAACCATTACTGTGACACTAGGTATAGATTCCGATGCTTCACTCCAGGTTTGCTGTATCCCTTGAACCTTCTTGTTGACGATGAAACTTAGAAATTGCATCGGAATTAAATACAAAAGGCACAATGCCGACTTAAGGACAAGAAGACTGACTCTTCTAACTGTCTATGTTTTGAACCATTCCTGTGACTCTAGTTATAGATTCCGATGCTTCACTTCAGGTTCACTGTATCCCTTGGACCTTCTTATTGACGATGAATCACAGGAATTGCATCGGAATTAAACACAAAAGGCACAATGCTGACTTAAGTACAAGAAGACTGAATCTTCATACTGTCTATATTTTGAACCATTCCAGTGACACTAGTAATACATTCCGATGCTTCACTTCAGGTTTACTGTATTCCTTGGACCTTCTTATTGACGATGAAACACAGAAATTGCATCGGAATTAAAAACAAAAGGCACAATGCCGACTTAGGTACAAGAAGACTGACTCTTCCTACTGTCTATGTTTTGAACCATTCCTGTGACACTAGGTATAGATTCCGATGCTTCACCTCAGGTTTACTGTATCCCTCTGACCTTCTTATTGACAATGAAACACAGAAAATGCATCGGACTTAAATACAAATGGCACAATGCCGACTTAAGTACAAGAAGACTGACTCTTCCAGCTGTCTATGTTTTGAACCATTCCTGTGACACTAGTTATAGGTTCCGATGCTTCACTTCAGGTTTACTGTATCCCTCTGACCTCATTGCCGATGAAACACAGAAATTGCATCGGAATTAAATACAAAAGGCACAATGCCGACTTAAGGACAAGAAGACTGACTCTTCTTACTGACTATGATTTGAAACACTCCTGTGACTCTAGTTATAGATTCCGATGCTTCACGTCAGGTATACTGTATCCCTCTGACCTTATTGCCGATGAAGCACAGAAATTGCATCGGGATTAAATAGAAAAGGCACAATGCCGACTTAAGTACAAGAAGACTGACTCTTCTTAGTGATTATAGTTTGAACCATTGCTGAGACACTAGTTATGGATTCCGATGCCTTACTTGAGGTTTACTGTATACCTTGGACATTCTTATTGACGATGAAACACAGAAATTGCATCGGAATTAAGTAGAAAAGGCACAATGTCGACTTAAGTACAAGAAGACTGACTCTTCTTACTGTCTATGTTTTGAACCATTCCTGTGACACTAGTTATAGATTCCGATGCTTCACTCCAGGTTTACTGTAACCCTTGGACCTTCTTACTGACGATGAAACACAGAAATTGCATTGGAATTAAATAGAAAAGGCACAATGGCGACTTAAGTACAAGAAGACTGACTCTTCTTAGTGATTATAGTTTGAACCATTGCTGTGACACTAGTTTTAGATTCCGATGCTTTACTACACGTTTACTGTATACCATGGACATTCTTATTGACGATGAAACACAGAAATTGCATCGGAATTAAATAGAGAAGGCACAATGTCGTCTTAAGTACAAGAAGACTGACTCTTCTGACTGTCTATGTTTGAACCATTCCTGTGACACTAGTTATAGATTCCGATGCTTCACTCCAGGTTTACTGTAACCCTTGGACCTTCTTATTGACGATGAAACACAGAAATTGCATCGGAAATAAATAGAAAAGGCACAATGCCGACTTATGTACAAGAAGACTGACTCTTCTTACTGACTATGTTTTGAACCATTCCTGTGACACTAGTTATAGATTCCGATGCTTCACTTCAGCTTTACTGTATCCCTCTGACCTTATTGCCGATGAAACACAGAAATTGCATCGGAATTAAATACGAAAGGCACAATGCCGACTTAAGGACAAGAGGACTGACTCTTCTTACTGACTATGTTTTGAAACATTCCTGTGACTCTAGTTATAGATTCCGATGCTTCACTTCAGGTTCACTGTATCCCTTGGACCTTCTTATTGACGATGAATCACAGGAATTGCATCGGAATTAAACACAAAAGGCACAATGCTGACTTAAGTACAAGAAGACTGACTCTTCTTACAGTCTATATTCTGAACCATTCCAGTGACACTAGATATATATTCCGATGCTTCACTTCAGGTTTACTGTATTCCTTGGACCTTCTTATTGACGATGAAACACAGAAATTGCATCGAAATTAAATACAAAAGGCACAATGCCGACTTAAGTACAAGAGGACTGACTCTTCTTACTGTCTATGTTTTGAACCATTACTGTGACACTAGGTATAGATTCCGATGCTTCACTCCAGGTTTGCTGTATCCCTTGAACCTTCTTGTTGACGATGAAACTTAGAAATTGCATCGGAATTAAATACAAAAGGCACAATGCCGACTTAAGGACAAGAAGACTGACTCTTCTTACTGTCTATGTTTTGAACCATTCCTGTGACACTAGTTATAGATTCCGATGCTTCACTTCAGGTTTACTGTACCCCTCAGACGTTGTTATTGACGATGAAACACAGAAATAGCATCGGAATTAAATAGAAAACTCACAATGCCGACTTATAAACAAGATGACTGACTCTTCTTACTGTCTATGTTTTGAACCATTCCTGTGACACTAGTTATAGATTCCGATGCTTCACTCCAGGTTTACTGTATCCCTTGTACCTTCTTATTGACGATGAAACACCGAAATTGCATCGGAATTAAATAGAAAAGGCACAATGCCGACTTAAGTTCAGGAAGACTGACTCTCCTTAGTGATTACAGTTTGAACCATTGCTGTGACACTTGTTATGGATTCCGATGCTTTACTTCAGGTTTACTGTATACCTTGGACATTCTTATTGACGATGAAACACAGAAATTGCAACGGAATTAAATACCAAAGGCACAATGCCGACTAAAGGACAAGAAGACTGACTCTTCTTACTGATTATGATTTGAAACACTCCTGTGACTCTAGTTATAGATACCGATGCTTCACTTCAGGTTTACTTTATCCCTCTGACCTTATTGCCGATGAAACACAGATATTGCATCGGAATTAAATACAAAAGGCATAATGCCCAATGAAGGACAAGAAGACTGACTCTTCTTACTGACTATGTTTTGAAACATTCCTGTGACTCTAGTTATAGATTACGATTCTTCACTTCAGGTTCACTGTACCCCTTGGACCTTCTTATTGACGATGAATCACAGGAATTGCTACGGAATTAAACACAAAAGGCACAATGCTGACTTAAGTAGTTTACTTTATCCCTCTGACCTTATTGCCGATGAAAAACAGAAATTGCATCGGAATTAAATACAAAAGGCATAATGCCGAATGAAGGACAAGAAGACTGACTCTTTTTACTGACTATGATTTGAAACATTCCTGTGACTCTAGTTATAGATTCCGATGCTTCACTTCAGGTTCACTGTATCCCTTGGACCTTCTTATTGACGATGAATCACAGGAATTGCTACGGAATTAAACACAAAAGGCACAATGCTGACTTAAGTACAAGAAGACTGACTCTTCTTAACGTCTATATTTTGAACCATTCCAGTGACACTAGTTATAGATTCCGATGCTTCACTTCAGGTTTACTCTATTCCTTGGACCTTCTTATTGACGATGAAACACAGAAATTGCATCGAAATTAAATACAAAAGGCACAATGCCGACTTAAGTACAAGAAGACTGACTCTTCTTACTGTCAACGTTTTGAACCATTACTGTGACACTAGGTATAGATTCCGATGCTTCACTCCAGGTTTACTGTATCCCTTGAACCTTCTTGTTGACGATGAAACACAGAAATTGCATCGGAATTAAATAAAAAAGTCACAATGCCGACTTAATGACAAGAAGACTGACTCTTCTTGCTGTCTATGTTTTGAACCATTCCTGTGACACTAGTTATAGATTCCGATGCTTCACTTTAGGTTTACTGTATCCCTCTGACCTTCTTATTGACGATGAAACACAGAAATTGCATCGGAATTAAATACAAAAGGCACAATGAAGACTTAAGTACAAGAAGGCTGACTCTTCTTACTGTCTATGTTTCAACCATTCCTGTGACACTAGTTATAGAATCCGATGCTTCACTCCAGGTTTACTGTATTCCTTGGACCTTCTTATTGACGATGAAACACAGAAACTGCATCGGAATGAAATAGAAAAGGCACAATGCCGACTTAAGTACAAGAAGACTGACTCTTCTTACTGATAATAGTTTGAACCATTCCGGTGACAATAGTTATAGATTCCGATGCTTCACTTCAGGTTTACTGTATCCCTTGGACCTTGTTATTGACGATAAAACACAGAAATTGCATCGGAATTAAATAGAAAAGGCACAATGCCGACTCAAGTACAAGAAGACCGACTCTTCTTACTGTCTATGTTTTGAACCATTCCTGTGACACTAGTTATTGATTCCGATGCTTCACTCCATGTTTACTGTATACCTTGGACCTTCTTATTGACGATGAAACACAGAAATTGCATCGGAATTAAATAGAAAAGTTGCAATGCCGACTTAAGTACAAGAAGACTGACTCTTCTTACTGACTATGTTTTGAACCATTCCTGTGACACTAGTTATAGATTCCGATGCTTCACTTCAAGTTTACTGTATACCTTGTACCTTCTTATTGACGATGAAACACAGAAATTGCATCGGAATTAAATACAAAAGGCACAATGCCGACTTAAGTACAAGAAGACTGACTCTTCCTACTGTCTATGTTTTGAACCATTCCTGTGACACTAGTTATAGATTCCGATGCTTCACTTCAGGTTTACTGTATCCCTCTGACCTTATTGCCGATGAAACACAGAAATTGCATCGGAATTAAATACAAAAGGCACAATGCCGACTTAAGTACAAGAAGACTGACTCTTCTTACTGTCTATGTTTTGAACCATTCCTGTGACACTAGTTATAGATTCCGATGCTTCACTCCAGGTTTACTGTAACCCTTGGTCCTTCTTATTGACGATGAAACACAGAAATTGCATCGGAATTAAATAGAAAAGGCACAATGCCGACTTAAGTACAAGAAGACTGACTCTTCTTACTGACTATGTTTGAACCATTCCTGTGATACTAGTTATAGATTCCGATGCTTCACTTCAGGTTTACTGTATCCCTCTGACCTTCTTATTGACGATGATACACCGAAATTGCATCGGAATTAATTAGAAAACTCACAATGCCGACTCAAGTACAAGAAGACCGACTCCTCTTACTGTCTATGTTTTGAACCATTCCTGTGACACTAGTTATAGATTCCGATGCATCACTCCATGTTTACTGTATACCTTGGACCTTCTTATTGACGATGAAACACAGAAATTGCATCGGAATGAAATAGAAAAGTCGCAATGCCGACTTAAGTACAAGAACACTGACTCTTCTTACTGACTATGTTTTGAACCATTCCTGTGACACTAGTTATAGATTCCGATGCTTCACTTCAAGTTTACTGTATGCCTTGTACCTTCTTATTGACGATGAAACACAGAAATTGCATCGGAATTAAATACAAAAGGCACAATGCCGACTTAAGTACAAGAAGACTGACTCTTCTTACTGTCTATGTTTTGAACCATTCCTGTGACACTAGTGTTGGATTCCGATGCTTCACCTCAGGTTTACTGTATCCCTCTGATCTTCTTAATGACAATGAATCACAGAAATTGCATCGGAATTAAATACAAATGGCACATTGCCGACTTAAGTACAAGGAGACTGACTCTTCCTACTGTCTATGTTTTGAACCATTCCTGTGACACTAGTTATAGTTTCCGATGCTTCACTTCAGGTTTACTGTAACCCTCTGACCATATTGACGATGAAACACAGGAATTGCATCGGAATTAAATACAAAAGGCACAATGCCGACTTAAGGACAAGAAGACTGACTCTTCTTACTGACTATGATTTGAAACACTCCTGTGCCTCTAGTTATAGATTCCGATGCTTCACTTCAGGTTTACTGTATCCCTCTGACATTATTGCCGATGAAACACAGAAATTGCATCGGAATTAAATAGAAAAAGCACAATGTCGACTTAAGTACAAGAAGACTGACTCTTCTTACTGTCTATGTTTTGGACCATTCCTGTGACACTAGTTATAGATTCCGATGCTTCACTCCAGGTTTACTGTAACCCTTGGACCTTCTTATTGACGATGAAACACAGAAATTGCATCGGAATTAAATAGAAAACGCACAATGCCGACTTAAGTACAAGAAGACTGACTCTTCTTACTGACTATGTTTGAACCATTCCTGTGACACTAGTTATAGATTCCGATGCTTCACTTCAGGTTAACTGTATCCCTCTCACCTTCTTATTGACGATGAAGCACCGAAATTGTATCGGAATTAAATAGAAAACTCACAATGCCGACTCAAGTACAAGACGACTGACTCTTCTTACTGTCTATGATTTGAACCATTCCTGTGACACTAGTTATAGATTCCGATGCTTCACTCCAGGTTTACTGTATACCTTGGACCTTCTTATTGACGATGAAACACAGAAATTGCATCGGATTTAAATAGAAAAGGCACAATGCCGACTTAAGTACAAGAAGACTGACTCTTCTTAGTGATTATAGTTTGAACCATTGCTGTGACACTAGTTATAGATTCCGATGCTTTGGTTCAGGTTTACTGTATACCTTGGACATTCTTATTGACGTTGAAACACAGAAATTGCATCGGAATTAAATAGAAAAGGCACAATGTCGACTTAAGTACAAGAAGACTGACTCTTCTTACTGTCTATGTTTTGAACCATTCCTGTGACACTACTTATAGATTCCGATGCTTCACTCCAGGTTTACTGTAACCCTTGGACCTTCTTATTGACGATGAAAAACAGAAATTGCATTGGAATTAAATAGAAAAGGCACAATGCCCACTTAAGTACAAGATGACTGACTCTTCTTACTGACTATGTTTGAACCATTCCTGTGACAGTAGTTATAGATTCCGATGCTTCACTTCTGGTTTACTGTATCCCTCTGACCTTGTTATTGACTATGAAACACCGAAATTGCATCGGAATTAAATAGAAAACTCACAATGCCGACTCAAGTACAAGAAGACTGACTCTTCTTACTGTCTATGCTTTGAACCATTCCTGTGACACTAGTTATAGATTCCGATGCTTTACTTCAGGTTTACTGTATACCTTGGACATTCTTATTGACAATGAAACACAGATATTGCATCGGAATTAAATAGAAAAGGCACAATGACGACTAAAGTACAAGAAGACTGACTCTTCTTACTGTCTATGTTTGAACCATTTCTGTGACACTAGTTATAGATTCCGATGCTTCACTCCAGGTTTACTGTAACCCTTGGACCTTCTTATTGACGATGAAACACAGAAATTGCATCGGAATTAAATAGAAAAGGCACAATGCCGACTTAAGTACCAGAAGACTGACTCTTCTTACTGACTATGTTTTGAACCATTCCTGTGACACTAGTTATAGATTCCGATGCTTCACTTCAGGTTTACTGTATACCTTGTACCTTCTTATTGACGATGAAACACAGAAATTGTATCGGAATTAAATACAAAACGCACAATGCCGACTTAAGTACAAGAAGACTGACTCTTCCTACTGTCTATGTTATGAACCATTCCTGTGACACTTGTTTAGGATTCCGATGCTTCACTTCAGCTTTACTGTATCCCTCTGACCTTATTGCCGATGAAACACAGAAATTGCATCGGAATTAAGTTCTAAAGGCACAATGCCGTCTTACGGACAAGAAGACCGACTCTTCTTACTGACTATGTTTTGAAACATTCCTGTGACTCTAGTTATAGATTCCGATGCTTCACTTCAAGTTTACTGTATCCCTTGGACCTTCTTATTGACGATGAATCACAGGAATTGCATCGGAATTAAACACAAAAGGCACAATGCTGACTTAAGTACAAGAAGACTGACTCTTCTTACTGTCTATATTTTGAACCATTCCAGTGACACTAGTTATAGATTCCGATGCTTCACTTCAGGTACTGTATTCCTTGGACCTTCTTATTGACGATGAAACACAGAAATTGCATCGAAATTAAATACAAAAGGTACAATGCCGACTTAAGTACAAGAAGACTGACTCTTCTTACTGTCTATGTTTTGAACCATTCCTGTGACACTAGTTATGGATTCCGATGCTTCACTCCAGGTTTACTGTAACCCTTGGACCTTCTTATTGACGATGAAACACAGAAATTGCATCGGAATTAAATAGAAAAGGCACAAGGCCGACTTAAGTACAAGAAGACTGACTCTTCTTACTGACTATGTTTGAACCATTCCTGTGACACTAGTTATAGATTCCGATGCTTCACTTCAGGTTTACTGTATCGCTCTGACCTTCTTATTGACGATGAAACACCGAAATTGCATCGGAATTAATTAGAAAACTCACAATGCCGACTCAAGTACAAGAAGACCGACTCTTCTTACTGTCTATGTTTTGAACCATTCCTGTCACACTAGTTATAGATTCCGATGCTTCACTCCATGTTTACTGTATACCTTGGACCTTCGTATTGACGATGAAACACAGAAATTGCATCGGAATTAAATAGAAAAGTCGCAATGCCGACTTAAGTACAAGAAGACTGACTCTTCTTACTGACTATGTTTTGAACCATTCCTGTGACACTAGTTATAGATTCCGATGCTTCACTTCAAGTTTACTGTATACCTTGTACCTTCTTATTGACGATGAAACACAGAAATTGCATCGGAATTAAATACAAAAGGCACAATGCCGACTTAAGTACAAGAAGACTGACTCTTCTTACTGTCTATGTTTTGAACCATTCCTGTGACACTAGTGTTGGATTCCGATGCTTCACCTCAGGTTTACTGTATCCCTCTGATCTTCTTAATGACAATGAATCACAGAAATTGCATCGGAATTAAATACAAATGGCACATTGCCGACTTAAGTACAAGGAGACTGACTCTTCCTACTGTCTATGTTTTGAACCATTCCTGTGACACTAGTTATAGTTTCCGATGCTTCACTTCAGGTATACTGTATCCCTCTGACCATATTGCCGATGAAACACAGAAATTGCATCGGAATTAAATACAAAAGGCACAATGCCGACTTAAGGACAAGAAGACTGACTCTTCTTACTGACTATGATTTGAATCACTCCTGTGACTCTAGTTATAGATTCCGATGCTTCACTTCAGGTTTACTGTATCCCTCTGACATTATTGCCGATGAAACACAGAAATTGCATCGGAATTAAATAGAAAAGGCACAATGCCGACATAAGTACAAGAAGACTGACTCTTCTTAGTGATTATAGTTTCAACCATTGCTGTGACACTAGTTATAGATTCCGATGCTTTACTTCAGGTTTACTGTATACCTTGGACATTCTTATTGTCGATGAAACACAGAAATTGCATCGGAATTAAATAGAAAAAGCACAATGTCGACTTAAGTACAAGAAGACTGACTCTTCTTACTGTCTATGTTTTGAACCATTCCTGTGACACTAGTTATAGATTCCGATGCTTCACTCCAGGTTTACTGTAACCCTTGGACCTTCTTATTGACGATGAAACACAGAAATTGCATCGGAATTAAATAGAAAAGGCACAATGCCGACTTAAGTACAAGAAGACTGACTCTTCTTACTGACTATGTTTGAACCATTCCTGTGACACTAGTTATAGATTCCGATGCTTCACTTCAGGTTTACTGTATCCCTCTCACCTTCTTATTGACGATAAAGCACCGAAATTGTATCGGAATTAAATAGAAAACTCACAATGCCGACTCAAGTACAATACGACTGACTCTTCTTACTGTCTATGTTTTGAACCATTCCTGTGACACTAGTTATGGATTCCGATGCTTCACTCCACGTTTACTGTATACCTTGGACCTTCTTATTGACGATGAAACACAGAAATTGCATCGGATTTAAATAGAAAAGGCACAATGCCGACTTAAGTACAAGAAGACTGACTCTTCTTAGTGATTATAGTTTGAACCTTGCTGTGACACTAGTTATAGATTCCGATGCTTTAGTTCAGGTTTACTGTATACCTTGGACATTCTTATTGACGATGAAACACAGAAATTGCATCGGAATTAAATAGAAAAGGCACAATGTCGACTTAAGTACAAGAAGACTGACTCTTCTTACTGTCTATGTTTTGAACCATTCCTGTGACACTACTTATAGATTCCGATGCTTCACTCCAGGTTTACTGTAACCCTTGGACCTTCTTATTGACGATGAAAAACAGAAATTGCATTGGAATTAAATAGAAAAGGCACAATGCCCACTTAAGTACAAGATGACTGACTCTTCTTACTGACTATGTTTGAACCATTCCTGTGACAGTAGTTATAGATTCCGATGCTTCACTTCTGGTTTACTGTATCCCTCTGACCTTGTTATTGACTATGAAACACCGAAATTGCATCGGAATTAAATAGAAAACTCACAATGCCGACTCAAGTACAAGAAGACTGACTCTTCTTACTGTCTATGCTTTGAACCATTCCTGTGACACTAGTTATAGATTCCGATGCTTTACTTCAGGTTTACTGTATACCTTGGACATTCTTATTGACAATGAAACACAGATATTGCATCGGAATTAAATAGAAAAGGCACAATGACGACTAAAGTACAAGAAGACTGACTCTTCTTACTGTCTATGTTTGAACCATTTCTGTGACACTAGTTATAGATTCCGATGCTTCACTCCAGGTTTACTGTAACCCTTGGACCTTCTTATTGACGATGAAACACAGAAATTGCATCGGAATTAAATAGAAAAGGCACAATGCCGACTTAAGTACCAGAAGACTGACTCTTCTTACTGACTATGTTTTGAACCATTCCTGTGACACTAGTTATAGATTCCGATGCTTCACTTCAGGTTTACTGTATACCTTGTACCTTCTTATTGACGATGAAACACAGAAATTGTATCGGAATTAAATACAAAACGCACAATGCCGACTTAAGTACAAGAAGACTGACTCTTCCTACTGTCTATGTTATGAACCATTCCTGTGACACTTGTTTAGGATTCCGATGCTTCACTTCAGCTTTACTGTATCCCTCTGACCTTATTGCCGATGAAACACAGAAATTGCATCGGAATTAAGTTCTAAAGGCACAATGCCGTCTTACGGACAAGAAGACCGACTCTTCTTACTGACTATGTTTTGAAACATTCCTGTGACTCTAGTTATAGATTCCGATGCTTCACTTCAAGTTTACTGTATCCCTTGGACCTTCTTATTGACGATGAATCACAGGAATTGCATCGGAATTAAACACAAAAGGCACAATGCTGACTTAAGTACAAGAAGACTGACTCTTCTTACTGTCTATATTTTGAACCATTCCAGTGACACTAGTTATAGATTCCGATGCTTCACTTCAGGTACTGTATTCCTTGGACCTTCTTATTGACGATGAAACACAGAAATTGCATCGAAATTAAATACAAAAGGTACAATGCCGACTTAAGTACAAGAAGACTGACTCTTCTTACTGTCTATGTTTTGAACCATTCCTGTGACACTAGTTATGGATTCCGATGCTTCACTCCAGGTTTACTGTAACCCTTGGACCTTCTTATTGACGATGAAACACAGAAATTGCATCGGAATTAAATAGAAAAGGCACAAGGCCGACTTAAGTACAAGAAGACTGACTCTTCTTACTGACTATGTTTGAACCATTCCTGTGACACTAGTTATAGATTCCGATGCTTCACTTCAGGTTTACTGTATCGCTCTGACCTTCTTATTGACGATGAAACACCGAAATTGCATCGGAATTAATTAGAAAACTCACAATGCCGACTCAAGTACAAGAAGACCGACTCTTCTTACTGTCTATGTTTTGAACCATTCCTGTCACACTAGTTATAGATTCCGATGCTTCACTCCATGTTTACTGTATACCTTGGACCTTCGTATTGACGATGAAACACAGAAATTGCATCGGAATTAAATAGAAAAGTCGCAATGCCGACTTAAGTACAAGAAGACTGACTCTTCTTACTGACTATGTTTTGAACCATTCCTGTGACACTAGTTATAGATTCCGATGCTTCACTTCAAGTTTACTGTATACCTTGTACCTTCTTATTGACGATGAAACACAGAAATTGCATCGGAATTAAATACAAAAGGCACAATGCCGACTTAAGTACAAGAAGACTGACTCTTCTTACTGTCTATGTTTTGAACCATTCCTGTGACACTAGTGTTGGATTCCGATGCTTCACCTCAGGTTTACTGTATCCCTCTGATCTTCTTAATGACAATGAATCACAGAAATTGCATCGGAATTAAATACAAATGGCACATTGCCGACTTAAGTACAAGGAGACTGACTCTTCCTACTGTCTATGTTTTGAACCATTCCTGTGACACTAGTTATAGTTTCCGATGCTTCACTTCAGGTATACTGTATCCCTCTGACCATATTGCCGATGAAACACAGAAATTGCATCGGAATTAAATACAAAAGGCACAATGCCGACTTAAGGACAAGAAGACTGACTCTTCTTACTGACTATGATTTGAATCACTCCTGTGACTCTAGTTATAGATTCCGATGCTTCACTTCAGGTTTACTGTATCCCTCTGACATTATTGCCGATGAAACACAGAAATTGCATCGGAATTAAATAGAAAAGGCACAATGCCGACATAAGTACAAGAAGACTGACTCTTCTTAGTGATTATAGTTTCAACCATTGCTGTGACACTAGTTATAGATTCCGATGCTTTACTTCAGGTTTACTGTATACCTTGGACATTCTTATTGTCGATGAAACACAGAAATTGCATCGGAATTAAATAGAAAAAGCACAATGTCGACTTAAGTACAAGAAGACTGACTCTTCTTACTGTCTATGTTTTGAACCATTCCTGTGACACTAGTTATAGATTCCGATGCTTCACTCCAGGTTTACTGTAACCCTTGGACCTTCTTATTGACGATGAAACACAGAAATTGCATCGGAATTAAATAGAAAAGGCACAATGCCGACTTAAGTACAAGAAGACTGACTCTTCTTACTGACTATGTTTGAACCATTCCTGTGACACTAGTTATAGATTCCGATGCTTCACTTCAGGTTTACTGTATCCCTCTCACCTTCTTATTGACGATAAAGCACCGAAATTGTATCGGAATTAAATAGAAAACTCACAATGCCGACTCAAGTACAATACGACTGACTCTTCTTACTGTCTATGTTTTGAACCATTCCTGTGACACTAGTTATGGATTCCGATGCTTCACTCCACGTTTACTGTATACCTTGGACCTTCTTATTGACGATGAAACACAGAAATTGCATCGGATTTAAATAGAAAAGGCACAATGCCGACTTAAGTACAAGAAGACTGACTCTTCTTAGTGATTATAGTTTGAACCTTGCTGTGACACTAGTTATAGATTCCGATGCTTTAGTTCAGGTTTACTGTATACCTTGGACATTCTTATTGACGATGAAACACAGAAATTGCATCGGAATTAAATAGAAAAGGCACAATGTCGACTTAAGTACAAGAAGACTGACTCTTCTTACTGTCTATGTTTTGAACCATTCCTGTGACACTAGTTATAGATTCCGATGCTTCACTCCAGGTTTACTGTAACCCTTGGACCTTCTTATTGACGATGAAACACAGAAATTGCATTGGAATTAAATAGAAAAGGCACAATGCCCACTTAAGTACAAGATGACTGACTCTTCTTACTGACTATGTTTGAACCATTCCTGTGACACTAGTTATAGATTCCGATGCTTCACTTCAGGTTTACAGTATCCCTCTGACCTTGTTATTGACTATGAAACACCGAAATTGCATCGGAATTAAATAGAAAACTCACAATGCCGACTCAAGTACAAGAAGACTGACTCTTCTTACTGTCTATGCTTTGAACAATTCCTGTGACACTAGTTATAGATTCCGATGCTTTACTTCAGGTTTACTGTATACCTTGGACATTCTTATTGACAATGAAACACAGCAATTGCATCGGAATTAAATAGAAAAGGCACAATGACGACTAAAGTACAAGAAGACTGACTCTTCTTACTGTCTATGTTTGAACCATTTCTGTGACACTAGTTATAGATTCCGATGCTTCACTCCAGGTTTACTGTAACCCTTGGACCTTCTTATTGACTATGAAACACAGAAATTGAATCGGAATTAAATAGAAAAGGCACAATGCCGACTTAAGTACCAGAAGACTGACTCTTCTTACTGACTATTTTGAACCATTCCTGTGACACTAGTTATAGATTCCGATGCTTCACTTCAGGTTTACTGTATACCTTGTACCTTCTTATTGACGATGAAACACAGAAATTGTATCGGAATTAAATACAAAACGCACAATGCCGACTTAAGTACAAGATGACTGACTCTTCCTACTGTCTATGTTATGAACCATTCCTGTGACACTAGTTTAGGATTCCGATGCTTCACTTCAGCTTTACTGTATCCCTCTGACCTTATTGCCGATGAAACACAGAAATTGCATCGGAATTAAGTTCTAAAGGCACAATGCCGTCTTAAGGACAAGAAGACCGACTCTTCTTACTGACTATGTTTTGAAACATTCCTGTGACTCTAGTTATAGATTCCGATGCTTCACTTCAGGTTTACTGTATCCCTTGGACCTTCTTATTGACGATGAATCACAGGAATTGCATCGGAATTAAACACAAAAGGCACAATGTTGACTTAAGTACAAGAAGACTGACTCTTCTTACTGTCTATATTTTGAACCATTCCAGTGACACTAGTTATAGATTCCGATGCTTCACTTCAGGTACTGTATTCCTTGGACCTTTTTATTGACGATGAAACACAGAAATTGCATCGAAATTAAATACAAAAGGCACAATGCCGACTTAAGTACAAGAAGGCTGACTCTTCTTATTGTCTATGTTTCAACCATTCCTGTGACACTAGTTATAGATACCGATGCTTCACTCCAGGTTTACTGTATTCCTTGGACCTACTTATTGACGATGAAACACAGAAACTCCATCGGAATGAAATAGAAAAGGCACAATGCCGACATAAGTACAAGAAGACTGATTCTTCTTACAGGTAATAGTTTGAACCATTCCGGTGACAATAGTTATAGATTCCGATGCTTCACTTCAGGTTTACTGTATCCCTTGGACCTTGTTATTGACGGTGACACACGGAAATAGCATCGGATTTAAATACAAAGGGCAAAATGCCAACTTTAGTACACGAAGACTGACTCTTCTTACTGTCTATGTTTGAACCATTCCTGTGACACTAGTTATAGATTCCGATGCTACACTTCAGGTTTACTGTATCCCTCTGATCTACTTATTGACGATGAAACACAGAAATTGAATCGGAATTAAATAGAAAATGCACAATGCCGACTTAAGTACAAAAAGACTGACTACTGTCTATGTTTTGAACCATTCCTGTGACACTAGTTATAGATTCCGATACTTCACTTCAGGTTTACTGTATCCCTCGGACCTTCTTATTGACGATGAAACACAGATATTGCATCGGAATTAAATAAAAAAGGCGCAATGCCGACTTAAGTACAAGAAGACTGACTCTTCTTACTGACTATGTTTTGAACCATTCCTGTGACACTAGTTATAGATTCCGATGCTTCACTCCAGGTTTACTGAATCCCGTGGACCTTCTTATTGACGATGATACACAGAAATTGCATCGGAATTAAATACAAAAGGCACAATGCCGACTTTAGTACAAGATGAATGACTCTTCTTACTGACTATGTTTCCAACCATTCCTGTGACACTAGTTATAGATTCCGATGCTTCACTTCAGATTTACTGTATCCCTCTGACGTTCTTATTGACGATGAAACACAGAAATTGCGTCGGAATTAAATACAAAAGGCACAATGCCGAATTAAATACAAGAAGACTGACTCTTCTTACTGTGTGTGATTTGAACCATTCCTGTGACACTAGTTATGGATTCCGATGCTTCACTCCAGGTTTGCTATATCCCTTGGACCTTCTTATTGACGATGACACAAAGAAATTGCATCGGAAGTAAATAGAAAATGCACAATGCCGACTGAAGTACAAGAAGACTAACACTTCCTACTGGCTATGTTTTGAATCATTCCGGTGAAACTAGTTATTGATTCCGATGATTCACTTCAGGTTTACTGTATCCCTCTGCCCTTCTTATTGACGATGAAACACATAAATTGCAACGGAATTAAATACAAATGGCACAATGCCGACTTAAGTACAAGAAGACTGACTGTTATTCTGTCTATGTTTTGAACCATTCCAATGACACTAGGTATTGATTTCGATGCTTCACTTCATGTTTACTGTATCCCTTGGACCTCCTTATTGACGATAAAACACAGAAATTGCATCTGAATTACATGCAAAAGGCACAATGCCGACTTAAGAACAAGAAGACTGACTCTTCTTACTGACTATGTTATGAACCATTCCTGTGACACTAGTTATAGATTCCGATGCTTCACTTCAGGTTTACTGTATCCCTTGGACCTTCCTATTGACGATGATACACAGAAATTGCATCGGAATTAAATACAAAAGGCACAATGCCGACTTTAGTACAAGAAGAATGACTCTTCTTACTGTCTATGTTTGAACCATTCCTGTGACACTAGTTATAGATTCCGATGCCTCACTCTAGGTTTAATGTATCCCTTGAACCTTCTTATTGACGATGAGACACAGAAATTGAATAGGAATTAAATAAGAAAGGCACAATGCCGACATAAGTACAGGAAGACTGACTCTGCTTACTGTCTATGTTTTCAACCATTCCTGTGACACTAGTTACAGATTCCGATGTCTCACTCCAGGTTAACTGTATCCCTTGGACCTTCTTACTGACGATGAAACACAGTAATTGCATCGGAATTAAATACAAAAGGCACAATGCCGACTTAGGTACAAGAAGACTGACTCTTCTTACTGTCTATGTTTTGAACCATTCCTGTGACACTAGTTATAGATTCCGATGCCTCACTCTAGGTTTAATGTATCCCTTGAACTTTCCTATTGACGATGAGACACAGAAATTGAATAGGAATTAAATAAGAAAGGCACAATGCCGACTTAAGTACATGAAGACTGACTCTGCTTACTGTCTATGTTTTCAACCATTCCTGTGACACTAGTTATGGATTCCGATGCTTCACTCCAGGTTTACTGTATACCTTGGACCTTCTTATTGACGATGAAACACAGAAATTGCATCGGATTTAAATAGAAAAGGCACAATGCCGACTTAAGTACAAGAAGACTGACTCTTCTTAGTGATTATAGTTTGAACCATTGCTGTGACACTAGTTATAGATTCCGATGCTTTAGTTCAGGTTTACTGTATACCTTGGACATTCTTATTGACGATGAAACACAGAAATTGCATCGGAATTAAATAGAAAAGGCACAATGTCGACTTAAGTACAAGAAGACTGACTCTTCCTACTGACTATGTTTGAACCATTCCTGTGACACTAGTTATAGATTCCGATGCTTCACTTCAGGTTTACTGTACACCTTGGACCTTCTTATTGACGATGAAACACAGAAATTGCATCGGAAATTAATACAAAAGGCACAATGCCGACTTAAGTACAATAAGACTGACTTTTCCTACTGTCTATGTTTTGAAACATTCCTGTGACACTAATTTTGGATTCCGATGCTTCACTCCAGGTTTACTGTATACCTTGGACTTTCTTATTGACGATGAAACACAGAAATTGCATCGGATTTAAATAGAAAAGGCACAATGCCGACTTAAGTACAAGAAGACTGACTCTTCTTAGTGATTATAGTTTGAACCATTGCTGTGACACTAGTTATAGATTCCGATGCTTTAGTTCAGGTTTACTGTATACCTTGGACATTCTTATTGACGATGAAACACAGAAATTGCATCGGAATTAAATAGAAAAGGAACAATGTCGACTTAAGTACAAGAAGACTGACTCTTCTTACTGTCTATGTTTTGAACCATTCCTGTGACACTAGTTATAGATTCCGATGCTTCACTCCAGGTTTACTGTAACCCTTGGACCTTCTTATTGACGATGAAACACAGAAATTGCATTGGAATTAAATAGAAAAGCCACAATGCCCACTTAAGTACAAGATGACTGACTCTTCTTACTGACTATGTTTGAACCATTCCTTTGACACTAGTTATAGATTCCGATGCTTCACTTCAGGTTTACAGTATCCCTCTGACCTTGTTATTGACTATGAAACACCGAAATTGCATCGGAATTAAATAGAAAACTCACAATGCCGACTCAAGTACAAGAAGACTGACTCTTCTTACTGTCTATGATTTGAACAATTCCTGTGACACTAGTTATAGATTCCGATGCTTTACTTCAGGTTTACTGTATACCTTGGACATTCTTATTGACAATGAAACACAGCAATTGCATCGGAATTAAATAGAAAAGGCACAATGACGACTAAAGTACAAGAAGACTGACTCTTCTTACTGTCTATGTTTGAACCATTTCTGTGACACTAGTTATAGATTCCGATGCTTCACTCCAGGTTTACTGTAACCCTTGGACCTTCTTATTGACTATGAAACACAGAAATTGAATCGGAATTAAATAGGAAAGGCACAATGCCGACTTAAGTACCAGAAGACTGACTCTTCTTACTGACTATTTTGAACCATTCCTGTGACACTAGTTATAGATTCCGATGCTTCACTTCAGGTTTACTGTATACCTTGTACCTTCTTATTGACGATGAAACACAGAAATTGTATCGGAATTAAATACAAAACGCACAATGCCGACTTAAGTACAAGAAGACTGACTCTTCCTACTGTCTATGTTATGAACCATTCCTGTGACACTAGTTTAGGATTCCGATGCTTCACTTCAGCTTTACTGTATCCCTCTGACCTTATTGCCGATGAAACACAGAAATTGCATCGGAATTAAGTTCTAAAGGCACAATGCCGTCTTAAGGACAAGAAGACCGACTCTTCTTACTGACTATGTTTTGAAACATTCCTGTGACTCTAGTTATAGATTCCGATGCTTCACTTCAGGTTTACTGTATCCCTTGGACCTTCTTATTGACGATGAATCACAGGAATTGCATCGGAATTAAACACAAAAGGCACAATGTTGACTTAAGTACAAGAAGACTGACTCTTCTTAGTGTCTATATTTTGAACCATTCCAGTGACACTAGTTATAGATTCCGATGCTTCACTTCAGGTACTGTATTCCTTGGACCTTTTTATTGACGATGAAACACAGAAATTGCATCGAAATTAAATACAAAAGGCACAATGCCGACTTAAGTACAAGAAGACTGACTCTTCTTACTGTCTACGTTTTGAACCATTACTGTGACACTAGTTATAAATTCCGATGCCTCACTCCAGGTTTAGTGTATCCCTTGTACCTTCTTGTTGACGATGAAACACAGAAATTGCATCGGAATTAAATACAAAATGCACAATGCCGACTTAAGGACAAGAAGACTGACTCCTCTTACTGTCTATGTTTTGAACCATTCCTGTGACACTAGTTATTGATTCCGATGCTTCACGTCAGGTTTACTGTATCCCTCTGACCTTCTTATTGACGATGAAACACAGAAATTGCATCGGAATTAAATACAAAAGGCACAATGCCGACTTAAGTACAAGAAGGCTGACTCTTCTTACTGTCTATGTTTCAACCATTCCTGTGACACTAGTTATAGATACCGATGCTTCACTCCAGGTTTACTGTATTCCTTGGACCTACTTATTGACGATGAAACACAGAAACTCCATCGGAATGAAATAGAAAAGGCACAATGCCGACTTAAGTACAAGAAGACTGACTCTTCTTACAGGTAATAGTTTGAACCATTCCGGTGACAATAGTTATAGATTCCGATGCTTCACTTCAGGTTTACTGTATCCCTTGGACCTTGTTATTGACGGTGACACACGGAAATAGCATCGGATTTAAATACAAAGGGCAAAATGCCAACTTTAGTACACGAAGACTGACTCTTCTTACTGTCTATGTTTGAACCATTCCTGTGACACTAGTTATAGATTCCGATACTACACTTCAGGTTTACTGTATCCCTCTGATCTACTTATTGACGATGAAACACAGAAATTGCATCGGAATTAAATAGAAAACTCACAATGCCGACTTAAGTACAAGAAGACTGACTCTTCTAACTGTCTATGTTTTGAACCATTCCTGTGACACTAGTTATAGATTCCGATGCTGCACCCCAGATTTACTGTATCCCTTGGACCTTCTTATTGACGATGAAACACAGAAATTGCATCGGAATTAAATAGAAAAGGCACAATGCCGACTTAAGTACATGCAGACTGACTCTTCTTAGTGATTATAGTTTGAACCATTGCTGTGACACTAGTCATAGATTCCGATGCTTTACTTCAGGTTTACTGGACACCTTCGACATTCTTGTTGACGATGAAACACAGAAATTGCTTCGGAATTAAATAGAAAAGGCTCAATGTCGACTTAAGTACAAGAAGACCGACTCTTCTTACAGTCTATGTTTTGAACCATTCCTGTGACACTAGTTATAGATTCCGATGCTTCACTCCAGGTTTACTGTAACCCTTGGACCTTCTTATTGACGATGAAACACAGAAATTTCATCGGAATTAAATAGAAAAGGCACAATGCCGACTTAAGTACAAGAAGACTGACTCTTCTTACTGACTATGTTTGAACCATTCCTGTGACACTAGTTATAGATTCCGATGCTTCACTTCAGGTTTACTGTACACCTTGGACCTTCTTATTGACGATGAAACACAGAAATTGCATCGGAAATTAATACAAAAGGCACAATGCCGACTTAAGTACAATAAGACTGACTTTTCCTACTGTCTATGTTTTGAAACATTCCTGTGACACTAATTTTGGATTCCGATGCTTCACTTCAGGTTTTCTGTATCCCTCTGACCTTCTTATTGACAATGAAACACAGAAATTGCATCGGAATTAAATACTAAAAGGCACAATGCCGACTTAAGTGCAAGAAGACTGACTCTTCCTACGGTCTATGTTTTGAACCATGCCTGTGACACTAGTTATAGATTCCGATGCTTCACTTCAGGTTCACTGTAATCCTTGGCCCTTCTTATTGACGATGAATCACAGGAATTGCATCGGAATTAAATACAAAAGGCACAATGCCGACTTAAGTACAAGAAGACTTACTATTCTTACTGACTATGTTTTGAACCATTCCTGTGACACTAGTTATAGATTCTGATGCTTCACTTCAGGTTTACTGTATCCCTTGGATCTTCTTATTGAAGATGAAACAGGGAAATTGCATCGGAATTAAATACAAAAGGCACAATGTTGACTTAAGTACAAGAATACCGATTCTTCTTACTGTCTATGATTTGAACCATCCCTGTGACACTAGTTATAGATTCCGATGCTTCACTTCAGATTTACTTTATCCCTCTGACGTTCTTATTGACGATGAAACACAGAAATTGCGTCGGAATTAAATACAAAAGGCACAATGCCGAATTAAATACAAGAAGACTGACTCTTCTTACTGTCTGTGTTTTGAACCATTCCTGTGACACTAGTTATAGATTCCGATGCTTCACCCTAGGTTTACTGTATCCCTTAGACCCTCTTATTGACGATGAAACACAGAAATTGCATCTCAATTAAATACAAATGGCACAATGCCGACTTAAGTACAAGAAGACTTACTATTCTTACTGACTATGTTTTGAACCATTCCTGTGACACTAGTTATAGATTCCGATGCTTCACTACAGGTTTACTGTATCCCTCTGACCTTCTTATTGACGATGAAACACAGAAATTCATCGGAATTAAATAAAAAAGGTACAATGCCGACTTAAGTACAAGATGACTGACTCTTCTTACTGTCTATGTTTTGAACCATTCCTGTGACACTAGTTATAGATTCCGATGCTTCACTCCAGGTTTGCTATATCCCTTGGACCTTCTTATTGACGATGACACACAGATATTGCATCGGAATTAAATAGAAAATGCACAATGCCGACTTAAGTACAACAAGACTGACTCTTCCTACTGTCTATGTTTTGAACCATTCCTGTGACACTAGTTATGGATTCCGATACTTCACTTCAGGTTTACTGTATCCCTCGGACCTTCTTATTGACGATGAAGCACAGATATTGCATCGGAATTAAATACAAAAGGCGCAATGCCGACTTAAGTACAAGAAGACTGACTCTTCTTACTGACTATGCTTTGAACCATTCCTGTGACACTAGTTATAGATTCTGATGCTTCACTTCAGGTTTACTGTATCCCTTGGATCTTCGTATTGAAGATTAAACACGGAAATTGCATCGGAATAAAATACAAAAGGCACAATGCCGACTTAAGTACAAGAATACTGACTCTTCTTACTGTCTATGATTTGAACCATCCCTGTGACACTAGTTATAGATTCCGATGCTTCACTCCAGGTTTACAGTATCCTGTGGACCTTCTTATTGACGATGAAACACAGAAATTGCATCGGAATTAAATACAAAAGGCACAATGCCGACTTTAGTACAAGATGAATGACTCTTCTTACTGACTATGTTTTGAACCATTCCTGTGACACTAGTTATAGATTCCGATGCTTCACTTCAGATTTACTGTATCCCTCTGACGTTCTTATTGACGATGAAACACAGAAATTGCGTCGGAATTAAATACAAAAGGCACAATGCCGAATTAAATACAAGAAGACTGACTCTTCTTACTGTCTGTGTTTTGAACCATTCCTGTGACACTAGTTATAGATTCCAATGCTTCACCCTAGGTTTACTGTATCCCTTAGATCCTCTTATTGACGATGAAACACAGAAATTGCATCTGAATTAAATACAAATGGCACAATGCCGACTTAAGTACAAGAAGACTGACTTTTCTTACTGACTATGTTTTGAACCTTTCCTGTGACACTAGTTATAGATTCCGGTGCTTCACTTCAGGTTTAGTGGATCCCTTGGACCTACTTATTGACGATGAAACACAGAAATTGCATCGGAATTAAATACAAAAGGCACCATGCCGACTTAAGTACAAGAAGACTGACTCTTGTTACTGACTGTTTTGAACCATTCCTCTGACACTAGTTATACATTCCGATGATTCACTTCAGGTTTACTGTATCCCTCTGCCCTTCTTATTGACGATGAAACACATAAATTGCAACGGAATTAAATACAAATGGCACAATGCCGAATTAAGTACAAGAAGACTGACTCTTCTTACTGTCTATGTTTTGAACCATTCCTGTGACACTAGTTATAGATTACGATGCTTCACTCCAGGTTTGCTATATCCCTTGGACCTTCTTATTGAATATGACACACAGAAATTGCATCGGAATTAAATAGAAAATGCACAATGCCGACTTAAGTACAAAAAGACTGACTACTGTCTATGTTTTGAACCATTCCTGTGACACTAGTTATAGATTCCGATACTTCCCTTCAGGTTTACTGTATCCCTCGGACCTTCTTAATGACGATGAAACACAGATATTGCATCGGAATTAAATAAAAAAGGCGCAATGCCGACTTAAGTACAAGAAGACTGACTCTTCTTACTGACTATGTTTTGAACCATTCCTGTGACACTAGTTATAGATTCCGATGCTTCACTCCAGGTTTACTGAATCCCGTGGACCTTCTTATTGACGATGATACACAGAAATTGCATCGGAATTAAATACAAAAGGCACAATGCCGACTTTAGTACAAGATGAATGACTCTTCTTACTGACTATGTTTCGAACCATTCCTGTGACACTAGTTATAGATTCCGATGCTTCACTTCAGATTTACTGTATCCCTCTGACGTTCTTATTGACGATGAAACACAGAAATTGCGTCGGAATTAAATACAAAAGGCACAATGCCGAATTAAATACAAGAAGACTGACTCTTCTTACTGTGTGTGATTTGAACCATTCCTGTGACACTAGTTATAGATTCCGATGCTTCACTCCAGGTTTGCTATATCCCCTGGACCTTCTTATTGACGATGACACAAAGAAATTGCATCGGAAGTAAATAGAAAATGCACAATGCCGACTTAAGTACAAGAAGACTAACACTTCCTACTGTCTATGTTTTGAATCATTCCTGTGAAACTAGTTATTGATTCCGATGATTCACTTCAGGTTTACTGTATCCCTCTGCCCTTCTTATTGACGATGAAACACATAAATTGCAACGGAATTAAATACAAATGGCACAATGCCGACTTAAGTACAAGAAGACTGACTGTTATTCTGTCTATGTTTTGAACCATTCCAATGACACTAGCTATTGATTTCGATGCTTCACTTCATGTTTACTGTATCCCTTGGACCTCCTTATTGACGATAAAACACAGAAATTGCATCTGAATTAAATGCAAAAGGCACAATGCCGACTTAAGAACAAGAAGACTGACTCTTCTTACTGACTATGTTATGAACCATTCCTGTGACACTAGTTATAGATTCCGATGCTTCACTTCAGGTTTACTGTATCCCTTGGACCTTCCTATTGACGATGATACACAGAAATTGCATCGGAATTAAATACAAAAGGCACAATGCCGACTTTAGTACAAGAAGAATGACTCTTCTTACTGTCGATGTTTTGAACCATTCCTGTGACACTAGTTATAGATTCCGATGCCTCACTCTAGGTTTAATGTATCCCTTGAACCTTCTTATTGACGATGAGACACAGAAATTGAATAGGAATTAAATAAGAAAGGCACAATGCCGACTTAAGTACAGGAAGACTGACTCTGCTTACTGTCTATGTTTTCAACCATTCCTGTGACACTAGTTACAGATTCCGATGTCTCACTCCAGGTTAACTGTATCCCTTGGACCTTCTTACTGACGATGAAACACAGTAATTGCATCGGAATTAAATACAAAAGGCACAATGCCGACTTAGGTACAAGAAGACTGACTCTTCTTACTGTCTATGTTTTGAACCATTCCTGTGACACTAGTTATAGATTCCGATGCCTCACTCTAGGTTTAATGTATCCCTTGAACCTTCCTATTGACGATGAGACACAGAAATTGAATAGGAATTAAATAAGAAAGGCACAATGCCGAGTTAAGTACATGAAGACTGACTCTGCTTACTGTCTATGTTTTCAACCATTCCTGTGACACTAGTTACAGATTCCGATGCCTCACTCCAGGTTAACTGTATCCCTTGGACTCTCTTATTGACGATGAAACACAGTAATTGCGTCGGAATTAAATAGATAACTCACAATGCCGACTCAAGTACAAGAAGACTGACTCACCTTACTGTCTATGTTTTGAACCATTCCTGTGACACTAGTTATAGATTCCGATGCTTCACTCCAGGTTTACTGTATACCTTGGACCTTCTTATTGACGATGAAACACAGAAATTGCATCGGAATTAAATAGAAAAGGCACAATGCCGACTTAAGTAAAAGAAGTCTGACTCATCTTAGTGATTATAGTTTGAACCATTGCTGTGACACTAGTTATAGATTCCGATGCTTTACTTCAGGTTTACTGTATACCTTGGACATTCTTATTGACGATGAAACACAGAAATTGCATCGGAATTAAATGGAAAAGGCACAATGTCGACTTAAGTACAAGAGGACTGACTCTTCTTACTGTCTATGTTTGAACCATTCCTGTGACACTAGTTATAGATTTCGATGCTTCACTCCAGGTTTACTGTAACTATTGGACCTTCTTATTGACGATGAAACACAGAAATTGCATCGGAATTAAATACAAAAGGCACAATGCCGACATAACTACAAGAAGACTGACTCTTCCTACTGTCTATGTTTTGATCCATTCCTGTGACACTAGTTTTGGATTCCGATGCTTCACCTCAGGTTTACTGTATCACTCTGACCTTCTTATTGACAATGAAACACAGAAATTGCATCGGAATTAAATACAAATGGCACAATGCCGACTTAAGTACAAGAAGACTGACTCTTCCTGCTGTCTATGTTTTGAACCATTCCTGTGACACTAGTTATAGATTCCGATGCTTCACTTCAGGTTTACTGTATCCCTCTGACCTTATTGCCGATGAAACACAGAAATTGCATCGGAATTAAATACAAAAGGCACAATGCCGACTTAAGGACAAGAAGACTGACTCTTCTTACTGACTATGATTTGAAACACTCCTGTGACTCTAGTTATAGATTCCGATGCTTCACTTCAGGTTTACTGTATCCCTCTGACCTTATTGCCGATGAAACACAGAAATTGAATCGGAATTAAATAGAAAAGGCACAATGCCGAATTAAGTACAAGAAGACTGACTCTTCTTACTGACTATGTTTAAACCATTCCTGTGAAACTAGTTATAGATTCCGATGCTTCACTTCAGGTTCACTGTATCCCTCTGACCTTCTTATTGACGATGAAACACCGAAATTGCATCGGAATTAAATAGAAAACTCACAATGCCGACTCAAGTACAAGAAGACTGACTCTTCTTACTGTCTATGTTTTGAACCATTCCTGTGACACTAGTTATAGATTCCGATGCTTCACTCCAGGTTTACTGTATTCCTTGGACCTTCTTATTGACGATGAAACACAGAAATTGCATCGGAATTAAATAGAAAAGGCACAATGGCGACTTAAGTACAAGAAGACTGACTGTTCTTAGTGATTATAGTTTGAACCATTGCTGTGACACTAGTTATAGATTCCGATGCTTTACTACACGTTTACTGTATACCTTGGACATTCTTATTGACGATGAAACACAGAAATTTTATCGGAATTAAATAGAAAATGCACAATGTCGACTTAAGTACAAGAAGAATGACTCTTCTGACTGTCTATGTTTGAACCATTCCTGTGACACTAGTTATAGATTCCGATGCTTCACTTCAAGTTCACTGTATCCCTTGGACCTTCTTATTGACGATGAATCACAGGAATTGCATCGGAATTAAACACAAAAGGCACAATGCTGACTTAAGTACAAGAAGACTGACTCTTCTTACTGTCTATATTTTGAACCATTCCAGTGACACTAGTTATAGATTCCGATGCTTCACTTCAGGTTTACTGTATTCCTTGGACCTTCTTATTGACGATGAAACACAGAAATTGCATCGAAATTAAATACAAAAGGCACAATGCCGACTTAAGGACAAGAAGACTGACTCTTCTTACTGTCTATGTTTTGAACCATTCCTGTGACACTAGTTATAGATTCCGATGCTTCACTTCAGGTTTACTGTACCCCTCTGACCTTCTTATTGACGATGAAGCACAGAAATTGCATCGGAATTAAATATAAAACTCACAATGCCGACTTATAAACAAGAAGACTGACTCTTCTTACTGTCTATGTTTTGAACCATTCCTGTGACACTAGTTATAGATTCCGATGCTCCACTCCAGGTTTACTGTATCCCTTGGATCTCCTTATTGACGATGAAACACCGAAATTGCATCGGAATTAAATAGAAAAGGCACAATGCCGACTTAAATTCAGGAAGACTGACTCTTCTTAGTGATTATAGTTTGAACAATTGCTGTGACACTAGTTATGGATTCCGATGCTTTACTTCAGGTTTACTGTATACCTTGGACATTCTTATTGACGATGAAACACAGAAATTGCAACGGAATTAAATAATAAAAGGCACAATGCCGACTTAAGTACAAGAAGACTGACTCTTCTTACTGACTATGAGTTGAAACACTCCTGTGACTCTAGTTATAGATTCCGATGCTTCACGTCAGGTTTACTGTATCGCTCTGACCTTCTAATTGACGATGAAACACAGAAATTGCATCGGAATTAAATACAAAATGCACAATGCCGACTTAAGTACAAGAAGGCTGACTCTTCTTACTGTCTATGTATCAACCATTCCTGTGACACTAGTTATAGATTCCGATGCTTCACTCCAGGTTTACTGTATTCCTTGGACCTTCGTATTGACGATGAAACACAGGAACTGCATCGGAATGAGATAGAAAAGGCACAATGCCGACTTAAGTACAAGAAGACTGACTCTTCTTACTGATTATAGTTTGAACCATTCCGGTGACAATAGTTATAGATTCCGATGCTTCCCTTCAGGTTTACTGTTTCCCTTGGACCTTGTTATTGACGGTGACACCCAGAAATAGTATTGGAATTAAATACAAAAGTCAAAATGCCAACTTTAGTACACGAAGACTGACTCTTCTTACTGTCTATGTTTTGAACCATTCCTGTGACACTAGTTATAGATTCCGATACTTTACTTCCGGTTTACTGTATCCCTCTGATCTACTTATTGACGATGAAACACAGAAATCGCATCGGAATTAAATAGAAAACTCACAATGCCGACTTAAGTACAAGAAGACTGACCCTTCTTACTGTCTATGTTTTGAACCATTCCTGTGACACTAGTTATAGATTCCGATGTTTCACTCCAGGTTTACTATATCCCTTGCACCTTCTTATTGACGATGAAACACAGAAATTGCATCGGAATTAAATATAAAAGGCACAATGCCGACTTAAGTACAAGAAGACTGACTCGTCTTAGTGATTATAGTTTGAACCATTGCTGTGACACTAGTCATAGAATCCGAAGCTTTACTTCAGGTTTACTGTATACTTTCGACATTCTTATTGACGATGGAACACAGAAATTTCATCGGAATTAAATAGAAAAGGCTCAATGTCGACTTACGTACAAGAAGATTGACTCTTCTTACTGTCTATGCTTTGAACCATTCCTGTGACACTAGTTATAGATTCCGATGCTTCATTCCAGGTTTACTGTAACCCTTGGACCTTCTTATTGACGATGAAACACAGAAATTGCATCGGAATTAAATAGAAAAGGCACAATGCCGACTTAAGTACAAGAAGACTGACTCTTCTTACTGACTATGTTTTGAACCATTCCTGTGACGCTAGTTATAGATTCCGATGCTTCACTTTAGGATTACTGTATACCTTGTACCTTCTTATTGACGATGAAACACAGAAATTGCATCGGAATTAAATACAAAAGGCACAATGCCGACTTAAGAACAAGAAGACTGACTCTTCCTACTGTCTATGCTTTGAACCATTCCTGTGACACTAGTTTTGGATTCCGATGCTTCACCTCAGGTTTACTGTATCCCTCTGACCTTCTTATTGACAATGAAACACAGAAACTGTATCGGAATTAAATGCAAATGGCACAATGCCGACTTAAGTACAAGAAGACTGACTCTTCCTACTGACTATGTTTGAACCATTCCTGTGACACTAGTTATAGATTCCGATGCTTCACTTCTGGTTTACTGTATCCGTCTGTCCTTGTTATTCACAATGAAACACCGAAATTGCATCGGAATTAAATAGAAAACTCACAATGCCGACTCAAGTACAAGAAGACTGACTCTTCTTACTGTCTATGCTTTGAACCATTCCTGTGACACTAGTTATAGATTCCGATGCTTTACTTCAGGTTTACTGTATACCTTGGACGTTCTTATTGACAATGAAACACAGAAATTGCATCGGAATTAAATAGAAAAGGCACAATGTCGACTAAAGTAAAAGAAGACTGACTCTTCCTACTGTCTATGTTATGAACAATTCCTGTGACACTAGTTTAGGATTCCGATGCTTCACTTCAGCTTTACTGTATCCCTCTGACCTTATTGTAGATGAAACACAGAAATTGCATCAGAATTAAGTACAAAAGGCACAATGCCGACTTAAGGACAAGAAGACCGACTCTTCTTACTGACTATTTTTTGAAACGTTCCTGTGACTCTAGTTATAGATTCCGATGCTTCACTTCAGGTTTACTGTATCCCTTGGACCTTCTTATTGACGATGAATCACAGGAATTGCATCGGAATTAAACACAAAAGGCACAATGCTGACATAAGTACAATAAAACTGACTCTTCTTACTGTCTATATTTTGAACCTTTCCAGTGACACTAGTTATAGATTCCGATGCTTCACTTCAGGTTTACTGTATTCCTTGGACCTTCTTATTGACGATGAAACACAGAAATTGCATCGAAATTAAATACAAATGGCAAAATGCCGACTTAAGTACAAGAAGACTGACTCTTCTTACTGTCTATATTTTGAACCATTACTATGACACTAGTTATAGATTCCGATGCTTCACTCCAGGTTTACTGTATCCCTTGTACCTTCTTGTTGACGATGAAACACAGAAATTGCATCGGAATTAAATACAAAATGCACAATGCCAACTTAATGACAAGAAGACTGACTCTTCTTACTGTCTATGTTTTGAACCATTCCTGTGACACTAGTTATAGATTTCGATGCTTCACTTCAGGTTTACTGTATCCCTCTGACCTTCTTATTGACGATGAAACACAGAAATTGCATCGGAATTAAATACAAAAGGCACAATGCCGACTTAAGTACAAGAAGACTGACCTTTCTTCCTGTCTATGTTTCAACCATTCCTGTGAAACTAGTTATAGATTCCGATGCTTCACTTCAGGTTTACTGTATCCCTCTGATCTACGTATTGACAATGAAACACAGAAATTGCATCGGAATTAAATTGAAAACTCACAACGCCGACTTAAGTACAAGAAGACTGACTCTTCTAACTGTCTATGTTTTGAACCATTCCTGTGACACTAGTTATAGATTCCGATGCTTCACCCCAGGTTTACTGTATCCCTTCGACCTTCTTATTGACGATGAAACACAGAAATTGCATCGGAATTAAATAGAAAAGGCACAATGCCGACTTAAGGACAAGAAGACTGACTCTTCTTACTGACTATGTTTTGAAACATTCCTGTGACTCTAGTTATAGATTCTGATGCTTCACTTCAAGTTCACTGTATCCCTTGGACCTTCTTATTGACGATGAATCACAGGAATTGCATCGGAATTAAACACAAAAGGCACAATGCTGACTTAAGTACAAGAAGACTGACTCTTCTTACTGTCTATATTTTTAACCATTCCAGTGACACTAGTTATAGATTCCGATGCTTCACTTCAGGTTTACTGTATTCCTTTGACCTTCTTATTGACGATGAAACACAGAAATTGAATCGAAATTAAATAGAAAAGGCACAATGCCGACTTAAGGACAAGAAGACTGACTCTTCTTACTGTCTATGTTTTGAACCATTCCTGTGACACTAGTTATAGATTCCGATGCTTCACTTCAGGTTTACTGTACCCCTCTGACCTTCTTATTGACGATGAAACACAGAAATTGCATCGGAATTAAATAGAAAACTCACAATGCTGACTTATAAACAAGAAGACTGACTCTTCTTACTGTCTATGTTTTGAACCATTCCTTTGACACTAGTTATAGATTCCGATGCTCCACTCCAGGTTTACTGTATCCCTTGGATCTCCTTATTGACGATGAAATACCGAAATTGCATCGGAATTAAATAGAAAAGGCACAATGCCGACTTAAATTCAGGAAGACTGACTCTTCTTAGTGATTATAGTTTGAACAATTGCTGTGACACTAGTTATGGATTCCGATGCTTTACTTCAGGTTTACTGTATACCTTGGACATTCTTATTGACGATGAAACACAGAAATTGCAACGGATTTAAATACAAAAGGCAGAATGCCGACTTAAGTACAAGAAGACTGACTCTTCTTACTGACTATGATTTGAAACACTCCTGTGACTCTAGTTATAGATTCCGATGCTTCACGTCAGGTTTACTGTATCGCTCTGACCTTCTAATTGACGATGAAACACAGAAATTGCATCGGAATTAAATACAAAATGCACAATGCCGACTTAAGTACAAGAAGGCTGACTCTTCTTACTGTCTATGTATCAACCATTCCTGTGACACTAGTTATAGATTCCGATGCTTCACTCCAGGTTTACTGTATTCCTTGGACCTTCTTATTGACGATGAAACACAGGAACTGCATCGGAATGAGATAGAAAAGGCACAATGCCGACTTAAGTACAAGAAGACTGACTCTTCTTACTGATAATAGTTTGAACCACTCCGGTACAATAGTTATTGATTCCGATGCTTCACTTCAGGTTTACTGTATCCCTTGGACCTTGTTATTGACGGTGACACCCACAAATAGCATTGGAATTAAATACAAAAGTCAAAATGCCAACTTTAGTACACGAAGACTGACTCTTCTTACTGTCTATGTTTTGAACCATTCCTGTGACACTAGTTATAGATTCCGATGCTTCACTTCCGGTTTACTGTATCCCTCTGATCTACTTATTGACGATGAAACACAGAAATCGCATCGGAATTAAATAGAAAATTCACAATGCCGACTTAAGTACAAGAAGACTGACCCTTCTTACTGTCTATGTTTTGAACCATTCCTGTGACACTAGTTATAGATTCCGATGTTTCACTCCAGGTTTACTATATCCCTTGCACCTTCTTATTGACGATGAAACACAGAAATTGCATCGGAATTAAATATAAAAGGCACAATGCCGACTTAAGTACAAGAAGACTGACTCGTCTTAGTGATTATAGTTTGAACCATTGCTGTGACACTAGTCATAGATTCCGAAGCTTTACTTCAGGTTTACTGTATACCTTCGACATTCTTATTGACGATGGAACACAGAAATTTCATCGGAATGAAATAGAAAAGGCTCAATGTCGACTTACGTACAAGAAGACTGACTCTTCTTACTGTCTATGCTTTGAACCATTCCTGTGACACTAGTTATAGATTCCGATGCTTCATTCCAGGTTTACTGTAACCCTTGGACCTTCTTATTGACGATGAAACACAGAAATTGCATCGGAATTAAATAGAAAAGGCACAATGCCGACTTAAGTACAAGAAGACTGACTCTTCTTACTGACTATGTTTTGAACCATTCCTGTGACGCTAGTTATAGATTCCGATGCTTCACTTCAGGTTTACTGTATCCCTCTGACCTTATTGCCGATGAAACACAGAAATTGCATCGGAATTAAATAGAAAAGGCACAATTTCGACTTAAGTACAAGAAGACTGACTCTTCTTAGTGATTATAGTTTGAACCATTGCTGTGACACTAGTTATTGATTCCGATGCTTCACTTCAGGTTTACTGTATACCTTGTACCTTCTTATTGACGATGAAACACAGAAATTGCATCGGAATTAAATACAAAAGGCACAATGCCGACTTAAGTACAAGAAGACTGACTCTTCTAACTGTCTATGTTTTGAACCATTCCTGTGACACTAGTGTTGGATTCCGATGCTTCACCTCAGGTTTACTGTATCCCTCTGATCTTCTTAATGACAATGAATCACAGAAATTGCATCGGAATTAAATACAAATGGCACATTGCCGACTTAAGGACAAGAAGACTGACTCTTCTTACTGACAATGATTTGAAACACTCCTGTGACTCTAGTTATAGATTCCGATGCTTCACTTCAGGTTTACTGTATGCCTCTGACCTTATTGCCGATGAAACACAGAAATTGCATCGGAATTAAATAGAAAAGGCACAATGCCGACTTAAGTACAAGAAGACTTACTCTTCTTAGTGATTATAGTTTGAACCATTGCTGTGACACTAGTTATAGATTCCGATGCTTTACTTCAGGTTTACTGTATACCTCGGACATTCTTATTGTCGATGAATCACAGAAATTGCATCGGAATTAAATAGAAAAAGCACAATGTCGACTTAAGTACAAGAAGACTGACTCTTCTTACTGTCTATGTTTTGAACGATTCCTGTGACACTAGTTATAGATTCCGATGCTTCACTCCAGGTTTACTGTAACCCTTGGACCTTCTTATTGACGATGAAACACAGTAATTGTATCGGAATTAAATAGAAAAGGCACAATGCCCACTTAAGTACAAGAAGACTGACTCTTCCTACTGACTATGTTTGAACCATTCCTGTGACACTAGTTATAGATTCCGATGCTTCACTTCTGGTTTACTGTATCCCTCTGACCTTGTTATTCACTATGAAACACCGAAATTGCATCGGAATTAAATAGAAAACTCACAATGCCGACTCAAGTACAAGAAGACTGACTCTTCTTACTGTCTATGCTTTGAACCATTCCTGTGACACTAGTTATAGATTCCGATGCTTTACTTCAGGTTTACTGTATACCTTGGACATTCTTATTGACAATGAAACACAGAAATTGCATCGGAATTAAATAGAAAAGGCACAATGTCGACTAAAGTAAAAGAAGACTGACTCTCCCTACTGTCTATGTTATGAACAATTCCTGTGACACTAGTTTAGGATTCCGATGCTTCACTTCAGCTTTACTGTATCCCTCTGACCTTATTGTAGATGAAACACAGAAATTGCATCGGAATTAAGTACAAAAGGCACAATGCCGACTTAAGGACAAGAAGACCGACTCTTCTTACTGACTATTTTTTGAAACGTTCCTGTGACTCTAGTTATAGATTCCGATGCTTCACTTCAGGTTTACTGTATCCCTTGGACCTTCTTATTGACGATGAATCACAGGAATTGCATCGGAATTAAACACAAAAGGCACAATGCTGACATAAGTACAAGAAAACTGACTCTTCTTACTGTCTATATTTTGAACCTTTCCAGTGACACTACTTATAGATTCCGATGCTTCACTTCAGGTTTACTGTATTCCTTGGACCTTCTTATTGACGATGAAACACAGAAATTGCATCGAAATTAAATACAAAAGGCAAAATGCCGACTTAAGTACAAGAAGACTGACTCTTCTAACTGTCTATATTTTGAACCATTACTATGACACTAGTTATAGATTCCGATGCTTCACTCCAGGTTTACTGTATCCCTTGTACCTTCTTGTTGACGATGAAACACAGAAATTGCATCGGAATTAAATACAAAATGCACAATGCCAACTTAAGGACAAGAAGACAGACTCTTCTTACTGTCTATGTTTTGAACCATTCCTGTGACACTAGTTATAGATTTCGATGCTTCACTTCAGGTTTACTGTATCCCTCTGACCTTCTTATTGACGATGAAACACAGAAATTGCATCGGAATTAAATACAAAAGGCACAATGCCGACTTAAGTACAAGAAGACTGACTCTTCTTCCAGTCTATGTTTCAACCATTCCTGTGAAACTAGTTATAGATTCCGATGCTTCACTTCTGGTTTACTGTATCCCTCTGATCTACGTATTGACAATGAAACACAGAAATTGCATCGGAATTAAATAGAAAACTCACAACGCCGACTTAAGTACAAGAAGACTGACTCTTCTAACTGTCTATGTTTTGAACCATTCCTGTGACACTAGTTATAGATTCCGATGCTTCACCCCAGGTTTACTGTATCCCTTCGACCTTCTTATTGACGATGAAACTCAGAAATTGCATCGGAATTAAATAGAAATGGCACAATGCCGACTTAAGTACAAGCAGACTGACTCTTCTTAGTGATTATAGTTTGAACCATTGCTGTGACACTAGTCATAGATTCCGATGCTTTACTTCAGGTTTACTGGATACCTTCGACATTCTTATTGACGATGAAACACAGAAATTGCTTCGGAATTAAATAGAAACGGCTCAATGTCGACTTAAGTACAAGAAGACTGACTCTTCTTACAGTCTATGTTTTGAACCATTCCTGTGACACTAGTTATAGATTCCGATGATTCACTCCAGGTTTACTGTAACCCTTGGACCTTCTTATTGACGATGAAACACAGAAATTGCATCGGAATTAAATAGAAAAGGCACAATGCCGACTTAAGTACAAGAAGACTGACTCTTCTTACTGACAATGTTTGAACCATTCCTCTGACACTAGTTATAGATTCCGAAGCTTCACTTCAGGTTTACTGTATCCCTTGGACCTTCTTATTGACGATGAAACACAGAAATTGCATCGGAATTTAATACAAAAGCCGCAATGCCGACTTAAGTACAATAAGACTGACTTTTCCTACTGTCTATGTTTTGAACCATTCCTGTGACACTAGTTTTGGATTCCGATGCTTCACTTCAGGTTTACTGTATCCCTCTGACCATCTTATTGACGATGAAACACCGAAAATGCATCGGAATTAAATAGAAATCTCACAATGCCGACTCAAGTACAAGAAGACTGACTCTTCTTACTGTCTATGATTTGAACCATTCCTGTGACACTAGTTATAGATTCTGATGCTTCACTCCAGGTTTACTGTATACGTTGGACCTGCTTATTGACGATGAAACACAGAAATTGCATCGGAATTAAATAGAAAAGGCACAATGCCGACTTAAGTACAAGAAGACTGACTCATCTTAGTGATTATAGTTTGAACCATTGCTGTGACACTAGTTATAGATTCCGATGCTTTACTTCAGGTTTACTGTATACCTTGGACATTCTTATTGTCGATGAAACACAGAAATTGCATCGGAATTAAATAGAAAAGGCACAATGCCGACTTAAGTATAAGAAGACTGACTCTTCTTACTGAATATGTTTGAACCATTCCTGTGACACTAGTTATAGATTCCGATGCTTCACTTCAGGTTTACTGTATCCCTCTCACCTTCTTATTGACGATGAAGCACCGAAATTGCATCGGAATGAAATAGAAAACTCACAATGCCGACTCAAGTACAAGACGAATGACTCTTCTTACTGTCTATGTTTTGAACCATTCCTGTGACACTAGTTATAGTTTCCGATGCTTCACTCCAGGTTTACTGTATACCTTGGACCTTCTTATTGACGATGAAACACAGAAATTGCATCGGAATTAAATAGAAAAGGCACAATGCCGACTTAAGTACAAGAAGACTGACTCTTCTTAGTGATTATAGTTTGAACCATTTCTGTGACACTAGTTATAGATTCCGATGCTTTAGTTCAGGTTTACTGTATACCTTGGACATTCTTATTGTCGATGAAACACAGAAATTGCATCGGAATTAAATAGAAAAGGCACAATGCCCACTTAAGTACAAGAAGACGGTTTCTTCTTACTGTCTATGTTTGAACCATTCCTGTGACACTAGTTATAGATTCCGATGCTTCACTTCTGGTTTACTGTATCCCTCTGACCTTGTTATTGACTATGAAACACCGAAATTGCATCGGAATTAAATAGAAAACTCACAATGCCGACTCAAGTACCAGAAGACTGACTCTTCTTACTCTCTATGCTTTGAACCATTCCTGTGACACTAGTTATAGATTCCGATGCTTTACTTCAGGTTTACTGTATACCTTGGACATTCTTATTGACAATGAAACACAGAAATTGCATCGGAATTAAATAGAAAAGGCACAATGTCGACTAAAGTAAAAGAAGACTGACTGTTCTTACTGTCAATGTTTGAACCATTCCTGTGACACTAGTTATAGATTCCGATGCTTCACTCCAGGTTTACTGTAACCCTTGGACCTTCTTATTGACGATGAAACACAGATATTGCATCGCAATTAAATAGAACAGGCACAATGCCGACTTAAGTACCAGATGACTGACTCTTCTTACTGACTATGTTTTGAACCATTCCTGTGACACTAGTTATAGATTCCGATGCTTCACTTCAGGTTTACTGTATACCTTGTACCTTCTTATTGACGATGAAACACAGAAATTGTATCGGAATTAAATACAAAAGGCACAATGCCGACTTAAGTACAACAAGACTGACTCTCCTACTGTCTATGTTATGAACCATTCCTGTGACACTAGTTTAGGATTCCGATGCTTCACTTCAGCTTTACTGTATCCCTCTGACCTTATTGCCGATGAAACACAGAAATTGCATCGGAATTAAGTACAAAAGGCACAAGGCCGACTTAAGGACAAGAAGACCGACTCTTCTTACTGACTATGTTTGAAGCATTCCTGTGACTCTAGTTATAGATTCCGATGCTTCACTTCAGGTTTACTGTATCCATTGGACCTTCTTATTGACGATGAATCACAGGAATTGCATCGGAATTAAACACAAAAGGCACAATGCTGACTTAAGTACAAGAAGACTGACTCTTCTTACTGTCTATATTTTGAACCATTCCAGTGACACTAGTTATAGATTCCGATGCTTCACTTCAGGTTTACTGTATTCCTTGGACCTTCTTATTGACGATGAAACACAGAAATTGCATCGAAATTAAATACAAATGGCTCAATGCCGACTTAAGTACAAGAAGACTGACTCTTCTTACTGTCTATGTTTTGAACCATTACTGTGACACTACATATAGATTCCGATGCTTCACTCCAGGTTTACTGTATCCCTTGTACCTTCTTGTTGACGATGAAACACAGAAATTGCATCGGAATTAAATACAAAATGCTCAATGCCGACTTAAGGACAAGAAGACTGACTCTTCTTACTGTCTATGTTTTGAACCATTCCTGTGATACTAGTTATAGATTCCGATGCTTCACTTCAGGTTTACTGTATCCCTCTGACCTTCTTAATGACGATGAAACACAGAAATTGCATCGGAATTAAATACAAAAGGCCCAATGCCGACTTAAGTACAAGAAGACTGACTCTTCTTACTGTCTATGTTTCAACCATTCCTGTGACACTAGTTATAGATTCCGATGCTTCAATCCAGGTTTACTGTATTCCTTGGACCTACTAATTGACGATGAAACACAGAAACTCCATCGGAATTAAATAGAAAAGGCACAATGCCGACTTAAGTACAAGAAGACTGACTCTTCTTACTGATAATAGTTTGAACCATTCCGGTGACAATAGTTATAGATTCCGATGCTTCACTTCTGGTTTACTGTATCCCTTGGACCTTGTTATTGACGGTGACACACAGAAATAGCATCGGAATTAAATACAAAAAGCAAAATGCCAACTTTAGTACACGAAGACTGACTCTTCTTACTGTCTATGTTTGAACCATTCCTGTGACACTAGTTATGGATTCCGATGCTTCACTTCAGGTTTACTGTATCCCTCTGATCTAATTATTGACGATGAAACACAGAAATTGCATCGGAATTAAATAGAAAACTCACAATGCCGACTTAAGTACAAGAAGACTGACTCTTCTAACTGTCTATGTTTGGAACCATTCCTGTGACACTAGTTATAGATTCCGATGCTTCACCCCAGGTTTACTATATCCCTTGGACCTTCTTATTGACGATGAAACACAGAAATTGCATCGGAATTAAATAGAAAAGGCACAATGCCGACTTAAGTACAAGCAGACTGACTCTTCTTAGTGATTATAGTTTGAACCATTGCTGTGACACTTGTCATAGATTCCGATGCTTTACTTCAGGTTTACTGGATACCTTCGACTATCTTATTGACGATGAAACACTAGAAATTGCTTCGGAATTAAATAGAAAAGGCTCAATGTCGACTTAAGTACAAGAAGACTGACTCTTCTTACAGTCTATGTCTTGAACCATTCCTGTGACACTAGTTATAGATTCCGATGCTTCACTCCAGGATTACTGTAACCCTTGGACCTTGTTATTGACGATGAAACACAGAAATTGCATCGGAATTAAATACAAAATTCACAATGCCGACTTAAGGACAAGAAGACTGATTCTTCTTACTGACTATGTTTTGAACCATTACTATGACACTAGTTATAGATTCCGATGCTTCACTCCAGGTATACTGTATCCCTTGGACCTTCTTATTGACGATGAAACACAGAAATTGCATCGGAATTAAATACAAAAGGCACAATGGCGACTTAAGTACAAGAAGACTGACTCTTCTTACTGACTATGATTTGAACCATTCATGTAACACTAGTTATAGATTCCGGTGCTTCACTTCAGGTTTACTGTATCCCTTGGACCTACTTATTGACGATGAAACACAGAAATTGCATCGGAGTTAAATACAAAACGCCCAATGCCGACTTAAGAACAAGAAGACTGAGTCTTCTTACTGACTATGCTTTGAACCATTCCTGTGACACTAGTTATAGATTCTAATGCTTCACTTCAGGTTTACTGTATCCCTTGGACCTTCTTATTGACGATGAAACACAGAAATTGCATCGGAAATAATACAAGAGGCACAATGCCGACTTAAGTACAAGTACACTGACTCTTCTTACTGTCTATGATTTGAACCATTCCTGTGACACTAGTTATAGATTCCGATTCTTCACTCCAGGTTTACTAAATCCCTTGGACCTTCTTATTGACGATGACGCACAGAAATTGCATCGGAATTAAATAGAAAATGCACAATGCCGACTTAAGTACAAAAAGACTGACTCTTCCTACTGTCTATGTTTTGAACCATTCCTGTGACACTAGTTATAGTTTCCGATACTTCACTTCAGGATTACTGTATCCCTCGGACCTTCTTATTGACGATGAAACACAGATATTGCATCGGAATTAAATTCAAAAGTCACAATGCCGACTTAAGTACAAGAAGAATGACTCTTCTTACTGACTATGTTTTGAACCATTCCTGTGACACTAGTTATAGATTCTGATGCTTCACTTCAGGTTTACTGTATCCCTTGGATCTTCTTATTGAAGATGAAACACGGAAATTGCATCGGAATTAAATACAAAATGCACAATGCCGACTTAAGTACAAGAATACTGACTCTTCTTACTGTCTATGGTTTGAACCATCCCTGTGACACTAGTTATAGATTCCGATGCTTCACTCCAGGTTTACAGTATCCCGTGGACCTTCTTATTGAGGATGAAACAAAGAAATTGCATCGGAATTAAATACAAAAGGCACAATGCCGACTTTAGTACAAGAAGAATGACTCTTCTTACTGACTATGTTTTGAACCATTCCTGTGACACTAATTATTGATTCCGATGCTTCACTTCAGATTTACTGTATCCCTCTGACGTTCTTATTGACGATGAAACACAGAAATTGCGTCGGAATTAAATACAAAAGGCACAATACCGAATTAAATACAAGAAGACTGACTCTTCTTACTGTCTGTGTTTTGAACCATTCCTTCGACACTAGTTATAGATTCCGATGCTTCACCCTAGGTTTACTGTATCCCTTAGACCCTCTTATTGACGATGAAACACAGAAATTGCATCTGAATGAAATACAAATGGCACAATGCCGACTTAAGTACAAGAAGACTGACTTTTCTTACTGACTATGTTTTGAACCATTCCTGTGACACTAGTTATAGATTCCGGTGCTTCACTTCAGGTTTAGTGGATCCCTTGGACCTACTTATTGACGATGAAACACAGAAATTACATCGGAATTAAATACAAAAGGCACAATGCCGACTTAAGTACAAGAAGACTGACTATTGTTACTGACTGTTTTGAACCATTCCTGTGACACTAGTTATAGATTCCGATGCTTCACTACAGGTTTACTGTATCCCTCTGACCTTCTTATTGACGATGAAACACAGAAATTCATCGGAATTCAATAAAAAAGGCACAATGCCGACTTAAGTACAAGATGACTGCCTCTTCTTACTGTCTATGTTTTGAACCATTCCTGTGACACTAGTTATAGATTCCGATGCTTCACTCCAGGTTTGCTATATCCCTTGGACCTTCTTATTGACGATGACACAAAGAAATTGCATCGGAAGTAAATAGAAAATGCACAATGCCGACTTAAGTACAAGAAGACTGACACTTCCTACTGTCTATGTTTTGAACCATTCCTGTGAAACTAGTTATTGATTCCGATGATTCACTTCAGGTTTACTGTATCCCTCTGCCCTTCTTATTGACGATGTAACACATAAATTGCAACGGAATTATATACAAATGGCACAATGCCGACTTAAGTACAAGAAGACTGACTGTTATTCTGTCTATGTTTTGAACCATTCCTGTGACACTAGTTATTGATTTCGATACTTCACTTCATGTTTACTGTATCCCTTGGACCTCCTTATTGACGATAAAACACAGAAATTGCATCTGAATAAATGCAAAAGGCACAATGCCGACTTAAGAACAAGAAGACTGACTCTTCTTACTGACTATGTTATGAACCATTCCTGTGACACAAGTTATAGATTCCGATGCTTCACTTCAGGTTTACTTTATCCCTCTGACCTTCTTATTGACGATGAAGCACAGAAATTGCATCGGAATTAAATCCAAAAGGCACAGTGCCGAATTAAGTACAAGAAGACTGACTCTTCTTACTGTCTATGTTTTGAACCATCCCCGTGACACTAGTTATAGATTCCGATGCTTCACTCCAGGTTGACTGTATTCCTTGGATCTTCTTATTGACGATGATACACAGAAATTGCATCGGAATTAAATACAAAAGGCACAATGCCGACTTTAGTACAAGAAGAATGACTCTTCTTACTGTCTATGTTTTCAACCATTCCTGTGACACTAGTTACAGATTCCGATGCCTCACTCCAGGTTAACTGTATCCCTTGGACCTTCTTACTGACGATGAAACACAGTAAATGCATCGGAATTAAATACAAAAGGCACAATGCCGACTTAGGTACAAGAAGACTCACTCTTCTTAGTGACTATGCTTTGAACCATTCCTGTGACACTAGTTATAGATTCCGATGCTTCACTTCAGGTTTACTGTATACCTTGTACATGCTTATTGACGATGAAACACAGAAATTGCATCGGAATTAAATACAAAAGGCACAATGGCGACTTAAGTACAAGAAGACTGACTCTTCTTACTGACTATGATTTGAACCATTCATGTAACACTAGTTATAGATTCCGGTGCTTCACTTCAGGTTTACTGTATCCCTTGGACCTTCTTATTGACGATGAAACACAGAAATTGCATCGGAGTTAAATACAAAAGGCCCAATGCCGACTTAAGTACAAGAAGACTGAGTCTTCTTACTGACTATGCTTTGAACCATTCCTGTGACACTAGTTATAGATTCTAATGCTTCACTTCAGGTTTACTGTATCCCTTGGACCTTCTTATTGACGATGAAACACAGAAATTGCATCGGAAATAATACAAGAGGCACAATGCCGACTTAAGTACAAGTAGACTGACTCTTCTTACTGTCTATGATTTGAACCATTCCTGTGACACTAGTTATAGATTCCGATTCTTCACTCCAGGTTTACTAGATCCCTTGGACCTTCTTATTGACGATGACGCACAGAAATTGCATTGGAATTAAATAGAAATTGCACAATGCCGACTTAAGTACAAAAAGACTGACTCTTCCTACTGTCTATGTTTTGAACCATTCCTGTGACACTAGTTATAGTTTCCGATACTTCACTTCAGGATTACTGTATCCCTCGGACCTTCTTATTGACGATGAAACACAGATATTGCATCGGAATTAAATACAAAAGTCACAATGCCGACTTAAGTACAAGAAGAATGACTCTTCTTACTGACTATGTTTTGAACCATTCCTGTGACACTAGTTATAGATTCTGATGCTTCACTTCAGGTTTACTGTATCCCTTGGATCTTCTTATTGAAGATGAAACACGGAAATTGCATCGGAATTAAATACAAAAGGCACAATGCCGATTTAAGTACAAGAATACTGACTCTTCTTACTGTCTATGGTTTGAACCATCCCTGTGACACTAGTTATAGATTCCGATGCTTCACTCCAGGTTTACTGTATCCCGTTGACCTTCTTATTGAGGATGAAACAAAGAAATTGCATCGGAATTAAATACAAAAGGCACAATGCCGACTTTAGTACATGAAGAATGACTCTTCTTACTGACTATGTTTTGAACCATTCCTGTGACACTAATTATAGATTCCGATGCTTCACTTCAGATTTACTGTATCCCTCTGACGTTCTTATTGACGATGAAACACAGAAATTGCGTCGGAATTAAATACAAAAGGCACAATACCGAATTAAATACAAGAAGACTGACTCTTCTTACTGTCTGTGTTTTGAACCATTCCTTCGACACTAGTTATAGATTCCGATGCTTCACCCTAGGTTTACTGTATCCCTTAGACCCTCTTATTGACGATGAAACACAGAAATTGCATCTGAATTAAATACAAATGGCACAATGCCGACTTAAGTACAAGAAGACTGACTTTTCTTACTGACTATGTTTTGAACCATTCCTGTGACACTAGTTATAGATTCCGGTGCTTCACTTCAGGTTTAGTGGATCCCTTGGACCTACTTATTGACGATGAAACACAGAAATTACATCGGAAATAAATACAAAAGGCACAATGCCGACTTAAGTACAAGAAGACTGACTATTGTTACTGACTGTTTTGAACCATTCCTGTGACACTAGTTATAGATTCCGATGCTTCACTACAGGTTTACTGTATCCCTCTGACCTTCTTATTGACGATGAAACACAGAAATTCATCGGAATTAAATAAAAAAGGCACAATGCCGACTTAAGTACAAGATGACTGACTCTTCTTACTGTCTATGTTTTGAACCATTCCTGTGACACTAGTTATAGATTCCGATGCTTCACTCCAGGTTTGCTATATCCCTTGGACCTTCTTATTGACGATGACACAAAGAAATTGCATCGGAAGTAAATAGAAAATGCACAATGCCGACTTAAGTACAAGAAGACTGACACTTCCTACTGTCTATGTTTTGAACCATTCCTGTGAAACTAGTTCTTGATTCCGATGATTAACTTCAGGTTTACTGTATCCCTCTGCCCTTCTTATTGACGATGTAACACATAAATTGCAACGGAATTAAATACAAATGGCACAATGCCGACTTAAGTACAAGAAGACTGACTGTTATTCTGTCTATGTTTTGAACCATTCCTGTGACACTAGTTATTGATTTCGATGCTTCACTTCATGTTTACTGTATCCCTTGGACCTCCTTATTGACGATAAAACACAGAAATTGCATCTGAATAAATGCAAAAGGCACAATGCCGACTTTAGTACAAGAAGAATGACTCTGCTTACTGTCTATGTTTTCAACCATTCCTGTGACACTAGTTACAGATTCCGATGCCTCACTCCAGGTGAACTGTATCCCTTGGACCTTCTTATTGACGATGAAACACAGTAAATGCATCGGAATTAAATACAAAAGGCACAATGCCGACTTAGGTACAAGAAGACTCACTCTTCTTAGTGACTATGCTTTGAACCATTCCTGTGTCACTAGTTATAGATTCCAATGCTTCACTTCAGGTTTACTGTATACCTTGTACATGCTTATTGACGATGAAACACAGAAATTGCATCGGAATTAAATACAAAAGGCACAATGGCGACTTAAGTACAAGAAGACTGACTCTTCTTACTGACTATGATTTGAACCATTCATGTAACACTAGTTATAGATTCCCGTGCTTCACTTCAGGTTTACTGTATCCCTTGGACCTTCTTATTGACGATGAAACACAGAAATTGCATCGGAGTTAAATACAAAAGGCCCAATGCCGACTTAAGTACAAGAAGACTGAGTCTTCTTACTGACTATGCTTTGAACCATTCCCGTGACACTAGTTATAGATTCTAATGCTTCACTTCAGGTTTACTGTATCCCTTGGACCTTCTTATTGACGATGAAACACAGAAATTGCATCGGAAATAATACAAGAGGCACAATGCCGACTTAAGTACAAGTAGACTGACTCTTCTTACTGTCTATGATTTGAACCATTCCTGTGACACTAGTTATAGATTCCGATTCTTCACTCCAGGTTTACTATATCCCTTGGACCTTCTTATTGACGATGACGCACAGAAATTGCATCGGAATTAAATAGAAAATGCACAATGCCGACTTAAGTACAAAAAGACTGACTCTTCCTACTGTCTATGTTTTGAACCAATCCTGTGACACTAGTTATAGTTTCCGATACTTCACTTCAGGATTACTGTATCCCTCGGACCTTCTTATTGACGATGAAACACAGATATTGCATCGGAATTAAATACAAAAGTCACAATGCCGACTTAAGTACAAGAAGAATGACTCTTCTTACTGACTATGTTTTGAACCATTCCTGTGACACTAGTTATAGATTCTGATGCTTCACTTCAGGTTCACTGTATCCCTTGGATCTTCTTATTGAAGATGAAACACGGAAATTGCATCGGAATTAAATACAAAAGGCACAATGCCGACTTAAGTACAAGAAGACTGACTCTTCTTACTGTCTATGTTTTGAACCATTACTATGACACTAGTTATAGATTCCGATGCTTTACTCTAGGTATACTGTATCCCTTGGACCTTCTTATTGACGATGAAACACAGAAATTGCATCGGAATTAAATACAAAAGGCACAATGGCGACTTAAGTACAAGAAGACTGACTCTTCTTACTGACTATGATTTGAACCATTCATGTAACACTAGTTATAGATTCCGGTGCTTCACTTCAGGTTTACTGTATCCCTTGGACCTTCTTATTGACGATGAAACACAGAAATTGCATCGGAGTTAAATACAAAAGGCCCAATGCCGACTTAAGTACAAGAAGACTGAGTCTTCTAACTGACTATGCTTTGAACCATTCCTGTGACACTAGTTATAGATTCTAATGCTTCACTTCAGGTTTACTGTATCCCTTGGACCTTCTTATTGACAATGAAACACAGAAATTGCATCGGAAATAATACAAGAGGCACAATGCCGACTTAAGTACAAGTAGACTGACTCTTCTTACTGTCTATGATTTGAACCATTCCTGTGACACTAGTTATAGATTCCGATTCTTCACTCCAGGTTTACTATATCCCTGTGACCTTCTTATTGACGATGACGCACAGAAATTGCATCGGAATTAAATAGAAAATGCACAATGCCGACTTAAGTACAAAATGAATGCCTCTTCCTACTGTCTATGTTTTGAACCATTCCTGTGACACTAGTTATAGTTTCCGATACTTCACTTCAGGATTACTGTATCCCTCGGACCTTCTTATTGACGATGAAACACAGATATTGCATCGGAATTAAATACAAAAGGCACAATGCCGACTTTAGTACAAGAAGAATGACTCTTCTTACTGACTATGTTTTGAACCATTCCTGTGACACTAGTTATAGTTTCCGATACTTCACTTCAGGATTACTGTATCCCTTAGACCCTCTTATTGACGATGAAACACAGAAATTGCATCTGAATTAAATACAAATGGCACAATGCCGACTTAAGTACAAGAAGACTGACTTTTCTTACTGACTATGTTTTGAACCATTCCTGTGACACTAGTTATAGATTCCGGTGCTTCACTTCAGGTTTAGTGGATCCCTTGGACCTACGTATTGACGATGAAACACAGAAATTACATCGGAATTAAATACAAAAGGCACAATGCCGACTTAAGTACAAGAAGACTGACTATTGTTACTGACTGTTTTGAACCATTCCTGTGACACTAGTTATAGATTCCGATGCTTCACTACAGGTTTACTGTATCCCTCTGACCTTCTTATTGACGATGAAACACAGAAATTCATCGGAATTAAATAAAAAAGGCACAATGCCGACTTAAGTACAAGATGACTGACTCTTCTTACTGTCTATGTTTTGAACCATTCCTGTGACACTAGTTATAGATTCCGATGCTTCACTCCAGGTTTGCTATATCCCTTGGACCTTCTTATTGACGATGACACAAAGAAATTGCATCGGAAGTAAATAGAAAATGCACAATGCCGACTTTAGTACAAGAAGACTGACACTTCCTACTGTCTATTTTTTGAACCATTCCTGTGAAACTAGTTATTGATTCCGATGATTCACTTCAGGTTTACTGTATCCCTCTGCCCTTCTTATTGACAATGTAACACATAAATTGCAACGGAATTAAATACAAATGGCACAATGCCGACTTAAGTACAAGAAGACTGACTGTTATTCTATCTATGCTTTGAACCATTCCTGTGACACTAGTTATTGATTTCGATGCTTCACTTCATGTTTACTGTATCCCTTGGACCTCCTTATTGACGATAAAACACAGAAATTGCATCTGAATAAATGCAAAAGGCACAATGCCGACTTAAGAACAAGAAGACTGACTCTTCTTACTGACTATGTTATGAACCATTCCTGTGACACAAGTTATAGATTGCGATGCTTCACTTCAGGTTTACTGTATCCCTCTGACCTTCTTATTGACGATGAAGCACAGAAATTGCATTGGATTAAATCCAAAAGGCACAGTGCCGAATTAAGTACAAGAAGACTGACTCTTCTTACTGTCTATGTTTTGAACCATCCCCGTGACACTAGTTATAGATTCCGATGCTTCACTCCAGGTTGACTGTATTCCTTGGATCTTCTTATTGACGATGATACACAGAAATTGCATCGGAATTAAATACAAAAGGCACAATGCCGACTTTAGTACAAGAAGAATGACTCTGCTTACTGTCTATGTTTTCAACCATTCCTGTGACACTAGTTACAGATTCCGATGCCTCACTCCAGGTTAACTGTATCCCTTGGACCTTCTTATTGACGATGAAACACAGTAAATGCATCGGAATTAAATACAAAAGGCACAATGCCGACTTAGGTACAAGAAGACTGACTCTTCTTAGTGAGTATGCTTTGAACCATTCCTGTGACACTAGTTATTGATTCCGATGCTTCACTTCAGGTTTACTGTATACCTTGTACATGCTTATTGACGATGAAACACAGAAATTGCATCGGGATTAAATACAAAAGGCACAATGCCGACTTAAGTACAAGAAGACTGACTCTTAATACTGTCTATGTTTTGAACCATTCCTGTGACACTAGATTTGGATTCCGATGCTTCACCTCAGGTTTACTGTATCCCTCTGACCTTCTTATTGACAATGAAACACAGAAATTGCATCGGAATTAAATACAAATGGCACAAAGCCGACTTAAGTACAAGAAGACTGACTCTTCCTACTGTCTATGTTTTGAACCATTCCTGTGACACTAGTTATAGATTCCGATGCTTCACTTCAGGTTTGCTGTATCCCTCTGACCTTATTGCCGATGAAACACAGAAATTGCATCGGAATTAAATAGAAAAGGCACAATGCCGACTTAAGTGCAAGAAGACTGACTCTTCTTAGTGATTATAGTTTGAACCATTGCTGTCACACTGGTTATAGATTCCGATGCTTTGCTTCAGGTTTACTGTATACCTTGGACATTCTTATTGACGATGAAACACAGAAATTGCATCGGAATTAAATAAAAAAGGCACAATGTCGACTTAAGTACAAGAAGACTGACTCTTCTTACTGTCTATGTCTTGAACCATTCCTGAGACACTAGTTATAGATTCCGATGCTTCACTCCACATTTACTGTTACCCTTGGACCTTCTTATTGACGATGAAACACAGAAATTGCATCGGAATTAAATAGAAAACTCATAATGCCGACTCAAGTACAAGAAGACTGACTCTTCTTACTGTCCATGTTTTGAACCATTGCTGTCACACTAGTTATAGATTCCGATCTTTCACCCCAGGTTTACTGTAACCCTTGGACCTTCTTATTGACGATGAAACACAGAAATTGCATCGGAATTAAATGGAAAAGGCACAATGCTGACTTATGCACAAGAAGACAGACACTTCTTACTGACTATGTTTTGAAAAATTCCTGTGACACTAGTTTTGGATTCCGATGCTTCACCTCAGGTTTACTGTATCCCTCTGACCTTCTTATTGACAATGAAACACAGAAATTGCTTCGGAATTAAGTACAAATGGCACAATGCCGACTTATTTACAAGAAAACTGACTCTTCTTACTGATAATAGTTTGAACTATTCCGGTGACAATAGTTATAGATTCCGATGCTTCACTTCTGGTTTACTGTATCCCTTGGACCTTGTTATTGACGGTGACACACAGAAATAGCATCGGAATTAAATACAAAAAGCAAAATGCCAACTTTAGTACACGAAGACTGACTCTTCTTACTGTCTATGTTTCAACCATTCCTGTGACACTAGTTATAGATTCCGATGCTTCACTTCAGGTTTACTGTATCCCTCTGATCTACTTATTGACGATGAAACACAGAAATTGCATCGGAATTAAATTGAAAACTCACAATGCCGACTTAAGTACAAGAAGACTGACTCTTCTAACTGTCTATGTTTGGAACCATTCCTGTGACACTAGTTATAGATTCCGATGCTTCACCCCAGGTTTACTATATCCCTTGGACCTTCTTATTGACGATGAAACACAGAAATTGCATCGGAATTATATAGAAAAGGCCCAATGCCGACTTAAGTACAAGCAGACTGACTCTTCTTAGTGATTATAGTTTGAACCATTGCTGTGACACTTGTCATAGATTCCGATGCTTTACTTCAGGTTTACTGGATACCTTCGACTATCGTATTGACGATGAAACACTAGAAATTGCTTCGGAATTAAATAGAAAAGGCTCAATGTCGACTTAAGTACAAGAAGACTGACTCTACTTACAGTCTATGTCTTGAACCATTCCTGTGACACTAGTTATAGATTCCGATGCTTCACTCCAGGATTACTGTAACCCTTGGACCTTCTTATTGACGATGAAACACAGAAATTGCATCGGAATTAAATAGAAAAGGCACAATGCCGACTTAAGTACAAGAAGACTGACTCTACTTACTGACTATGTTTTGAACCATTCCTGTGACACTAGTTATAGATTCCGGTGCTTCACTTCAGGTTTAGTGGATCCCTTGGACCTACTTATTGACGATGAAACACAGAAATTACATCGGAAATAAATACAAAAGGCACAATGCCGACTTAAGTACAAGAAGACTGACTATTGTTACTGACTGTTTTGAACCATTCCTGTGACACTAGTTATAGATTCCGATGCTTCACTACAGGTTTACTGTATCCCTCTGACCTTCTTATTGACGATGAAACACAGAAATTCATCGGAATTAAATAAAAAAGGCACAATGCCGACTTAAGTACAAGATGACTGACTCTTCTTACTGTCTATGTTTTGAACCATTCCTGTGACACTAGTTATAGATTCCGATGCTTCACTCCAGGTTTGCTATATCCCTTGGACCTTCTTATTGACGATGACACAAAGAAATTGCATCGGAAGTAAATAGAAAATGCACAATGCCGACTTAAGTACAAGAAGACTGACACTTCCTACTGTCTATGTTTTGAACCATTCCTGTGAAACTAGTTCTTGATTCCGATGATTAACTTCAGGTTTACTGTATCCCTCTGCCCTTCTTATTGACGATGTAACACATAAATTGCAACGGAATTAAATACAAATGGCACAATGCCGACTTAAGTACAAGAAGACTGACTGTTATTCTGTCTATGTTTTGAACCATTCCTGTGACACTAGTTATTGATTTCGATGCTTCACTTCATGTTTACTGTATCCCTTGGACCTCCTTATTGACGATAAAACACAGAAATTGCATCTGAATAAATGCAAAAGGCACAATGCCGACTTTAGTACAAGAAGAATGACTCTGCTTACTGTCTATGTTTTCAACCATTCCTGTGACACTAGTTACAGATTCCGATGCCTCACTCCAGGTGAACTGTATCCCTTGGACCTTCTTATTGACGATGAAACACAGTAAATGCATCGGAATTAAATACAAAAGGCACAATGCCGACTTAGGTACAAGAAGACTCACTCTTCTTAGTGACTATGCTTTGAACCATTCCTGTGTCACTAGTTATAGATTCCGATGCTTCACTTCAGGTTTACTGTATACCTTGTACATGCTTATTGACGATGAAACACAGAAATTGCATCGGAATTAAATACAAAAGGCACAATGGCGACTTAAGTACAAGAAGACTGACTCTTCTTACTGACTATGATTTGAACCATTCATGTAACACTAGTTATAGATTCCCGTGCTTCACTTCAGGTTTACTGTATCCCTTGGACCTTCTTATTGACGATGAAACACAGAAATTGCATCGGAGTTAAATACAAAAGGCCCAATGCCGACTTAAGTACAAGAAGACTGAGTCTTCTTACTGACTATGCTTTGAACCATTCCCGTGACACTAGTTATAGATTCTAATGCTTCACTTCAGGTTTACTGTATCCCTTGGACCTTCTTATTGACGATGAAACACAGAAATTGCATCGGAAATAATACAAGAGGCACAATGCCGACTTAAGTACAAGTAGACTGACTCTTCTTACTGTCTATGATTTGAACCATTCCTGTGACACTAGTTATAGATTCCGATTCTTCACTCCAGGTTTACTATATCCCTTGGACCTTCTTATTGACGATGACGCACAGAAATTGCATCGGAATTAAATAGAAAATGCACAATGCCGACTTAAGTACAAAAAGACTGACTCTTCCTACTGTCTATGTTTTGAACCAATCCTGTGACACTAGTTATAGTTTCCGATACTTCACTTCAGGATTACTGTATCCCTCGGACCTTCTTATTGACGATGAAACACAGATATTGCATCGGAATTAAATACAAAAGTCACAATGCCGACTTAAGTACAAGAAGAATGACTCTTCTTACTGACTATGTTTTGAACCATTCCTGTGACACTAGTTATAGATTCTGATGCTTCACTTCAGGTTCACTGTATCCCTTGGATCTTCTTATTGAAGATGAAACACGGAAATTGCATCGGAATTAAATACAAAAGGCACAATGCCGACTTAAGTACAAGAAGACTGACTCTTCTTACTGTCTATGTTTTGAACCATTACTATGACACTAGTTATAGATTCCGATGCTTTACTCTAGGTATACTGTATCCCTTGGACCTTCTTATTGACGATGAAACACAGAAATTGCATCGGAATTAAATACAAAAGGCACAATGGCGACTTAAGTACAAGAAGACTGACTCTTCTTACTGACTATGATTTGAACCATTCATGTAACACTAGTTATAGATTCCGGTGCTTCACTTCAGGTTTACTGTATCCCTTGGACCTTCTTATTGACGATGAAACACAGAAATTGCATCGGAGTTAAATACAAAAGGCCCAATGCCGACTTAAGTACAAGAAGACTGAGTCTTCTAACTGACTATGCTTTGAACCATTCCTGTGACACTAGTTATAGATTCTAATGCTTCACTTCAGGTTTACTGTATCCCTTGGACCTTCTTATTGACAATGAAACACAGAAATTGCATCGGAAATAATACAAGAGGCACAATGCCGACTTAAGTACAAGTAGACTGACTCTTCTTACTGTCTATGATTTGAACCATTCCTGTGACACTAGTTATAGATTCCGATTCTTCACTCCAGGTTTACTATATCCCTGTGACCTTCTTATTGACGATGACGCACAGAAATTGCATCGGAATTAAATAGAAAATGCACAATGCCGACTTAAGTACAAAATGAATGCCTCTTCCTACTGTCTATGTTTTGAACCATTCCTGTGACACTAGTTATAGTTTCCGATACTTCACTTCAGGATTACTGTATCCCTCGGACCTTCTTATTGACGATGAAACACAGATATTGCATCGGAATTAAATACAAAAGGCACAATGCCGACTTTAGTACAAGAAGAATGACTCTTCTTACTGACTATGTTTTGAACCATTCCTGTGACACTAGTTATAGTTTCCGATACTTCACTTCAGGATTACTGTATCCCTTAGACCCTCTTATTGACGATGAAACACAGAAATTGCATCTGAATTAAATACAAATGGCACAATGCCGACTTAAGTACAAGAAGACTGACTTTTCTTACTGACTATGTTTTGAACCATTCCTGTGACACTAGTTATAGATTCCGGTGCTTCACTTCAGGTTTAGTGGATCCCTTGGACCTACGTATTGACGATGAAACACAGAAATTACATCGGAATTAAATACAAAAGGCACAATGCCGACTTAAGTACAAGAAGACTGACTATTGTTACTGACTGTTTTGAACCATTCCTGTGACACTAGTTATAGATTCCGATGCTTCACTACAGGTTTACTGTATCCCTCTGACCTTCTTATTGACGATGAAACACAGAAATTCATCGGAATTAAATAAAAAAGGCACAATGCCGACTTAAGTACAAGATGACTGACTCTTCTTACTGTCTATGTTTTGAACCATTCCTGTGACACTAGTTATAGATTCCGATGCTTCACTCCAGGTTTGCTATATCCCTTGGACCTTCTTATTGACGATGACACAAAGAAATTGCATCGGAAGTAAATAGAAAATGCACAATGCCGACTTTAGTACAAGAAGACTGACACTTCCTACTGTCTATTTTTTGAACCATTCCTGTGAAACTAGTTATTGATTCCGATGATTCACTTCAGGTTTACTGTATCCCTCTGCCCTTCTTATTGACAATGTAACACATAAATTGCAACGGAATTAAATACAAATGGCACAATGCCGACTTAAGTACAAGAAGACTGACTGTTATTCTATCTATGCTTTGAACCATTCCTGTGACACTAGTTATTGATTTCGATGCTTCACTTCATGTTTACTGTATCCCTTGGACCTCCTTATTGACGATAAAACACAGAAATTGCATCTGAATAAATGCAAAAGGCACAATGCCGACTTAAGAACAAGAAGACTGACTCTTCTTACTGACTATGTTATGAACCATTCCTGTGACACAAGTTATAGATTGCGATGCTTCACTTCAGGTTTACTGTATCCCTCTGACCTTCTTATTGACGATGAAGCACAGAAATTGCATTGGATTAAATCCAAAAGGCACAGTGCCGAATTAAGTACAAGAAGACTGACTCTTCTTACTGTCTATGTTTTGAACCATCCCCGTGACACTAGTTATAGATTCCGATGCTTCACTCCAGGTTGACTGTATTCCTTGGATCTTCTTATTGACGATGATACACAGAAATTGCATCGGAATTAAATACAAAAGGCACAATGCCGACTTTAGTACAAGAAGAATGACTCTGCTTACTGTCTATGTTTTCAACCATTCCTGTGACACTAGTTACAGATTCCGATGCCTCACTCCAGGTTAACTGTATCCCTTGGACCTTCTTATTGACGATGAAACACAGTAAATGCATCGGAATTAAATACAAAAGGCACAATGCCGACTTAGGTACAAGAAGACTGACTCTTCTTAGTGAGTATGCTTTGAACCATTCCTGTGACACTAGTTATTGATTCCGATGCTTCACTTCAGGTTTACTGTATACCTTGTACATGCTTATTGACGATGAAACACAGAAATTGCATCGGGATTAAATACAAAAGGCACAATGCCGACTTAAGTACAAGAAGACTGACTCTTAATACTGTCTATGTTTTGAACCATTCCTGTGACACTAGATTTGGATTCCGATGCTTCACCTCAGGTTTACTGTATCCCTCTGACCTTCTTATTGACAATGAAACACAGAAATTGCATCGGAATTAAATACAAATGGCACAAAGCCGACTTAAGTACAAGAAGACTGACTCTTCCTACTGTCTATGTTTTGAACCATTCCTGTGACACTAGTTATAGATTCCGATGCTTCACTTCAGGTTTGCTGTATCCCTCTGACCTTATTGCCGATGAAACACAGAAATTGCATCGGAATTAAATAGAAAAGGCACAATGCCGACTTAAGTGCAAGAAGACTGACTCTTCTTAGTGATTATAGTTTGAACCATTGCTGTCACACTGGTTATAGATTCCGATGCTTTGCTTCAGGTTTACTGTATACCTTGGACATTCTTATTGACGATGAAACACAGAAATTGCATCGGAATTAAATAAAAAAGGCACAATGTCGACTTAAGTACAAGAAGACTGACTCTTCTTACTGTCTATGTCTTGAACCATTCCTGAGACACTAGTTATAGATTCCGATGCTTCACTCCACATTTACTGTTACCCTTGGACCTTCTTATTGACGATGAAACACAGAAATTGCATCGGAATTAAATAGAAAACTCATAATGCCGACTCAAGTACAAGAAGACTGACTCTTCTTACTGTCCATGTTTTGAACCATTGCTGTCACACTAGTTATAGATTCCGATCTTTCACCCCAGGTTTACTGTAACCCTTGGACCTTCTTATTGACGATGAAACACAGAAATTGCATCGGAATTAAATGGAAAAGGCACAATGCTGACTTATGCACAAGAAGACAGACACTTCTTACTGACTATGTTTTGAAAAATTCCTGTGACACTAGTTTTGGATTCCGATGCTTCACCTCAGGTTTACTGTATCCCTCTGACCTTCTTATTGACAGTGAAACACAGAAATTGCTTCGGAATTAAGTACAAATGGCACAATGCCGACTTATTTACAAGAAAACTGACTCTTCTTACTGATAATAGTTTGAACTATTCCGGTGACAATAGTTATAGATTCCGATGCTTCACTTCTGGTTTACTGTATCCCTTGGACCTTGTTATTGACGGTGACACACAGAAATAGCATCGGAATTAAATACAAAAAGCAAAATGCCAACTTTAGTACACGAAGACTGACTCTTCTTACTGTCTATGTTTCAACCATTCCTGTGACACTAGTTATAGATTCCGATGCTTCACTTCAGGTTTACTGTATCCCTCTGATCTACTTATTGACGATGAAACACAGAAATTGCATCGGAATTAAATTGAAAACTCACAATGCCGACTTAAGTACAAGAAGACTGACTCTTCTAACTGTCTATGTTTGGAACCATTCCTGTGACACTAGTTATAGATTCCGATGCTTCACCCCAGGTTTACTATATCCCTTGGACCTTCTTATTGACGATGAAACACAGAAATTGCATCGGAATTATATAGAAAAGGCCCAATGCCGACTTAAGTACAAGCAGACTGACTCTTCTTAGTGATTATAGTTTGAACCATTGCTGTGACACTTGTCATAGATTCCGATGCTTTACTTCAGGTTTACTGGATACCTTCGACTATCGTATTGACGATGAAACACTAGAAATTGCTTCGGAATTAAATAGAAAAGGCTCAATGTCGACTTAAGTACAAGAAGACTGACTCTTCTTACAGTCTATGTCTTGAACCATTCCTGTGACACTAGTTATAGATTCCGATGCTTCACTCCAGGATTACTGTAACCCTTGGACCTTCTTATTGACGATGAAACACAGAAATTGCATCGGAATTAAATAGAAAAGGCACAATGCCGACTTAAGTACAAGAAGACTGACTCTACTTACTGACTACGTTTGAACCATTCCTGTGACACTAGTTATAGATTCCGATGCTTCACTTAAGCTTTACTGTATACCTTGGACCTTCTTATTGACGATGAAACACAGAAATTGCATCGGAATTTAATACAAAAGGCACAATGCCGACTTAAGTACAATAAGACTGACTTTTCCTACTGTCTATGTTTTGAACCATTCCTGTGACACTAGTTTTGGATTCCGATGCTTCACTTCAGGTTTACTGTATCCCTCTGACCTTCTTATTGACAATGAAACACAGAAATTGCAACGGAATTAAATACAAAAGGCACAATGCCGACTTAAGTACAAGAAGACTGACTCTTCCTACTGTCTATGTTTTGAACCATGCCTGTGACACTAGTTATAGATTCCGATGCTTCACTTCAGGTTTACTGTATCCCTCTGACCTTATTGCCGCTGAAACACAGAAATTGCATCGGAATTAAATACAAAATTCACAATGCCGACTTAAGGACAAGAAGACTGATTCTTCTTACTGACTATGTTTTGAACCATTACTATGACACTAGTTATAGATTCCGATGCTTCACTCCAGGTATACTGTATCCCTTGGACCTTCTTATTGACGATGAAACACAGAAATTGCATCGGAATTAAATACAAAAGGCACAATGGCGACTTAAGTACAAGAAGACTGACTCTTCTTACTGACTATGATTTGAACCATTCATGTAACACTAGTTATAGATTCCGGTGCTTCACTTCAGGTTTACTGTATCCCTTGAACCTTCTTATTGACAATGAAACACAGAAATTGCATCGGAGTTAAATACAAAAGGCCCAATGCCGACTTAAGAACAAGAAGACTGAGTCTTCTTACTGACTATGCTTTGAACCATTCCTGTGACACTAGTTATAGATTCTAATGCTTCACTTCAGGTTTACTGTATCCCTTGGACCTTCTTATTGACGATGAAACACAGAAATTGCATCGGAAATAATACAAGAGGCACAATGCCGACTTAAGTACAAGTAGACTGACTCTTCTTACTGTCTATGATTTGAACCATTCCTGTGACACTAGTTATAGATTCCGATTCTTCACTCCAGGTTTACTATATCCCTTGGACCTTCTTATTGACGATGACGCACAGAAATTGCATCGGAATTAAATAGAAAATGCACAATGCCGACTTAAGTACAAAAAGACTGACTCTTCCTACTGTCTATGTTTTGAACCATTCCTGTGACACTAGTTATAGTTTCCGATACTTCACTTCAGGATTACTGTATCCCTCGGACCTTCTTATTGACGATGAAACACAGATATTGCATCGGAATTAAATTCAAAAGTCACAATGCCGACTTAAGTACAAGAAGAATGACTCTTCTTACTGACTATGTTTTGAACCATTCCTGTGACACTAGTTATAGATTCTGATGCTTCACTTCAGGTTTACTGTATCCCTTGGATCTTCTTATTGAAGATGAAACACGGAAATTGCATCGGAATTAAATACAAAAGGCACAATGCCGACTTAAGTACAAGAATACTGACTCTTCTTACTGTCTATGGTTTGAACCATTCCTGTGACACTAATTATAGATTCCGATGCTTCACTTCAGATTTACTGTATCCCTCTGACGTTCTTATTGACGATGAAACACAGAAATTGCGTCGGAATTAAATACAAAAGGCACAATACCGAATTAAATACAAGAAGACTGACTCTTCTTACTGTCTGTGTTTTGAACCATTCCTTCGACACTAGTTATAGATTCCGATGATTCACCCTAGGTTTACTGTATCCCTTAGACCCTCTTATTGACGATGAAACACAGAAATTGCATCTGAATGAAATACAAATGGCACAATGCCGACTTAAGTACAAGAAGACTGACTTTTCTTACTGACTATGTTTTGAACCATTCCTGTGACACTAGTTATAGATTCCGGTGCTTCACTTCAGGTTTAGTGGATCCCTTGGACCTACTTATTGACGATGAAACACAGAAATTACATCGGAATTAAATACAAAAGGCACAATGCCGACTTAAGTACAAGAAGACTGACAATTGTTACTGACTGTTTTGAACCATTCCTGTGACACTAGTTATAGATTCCGATGCTTCACTACAGGTTTACTGTATCCCTCTGACCTTCTTATTGACGATGAAACACAGAAATTCATCGGAATTAAATAGAAAAGGCACAATGCCGACTTAAGTACAAGATGACTGACTCTTCTTACTGTCTATGTTTTGAACCATTCCTGTGACACTAGTTATAGATTCCGATGCTTCACTCCAGGTTTGCTATATCCCTTGGACCTTCTTATTGACGATGACACAAAGAAATTGCATCGGAAGTAAATAGAAAATGCACAATGCCGACTTAAGTACAAGAAGACTGACACTTCCTACTGTCTATGTTTTGAACCATTCCTGTGAAACTAGTTATTGATTCCGATGATTCACTTCAGGTTTACTGTATCCCTCTGCCCTTCTTATTGACGATGTAACACATAAATTGCAACGGAATTAAATACAAATGGCACAATGCCGACTTAAGTACAAGAAGACTGACTGTTATTCTGTCTATGTTTTGAACCATTCCTGTGACACTAGTTATTGATTTCGATGCTTCACTTCATGTTTACTGTATCCCTTGGACCTCCTTATTGACGAAATAACACAGAAATTGCATCTGAATAAATGCAAAAGGCACAATGCCGACTTAAGAACAAGAAGACTGACTCTTCTTACTGACTATGTTATGAACCATTCCTGTGACACAAGTTATAGATTCCGATGCTTCACTTCAGGTATACTGTATCCCTCTGACCTTCTTATTGACGATGAAGCACAGAAATTGCATCGGAATTAAATCCAAAAGGCACAGTGCCGAATTAAGTACAAGAAGACTGACTCTTCTTACTGTCTATGTTTTGAACCATCCCCGTGACACTAGTTATAGATTCCGATGCTTCACTCCAGGTTGACTGTATTCCTTGGATCTTCTTATTGACGATGATACACAGAAATTGCATCGGAATTAAATACAAAAGGCACAATGCCGACTTTAGTACAAGAAGAATGACTCTTCTTACTGTCTATGTTTTCAACCATTCCTGTGACACTAGTTACAGATTCCGATGCCTCACTCCAGGTTAACTGTATCCCTTGGACCTTCTTATTGACGATGAAACACAGTAAATGCATCGGAATTAAATACAAAAGGCACAATGCCGACTTAGGTACAAGAAGACTCACTCTTCTTAGTGACTATGCTTTGAACCATTCCTGTGACACTAGTTATAGATTCCGATGCTTCACTTCAGGTTTACTGTATACCTTGTACATGCTTATTGACGATGAAACACAGAAATTGCATCGGAATTAAATACAAAAGGCACAATGGCGACTTAAGTACAAGAAGACTGACTCTTCTTACTGACTATGATTTGAACCATTCTTGTAACACTAGTTATAGATTCCGGTGCTTCACTTCAGGTTTACTGTATCCCTTGGACCTTCTTATTGACGATGAAACACAGAAATTGCATCGGAGTTAAATACAAAAGGCCCAATGCCGACTTAAGTACAAGAAGACTGAGTCTTCTTACTGACTATGCTTTGAACCATTCCTGTGACACTAGTTATAGATTCTAATGCTTCACTTCAGGTTTACTGTATCCCTTGGACCTTCTTATTGACGATGAAACACAGAAATTGCATCGGAAATAATACAAGAGGCACAATGCCGACTTAAGTACAAGTAGACTGACTCTTCTTACTGTCTATGATTTGAACCATTCCTGTGACACTAGTTATAGATTCCGATTCTTCACTCCAGGTTTACTATATCCCTTGGACCTTCTTATTGACGATGACGCACAGAAATTGCATTGGAATTAAATAGAAAATGCACAACGCCGACTTAAGTACAAAAAGACTGACTCTTCCTACTGTCTATGTTTTGAACCATTCCTGTGACACTAGTTATAGTTTCCGATACTTCACTTCAGGATTACTGTATCCCTCGGACCTTCTTATTGACGATGAAACACAGATATTGCATCGGAATTAAATACAAAAGTCACAATGCCGACTTAAGTACAAGAAGAATGACTCTTCTTACTGACTATGTTTTGAACCATTCCTGTGACACTAGTTATAGATTCTGATGCTTCACTTCAGGTTTACTGTATCCCTTGGATCTTCTTATCGAAGATGAAACACGGAAATTGCATCGGAATTAAATACAAAAGGCACAATGCCGACTTAAGTACAAGAATACTGACTCTTCTTACTGTCTATGGTTTGAACCATCCCTGTGACACTAGTTATAGTTTCCGATGCTTCACTCCAGGTTTACTGTATCCCGTGGACCTTCTTATTGAGGATGAAACAAAGAAATTGCATCGGAATTAAATACAAAAGGCACAATGCCGACTTTAGTACAAGAAGAATGACTCTTCTTACTGACTATGTTTTGAACCATTCCTGTGACACTAATTATAGATTCCGATGCTTCACTTCAGATTTACTGTATCCCTCTGACGTTCTTATTGACGATGAAACACAGAAATTGCGTCGGAATTAAATACAAAAGGCACAATACCGAATTAAATACAAGAAGACTGACTCTTCTTACTGTCTGTGTTTTGAACCATTCCTTCGACACTAGTTATAGATTCCGATGCTTCACCCTAGGTTTACTGTATCCCTTAGACCCTCTTATTGACGATGAAACACAGAAATTGCATCTGAATTAAATACAAATGGCACAATGCCGACTTAAGTACAAGAAGACTGACTTTTCTTACTGACTATGATTTGAACCATTCCTGTGACACTAGTTATAGATTCCGGTGCTTCACTTCAGGTTTAGTGGATCCCTTGGACCTACTTATTGACGATGAAACACAGAAATTACATCGGAATTAAATACAAAAGGCACAATGCCGACTTAAGTACAAGAAGACTGACTATTGTTACTGACTACTTTGAACCATTCCTGTGACACTAGTTATAGATTCCGATGCTTCACTACAGGTTTACTGTATCCCTCTGACCTTCTTATTGACGATGAAACACAGAAATTCATCGGAATTAAATAAAAAAGGCACAATGCCGACTTAAGTACAAGATGACTGACTCTTCTTACTGTCTATGTTTTGAACCATTCCTGTGACACTAGTTATAGATTCCGATGCTTCACTCCAGGTTTGCTATATCCCTTGGACCTTCTTATTGACGATGACACAAAGAAATTGCATCGGAAGTATATAGAAAATGCACAATGCCGACTTAAGTACAAGAAGACTGACACTTCCTACTGTCTATGTTTTGATCCATTCCTGTGAAACTAGTTATTGATTCCGATGATTCACTTCAGGTTTACTGTATCCCTCTGCCCTTCTTATTGACGATGTAACACATAAATTGCAACGGAATTAAATACAAATGGCACAATGCCGACTTAAGTACAAGAAGACTGACTGTTATTCTGTCTATGTTTTGAACCATTCCTGTGACACTAGTTATTGATTTCGATGCTTCACTTCATGTTTACTGTATCCCTTGGACCTCCTTATTGACGATAAAACACAGAAATTGCATCTGAATAAATGCAAAAGGCACAATGCCGACTTAAGAACAAGAAGACTGACTCTTCTTGCAGACTATGTTATGAACCATTCCTGTGACACAAGTTATAGATTCCGATGCTTCACTTCAGGTTTACTGTATCCCTCTGACCTTCTTATTGACGATGAAGCACAGAAATTGCATCGGAATTAAATCCAAAAGGCACAGTGCCGAATTAAGTACATGAAGACTGACTCTTCTTACTGTCTATGTTTTGAACCATCCCCGTGACACTAGTTATAGATTCCGATGCTTCACTCCAGGTTGACTGTATTCCTTGGATCTTCTTATTGACGATGATACACAGAAATAGCATCGGAATTAAATACAAAAGGCACAATGCCGACTTTAGTACAAGAAGAATGACTCTGCTTACTGTCTATGTTTTCAACCATTCCTGTGACACTAGTTACAGATTCCGATGCCTCACTCCAGGTTAACTGTATCCCTTGGACCTTCTTATTGACGATGAAACACAGTAAATGCATCGGAATTAAATACAAAAGGCACAATGCCGACTTAGGTACAAGAAGACTCACTCTTCTTAGTGACTATGCTTTGAACCATTCCTGTGACACTAGTTATAGATTCCGATGCTTCACTTCAGGTTTACTGTATACCTTGTACATGCTTATTGACGATGAAACACAGAAATTGCATCGGAATTAAATACAAAAGGCACAATGGCGACTTAAGTACAAGAAGACTGACTCTTCTTACTGACTATGATTTGAACCATTCATGTAACACTAGTTATAGATTCCGATTCTTCACTCCAGGTTTACTATATCCCTTGGACCTTCTTATTGACGATGACGCACAGAAATTGCATCGGAATTAAATAGAAAATGCACAATGCCGACTTAAGTACAAAAAGACTGACTCTTCCTACTGTCTATGTTTTGACCAATCCTGTGACACTAGTTATAGTTTCCGATACTTCACTTCAGGATTACTGTATCCCTCGGACCTTCTTATTGACGATGAAACACAGATATGGCATCGGAATTAAATACAAAAGTCACAATGCCGACTTAAGTACAAGAAGAATGACTCTTCTTACTGACTATGTTTTGAACCATTCCTGTGACACTAGTTATAGATTCTGATGCTTCACTTCAGGTTCACTGTATCCCTTGGATCTTCTTATTGAAGATGAAACACGGAAATTGCATCGGAATTAAATACAAAAGGCACAATGCCGACTTAAGTACAAGAAGACTGACTCTTCTTACTGTCTATGTTTTGAACCATTACTATGACACTAGTTATAGATTCCGATGCTTTACTCCAGGTATATTGTATCCCTTGGACCTTCTTATTGACGATGAAACACAGAAATTGCATCGGAATTAAATACAAAAGGCACAATGGCGACTTAAGTACAAGAAGACTGACTCTTCTTACTGACTATGATTTGAACCATTCATGTAACACTAGTTATAGATTCCGGTGCTTCACTTCAGGTTTACTGTATCCGTTGGACCTTCTTATTGACGATGAAACACAGAAATTGCATCGGAGTTAAATACAAACGGCCCAATGCCGACTTAAGTACAAGAAGACTGAGTCTTCTTACTGACTATGCTTTGAACCAATCCTGTGACACTAGTTATAGTTTCCGATACTTCACTTCAGGATTACTGTATCCCTCGGACCTTCTTATTGACGATGAAACACAGATATTGCATCGGAATTAAATACAAAAGGCACAATGCCGACTTTAGTACAAGAAGAATGACTCTTCTTACTGACTATGTTTTGAGCCATTCCTGTGACACTAGTTATAGATTCCGATGCTTCACTTCAGATTTACTGTATCCCTCTGACGTTCTTATTGACGATGAAACACAGAAATTGCGTCGGAATTAAATTCAAAAGGCACAATACCGAATTAAATACAAGAAGACTGACTCTTCTGACTGTCTGTGTTTTGAACCATTCCTTCGACACTAGTTATAGATTCCGATGCTTCACACTAGGTTTACTGTATCCCTTAGACCCTCTTATTGACGATGAAACACAGAAATTGCATCTGAATTAAATACAAATGGCACAATGCCGACTTAAGTACAAGAAGACTGACTTTTCTTACTGACTATGTTTTGAACCATTCCTGTGACACTAGTTATAGATTCCGGTGCTTCACTTCAGGTTTAGTGGATCCCTTGGACCTACGTATTGACGATGAAACACAGAAATTACATCGGAATTAAATACAAAAGGCACAATGCCGACTTAAGTACAAGAAGACTGACTATTGTTACTGACTGTTTTGAACCATTCCTGTGACACTAGTTATAGATTCCGATGCTTCACTACAGGTTTACTGTATCCCTCGGACATTCTTATTGACGATGAAACACAGATATTGCATCGGAATTAAATACAAAAGGCACAATGCCGACTTTAGTACAAGAAGAATGACTCTTCTTACTGTCTATGTTTTGAACCATTCCTGTGACACTAGTTATAGATTCCGATGCTTCACTCCAGGTTTGCTATATCCCTTGGACCTTCTTACTGACGATGACACAAAGAAATTGCATCGGAAGTAAATAGAAAATGCACAATGCCGACTTTAGTACAAGAAGACTGACACTTCCTACTGTCTATGTTTTGAACCATTCCTGTGACACTAGTTACAGATTCCGATGCCTCACTCCAGGTTAACTGTATCCCTTGGACCTTCTTATTGACGATGAAACACAGTAAATGCATCGGAATTAAATACAAAAGGCACCATGCCGACTTAGGTACAAGAAGACTGACTCTTCTTAGTGACTATGCTTTGAACCATTCCTGTGACACTAGTTATAGATTCCGATGCTTCACTTCAGGTTTACTGTATACCTTGTACATGCTTATTGACGATGAAACACAGAAATTGCATCGGGATTAAATACAAAAGGCACAATGCCGACTTAAGTACAAGAAGACTGACTCTTAATACTGTCTATGTTTTGAACCATTCCTGTGACACTAGATTTGGATTCCGATGCTTCACCTCAGGTTTACTGTATCCCTCTGACCTTCTTATTGACAATGAAACACAGAAATTGCATCGGAATTAAATACAAATGGCACAAAGCCGACTTAAGTACAAGAAGACTGACTCTTCCTACTGTCTATGTTTTGAACCATTCCTGTGACACTAGTTATAGATTCCGATGCTTCACTTCAGGTTTGCTGTATCCCTCTGCCCTTATTGCCGATGAAACACAGTAATTGCATCGGAATTAAATAGAAAAGGCACAATGCCGACTTAAGTGAAAGAAGACTGACTCTTCTTAGTGATTATAGTTTGAACCATTGCTGTCACACTGGTTATGGATTCCGATGCTTTGCTTCAGGTTTACTGTATACCTTGGACATTCTTATTGACGATGAAACCCAGAAATTGCATCGGAATTAAATAAAAAAGGCACAATGTCGACTTAAGTACAAGAAGACTGACTCTTCTTACTGTCTATGTCTTGAACCATTCCTGAGACACTAGTTATAGATTCCGATGCTTCACTCCACATTTACTGTTACCCTTGGACCTTCTTATTGACGATGAAACACAGAAATTGCATCGGAATTAAATAGAAAACTCATAATGCCGACCCAAGTACAAGAAGACTGACTCTTCTTACTGTCCATGTTTTGAACCATTGCTGTCACACTAGTTATAGATTCCGATCTTTCACCCCAGGTTTACTGTAACCCTTGGACCTTCTTATTGACGATGAAACACAGAAATTGCATCGGAATTAAATGGAAAAGGCACAATGCTGACTTATGCACAAGAAGACAGACACTTCTTACTGACTATGTTTTGAAAAATTCCTGTGACACTAGTTTTGGATTCCGATGCTTCACCTCAGGTTTACTGTATCCCTCTGACCTTCTTATTGACAATGAAACACAGAAATTGCTTCGGAATTAAGTACAAATGGCACAATGCCGACTTAAGTACAAGAAGACTGACTCTTCCTACTGTCTATGTTTTGAACCATTCCTGTGACACTAGTTATAATTTCCGATGCTTCACTTCGGGTTTGCTGTATCCCTCTGACCTTATTGCCGATGAAACACAGAAATTGCATCGGAATTAAATAGAAAAGGCACAATACCGACTTAAGTGCAAGAAGACTGACTCTTCTTAGTGATTATAGTTTGAACCAATCCTGTCACACTAGTTATAGATTCCGATGTTTTGCTTCAGGTTTACTGTATATCTTGGACATTCTTATTGACGATGAAACACAGAAATTGCATCGGAATTAAATAAAAAAGGCACAATGTCGACTTAAGTACAAGAAGACTGACTCTTCTTACTGACTATGTTTGAACCATTCCTGTGACACTAGTTACAGATTCTGATGCTTCACTTCAGGTTTACTGTATCCCTCTGACCTTCTTATTGACGATGAAACAGCGAAATTGCATTGGAATTAAATAGAAAACTCATAATGCCGACTCAAGTACACGAAGACTGACTCTTCTTACTGACACTAGTTATAATTTCCGATGCTTCACTTCGGGTTTGCTGTATCCCTCTGACCTTATTGCCGATGAAACACAGAAATTGCATCGGAATTAAATAGAAAAGGCACAATGCCGACTTAAGTGCAAGAAGACTGACTCTTCTTAGTGATTATAGTTTGAACCAATCCTGTCACACTAGTTATAGATTCCGATGCTTTGCTTCAGGTTTACTGTATATCTTGGACATTCTTTGTTTTGAACCATTGCTGTCACACTAGTTATAGATTCCGATGCTTCACCCCAGGTTTACTGTAACCCTTGGACCTTCTTATTGACGATGAAACACAGAAATTGCATCGGAATTAAATGGAAAAGGCACAATGCTGACTTATGAACAAGAAGACAGTCACTTCTTACTGACTATGTTTTGAAAAATTCCTGTGACACTAGTTTTGGATTCCGATGCTTCACCTCAGGTTTACTGTATCCCTCTGACCTTCTTATTGACAATGAAACACAGAAATTGCTTCGGAATTAAGTACAAATGGCACAATGCCGACTTAAGTACAAGAAGACTGACTCTTCCTACTGTCTTTGTTTTGAACCATTCCTGAGACACTAGATATAGAATCCGATGCTTCACTTCAGGTTTACTGTATCCCTCTGACCTTATTGCCGATGAAACATAGAAATTGCATCGGAATTAAATAGAAAAGGCACAATGCCGACTTAAGTACAAGAAGACTGACTCTTCTTAGTGATTATAGTTTGAACCATTGCTGTCACACTAGTTATAGATTCCGACGCTTTACTTCAGGTTTACTGTATACCTTGGACATTCGTATTGACGATGAAACACAGAAATTGCTTCGGAATTAAATAGAAAAGGCACAATGTCGACTTAAGTACAAGAAGACTGACTCTTCTTAGTGTCTATGGTTTGAACCATTCCTGTGACACTGGTTATAGATTCCGATGCTTCACTCCACATTTACTGTAACCCTTGGACCTTCTTATTGACGATGAAACACAGAAATTGCATTGGAATTAAATAGAAAAGCCACAATGCCGACTTAAGTACAAGAAGACTGACTCTTCTTACTGACTATGTTTGAACCATTCCTGTGACACTAGTTACAGATTCCGATGCTTCACTTCAGGTTTACTGTATCCCTCTGACCTTCTTATTGACGATGACACACCGAAATTGCATCGGAGTTAAATAGAAAACTCAGAATGACGACTCAAGTACAAGAAGACTGACTCTTCTTACTGTCTATGATTTGAACCATGCCTGTGACACTAGTTATAGATTCCGATGCTTCACTCCAGGTTTACTGTATACCTTGGACCTTCTTATTGACTATGAAACACAGAAATTCCATCGGAATTGAATAGAAAAGGCACAATGCCGACTTAAGTACAAGAAGACTGACTCTTCTTAGTGATTATAGTTTGAACCATTGCTGTGACACTAGTTATAGATTCCGATGCTTTACTTCAGGTTTACTGTATACCTTGGACATTCTTACTGACGATGAAACACAGAAATTGCATCGGAATTAAATACAAAAGGCACAATGCCGACTTAAGTACAAGAATACTGACTCTTCTTACTGTCTATGATTTGAACCATCCCCGTGACAGTAGTTATCGATTCCGATGCTTCACTCCAGGTTGACTGTATCCCTTGGACCTTCTTATTGACGATGATACACAGAAATTGCATATGAATTAAATAGAAAAGGCACAATGCCGTCTATAGTACATGAAGACTGACTCTTCTTACTGTCTATGCTTTGAACCATTCCCGTGAGCCTAGTAATAGATTCCGATGCCTCACTCTAGGGTTTATGTACCCCTTGAACCTTCTTGTTGACGATGAAACACAGAAATTGCATAGGAATTAATTAAAAAAGCACAATGCCGACTTAAGTACAAGAAGACTGACTCTGCTTACTGTCTATGTTTTGAACCATTCCTGTGACACTAGTTACAGATTCCGATGCCTCATTCCAGGTTTACTGTATCCCTTGGACCTTCTTATTGACGATGAAACACAGAAAATGCATTGGAATTAAATAGAAAAGGCACAATGCCGACTTAAGTACAAGAAGACTGACTCTTCTTACTGACTATGCTTTGAACCATTCCTGTGACACTAGTCATAGATTCCGATGCTTCACTTCAGGTTTTCTGTATACCTTGGACATTCTTATTGACGATGAAACAGAGAAATTGCATCGGAATTAATTAGAAAAGGCTCAATGTCGACTTAAGTACAAGAAGACTGACTCTTCTTACTGTCTATGTTTTGAACCATTCCTGTGACACTAGTTATAGATTCCGATGCTTCACTCCACATTTACTGTAACCCTTGGACCTTCTTATTGACGATGAAACACAGAAATTGAATCGCAATTAAATAGAAAAGGCACAATGCTGACTTAAGTACAAGAAGACTGACTCTTCTTACTGACTATGTTTTGAACCATTCCTGTGACACTAGTTATAGATTCCGATGCTTCACTTCAGGTTTACTGTATCCCTCTGAAGGTATTGCCGATGAAACACAGAAATTGCATCGGAATTAAATAGAAAAGGCACAATGCCGAATTAAGTATAAGAAGACTGACTCTTCTTACTGACTATGTTTTGAACGATTCCTGTGACACTAGTTATAGATTCCGATGCTTCACTTCAGGTTTACTGTATACCTTGTACCTTCTTATTGACGATGAAACACAGAAATTGCATCGGAATTAAGTACAAAAGGCACAATGCCGACTTAAGTACTAGAAGACAGACTCTTCCCACTGTCTATGTATTGAACCATTCCTGTGACACTAGTTATAGATTCCGATGCTTCACTCCACATTTACTGTTACCCTTGGACCATCTTATTGACGATGAAACACAGAAATTGCATTGGAATTAAATAGAAAAGGCACAATGCCGACTTAAGTACAAGAAGACTGACTCTTCTTACTGACTATGTTTGAACCATTCCTGTGACACTAGTTACAGATTCCGATGCTTCACTTCAGGTTTACTGTATACCTCTGACCTTCTTATTGACGATAACACACCGAAATTGCATCGGAGTTAAATAGAAAACTCACAATGCCGACTCAGGTACAAGAAGACTGACTCTTCTTACTGTCTATGTTTTGAACCATTCCTGTGACACTAGTTATAGATTCCGATGCTTCACTCCAGGTTTACTGTATACCTTGGACTTTCTTATTGACGATGAAACACAGAAATTGCATCGGAATTAAATAGAAAAGGCACAATGCCGACTTAAGTACAAGAAGACTGACTCTTCTTAGTGATTATAGTTTGAACCATTGCTGTGACACTAGTTATAGATTCCGATGCATTACTTCAGGTTTACTGTATACCTTGGACATTCTTATTGACGATGAAACACAGAAATTGCATCGGAATTAAATAAAAAAGGCACAATGCCGACTTAAGTACAAGAATACTAACTCTTCTTACTGTCTATGATTTGAACCATCCCCGTGACACTAGTTATAGATTCCGATGCTTCACTCCAGGTTGACTGTATCCCTTGGACCTTCTTATTGACGATGATACGCAGAAATTGCATCGGAATGAAATAGAAAAGGCACAATGCCGACTTAAGTACAAGGAGACTGACTCTTCTTACTGTCTATGTTTTGAACCATTCCTGTGACACTAGTTATTGATTCCGATGCTTCACTCCATATTTACTGTAACCCTTGGACCTTCTTATTGACGATGAAAAACAGAAATTGCATCGGAATAAAATAGAAAAGGCACAATGCCGACTTAAGTACAAGAAGACTGACTATTCTTACTGACTATGATTGAACCATTCCTGTGACACTAGTTACAGATTCCGATGCTTCACTCCAGGTTTACTGTATACCTTGGACCTTCTTATTGACGATGAAAGACAGAAATTGCATCGGAATTATATAGAAAAGGCACAATGCCGACTTAGGTACAAGAAGACTGACTCTTCTTAGTGATTATAGTTTGAACCATTGCTGTGACACTAGTTATAGATTCCGATGCTTTACTTCAGGTTTACTGGATATCTTGGACATTCTTATTGACGATGAAACACCGAAATTGCATCGGAATTAAATACAAAAGGCACAATAACCGACTTAAGTACAAGAATACTGACTCTTCTTACTGTCTATGTTTCGAACCATCCCCGTGACACTAGTTATAGATTCCGATGCTTCACTCCAGGTTGACTGTATCTCTTGGACCTTCTAATTGACGATGATACACAGAAATTGCATCGGAATTAAATACAAAAGGCACAATGCCGTCTTTAGTACAAAAAGACTGACTCTTCTTACTGTCTATGTTTTGAACCATTCCTGTGACCCTAGTTATAGATTCCGATGCCTCACTCTAGGTTTAATGTATCCCTTGAACCTTCTTATTGGCGATGAAACACAGAAATTGCATAGGAATTAATTAAAATAGGCACAATGCCGACTTAAGTACAAGAAGACTGACTCTGCTTACTGTCTATGCTTTGAACCATTCCTGTGACACTAGTTATAGATTCCGATGCCTCACTCTAGGTTTAATATATCCCTTGACCTTTCTTATTGACGATGAAACACAGAAATTGCATAGGAATTAATTAAAAAAGCACAATGCCGACTTAAGTACAAGAAGACAGACTCTTCTTACTGACTATGTTTGAACCATTCCTGTGACACTAGTTACAGATTCCGATGCTTCACTTCAGGTTTAATGTATCCCTCTGACCTTCTTATTGACGATGACACACCGAAATTGCATCGGAGTTAAATAGAAAACTCACAATGCCGACTCAAGTACAAGAAGACTGACTCTTCTTACTGTCTATGTTTTGAACCATGCCTGTGACACTAGTAATAGATTCCGATGCTTCTCTCCAGGTTTACTGTATCCCTTGGACCTTCTTATTGACGATCATACACAGAAATAGCATCGGAATTAAATAGAAAAGGCACAATGTCGACTTAAGTACAAGGAGACTGACTCTTCTTACTGTCTATGTTTTGAACCATTCCTGTGACACTAGTTATAGATTCCGATGCTTCACTCCACATTTACTGTAACCCTTGGACCTTCTTATTGACGATGAAACACAGAAATTGCATCGGAATTAAATAGGATAGGCACAATGCCGACTTAAGTACAAGAAGACTGAATCTTCTTACTGACTATGTTTGAACCATTCCTGTGACACTAGTTACAGATTCCGATGCTTCACTCCAGGTTTACTGTATACCTTGGACCTTCTTATTGACAATGAAACACAGACATTGCATCGGAATTAAATAGAAAAGGCACAATGCCGACTTAAGTACAAGAAGACTGACTCTTCTTACAGTCTATGTTTCGAACCATCCCCGTGACACTAGTTATAGATTCCGATGCTTCACTCCAGGTTGACTGTATCCCTTGGACCTTCTAATTGACGATGATACACAGATATTGCATCGGAATTAAATACAAAAGGCACAATACCGTCTTTAGTACAAGAAGACTGACTCTTCTTACAGTCTATGTTTTGAACCATTCCTGTGACGCTAGTTATAGATTCCGATGCCTCACTCTAGGTTTAATGTATCCCTTGAACCTTCTTATTGACGATGAAACACAGAAATTGCATAGGAATTAATTAAAAAAGGCACAATGCCGACTTAAGTACAAGAAGACTGACTCTGCTTACTGTCTATGATTTGAACCATTCCTGTGACACTAGTTACAGATTCCGATGCCTCATTCCAGGTTTACTGTATCCCTTGGACCTTATTATTGACAATGAAACACAGAAATTGCATCGGAATTAAATAGAAAAGGCACAATGCCGACTTAAGTACAAGAAGACGGACTCTTCTTACTGACTATGTTTGAATCATTCCTGTGACACTAGTTACAGATTCCGATGCTTCACTTCAGATTTACTGTATCCCTCTGACCTTCTTATTGACGATGACACACCGAAATTGCATCGGAGTTAAATAGAAAACTCACAATGCCGACTCAAGTACAAGAAGACTGACTCTTCTTACTGTCTATGTTTTGAACCATGCCTGTGACACTAGTAATAGATTCCGATGCTTCATTCCAGGTTTACTGTATAACTTGAACCTTCTTATTGACTATGAAACACAGAAATTGCATCGGAATTAAATAGAAAAGGCACAATGCCGATTTAAGTACAAGAAGACTGACTCTTCTTAGTGATTATAGTTTGAACCATTGCTGTGACACTAGTTATAGATTCCGATGCTTTACTTCAGGTTTACTGTATACCTTGGACATTCTTATTGACGATGAAACACAGAAATTGCATCGGAATTAAATACAAAAGGCACAATGCCGACTTAAGTACAAGAATACTGACTCTTCTTACTGTCTATGTTTCGAACCATCCCCGTGACACTAGTTATAGATTCCGATGCTTCACTCCAGGTTGACTGTATCCCTTGGACCTTCTAATTGACGATGATACACAGATATTGCATCGGAATTAAATACAAAAGGCACAATGCCGTCTTTAGTACAAGAAGACTGACTCTTCTTACTGTCTATGTTTTGAACTTTTCCTGTGACCCTAGTTATAGATTCCGATGCCTCACTCTAGGTTTAATGTGTCCCTTGAACCTTCTTATTGACGATGAAACACAGATATTGCATAGGAATTAATTAAAAAAGGCACAATGCCGACTTAAGTACAAGAAGACTGACTCTGCTTACTGTCTATGTTTTGAACCATTCCTGTGACACTAGTTACAGATTCCGATGCCTCATTCCAGGTTTACTGTATCCCTTGGACCTTATTATTGACGATGAAACACAGAAATTGCATCGGAATTAAATAGAAAAGGCACAATGCCGACTTAAGTACAAGAAGACTGACTCTTCTTACTGACTATGCTTTGAACCATTCCTGTGACACTAGTTATAGATTCCGATGCTTCACTTCAGGTTTACTGTATACCTTGGACATTCTTATCGACGATGAAACACCGAAATTCCATCGGAATTAAATAGAAAAGGCTCAATGTCGACTTAAGTACAAGAAGACTGACTCTTCTTACTGTCTTTGTTTTGAACCATTCCTGTGACACTAGTTATAGATTCCGATGCTTCACTCCAGGTTTACTGTAACCCTTGGACCTTCTTATTGACGATGAAACACAGAAATTGATTCGCAATTAAATAGAAGAGGCACAATGCTGACTTATGTACAAGAAGACTGACTCTTCTTACTGACTATGTTTTGAACCATTCCTGTGACACTAGATATAGATTCCGATGCTTCACTTCAGGTTTACTGTATCCCTCTGACCGTATTGCCGGTGAAACACAGAAATTGCATCGGAATTAAATAGAAAAGGCACAATGCCGACTTAAGTACAAGAAGACTGACTCTTCTTAGTGATTATAGTTTGAACCATTGCTGTCACACTAGTTATAGATTCCGATGCTTTACTTCAGGTTTACTGTATATCTTGGACATTCTTATTAACGATGAAACACAGAAATTGCATCGGAATTAAATAGAAAAGGCACAATGTCGACTTAAGTACAAGGAGACTGACTCTTCTTACTGTCTATGTTTTGAACCATTCCTGTGACACTAGTTTTAGATTCCGATGCTTCACCCCACATTTACTGTAACCCTTGGACCTTCTTATTGACGATGAAACACAGAAATTGCATCGGAATTAAATAGAAAAGGCACAATGCCGACTTAAGTACAAGAAGACTGACTCTTCTTACTGACTATGTTTGAACCATTCCTGTGACACTAGTTACAGATTCCGATGCTTCACTTCAGGTTTACTGTATCCCTCTGACCTTCTTATTGACGATGAAACAGCGAAATTGCATCGGAATTAAATAGAAAACTCATAATGCCGACTCAAGTACAAAAAGACTGACTCTTCTTACTGTTTATGTTTTGAACCATGCCTGTGACACTAGTTGTAGATTCCGATGCTTCACTCCAGGTTTACTGTATACCTTGGACCTTCTTATTGACTATGAAACACAGAAATTGCATCGGAATTAAATAGAAATGGCTCAATGCCGACTTAATTACAAGAAGACTGACTCTTCTTAGTGATTATAGTTTGAACCATTGCTGTGACACTAGTTATAGATTCCGATGCTTTACTTCAGGTTTACTGTATACCTTGGACATTCTTATTGACGATGAAACACAGAAATTGCATCGGAATTAAATACAAAAGGCACAATGCCGACTTAAGTACAAGAATACTGACTCTTCTTACTGTCTATGATTTGAACCTTCCCCGTGACAGTAGTTATAGATTCCGATGCTTCACTCCAGGTTGACTGTATCCCTTGGACCTTCTTATTGACGATGATACACAGAAATTGCATCGGAATTAAATAGAAAAGGCACAATGCCGTCTTTAGTACAAGAAGACTGACTCTTCTTACTGTCTATGTTTTGAACCATTCCTGTGACCCTAGTTATTGATTCCGATGCCTCACTCTAGGTTTAATGTATCCCTTGAACCTTCTTGTTGACGATGAAACACAGAAATTGCATAGGAATTAATTAAAAAAGGCACAATGCCGACTTAAGTACAAGAAGACTGACTCTGCTTACTGTCTATGTTTTGAACCATTCCTGTGACACTAGTTACAGATTCCGATGCCTCATTCCAGGTTTACTGTATCCCTTGGACCTTCTTATTGACGATGAAACACAGAAATTGCATCGGAATTAAATGGAAAAGGCACAATGCCGACTTAAGTACAAGAAGACTGACTCTTCTTACTGACTATGCTTTGAACCATTCCTGTGACACTAGTTATACATTCCGATGCTTCACTTCAGGTTTACTGTATATCTTGGACATTTTCATTGACGATGAAACAGAGAAATTGCATCGGAATTAAATAGAAAAGGCTCAATGTCGACTTAAGTACAAGAAGACCGACTCTTCTTACTGTCTATGTTTTGAACCATTCCTGTGACACTAGTTATAGATTCCGATGCTTCACTCCAGGTTTACTGTAACCCTTGGACCTTCTTATTGACGATGAAACACAGAAATTGAATCGCAATTAAATAGAAAAGGCACAATGCTGACTTAAGTACAAGAAGACTGACTCTTCTTACTGACTATGTTTTGAACCATTCCTGTGACACTAGTTATAGATTCCGATGCTTCACTTCAGGTTTAGTGTATCCCTCTGACCGTATTGCCGATGAAACACAGAAATTGCATCGGAATTAAATGGAACAGACACAATGCCGACTTAAGTACAAGAAGACTGACTCTTCTTAGTGATTATAGTTTGAACCATTGCTGTCACACTAGTTATGGATTCCGATGCTTTACTTCAGGTTCACTGTATATCTTGGACATTCTTATTGACGATGAAACACAGAAATAGCATCGGAATTAAATAGAAAAGGCACAATGTCGACTTAAGTACAAGGAGACTGACTCTTCTTACTGTCTACGTTTTGAACCATTACTGTGACACTAGTTTTACATTCCGATGCCTCACTCCACATTTACTGTAACCCTTGGAACTTCTTATTGACGATGAAACACAGAAATTGCTTCGGAATTAAATAGAAAAGGCACAATGCCGACTTAAGTACAAGAAGACTGACTCTTCTTACTGACTATGTTTGAACCATTCCTGTGACACTAGTTACAGATTCCGATGCTTCACTTCAGGTTTACTGTATACCTCTGAAATTCTTATTGACGATGACACACCGAAATAGCATCGGAGTTAAATACAAAACTCACAATGCCGACTCAGGTACAAGAAGACTGACTCTTCTTACTGTCTATGTTTTGAACCATTCCTGTGACACTAGTTATAGATTCCGATGCTTCACTCCAGGTTTACTGTATACCTTGGACTTTCTTATTGACGATGAAACACAGAAATTGCATCGGAATTAAATAGAAAAGGCACAATGCCGACTTAAGTACAAGAAGACTGACTCTTCTTAGTGATTATAGTTTGAACCATTGCTGTGACACTAGTTATAGATTCCGATGCATTACTTCAGGTTTACTGTATACCTTGGACATTCTTATTGACGATGAAACACAGAAATTGCATCGGAATTTAATTAAAAGGCACAATGCCGACTTAAGTACAAGAATACTAACTCTTCTTACTGTCTATGATTTGAACCATCCCCGTGACACTAGTTATAGATTCCGATGCTTCACTCCAGGTTGACTGTATCCCTTGGACCTTCTTATTGACCATGATACACAGAAATTGCATCGGAATTAAATAGAAAAAGCACAATGCCGACTTAAGTACAAGGAGACTGACTCTTCTTACTGTCTATGTTTTGAACCATTCCTGTGACACTAGTTATAGATTCCGATGCTTCACTCCACATTTACTGTAACCCTTGGACCTTCTTATTGACGGTGAAACACAGAAATTGCATCGGAATTAAATAGAAAAGGCACAATGCCGACTTAAGTACAAGAAGACTGACTCTTCTTACTGACTATGTTTGAACCATTCCTGTGACACTAGTTACAGATTCCGATGCATCACTCCAGGTTTACTGTATACCTTGGACCTTCTTATTGACGATGAAAGACAGAAATTGCATCGGAATTAAATAGAAAAAGCACAATGCCGACTTAGGTACAAGAAGACTGACTCTTCTTAGTGATTATAGTTTGAACCATTGCTGTGACACTAGTTATAGATTCCGATGCTTTACTTCAGGTTTACTGGATACTTGGACATTCTTATTGACGATGAAACACCGAAATTGCATCGGAATTAAATACAAAAGGCACAAAGCCGACTTAAGTACAAGAATACTGACTCTTCTTACTGGCTATGTTTCGAACCATCCCCGTGACACTAGTTATAGATTCCGATGCTTCACTCCAGGTTGACTGTATCTCTTGGATCTTCCAATTGACGATGATACATAGAAATTGCATCGGAATTAAATACAAAAGGCACAATGCCATCTTTAGTACAAGAAGACTGACTCTTCTTACTGTCTATGTTTTGAACAGTTCCTGTGACCCTAGTTATAGATTCCGATGCCTCACTCTAGGTTTAATGTATCCCTTGAACCTTCTTATTGACGATGAAACACAGAAATTGCATTGGAATTAATTAAAAAAGGCACAATGCCGACTTAAGTACAAGAAGACTGACTCTGCTTACTGTCTATGTTTTGAACCATTCCTGTGACACTAGTTATAGATTCCGATGCCTCACTCTAGGTTTAATGTATCCCTTGACCCTTCTTATTGACGATGAAACACAGAAATTGCATAGGAATTAATTAAAAAAGGCACAATGCCGACTTAAGTACAAGAAGACTGACTCTTCTTACTGACTATGTTTGAACCATTCCTGTGACACTAGTTACAGTTTCCGATGCTTCACTTCAGGTTTACTGTATCCCTCTGACCTTCTTGTTGACGATGACACACCGAAATGGCATCGGAGTTAAATAGAAAACTCACAATGAGGACTCAAGTACAAGAAGACTGACTCTTGTTATTGTCTATGTTTTGAACCATGCCTGTGACACTAGTAATAGATTCCGATGCTTCACTCCAGGTTTACTGTATACCTTGGACCTTCTTATTGACTATGAAACACAGAAATTGCATCGGAATTAAATAGAAAAGGCACAATGCCGACTTAAGTACAAGAAGACTGACTCTTCTTAGTGATTATAGTTTGAACCATTGCTGTGACACTAGTTATAGATTCCGATGCTTTACTTCAGGATTACTGTATACCTTGGACATTCTTATTGACGATGAAACACAGAAATTGCATCGGAATTAAACACAAAAGGCACAATGCCGACTTAAGTACAAGAATACTGACTCTTCTTACTGTCTATGATTTGAACCATCCCCGTGACACTAGTTATAGATTCCGATGCTTCACTCCAGGTTGACTGTATCCCTTGGACCTTCTTATTGACGATGATACACAGAAATTGAATCGGAATTAAATAGAAAAGGCACAATGTCGACTTAAGTACAAGGAGACTGACTCTTCTTACTGTCTATGTTTTGAACCATTCCTGTGACACTAGTTATAGATTCCGATGCTTCACTCCACATTTACTGTAACCCTTGGACCTTCTTATTGACGATGGAACACAGAAATTGCATCGGAATTAAATGGGATAGGCACAATGCCGACTTAAGTACAAGAAGACTGAATCTTCTTACTGACTATGTTTGAACCATTCCTGTGACACTAGTTACAGATTCCGATGCTTCACTCCAGGTTTACTGTATACCTTGGACCTTCTTATTGACGATGAAACACATAAATTGCATCGGAATTAAATAGAAAAGGCACAATGCCGACTTAAGTACAAAAAGACTGACTCTTCTTAGTGATTATAGTTTGAACCATTGCTGTGACACTAGTTATAGATTAAGATGCATTACTTCAGGTTTACTGTATACCTTGGACATTCTTATTGACGATGAAACACAGAAATTGCATCGGAATTAAATACAAAAGGCACAATGCCGACTTAAGTGCAAGATTACTGACTCTTCTTACTGTCTATGTTTCGAACCATCCCCGTGACACTAGTTATAGATTCCGATGCTTCACTCCAGGTTGACTGTATCCCTTTGACCTTCTAATTGACGATGATACACAGATATTGCATCGGAATTAAATACAAAAGGCACAATGCCGTCTTTAGTACAAGAAGGCTGACTCATCTTACAGTCTATGTTTTGAACCATTCCTGTGACCCTAGTTATAGATTCCGATGCCTCACTCTAGGTTTAATGTATCCCTTGAACCTTCTTATTGACGATGAAACACAGAAATTGCATAGGAATTAATTAAAAAAGGCACAATGCCGACTTAAGTACAAGAAGACTGACTCTTCTTACTGACTATGTTTGAACCATTCCTGTGACACTAGTTACAGATTCCGATGCTTCACTTCAGGTTTAATGTATCCCTCTGACCTTCTTATTGACGATGACACATCGAAATTGCATCGGAGTTAAATAGAAAACTCACAATGCCGACTCAAGTACAAGAAGACTGACTCTTCTTACTGTCTATGTTTTGAACCATGCCTGTGACACTAGTAATAGATTCCGATGCTTCACTCCAGGTTTACTGTACAACCTGGACCTTCTTATTGACTATGAAACACAGATATTGCATCCGAATTAAATAGAAAAGGCACAATGCCGACTTAAGTACAAGAAGACTGACTCTTCTTAGTGATTATAGTTTGAACCATTGCTGTGACACTAGTTACAGATTCCGATGCTTCACTTCAGGTTTACTGTATACCTCTGAAAATCTTATTGACGATGACACACCGAAATTGCATCGGAGTTAAATACAAAACTCACAATGCCGACTCAGGTACAAGAAGACTGACTCTTCTTACTGTCTATGTTTTGAACCATTCCTGTGACACTAGTTATAGATTCCGATGCTTCACTCCAGGTTTACTGTATACCTTGGACTTTCTTATTGACGATGAAACACGGAAATTGCATCGGAATTAAATAGAAAAGGCACAATGCCGACTTAAGTACAAGAAGACTGACTCTTCTTAGTGATTATAGTTTGAACCATTGCTGTGACACTAGTTATAGATTCCGATGCATTACTTCAGGTTTACTGTATACCTTGGACATTCTTATTGACGATGAAACACAGAAATTGCATCGGAATTAAATAAAAAGGCACAATGCCGACTTAAGTACAAGAATACTAACTCTTCTTACTGTCTATGATTTGAACCATCCCCGTGACACTAGTTATAGATTCCGATGCTTCACTCCAGGTTGACTGTATCCCTTGGACCTTCTTATTGACGATGATACACAGAAATTGCATCGGAATTAAATAGAAAAAGCACATGTGCCGACTTAAGTACAAGGAGACTGACTCTTCTTACTGTCTATGTTTTGAACCATTCCTGTGACACTAGTTATAGATTCCGATGCTTCACTCCACATTTACTGTAACCCTTGGACCTTCTTATTGACGGTGAAACACAGAAATTGCATCGGAATTAAATAGAAAAGGCACAATGCCGACTTAAGTACAAGAAGACTGACTCTTCTTACTGACTATGTTTGAACCATTCCTGTGACACTAGTTACAGATTCCGATGCATCACTCCAGGTTTACTGTATACCTTGGACCTTCTTATTGACGATGAAAGACAGAAATTGCATCGGAATTAAATAGAAAAAGCACAATGCCGACTTAGGTACAAGAAGACTGACTCTTCTTAGTGATTATAGTTTGAACCATTGCTGTGACACTAGTTATAGATTCCGATGCTTTACTTCAGGTTTACTGGATACTTGGACATTCTTATTGACGATGAAACACCGAAATTGCATCGGAATTAAATACAAAAGGCACAAAGCCGACTTAAGTACAAGAATACTGACTCTTCTTACTGGCTATGTTTCGAACCATCCCCGTGACACTAGTTATAGATTCCGATGCTTCACTCCAGGTTGACTGTATCTCTTGGATCTTCCAATTGACGATGATACATAGAAATTGCATCGGAATTAAATACAAAAGGCACAATGCCATCTTTAGTACAAGAAGACTGACTCTTCTTACTGTCTATGTTTTGAACAGTTCCTGTGACCCTAGTTATAGATTCCGATGCCTCACTCTAGGTTTAATGTATCCCTTGAACCTTCTTATTGACGATGAAACACAGAAATTGCATAGGAATTAATTAAAAAAGGCGCAATGCCGACTTAAGTACAAGAAGACTGACTCTTCTTACTGACTATGTTTGAACCATTCCTGTGACACTAGTTACAGTTTCCGATGCTTCACTTCAGGTTTACTGTATCCCTCTGACCTTCTTGTTGACGATGACACACCGAAATGGCATCGGAGTTAAATAGAAAACTCACAATGCCGACTCAAGTACAAGAAGACTGACTCTTGTTATTGTCTATGTTTTGAACCATGCCTGTGACACTAGTAATAGATTCCGATGCTTCACTCCAGGTTGACTGTATCCCTTGGACCTTCTTATTGACTATGAAACACAGAAATTGCATCGGAATTAAATAGAAAAGGCACAATGCCGACTTAAGTACAAGAAGACTGACTCTTCTTAGTGATTATAGTTTGAACCATTGCTGTGACACTAGTTATAGATTCCGATGCTTTACTTCAGGATTACTGTATACCTTGGACATTCTTATTGACGATGAAACACAGAAATTGCATCGGAATTAAATACAAAAGGCACAATGCCGACTTAAGTACAAGAATACTGACTCTTCTTACTGTCTATGATTTGAACCATCCCCGTGACACTAGTTATAGATTCCGATGCTTCACTCCAGGTTGACTGTATCCCTTGGACCTTCTTATTGACGATGATACACAGAAATTGAATCGGAATTAAATAGAAAAGGCACAATGTCGACTTAAGTACAAGGAGACTGACTCTTCTTACTGTCTATGTTTTGAACCATTCCTGTGACACTAGTTATAGATTCCGATGCTTCACTCCACATTTACTGTAACCCTTGGACCTTCTTATTGACGATGGAACACAGAAATTGCATCGGAATTAAATGGGATAGGCACAATGCCGACTTAAGTACAAGAAGACTGAATCTTCTTACTGACTATGTTTGAACCATTCCTGTGACACTAGTTACAGATTCCGATGCTTCACTCCAGGTTTACTGTATACCTTGGACCTTCTTATTGACGATGAAACACATAAATTGCATCGGAATTAAATAGAAAAGGCACAATGCCGACTTAAGTACAAAAAGACTGACTCTTCTTAGTGATTATAGTTTGAACCATTGCTGTGACACTAGTTATAGATTAAGATGCATTACTTCAGGTTTACTGTATACCTTGGACATTCTTATTGACGATGAAACACAGAAATTGCATCGGAATTAAATACAAAAGGCACAATGCCGACTTAAGTGCAAGATTACTGACTCTTCTTACTGTCTATGTTTCGAACCATCCCCGTGACACTAGTTATAGATTCCGATGCTTCACTCCAGGTTGACTGTATCCCTTTGACCTTCTAATTGACGATGATACACAGATATTGCATCGGAATTAAATACAAAAGGCACAATGCCGTCTTTAGTACAAGAAGGCTGACTCATCTTACAGTCTATGTTTTGAACCATTCCTGTGACCCTAGTTATAGATTCCGATGCCTCACTCTAGGTTTAATGTATCCCTTGAACCTTCTTATTGACGATGAAACACAGAAATTGCATAGGAATTAATTAAAAAAGGCACAATGCCGACTTAAGTACAAGAAGACTGACTCTTCTTACTGACTATGTTTGAACGATTCCTGTGACACTAGTTACAGATTCCGATGCTTCACTTCAGGTTTACTGTATCCCTCTGACCTTCTTATTGACGATGACACATCGAAATTGCATCGGAGTTAAATAGAAAACTCACAATGCCGACTCAAGTACAAGAAGACTGACTCTTCTTACTGTCTATGTTTTGAACCATGCCTGTGACACTAGTAATAGATTCCGATGCTTCACTCCAGGTTTACTGTACAACCTGGACCTTCTTATTGACTATGAAACACAGATATTGCATCCGAATTAAATAGAAAAGGCACAATGCCGACTTAAGTACAAGAAGACTGACTCTTCTTAGTGATTATAGTTTGAACCATTGCTGTGACACTAGTTATAGATTCCGATGCTTTACTTCAGGTTTACTGTATACCTTGGACATTCTTATTGACGATGAAACACAGAAATTGCATCGGAATTAAATACAAAAGGCACAATGCCGACTTAAGTACAAGAATACTGACCCTTCTTACTGTCTATGATTTGAACCATCCCCGTGACACTAGTTATAGATTCCGATGCTTCACTCCAGGTTGACTGTATCCCTTGGATCTTCTTATTGACGATGATACACAGAAATTGCATCGGAATTAAATAGAAAAGGTACAATGTCGACTTAAGTACAAGGAGACTCACTCTTCTTACTGTCTATGTTTTGAACCATTGCTGTGACACTAGTTATAGATTCCGATGCTTTACTTCAGGTTTACTGGATACTTGGACATTCTTATTGACGATGAAACACCGAAATTGCATCGGAATTAAATACAAAAGGCACAAAGCCGACTTAAGTACAAGAATACTGACTCTTCTTACTGGCTATGTTTCGAACCATCCCCGTGACACTAGTTATAGATTCCGATGCTTCACTCCAGGTTGACTGTATCTCTTGGATCTTCCAATTGACGATGATACATAGAAATTGCATCGGAATTAAATACAAAAGGCACAATGCCATCTTTAGTACAAGAAGACTGACTCTTCTTACTGTCTATGTTTTGAACAGTTCCTGTGACCCTAGTTATAGATTCCGATGCCTCACTCTAGGTTTAATGTATCCCTTGAACCTTCTTATTGACGATGAAACACAGAAATTGCATTGGAATTAATTAAAAAAGGCACAATGCCGACTTAAGTACAAGAAGACTGACTCTGCTTACTGTCTATGTTTTGAACCATTCCTGTGACACTAGTTATAGATTCCGATGCCTCACTCTAGGTTTAATGTATCCCTTGACCCTTCTTATTGACGATGAAACACAGAAATTGCATAGGAATTAATTAAAAAAGGCGCAATGCCGACTTAAGTACAAGAATACTGACTCTTCTTACTGTCTATGATTTGAACCATCCCCGTAACACTAGTTATAGATTCCGATGCTTCACTCCAGGTTGACTGTATCCCTTGGACCTTCTTATTGACGATGATACACAGAAATTGAATCGGAATTAAATAGAAAAGGCACAATGTCGACTTAAGTACAAGGAGACTGACTCTTCTTACTGTCTATGTTTTGAACCATTCCTGTGACACTAGTTATAGATTCCGATGCTTCACTCCACATTTACTGTAACCCTTGGACCTTCTTATTGACGATGGAACACAGAAATTGCATCGGAATTAAATGGGATAGGCACAATGCCGACTTAAGTACAAGAAGACTGAATCTTCTTACTGACTATGTTTGAACCATTCCTGTGACACTAGTTACAGATTCCGATGCTTCACTCCAGGTTTACTGTATACCTTGGACCTTCTTATTGACGATGAAACACATAAATTGCATCGGAATTAAATAGAAAAGGCACAATGCCGACTTAAGTACAAAAAGACTGACTCTTCTTAGTGATTATAGTTTGAACCATTGCTGTGACACTAGTTATAGATTAAGATGCATTACTTCAGGTTTACTGTATACCTTGGACATTCTTATTGACGATGAAACACAGAAATTGCATCGGAATTAAATACAAAAGGCACAATGCCGACTTAAGTGCAAGATTACTGACTCTTCTTACTGTCTATGTTTCGAACCATCCCCGTGACACTAGTTATAGATTCCGATGCTTCACTCCAGGTTGACTGTATCCCTTTGACCTTCTAATTGACGATGATACACAGATATTGCATCGGAATTAAATACAAAAGGCACAATGCCGTCTTTAGTACAAGAAGGCTGACTCATCTTACAGTCTATGTTTTGAACCATTCCTGTGACCCTAGTTATAGATTCCGATGCCTCACTCTAGGTTTAATGTATCCCTTGAACCTTCTTATTGACGATGAAACACAGAAATTGCATAGGAATTAATTAAAAAAGGCACAATGCCGACTTAAGTACAAGAAGACTGACTCTTCTTACTGACTATGTTTGAACGATTCCTGTGACACTAGTTACAGATTCCGATGCTTCACTTCAGGTTTACTGTATCCCTCTGACCTTCTTATTGACGATGACACATCGAAATTGCATCGGAGTTAAATAGAAAACTCACAATGCCGACTCAAGTACAAGAAGACTGACTCTTCTTACTGTCTATGTTTTGAACCATGCCTGTGACACTAGTAATAGATTCCGATGCTTCACTCCAGGTTTACTGTACAACCTGGACCTTCTTATTGACTATGAAACACAGATATTGCATCCGAATTAAATAGAAAAGGCACAATGCCGACTTAAGTACAAGAAGACTGACTCTTCTTAGTGATTATAGTTTGAACCATTGCTGTGACACTAGTTATAGATTCCGATGCTTTACTTCAGGTTTACTGTATACCTTGGACATTCTTATTGACGATGAAACACAGAAATTGCATCGGAATTAAATACAAAAGGCACAATGCCGACTTAAGTACAAGAATACTGACTCTTCTTACTGTCTATGATTTGAACCATCCCCGTGACACTAGTTATAGATTCCGATGCTTCACTCCAGGTTGACTGTATCCCTTGGATCTTCTTATTGACGATGATACACAGAAATTGCATCGGAATTAAATAGAAAAGGTACAATGTCGACTTAAGTACAAGGAGACTCACTCTTCTTACTGTCTATGTTTTGAACCATTCCTGTGACACTAGTTATAGATTCCGATGCTTCACTCCACATTTACTGTAACCCTTGGACCTTCTTATTGACGATGAAACACAGAAATTGCATCGGAATTACATAGGATAGGCACAATGCCGACTTAAGTACAAGAAGACTGAATCTTCTTACTGACTATGTTTTTCACCATTCCTGTGACCCTAGTTATAGATTCCGATGCCTCACTCTAGGTTTAATGTATCCCTTGAACCTTCTTATTGAGGATGAAACACAGAAATTGCATAGGAATTAATTAAAAAAGCACAATGCCGAATTAAGTACAAGGAGACTGACTCTGCTTACTGTCTATGTTTTGAACCATTCCTGTGACACTAGTTACAGATTCCGATGCCTCATTCCAGGTTTACTGTATCCCTTGGACCTTATTATTGACGATGAAACACAGAAATTGCATCGGAATTAAATAGAAAAGGCACAATGCCGACTTAAGTACAAGAAGACTGACTCTTCTTACTGACTATGTTTTGAACCATTCCTGTGACACTAGTTATAGATTCCGATGCTTCACTCCAGGTTAACTGTAACCCTTGGACCTTCTTATTGACGATGAAACAAAGAAATTGAATCGCAATTAAATAGAAAAGGCACAATGCTGACTTAAGTACAAGAAGACTGACTCTTCTTACTGACTATGTTTTGAACCATTCCTGTGACACTAGTTATAGATTCCGATGCTTCACTTCAGGTTTACTGTATCCCTCTGACCGTATTGCCGATGAAACACAGAAATTGCATCGGAATTAAATAGAAAAGGCACAATGCCGACTTAAGTACAAGAAGACTGACTCTTCTTAGTGATTATAGTTTGAACCATTGCTGTCACACTAGTTATAGATTCCGATGCTTTACTTCAGGTTTACTGTATATCTTGGACATTCTTATTGACGATGAAACACAGAAATTGCATCGGAATTAAATAGAAAAGGCACAATGTCGACTTAAGTACAAGGAGACTGACTCTTCTTACTGTCTATGTTTTGAACCATTCCTGTGACACTTGTTTTAGATTCCGATGCTTCACCCCACATTTACTGTAACCCTTGGACCTTCTTATTGACGATGAAACACAGAAATTGCATCGAAATTAAATAGAAAAGGCACAATGCCGACTTAAGTACAAGAAGACTGACTCTTCTTACTGACTATGTTCGAACCGTTCCTGTGACACTAGTTACAGATTCCGATGCTTCACTTCAGGTTTACTGTATACCTCTGACCTTCTTATTGACGATGACACACCGAAATTGCATCGGAGTTAAATAGAAAACTCACAATGCCGACTCAAGTACAAGAAGACTGACTCTTCTTACTGTCTATGTTTTGAACCATTCCTGTGACACTAGTTATAGATTCCTATGCTTCACTTCAGGTTTACTGTATCCCTCTGACCGTATTGCCGATGAAACACAGAAATTGCATCGGAATTAAATAGAAAAGGCACAATGCCGACTTAAGTACAAGAAGACTGACTCTTCTTAGTGATTATAGTTTGAACCATTGCTGTCACACTAGTTATAGATTCCGATGCTTTACTTCAGATTTACTGTATATCTTGGACATTCTTATTGACGATGAAACACAGAAATTGCATCGGAATTAAATAGAAAAGGCACAATGTCGACTTAAGTACAAGGAGACTGACTCTTCTTACTGTCTATGTTTTGAACCATTCCTGTGACACTAGTTTTAGATTCCGATGCTTCACCCCACATTTACTGTAACCCTTGGACCTTCTTATTGACGATGAAACACAGAAATTGCATCGGAATTAAATAGAAAAGGCACAATGCCGACTTAAGTACAAGAAGACTGACTCTTCTTACTGACTATGTTTGAACCATTCCTGGGACACTAGTTACAGATTCCGATGCTTCACTTCAGGTTTACTGTATACCTCTGACCTTCTTATTGACGATGACAGCCCGAAATTGCATCGGAGTTAAATAGAAAACTCACAATGCCGACTCAAGTACAAGATGACTGACTCTTCTTACTGTCTATGTTTTGAACCATTCCTGTGACACTAGTTATAGATTCCGATGCTTCACTCCAGGTTTACTGTATACCTTGGACCTTCTTATTGACGATGAAACAAAGAAATTGCATCGAAATTAAATAGAAAAGGCACAATGCCGACTTAAGTACAAGAAGACTGACTCTTCTTAGTGATTATAGTTTGAACCATTGCTGTGACACTAGTTATAGATTCCGATGCATTACTTCAGGTTTACTGTATACCTTGGACATTCTTGTTGACGATGAAACACAGAAATTGCATCGGAACTAAATACAAAAGGCACAATGCCGACTTAAGTACAAGAATACTGACTCTTCTTACTGTCTATGTTTTGAACCATTTCTGTGACACTAGTTACAGATTCCGATGCCTCACTCCACGTTTACTGTATCCCTCAGACCTTCTTATTGACGATGATACACAGAAATTGCATTGGAATTGAATACAAAAGGCACAATGCCGACTTAAGTGCAAGAAGGCTGAATCTTCTTACTGTCTATGTTTTGAACCATTCCTGTGACACTAGTTATAGATTCCGATGCTTCACTCCCGGTTTACTGTAACCCTTGGACCTTGTTATTGACAATGAAACACTGAAATTGCAACGGAATTAAATAGAAAAGGCACAATGCCGACTTAAGTACAAGAAGACTGACTCTTCTTACTGACTATGTTTGAACCATTCCTGTGACACTAGTTATAGATTCCGATGCTTCACTTCAGGTTTACTGTATACCTTGGACATTCTTATTGACGATGAAACACAGAAATTGCATCGGAATTAAATAGAAAAGGCTTAATGTCGACTTAAGTACAAGAAGACTGACTTTTCTTACTGTCTATGTTTTGAACCATTCCTGTGACACTAGTTATAGATTCCGATGCTTCACTCCAGGTTTACTGTAACCCTTGGACCCTCTTATTGACGATGAAACACAGAAATTGCATCGGAATTAATTAGAAAAGCCACAATGCCGACTTAAGTACAAGAAGACTGAATCTTCTTACTGACTATGTTTTGAACCATTCCAGTGACACTAGTTATAGATTCCGATGCTTTACTTCAGGTTTACTGTATACCTTGGACATTCTTATTGACGATGAAACACAGAAATTGCATCGGAATTAAATAGAAAAGGCACAATGTCGACTTAAGTACAAGAAGACTGACTCTTCTTACTGTCTACGTTTGAACCATTCCTGTGACACTAGTTATAGATTCCGATGCATCACTCCAGGTTTACTGTAACTTTGGACCTTCTTATTGACGATGAAACACCGAAAATGCATCGGAATTAAATAGAAAACTCACAATGCCGACTCAAGTACAAGAAGACTGACTCTTCTTACTGTCTATGCTCTGAACCATTCGTGTGACACTAGTTATAGATTCCGATTCTTCACTCCAGGTTTACTGTATACGTTGGACCTGCTTATTGACGATGAAACACAGAAATTGCATCGGAATTAAATAGAAAAGGCACAATGCCGACTTAAGTACAAGACGACCGACTCTTCTTAGTGATTATAGTTTTAACCATTGCTGTGACACTAGTTATAGATTCCGATGCTTTACTTCAGGTTTACTGTATACCTTGGACATTCTTATTGACGATGAAACACAGAAATTGCATCGGAATTAAATAGAAAACGCACAATGTCGACTTAAGTACAAGAAGACTGACTCTTCTTACTGTCTATGTTTGAACCATTCCTGTGACACTAGTTATAGATTCCGATGCATCACTCCAGGTTTACTGTAACCCTTGGACCTTCTTATTGACGATGAAACACAGAAATTGCATCGGAATTAAATAGAAAAGGCACAATGCCGACTTAAGTACAAGAAGACTGACTCTTCTAACTGACTATGTTTTGAACCATTCCTGTGACACTAGTTATAGATTCCGATGCTTCACTTCAGGTTTACTGTATACCTTGTACCTTCTTATTGACGATGAAACACAGAAATTGCATCGGAATTAAATACAAAAGGCACAATCCCGACATAAGTATAAGAAGACAGACTCTTCCCACTGTCTATGTATTGAACCATTCCTGTGACACTAGTTTTGGATTCCGATGCTTCACCTCAGGTTTACTGTATCCCTCTGACCTTCTTATTGACAATGAAACACAGAAATTGCATCGGAATTAAATAGAAAAGGCACAATGCCGACTTAAGTACAAGAAGACTGACTCTTCTTACTGTCTATGTTTTGAACCATTCCTGTGACACTAGTTACAGATTCCGATGCTTCATTTCAGGTTTACTGTATCCCTCTGACCTTCTTATTGACGATGAAACACATAAACTGCATCGGAATGAAATAGAAAAGGCACAATGCCGACTTAGGTACAAGAAGGCTGACTCTTCTTACTGATAATAGTTTGAACCATTCCGGTGACAACAGTTATAGATTCCGATGCTTCACTTCAGGTTTACTGTATCCCTGGGACCATGTTATTGACGGTGACACACAGAAATAGCATTGAAATTAAATACAAAAGGCAAAATGCTAACTTTAGTACACGAAGATTGACTCTTCTTACTGTCTATGTTTTGAACCATTCCTGTGACACTAGTTATAGATTCCGATGCTTCACTTCAGGTTTACTGTATCCTTCTGACCTACTTATTGTCGATGAAACACAGAAATTGCATCGGAATTAAATAGAAAACTCACAATGCCGACTTAAGTACAAGAAGACTGATTCTTCATACTGTCTATGTTTTGAACCATTCCTGTGACACTAGTTATAGATTCCGATGCTTCACTCCAGGTTTACTGTATACCTTGGACCTTCTTATTGACGATGAAACACAGAAATTGCATCGGAATTAAATACAAAAGCACAATGCCGACTTAAGGACAAGAAGACTGACTCTTCTTAGTGATTATAGTTTGAACCATTGCTGTGACACTAGTTATAGATTCCGATGCTTTACTTCAGGTTTACTGTATATCTTGGACATTCTTATTGACGATGAAACACAGAAATTGCATCGGAATTAAATACAAAAGGCACAATGCCGACTTAAGTACAAGAATACTGACTCTTCTTACTGTCTATGATTTGAACCATCCCCGTGACACTAGTTATAGATTCCGATGCTTCACTCCAGGTTGACTGTATCCCTTGGATCTTCTTATTGACGATGATACACAGAAATTGCATCGGAATTAAATAGAAAAGGTACAATGTCGACTTAAGTACAAGGAGACTGACTCTTCTTACTGTCTATGTTTGGAACCATTCCTGTGACACTAGTTATAGATTCCGATGCTTCACTCCACATTTACTGTAACCCTTGGACCTTCTTATTGACGATGAAACACAGAAATTGCATCGGAATTACATAGGATAGGCACAATGCCGACTTAAGTACAAGAAGACTGAATCTTCTTACTGACTATGTTTTTCACCATTCCTGTGACCCTAGTTATAGATTCCGATGCCTCACTCTAGGTTTAATGCATCCCTTGAACCTTCTTATTGAGGATGAAACACAGAAATTGCATAGGAATTAATTAAAATTGCACAATGCAGAATTAAGTACAAGGAGACTGACTCTGCTTACTGTCTATGTTTTGAACCATTCCTGTGACACTAGTTACAGATTCCGATGCCTCATTCCAGGTTTACTGTATCCCTTGGACCTTATTATTGACGAAGAAACACAGAAATTGCATCGGAATTAAATAGAAAAGGCACAACGCCGACTTAAGTACAAGAAGACTGACTCTTCTTACTGTCTATGCTTTGAACCATTCCTTTGACACTAGTTATAGATTCCGATGCTTCACTTCAGGTTTACTGTATACCTTGGACATTCTTATTGACGATGAAACACTGAAATTCCATCGGAATTAAATAGAAAAGGCTCAATGTCGACTTAAGTGCAAGAAGACTGACTCTTCTTACTGTCTATGTTTTGAACCATTCCTGTGACACTAGTTATAGATTCCGATGCTTCACTCCAGGTTAACTGTAACCCGTGGACCTTCTTATTGACGATGAAACAAAGAAATTGAATCGCAATTAAATAGAAAAGGCACAATGCTGACTTAAGTACAAGAAGACTGACTCTTCTTACTGACTATGTTTTGAACCATTCCTGTGACACTAGTTATAGATTCCGATGCTTCACTTCAGGTTTACTGTATTCCTCTGACCGTATTGCCGATGAAACATAGAAATTGCATCGGAATTAAATAGAAAAGGCACAATGCCGACTTAAGTACAAGAAGACTGACTCTTCTTAGTGATTATAGTTTGAACCATTGCTGTCACACTAGTTATAGATTCCGATGCTTTACTTCAGGTTTACTGTATATCTTGGACATTCTTATTGACGATGAAACACAGAAATTGCATCGGAATTAAATAGAAAAGGCACAATGTCGACTTAAGTACAAGGAGACTGACTCTTCTTACTGTCTATGTTTTGAACCATTCCTGTGACACTAGTTTTAGATTCCGATACTTCACCCCACATTTACTGTGACCCTTGGACCTTCTTATTGACGATGAAACACAGAAATTGCAACGGAATGAAATAGAAAAGGCACAATACCGACTTAAGTACAAGAAGACTGACTCTTCTTACTGACTATGTTCGAACCGTTCCTGTGACACTAGTTACAGATTCCGATGCTTCACTTCAGGTTTACTGTATACCTCTGACCTTCTTATTGACGATGACACACCGAAATTGCATCGGAGTTAAATAGAAAACTCACAATGCCGACTCAAGTACAAGAAGACTGACTCTTCTTACTGTCTATGTTTTGAACCATTCCTGTGACACTAGTTATAGATTCCTATGCTTCACTTCAGCTTTACTGTATCCCTCTGACCGTATTGCCGATGAAACACAGAAATTGCATCGGAATTAAATAGAAAAGGCTTAATGTCGACTTAAGTACAAGAAGACAGACTTTTCTTACTGTCTATGTTTTGAACCATTCCTGTGACACTAGTTACAGATTCCGATGCTTCACTCCAGGTTTACTGTAACCCTTGGACCCTCTTATTGACGATGAAACACAGAAATTGCATCGGAATTAATTAGAAAAGCCACAATGCCGACTTAAGTACAAGAAGACTGAATCTTCTTACTGACTATGTTTTGAACCATTCCAGTGACACTAGTTATTGATTCCGATGCTTTACTTCAGGTTTACTGTATACCTTGGACATTCTTATTGACGATGAAACACAGAAATTGCATCGGAATTAAATAGAAAAGGCACAATGTCGACTTAAGTACAAGAAGACTGACTCTTCTTACTGTCTATGTTTGAACCATTCCTGTGACACTAGTTATAGATTCCGATGCATCACTCCAGGTTTACTGTAACTTTGGACCTTCTTATTGACGATGAAACACCGAAAATGCATCGGAATTACATAGAAAACTCACAATGCCGACTCAAGTACAAGAAGACTGACTCTTCTTACTGTCTATGCTCTGAACCATTCGTGTGACACTAGTTATAGATTCCGATTCTTCACTCCAGGTTTACTGTATACGTTGGACCTGCTTATTGACGATGAAACACAGAAATTGCATCGGAATTAAATGGAAAAGGCACAATGCCGACTTAAGTACAAGACGACCGACTCTTCTTAGTGATTATAGTTTGAACCATTGCTGTGACACTAGTTATAGATTCCGATGCTTTACTTCAGGTTTACTGTATACCTTGGACATTCTTATTGACGATGAAACACAGAAATTGCATCGGAATTAAATAGAAAAGGCACAATGTCGACTTAAGTACAAGAAGACTGACTCTTCTTACTGTCTATGTTTGAACCATTCCTGTGACACTAGTTATAGATTCCGATGCATCACTCCAGGTTTACTGTAACCCTTGGACCTTCTTATTGACGATGAAACACAGAAATTGCATCGGAATTAAATAGAAAAGGCACAATGCCGACTTAAGTACAAGAAGACTGACTCTTCTAACTGACTATGTTTTGAACCATTCCTGTGACACTAGTTATAGATTCCGATGCTTCACTTCAGGTTTACTGTATACCTTGTACCTTCTTATTGACGATGAAACACAGAAATTGCATCGGAATTAAATACAAAAGGCACAATCCCGACATAAGTACAAGAAGACAGACTCTTCCCACTGTCTATGTATTGAACCATTCCTGTGACACTAGTTTTGGATTCCGATGCTTCACCTCAGGTTTACTGTATCCCTCTGACCTTCTTATTGACAATGAAACACAGAAATTGCATCGGAATTAAATACAAAAGGCACAATGCCGACTTAAGTACAAGAAGACTGACTCTCCCTACTGTCTATGATTTGAACCATTCCTGTGACACTAGTTACAGATTCCGATGCTTCATTTCAGGTTTACTGTATCCCTCTGACCTTCTTATTGACGATGAAACACATAAACTGCATCGGAATGAAATAGAAAAGGCACAATGCCGACTTAGGTACAAGAAGGCTGACTCTTCTTACTGATAATAGTTTGAACCATTCCGGTGACAACAGTTATAGATTCCGATGCTTCACTTCAGGTTTACTGTATCCCTTGGACCATGTTATTGACGGTGACACACAGAAATAGCATTGAAATTAAATACAAAAGGCAAAATGCTAACTTTAGTACACGAAGATTGACTCTTCTTACTGTCTATGTTTTGAACCATTCCTGTGACACTAGTTATAGATTCCGATGCTTCACTTCAGGTTTACTGTATCCTTCTGACCTACTTATTGTCGATGAAACACAGAAATTGCATCGGAATTAAATACAAAAGGCACAATGCCGACTTAAGGACAAGAAGACTGACTCTTCTTAGTGATTATAGTTTGAACCATTGCTGTGACACTAGTTATAGATTCCGATGCTTTACTTCAGGTTTACTGCATATCTTGGACATTCTTCTTGACGATGAAACACAGAAATTGCATCGGAATTAAATACAAAAGGCACAATGCCGACTTAAGTACAAGAATACTGACTCTTCTTACTGTCTATGTTTCGAACCATCCCCGTGACACTAGTTATAGATTCCGATGCTTCACTCCAGGTTGACTGTATCCCTTGGACCTTCTAATTGATGATGATACTCAGAAATTGCATCGGAAATAAATACAAAAGGCACAATGCCGTCTTTAGTACAAGAAGACAGACTCTTCTTACTGTCTATGTTTTGAACCATTCCTGTGACCCTAGTTATAGATTCCGATGCCTCACTCTAGGTTTAATGTATCCCTTGAACCTTCTTATTGACGATGAAACACAGAAAATGCATAGGAATTAATTAAAAAAGGCACAATGCCGACTTAAGTAGAAGAAGACTGACTCTTCTTACTGTCTATGTTTTGAACCATTCCTGTGACACTAGTTACAGATTCCGATGCCTCACTCCAGGTTTACTGTATCCCTCAGACCTTCTTATTGACGATGATACACAGAAATTGCATCGGAATTAAATAGAAAAGGCACAATGTCGACTTAAGTACAAGAAGACTGACTCTTCTTACTGCCTATGTTTGAACCATTCCTGTGACACTAGTTATAGATTCCGATGCATCACTCCAGGTTTACTGTAACTTTGGACCTTCTTATTGACGATGAAACACCGAAAATGCATCGGAATTAAATAGAAAATTCACAATGCCGACTCAAGTACAAGAAGACTGACTCTTCTTACTGTCTATGTTCTGAACCATTCATGTGACACTAGTTATAGATTCCGATTCTTCACTCCAGGTTTACTGTATACGTTGGACCTGCTTATTGACGATGAAACACAGAAATTGGATCGGAATTAAATAGAAAAGGCACAATGTCGACTTAAGTACAAGAAGACTGACTCTTCTTACTGTCTATGTTTGAACCATTACTGTGACACTAGTTATAGATTCCGATGCATCACTCCAGGTTTACTGTAACCCTTGGACCTTCTTATTGACGATGAAACACAGAAATTCCATCGGAATAAAATAGAAAAGGCACAATGCCGACTTAAGTACTAGAAGACTGAGTCTTCTTACTGACTATGTTTTGAACCATTCCTGTGACACTAGTTATAGATTCCGATGCTTCACTTCAGGTTTACTGTATACCTTGTACCTTCTTATTGACGATGAAACACAGAAATTGCATCGGAATTAAGTACAAAAGGCACAATGCCGACTTAAGTACAAGAAGACAGACTCTTCCCACTGTCTATGTATTGAACCATTCCTGTGACACTAGTTACAGATTCCGATGCTTCACTTCAGGTTTACTGTATCCCTTGGACCATGTTATTGACGGTGACACACAGAAATAGCATTGAAATTAAATACAAAATGCAAAATGCTAACTTTAGTACACGAAGATTGACTCTTCTTACTGTCTATGTTTTGAACCATTCCTGTGACACTAGTTATAGATTCCGATGCTTCACTTCAGGTTTACTGTATCCTTCTGACCTACTTATTGTCGATGAAACACAGAAATTGCATCGGAATTAAATAGAAAACTCACAATGCCGACTTAAGTACAAGAAGACTGATTCTTCATACTGTCTATGTTTTGAACCATTCCTGTGACACTAGTTATAGATTCCGATGCTTCACTCCAGGTTTACTGTATCCCTTGGACCTTCTTATTGACGATGAAGCACAGAATTTGCATCGGAATTAAATAGAAAAGGCACAATGCCGACATAAGTACAAGAAGACTGACTCTTCTTAGTGATTATAGTTTGAATCATTGCTGTGACACTAGTTATAGATTCCGATGCTTTACTTCAGGTTTACTGTATACGTTCGACATTCTTATTGACGATGAAACACAGAAATTGCATCGGAATTAAATAGAAAATGCTCAATGTCGACTTAAGAACAAGAAGACTGACTCTTCTTACTGTCTATGTTTTGAACCATTCCTGTGACACTAGTTATAGAATCCGATGCTTCACTCTAGGTTTACTGTAACCCTTGGACCTTCTTATTTACGATGAAACACAGAAATTGCTTCGGAATTAAATAGAAAAGGCACAATACCGACTTAAGTACAAGAAGACTGACTCTTCTTACTGACTATGTTTTGAACCATTCCTGTGACCCTAGTTATAGATTCCGATGCATCAGTTCAGGTTTACTGTATATCTTGGACATTCTTATTGACGATGAAACACAGAAATTGCATCGGAATTAAATACAAAAGGCACAATGCCGACTTAAGTACAATGATACTGACTCTTCCTACTGTCTATGATTTGAACCATTCCTGTGACTCTAGTTATAGATTCCGATGCTTCACTTCAGGTTTACTGTATCCCTCCGACCTTATTGCCGATGAAACACAGAAATTGCATCGGAATTAAATACAAAAGCCACAATGCCGACTTAAGTACAAGAAGACTGACTCTTCTTACTGTCTATATTTTGCACCATTCCAGTGACACTAGTTATAGATTTCGATGCATCACTTCAGGTTTACTGTATCCCTTGGACCTTCTTATTGACGATGAATCACAGGAATTGCATCGGAATTAAATACAAAAGGTAGAATGCCGACTTAAGTACAAGAAGACTGACTCTTCTTACAGTCTATATTTTGAAGCATTCCAGTGACACTAGTTATAGATTCCGATGCTTCACTTCAGGTTTACTGTATTCCTTGGACCTTCGTATTGACGATGAAACACAGAAATTGCATCGAAATTAAATACAAAAGGCACAATGCCGACTTAAGTACAAGAAGACTGACTCTTCTTACTGTCTATGTTTTGAACCATTACTGTGTCACTAGTTATAGATTCCGATGCTTCACTCCAGGTATACTGTATCCCTTGGACCTTCTTTTTGACGATGAAACACAGAAATTGCATCCCAATTAAATACAAAAGACACAATGCCGACTTAAGGACAAGAAGACTGACTCTTCTTACTGACTATGATTTGAACAATTCCTGTGACACTAGTTATAGATTCCGATGCCGCACTTCAGGTTTACTGTGTCCCTCTGACCTTCTTATTGACGATGAAACACAGAAATTGCATCGGAATTAAATACAAAAGGCACAATGCCGACTTAAGTAGAAGAAGACTGACTTTTCTTACTGTCTATGTTTCAACCATTCCTGTGACACTAGTTATAGATTCCGTTGCTTCACTTCAGGTTTACTGTATCCCTCTGACCTTCTTATTGACGTTGAAACACAGAAATTGCATCGGAATTAAATACAAAAGGCACAATGCCGACTTAAGTACAAGAAGACTGACTCTTCTTACTGTCAATTTTTTGAACCATTCCTGTGACACTAGTCATAGATTCCGATGCTTCACTCCAGGTTTACTGTATCGCTTGGACCTTCTTATTGACGATGAAACACAGAAACTGCATCGGAATGAAATAGAAAAGGCACAATGCCGACTTAAGTACAAGAAGACTGACTCTTCTTACTGATATTAGTTTGAACCATTCCAGTGACGATAGTTATAGATTCCGATGCTTCACTTCAGGTTTACTGTACCCCTTGGACCTTGTTATTGACGCTGAAACACAGAAATAGCATTGGAATTAAATACAAAAGGCAAAATGCCAACTTTAGTGCACGAAGACTGACTCTTCTTACTCTCTATGTTTTGAACCATTCCTGTGACACTAGTTATAGATTCCGATGCTTCACTTCAGGTTTACTGTATCCCTCAGACCTTCTTATTGACGAAGAAACACAGAAATTGCATCGGAATTAAATAGAAAACTCACAATGCCGACTTAAGTACAAGAAGACTGACTCTTCCTACTGTCTATGTTTTGAACCATTCCTGTGACACTAGTTATAGATTCCGATGCTTCACTCCAGGTTTACTGTGACCCTTGGACCCTCTTATTGACGATGAAACACAGAAATTGCATCGGAATTAATTAGAAAAGCCACAATGCTGTCTTAAGTACAAGAAGACTGACTCTACTTACTGACTATGTTTTGAACCATTCCAGTGACACTAGTTATAGATTCCGATGCTTTACTTCAGGTTTACTGTATACCTTGGACATTCTTATTGACGATGAAACACAGAAATTGCATCGGAATTAAATAGAAAAGGCACAATGTCGACTTAAGTACAAGAAGACTGACTCTTCTTACTGTCTATGTTTGAACCATTCCTGTGACACTAGTTATAGATTCCGATGCATCACTCCAGGTTTACTGTAACTTTGGACCTTCTTATTGACGATGAAACACCGAAAATGCATCGGAATTAAATAGAAAACTCACAATGCCGACTCAAGTACAAGAAGACTGACTCTTCTTACTGTCTATGCTCTGAACCATTCCTGTGACACTAGTTATAGATTCCGATTCTTCACTCCAGGTTTACTCTATACGTTGGACCTGCTTATTGACGATGAAACACAGAAATTGCATCGGAATTAAATACAAAAGGCACAATGCCGACTTAAGTACAAGAAGACCGACTCTTCTTAGTGATTATAGTTTGAACCATTGCTGTGACACTAGTTATAGATTCCGATGCTTTACTTCAGTTTTACTGTATACCTTGGACATTCTTATTGACGATGAAACACAGAAATTGCATCGGAATTAAATAGAAAAGGCACAATGTCGACTTAAGTACAAGAAGACTGACTCTTCTTACTGTCTATGTTTGAACCATTCCTGTGACACTAGTTATAGATTCCGATGCATCACTCCAGGTTTACTGTAACCCTTGGACCTTCTTATTGACGATGAAACACAGAAATTGCATCGGAATTAAATGGAAAACGCACAATGCCGACTTAAGTACAAGAAGACTGACTCTTCTTACTGACTATGTTTTGAACCATTCCTGTGACACTAGTTATACACTCCTGGAAAATGAAATAAGAACACCGTGAATTCATTGTCCCAGGAAGGGGAAACTTTATTGACACATTCCTGGGGTCAGATACATCATATGATCACACTGACAAAACCACAGGCACATAGACAGAGGCAACAGAGCATGCACAATGTCGGCACTAGTACAGTGTATATCCACCTTTCGCAGCAATGCAGGCTGCTATTCTCCCATGGAGACGATCGTAGAGATGCTGGATGTAGTCCTGTGGAACGGCTTGCCATGCCATTTCCACCTGGCGCCTCAGCTGGACCAGCGTTCGTGCTGGACGTGCAGACCGCGTGAGACGACGCTTCATCCAGTCCCAAACATGCTCAATGGGGGACAGATCCGGAGATCTTGCTGGCCAGGGTAGTTGACTTACACCTTCTAGAGCACGTTGGGTGGCACGTGATACATGCGGACGTGCATTGTCCTGTTGGAACAGCAAGTTCCCTAGCCGGTCTAGGAATGGCAGAACGATGGGTTCGATGACGGTTTGGATGTACCGTGCACTATTCAGTGTCCCCTCGACGATCACCAGTGGTGTACGGCCAGTGTAGGAGATCGCTCCCCACACCATAATGCCGGGTGTTGGCCCTGTGTGCCTCGGTCGTATGCAGTCCTGATTGTGGTGCTCGGCGCCAAACACGCATACGACCATCATTGGCACCAAGGCAGAAGCGACTCTCATTGCTGAAGACGACACGTCTCGATTCGTCCCTCCATTCACGCCTGTCGCGACACCACTGGAGGCGGGCTGCACGATGTTGGAGCGTGAGTGGAAGACGGCCTAACGGTGTGCGGGACCGTAGCCCAGCTTCATGGAGACGGTTGCGAATGGTCCTCGCCGATACCCCAGGAGCAACAGTGTCCCTAATTTGCTGGGAAGTGGCGGTGCGGTCCCCTACGGCACTGCGTAGGATCCTACGGTCTTGGCGAGCATCCGTGCGTCGCTGCGGTCCGGTCCCAGGTCGACGGGCACGTGCACCTTCCGCCGACCACTGGCGACAACATCGACGTACTGTGGAGACCTCACTCCCCACGTGTTGAGCAATTCGGCGGTACGTCCACCCGGCCTCCCGCATGCCCACTATACGCCCTCGCTCAAAGTCCGTCAACTGCACAAACGGTTCATGTCCACGCTGTCGCGGCATGCTACCATTGTTAAAGACTGCGATGGAGCTCCGTATGCCACGGCAAACTGGCTGACACTGACGGCGGCGGTGCACAAATGCTGCGCAGCTAGCGCCATTCGACGGCCAACACCGCGGTTCCTGGTGTGTCCGCTGTGCCGTGCGTGTGATCATTGCTTGTACAGCCCTCTCACAGTGTCCGGAGCAAGTATGGTGGGTCTGACACACCGGTGTCAATGTGTTCTTTTTTCCATTTCCAGGAGTGTAGATTCCGATGCTTCACTTCAGGTTTACTGTATACCATGTACCTTCTTATTGACGATGAAACACAGAAATTGCATCGGAATTAAATACAAAAGGCACAATCCCGACATAAGTACAAGAAGACAGACTCTTCCCACTGTCTATGTATTGAACCATTCCTGTGACACTAGTTTTGGATTCCGATGCTTCACCTCAGGTTTACTGTATCCCTCTGACCTTCTTATTGACAATGAAACACAGAAATTGCATCGGAATTAAATACAAAAGGCACAATGCCGACTTAAGTACAAGAAGACTGACTCTTCCTACTGTCTATGTTTTGAACCATTCCTGTGACACTAGTTATAGATTCCGATGCTTCACTTCAGCTTTACTGTATCCCTCTGACCTTATTGCCGATGAAACACAGAAATTGCATCGGAATTAAATACAAAAGGCACAATGCCGACTTAAGTACAAGAAGACTGACTCTCCCTACTGTCTATGTTTTGAACCATTCCTGTGACACTAGTTACAGATTCCGATGCTTCATTTCAGGTTTACTGTATCCCTCTGACCTTCTTATTGACGATGAAACACATAAACTGCATCGGAATGAAATAGAAAAGGCACAATGCCGACTTAAGTACAAGAAGGCTGACTCTTCTTACTGATAATAGTTTGAACCATTCCGGTGACAACAGTTATAGATTCCGATGCTTCACTTCAGGTTTACTGTATCCCTTGGACCATGTTACTGACGGTGACACACAGAAATAGCATTGAAATTAAATACAAAAGGCAAAATGCTAACTTTAGTACAAGAAGATTGACTCTTCTTACTGTCTATGTTTTGAACCATTCCTGTGACACTAGTTATAGATTCCGATGCTTCACTTCAGGTTTACTGTATCCTTCTGACCTACTTATTGTCGATGAAACACAGAAATTGCATCGGAATTAAATAGAAAACTCACAATGCCGACTTAAGTACAAGAAGACTGATTCTTCATACTGTCTACGTTTTGAACCATTCCTGTGACACTAGTTATAGATTCCGATGCTTCACTCCAGGTTTACTGTATACCTTGGACCTTCTTATTGACGATGAAACACAGAAATTGCATCGGAATTAAATACAAAAGGCACAATGCCGACTTAAGTACAAGAAGACTGACTCTTCTTAGTGATTATAGTTAGAATTATTTCTGTGACACTAGTTATAGATTCCGATGCTTTACTTCAGGTTTACTGTATACCTTGGACATTCTTATTGACGATGAAACACAGAAATTGCATCAGAATTAAATACAAAAGGCACAATGGCGACTTAAGTACAAGAATACTGACTCTTCTTACTGTCTATGTTTCGAACCATCCCCGTGACACTAGTTATAGATTCCGATGCTTCACTCCAGGTTGACTGTATCCCTTGGACCTTCTAATTGATGATGATACACAGAAATTGCATCGGAAATAAATACAAAAGGCACAATGCCGTCTTTAGTACAAGAAGACAGACTCTTCTTACTGTCTATGTTTTGAACCATTCCTGTGACCCTAGTTATAGATTCCGATGCCTCACTCTAGCTTTAATGTATCCCTTGAACCTTCTTATTGACGATGAAACACAGAAAATGCATAGGAATTAATTAAAAAAGGCACAATGCCGACTTAAGTACAAGAAGACTGACTCTTCTTACTGTCTATGTTTTGAACCATTCCTGTGACACTAGTTACAGATTCCGATGCCTCACTCCAGGTTTACTGTATCCCTCAGACCTTCTTATTGACGATGATACACAGAAATTGCATCGGAATTAAATACAAAAGGCACATTGCCGACTTAAGTGCAAGAAGACTGACTCTTCTTACTGTCTATGTTTTGAACCATTCCTGTGACACTAGTTGTAGATTCCGATGCTTCACTCCCGGTTTACTGTAACCCTTGGACCTTCTTATTGACGATGAAACACAGAAATTGCAACGGAATTAAATAGAAAAGGCACAATGCCGACTTAAGTACAAGAAGACTGACTCTTCTTACTGACTATGTTTGAACCATTCCTGTGACACTAGTTATAGATTCCGATGCTTCACTTCAGGTTTACTGTATACCTTGGACATTCTTATTGACGATGAAACACAGAAATTGCATCGGAATTAAATAGAAAAGGCTTAATGTCGACTTAAGTACAAGAAGACTGACTTTTCTTACTGTCTATGTTTTGAACCATTCCTGTGACACTAGTTATAGATTCCGATGCTTCACTCCAGGTTTACTGTAACCCTTGGACCTTCTTATTGACGATGAAACACAGAAATTGCATCGGAATTAAATAGAAAAGGCACAATGTCGACTTAAGTACAAGAAGACTGACTCTTCTTACTGTCTATGTTTGAACCATTCCTGTGACACTAGTTATAGATTCCGATGCATCACTCCAGGTTTACTGTAACTTTGGACCTTCTTATTGACGATGAAACACCGAAAATGCATCGGAATTAAATAGAAAACTCACAATGCCGACTCAAGTACAAGAAGACTGACTCTTCTTACTGTCTATGTTCTGAACCATTCATGTGACACTAGTTACAGATTCGGATTCTTCACTCCAGGTTTACTGTATACGTTGGACCTGCTTATTGACGATGAAACACAGATATTGCATCGGAATTAAATAGAAAAGGCACAATGCCGACTTAAGTACAAGAAGACCGACTCTTCTTAGTGATTATAGTTTGAACCATTGCTGTGACACTAGTTATAGATTCCGATGCTTCACTTCAGGTTTACTGTATACCTTGGACATTCTTATTGACGATTAAACACAGAAATTGCATCGGAATTACATAGAAAAGGCACATTGTCGACTTAAGTACAAGAAGACTGACTCTTCTTACTGTCTATGTTTGAACCATTACTGTGACACTAGTTATAGATTCCGATGCATCACTCCAGGTTTACTGTAACCCTTGGACCTTCTAATTGACGATGAAACACAGAAATTGCATCGGAATTAAATAGAAAAGGCACAATGCCGACTTAAGTATAAGAAGACTGACTCTTCTTACTGACTATGTTTTGAACCATTCCTGTGACACTAGTTATAGATTCCGATGCTTCACTTCAGGTTTACTGTATACCTTGTACCTTCTTATTGACGATGAAACACAGAAATTGCATCGGAATTAAGTACAAAAGGCACAATGCCGACTTAAGTACAAGAAGACAGACTCTTCCCACTGTCTATGTATTGAACCATTCCTGTGACACTAGTTACAGATTCCGATGCTTCACTTCAGGTTTACTGTATCCCTTGGACCATGTTATTGACGGTGACACACAGAAATAGCATTGAAATTAAATACAAAATGCAAAATGCTAACTTTAGTACACGAAGATTGACTCTTCTTACTGTCTATGTTTTGAACCATTCCTGTGACACTAGTTATAGATTCCGATGCTTCACTTCAGGTTTACTGTATCCTTCTGACCTACTTATTGTCGATGAAACACAGAAATTGCATCGGAATTAAATAGAAAACTCACAATGCCGACTTAAGTACAAGAAGACTGATTCTTCATACTGTCTATGTTTTTGGACCATTCCTGTGACACTAGTTATAGATTCCGATGCTTCACTCCAGGTTTACTGTATCCCTTGGACCTTCTTATTGACGATGAAGCACAGAAATTGCATCGGAATAAAATAGAAAAGCCACAATGCCGACATAAGTACAAGAAGACTGACTCTTCTTAGTGATTATAGTTTGAATCATTGCTGTGACACTAGTTATAGATTCCGATGCTTTACTTCATGTTTACTGTATACCTTCGACATTCTTATTGACGATGAAACACAGAAATTGCATCGGAATTAAATAGAAAACTCACAATGCCGACTCAAGTACAAGAAGACTGACTCTTCTTACTGTCTATGTTCTGAACCATTCATGTGACACTAGTTATAGATTCCGATTCTTCACTCCAGGTTTACTGTATACGTTGGACCTGCTTATTGACGATGAAACACAGATATTGCATCGGAATTAAATAGAAAAGGCACAATGCCGACTTAAGTACAAGAAGACCGACTCTTCTTAGTGATTATAGTTTGAACCATTGCTGTGACACTAGTTATAGATTCCGATGCTTTACTTCAGGTTTACTGTATACCTTGGACATTCTTATTGACGATTAAACACAGAAATTGCATCGGAATTACATAGAAAAGGCACATTGTCGACTTAAGTACAAGAAGACTGACTCTTCTTACTGTCTATGTTTGAACAATTACTGTGACACTAGTTATAGATTCCGATGCATCACTCCAGGTTTACTGTAACCCTTGGACCTTCTTATTGACGATGAAACACAGAAATTGCATCGGAATTAAATAGAAAAGGCACAATGCCGACTTAAGTATAAGAAGACTGACTCTTCTTACTGACTATGTTTTGAACCATTCCTGTGACACTAGTTATAGATTCCGATGCTTCACTTCAGGTTTACTGTATACCTTGTACCTTCTTATTGACGATGGAACACAGAAATTGCATCGGAATTAAGTACAAAAGGCACAATGCCGACTTAAGTACAAGAAGACAGACTCTTCCCACTGTCTATGTATTGAACCATTCCTGTGACACTAGTTACAGATTCCGATGCTTCACTTCAGGTTTACTGTATCCCTTGGACCATGTTATTGACGGTGACACACAGAAATAGCATTGAAATTAAATACAAAATGCCAAATGCTAACTTTAGTACACGAAGATTGACTCTTCTTACTGTCTATGTTTTGAACCATTCCTGTGACACTAGTTATAGATTCCGATGCTTCACTTCAGGTTTACTGTATCCTTCTGACCTACTTATTGTCGATGAAACACAGAAATTGCATCGGAATTAAATAGAAAACTCACAATGCCGACTTAAGTACAAGAAGACTGATTCTTCATACTGTCTATGTTTTTGGACCATTCCTGTGACACTAGTTATAGATTCCGATGCTTCACTCCAGGTTTACTGTATCCCTTGGACCTTCTTATTGACGATGAAGCACAGAAATTGCATCGGAATAAAATAGAAAAGGCACAATGCCGACTTAAGTACAAGAAGACTGACTCTTCTTAGTGATTATAGTTTGAATCATTGCTGTGACACTAGTTATAGATTCCGATGCTTTACTTCATGTTTACTGTATACCTTCGACATTCTTATTGACGATGAAACACAGAAATTGCATCGGAATTAAATAGAAAATGCTCAATGTCGACTTAAGTACAAGAAGACTGACTCTTCTTACTGTCTATGTTTTGAACCATTCCTGTGACACTAGTTATAGATTCCGATGCTTCACTCTAGGTTTACTGTAACCCTTGGACCTTCGTATTGACGATGAAACACAGAAATTGCTTCGGAATTAAATAGAAAAGGCACAATACCGACTTAAGTACAAGAAGACTGACTCTTCTTACTGACTATGTTTTTAACCATTCCTGTGACCCTAGTTATAGATTCCGATGCATCAGTTCAGGTTTACTGTATACCTTGGACCTTCTTATTGACGATTAAACACAGAAATTGCATCGGAATTAAATACAAAAGGCACAATGCCGACTTAAGTACAATAATACTGACTCTTCTTACTGTCTATGATTTGAACCATTCCTGTGACTCTAGTTATAGATTCCGATGCTTCACTTCAGGTTTACTGTATCCCTCCGACCTTATTGCCGATGAAACACAGAGATTGCATCGGAATTAAATACAAAAGCCACAATGCCGACTTAAGTACAAGAAGACTGACTCTTCTTACTGTCTATATTTTGCACCATTCCAGTGACACTAGTTATAGATTTCGATGCATCACTTCAGGTTTACTGTTTCCCTTGGACCTTCTTATTGACGATGAATCACAGGAATTGCATCGGAATTAAATACAAAAGGCACAATGCCGACTTAAGTACAAGAAGACTGACTCTTCTTACAGTCTATATTTTGAAGCATTCCAGTGACACTAGTTATAGATTCCGATGCTTCACATCAGGTTTACTGTATTCCTTGGACCTTCGTATTGACGATTAAACATAGAAATTGCATCGAAATTAAATACAATAGGCACAATGCCGACTTAAGTACAAGAAGACTGACTCTTCTTACTGTCTATGTTTTGAACTATTACTGTGTCACTAGTTATAGATTCCGATGCTTCACTCCAGGTATACTGTATCCCTTGGACCTTCTTTTTGACGATGAAACACAGAAATTGCATCCCAATTAAATACAAAAGGCACAATGCCGACTTAAGAACAAGAAGACTGACTCTTCTTACTGAATATGTTTTGAACAATTCCTGTGACACTAGTTATAGATTCCGATGCCGCACTTCAGGTTTACTGTGTCCCTCTGACCTTCTTATTGACGATGAAACACAGAAATTGCATCGGAATTGAATACAAAAGGCACAATGCCGACTTATGTACAAGAAGAGTGACTCTTCCTACTGTCTATGTTTTGATCCATTCCTGTGACACTAGTTTTAGATTCCGATCCTTTACTTCAGGTTTACTGTATCCCTCTGACCTTCTTATTGACCATGAAACACAGAAATTGCGTCGGAATTAAATACAAATGGCACAATGCCGACTTAAGTACAAGAAGACTGACTCTTCCTCTTGTCTCTGTTTTGAACCATTCCTGTGACACTAGTTATAGATTCCGATGCTTCACTTCAGGTTTACTGTATCCCTCTGACCTTATTGCCGATGAAACACAGAAATTAAATCGGAATTAAATACAAAAGGCGGAATGGCGAATTAAGCACAAGAAGACTGACTCTTCTTACTGACTATGTTTGAACCATTCCTGTGACACTAGTTATAGAGTCCGATGCTTCACTTCAGGTTTACTGTTTCCCTTGGACCTTCTTATTGACGATGAAACACAGAAATTGCATCGGAATTAAATACAAAAGGCACACTGCCGACTTAAGTACATGAAGACTGACTCTTCCTACTGTCTATGTTTTGAACCATTTCTGTGACACTAGTTATAGAGTCCGATGCTTCACTTCTGGTTTACTGTATCTCTTGGACCTTCTTATTGACGATGAATCACAGAAATTGCATCGGAATTAAATACGAAAGGCACAATGCCGACTTAAGTACAAGAAGACTGACTCTTCTTACTGTGTATATTTTCAACCATTCCAGTGACACTAGTTATAGATTCAGATGCTTCACTTCAGGTTTACTGTACCCCTTGGACCTTCTTATTGACGATGAAACACAGAAATTGCATCGGAATGAAATAGAAAAGGCACAAAGCCGACTTAAGTACAAGAAGACTGACTCTTCTTACTGATATTAGTTTGAACCATTCCAGTGACAATAGTTATAGATTCCGTTGCTTCACTTCAGGTTTACTGTATCCCTTGGACCTTGTTATTGACGGTGAAACACAGAAATAACATTGGAATCAAATACAAAAGGCAAAATGCCAACTTTAGTCCACGAAGACTGACTCTTCTACTGTCTATGTTTTGAACCATTCCTGTGACACAAGTCATAGATTCCGATGCTTCACTTCAGGTTTACTGTATCCCTCTGACCTTCTTATTGACGATGAAACACAGAAATTGCATCGGAATTAAGTACAAAAGGCACAATGCCGACTTAAGTACAAGAAGACAGACTCTTCTTACTGTCAATTTTTTGAACCATTCCTGTGACACTAGTTATAGATTCCGATGCTTCACTCCAGGTTTACTGTATCGCTTGGACCTTCTTATTGACGATGAAACACAGAAACTGCATCGGAATGAAATAGAAAAGGCACAATGCCGACTTAAGTACAAGAAGACTGACTCTTCTTACTGTCTATGTTTTGAACCATTCCTGTGACACTAGTTATAGATTCCGATGCTTCACTCTAGGTTTACTGTAACCATTGGACCTTCTTATTGACGATGAAACACAGAAATTGCTTCGGAATTAAATAGAAAAGGCACAATACCGACTTAAGTACAAGAAGACTGACTCTTCTTACTGACTATGTTTTGAACCATTCCCGTGACCCTAGTTATAGATTCCGATGCATCAGTTCAGGTTTACTGTATACCTTGGACCTTCTTATTGACGATTAAACACAGAAATTGCATCGGAATTAAATACAAAAGGCACAATGCCGACTTAAGTACAATAATACTGACTCTTCCTACTGTCTATGATTTGAACCATTCCTGTGACTCTAGTTATAGATTCCGATGCTTCACTTCAGGTTTACTGTATCCCTCCGACCTTATTGCCGATGAAACACAGAAATTGCATCGGAATTAAATACAAAAGCCACAATGCCGACTTAAGTACAAGAAGACTGACTCTTCTTACTGTCTATATTTTGCACCATTCCAGTGACACTAGTTATAGATTTCGATGCATCACTTCAGGTTTACTGTATCCCTTGGACCCTCTTATTGACGATGAATCACAGGAATTGCATCGGAATTAAATACAAAAGGCACAATGCCGACTTAAGTACAAGAAGACTGACTCTTCTTACAGTCTATATTTTGAAGCATTCCAGTGACACTAGTTATAGATTCCGATGCTTCACTCCAGGTTTACTGTATTCCTTGGACCTTCGTATTGACGATGAAACACAGAAATTGCATCGAAATTAAATACAAAAGGCACAATGCCGACTTAAGTACAAGAAGACTGACTCTTCTTACTGTCTATGTTTTGAACCATTACTGTGTCACTAGTTAAAGATTCCGATGCTTCACTCCAGGTATACTGTATCCCTTGGACCTTCTTTTTGACGATGAAACACAGAAATTGCATCCCAATTAAATACAAAAGGCACAATGCCGACTTAAGGACAAGAACACTGACTCTTCTTACTGACTATGTTTTGAACAATTCCTGTGACACTAGTTATAGATTCCGATGCCGCACTTCAGGTTTACTGTGTCCCTCTGACCTTCTTATTGACGATGAAACACAGAATTTGCATCGGAATTAAATACAAAAGGCACAATGCCGACTTAAGTAGAAGAAGACTGACTTTTCTTACTGTCTATGTTTCAACCATTCCTGTGACACTAGTTATAGATTACGATGCTTCACTTCAGGTTTACTGTATCCCTCTGACCTTCTTATTGACGATGAAACACAGAAATTGCATCGGAATTAAATACAAAAGGCACAATGCCGACTTATGTACAAGAAGAGTGACTCTTCCTACTGTCTATGTTTTGATCCATTCCTGTGACACTAGTTTTAGATTCCGATTCTTTACTTCAGGTTTACTGTATCCCTCTGACCTTCTTATTGACCATGAAACACAGAAATTGCGTCGGAATGAAATACAAATGGCACAATGCCGACTTAAGTACAAGAAGACTGACTCTTCCTCTTGTCTCTGTTTTGAACCATTCCTGTGACACTAGTTATAGATTCCGATGCTTCACTTCAGGTTTACTGTATCCCTCTGACCTTATTGCCGATGAAACACAGAAATTAAATCGGAATTAAATACAAAAGGCGGAATGGCGAATTAAGCACAAGAAGACTGACTCTTCTTACTGACTATGTTTGAACCATTCCTGTGACACTAGTTATAGGGTCCGATGCTTCACTTCAGGTTTACTGTTTCCCTTGGACCTTCTTATTGACGATGAAACACAGAAATTGCATCGGAATTAAATACAAAAGGCACACTGCCGACTTAAGTACAAGAAGACTGACTCTTCCTACTGTCTATGTTTTGAACCATTTCTGTACACTAGTTATAGAGTCCGATGCTTCACTTCAGGTTTACTGTATCTCTTGGACCTTCTTATTGACGATGAATCACAGAAATTGCATCGGAATTAAATACGAAAGGCACAATGCCGACTTAAGTACAAGAAGACTGACTCTTCTTACTGTGTATATTTTCAACCATTCCAGTGACACTAGTTATAGATTCAGATGCTTCACTTCAGGTTTACTGTACCCCTTGGACCTTCTTATTGACGATGAAACACAGAAATTGCATAGGAATGAAATAGAAAAGGCACAATGCCGACTTAAGTACAAGAAGACTGACTCTTCTTACTGATTTTAGTTTGAACCATTCCAGTGACAATAGTTATAGATTCCGTTGCTTCACTTCAGGTTTACTGTATCCCTTGGACCTTGTTATTGACGGTGAAACACAGAAATAACATTGGAATTAAATACAAAAGGCAAAATGCCAACTTCAGTCCACGAAGACTGACTCTTCTACTGTCTATGTTTTGAACCATTCCTGTGACACAAGTCATAGATTCCGATGCTTCACTTCAGGTTTACTGTATCCCTCTGACCTTCTTATTGACGATGAAACACAGAAATTGCATCGGAATTAAGTACAAAAGGCACAATGCCGACTTAAGTACAAGAAGACAGACTCTTCTTACTGTCAATTTTTTGAACCATTCCTGTGACACTAGTTATAGATTCCGATGCTTCACTCCAGGTTTACTGTATCGCTTGGACCTTCTTATTGACGATGAAACACAGAAACTGCATCGGAATGAAATAGAAAAGGCACAATGCCGACTTAAGTACAAGAAGACTGACTCTTCTTACTGATATTAGTTTGAACCATTCCAGTGACAATAGTTATAGATTCTGATGCTTCACTTCAGGTTTACTGTATCCCTTGGACCTTGTTATTGACGGTGAAACACAGAAATAGCATTGGAATTAAATACAAAAGGCAAAATGCCAACTTTAGTACACGAAGACTGACTCTTCTTACTGTCTATGTTTTGAACCATTCCTGTGACACTAGTTATAGATTCCGATGCTTCACTTCAGGTTTACTGTATCCCTCAGACCTTCTTATTGACGATGAAACACTGAAATTGCATCGGAATTAAATAGAAAACTCACAATGCCGACTTAAGTACAAGAAGACTGACTCTTCTTACTGTCTATGTTTTGAACCATTCCTGTGACACTAGTTATAGATTCCGATGCTTCACTTCAGGTTTACTGTATACCTTGGAAGTTCTTATTGACGATGAAACACAGAAATTGCATCGGAATTAAATACAAAAGGCACAATGCCGACTTATGTACAAGAAGAGTGACTCTTCCTACTGTCTATGTTTTGATCCATTCCTGTGACACTAGTTTTAGATTCCGATTCTTTACTTCAGGTTTACTGTATCCCTCTGACCTTCTTATTGACCATGAAACACAGAAATTGCGTCGGAATTAAATACAAAAGGCACAATGCCGACTTAAGTACAAGAAGACTGACTCTTCCTCTTGTCTCTGTTCTGAACCATTCCTGTGACACTAGTTATAGATTCCGATGCTTCACTTCAGGTTTACTGTATCCCTCTGACCTTATTGCCGATGAAACACAGAAATTAAATCGGTATTAAATACAAAAGGCGGAATGGCGACTTAAGCACAAGAAGACTGACTCTTCTTACTGACTATGTTTGAACCATTCCTGTGACACTAGTTATAGATTCCGATGCTTCATTTCAGGTTTACTGTTTCCCTTGGACCTTCTTATTGACGATGAAACACAGAAATTGCATCGGAATTAAATACAAAAGGCACACTGCCGACTTAAGGACAAGAAGACTGACTCTTCCTACTGTCTATGTTTTGAACCATTTCTGTGACATTAGTTATAGAGTCCGATGCTTCACTTCAGGTTTACTGTATCTCTTGGACCTTCTTATTGACGGTGAATCACAGAAATTGCATCGGAATTAAATACGAAAGGCACAATGCCGACTTAAGTACAAGAAGACTGACTCTTCTTACTGTGTATATTTTGAACCATTCCAGTGACACTAGTTATAGATTCTGATGCTTCACTTCAGGTTTACTGTACCCCTTGGACCTTCTTATTAACGATGAAACACAGAAATTGCATCGGAATGAAATAGAAAAGGCACAATGCCGACTTAAGTACAAGAAGACTGACTCTTCTTACTGATATTAGTTTGAACCATTCCAGTGACAATAGTTATAGATTCCGATGCATCACTCCAGGTTTACTGTAACCCTTGGACCTTCTTATTGACGATGAAACACAGAAATTGCATCGGAATTAAATAGAAAAGGCACAATGCCGACTTAAGTACAAGAAGACTGACTCTTCTTACTGACTATGTTTTGAACCATTCCTGTGACACTAGTTATAGATTACGATGCTTCACTTCAGGTTTACTGTATACCTTGTACCTTCTTATTGACGATGAAACACAGAAATTGAATCGGAATTAAGTACAAAAGGCACAATGCCGACTTAAGTACAAGAAGACAGACTCTTCCCACTGTCTATGTATTGAACCATTCCTGTGACACTAGTTACAGATTCCGATGCTTCACTTCAGGTTTACTGTATCCCTTGGACCATGTTATTGACGGTGACACACAGAAATAGAATTGAAATTAAATACAAAATGCAAAATGCTAACTTTAGTAAACGAAGATTGACTCTTCTTACTGTCTATGTTTTGAACCATTCCTGTGACACTAGTTATAGATTCCGATGCTTCACTTCAGGTTTACTGTATCCTTCTGACCTATTTATTGTCGATGAAACACAGAAATTGCATCGGAATTAAATAGAAAACTCACAATGCCGACTTAAGTACAAGAAGACTGATTCTTCATTCTGTCTATGTTTTGAACCATTCCTGTGACACTAGTTATAGATTCCGATGCTTCACTCCAGGTTTACTGTATCCCTTGGACCTTCTTATTGACGATGAAGCACAGAAATTGCATCGGAATTAAATAGAAAAGGCACAATGCCGACTTAAATACAAGAAGACTGACTCTTCTTAGTGATTATAGTTTGAATCATTGCTGTGACACTAGTTATAGATTCCGATGCTTTACTTCAGGTTTACTGTATACCTTCGACATTCTTATTGACGATGAAACACAGAAATTGCATCGGAATTAAATAGAAAATGCTCAATGTCGAATTAAAGTACAAGAAGACTGACTCTTCTTATTGTCTATGTTTTGAACCATTCCTGTGACACTAGTTATAGATTCCGATGCTTCACTCTAGGTTTACTGTAACCATTGGACCTTCTTATTGACGATGAAACACAGAAATTGCTTCGGAATTAAATAGAAAAGGCACAATACCGACTTAAGTACAAGAAGACTGTCTCTTCTTACTGACTATGTTTTGAACCATTCCCGTGACCCTAGTTATAGATTCCGATGCATCAGTTCAGGTTTGCTGTATACCTTGGACCTTCTTATTGACGATTAAACACAGAAATTGCATCGGAATTAAATACAAAAGGCACAATGCCGACTTAAGTACAATAATACTGACTCTTCCTACTGTCTATGATTTGAACCATTCCTGTGACTCTAGTTATAGATTCCGATGCTTCACTTCAGGTTTACTGTATCCCTCCGACCTTATTGCCGATGAAACACAGAAATTTCATCGGAATTAAATACAAAAGCCACAATTCCGACTTAAGTACATGAAGACTGACTCTTCTTACTGTCTATATTTTTCACCATTCCAGTGACACTAGTTATAGATTTCGATGCAACACTTCAGGTTTACTGTATCCCTTGGACCTTCTTATTGACGATGAATCACAGGAATTGCATCGGAATTAAATACAAAAGGCACAATGCCGACTTAAGTACAAGAAGACTGACTCTTCTTACAGTCTATATTTTGAAGCATTCCAGTGACACTAGTTATAGATTCCGATGCTTCACTTCAGGTTTACTGTATCCCTTGGACCTTCGTATTGACGATGAAACACAGAAATTGCATCGAAATTAAATACAAAAGGCACAATGCCGACTTAAGTACAAGAAGACTGACTCTTCTTACTGTCTATGTTTTGAACCATTACTGTGTCACTAGTTAAAGATTCCGATGCTTCACGCCAGGTATACTGTATCCCTTGGACCTTCTTTTTGACGATGAAACACAGAAATTGCATCCCAATTAAATACAAAAGGCACAATGCCGACTTAAGGACAAGAAGACTGACTCTTCTTACTGACTATGTTTTGAACAATTCCTGTGACACTAGTTATAGATTCCGATGCCGCACTTCAGGTTTACTGTGTCCCTCTGACCTTCTTATTGACGATGAAACACAGAATTTGCATCGGAATTAAATACAAAAGGCACAATGCCGACTTAAGTAGAAGAAGACTGACTTTTCTTACTGTCTATGTTTCAACCATTCCTGTGACACTAGTTATAGATTACGATGCTTCACTTCAGGTTTACTGTATCCCTCTGACCTTCTTATTGACGATGAAACACAGAAATTGCATCGGAATTAAATACAAAAGGCACAATGCCGACTTATGTACAAGAAGAGTGACTCTTCCTACTGTCTATGCTTTGATCCATTCCTGTGACACTAGTTTTAGATTCCGATTCTTTACTTCAGGTTTACTGTATCCCTCTGACCTTCTTTTTGACCATGAAACACAGAAATTGCGTCGGAATTAAATACAAAAGGCACAATGCCGACTTAAGTACAAGAAGACTGACTCTTCCTCTTGTCTCTGTTTTGAACCATTCCTGTGACACTAGTTATAGATTCCGATGCTTCACTTCAGGTTTACTGTATCTCTCTGACCTTATTGCCGATGAAACACAGAAATTAAATCGGAATTAAATACAAAAGGCGGAATGGCGACTTAAGCACAAGAAGACTGACTCTTCTTACTGACTATGTTTGAACCATTCCTGTGACACTAGTTATAGAGTCCGATGCTTCACTTCAAGTTTACTGTTTCCCTTGGACCTTCTTATTGACGATGAAACACAGAAATTGCATCGGAATTAAATACAAAAGGCACACTGCCGACTTAAGTACAAGAAGACTGACTCTTCCTACTGTCTATGTTTTGAACCATTTCTGTGACACTAGTTATAGAGTCCGATGCTTCACTTCAGGTTTACTGTATCTCTTGGACCTTCTTATTGACGATGAATCACAGAAATTGCATCGGAATTAAATACGAAAGGCACAATGCCGACTTAAGTACAAGAAGACTGACTCTTCTTACTGTGTATATTTTCAACCATTCCAGTGACACTAGTTATAGATTCAGATGCTTCACTTCAGGTTTACTGTACCCCTTGGACCTTCTTATTGACGATGAAACACAGAAATTGCATCGGAATGAAATGGAAAAGGCACAATGCCGACTTAAGTACAAGAAGACTGACTCTTCTTACTGATATTAGTTTGAACCATTCCAGTGACAATAGTTATAGATTCCGTTGCTTCACTTCAGGTTTACTGTATCCCTTGGACCTTGTTATTGACGGTGAAACACAGAAATAACATTGGAATTAAATACAAAAGGCAAAATGCCAACTTTAGTCCACGAAGACTGACTCTTCTACTGTCTATGTTTTGAACCATTCCTGTGACGCAAGTCATAGATTCCGATGCTTCACTTCAGGTTTACTGTATCCCTCTGACCTTCTTATTGACGATGAAACACAGAAATTGCATCGGAATTAAATAGAAAACTCTCAATGCCGACTTAAGTACTAGAAGACTGACTCTTCTTACTGTCTATGTTTTGAACCATTCCTGTGACACTAGTTATAGATTCTGATGCTTCACTCCAGGTTTACTGTATCCCTTGGACCTTCTTATTGACGATGAAACACAGAAATTGCATCGGAATTAAATAGAAAAGGCACAATGCCGACTTAAGTACAAGAAGACTGACTCTTCTTAGTGATTATAGTTTGAACCATTGCTGTGACACTAGTAATAGGTTCCGATGCTTCACTCCAGATTTACTGTATCCCTTGGACCTTGTTATTGACGATGAAACACAGAAATTGCAATGGAATTAAATAGAAAAGGCACAATGCCGACTTAAGTACAAGAAGACTGACTCTTCTTACTGACTATGTTTTGAACCATTCCTGTGACACTAGTTATAGATTCCGATGATTCACTTCAGGTTTACTGTATACCTTGGACGGTCTTATTGACGATGAAACACAGAAATGGCATCGGAATTAAATACAAAATGCACAATGCCGACTTAAGTACAAGAAGACTGACTCTTCTTACTGTCTGTATTTTGAACCATTCCAGTGACACTAGTTATAGATTCCGATGCTTCAGGTTTACTGAAATCCTTGGACCTTCTTATTGACGCTGAAACACAGATATTGCATCGGAAATAAATACAAAAGGCACAATGCCGACCTAAGTACAAGAAGACTGACTCTTCTTACTGTCTATATTTTGAACCATTCTAGTGACACTAGTTATAGATTCCGATGATTCACTTCAGGTTTACTGTATCCCTCTGACCTTCTTATTGACGGTGAAACACAGAAATTGCATCGGAATTAAATACAAAAGGCACAATGCCGACTAAAGTACAAGAGGTCTTACTCTTCTTACTGTCTGTTTTTGGAACCATTCCTGTGACACTAGTAATAGATTGCGATGCTTCACTCCAGGTTTACTGTATACCTTGGACCTTCTTATTGACGATGAAACACAGAAATTGCATCGGAATGAAATAGAAAAGGCACAATGCCGATTTAAGTACAAGAAGACTGCCTCTTATTACTGATAATAGTTTGAATCATTCCTGTGACAATAGTTATAGATTCCGATGCTTCACTTCAAATTTACTGTATCCCTTGGACCTTATTATTGACGGTGAAACACGGAAATAGCATTGGAATTAAATAGAAAAGGCACAATGCCGACTTAAGTACAAGAAGACTGACTCTTCTTACTGTCTGTTTTTTGAACAATTCCTGTGACACTAGTTATAGATTCCGATGCTTCACTCCAGGGTTACTGTATCCCTTGGACCTTCTTATTGGCGATGAAACACAGAAATTGCATCGGAATTAAATACAAAAGGCACAATGCCGACTAAAGGACAAGAAGACTGAGTCTTCTTACTGACTTTGTTTGAACCAATCCTGTGACACTAGGTATAGATACCGATGCTTGACTTCAGTTTTAGGGTATCCCTTGGACCTTCTTATTGACGATGAAACACAGAAATTGCATCGGAATTAAATAGAAAAGGCACAATGTCGACTTAAGTACAAGAAGACTGACTCTTCTTACTGTCTATAATTTGAACCATTCCTGTGACACTAGTTATACATTCCGATGCTTCACTTCAGGTTTACTGTATCCCGTGGACCTTCTTATTGACGATGAAACAGAGAAATTGCATCGGAATTAAATAGAAAAGGCACAATGCCGACTTATGTACAAGAAGACTGACTCTTCTTACTGACTATGCTTTGAACCATTCCTGTGACACTAGTTATAGATTACGATGCTTCACTTCAGGTTTACTGTATACCTTGGAAGTTCTTATTGACGATGAAACACAGAAATTGCATCGGAATTAAATACAAAAGGCACAATGATGACTTATGTACAAGAAGACTGACTCTTCCTACTGTCTATGTTTTGATCCATTCCTGTGACACTAGTTTTAGATTCCGATTCTTTACTTCAGGTTTACTGTATCCCTCTGAACTTCTTATTGACCATGAAACACAGAAATTGCGTCGGAATTAAATACAAAAGGCACAATGCCGACTTAAGTACAAGAGACTGACTCTTCCTCTTGTCTCTGTTTTGAACCATTCCTGTGACACTAGTTATAGATTCCGATGCTTCACTTCAGGTTTACTGTATCCCTCTGACCTTATTGCCGATGAAACACAGAAATTAAATCGGAATTAAATACAACAGGCGGAATGGCGACTTAAGCACAAGAAGACTGACTCTTCTTACTGACTATGTTTGAACCATTCCTGTGACACTAGTTATAGAGTCCGATGCTTCACTTCAGGTTTACTGTTTCCCTTGGACCTTCTTATTGACGATGAAACACAGAAATTGCATCGGAATTAAATACAAAAGGCACACTGCCGACTTAAGTACAAGAAGACTGACTCTTCCTACTGTCTATGTTTTGAACCATTTCTGTGACACTAGTTATAGAGTCCGATGCTTCACTTCAGGTTTACTGTATCTCTTGGACCTTCTTATTGACGATGAATCACAGAAATTGCATCGGAATTAAATACGAAAGGCACAATGCCGAATTAAGTACAAGAAGACTGACTCTTCTTACTGTGTATATTTTCAACCATTCCAGTGACACTAGTTATAGATTCAGATGCTTCACTTCAGGTTTACTGTACCCCTTGGACCTTCTTATTGACGATGAAACACAGAAATTGCATCGGAATGAAATAGAAAAGGCACAATGCCGACTTAAGTACAAGAAGACTGACTCTTCTTACTGATATTAGTTTGAACCATTCCAGTGACAATAGTTATAGATTCCGTTGCTTCACTTCAGGTTTACTGTATCCCTTGGACCTTGTTATTGACGGTGAAACACAGAAATAACATTGGAATTAAATACAAAAGGCAAAATGCCAACTTTAGTCCACGAAGACTGACTCTTCTACTGTCTATGTTTTGAACCATTCCTGTGACACAAGTCATAGATTCCGATGCTTCACTTCAGGTTTACTGTATCCCTCTGACCTTCTTATTGACGATGAAACACAGACATTGCATCGGAATTAAATAGAAAACTCACAATGACGACTTAAGTACTAGAAGACTGACTCTTCTTACTGTCTATGTTTTGAACCATTCCTGTGACACTAGTTATAGATTCTGATGCTTCACTCCAGGTTTACTGTATCCCTTGGACCTTCTTATTGACGATGAAACACAGAAATTGCATCGGAATTAAATAGAAAAGGCACAATGCCGACTTAAGTACAAGAAGACTGACTCTTCTTAGTGATTATAGTTTGAACCATTGCTGTGACACTAGTAATAGGTTCCGATGCTTCACTCCAGATTTACTGTATCCCTTGGACCTTCTTATTGACGATGAAACACAGAAATTGCAATGGAATTAAATAGAAAAGGCACAATGCCGACTTAAGTACAAGAAGACTGACTCTTCTTACCGACTATGTTTTGAACCATTCCTGTGACACTAGTTATAGATTCCGATGATTCACTTCAGGTTTACTGTATACCTTGGACCGTCTTATTGACGATGAAACACAGAAATGGCATCGGAATTAAATACAAAATGCACAATTCCGACTTAAGTACAAGAAGACTGACTCTTCTTACTGTCTGTATTTTGATCCATTCCAGTGACACTAGTTATAGATTCCGATGCTTCAGGTTTACTGAAATCCTTGGACCTTCTTATTGACGCTGAAACACAGATATTGCATCGGAATTAAATACAAAAGGCACAATGCCGACCTAAGTACAAGAAGACTGACTCTTCTTACTGTCTATATTTTGAACCATTCTAGTGACACTAGTTATAGATTCCGATGATTCACTTCAGGTTTACTGTATCCCTCTGACCTTCTTATTGACGGTGAAACACAGAAATTGCATCGGAATTAAATACAAAAGGCACAATGCCGACTAAAGTACAAGGAGTCTTACTCTTCTTACTGTCTATTTTTGGAACCATTCCTGTGACACTAGTAATAGATTGCGATGCTTCACTCCAGGTTTACTGTATACCTTGGACCTTCTTATTGACGATGAAACACAGAAATTGCATCGGAATGAAATAGAAAAGGCACAATGCCGATTTAAGTACAAGAAGACTGACTCTTATTACTGATAATAGTTTGAATCATTCCTGTGACAATAGTTATAGATTCCGATGCTTCACTTCAAATTTACTGTATCCCTTGGACCTTATTATTGACGGTGAAACACGGAAATAGCATTGGAATTAAATAGAAAAGGCACAATGCCGACTTAAGTACAAGAAGACTGACTCTTCTTACTGTCTGTTTTTTGAACAATTCCTGTGACACTAGTTATAGATTCCGATGCTTCACTCCAGGGTTACTGTATCCCTTGGACCTTCTTATTGGCGATGAAACACAGAAATTGCATCGGAATTAAATACAAAAGGCACAATGCCGACTAAAGGACAAGAAGACTGAGTCTTCTTACTGACTTTGTTTGAACCAATCCTGTGACTCTAGGTATAGATACCGATGCTTGACTTCAGTTTTAGGGTATCCCTTGGACCTTCTTATTGACGATGAAACACAGAAATTGCATCGGAATTAAATAGAAAAGGCACAATGTCGACATAAGTACAAGAAGACTGACTCTTCTTACTGTCTATAATTTGAACCATTCCTGTGACACTAGTTATAGATTCCGATGCTTCACTTCAGGTTTACTGTATCCCTTGGACCTTCTTATTGACGATGAAACAGAGAAATTGCATCGGAATTAAATAGAAAAGGCACAATGCCGACTTATGTACACGAAGACGGACTCTTCTTACTGACTATGCTTTGAACCATTCCTGTGACACTAGTTATAGATTACGATGCTTCACTTCAGGTTTACTGTATACCTTGGAAGTTCTTATTGACGATGAAACACAGAAATTGCATCGGAATTAAATACAAAAGGCACAATGATGACTTATGTACAAGAAGACTGACTCTTCCTACTGTCTATGTTTTGATCCATTCCTGTGACACTAGTTTTAGATTCCGATTCTTTACTTCAGGTTTACTGTATCCCTCTGAACTTCTTATTGACCATGAAACACAGAAATTGCGTCGGAATTAAATACAAAAGGCACAATGCCGACTTAAGTACAAGAGACTGACTCTTCCTCTTGTCTCTGTTTTGAACCATTCCTGTGACACTAGTTATAGATTCCGATGCTTCACTTCAGGTTTACTGTATCCCTCTGACCTTATTGCCGATGAAACACAGAAATTGAATCGGAATTAAATACAAAAGGCGGAATGGCGACTTAAGGACAAGAAAACTGACTCTTCTCACTGACTATGTTTGAACCATTCCTGTGACACTAGTTATAGATTCCGATGCTTCACTTCAGGTTTACTGTTTCCCTTGGACCTTCTTATTGACGATGAAACACAGAAATTGCATCGGAATTAAATACAAAACGCACACTGCCGAACTAAGTACAAGAAGACTGACTCTTCCTACTGTCTATGTTATTAACCATTTCTGTGACACTAGTTATAGAGTCCGATGCTTCACTTCAGGTTTACTGTATCTCTTGGACCTTCTTATTGACGATGAATCACAGAAATTGCATCGGAATTAAATACGAAAGGCACAATGCCGAATTAAGTACAAGAAGACTGACTCTTCTTACTGTGTATATTTTCAACCATTCCAGTGACACTAGTTATAGATTCAGATGCTTCACTTCAGGTTTACTGTACCCCTTGGACCTTCTTATTGACGATGAAACACAGAAATTGCATCGGAATGAAATAGAAAAGGCACAATGCCGACTTAAGTACAAGAAGACTGACTCTTCTTACTGATATTAGTTTGAACCATTCCAGTGACAATAGTTATAGATTCCGTTGCTTCACTTCAGGTTTACTGTATCCCTTGGACCTTGTTATTGACGGTGAAACACAGAAATAACATTGGAATTAAATACAAAAGGCAAAATGCCAACTTTAGTCCACGAAGACTGACTCTTCTACTGTCTATGTTTTGAACCATTCCTGTGACACAAGTCATAGATTCCGATGCTTCACTTCAGGTTTACTGTATCCCTCTGACCTTCTTATTGACGATGAAACACAGACATTGCATCGGAATTAAATAGAAAACTCACAATGACGACTTAAGTACTAGAAGACTGACTCTTCTTACTGTCTATGTTTTGAACCATTCCTGTGACACTAGTTATAGATTCTGATGCTTCACTCCAGGTTTACTGTATCCCTTGGACCTTCTTATTGACGATGAACCACAGAAATTGCATCGGAATTAAATAGAAAAGGCACAATGCCGACTTAAGTACAAGAAGACTGACTCTTCTTAGTGATTATAGTTTGAACCATTGCTGTGACACTAGTAATAGGTTCCGATGCTTCACTCCAGATTTACTGTATCCCTTGGACCTTCTTATTGACGATGAAACACAGAAATTGCAATGGAATTAAATAGAAAAGGCACAATGCCGACTTAAGTACAAGAAGACTGACTCTTCTTACCGACTATGTTTTGAACCATTCCTGTGACACTAGTTATAGATTCCGATGATTCACTTCAGGTTTACTGTATACCTTGGACCGTCTTATTGACGATGAAACACAGAAATGGCATCGGAATTAAATACAAAATGCACAATTCCGACTTAAGTACAAGAAGACTGACTCTTCTTACTGTCTGTATTTTGATCCATTCCAGTGACACTAGTTATAGATTCCGATGCTTCAGGTTTACTGAAATCCTTGGACCTTCTTATTGACGCTGAAACACAGATATTGCATCGGAAATAAATACAAAAGGCACAATGCCGACCTAAGTACAAGAAGACTGACTCTTCTTACTGTCTATATTTTGAACCATTCTAGTGACACTAGTTATAGATTCCGATGATTCACTTCAGGTTTACTGTATCCCTCTGACCTTCTTATTGACGGTGAAACACAGAAATTGCATCGGAATTAAATACAAAAGGCACAATGCCGACTAAAGTACAAGAAGTCTTACTCTTCTTACTGTCTATTTTTGGAACCATTCCTGTGACACTAGTAATAGATTGCGATGCTTCACTCCAGGTTTACTGTATACCTTGGACCTTCTTATTGACGATGAAACACAGAAATTGCATCGGAATGAAATAGAAAAGGCACAATGCCGATTTAAGTACAAGAAGACTGACTCTTATTACTGATAATAGTTTGAATCATTCCTGTGACAATAGTTATAGATTCCGATGCTTCACTTCAAATTTACTGTATCCCTTGGACCTTATTATTGACGGTGAAACACGGAAATAGCATTGGAATTAAATAGAAAAGGCACAATGCCGACTTAAGTACAAGAAGACTGACTCTTCTTACTGTCTGTTTTTTGAACAATTCCTGTGACACTAGTTATAGATTCCGATGCTTCACTCCAGGGTTACTGTATCCCTTGGACCTTCTTATTGGCGATGAAACACAGAAATTGCATCGGAATTAAATACAAAAGGCACAATGCCGACTAAAGGACAAGAAGACTGAGTCTTCTTACTGACTTTGTTTGAACCAATCCTGTGACTCTAGGTATAGATACCGATGCTTGACTTCAGTTTTAGGGTATCCCTTGGACCTTCTTATTGACGATGAAACACAGAAATTGCATCGGAATTAAATAGAAAAGGCACAATGTCGACTTAAGTACAAGAAGACTGACTCTTCTTACTGTCTATAATTTGAACCATTCCTGTGACACTAGTTATAGATTCCGATGCTTCACTTCAGGTTTACTGTATCCCTTGGACCTTCTTATTGACGATGAAACAGAGAAATTGCATCGGAATTAAATAGAAAAGGCACAATGCCGACTTATGTACACGAAGACGGACTCTTCTTACTGACTATGCTTTGAACCATTCCTGTGACACTAGTTATAGATTACGATGCTTCACTTCAGGTTTACTGTATACCTTGGAAGTTCTTATTGACGATGAAACACAGAAATTGCATCGGAATTAAATACAAAAGGCACAATGATGACTTATGTACAAGAAGACTGACTCTTCCTACTGTCTATGTTTTGATCCATTCCTGTGACACTAGTTTTAGATTCCGATTCTTTACTTCAGGTTTACTGTATCCCTCTGAACTTCTTATTGACCATGAAACACAGAAATTGCGTCGGAATTAAATACAAAAGGCACAATGCCGACTTAAGTACAAGAGACTGACTCTTCCTCTTGTCTCTGTTTTGAACCATTCCTGTGACACTAGTTATAGATTCCGATGCTTCACTTCAGGTTTACTGTATCCCTCTGACCTTATTGCCGATGAAACACAGAAATTGAATCGGAATTAAATACAAAAGGCGGAATGGCGACTTAAGGACAAGAAAACTGACTCTTCTCACTGACTATGTTTGAACCATTCCTGTGACACTAGTTATAGATTCCGATGCTTCACTTCAGGTTTACTGTTTCCCTTGGACCTTCTTATTGACGATGAAACACAGAAATTGCATCGGAATTAAATACAAAACGCACACTGCCGAACTAAGTACAAGAAGACTGACTCTTCCTACTGTCTATGTTATTAACCATTTCTGTGACACTAGTTATAGAGTCCGATGCTTCACTTTAGGTTTACTGTATCTCTTGGACCTTCTTATTGACGATGAATCACAGAAATTGCATCGGAATTAAATACGAAAGCCACAATGCCGACTTAAGTACAAGAAGACTGACTCTTCTTACCGTGTATATTTTGAACCATTCCAGTGACACTAGTTATAGATTCCGATGCTTCACTTCAGGTTTACTGTATACCTTGTACCTTCTTATTCACGATGAAACACAGAAATTGCATCGGAATTAAATACAAAAGGCACAAAGCCGACTTAAGTACAAGAAGACAGACTCTTCCCACTGTCTATGTATCGAACCATTCATGTGACACTAGTTTTGGATTCCGATGCTTCACCTCAGGTTTACTGTAATCCTCTGACCTTCTTATTGACAATGAAACACAGAAATAGCATCGGAATTAAATACAAAATGCACAATGCCGACTTAAGTACAAGAAGACTGACTCTTGCTACTGTCTATGCTTTGAACCATTCCTGTGACACTATTTATAGATTCCGATGCTTTACTTCAGCTTTACTGTATCCCTCTGACCTTATTGCCGATGAAACACAGAAATTGCATCGGAATTAAATACAAAAGGCACAATGCCGGCTTAAGGACAAGAAGACTGACTCTTCTTACTGACTATGTTTTGAAACATTCCTGTGACTCTAGTTATCGATTCCGATGCTTCATTTCAGGTTTACTGTATCCGTCTTACCTTCTTATTGACGATGAAACACAGAAACTGCATCGGAATGAAATAGAAAAGGCACAATGACGACTTAAGTACAAGAAGGCTGACTCTTCTTACTGATAATAGTTTGAACCATTCCGGTGACAATAGTTATAGATTCCGATGCTTCACTTCAGGTTTACTGTATCCCTTGGACCATGTAATTGACGGTGACACACAGAAATAGCATTGAAATTAAATACAAAAGGCAAAAAGCTAACTTTAGTACACGAAGATTGACTCTTCTTACTGTCTATGTTTTGAACCATTCCTGTGACACTAGTTATAGATTCCGATGCTTCACTTCAGGTTTACTGTATCCTTCTGACCTACTTATTGACGATGAAACACAGAAATTGCATCGGAATTAAATAGAAAACTCACAATGCCGACTTAAGTACAAGAAGACTGACTCTTCATACTGTCTATGTTTTGAACCATTCCTGTGACACTAGTTATAGATTCCGATGCTTCACTCCAGGTTTACTGTATCCCTTGGACCTTCTTATTGACGATGAAGCACAGAAATTGCATCGGAATTAAATAGAAAAGGCACAATGCCGACTTAAGTACAAGAAGACTGACTCTTCTTAGTGATTATAGTTTGAACCATTGCTGTGACACTAGTTATAGATTCCGATGCTTTACTTCAGGTTTACTGTATACCTTCGACATTCTTGTTGACGATGAAACACAGAAATTGCATCGGAATTAAATAGAAAATGCTCAATGTCGACTTAAGTACAAGAAGACTGACTCTTCTTACTGTCTATGTTTTGAACCATTCCTGTGACACTAGTTATAGATTCCGATGCTTCACTCTAGGTTTACTGTAACCCTTGGACCTTCTTATTGACGATTAAACACAGAAATTGCATCGGAATTAAATAGAAAAGGCACAATACCGACTTAAGTACAAGAAGACTGACTCTTCTTAGTGACTATGTTTTGAACCATTCCTGTGACCCTAGTTATAGATTCCGATGCTTCACTTCAGGTTTACTGTATACCATGGACCTTCTTATTAACGATTAAACACAGAAATTGCATCGGAATTAAATACAAAAGGCATAATGCCGACTTAAGTAGAATAAGACTGATTCTTCCTACTGTCTATGATTTGAACCATTCCTGTGGCACTAGTTTTGGATTCCGATGCTTCACTTCAGGTTTACTGCATCCCTCTGACCTTCTTATTGACAATGAAACATAGAAATTGCATCGGAATTAAATACAAAAGGCACAATGCCGACTTAAGTACAAGAAGACTGACTCTTCCTACTGTATATGATTTGAACCATTCCTGTGACACTAGTTATAGATCCCGATGCTTCACTTCAGGTTTACTGTATCCCTCTGACCTTATTGCCGATGAAACACAGAAATTGCATCGGAATTAAATACAAAATTCACAATGCCGACTTAAGGACAAGAAGACTGATTCTTCTTACTGACGATGTTTTGAAAAATTCCTGTGACTCTAGTTATAGATTCCGATGCTTCACTTCAGGTTTACTGTATCCCTCTGACCTTATTGCCGTTGAAACACAGAAATTGCATCGGAATTAAATAAAAAAGGAACAATGCCGACTTAAGTACAAGAAGACTGACTCTTCTTACTGTCTATATTTTGAACCATTCCAATGACCCTAGTTATAGATTTCGATGCTTCACTTCAGGTTTACTGTATCCCTTGGACCTTCTTGTTGACGATGAATCACAGGAATTGCATCGGAATTAAATACAAAAGGCACAATGCCGACTTAAGTACAAGATGACTGACTCTTCTTACAGTCTATATTTTGAACCATTCCCTTGACACTAGTTATGGATTCCGATGCTTCACTTCACGTTTACTGTATTCCTTGGACCTTCGTATTGACGATGAAACACAGAAATTGCATCGAAATTAAATACAAAAGGCACAATGCCGACTTAAGTACAAGAAGACTGACTCTTCTTACAGTCTATGTTTTGAACCATTACTGTGTCACTAGTTATAGATTCCGATGCTTCACTCCAGGTATACTGTATCCATTGGACCTTCTTTTTGACGATGAAACACAGAAATTGCATCGGAATTAAATACAAAATACACAATGCCGACTTAAGGACAAGGCGACTGACTCTTCTTACTGACTATGTTTTGAACAATTCCTGTGACACTAGTTATAGATTCCGATGCCGCACTTCAGGTTTACTGTATCCCTCTGACCTTCTTATTGACAATGAAACACAGAAATTGCATCGGAATTAAATACAAAAGGCACAATGCCGACTTAAGTAGATGAAGACTGACTTTTCTTACTGTCAATGTTTCAACTATTCCTGTGACACTAGTTATAGATTCCGATGCTTCACTTCAGGTTTACTGTATCCCTCTGACCTTCTTATTGACGATGAAACACAGAAATTGCATCGGAATTAAATACAAAAGGCACAATGCCGACTTAAGTACAAGAAGACTGACTCTTCTTACTGTCTATTTTTTGAACCATTCCTGTGACACTAGTTATAGATTCCGATGCTTCACTCCAAGTTTTCTGTATCGCTTGGACCTTTTTATTGACGATGAAACACAGGAACTGCAGCGGAATGAAATAGAAAAGGCACAATGCCGACTTAAGTACAAGAAGACTGACTCTTCTTACTGATATTAGTTTGAACCATTCGAGTGACAATAGTTATAGATTCCGATGCATCACTTCAGGTTTACTGTATCCCTTGGACCTTGTTATTGACGGTGAAACACAGAAATAGCATTGGAATTAAATACAAAAGGCAAAATGCCAACTTTAGTCCACGAAGACTGACTCTTCTTACTGTCTATGTTTTGAACCATTCCTGTGACACTAGTTATAGATTCCGATGCTTCACTTCAGGTTTACTGTATCCCTCTGACCTTCTTATTGACGATGAAACACAGAAATTGCATCGGAATTAAATAGAAAACTCACAATGCCGACTTAAGTAAAAGAAGACTGACTCTTCTTACTGTCTATGTTTTGAACCATTCCAGTGACCCTAGTTATAGATTCCGATGCTTCACTCCAGGTTTACTGTATCTCTTGGACCTTCTTTTTGACGATGAAACACAGAATTTGCGTCGGAATTAAATAGAAAAATCACAATCCCGACTTAAGTACAAGAAGACTGACTCTTCTTAGTGATTATAGTTTGAACCATTGCTGTGACACTAGTTATAGATTCCGATGCTTCACTCCAGATTTACTGTATCCCTTGGACCTTCTTATTGACGATGAAACACAGAAATTGCAATGGAATTAAATAGAAAAGGCACAATGCCGACTTAAGTACAAGAAGACTGACTCTTCTTACTGTCTATTTTTTGAACAAATCCTGTGACACTAGTTATAGATTCCGATGCTAGACTCCAGGGTTACTGTATCCCTTGGACATTCTTATTGCCGATGAAACACAGAAATTGCATCGGAATGAAATAGAAAAGGCACAATGCCGACTTAAGTACAAGAAGACTGACTCTTATTACTGATAATAGTTTGAACCATTCCTGTGACAATAGTTATAGATTCCGATGCTTCACTTCAAATTTACTGTATCCCTTGGACCTTATTATTGGCGATGAAACACAGAAATTGCATCGGAATTAAATACAAAAGGCACAATGCCGACTAAAGGACAAGAACACTGAGTCTTCTTACTGACTTTGTTTTGAACCAATCCTGTGACACTAGGTATAGATACCGATGCTTGACTTCAGTTTTAGGGTATCACTTGGACCTTCTTATTGACGATGAAACACAGAAATTGCATCGGAATTCAATAGAAAAGGCACAATGTCGACTTAAGTACAAAAGACTGACCCTTCTTACTGACTATAATTTGAACCATTCCTGTGACACTAGTTATAGATTCCGATGCTTCACTTCAGGTTTACTGTATCCCTTGGACCTTCTTATTGACGATGAAACAGAGAAATTGCATCGGAATTAAATACAAAAGGCACAATGCCGACTTATGTACAAGAAGACTGACTCTTCCTACTGTCTATGTTTTGATCCATTCCTGTGACACAAGTTTTAGATTCCGATTCTTTACTTCAGGTTTACTGTATCCCTCTGACCTTCTTATTGACCATGAAACACAGAAATTGCGTCGGAATTAAATACAAAAGGCACAATGCCGACTTAAGTACAAGAAGACTGACTCTTCCTACTGTCTCTGTTTTGAACCATTCCTGTGACACTAGTTATAGATTCCGATGCTTCACTTCAGGTTTACTGTATCCCTCTGACCTTATTGCCGATGAAACACAGAAATTGAATCGGAATTAAACAAAAAGGCAGAATGGTGACTTAAGGACAAGAAGACTGACTCTTCTTACTGTTTATTTTTTGAACAATTCCTGTGACACTAGTTATAGATTCCGATGCTTCACTTCAGGTTTACTGTATCCCTCTGACCTTCTTATTGACGATGAAACACAGAAATTGCATCGGAATTAAATACAAAAGGCACAATGCCGACTTAAGTACAAGAAGACTGACTCTTCCTACTGTCTGTGTTTTGAACCATTTCTGTGACACTAGTTATAGAGTCCGATGCTTCACTTCAGTTTTACTGTATCTCTTGGACCTTCTTATTGACGATGAATCACAGAAATTGCATCGGAATTAAATACGAAAGGCACAATGCCGACTGAAGTACAAGAAGATTGACTCTTCTTACTGTGTATATTTTGAACCATTCCAGTGACACTAGTTATAGATTCAGATGCTTCACTTCAGGTTTACTGTATCCCTCTGACCTTCTTATTGACGTTGAAACATGGAAATTGCATCGGAATTAAATACAAAAGGCACAATGCCGACTTAAGTACAAGAAGACTGACTCTTCTTACTGTCTATTTTTTGGACAATTCCTGTGACACTAGTTATAGTTTCCGATGCTTCACTTCAGGTTTACTGTATCCCTCTGACCTTCTTATTGACGATGAAACACGGAAATTGCATCGGAATTAAATACAAAAGGCACAATGCCGACTTAATTACAAGAAGACTGTCTCCTCTTACTGTCTATGTTTGAACCATTCCTGAGACACTAGTTATAGATTCCGATGCTTCACTTCAGGTCTACTCTATCCCTCTGACCTTCTTATTGACGATGAAACACAGAAATTGCATCGGAATAAAATACAAAATGCACAATGCCGACATAAGTACAAGAAGACTGACTCATCTTACTGTCTATGTTTTGACCATCCCTGTGACATTAGTTATAGATTCCGATGCTTCACTCCAGGTTTACTGTATCCCTCTGACCTTCTTATTGACGATGAAACACAGAAATTGCATCGGAATTAAATACTAAAGGCACAATGCCGACTTAAGTACAAGAAGACTGACTCTTCTTACTGTTTATTTTTTGAACAATTCCTGTGACACTACTTATAGATTCCGATTCTTCACTTCAGGTTTACTGTATCCCTCTGACCTTCTTATTGACGATGAAACACAGAAATTGCATCGGAATTAAATACAAAAGGCACAATGCCGACTTAAGTACAAGAAGACTGTCTCTTCTTACTGTCTATGTTTGAACTATTCCTGTGACACTAGTTATAGAGTCCGATGCTTCACTTCAGGTTTACTGTATCTCTTGGACCTTCTTATTGACGATGAATCACAGAAATTGCATCGGAATTAAATACCAAAGGCACAATGCCGATTTAAGTACAAGAAGACTGAATCTTCTTACTGTCTATATTTTGAACCATTCCAGTGACACTAGTTATAGATTCCGATGCTTCACTTCAGGTTTACTGTACCCCTTGGACCTTCTTATTGACAATGAAACACAGAAATTGCATCGGAAGTAAATACCAATAGCACAATGCCGACTTAAGTACAAGAAAACTGACTCTTCTTACTGTCTATGATTTGAACCATCACTGTGACACTAGTTATAGATTCCGATTCTTCACTCCAGGTTTACTGTATCCCCCTGACCTTCTTATTGACGATGAAACACAGAAATTGCATTGGAAATAAATACAAAAGGAACAATGCCGACTTAAGTACAAGAAGACTGACTCTTCTTACTGTCTATTTTTTGAACAATTTCTGTGACACTAGTTATAGATTCCAATGCTTCACTTCAGGTTTACTGTATCCCACTGACCATCTTATTGACGAGGAAACACGGAAATTGCATCGGAATTAAATACAAAAGGCACAATGCCGACTTAAGTACAAGAAAACTGTCACTTCTTACTGTCTATGTTTGAACCATTCCTGTGACACTAGTTATAGATTCCGATGCTTCACTTCAGGTTAACTGTATCCCTATGACCTTCTTATTGACGATGAAACGCAGAAATTGCATCGGAATTAAATACAAAAGGCACAATGCCGACTTAAGTACAAGAAGACTGACTCTTCTTACTGATAATAGTTTGAACCATTCCAGTGACAATAGTTATAGATTCCGATGCTTCACTTCAGGTTTACTGTATCCCTTGGACCTTGTTATTGACGGTGAAACACAGAAATAGCATTGGAATTAAATACAAAAGGCAAAATGCCAACTTTAGTCCACGAAGACTGACTCTTCTTACTGTCTATGTTTTGAACCATTCCTGTGACACTAGTTATAGATTCCGATGCTTCACTCCAGGTTTACTGTATCCCTTGGACCTTCTTATTGACGATGAAACACAGAAATTGCATCGGAATTAAATAGAAAAGGAACAATGTCGTCTTAAGTACAAGAAGACAGACTCTTCTTACAGTCTATGACTTTAACCATTCCAGTGATACTAGTTATAGATTCCGATGCTTCACATCAGGTTTACTGTATCCCTCTGACCTTCTTATTGACGATGAAACACAGAAATTGCATCGGAATTAAATAGAAAACTCACAATGCCGATTTAAGTACAAGAAGACTGACTCTTCTTACTGTCTATGTTTTGAACCATTCCTGTGACACTAGTTATAGATTCCGATGCTTCACTCCAGGTTTACTGTATCCCTTGGACCTTCTTATTGACGATGAACCACAGAAATTGCATCGGAATTAAATAGAAAAGGCACAATGCCGACCTAAGTACAAGAAGACTGACTCTTCTTAGTGATTATGGTTTGAACCATTCCAGTGAAACTAGTTATAGATTCCGATGCTTGACTCCAGGTTTACTGTCTCCCTTGGACCTTCTTATTGACGATGAAACACAGAAATTGCAATGGAAGTAAATAGAAAAGGCACAATGCCGACTTAAATACAAGAAGACTGACTCTTCTTACTGTCTATGTTTTGAACCATTCCTGTGACACTAGTTATAGATTCCGATGCTTCACTCCAGATTTACTGTATCCCTCGGACCTCCTTATTGACGATGAAACACAGAAATTGCAATGCAATTAAATAGAAAAGGCACAATCCCGACTTAAGTACAAGAAGACTGACTCTTCTTACTGTGTATATTTTGAACCATTCCAGTGACACTAGTTATAGATTCCGATGCTTCACTTCAGGTTTACTGTACCCCTTGGACCTTCTTATTGACGATGAAACACCGAAATTGCATCGGAAGTAAATACACAAAGCACAATGCCGACTTAAGTACAAGAAGACTGTCTCTTCTTACTGTCTATGTTTTTAACCATCACTGTGACACTAGTTATAGATTCCGATTCTTCACTCCAGGTTTACTGTATCCCTCTGACCTTCTTATTGACGATGAAACATGGAAATTGCATCGGAATTACATACAAAAGGCACAATGCCGACTTAAGTACAAGAAGACTGACCCTTCTTACTGTCTATGTTTGGAAAAATTCCTGTGACACTAGTTATAGTTTCCGATGCTTCACTTCGGGCTTACCGTATCCCTCTGACCTTCTTATTGACGATGAAACACGGAAATTGCATCGGAATTAAATACAAAACGCACAATGCCGACTTAAGTATAAGAAGACTGTCTCTTCTTACTGTCTATGTTTGAACCATTCCTGTGACACTAGTTATAGATTCCGATGCTTCACTTCAGGTTTACTGTATCCCTCTGACCTTCTTATTGACGATGAAACACAGAAATTGCATCGGAAATAAATAGAAAAGGCACAATGCCGACATAAGTACAAGAAGACTGACTCATCTTACTGTCTATGTTTTGACCATCCCTGTGACATTAGTTATAGATTCCGATGCTTCACTCCTGGTTTACTGTATGCCTCTGACATTCTTATTGACGTTGAAACACAGATATTGCATCGGAATTAAATACAAAAGTCACAATGCCGACTTAAGTAAAAGAAGACTGACTCTTCTTACTGTCTATTTTTTGAACAATTCCTGTGACACTAGTTATAGATTCCGATGCTTCACTTCAGGTTTACTGTATCCCTCTGACCTTCTTATTGACGATGAAACACAGAAATTGCATCGGAATTAAATACAAAAGGCACAATGCCGACTTAAGTACAAGAAGACTGACTCTTCTTACTGTCTATGTTTGAACCATTCCTGTGACACTAGTTACAGAGTCCGATGCTTCACTTCAGGTTTACTGTATCTCTTGGACCTTATTATTGACGATGAATCACAGAAAATGCATCGGAATTAAATACAAAAGGCACAATGCCGACTTAAGAACAAGAAGACTGAATCTTCTTACAGTCTATATTTTGAACCATTCCAGTGACACTAGTTATAGATTTCGATGCTTCACTTCAGGTTTACGGTATTCCTTGGACCTTCTTATTGACGATGAAACACGGAAATTGCATCGGAATTAAATACAAAACGCACAATGCCGACTTAAGTACAAGAAGACTGTCTCTTCTTACTGTCTATGTTTGAACCATTCCTGTGACACTAGTTATAGATTCCGATGCTTCACTTCAGGTTTACTGTATCCCTCTGACCTTTTTATTGACGATGAAACACAGAAATTGCATCGGAATTAAATACAAAAGGCACAATGCCGACTTAAGTACAAGAAGACTGACTCTTCTTACTGTCTATGTTTGGACTATTCCTGTGACACTAGTTATAGAGTCCGATGCTTCACTTCAGGTTTACTGTATCTCTTGGACCTTCTTATTGACAATGAAACACTGAAATTGCATCGGAAGTAAATACAAATTGCACAATGCCGACTTAAGTACAAGAAAACTGACTCTTCTTACTGTCTATGTTTTGAACCATCACTGTGACACTAGTTATAGATTCCGATGCTTCACTTCAGGTTTACTGTATCCCTCTGACCTTTTTATTGACGATGAAACACAGAAAATGCATCGGAATTAAATACAAAAGGAACAATGCCGACATAAGTACAAGAAGACTGACTCTTCTAACTGTCTATCTTTTTAACAACTTCTGTGACACTAGTTATAGATTCCAATGCTTCACTGCGGGTTTACTGTATCCCACTGACCATCTTATTGACGATGAAACACGGAAATTGCATCGGAATTAAATACAAAAGGCACAATGCCGACTTAAGTACAAGAAAACTGTCTCTTCTTACTGTCTATGTTTGAACCATTCCTGTGACACTAGTTATAGATTCCGATGCTTCACTTCAGGTTAACTGTATCCCTCTGACCTTCTTATTGACGATGAAACGCAGAAATTGCATCGGAATTAAATAGAAAAGGCACAATGCCGACTTAAGTACCAGAAGACTGACTCTTCTTACTGATAATAGTTTGAACCATTCCAGTGACAATAGTTATAGATTCCGATGCTTCACTTCAGGTTTACTGTATCCCTTGGACCTTGTTATTGACGGTGAAACACAGAAATAGCATTGGAATTAAATACAAAAGGCACAATGCCGACTTAAGTAGAATAAGACTGATTCTTCCTACTGTCTATGATTTGAACCATTCCTGTGGCACTAGTTTTGGATTCCGATGCTTCACTTCAGGTTTACTGCATCCCTCTGACCTTCTTATTGACAATGAAACATAGAAATTGCATCGGAATTAAATACAAAAGGCACAATGCCGACTTAAGTACAAGAAGACTGACTCTTCCTACTGTATATGATTTGAACCATTCCTGTGACACTAGTTATAGATCCCGATGCTTCACTTCAGGTTTACTGTATCCCTCTGACCTTATTGCCGATGAAACACAGAAATTGCATCGGAATTAAATACAAAATTCACAATGCCGACTTAAGGACAAGAAGACTGATTCTTCTTACTGACGATGCTTTGAAAAATTCCTGTGACTCTAGTTATAGATTCCGATGCTTCACTTCAGGTTTACTGTATCCCTCTGACCTTATTGCCGATGAAACACAGAAATTGCATCGGAATTAAATAAAAAAGGAACAATGCCGACTTAAGTACAAGAAGACTGACTCTTCTTACTGTCTATATTTTGAACCATTCCAATGACCCTAGTTATAGATTTCGATGCTTCACTTCAGGTTTACTGTATCCCTTGGACCTTCTTGTTGACGATGAATCACAGGAATTGCATCGGAATTAAATACAAAAGGCACAATGCCGACTTAAGTACAAGATGACTGACTCTTCTTACAGTCTATATTTTGAACCATTCCCTTGACACTAGTTATGGATTCCGATGCTTCACTTCAGGTTTACTGTATTCCTTGGACCTTCGTATTGACGATGAAACACAGAAATTGCATCGAAATTAAATACAAAAGGCACAATGCCGACTTAAGTACAAGAAGACTGACTCTTCTTACAGTCTATGTTTTGAACCATTACTGTGTCACTAGTTATAGATTCCGATGCTTCACTCCAGGTATACTGTATCCATTGGACCTTCTTTTTGACGATGAAACACAGAAATTGCATCGGAATTAAATACAAAAGACACAATGCCGACTTAAGGACAAGGCGACTGACTCTTCTTACTGACTATGTTTTGAACAATTCCTGTGACACTAGTTATAGATTCCGATGCCGCACTTCAGGTTTACTGTATCCCTCTGACCTTCTTATTGACAATGAAACACAGAAATTGCATCGGAATTAAATACAAAAGGCACAATGCCGACTTAAGTAGATGAAGACTGACTTTTCTTACTGTCAATGTTTCAACCATTCCTGTGACACTAGTTATAGATTCCGATGCTTCACTTCAGGTTTACTGTATCCCTCTGACCTTCTTATTGACGATGAAACACAGAAATTGCATCGGAATTAAATACAAAAGGCACAATGCCGACTTAAGTACAAGAAGACTGACTCTTCTTACTGTCTATTTTTTGAACCATTCCTGTGACACTAGTTATAGATTCCGATGCTTCACTCCAAGTTTTCTGTATCGCTTGGACCTTTTTATTGACGATGAAACACAGGAACTGCAGCGGAATGAAATAGAAAAGGCACAATGCCGACTTAAGTACAAGAAGACTGACTCTTCTTACTGATATTAGTTTGAACCATTCGAGTGACAATAGTTATAGATTCCGATGCATCACTTCAGGTTTACTGTATCCCTTGGACCTTGTTATTGACGGTGAAACACAGAAATAGCATTGGAATTAAATACAAAAGGCAAAATGCCAACTTTAGTCCACGAAGACTGACTCTTCTTACTGTCTATGTTTTGAACCATTCCTGTGACACTAGTTATAGATTCCGATGCTTCACTTCAGGTTTACTGTATCCCTCTGACCTTCTTATTGACGATGAAACACAGAAATTGCATCGGAATTAAATAGAAAACTCACAATGCCGACTTAAGTAAAAGAAGACTGACTCTTCTTACTGTCTATGTTTTGAACCATTCCAGTGACCCTAGTTATAGATTCCGATGCTTCACTCCAGGTTTACTGTATCTCTTGGACCTTCTTTTTGACGATGAAACACAGAATTTGCGTCGGAATTAAATAGAAAAGGCACAATCCCGACTTAAGTACAAGAAGACTGACTCTTCTTAGTGATTATAGTTTGAACCATTGCTGTGACACTAGTTATAGATTCCGATGCTTCACTCCAGATTTACTGTATCCCTTGGACCTTCTTATTGACGATGAAACACAGAAATTGCAATGGAATTAAATAGAAAAGGCACAATGCCGACTTAAGTACAAGAACACTGACTCTTCTTACTGTCTATTTTTTGAACAAATCCTGTGACACTAGTTATAGATTCCGATGCTAGACTCCAGGGTTACTGTATCCCTTGGACATTCTTATTGCCGATGAAACACAGAAATTGCATCGGAATGAAATAGAAAAGGCACAATGCCGACTTAAGTACAAGAAGACTGACTCTTATTACTGATAATAGTTTGAACCATTCCTGTGACAATAGTTATAGATTCCGATGCTTCACTTCAAATTTACTGTATCCCTTGGACCTTATTATTGGCGATGAAACACAGAAATTGCATCGGAATTAAATACAAAAGGCACAATGCCGACTAAAGGACAAGAACACTGAGTCTTCTTACTGACTTTGTTTTGAACCAATCCTGTGACACTAGGTATAGATACCGATGCTTGACTTCAGTTTTAGGGTATCACTTGGACCTTCTTATTGACGATGAAACACAGAAATTGCATCGGAATTCAATAGAAAAGGCACAATGTCGACTTAAGTACAAAAGACTGACCCTTCTTACTGTCTATAATTTGAACCATTCCTGTGACACTAGTTATAGATTCCGATGCTTCACTTCAGGTTTACTGTATCCCTTGGACCTTCTTATTGACGATGAAACAGAGAAATTGCATCGGAATTAAATACAAAAGGCACAATGCCGACTTATGTACAAGAAGACTGACTCTTCCTACTGTCTATGTTTTGATCCACTCCTGTGACACAAGTTTTAGATTCCGATTCTTTACTTCAGGTTTACTGTATCCCTCTGACCTTCTTATTGACCATGAAACACAGAAATTGCGTCGGAATTAAATACAAAAGGCACAATGCCGACTTAAGTACAAGAAGACTGACTCTTCCTACTGTCTCTGTTTTGAACCATTCCTGTGACACTAGTTATAGATTCCGATGCTTCACTTCAGGTTTACTGTATCCCTCTGACCTTATTGCCGATGAAACACAGAAATTGAATCGGAATTAAACAAAAAGGCAGAATGGTGACTTAAGGACAAGAAGACTGACTCTTCTTACTGTTTATTTTTTGAACAATTCCTGTGACACTAGTTATAGATTCCGATGCTTCACTTCAGGTTTACTGTATCCCTCTGACCTACTTATTGACGATGAAACACAGAAATTGCATCGGAATTAAATACAAAAGGCACAATGCCGACTTAAGTACAAGAAGACTGACTCTTCCTACTGTCTATGTTTTGAACCATTTCTGTGACACTAGTTATAGAGTCCGATGCTTCACTTCAGTTTTACTGTATCTCTTGGACCTTCTTATTGACGATGAATCACAGAAATTGCATCGGAATTAAATACGAAAGGCACAATGCCGACTGAAGTACAAGAAGATTGACTCTTCTTACTGTGTATATTTTGAACCATTCCAGTGACACTAGTTATAGATTCAGATGCTTCACTTCAGGTTTACTGTATCCCTCTGACCTTCTTATTGACGTTGAAACATGGAAATTGCATTGGAATTAAATACAAAAGGCACAATGCCGACTTAAGTACAAGAAGACTGACTCTTCTTACTGTCTATTTTTTGGACAATTCCTGTGACACTAGTTATAGTTTCCGATGCTTCACTTCAGGTTTACTGTATCCCTCTGACCTTCTTATTGACGATGAAACACGGAAATTGCATCGGAATTAAATACAAAAGGCACAATGCCGACTTAATTACAAGAAGACTGTCTCCTCTTACTGTCTATGTTTGAACCATTCCTGAGACACTAGTTATAGATTCCGATGCTTCACTTCAGGTCTACTCTATCCCTCTGACCTTCTTATTGACGATGAAACACAGAAATTGCATCGGAATAAAATACAAAATGCACAATGCCGACATAAGTACAAGAAGACTGACTCATCTTACTGTCTATGTTTTGACCATCCCTGTGACATTAGTTATAGATTCCGATGCTTCACTCCAGGTTTACTGTATCCCTCTGACCTTCTTATTGACGATGAAACACAGAAATTGCATCGGAATTAAATACTAAAGGCACAATGCCGACTTAAGTACAAGAAGACTGACTCTTCTTACTGTTTATTTTTTGAACAATTCCTGTGACACTAGTTATAGATTCCGATGCTTCACTTCAGGTTTACTGTATCCCTCTGACCTTCTTATTGACGATGAAACACAGAAATTGCATCGGAATTAAATACAAAAGGCACAATGCCGACTTAAGTACAAGAAGACTGTCTCTTCTTACTGTCTATGTTTGAACTATTCCTGTGACACTAGTTATAGAGTCCGATGCTTCACTTCAGGTTTACTGTATCTCTTGGACCTTCTTATTGACGATGAATCACAGAAATTGCATCGGAATTAAATACCAAAGGCACAATGCCGACTTAAGTACAAGAAGACTGAATCTTCTTACTGTCTATATTTTGAACCATTCCAGTGACACTAGTTATAGATTCCGATGCTTCACTTCAGGTTTACTGTACCCCTTGGACCTTCTTATTGACAATGAAACACAGAAATTGCATCGGAAGTAAATACCAATAGCACAATGCCGACTTAAGTACAAGAAAACTGACTCTTCTTACTGTCTATGTTTTGAACCATCACTGTGACACTAGTTATAGATTCCGATTCTTCACTCCAGGTTTACTGTATCCCCCTGACCTTCTTATTGACGATGAAACACAGAAATTGCATTGGAAATAAATACAAAAGGAACAATGCCGACTTAAGTACAAGAAGACTGACTCTTCTTACTGTCTATTTTTTGAACAATTTCTGTGACACTAGTTATAGATTCCAATGCTTCACTTCAGGTTTACTGTATCCCACTGACCATCTTATTGACGAGGAAACACGGAAATTGCATCGGAATTAAATACAAAAGGCACAATGCCGACTTAAGTACAAGAAAACTGTCACTTCTTACTGTCTATGTTTGAACCATTCCTGTGACACTAGTTATAGATTCCGATGCTTCACTTCAGGTTAACTGTATCCCTCTGACCTTCTTATTGACGATGAAACGCAGAAATTGCATCGGAATTAAATACAAAAGGCACAATGCCGACTTAAGTACAAGAAGACTGACTCTTCTTACTGATAATAGTTTGAACCATTCCAGTGACAATAGTTATAGATTCCGATGCTTCACTTCAGGTTTACTGTATCCCTTGGACCTTGTTATTGACGGTGAAACACAGAAATAGCATTGGGATTAAATACAAAAGGCAAAATGCCAACTTTAGTCCACGAAGACTGACTCTTCTTACTGTCTATGTTTTGAACCATTCCTGTGACACTAGTTATAGATTCCGATGCTTCACTCCAGGTTTACTGTATCCCTTGGACCTTCTTATTGACGATGAAACACAGAAATTGCATCGGAATTAAATAGAAAAGGAACAATGTCGTCTTAAGTACAAGAAGACAGACTCTTCTTACAGTCTATGACTTTAACCATTCCAGTGATACTAGTTATAGATTCCGATGCTTCACATCAGGTTTACTGTATCCCTCTGACCTTCTTATTGACGATGAAACACAGAAATTGCATCGGAATTAAATAGAAAACTCACAATGCCGATTTAAGTACAAGAAGACTGACTCTTCTTACTGTCTATGTTTTGAACCATTCCTGTGACACTAGTTATAGATTCCGATGCTTCACTCCAGGTTTACTGTATCCCTTGGACCTTCTTATTGACGATGAACCACAGAAATTGCATCGGAATTAAATAGAAAAGGCACAATGCCGACCTAAGTACAAGAAGACTGACTCTTCTTAGTGATTATGGTTTGAACCATTCCAGTGAAACTTGTTATAGATTCCGATGCTTCACTCCAGGTTTACTGTCTCCCTTGGACCTTCTTATTGACGATGAAACACAGAAATTGCAATGGAAGTAAATAGAAAAGGCACAATGCCGACTTAAATACAAGAAGACTGACTCTTCTTACTGTCTATGTTTTGAACCATTCCTGTGACACTAGTTATAGATTCCGATGCTTCACTCCAGATTTACTGTATCCCTCGGACCTCCTTATTGACGATGAAACACAGAAATTGCAATGCAATTAAATAGAAAAGGCACAATCCCGACTTAAGTACAAGAAGACTGACTCTTCTTACTGTGTATATTTTGAACCATTCCAGTGACACTAGTTATAGATTCCGATGCTTCACTTCAGGTTTACTGTACCCCTTGGACCTTCTTATTGACGATGAAACACCGAAATTGCATCGGAAGTAAATACACAAAGCACAATGCCGACTTAAGTACAAGAAGACTGTCTCTTCTTACTGTCTATGTTTTTAACCATCACTGTGACACTAGTTATAGATTCCGATTCTTCACTCCAGGTTTACTGTATCCCTCTGACCTTCTTATTGACGATGAAACATGGAAATTGCATCGGAATTACATACAAAAGGCACAATGCCGACTTAAGTACAAGAAGACTGACCCTTCTTACTGTCTATGTTTGGAAAAATTCCTGTGACACTAGTTATAGTTTCCGATGCTTCACTTCGGGCTTACCGTATCCCTCTGACCTTCTTATTGACGATGAAACACGGAAATTGCATCGGAATTAAATACAAAACGCACAATGCCGACTTAAGTATAAGAAGACTGTCTCTTCTTACTGTCTATGTTTGAACCATTCCTGTGACACTAGTTATAGATTCCGATGCTTCACTTCAGGTTTACTGTATCCCTCTGACCTTCTTATTGACGATGAAACACAGAAATTGCATCGGAAATAAATAGAAAAGGCACAATGCCGACATAAGTACAAGAAGACTGACTCATCTTACTGTCTATGTTTTGACCATCCCTGTGACATTAGTTATAGATTCCGATGCTTCACTCCTGGTTTACTGTATGCCTCTGACATTCTTATTGACGTTGAAACACAGATATTGCATCGGAATTAAATACAAAAGTCACAATGCCGACTTAGGTACAAGAAGACTGACTCTTCTTACTGTCTATTTTTTGAACAATTCCTGTGACACTAGTTATAGATTCCGATGCTTCACTTCAGGTTTACTGTATCCCTCTGACCTTCTTATTGACGATGAAACACAGAAATTGCATCGGAATTAAATACAAAAGGCACAATGCCGACTTAAGTACAAGAAGACTGACTCTTCTTACTGTCTATGTTTGAACCATTCCTGTGACACTAGTTACAGAGTCCGATGCTTCACTTCAGGTTTACTGTATCTCTTGGACCTTATTATTGACGATGAATCACAGAAAATGCATCGGAATTAAATACAAAAGGCACAATGCCGACTTAAGGACAAGAAGACTGAATCTTCTTACAGTCTATATTTTGAACCATTCCAGTGACACTAGTTATAGATTTCGATGCTTCACTTCAGGTTTACGGTATTCCTTGGACCTTCTTATTGACGATGAAACACGGAAATTGCATCGGAATTAAATACAAAACGCACAATGCCGACTTAAGTACAAGAAGACTGTCTCTTCTTACTGTCTATGTTTGAACCATTCCTGTGACACTAGTTATAGATTCCGATGCTTCACTTCAGGTTTACTGTATCCCTCTGACCTTTTTATTGACGATGAAACACAGAAATTGCATCGGAATTAAATACAAAAGGCACAATGCCGACTTAAGTACAAGAAGACTGACTCTTCTTACTGTCTATGTTTGGACTATTCCTGTGACACTAGTTATAGAGTCCGATGCTTCACTTCAGGTTTACTGTATCTCTTGGACCTTCTTATTGACAATGAAACACTGAAATTGCATCGGAAGTAAATACAAATTGCACAATGCCGACTTAAGTACAAGAAAACTGACTCTTCTTACTGTCTATGTTTTGAACCATCACTGTGACACTAGTTATAGATTCCGATGCTTCACTTCAGGTTTACTGTATCCCTCTGACCTTTTTATTGACGATGAAACACAGAAAATGCATCGGAATTAAATACAAAAGGAACAATGCCGACATAAGTACAAGAAGACTGACTCTTCTTACTGTCTATCTTTTTAACAATTTCTGTGACACTAGTTATAGATTCCAATGCTTCACTGCGGGTTTACTGTATCCCACTGACCATCTTATTGACGATGAAACACGGAAATTGCATCGGAATTAAATACAAAAGGCACAATGCCGACTTAAGTACAAGAAAACTGTCTCTTCTTACTGTCTATGTTTGAACCATTCCTGTGACACTAGTTATAGATTCCGATGCTTCACTTCAGGTTAACTGTATCCCTCTGACCTTCTTATTGACGATGAAACGCAGAAATTGCATCGGAATTAAATAGAAAAGGCACAATGCCGACTTAAGTACCAGAAGACTGACTCTTCTTACTGATAATAGTTTGAACCATTCCAGTGACAATAGTTATAGATTCCGATGCTTCACTTCAGGTTTACTGTATCCCTTGGACCTTGTTATTGACGGTGAAACACAGAAATAGCATTGGAATTAAATACAAAAGGCAAAATGCCAACTTTAGTCCACGAAGACTGACTCTTCTTACTGTCTATGTTTTGAACCATTCCTGTGACACTAGTTATAGATTCCGATGCTTCACTTCAGGTTTACTGTATCCCTCTGACCTTCTTATTGACGATGAAACACAGAAATTGCATCGGAATTAAATAGAAAACTCACAATGCCGACTTAAGTGCAAGAAGACTGACTCTTCTTACTGTCTATGTTTTGAACCATTCCTGTGACACTAGTTATAGATTCCGATGCTTCACTCCAGGTTTACTGTATCCCTTGGACCTTCTTATTGACGATGAAACACAGAAATTGCATCGGAATTAAATAGAAAAGGCACAATGCCGACTTAAGTACAAGAAGACTGACTTTTCTTACTGTTTATATTTTGCACCATTCCAGTGACACTAGTTATAGATTCCGATGCTTCAGGTTTACTGAATTCCTTGGACCTTCCTATTGACGCTGAAACACAGAAATTGCATCGGAATTAAATACAAAAGGCACAATGCCGACTTAAGTACAAAAAGACTGACTCTTCCTACTGTCTATGTTTTGAACCAATTCTGTGACACAAGTTATAGAGTCCGGTGGTTTACTTCAGGTTTACTGTATCCCTTTGACCTTCTTATTGACGATGAATCACAGGAATTGCATCGGAAATAAATACTATAGGCACAATGCCGACCTAAGTACAAGAAGACTGACTCTTCTTACTGTCTATATTTTGAACCATTCCAGTGACACTAGTTATAGATTCCGATGCTTCACTTCAGGTTTACTGTATCCCTCTGACCTACTTATTGACGATGAAACACAGAAATTGCATCGAAATTAAATACAAAAGGCACAATGCCGACTTAAGTACAAGAAGACTGACTCTTCCTACTGTCTATGTTTTGAACCATTTCTGTGACACTAGTTATAGAGTCCGATGCTTCACTTCAGGTTTACTGTATCTCTTGGACCTTCTTATTGACGATGAATCACAGAAAATGCATCGGAATTAAATACAAAAGGCACAATGCCGACTTAAGTACAAGAAGACTGACTCTTCTTACTGTGTATACTTTGAACCATTCCAGTGACACTAGTTATAGATTCCGATGCTTCACTTCAGGTTTACTGTACCCCTTGGACCTTCTTTTTGACGATGAAACACCGAAATTGCATCGGAAGTAAATACACAAAGCACAATGCCGACTTAAGTACAAGAAGACTGTCTCTTCTTACTGTCTATGTTTTTAACCATCACTGTGACACTAGTTATAGATTCCCATTCTTCACTCCAGGTTTACTGTATCCCTCTGACCTTCTTATTGACGATGAAACATGGAAATTGCATCGGAATTAAATACAAAAGGCACAATGCCGACTTAAGTACAAGAAGACTGACCCTTCTTACTGTCTATGTTTGGAAAAATTCCTGTGACACTAGTTATAGTTTCCGATGCTTCACTTCAGGTTTACCGTATCCCTCTGACCTTCTTATTGACGATGAAACACGGAAATTGCATCGGAATTAAATACAAAACGCACAATGCCGACTTAAGTACAAGAAGACTGTCTCTTCTTACTGTCTATGTTTGAACCATTCCTGTGACACTAGTTATAGATTCCGATGCTTCACTTCAGGTTTACTGTATCCCTCTGACCTTCTTATTGACGATGAATCACAGAAATTGCATCGGAAATAAATAGAAAATGCACAATGCCGACATAAGTACAAGAAGACTGACTCATCTTACTGTCTATGTTTTGACCATCCCTGTGACATTAGCTATAGATTCCGATGCTTCACTCCAGGTTTACTGTATGCCTCTGACATTCTTACTGACGATGAAACACAGATATTGTATCGGAATTAAATACAAAAGTCACAATGCCGACTTAAGTATAAGAAGACTGACTCTTCTTACTGTCTATTTTTTGAACAATTCCTGTGACACTAGTTATAGATTCCGATGCTTCACTTCAGGTTTACTTTATCCCTCTGACCTTCTTATTGACGATGAAACACAGAAATTGCATCGGAATTAAATACAAAAGGCACAATGCCGACTTAAGTACAAGAAGACTGACTCTTCTTACTGTCTATGTTTGAACCATTACTGTGACACTAGTTACAGAGTCCGATGCTTCACTTCCGGTTTACTGTATCTCTTTGACCTTATTATTGACGATGAATCACAGAAAATGCATCGGAATTAAATACAAAAGGCACAACGCCGACTTAAGAACAAGAAGACTGAATCTTCTTACTGTCTATATTTTGAACCATTCCAGTGACACTAGTTATAGATTCCGATGCTTCACTTCAGGTTTACGGTATTCCTTGGACCTTCTTATTGACGATGAAACACAGAAATTGCATCGGAATTAAATACAAATGGCACAATGCCGACTTAAGTACAATTAGACTGACTTTTCTTACTATGTTTTGAACCATTCCTGTGACACTAGTTATAGATTCCGATGCTTCACTTCAGGTTTACTGTATACCTTGTACCTTCTTATTGACAATGAAACACAGAAATTGCATCGGAATTAATGCAAAAGGCACAATGCCGACTTAAGTACAAGAAGACAGACTCTTCCCACTGTCTATGCATCGAACCATTCCGGTGACACTAGTTTTGGATTCCGATGCTTCACCTCAGGTTTACTGTATCCCTCTGACCTTCTTATTGACAATGAAACACAGAAATTGCATCGGAATTAAATACAAAAGGCACAATGCCGACTTAAGTACAAGAAGACTGACTCTTCCTACTGTCTATGCTTTGAACCATTCCTGTGACACTAGTTATAGATTCCGATGCTTCACTTCAGCTTTACTGTATCCCTCTGACCTCATTGCCGATGAAACACAGAAATTGCATCGGAATTAAATACAAAAGGCACAATGCCGACTTCAGTACAAGTAGAATGACTCTTCTTACTGTCTATGTTTGAACCATTCCTGTGACACATGTTATAGAGTCCGATGCTTCACTTCAGGTTTACTGTATCTCTTGGACCTTCTTATTGACGATGAATCACAGAAATTGCATCGGTATTAAATACAAAAGGCACAATGCCGACTTAAGTACAAGAAGACTGACTCTTCTTACTGTCTATATTTTGAACCATTCCAGTGACACTAGTTATAGATTCCGATGCTTCACTTCAGGTTTACTGTACCCCTTGGACCTTCTTATTGACGATGAAACACAGATATTACATCGGAAGTAAATACAAGAAGCACAATGCCGACTTAAGTACAAGAAGACTGACTCTTCTTACCGTCTATGTTTTGAACCATCACTGTGACACTAGTTATAGATTGCGATGCTTCACTCATGGTTTACTTTATCCCTTGGACCTTCTTATTGCCGATGAAACAAAGAAATTGCATCGGAATGAAATAGAAAAGGCACAATGCTGACTTAAGTACAAGAAGACTGACTCTTATTACTGATAATAGTTTGAACCATTCCTGTGACAATAGTTATAGATTCCGATGCTTCGCTTTAAATTTACTGTATCCCTTCGACCTTGGTATTGACGGTGAAACACTGAGATAGCATTGGAATTAAATACAAAAGACACAATGCCGACTTAAATCCAAGAGGACTGACTCTTCTTACTGTCCATTTTTTGAACAATTCCTATGACACTAGTTATAGATTCCGATGCTTCACTCCAGGGTTACTGTATCCCTTGGACCTTCTTATAGACGATGAAACACAGAAATTGCATCGGAATTAAATACAAAAGGCACAATGCCGACTTAAGGACAAGAAGACTGACTCTTCTTACTGACTTTGTTTTGAACCAATCCTGTGACACTAGGTACAGATTCCGATGCTTGACTTCAGTTTTAGTCTATCCCTTGGACCATCTTATTGACGATGAAACACAGAAATTGCATCGGAATTAAATAGAAAACGCACAATGTCGACTTAAGTACAAGAAGACTGACTCTTCTTACTGTCTATGTTTGAACCATTCCTGTGACACTAGTTACAGAGTCCGATGCTTCACTTCCGGTTTACTGTATCTCTTTGACCTTATTATTGACGATGAATCACAGAAAATGCATCGGAATTAAATACAAAAGGCACAACGCCGACTTAAGAACAAGAAGACTGACTCTTCCTACTGTCTATGTTTTGAACCATTTCTGTGACACTAGTGATAGAGTCCGATGCTTCACTTGAGGTTTACTGTATCTCTTGGACCATCTTATTGACGATGAATCACAGAAATTGCATCGGAATTAAATACAAAAGGCACAATGCCGACTTAAGTACAAGAAGACTGACTCTTCTTACTGTCTATATTTTGAACCATTCCAGTGACACTAGTTATAGATTCCGATGCTTAACTTCAGGTTTACTGTACCCCTTGGACCTTCTTATTGACGATGAAACACATAAATTGCATCGGAAGTAAATACAAAAAGCACAATGCCGACTTAAGTACAAGAAGACTGACTCTTCTTACTGTCTATGATTTGAACCATCACTGTGACACTAGTTATAGATTCCGATTCTTCGCTCCAGGTTTACTGTATCCCTCTGACCTTCTTATTGACGATGAAACACAGAAATTGCATCGGAATTAAATACAAAAGGCACAATGCCGACTTAAGTACAAGAAGGCTGACTCTTCTTACTGTCTATTTTTGAACAATTCATGTGACACTAGTTATAGATTCCGATGCTTCACATCAGGTTTACTGTACCCCTCTGACCTTCTTATTGACGATGAAACACGGAAATTGCATCGGAATTAAATACAAAAGGCACAATGCCGACTTAAGTACACGAAGACTGTCTCTTCTTACTGTCTATGTTCGAACCATTCCTGTGACACTAGTTATAGATTCCGATGCTTCACTTCAGGTTTACTGTATCCCTCTGACCTTCTTATTGACGATAAAACACAGAAATTGCATCTGAATTAAATAGAAAAGTCACAATGCCGACATAAGTGCAAGAAGACTGACTCATCTTACTGTCTATGATTTGAACCATCCCTGTGACATTAGTTATAGATTCCGATGCTTCACTCCAGGTTTACTGTATCCCTCTGACCTTCTTACTGACGATGAATCACAGAAATTGGATGGGAATTACATACAAAAGGCACAATGCCGACTTAAGTACAAGAAGACTAACTCTTCTTACTGTCTATGTTTGAACAATTCCTGTGACACTAGTTATAGATTCCGATGCTTCACTTCAGGTTTACTGTATCCCTCTGACCTTATTATTGACGATGAAACACAGAAATTGCATCGGAATTAAATACAAAAGGCACAATGCCGACTTAAGTACAAGAAGACTGACTCTTTTTACTGTCTATGTTTGAACCATTCCTGTGACACTAGTTATAGAGTCCGATGCTTCACTTCAGGTTTACTGTATCTCTTGAACCTTCTCATTGACGATGAATCACAGAAATTGCATCGGAACTATATACATAAAGCACGATGCCGACTTAGGTACAAGAAGACTGACTCTTCTTACTGTCTATGTTTGAACCATCCCTGTGACATTAGTTATAGATTCCGATGCTTCACTCCAGGTTTACTGTATCCCTCTGACCTTCTTATTGACGATGAAACACAGAAATTGCATCGGAACTAAATACAAAAGGAACAATGCCGACTTAAGTACAAGAAGACTTACTCTTCTTACTGTCTATTTTTTTTAAAATTCCTCTGACACTAGTTATAGATCCCGATGCTTCACTTCAGGTTTACTGTATCCCTCTGACCTTCTTATTGACGATGAAACACGGAAATTGCATCGGAATTAAATACAAAAGGCACAATGCCGACTTAAGTACAAGAAGACTGTCTCTTCTTACTGTCTATGTTTGAACCATTCCTGTGACATTAGTTATAGATTCCGATGCTTCACTTCAGGTTTACTGTATCCCTTGGACCTTCTTATTGACGATGAAACACAGAAATTGCATCGGAATTAAATACAAAAGGCACAATGCCGACCTCAAAGCTTAAAGACCGATTCTTCTTACTGACTGTGATTTTAACCATTCCTGTGACACTAGTTATGGATTCCGATGCTTCACTTTAGGTTTACTGTATCCCTTGTACCTTCTTATTGGCGATGACACACAGAAATTGCATCGGAATAAAATACAAAAATCAAAATGCCGACTTTAGTACACGAAGACTGACTCTTCTAACTGTCAATGTTTGAAACCATTCCTGTGACACTAGTTATAGATTCCGATGCTACACTCAAGGTTTACTGTATCCCTTGGAGCTTTTTATTGACGATGAAACACAGAAATTGCATCGGAATTAAATACAAATGGCAAAATGCCGACTTAAGTACAAGAAGACATACCCTTCTTACTGGCTATGTTTTGAACCATTCCTGTGACACTAGTTATAGATTCCGATGCTTCACTTCTGGTTTACTGTATCCCTCTGACCTTCTTATTGACGATGAAACACAAAAATTGCATCGGAATTAAATAGAAAAGGCACAATGTCGACTTAAGTACAAGAAGACTGACTCTTCTTACTGTCTATGTTTTGAACCATTCCTGTGACACTAGTTATAGATTCCGATGTTTCATTCCAGGTTTACTGTATCCCTTGGACATTCTTATTAACGATGAAATACAGAAATTGCATCGGAATTAAATACAAAGGGCACAATGCCGACTTAAGTACAAGAAGACTGACACTTCCTACTGTCTACGTTTTGGACCAATTCTGTGACACTAGTTATAGAGTCCGATGCTTCACTTCAGGTTTACTTTATACCTTGGACCATCTTATTGACGATGAAACACAGAAATTGCATCGGAATTAAATACAAAAGGCACAATGCCGACTTAAGTACAAGAAGACTGACTCTTCCTACTGTCTATGTTTTGAACCATTCCTGTGACACTAGTTTTGGATTCCGATGCTTCACCTCAGGTTTACTGTATCCCTCTGACCTTCTTATTGACGATGAAACACAGAAATTGCATCGGAATTAAACACAAAAGTCACAATGCCGACTTAAGTACAAGAAGACTGAGTCTTCTTACTGTCTATGCTGTGAACCATTCCTGTGACACTAGTTATAGATTCCGATGCTTCACTTCAGGTTTACTGTATCACTTGGACCTTCTTATTGAAGATGAATCACAGGAATTCCATCGGAATTAAATACAAAAGGCACAATGCCGACTTAAGTACAAGAAGACTGACTCTTCTTACTGTCTATGGTTTGAACCAATACTGTGACACTAGTTATAGATTCCGATGCTTCACTTCAGGTTCATTGTATTCTTTGGACCTTCTTATTGACGATGAAACACAGAAACTGCATCGGAATTAAATACAAAAGGCACAATGCCGACTTAAGTACAAGTAGACATACTCTTCTTACTGACTATGGTTTGAACCATTCCTGTTACACTAGTTATAGATTCCGATGCTTCACTTCAGGTTTACCGTGTCCCTCTGACCTTCTTATTGACGATGAAACACACAAATTGCATCGGAATTAAATAGAAAAGGCACAATGTCGACTTAAGTACAAGAAGACTGACTCTTCTTACTGTCTATGTTTTGAACCATTCCTGTGACACTAGTTATAGATTCCGATGCTTCATTCCAGGTTTACTGTATCCCTTGGACCTTCTTATTGACGATGAAACACAGAAATTGCATCGGAATTAAATACAAAGGGCACAATGCCGACTTAAGTACAAGAAGACCGACTCTTCCTACTGTCTACGTTTTGAACCAATTCTGAGACACTAGTTATAGAGTCCGATGCTTCACTTCAGGTTTACTTTATACCTTGGACCATCTTATTGACGATGAAACACAGAAATTGCATCGGAATTAAATACAAAAGGCACAATGCCGACTTAAGTACAAGAAGACTGACTCTTCTTACTGTCTATGTTTGAACCATTCCTGTGACACTAGTTATAGAGTCAGATGCTTCGCTTCAGGTTTACTGTATCTCTTGAACCTTCTTATTGACGATGAATCACAGAAATTGCATCGGAATTAAATACAAAAGGCACAATGCCGACTTAAGTACAAGAAGACTGACTCTTCTTACTGTCTATACTTTGAACCATTCCAGCGACACTAGTTATAGATTCCGATGCTTCACTTCAGGTTTACTGTACCCCTAGGACCTTCTTATTGACGATGAAACACAGAAATGGCATCGGAAGTAGATACAAAAAGCACAATGCCGACTTAGGTACAAGAAGACTGACTCTTCTTACTGTCTATGTTTCGAACCATCCCTGTGACATTAGTTATAAATTCCGATGCTTCACTCCAGGTTTACTGTATCCCTCTGACCTTCTTATTGACGATGAAACACAGAAATTGCATCGGAACTAAAAACAAAAGGCACAATGCCGACTTAAGTACAAGAAGACTTACTCTTCTTACTGTCTATTTTTTGAACAATTCCTGTGACACTAGTTATAGATTCCGATGCTTCACTTCAGGTTTACTGTATCCCTCTGACCTTCTTATTGACGATGAAACACGGAAATTGCATCGGAATTAAATACAAAAGGCACAATGCCGACTTAAGTACATGAAGACTGTCTCTTCTTACTGTCTATGTTTGAACCATTCCTGTGACACTAGTTATAGAATCCGATGCTTCACTTCAGGTTTACTGTATCCCTTGGACCTTCTTATTGACGATGACACACAGAAATTGCATCGGAATTAAATACAAAAGGCACAATGCCGACTTCAGTGCTTAAAGACCGACTCTTCTTACTGACAATGATTTTAACCATTCCTGTGACACTAGTTATGGATTCCGATGCTTCACTTCAGGTTTACTGTATCACTTGGACATTCTTATTGGCGATGAAACACAGAAATTGCATCGGAATAAAATACAAAAGGCAAAATGCCGACTTAAGTACACGAAGACTGACTCTTCTTACTGTCAATGTTTTGAACCATTCCTGTGACACTAGTTATAGATTCCGATGCTACACTCCAGGTTTACTGTATCCCCTGGACCTTTTTATTGACGATGAAACACAGAAATTGCATCGGAATTAAATACAAAAGGCAAAATGCCGACTTAAGTACAAGAAGACATACTCTTCATACTGGCTATGTTTTGAACCATTCCAGCGACACTAGTTATAGATTCCGATGCTTCACTTCAGGTTTACTGTACCCCTAGGACCTTCTTATTGACGATGAAACACAGAAATGGCATCGGAAGTAAATACAAAAAGCACAATGCCGACTTAGGTACAAGAAGACTGACTCTTCTTACTGTCTATGTTTCGAACCATCCCTGTGACATTAGTTATAAATTCCGATGCTTCACTCCAGGTTTACTGTATCCCTCTGACCTTCTTATTGACGATGAAACACAGAAATTGCATCGGAATTAAATACAAAGGGCATAATGCCGACCTAAGTACAAGAAGACTGACTCTTCCTACTGTCTACGTTTTGAACCAATTCTGTGACACTAGTTATAGAGTCCGATGCTTCACTTCAGGATTACTGTATCACTTGGACCTTCTTATTGAAGATGAATCACAGAAATTCCATCGGAATTAAATACAAAAGGCACAATGCCGACTAAAGTACAAGAAGACTGACTCTTCTTACTGTCTATGGTTTGAACCAATACTGTGACACTAGTTATAGATTCCGATGCTTCACTTCAGGTTTATTGTATTCCTTGGACCTTCTTATTGACGATGAAACACAGAAATTGCATCGGAATTAAATACAAAAGGCACAATGCCGACTTCAGTGCTTAAAGACCGACTCTTCTTACTGACAATGATTTTAACCATTCCTGTGACACTAGTTATGGATTCCGATGCTTCACTTCAGGTTTACTGTATCCCTTGGACATTCTTATTGGCGATGAAACACAGAAATTGCATCGGAATAAAATACAAAAGGCAAAATGCCGACTTAGGTACACGAGGACTGACTCTCCTTACTGTCAATGTTTTGAACCATTCCTGTGACACTAGTTATAGATTCCGATGCTACACTCCAGGTTTACTGTATCCCTTGGACCTTTTTATTGACGATGAAACACAGAAATTGCATCGGAATTAAATACAAAAGGCAAAATGCCGACTTAAGTACAAGAAGACATACTCTTCTTACTGGCTATGTTTTGAAACATTCCTGTGACACTATATATAGTTTCCGATGCTTCACTTCAGGTTTACTGTATCCCTCTGAGCTTCTTATTGACGATGAAACACAGAAATTGCATCGGAATTAAATAGAAAAGGCACAATGTCGACTTAAGTACAAGAAGACTGACTCTTCTTACTGTCTATGTTTTGAACCATTCCTGTGACACTAGTTATAGATTCCGATGTTTCATTTCAGGTTTACTGTATCCCTTGGACATTCTTATTGACGATGAATTTCAGAAATTGCATCGGAATTAAATACAAAGGGCACAATGACGACTTAAGTACAAGAAGACTGACTCTTCCAACTGTCTACGTTTTGAACCAATTCTGTGACACTAGTTATAGAGTCCGATGCTTCACTTCAGGTTTACTTTATACCTTGGACCATCTTATTGACGATGAAACACAGAAATTGTATCGGATTTAAATACAAAAGGCACAATGCCGACTTAAGTACAAGAAGAATGACTCTTCCTATGTCTATGCTTTGAACCATTCGTGTGACACTAGTTTTGGATTCCGATGCTTCACTTCAGGATTACTGTATCCCTCTGACCTTCTTATTGACGATGAAACACAGAAATTGCATCGGAATTAAATACAAAAGTCACAATGCCGACTTAAGTACAAGAGGACTGACTCTTCTTACTGTCTATGCTTTGAACCATTCCTGTGACACCAGTTATAGGTTCCGATGCTTCACTCCAGGTTTACTGTATCCCTTGGACCTTCTTGTTGACGATGAAACACAGAAATTGCATCGGAATTAAATACGATAGGCACAATGGCGACTTAAGTACAAGAAGACTGACTCTTCTTACTGTCTATGTTTGTACCATTCCTGTGACACTAGTTATAGATTCCGATACTTCAGGTTTACTGTATCCCTCTGACCTTATTATTGACGGTGAAACACAGAAATTGCATCGGAATTAAATACAAAAGGCACAATGCCGACCTAAGTACAACAAGACTGACTCTTCCTACTGTCTATGTTTTGAACCATTCCTGTGACACTAGTTGTGGATTCCGATGCTTCACTTCAGGTTTACTGTATCCCTCTGACCTTCTTAATGACGATGAAACACGTAAATTGCATCGGAATTAAATACAAAAGGCACAATGCCGACTTAAGTACAAGACTGACTCTTCCTACTGTCTATGTTTTGAACCATTCCTGTGACACTAGTTATAGATTCCGATGCTTCACTTCATGTTTACTGTATCCCTCTGACCTTATTACCGATGAAACACAGACATTTCATCGGATTTAAATACACAAGGCGCAATGCCGACCTAAAGAAAAGAAGACTGACTCTTCTTACTGACTGTGTTTTGAACCATTCCTGTGAAACTACTTATAGATTCCGATGCTTCACTTCTGGTTTACTGTATACCTCTGACCTTCTTATTGACGATGAAACATGGAAATTGCATCGGAATTAAATACAAAGGGCACAATGCCGACCTAAGTACAAGAAGACTGACTCTTCCCACTGTCTACATTTAGAACCAATTCTGTGACACTAGTTATAGAGTCCGATGCTTCACTTCAGGTTTACTGTATCACTTGGACCTTCTTATTGAAGATGAATCACAGAAATTGCATCGGAATTAAATACAAAAGGCACTATGCAGACTTAAGGACAAGAAGACTGACTCTTCTTACTGACTATGTTTTGAACCATTCCTGTGACTCTAGTTATAGATTCCGATGCTTCACTTCAGGTTTACTGTATCCCTCTGACCTTACTGACGATGAAAGACAGAAATTGCATCGGAATTAAATACAAAAGGCACAATGCCGACTTAAGTGCAAGAAGACTGACTCTTCTTACTGTCTATGTTTTGAACCAATACTGTGACACTAGTTATAGATTCCGATGCTTCACTTCAGGTTTACTGTATTCCTTGGACCTTCTTATTGACCATGAAACACAGAAATTGCATCGGAATTAAATACAAAAGGCACATTGCCTACATAAGTACAAGAAGACTGACTCTTCTTACTGTCTATGTTTTGAACCAAAACTGTGACACTAGTTATAGGTTCCGATGCTTCACTCCAGGTTTACTGTATCCCTTGGAACTTCTTGTTGACGATGAAACACAGAAATCGCATCGGAATTACATACAAAAGGCACAATGCCGACTTAAGGACAAGAAGACTGACTCTTCTTACTGACTATGTTTTGAACCATTCCTGTGACACTAGTCATAGATTCCGATGCTTCGCTTCAGGTTTAGTGTATCCCTCTGCCCTTCTTATTGACGATGAAACACAGAAATTGCATGTTAATTTAAAACAAAAGTCACAATGCCGACTTAAGTACAAGAAGACTGACTCTTCTTACTGTCTATGTTTGTACCAGTCCTGTGACACTAGTTATAGATTCAGATGCTTCAAGTTTACTGTATTCCTCTGACCTTCTTATTGACGGTGAAACACAGAAATTGCATCGGAATTAAATACAAAAGGCACAATGCCGACCTAAGTACAACAAGACTGACTCTTCCTACTGTCTATGTTTTGAACCATTGCTGTGACACTAGTTGTGGATTCCGATGCTTCACTTCAGGTTTACTGTATCCCTCTGACCTTCTTAATGACGATGAAACACATAAATTGCATCGGAATTAAATACAAAAGGCACAATGCCGACTTAAGTACAAGAAGGCTGACTCTTCCTACTGTCTATGTTTTGAACCATTCCTGTGACACTAGTTATAGATTCCAGTGCTTCACTTCAGGTTTACTGTATCCCTCTGACCTTATTGCCGATAAAACACAGACATTTCATCGGTTTTAAATACAAAAGGCGCAATGCCAACCTAAGGTAAAGAAGACTGACTCTTCTCACTGACTATGTTTTGAACCATTCCTGTGAAACAAGTTATAGATTCCGATGCTTCACTTCAGGTTTACTGTATACCTCTGACCTTCTTGTTGACGATGAAACACAGAAATTGCATCGGAGTTAAATACAAAAGGCACAATGCCGACTTAAGTACAAGAAGAGTGACTCTTCCTACTGTCTATGTTTTGAACCATTTGTGTGACACTAATTATAGAGTCCGATGCTTCACTTCAGGTTTACTGTATCCCTTGGACCGTCTTATTGACGATGAATCACATAAATTGCATCGGAATTAAACACAAAAGGCACAATGATGACTTAAGTACAAGAAGACTGACTCATTTTACTGTCTATATTTTGAACCATTCCAGTGACACTAGTAATAGATTCCGATGCTTCACTTCAGGTTTACTGTATCATTTGGACCTTCTTATTGACGATGAAAGACAGAAATTGCATCGGAATTAAATACAAAAGGCACAATGCCGACTTAAGTACAAGAAGACTTATTCTTCTTACTCTCTATGTTTTGAACCATTACTGTGACACCAGTTATAGATTGCGATGCTTCACTCCAGGTTTACTGTACCCTCTGACCTTCTTATTGACGATGAAACACAGAAATTGCATCAGAATTGAATACAAAAGGCACAATTGCGACTAAAGTACAAGAAGACTGACTCTTCTTACTGTCTATGTTTGAACCACTATTGTGACACTAGTTATAGATTCCGATGCTTCACTTCAGTTTTACCGTATCCCTTGTACCGTCTTATTGACGATGAAACACAGAAAATGCATCGGAATTAAATACAAAGGGCACAAAGCCGACTTAAGTACATGAAGACCGACTCTTCTTACTGTCAATGTCTTTAACCATTCTCTGTGACACTAGTTATAGATTCCGATGCTACACTCCAGGTTTACTGTATCCCTTGGACCTTCTTATTGACGATGAAACACAGAAATAGCATCGGATTTAAATACAAAAGCACAATGCCGACTTAAGGGCAAGAAGACTGACTCTTCTTACTGACTATGCTTTGAACCATTCTTGTGACACTAGTTATAGATTACGATGCTTCACTTCAGGTTTACTGTATACCTTGGAAGTTCTTATTGACGATGAAACACAGAAATTGCATCGGAATTAAATACAAAAGGCACAATGCCGACTTATGTACAAGAAGACTGACTCTTCCTACTGTCTATGTTTTGATCCATTCCTGTGACATTAGTTTTAGATTCCGATTCTTTACTTCAGGTTTACTGTATCCCTCTGACCTTCTTCTTGACCATGAAACACAGAAAATGCATAGGAACACTAGAACACTAGTTATAGATTCCGATGCTTCAGGTTTACTGAATTCCTTGGACCTTCCTATTGACGCTGAAACACAGATATTGCATCGGAATTAAATACAAAAGGCACAATGCCGACTTAAGTACAAAAAGACTGACTCTTCCTACTGTCTAGGTTTTGAACCAATTCTCTGACACTAGTTATAGAGTCCGGTGGTTTACTTCAGGTTTACTGTATCCCTTGGACCTTCTTATTGACGATGAATCACAGGAAGTGCATCGGAAATAAATACAAAAGGCACAATGCTGACCTAAGTACAAGAAGACTGACTCTTCTTACTGTCTATATTTTGAACCATTCCAGTGACACTAGTTATAGATTCCTATGCTTCACTTCAGGTTTACTGTATCCCTCTGACCTTCTTATTGACGATGAAATACAGAAATTGCATCGGAATTAAATACAAAAGGCAGAATGCCGACTTATGTACATGAAGGCTGACTCTTCCTACTGTCTATGTTTTGAACCATTTCTGTGACACTAGTTATAGAGTCCGATGCTTCACTTCAGGTTTACTGTATCTCTTGGACCTCATTATTGACGATGAATCACAGAAAATGCATCGGAATTAAATACAAAAGGCACAATGCCGACTTAAGTACAAGAAAACTGACTCTTCTTACTGTGTATATTTTGAACCATTCCAGTGACACTAGTTATAGATTCCGATGCTTCACTTCAGGTTTACTGTACCCCTTGGACCTTCTTATTGACGATGAAACACCGAAATTGCATCGGAAGTAAATACACAAAGCACAATGCCGACTTAAGTACAAGAAGACTGACTCTTCTTACTGTCTATATTTTGAACCATTCCAGTGACACTAGTTATAGATTCCGATGCTTCACTTCAGGTTTACTGTACCCCTTGGACCTTCTTATTGACGATGAAACACACATATTGCATCGGAAGTAAATACAAAAAGCACAATGCCGACTTAAGTACAAGAAGACTGACTCTTCTTACTGTCTACGTTTTGAACCATCACTGTGACACTAGTTATAGATTGCGATGCTTCACTCCTGGTTTACTTTATCCCTTGGACCTTCTTATTGCCGATGAAACAAAGAAATTGCATCGGAATGAAATAGAAAAGGCACAATGCCGACTTAAGTACAAGAAGGCTGACTCTTATTACTGATAATAGTTTCAACCATTCCTGTGACAATAGTTATAGATTCCGATGCTTCACTTTAAATTTACTGTATCCCTTCGACCTTGGTATTGACGGTGAAACACAGAGATAGCATTGGAATTAAATACAAAAGGCACAATGCCGACTTAAATACAAGAGGACTGACTCTTCTTACTGTCCATTTTTTGAACAATTCCTATGACACTAGTTATAGATTCCGATGCTTCACTCCAGGGTTACTGTATCCCTTGGACCTTCTTATAGACGATGAAACACAGAAATTGCATCGGAAGTAAATACAAAAAGCACAATGCCGACTTAAGTACAAGAAGACTGACTCTTCTTACTGTCTATGTTTTGAACCATCACTGTGACACTAGTTATAGATTCCGATGCTTGACTTCAGTTTTAGTGTATCCCTTGGACCATGTTATTGACGATGAAACACAGAAATTGCATCGGAATTAAATAGAAAAGGCACAAATCCGACTTATGTACAAGAAGACTGACTCTTCCTACTGTCTATGTTTTGAACCATTTCTGTGACACTAGTTATAGATTCCGATGCTTCACTTCAGGTTTACTGTACCCCTTGGACCTTCCTATTGACGATGAAACACAGAAATTGCATCGGAAGTAAATACAAAATGCACAATGCCGACTTAAGTACAAGAAGACTGACTCTTCTTACTGTCTATGTTTTGAACCATCGCTGTGACACTAGTTATAGTTTCCGATTCTTCGCTCGATGTTTACTGTATCCCTCTGACCTTCTTATTGACGATGAAACACTGAAATTGCATCGGAATTAAATACAAAAGGCACAATGCCGACTTAAGTACAAGAAGGCTGACTCTTCTTACTGTCTATCTTTGAACAATTCCTGTGACACTAGTTATAGATTCCGATGCTTCACTTCAGGTTTACTGTACCCCTCTGACCTTCTTATTGACGATGAAACACGGAAATTGCATCGGAATTAAATACAAAAGGCACAATGCCGACTTAAGTACACGAAGACTGTCTCTTCTTACTGTCTATGTTTGAACCATTCCTGTGACACTAGTTATAGATTCCGATGCTTCACTTCAGGTTTACTGTATCCCTCTGACCTTCTTATTGACGATGAAACACAGAAATTGCATCTGAATTAAATAGAAAAGTCACAATGCCGACATAAGTACAAGAAGACTGACTCATCTTACTGTCTATGATTTGAACCATCCCTGTGACATTAGTTATAGATTCCGATGGTCCACTCCATGTTTACTGTATCCCTCTGACCTTCTTACTGACGATGAAACACAGAAATTGCATGGGAATTAAATACAAAAGGCACAATGCCGACTTAAGTACAAGAAGACTGACTCTTCTTACTGTCTATGTTTGAACCATCCCTGTGACATTAGTTATAGATTCCGATGCTTCACTCCAGGTTGACTGTATCCCTCTGACCTTCTTATTGACGATGAAACACAGAAATTGCATCGGAACTAAATACAAAAGGAACAATGCCGACTTAAGTACAAGAAGACTTACTCTTCTTACTGTCTATTTTTTGAACCAATCCTATGACACTAGTTATAGATTCCGATGCTACACTCAAGGTTTACTGTATCCCTTTCACCTTTTTATTGACGAAGAAACACAGAAATTGCATCGGAATTAAATACAAAAGGCAAAATGCCGACTTAAGTACAAGAAGACATACTCTTCTTACTGGCTAAGTTTTGAACCATTCCTGTGACACTAGTTATAGATTCCCATGCTTCACTTCAGGTTTACTGTATCCCTCTGACCTTCTTATTGACGATGAAACACAAAAATTGCATCGGAATTAAATAGAAAAGGCACAATGTCCACTTAAGTACAAGAAGACTGACTCTTCTTACTGTCTATGTTTTGAACCATTCCTGTGACACTAGTTACAGATTCCAATGTTTCATTCCAGGTTTACTGCATCCCTTGGACATTCTTATTGACGATGAAATACAGAAATTGCATCGGAATTAAATACAAAGGGCACAATGCCGACTTAAGTACAAGAAGACTGACTCTTCCTACTGTCTACGTTTTGAACCAATTCTGTGACACTAGTTATAGAGTCCGATGCTTCACTTCAGGTTTACTTTATACCTTGGACCATCTTATTGACGATGAAACACAGAAATTGCATCGGAATTAAATACAAAAGGCACAATGCCGACTTAAGTACATGAAGACTGACTCTTCCTACTGTCTATGTTTTGAACCATTCCTGTGACACTAGTTTTGGATTCCGATGCTTCACTTCAGGTTTACTGTATCCCTCTGACCTTCTTATTGACGATGAAACACAGAAATTGCATCGGAATTAAACACAAAAGTCACAATGCCGACTTAAGTACAAGAACACTGACTCTTCTTACTGTCTATGCTTTGAACCATTCCTGTGACACTAGTTATAGATTCCGATGCTTCACTTCAGGTTTACTGTATCACTTGGACCTTCTTATTGAAGATGAATCACAGAAATTCCATCGGAATTAAATACAAAAGGCACAATGCCGACTTAAGTACAAGAAGACTGACTCTTCTTACTGTCTATGGTTTGAACCAATACTGTGACACTAGTTATAGATTCCGATGCTTCACTTCAGGTTTATTGTATTCCTCGGACCTTCTTATTGACGATGAAACACAGAAATTGCATCGGAATTAAATACAAAAGGCACAATGCCGTCTTAAGTACAAGAAGACTGACTCTTCCTACTGTCTATGTTTTGAACCGTTCCTGTGACACTAGTTATAGATTCCGATGTTTCACTTGAGGTTTAGTGTATACCACTGACCATATTGCCGATGAAAAACAGAAATTGAATCGGAATTAAATACAAAAGGCACAATGCCGACTTAAGGACAAGAAGACTGACTCTTCTTACTGACTATGTTTTGAACCATTGCAGTGAATCTAGTTACATACTCCGATGATTCACTTCAGGTTTACTGCATCCCTCTGACCTTCTTATTGACGATTAAACACAGAAATTGCATTGGAATTAAATACAAAAGCAACAATGCCGACTTAAGTACAAGAAGACTGACTCTTCTTACTGTCTATGTTTTGATCCAATACTGTGACACTAGTTATAGATTCCGATGCTTCACTTCAGGTTTACTGTATTCCTAGGACCTTCTTATTGTCAATGAAACACAGAAATTGCATCGGAATTAAATAGAAAAGGCACAATGCCGACATAAGTACAAGAAGACTGACTCTTCTTACTGTCTATGTTTAGAACCAATACTGTGACACCAGTTATAGGTTCCGATGCTTCACTCCAGGTTTACTGTATCCCTTGGACCTTCTTGTTGACGATGAAACACCGAAATTGCATCGGAATTAAATACAAAAGGCACAATGCCGACTTAAGGACAAGAAAACTGAATCTTCATACTGACTATGTTTTGAACCATTCCTGTGACACTAGTCATAGATTCCGATGCTTCACTTCAGGTTTACTGTATCCCTCTGACCTTCTTATTGACGATGAAACACAGAAACTGCATATTAATTAAATACGAAAGGCACAATGCCGACTTAAGTACAGGAAGACTGACTCTTCTTACTGTCTATGTTTGTACCATTCCTGTGACACTAGTTATAGATTCTGATGCTTCAGGTTTACTGTATCCCTCTGACCTTATTATTAACGGTGAAACACAGAAATTGCATCGGAATTAAATACAAAAGGCACAATGCCGACCTAAGTACAACAAGACTGACTCTTCCTACTGTCTATGTTTTGAACCATTCCTGTGACACTAGTTGTGGATTCCGATGCTTCACTTCAGGTTTACTGTATCCCTCTGACCTTCTTAATGACGATGAAACACATAAACTGCATCGGAATTAAATACAAAAGGCACAATGACGACTTAAGGACAAGAAGACTGACTCTTCATACTGACTATGTTTTGAACCATTCCTGTGACTCTAGTTATAGATTCCGATGCTTCACTTCAGGTTTACTGTATCCCTGTGACCTTCTTACTGACGATGAAACACAGAAATTGCATCGGAATTAAATACAAAAGCCACAATGCCGACTTAAGTGCTAGAAGACTGAGTCTTCTTACTGTCTATGTTTTGAACCAATACTGTGACACTAGTTATAGATTCCGATACTTCACTTCAGGTTTACTGTATTCCTTGGACCTTCTTATTGACGATGAAACACAGAAATTGCATCGGAATTAAATACAAAAGGCACATTGCCTACATAAGTACAAGAAGACTAACTCTTCTTACTGTCTATGTTTTGAACCAATACTGTGACACAAGTTATAGATTCCGATGCTTCACTTCAGGTTTACTGTATTCCTTGGACCTTCTTATTGGCGATGAAACTCAGAAATTGCATCGGAATAAAATACAAAAGGCACATTGCCTACATAAGTACAAGAAGACTGACTCTTCTTACTGTCAATGATTTGAACCATTCCTGTGACACTAGTTATAGATTCCGATGCTACACTCCAGGTTTACTGTATCCCTTCACCCTTCCTATTGACGATGAAACACAGAAATAGCATCGGAATTAAATACAAAAGGCACAATGCCGACTTAAGTACAAGAAGACATACTCTTCTTACTGACTATGGTTTGAACCATTCCTGTTACACTAGTTATAGATTCCGATGCTTCACTTCAGGTTTACTGTATCCCTCTGACCTTCTTATTGACGATGAAACACAGAAATTGCATCGGAATTAAATAGAAAAGGCACAATGTCGACTTAAGTACAAGAAGACTGACTCTTCTTACTGTCTATGTTTTGAACCATTCCTGTGACACTAGTTATAGATTCCGATGCTTCATTCCAGGTTTACTGTATCCCTTGGACCTTCTTATTGACGATGAAACACAGAAATTGCATCGGAATTAAATACAAAGGGCACAATGCCGACTTAAGAACAAGAAGACCGACTCTTCCTACTGTCTACGTTTTGAACCAATCCTGTGACACTAGTTATAGAGTCCGATGCTTCACTTCAGGTTTACTTTATACCTTGGACCATCTTATTGACGATGAAAGACAGAAATTGCATCGGAATTAAATACAAAAGGCACAATGCCGACTTAAGTACAAGAAGACTGACTCTTCTTACTGTCTATGTTTGAACCATTCCTGTGACACTAGTTATAGAGTCAGATGCTTCGCTTCAGGTTTACTGTATCTCTTGAACCTTCTTATTGACGATGAATCACAGAAATTGCATCGGAATTAAATACAAAAGGCACAATGCCGACTTCAGTACAAGAAGACTGACTCTTCTTACTGTCTATACTTCGAACCATTCCAGTGACACTAGTTATAGATTCCGATGCTTCACTTCAGGTTTACTGTACCCCTAGGACCTTCTTATTGACGATGAAACACAGAAATTGCATCGGAAGTAAATACAAAAAGCACAATGCGGACTTAGGTACAAGAAGACTGACTCTTCTTACTGTCTATGTTTCGAACCATCCCTGTGAGATTAGTTATAAATTCCGATGCTTCACTCCAGGTTTACTGTATCCCTCTGACCTTCTTATTGACGATGAAACACAGAAATTGCATCGGAACTAAATACAAAAGGCACAATGCCGACTTAAGTACAAGAAGACTTACTCTTCTTACTGTCTATATTTTGAACAATTCCTGTGACACTAGTTATAGATTCCGATGCTTCACTTCAGGTTTACTGTATCCCTCTGACCTTCTTATTGACGATGAAACACGGAAATTGCATCGGAATTAAATACAAAAGGCACAATGCCGACTTAAGTACAAGAAGACTGTCTCTTCTTACTGTCTATGTTTGAACCATTCCTGTGACACTAGTTATAGATTCCGATGCTTCACTTCAGGTTTACTGTATCCCTTGACACTTCTTATTGACGATGAAACACAGAAATTGCATCGGAATTAAATACAAAAGGCACAATGCCGACTTCAGTATTTAAAGACCGACTCTTCTTACTGACAATGATTTTAACCATTCCTGTGACACTAGTTATGCATTCCGATGCTGCACTTCAGGTTTACTGTATCCCTTGGACATTCTTATTGGCGATGAAACACAGAAATTGCATCGGAATAAAATACAAAAGGCATAATGCCGACTTAAGTACACGAAGACTGACTCTTCTTACTGTCAATGTTTTGAACCATTCCTGTGACCCTAGTTATAGATTCCGATGCTACACTCCAGGTTTACTGTATCCCTTGGACCTTTTTATTGACGATGAAACACAGAAATTGCATCGGAATTAAATACAAAAGGCAAAATGCCGACTTAAGTACAAGAAGACATACTGTTCTTACTGGCTATGTTTGAAACATTCCTGTGACACTATTTATAGATTCCGATGCTTCACTTCAGGTTTACTGTATCCCTCTGAGCCTCTTATTGACGATGAAACACAGAAATTGCATCGGAATTAAATAGAAAAGGCACAATGTCGACTTAAGTACAAGAAGACTGACTCTTCTTACTGTCTATGTTTTGAACCATTCCTGTGACACTAGTTATAGATTCCGATGTTTCATTCCAGGTTTACTATATCCCTTGGACATTCTTATTGACGATGAATTACAGAAATTGCATCGGAATTAAATACAAAGTGCACAATGCCGACTTAAGTACAAGAAGACTGACTCTTCCTACTGTCTACGTTTTGAACCAATTCTGTGACACTAGTTATAAAGTCCGATGCTTCACTTCAGGTTTACCTTATACCTTGGACCATCTTATTGACGATGAAACACAGAAATTGCATCGGAATCAAATACAAAAGGCACAATGCCGACTTAAGTACAAGAAGAATGACTCTTCCTATGTCATTGATTTGAACCATTCCTGTGACACTAGTTTTGGATTCCGATGCTTCACTTCAGGTTTACTGTATCCCTCTGACCTTCTTATTGACGATGAAACACAGAAATTGCATCGGAATTAAATACAAAAGTCACAATGCCGACTTAAGTACAAGAAGACTGACTCTTCTTACTGTCTATGCTTTGAACCATTCCTGTGACACTAGTTATAGATTCCGATGCTTCACTTCAGGTTTACTGTTTCCCTTGGAACTTCTTATTGACGATGAAACACAGAAATTGCATCGGAATTAAATACAAAGGCCACAATGCCGACCTAAGTACAAGAAGACTGACTCTTCCTACTGTCTACGTTTTGAACCAATTTTGTGACACTAGTTATAGAGTCCGATGCTTTACTTCAGGTTTACTGTATCACTTGGACCTTCTTATTGAAGATGAATCACAGAAATTCCATCGGAATTAAATACAAAAGGCACAATGCCGACTAAAGTACAAGAAGACTGACTCTTCTTACTGTCTATGGTTTGAACCAATACTGTGACACTAGTTATAGATTCCGATGCTTCACTTCAGGTTTATTGTATTCCTTGGACCTTCTTATTGACGATGAAACACAGAAATTGCATCGGAATTAAATACAAAAGGCTCAATGCCGACTTAAGTACAAGAAGACTGACTCTTCCTACTGTCTATGTTTTGAACCATTCCTGTGACACTAGTTATAGATTCCGATGTTTCACTTGAGGTTTAGTGTATACCACTGACCTTATTGCCGATGAAAAACAGAAATTGAATCGGAATTAAATACAAAAGGCACAATGCCGACATAAGTACAAGAAGACTGACTCTTCTTACTGTCTATGTTTTGAACCAATACTGTGACACCAGTTATAGGTTCCGATGCTTCACTCCAGGTTTACTGTATCCCTTGGACCTTCTTGTTGACGATGAAACACAGAAATTGCATCGGAATTAAATACAAAAGGCACAATGCCGACTTAAGGACAAGAAGACTGAATCTTCTTACTGACTATGTTTTTAACCATTCCTGTGACACTAGTCATAGATTCCGATGCTTCACTTCAGGTTTACCGTATCCCTCTGACCTTCTTATTGACGATGAAACACAGAAATTGCATATTAATTAAATACGAAAGGCACAATGCCGACTTAAGTACAGGAAGACTGACTCTTCTTACTGTCTATGTTTGTACCATTCCTGTGACACTAGTTATAGATTCCGATGCTTCAGGTTTACTGTATCCCTCTGACCTTATTATTGACGGTGAAACACAGAAGTTGCATCTGTATTAAATACAAAAGGCACAATGCCGACCTAAGTACAACAAGACTGACTCTTCCTACTGTCTATGTTTTGAACCATTCCTGTGACACTAGTTGTGGATTCCGATGCTTCACTTCAGGTTTACTGTATGCCTCTGACCTTCTTAATGACGATGAAACACATAAACTGCATCGGAATTAAATACAAAAGGCACAATGCCGACTTAAGTACAAGAAGACTGACTCTTCCTACTGTCTATGTTTTGAACCATTCCTGTGACACTAGTGATAGATTCCGATGCTTCACTTCAGGTTTACTGTATCCCTCTGACCTTATTGCCGATGAAACACAGACATTTCATCGGATTTAAATACAAAAGGCGCAATGCCGACCTAAAGAAAAGAAGACTGACTCTTCTTACTGACTGTGTTTTGAACCATTCCTGTGAAACGACTTATAGATTCCGATGCTTCACTTCAGGTTTACTGTATACCTCTGACCTTCTTATTGACGATGAAACACAGAAATTGCATCGGAATTAAATACAAAAGCCACTATGCCGACTTAAGTGCAAGAAGACTGAGTCTTCTTACTGTCTATGTTTGAACCAATACTGTGACACTAGTTATAGATTCCGATGCTTCACTTCAGGTTTACTGTATTCCTTGGACCTTCTTATTGACCATGAAACACAAAAATTGCATCGGAATTAAATACAAAAGGCACATTGCCGACTTAAGTACAAGAAGACTGACTCTTCTTATTGTCTATGTTTTGAACCAATACTGTGACACTAGTTATAGATTCCGATGCTTCACTTCAGGTTTATTGTATTCCTTGGACCTTCTTATTGACGATGAAACACAGAAATTGCTTCGGAAGTAAATACAAAAAGCACAATGCCGACTTATGTACAAGAAGACTGACTCTTCTTACTGTCTATGTTTTGAAAAATCACTGTGACATTAGTTATAGATTCCGATTCTTCAGTCCAGGTTTATTGTATAACTCTGCCCTTCTTATTGACGATGAAACACAGAAATTGCATCGGAATTAAATAGAAAAGGCACAATGCCGACTTCAGTGCTTAAAGACCGACTCTTCTTACTGACAATGATTTTAACCATTCCTGTGACACTAGTTATGGATTCCGATGCTTCACTTCAGGTTTACTGTATTCCTTGGACCTTCTTATTGGCCATGAAACAAAGAAATTGCATCGGAATAAAATACAAAAGGCAAAATGCCGACTTAAGTACACGAAGACTGACTCTTCTTACTGTCAATGTTTTGAACCATTCCTGTGACACTAGTTATAGATTCCGATGCTACACTCCAGGTTTACTGTATCCCTCTGACCTTCTTATTGACGATGAAACACAGAAATTGCATCGGAATTGAATACAAAAGCCACAATGCCGACTTAAGTACAAGAAAACTGACTCTTCCTACTGTCTATGTTTTGAACCATTCCTGTGACACTAGTTATAGATTCCGATGTTTCACTTGAGGTTTAGTGTATACCACTGACCTTATTGCCGATGAAAAACAGAAATTGAATCGGAATTAAATACAAAAGGCACAATACCGACTTAAGGACAAGAAGACTGACTCTTCGTACTGACTATGTTTTGAACCACTGCTGTGACTCTAGTTACAGAATCCGATGCTTCACTTCAGGTTTACTGTATCCCTCTGACCTTCTTATTGACGATGAAACACAGAAATTGCATCGGAATTAAATACAAAAGCCACAATGCCGACTTAAGTACAAGAAGACTGACTCTTCTTACTGTCTATGTTTTGAACCAATACTGTGACACAAGTTATAGATTCCGATGCTTCACTTCAGGTTTACTGTATTCCTTGGACCTTCTTATTGGCGATGAAACTCAGAAATTGCATCGGAATAAAATACAAAAGGCACATTGCCTACATAAGTACAAGAAGACTGACTCCTCTTACTGTCAATGATTTGAACCATTCCTGTGACACTAGTTATAGATTCCGATGCTACACTCCAGGTTTACTGTATCCCTTCGACCTTCTTATTGACGATGAAACACAGAAATTGCATCGGAATTAAATACAAAAGGCACAATGCCGACTTAAGTACAAGAAGACATACTCTTCTTACTGACTATGGTTTGAACCATTCCTGTTACACTAGTTATAGATTCCGATGCTTCACTTCAGGTTTACTGTATCCCTCTGACCTTCTTATTGACGATGAAACACAGAAATTGCATCGGTATTAAATAGAAAAGGCACAATGTCGACTTAAGTACAAGAAGACTGACTCTTCTTACTGTCTATGTTTTGAACCATTCCTGTGACACTAGTTATAGATTCCGATGCTTCATTCCAGGTTTACTGTATCCCTTGGACCTTCTTATTGACGATGAAACACAGAAATTGCATCGGAATTAAATACAAAGGGCACAATGCCGACTTAAGTACAAGAAGACCGACTCTTCCTACTGTCTACGTTTTGAACCAATTCTGTGACACTAGTTATAGAGTCCGATGCTTCACTTCAGGTTTACTTTATACCTTGGACCATCTTATTGACGATGAAAGACAGAAATTGCATCGGAATTAAATACAAAAGGCACAATGCCGACTTAAGTACAAGAAGACTGACTCTTCTTACTGTCTATGTTTGAACCATTCCTGTGACACTAGTTATAGAGTCAGATGCTTCGCTTCAGGTTTACTGTATCTCTTGAACCTTCTTATTGACGATGAATCACAGAAATTGCATCGGAATTAAATACAAAAGGCACAATGCCGACTTAAGTACAAGAAGACTGACTATTCTTACTGTCTATACTTCGAACCATTGCAGTGACACTAGTTATAGATTCCGATGCTTCACTTCAGGTTTACTGTATCCCTCTGACCTTCTGTTTGACGATGAAAAACAGAAATTGCATCGGAAATAAATACAAAAGGCACAATGCCGACTTAAGTACAAGAAGACTGACTCTTCCTACTGTCTATGTTTTGAACCATTCCTGTGACACTAGTTTTGGATTCCGATGCTTCACTTCAGGTTTACTGTATCCCTCTGACCTTCTAATTGACGATGAAACACAGAAATTGCATCGGAATTGAATACAAAAGCCACAATGCCGACTTAAGTACAAGAAAACTGACTCTTCCTACTGTCTATGTTTTGAACCATTCCTGTGACACTAGTTATAGATTCCGATGTTTCACTTGAGGTTTAGTGTATACCACTGACCTTATTGCCGATGCAAAACAGAAATTGAATCGGAATTAAATACAAAAGGCACAATGCCGACTTAAGGACAAGAAGACTGACGCTTCGTACTGACTATGTTTTGAACCACTGCTGTGACTCTAGTTACAGATTCCGATGCTTCACTTCAGGTTTACTGTATCCCTCTGACCTTCTTATTGACGATGAAACACAGAAATTGCATCGGAATTAAATACAAAAGCCACAATGCCGACTAAAGTACAAGAAGACTGACTCTTCTTACTGTCTATGGTTTGAACCAATACTGTGACACTAGTTATAGATTCCGATGCTTCACTTCAGGTTTATTGTATTCCTTGGACCTTCTTATTGACGATGAAACACAGAAATTACATCGGAATTAAATACAAAAGGCTCAATGCCGACTTAAGTACAAGAAGACTGACTCTTCCTACTGTCTATGTTTTGAACCATTCCTGTGACACTAGTTATAGATTCCGATGTTTCACTTGAGGTTTAGTGTATACCACTGACCTTATTGACGATGAAAAACAGAAATTGAATCGGAATTAAATACAAAAGGCACAATGCCGACATAAGTACAAGAAGACTGACTCTTCTTACTGTCTATGGTTTGAACCAATACTGTGACACCAGTTATAGGTTCCGATGCTTCACTATAGGTTTACTGTATCCCTTGGACCTTCTTGTTGACGATGAAACACAGAAATTGCATCGGAATTAAATACAAAAGGCACAATGCCGACTTAAGGACAAGAAGACTGAATCTTCTTACTGACTATGTTTTTAACCATTCCTGTGACACTAGTTATAGATTCCGATGCTTCAGGTTTACTGTATCCCTCTGACCTTATTATTGACGGTGAAACACAGAAGTTGCATCTGTATTAAATACAAATGGCACAATGCCGACCTAAGTACAACAAGACTGACTCTTCCTACTGTCTATGTTTTGAACCATTCCTGTGACACTAGTTGTGGATTCCGAAGCTTCACTTCAGGTTTACTGTATGCCTCTAACCTTCTTAATGACGATGAAACACATAAACTGCATCGGAATTAAATACAAAAGGCACAATGCCGACTTAAGTACAAGAAGACTGACTCTTCCTACTGTCTATGTTTTGAACCATTCCTGTGACACTAGTGATAGATTCCGATGCTTCACTTCAGGTTTACTGTATCCCTCTGACCTTATTGCCGATGAAACACAGACATTTCATCGGATTTAAATACAAAAGGCGCAATGCCGACCTAAAGAAAAGAAGACTGACTCTTCTTACTGACTGTGTTTTGAACCATTCCTGTGAAACGACTTATAGATTCCGATGCTTCACTTCAGGTTTACTGTATACCTCTGACCTTCTTATTGACGATGAAACACAGAAATTGCATCGGAATTAAATACAAAGGGCACAAAAATCCGACCTAAGTACAAGAAGACTGACTCTTCCTACTGTCTACGTTTTCAACCAATTCTGTGACACTAGTTATAGAGTCCGATGCTTCACTTCAGGATTACTGTATCACTTGGACCTTCTTATTGAAGATGAATCACAGAAATTGCATCGGAATTAAATACAAAAGGCACAATGCCGACTTAAGGACAAGAAGACTGACTCTTCTCACTGACTATGTTTTGAACCATTCCTGTGACTCTAGTTATAGATTCCGATGCTTCACTTCAGGTTTACTGTATCCCTCTGACCTTCTTCTTGACGATGAAACACAGAAATTGCATCGGAATTAAATACAAAAGCCACAATGCCGACTTAAGTGCAAGAAGACTGAGTCTTCTTACTGTCTATGTTTGAACCAATACTGTGACACTAGTTATAGATTCCGATGCTTCACTTCAGGTTTACTGTATTCCTTGTACCTTCTTATTGACCATGAAACACAAAAATTGCATCGGAATTAAATACAAAAGGCACATTGCCTACATAAGTACAAGAGGACTGACTCTTCTTACTGTCGATGTTTTGAACCAATAGTGTGACACAAGTTATAGATTCCGATGCTTCACTTCAGGTTTATTGTATTCCTTGGACCTTCTTATTGACGATGAAACACAGAAATTGCTTCGGAAGTAAATACAAAAAGCACAATGCCGACTTATGTACAAGAAGACTGACTCTTCTTACTGTCTATGTTTTGAAAAATCACTGTGACATTAGTTATAGATTCCGATTCTTCAGTCCAGGTTTATTGTATCCCTCTGCCCTTCTTATTGACGATGAAACACAGAAATTGCATCGGAATTAAATAGAAAAGGCACAATGCCGACTTCAGTGCTTAAAGACCGACTCTTCTTACTGACAATGATTTTAACCATTCCTGTGACACTAGTTATGGATTCCGATGCTTCCCTTCAGGTTTACTGTATTCCTTGGACCTTCTTATTGGCCATGAAACAAAGAAATTGCATCGGAATAAAATACAAAAGGCAAAATGCCGACTTAAGTACACGAAGACTGACTCTTCTTACTGTCAATGTTTTGAACCATTCCTGTGACACTAGTTATAGATTCCGATGCTACACTCCAGGTTTACTGTATCCCTCTGACCTTCTTATTGACGATGAAACACAGAAATTGCTTCGGAATTGAATACAAAAGCCACAATGCCGACTTAAGTACAAGAAAACTGACTCTTCCTACTGTCTATGTTTTGAACCATTCCTGTGACACTAGTTATAGATTCCGATGTTTCACTTGAGGTTTAGTGTATACCACTGACCTTATTGCCGATGAAAAACAGAAATTGAATCGGAATTAAATACAAAAGGCACATTGCCTACATAAGTACAAGAAGACTGACTCTTCTTACTGTCAATGATTTGAACCATTCCTGTGACACTAGTTATAGATTCCGATGCTACACTTCAGGTTTACTGTATCCCTTCGACCTTCTTATTGACGATGAAACACAGAAATTGCATCGGAATTAAATACAAAAGGCACAATGCCGACTTAAGTACAAGAAGACATACTCTTCTTACTGACTATGGTTTGAACCATTCCTGTTACACTAGTTATAGATTCCGATGCTTCACTTCAGGTTTACTGTATCCCTCTGACCTTCTTATTGACGATGAAACACAGAAATTGCATCGGAATTAAATAGAAAAGGCACAATGTCGACTTAAGTACAAGAAGACTGACTCTTCTTACTGTCTATGTTTTGAACCATTCCTGTGACACTAGTTATAGATTCCGATGCTTCATTCCAGGTTTACTGTATCCCTTGGACCTTCTTATTGACGATGAAACACAGAAATTGCATCGGAATTAAATACAAAGGGCACAATGCCGACTTAAGTACAAGAAGACCGACTCTTCCTACTGTCAACGTTTTGAACCAATTCTGTGACACTAGTTATAGAGTCCGATGCTTCACTTCAGGTTTACTTTATACCTTGGACCATCTTATTGACGATGAAAGACAGAAATTGCATCGGAATTAAATACAAAAGGCACAATGCCGACTTAAGTACAAGAAGACTGACTCTTCTTACTGTCTATGTTTGAACCATTCCTGTGACACTAGTTATAGAGTCAGATGCTTCGCTTCAGGTTTACTGTATCTCTTGAACCTTCTTATTGACGATGAATCACAGAAATTGCATCGGAATTAAATACAAAAGGCACAATGCCGACTTAAGTACAAGAAGACTGACTCTTCTTACTGTCTATACTTCGAACCATTGCAGTGACACTAGTTATAGATTCCGATGCTTCACTTCAGGTTTACTGTATCCCTCTGACCTTCTGTTTGACGATGAAAAACAGAAATTGCATCGGAAATAAATACAAAAGGCACAATGCCGACTTAAGTACAAGAAGACTGACTCTTCCTACTGTCTATGTTTTGAACCATTCCTGTGACACTAGTTTTGGATTCCGATGCTTCACTTCAGGTTTACTGTATCCCTCTGACCTTCTTATTGACGATGAAACACAGAAATTGCATCGGAATTGAATACAAAAGCCACAATGCCGACTTAAGTACAAGAAAACTGACTCTTCCTACTGTCTATGTTTTGAACCATTCCTGTGACACTAGTTATAGAGTCAGATGCTTCGCTTCAGGTTTACTGTATCTCTTGAACCTTCTTATTGACGATGAATCACAGAAATTGCATCGGAATTAAATACAAAAGGCACAATGCCGACTTAAGTACAAGAAGACTGACTCTTCTTACTGTCTATACTTCGAACCATTGCAGTGACACTAGTTATAGATTCCGATGCTTCACTTCAGGTTTACTGTACCCCTAGGACCTTCTTATTGACGATGAAACACAGAAATTGCATCGGAAGTAAATACAAAAAGCACAATGCCGACTTAGGTACAAGAAGACTGACTCTTCTTACTGTCTATGTTTCGAACCATCCCTGTGAGATTAGTTATAAATTCAGATGCTTCACTCCAGGTTTACTGTATCCCTCTGACCTTCTTATTGACGATGAAACACAGAAATTGCATCGGAACTAAATACAAAAGGCACAATGCCGACTTAAGTACAAGAAGACTTACTCTTCTTACTGTCTATTTTTTGAACAATTCCTGTGACACTAGTTATAGATTCCGATGCTTCACTTCAGGTTTACTGTATCCCTCTGACCTTCTTATTGACGATCAAACACGGAAATTGCATCGGAATTAAATACAAAAGGCACAATGCCGACTTAAGTACAAGAAGACTGTCTCTTCTTACTGTCTATGTTTGAACCATTCCTGTGACACTAGTTATAGATTCCGATGCTTCACTGCAGGTTTACTGTATCCCTTGACCCTTCTTATTGACGATGAAACACAGAAATTGCATCGGAATTAAATACAAAATGCACAATGCCGACTTCAGTGCTTAAAGACCGACTCTTCATACTGACAATGATTTTAACCATTCCTGTGACACTAGTTATGGATTCCGATGCTTCACTTCAGGTTTACTGTATCCCTTGGACATTCTTATTGTCGATGAAACACAGAAATTGCATCGGAATAAAATACAAAAGGCAAAATGCCGACTTAAGTACACGAAGACTGACTCTTCTTACTGTCAATGTTTTGAACCATTCCTGTGACCCTAGTTATAGATTCCGATGCTACACTCCCGGTTTACTGTATCCCTTGGACCTTTTTATTGACGATGAAACACAGAAATTGCATCGGAATTAAATACAAAAGGCAAAATGCCGACTTAAGTACAAGAAGACATACTGTTCTTACTGGCTATGTTTGAAACATTCCTGTGACACTATTTATAGATTCCGATGCTTCACTTCAGGTTTACTGTATCCCTCTGAGCCTCTTATTGACGATGAAACACAGAAATTGCATCGGAATTAAATAGAAAAGGCACAATGTCGACTTAAGTACAAGAAGACTGACTCTTCTTACTGTCTATGTTTTGAACCATTCCTGTGACACTAGTTATAGATTCCGATGGTTCATTCCAGGTTTACTGTATCCCTTGGACATTCTTATTGACGATGAATTACAGAAATTGCATCGGAATTAAATACAAAGGGCACAATGCCGACTTAAGTAGAAGAAGACTGACTCTTCCTACTGTCTACGTTTTGAACCAATTCTGTGACACTAGTTATAGAGTCCGATGCTTCACTTCAGGTTTACCTTATACCTTGGACCATCTTATTGACGATGAAACACAGAAATTGCATCGGAATCAAATACAAAAGGCACAATGCCGACTTAAGTACAAGAAGAATGACTCTTCCTATGTCTATGTTTTGAACCATTCCTGTGACACTAGTTTTGGATTCCGATGCTTCACTTCAGGTTTACTGTATCCCTCTGACCTTCTTATTGACGATGAAACACAGAAATTGCATCGGAATTAAATACAAAAGTCACAATGCCGACTTAAGTACAAGAAGACTGACTCTTCTTACTGTCTATGCTTTGAACCATTCCTGTGACACTAGTTATAGATTCCGATGCTTCACTTCAGGTTTACTGTTTCCCTTGGAACTTCTTATTGACGATGAAACACAGAAATTGCATCGGAATTAAATACAAAGGGCACAATGCCGACCTAAGTACAACAAGACTGACTCTTCCTACTGTCTATGTTTTGAACCATTCCTATGACACTAGTTGTGGATTCCGATGCTTCACTTCAGGTTTACTGTATGCCTCTGACCTTCTTAATGACGATGAAACACATAAACTGCAACGGAATTAAATACAAAAGGCACAATGCCGACTTAAGTACAAGAAGACTGACTCTTCCTACTGTCTATGATTTGAACCATTCCTGTGACACTAGTGATAGATTCCGATGCTTCACTTCAGGTTTACTGTATCCCTCTGACCTTATTGCCGATGAAACACAGACATTTCATCGGATTTAAATACAAAAGGCGCAATGCCGACCTAAAGAAAAGAAGACTGACTCTTCTTACTGACTGTGTTTTGAACCATTCCTGTGAAACGACTTATAGCTTCCGATGCTTCACTTCAGGTTTACTGTATACCTCTGACCTTCTTATTGACGATGAAACACAGAAATTGCATCGGAATTAAATACAAAGGGCACAAAAATCCGACCTAAGTACAAGAAGACTGACTCTTCCTACTGTCTACGTTTTCAACCAATTCTGGGACACTAGTTATAGAGTCCGATGCTTCACTTCAGGATTACTGTATCACTTGGACCTTCTTATTGAAGATGAATCACAGAAATTGCATCGGAATTAAATACAAACGGCACAATGCCGACTTAAGGACAAGAAGACTGACTCTTCTCACTGACTATGTTTTGAACCATTCCTGTGACTCTAGTTATAGATTCCGATGCTTCACTTCAGGTTTACTGTATCCCTCTGACCTTCTTATTGACGATGAAACACAGAAATTGCATCGGAATTAAATACAAAAGCCACAATGCCGACTTAAGTGCAAGAAGACTGAGTCTTCTTACTGTCTATGTTTGAACCAATACTGTGACACTAGTTATAGATTCCGATGCTTCACTTCGGGTTTACTGTCTTCCTTGGACCTTCTTGTTGACCATGAAACACAAAAATTGCATCGGAATTAAATAGAAAAGGCACATTGCCTACATAAGTACAAGAGGACTGACTCTTCTTACTGTCTATGTTTTGAACCAATACTGTGACACAAGTTATAGATTCCGATGCTTCACTTCAGGTTTACTGTATCACTTGGACCTTCTTATTGAAGATGAATCACAGAAATTCCATCGGAATTAAGTACAAAAGGCACAATGCCGACTTAAGTACAAGAAGACTGACTCTTCTTACTGTCTATGTTTTGAACCAATACTGTGACACTAGTTATAGATTCCGATGCTTCACTTCAGGTTTATTGTATTCCTTGGACATTCTTATTGACGATGAAACACAGAAATTGCTTCGGAAGTAAATACAAAAAGCACAATGCCGACTTATGTACAAGAAGACTGACTCTTCTTACTGTCTATGTTTTGAAAAATCACTGTGACATTAGTTATAGATTCCGATTCTTCACTCCAGGTTTATTGTATCCCTCTGCCCTTCTTATTGACGATGAAACACAGAAATTGCATCGGAATTAAATAGAAAAGGCACAATGCCGACTTCAGTGCTTAAAGACCGACTCTTCTTACTGACAATGATTTTAACGATACCTGTGACACTAGTTATGGATTCCGATGCTTCACTTCAGGTTTACTGTATTCCTTGGACCTTCTTATTGGCCATGAAACACAGAAATTGCATCGGAATAAAATACAAAAGGCAAAATGCCGACTTAAGTACACGAAGACTGACTCTTCTTACTGTCAATGTTTTGAACCATTCCTGTGACACTAGTTATAGATTCCGATGCTACACTCCATGTTTACTGTATCCCTTGGACATTTTTATTGACGATGAAACACAGAAATTGCATCGGAATTAAATACAAAAGGCAAAATGCCGACTTAAGTACAAGAAGACATACTCTTCTTACTGGCTATGTTTTGAACCATTCCTGTGACACTAGTTATAGATTCCGATGCTTCACTTCAGGTTTACTGTATCCCTCTGACCTTCTGTTTGACGATGAAACACAGAAATTGCATCGGAATTAAATAGAAAAGGCACAAGGTCGACTTAAGTACAAGAAGACTGACTCTTCTTACTGTCTATGTTTTGAACCATTCCTGTGACACTAGTTATAGATTCCGATGCTTCACTTCAGGTTAACTGTATCCCTTCGACCTTCTTATTGACGATGAAACACAGAAATTGTATTGGAATTAAATACAAAAGGCACAATGCTGACTTAAGTACAAGAAGGCTGACTCTTCTTACTGTCTATGCTTTGAACCAATTCTGTGACACTAATTATAGATTCCGATGCTTTACTCCAGGTTTACTGTATCCCTTGGACCTTCTTGTTGACGATGAAACACAGATATTGCATCGGAATTAAATACAAAAGGCACAATGCCGACTTAAGGACAAGAAGACTGACTCTTCTTACTGACTATGTTTTGGACCATCCCTGTGACACTAGTTATAGATTCCGATGCTTCACTTCGGGTTTACTATATCCCTCTGACCTTCTTATTCACGATGAAACACAGATATTGCAACCGAATTAAATACAAAAGGCACAATGCCGACTTAAGTACAAGAAGACTGACTCTTCATACTGTCTAAGTTTGAACCATACCTGTGACACTAGTTATACATTCCGATGCTTCACTTCAGGTTTACTGTATCCCTCTGACCTTCTTATTGACGATGAAACACTGAAATTGCATCGGAATAAAATAAAAAAGGCACAATGCCTACTAAGCTACAAGAAGACTGGCTCTTCATACTGACTACGTTTTGAACCATTCCTGTGACACTAGTTATAGGGTCCGATGCTTCACTTCAGGTTAACTGTATCCCTTGGACCTTCTTATTGACGATGAATCACAGAAATTGCATCGGAATAAAATACAAAAGGCACAATGCCGACGAAAGTACTAGAAGACTGACTCTTCTTACTGTGTATATTTTGAACCATTCCAGTGACACTAGTTATAGATTCCGATGCTTCACTTCAGGTTTACTGTATCCTTTGGACCTTCTTATTGACGATGAATCACAGAAATTGCATCGGAGTTAAATACAAAAGGCACAATGCCGACGAAAGTACTAGAAGACTGACTCTTCTTACTGTCTATATTTTGAACCATTCCTGTGACACTAGTTATAGATTCCGATGCTTCCCATCAAGTTTACTGTATCTCTCTGACCTTCATATTGACGATGAAACACAGAAATTGCATCGGAATTAAATAGAAAAGACACAATGTGACTTAAGTACAAGAAGACTGACTCTTCTAACTGTCTATGTTTTGAACCATTCCTGCGACACTAGTTATAGATTCCGATTCTTGACTTCAAATTTACTACATCCCTTGGACCTTCTTATTGACGATGAAACACAGAAATTGCATCGGAATTAAATTCAAAAGGGAAAATGCCGACTTAAGTACAAAAAGACGGACTCTTCTTACTGACTATGTTTTGAACCATTCCTGTGACACTAGTTATAGATTCCGATGCTTCACTTCAGGTTTACTGTATCCCTCTGACCTTCTTATGGACGATGAAACACTGAAATTGCATCGGAATAAAATAAAAAAGGCACAATGCCTACTAAGCTACAAGAAGACTGACTCTTCATACTGACTACGTTTTGAACCATTCCTGTGACACTAATTATAGATTCCGATGTTTGAATTCAGTTTTACTGTATCCCTTGGACCTTCTTATTGACGATGAAACACAGAACTTGCATCGGAATGAAATACAAATGGCACAACGCCGACTTCAGTACAAGAGACTGACTCTTCTTACTGACTATGTTTGAACCATTCCTGTGACACTAGTTATAGATTCCGATGCGTCACTTCAGGTTCACTGTATCCCTTGGACGTTCGTATTGACGATGAAACACAGAAATTTCATCGGAAATAAATACAAAAGGCACAATGCCGACTTAAGTACAAGAAGACTTACTCTTCCTACTGAAGAAGACTGACTCTTCTTACTGACTGTTTTGAACCATTCCTGTGACACTAGCAATAGATTCCGATGCTTCACTTCCGGTTTACTGTATCCCTCTGACCTTCTTATTGACGATGAAACACAGAAATTGCATCGGAATTAAATACAAAAGGCATAAAGCCCACTTAAGTACAAGAAGACTGACTCTTCTTACTGTCTATGTTTTGACCCATTCCATTGACACTAGTGATGGATTCCGATGCTTCACTCCAGGTTCCCTGTATCCCTTGGACCTTGTTATTGACGATGAAACACAGAAATTGCATCTTAATTAAGTTGAAAAGGCACAATGCCGACTTAAGTACAAGAAGACTGACTCTTCTTACTGACTATGTTTTGAACCATTCTTGTGACACTAGTTATAGATTCCGATGCTTCACTTCAGGTTTACAGTATCCCTCGGACCTTTTCATTGACGATGAAACACAGACATTGCATCGGAATTAAATACAAAAGGCACAATGTCGACTTCAGTACAAGAAGACTGACTCTTCTTACTGTCTATGTTTTGAACCATTCCTGTGACACTAGTTATAGATTCCGATGCTTCACTCCAGGTTTACTGTATCCCTAGAACCTTCTTATTGACGATAAAACACAGAAATTGCAATGGAATTAAATAGAAAAGGCACAATGCCGACTTAAGTACAAGAAGACTGACTCTTCTTACTGCCTGTGTTTTGAACCATTCCTGTGACACTAGTTATAGATTCCGATACTACACTTGAGGTTTACTGTATACCTTGGAAGTTCTTATTGACGATGAAACACAGAAATTGCATCGGAATTAAATGCAAAAGGCACAATGCCGACTTAAGTACAAGAAGACTGACTCTTCCTACTGTCTATGTTTTGAACCATTAATGTGACACTACTTTTGGATTCAGGGTTACTGTATCCCTCTGTCCTTCTTATTGACAATGATACACAGAAATTGCATGGGAATTAAATACAAAAGGCACAATGCCGACTTAAGTACAAGAAGACTGACTTTTCCTACTGTCTATGTTTTGAACCATTCCTGTGACTTTAGTTATAGATTCCGATGCTTCACTTCAGGTTTACTGCATCCCTCTGACCTTATTGCCGATGAAACACAGAAATTGCATCTGAATTAAATACAAAAGGCACAATGGCGACTTAAGGACAAGAAGACTGACTGTTCATACTGACTATGTTTTGAACCATTAAATACAAAAGGCACAATGCCGACATAAGTACAAGAAGGCTGATTCTTCCTACTGTCTATGTTTTGAACCATTCCTGTGACACTAGTTGTGGATTCCGATGCTTCACTTCAGGTTTACTGTATCCCTCTGACCTTCTTATTGACGATGAAACACAGATATTGCATCGGAATTAAATACAAAAGGCACAATGCCGACTTAAGGACAAGAAGACTGACTCTTCTTACTGTCTCTGTTTTGAACCATTCCTGTGACACTTGCAATAGATTCCGATGCTTCACTTCAGGTTTACTGTATCCCTCTGACCTTCCTATTGACAATGAAACACAGAAATTGCATCCTAATTAAATACAAAAGGCATAATGCCGACTTAAGTACAAGAAGACTGACTCTTCTTACTGACTATGTTTGAACCATTCCTGTGACACTAGTTATAGATTCCGATGCTTCACTTCAGGTTTACTGTATCCCTCTGACCTACTTTTTGACGAAGAAATACAGAGATTGCATCGGAATTAAATAGAAAAGGCACAATGCCGACTAAAGTACAAGAAGACTGACTCTTCTTACTGTCTATGTTTTGAGCCATTCCTGTGGCACCAGTTTTGGATTCCGATGCTTCACTTCAGGTTTACTGTATCCCTTGGACCTTCTTGTAGCCGATGAAACACAGAAATTGCATCGGAATTATATACAAAAGGCACAATGCCGACTTAAGTACCCGAAGACTGACTCTTCTTACTGACTATGTCTTGAACCATTCCTGTGACACTAGTTATAGATTCCGATGCTTCACTTCAGGTTTACTGTATCCCTCTGACCTTCTTATTGACGATGAAACACAGAAATTGCATAGGAATTAAATACAAAAGGCACCATGCCGACTTAGGGACAAGAAGACAGACTGATCTTACTGTTTATGTTTTAACCATTCCTGTGACACTAGTTATAGATTCCGATGCTTCACTTCAGGTTTACTGTATCCCTCTGACCTTATTGACGATGAAACACCGTAATTGCATCTGAATTAAATACAAAAGGCACAATGGCGACTTAAGGACAAGAAGACTGTCTCTTCTTACTGACTATGTTTTGAACCAGTCCTGTGACACTAGTTATAGATTGCGATGCTTCACTTCAGGTTTACTGTTTCCCTTGGACCTTCGTATTGACGATGAAATACAGAAATTGTATCTGAATTAAAAACAAAAGGCACAATGCCGACATAAGTACAAGAAGACTGACTCTTCCTACTGTCTATGTTTTGAACCCTTTCTGTGACACTAGTTATACAGTTCGATGCTGCACTTCAGGTTTACTGTATCCCTTGGACCTTCTTATTGACGATGAAACACAGAAATTGCATCGGAATTAAATACAAAAGGCACAATGCCGACTTAAGGACAAGAAGACTGTCTCTTCTTACTGACTATGTTTTGAACCATTCCTGTGACACTAGTTATAGATTCCGATGCTTCACTTCAGGTTTACTGTATCCCTCTGACCTTCTTATTGACGATGAAACACAGAAATTGCATCGGAATTAAATACAAAAGCGACAATGCCGACTTAAGTACCCAAAGACTGACTCTTCTTACTGTCAATGTTTGAACCATTCCTGTGACACTAGTTATAGATTCCGATGCTTCACTTCAGGTTTACTGTATCCCTGTGACCTACTTTTTGACGAAGAAATACAGAGATTGCATCGGAATTAAATAGAAAAGGCACAATGCCGACTAAAGTACAAGAAGACTGACTCTTCTTACTGTCTATGTTTTGAGCCATTCCTGTGGCACCAGTTTTAGATTCCGATGCTTCACTTCAGGTTTACTGTATCCCTTGGACCTTCTTGTAGCCGATGAAACACAGAAATTGCATCGGAATTATATACAAAAGGCACAATGCCGACTTAAGTACCCGAAGACTGACTCTTCTTACTGACTATGTCTTGAACCATTCCTGTGACACTAGTTATAGATTCCGATGCTTCACTTCAGGTTTACTGTATCCCTCTGACCTTCTTATTGACGATGAAACACAGAAATTGCATCGGAATTAAATACAAAAGCGACAATGCCGACTTAAGTACCCAAAGACTGACTCTTCTTACTGTCAATGTTTGAACCATTCCTGTGACACTAGTTATAGATTCCGATGCTTCACTTCAGGTTTACTGTATCCCTTGGACCTTCTTATTGACGATGAAACACAGAAATTGCATAGGAATTAAATACAAAAGGCACCATGAAGACTTAGGGACAAGAAGACAGACTGTTCTTACTGTTTATGTTTTAACCATTCCTGTGACACTAGTTATAGATTCCGATGCTTCACTTCAGGTTTACTGTATCCCTCTGACCTTATTGACGATGAAACACCGTAATTGCATCTGAATTAAATACAAAAGGCACAATGGCGACTTAAGGACAAGAAGACTGACTCTTCTTACTGTCTATGTTTTGAGCCATTCCTGTGGCACCAGTTTTAGATTCCGATGCTTCACTTCAGGTTTACTGTATCCCTTGGACCTTCTTGTAGCCGATGAAACACAGAAATTGCATCGGAATTATATACAAAAGGCACAATGCCGACTTAAGTACCCGAAGACTGACTCTTCTTACTGACTATGTCTTGAACCATTCCTGTGACACTAGTTATAGATTCCGATGCTTCACTTCAGGTTTACTGTATCCCTCTGACCTTCTTATTGACGATGAAACACAGAAATTGCATCGGAATTAAATACAAAAGCGACAATGCCGACTTAAGTACCCAAAGACTGACTCTTCTTACTGTCAATGTTTGAACCATTCCTGTGACACTAGTTATAGATTCCGATGCTTCACTTCAGGTTTACTGTATCCCTTGGACCTTCTTATTGACGATGAAACACAGAAATTGCATAGGAATTAAATACAAAAGGCACCATGCCGACTTAGGGACAAGAAGACAGACTGTTCTTACTGTTTATGTTTTAACCATTCGTGTGACACTAGTTATAGATTCCGATGCTTCACTTCAGGTTTACTGTATCCCTCTGACCTTATTGACGATGAAACACCGTAATTGCATCTGAATTAAATACAAAAGGCACAATGGCGACTTAAGGACAAGAAGACTGTCTCTTCTTACTGACTATGTTTTGAACCATTCCGGTGAAACTAGTTATAGATTCCGATGCTTCACTTCAGGTTTACTGTATTCCTGTGACCTGCTTATTGCCGATGAAACACAGAGATTGCATCGGAATTCAATTGAAAAGGCACAATGCCGTCTTAAGTACAAGAAGACTGACTCTTCTTACTGTCTATGTTTTGAAACGTTCCTGTGGCACCAGTTGTAGATTCCGATGCTTCACTTCAGGTTTACAGTATCCCTTGGACCTTCTTATTGACGATGAAACACAGAAATTGCATCGGAATTAAATACAAAAGGCACAATGCCGACTTAAGTACAAGAAAACTGAATCTTCTTACTGTCTATGTTTGAACCATTCCTGTGACACTAGTTATAGATTCCGATGCTTCACTTCAGGTTTACTGTATCCCACTGTCCTTATTGACGGTGAAACATAGAAATTGCATCGGAATTAAATACGAAAGGCACAATGCCGACTTAAGTGCAAGAAGACTGACTCTTCTTACTGACTATGTTTTGAACCATTCCTGTGACACTAGTTATAGATTCCGATGCTTCACTTCATTTTTACTGTATCCCTTGGACATACTTATTGACGATAAAACACAGAAATTGCATTGGAATTAAATACAAAAGGCACAATGCCGACTTAAGAAGACTGACTCTTCTTACTGTCTATGTTATGAACCATTCCTGTGACACCAGTAATATATTCCGATGCTTCACTCCAGGTTTACTATATCCCTTGGACCTTCTTACTGACGATGAAACACAGAAATTGCATCTACATTAAATACAAAAGGCACAATGGCCACTTAAGGACAAGAAGACTGTCTCTCCTTACTGACTATGTTTGAACCAGTCCTGTGACACTAGTTATAGATTGCGATGCTTCACTTCAGGTTTACTGTTTCCCTTGGACCTTCGTATTGACGATGAAATACAGAAATTGCATCTGAATTAAAAACAAAAGGCACAATGCCGACTTAAGTACAAGAAGACTGACTCTTCCTACTGTCTATGTTTTGAACCCTTTCTGTGACACTAGTTAAACAGTTCGATGCTGCACTTCAGGTTTACTGTATCCCTTGGACCTTCTTATTGACGATGAAACACAGAAATTGCATCGGAATTAAATACGAAAGGCACAATGCCGACTTAAGTACAAGAAGACTGACTCTTCTTACTGCCTGTGTTTTGAACCATTCCTGTGACACTAGTTATAGATTCCGATACTACACTTGAGGTTTACTGTATACCTTGGAAGTTCTTATTGACGATGAAACACAGAAATTGCATCGGAATTAAATGCAAAAGGCACAATGCCGACTTAAGTACAAGAAGACTGACTCTTCCTACTGTCTATGTTTTGAACCATTAATGTGACACTACTTTTGGATTCAGGGTTACTGTATCCCTCTGTCCTTCTTATTGACAATGATACACAGAAATTGCATGGGAATTAAATACAAAAGGCACAATGCCGACTTAAGTACAAGAAGACTGACTTTTCCTACTGTCTATGTTTTGAACCATTCCTGTGACTTTAGTTATAGATTCCGATGCTTCACTTCAGGTTTACTGCATCCCTCTGACCTTATTGCCGATGAAACACAGAAATTGAATCTGAATTAAATACAAAAGGCACAATGGCGACTTAAGGACAAGAAGACTGACTGTTCATACTGACTATGTTTTGAACCATTAAATACAAAAGGCACAATGCCGACATAAGTACAAGAAGGCTGATTCTTCCTACTGTCTATGTTTTGAACCATTCCTGTGACACTAGTTGTGGATTCCGATGCTTCACTTCAGGTTTACTGTATCCCTCTGACCTTCCTATTGACGATGAAACACAGATATTGCATCGGAATTAAATACAAAAGGCACAATGCCGACTTAAGGACAAGAAGACTGACTCTTCTTACTGTCTCTGTTTTGAACCATTCCTGTGACACTTGCAATAGATTCCGATGCTTCACTTCAGGTTTACTGTATCCCTCTGACCTTCCTATTGACAATGAAACACAGAAATTGCATCCTAATTAAATACAAAAAGCATAATGCCGACTTAAGTACAAGAAGACTGACTCTTCTTACTGACTATGTTTGAACCATTCCTGTGACACTAGTTATAGATTCTGATGCTTCACTTCAGGTTTACTGTATCCCTGTGACCTACTTTTTGACGAAGAAATACAGAGATTGCATCGGAATTAAATAGAAAAGGCACAATGCCGACTAAAGTACAAGAAGACTGACTCTTCTTACTGTCTATGTTTTGAGCCATTCCTGTGGCACCAGTTTTAGATTCCGATGCTTCACTTCAGGTTTACTGTATCCCTTGGACCTTCTTATTGACGATGAAACACAGAAATTGCATCGGAATTAAATACGAAAGTCACAATGCCGACTTAAGTACAAGAAGACTGACTGTTCATACTGACTATGTTTTGAACCATTCCTGTGACACTAGTTATAGATTCCGATGCTTCACTTCAGGTTTACTGTATTCCTGTGACCTGCTTATTGCCGATGAAACACAGAGATTGCATCGGAATTAAATTGAAAATGCACAATGCCGTCTTAAGTACAAGAAGACTGACTCTTCTACTGTCTATGTTTTGAAACGTTCCTGTGGCACCAGTTGTAGATTCTGATGCTTCACTTCAGGTTTACAGTATCCCTTGGAGCTTCTTATTGACGATGAAACACAGAAATTGCATCGGAATTAAATACAAAAGGCACAATGCCGACTTAAGTACAAGAAAACTGACTCTTCTTACTGTCTATGTTTGAACCATTCCTGTCACACTAGTTATAGATTCCAATGCTTCACTTCAGGTTTACTGTATCCCACTGTCCTTCTTATTGACGGTGAAACATAGAAATTGCATCGGAATTAAATACGAAAGGCACAATGCCGACTTAAGTGCAAGAAGACTGACTCTTCTTACTGACTATGTTTTGAACCATTCCTGTGACACTAGTTATAGATTCCGATGCTTCACTTCATTTTTACTGTATCCCTTGGACATTCTTATTGACGTTAAAACACAGAAATTGCATCGGAATTAAATACAAAAGGCACAATGCCGACTTAAGAAGACTGACTCTTCTTACTGTCTATGTTATGAACCATTCCTGTGACACTAGTAATAGATTCCGATGCTTCACTCCAGGTTTACTATATCCCTTGGACCTTCTTATTGACGATGAAACACAGAAATTGCATCGGAATTAAATACAAAAGGCACAATGCCGACTTAAGGACAAGAAGACTGACTCTTTTACTGACTATGTTTTGAACCATTGCTGTGACACTAGTTATAGATTCCGATGCTTCACTTCAGGTTTACTGTATTCCTCTGACCTTCTTATTGACGATGAAACTCAGAAATTGCATCGGAATTAAATACAAAAGGCACAATGCCGACTTAAGTACAAGAAGACTGACTCTTCTTACTGTCTATGTATTGAAACATTCCATTGACACTAGTTATAGATTCCGATGCTTCACTCCAGGTTTACTGTATCCCTTGGACCTTCTTATTGACGATGAAACACAGAAATTGCATCGGAAATAAATAGAAAAGGCACAATGCCGACTTAAGAACAAGAAGACTGACTCTTCTTACTGACTATGTTTTGAACCATTCCTGTGACACTAGTTATAGATTCCGATGCTTCACTTCAGGTTTACTGTATATCTCTGACCTTCTTATAGACGATGAAACTCAGAAATAGCATCGGAATTAAATACAAAAGGCACAATGCCGACTTAAGTACAAGAAGACTGACTCTTCTTACTGTCTATGAATTGAACCATTCCATTGACACTAGTTATAGATTCCGGTGCTTCACTCCAGGTCTACTGTATCCCTTGGACCTTCTTATTGACGATGAAACATTGAAAATGCATCGGAATTAAATAGAAAAGGCACAATGCCGACTTAAGTACAAGAAGACTGACTCTTCTTACTGACTATGTTTTGAACCATTCCTGTGACACTAGTTATAGATTCCGATGCTTCACTTCAGGTTTACTGTATCCCTCTGACCTTCTTATTGTCGATGAAACACAGAAATTGCATCGGTATTAAATAGAAAATGCACAATGCCAACTTAAGTACAAGAAGACTGACTCTTTTTACTGTCTATGTTTTGAACCATTCCTGTGACACTAGATTCCGATACTTCACTCCAGGTTTACTGTATCCCTTGGACCTTCTTATTCACGATGAAACACAGAAATTGCATCGGAATTAAATAGAAAAGGCAAAATGCCGACCTAAGTACAAGAAGTCTGACTCTTCTTAGTGATTATAGTTTGAACCATTGCTGTGACCCTAATTATAGATTCCGACGCTTTACTTCAGTTTTACTGTGTGGTGTCACCGCCAGACACCACACTTGCTAGGTGGTAGCTTAAATCGGCCGCGGTCCATGTAGTACATGTCGGACCCGCGTGTCGCCACTGTGATCGCAGACCTAGCGCCACCACCAAGGCAGGTCTCGTGATACGAGAGAGCACTCGACCCCAGTTGAACGCGAACTTAGCTACAGCCCAGTTGTACGAGAACCTAGCTACCGCCCAGTTGTATGAGAACCTAGCTACCGCCCAGTTGTATGAGAACCTAGCTACCGACAAGATGTACGAAGCCTTTCGCTCTCATTAGCCGAGAGACAGAATAGCCTTCAGCTAAGTTAATAGCGACCAACTAGCAAGGCGCCAGTTGTATCAGTGCCTATAGCTTACGAGTATTCAAGAGAGATGTATTCCAAAGAACAATTAAAAGATAAGTAATAAGCATCTACATACTTTTCTTCTTATTCATTTATAAGTTCTCATGTTCCAGACTTCACGCCCGTCTGCTTTAGCCGTGCGTGCCCTATCGGCTACAGCGTTAGTCTAGAGTTCATTTTCAGCCATGTCCACTTCACGGTGTCGGCCCAGCTACCGACACAACATTTATTGGCGACGAGAAAAAGAGTTTGTATTAATTCGTTTGCAACATTGGCGACGATTTAAAGTGTTTTCTGATTGCTTACATTTAATTGTGTAATGGCTTCGCCACATTCTCCAGATGTACTGTCCGAATTTTATCGCTTGCAGAATCAGCAGACGCAGGCGTTACTGGATGCCCTTGGACAGCTCGTCCAGGGTCAACGTGCGCTGCACACCGATGCGGCCGCCGCCGCTTCTTCGCTACCGCTGCCACTAAACGCTGTTGCACCTCCCTTTCGACCATACGTGGCAGCCGATGAGACCTGGCACGAGTGGTCTCGCCAGTTCAACTTTCATCTAGCTGCCTACAGAATTCAAGGTAAAGAGCGGCAGCCGTCTTTGCTTTCTTGTGTCGGTGTGTCCACATACCGTGTGATAGTGAAATTGTTTCCCCGACGAGACGTAGCAACTCTGTCCTACGAGGAAATTTTGTCTGCATTAGATGCCTATTTCAAAGAAACAGTTAATGTGGTTGCAAAACGGTATACGTTCTTTCGTACAAAACGTACGGCCGGTCAAACTAATAGGGAGTGGGTAGCAACATTGCAAGGACTTACTAGGGACTGTGCCTTTGAATGTGACTGTGGTCTTTCTTATTCAGATACAATGGTGCGTGATGCAATTGCACAGAACGTTTCTGATGTTCGCATACGGGAGCAAATTTTGAAACTAGTTAATCCCTCCCTTCAACAAGTGATAGACATATTGGATAGACAGGACACACTTGACTGTGCTCAGGAATCTTTTGAAACTTCGCCAGCCGTGTGTAACATTAACCGGCCCGCAGGACGCGCTGCGCGGCCCGGTAACCGGGCCTCGCGCACGTCCGCACAACTGCCATCGCACAAACACACGCAGCTGCCGCCGCGCGCTAAGCCATGTGTGCCGCGCCAGCACACAAATGCAGTGAAATCATGCCCGCGGTGTGCTACTAGACATTCGCGTGAACATTGCCCGTCACGCCAAGCTATTTGCTTTTTCTGCAATAAGAAAGGACATGTTCAAAGTGTTTGCCAGAAAAAGCTCCGTTCAGACAATCGCAACCATTCCAGGCCCTTTGCTTCGCGCCGGAATCGAACCAAGGACACTCAGGCTCGTGGACCTTCGCCTATGGACATTCATGTCGTTAATTCCGCTTCGTCCAGTGACACTTTCTCTAACAGTGACTGTGATCGTCCCACAAAAACTGTGCGTCGACGTCGCCGGAAATCACGTCAATTAGCAAGTGATTCTGTACCAGTGTCTATTCAACTTGCACAAAACAGTCGCTCTTGTCGTCAGCAGGACAATAAACTTTTTGTGGACTTAGACTTTGAAGGCAAAGTGATACCATTCCAGCTCGATACCGGAGCTGCAGTTTCATTGCTCAATCATGACACGTACAAACAACTGGGCAAACCTCCGTTGCGTTCCGCAAATGTTAAGCTAACTACATATTCCGGACAGAAAATTCCTGTGTTAGGACAGTGCAGCCTTCTTGCAACATACAAGGGACAAACAAAACTTGTGTCATTTTACGTTCTTCGTTCTTCTTCTGCAGTGAACTTGTTTGGTCTAGACTTGTTTCAGTTGTTTCACATGTCTATTGTAAATCAGGTCCTATCAGTGAGTCAGACTGTGCCTACAGACAGTGTTTCTCGGCTGTGTGACGAATTTGCAGACATTTTTGCACCGGGCTTAGGTTGCGCTAAAAACTATGAAGCACATTTGGAACTGAAGGTAAACGCGCAACCGAAATTTTTCAGAGCGCGCAATGTTCCCCACGCATTGCGTGATGAGGTCGCAAGAACGTTACACGATCTCGAATCACAGGGTGTAATTGAACGTGTGCAAGCTTCTCTCTGGGCCTCACCCTTAGTAATTTTGCCAAAACCTTCCGGAAAATTGAGACTTTGCGTGGACTTCAAGGCCACAGTGAATCCACAGCTAGTGACTGCTACTTTTCCTTTGCCCCGCCCGGAAGATCTTTTTGCTAAACTGTGCCCGGGAAAATATTTTTCAAAGTTGGACCTAGCCGATGCGTACTTGCAAATACCGGTGGACGACGAATCCCAGCGCGTTTTGGTGGTTAACACGCATCTTGGATTGTACCGCTTCAAAAGACTGCCATTCGGGTGTGCCTCCGCCCCTGCCTTGTTTCAGCAATATTTACAAACTATTTGTGCGTCGGTCCCTACTGCAGCAAACTATCTGGACGATATAGTGATCTCCGGACTGACAGAAGAAGATCATCTTGCGAACTTACGAACATTATTTCAGGTCTTGCGGCAAAATGGTCTTCGCTTGAGGAAGGACAAATGTGTGTTTTTTGCTCGTGACTTACCATACCTGGGACATGTCATTAATGCCCAAGTCCAGAGCAAGTCCGAGTCCAGAGCACCTCCGCGCCATACAAGAATTGCCTTCCCCTAAAAATGTGAAACAGCTACAGAGTGTGTTGGGTAAAATTAATTATTACAATAAATTTATGCGCAATGCCTCTTCCATTTCAGCTCCGCTTCATCGCTTACGCCGTAAAGGTGTTCCGTTCGTCTGGACGACGGAATGTGAACGCGCCTTTCGCCAGTTGAAATCGGCGTTGCTTTCTAATACTTGCCTTACGCCATTCGATCCCCAGAAACCCCTTTTGTTGATGGTAGATGCATCGGATTTCGGGATCGGTGCTGTGCTTGCGCACAAAGTTGGCTCCCATGATCGCCCTATTGCCTTTGCGTCCAAATTGCTCTCGTCTGCGCAAAGAAATTATTCACAGATAGAGAAAGAAGCTTTGGCTCTCGTGTTTGGTGTTACTAAGTTCCATGATTTCTTGTATGGTCGTCACTTTACCATCATCACAGACCACAAACCTTTGACATCGCTTTTTCATCCGACCAAGCCTGTACCTCCACGTACAGCGCAGAAATTCATTCGCTGGTCTATTTTCCTCTCGCAGTACCGCTACGATATCTTGTATCGGTCCACTGCTAAGCACGGAAACGCCGATGCGTTGTCCCGTTTGCCTGTTGCTGAGGATAAAGCATTCGATTCTTCCGAACTTGCTTGCATGTTCATTGATTCGGAAACCGATGAAGTGGTCGAATCGTTTCCGATTGATTTTCGTCGTGTCGCTACAGCCACAGCTGCTGACCCTGTCCTTGCCACTGTTTTACGTTTTGTTGCTACGCAATGGCCTTTGTCAAAGTCTCGGATCGAGGATCCGTTGGTTCGCCGATTTTTTGCTCACAAGGAGAGACTTTTTGTTCGACGTGGTGTTTTGTTGTTGCGTTCTGATAATGATCAGTCCAGAGTCGTGGTCCCACGTTCGTTACAGTCCTCTGTTTTACGGCTTCTTCACCAAGGACATTGGGGTATCGTGCGAACGAAACAACTTGCTCGTCAGCACTGTACTTGGTTCGGAATCGATGCTGCGATTACGAATATGTGTTCTTCGTGCCCGGCGTGTGCCGAACAACAGTCCGCACCGCCGCGGAAAGTCTTTGCGTGGCCAAAAGCCACTTCCCCTTGGCAACGCTTGCACATTGATTTTGCTGGTCCATTCTGGAATGCTCGATGGTTGGTTCTGGTCGACGCCTTCAGCAATTTTCCTTTTGTTGTCCGGATGTCTTCCACGACGTCCTCCGCCACCATCCAAGCGTTGTCTGCTATCTTTTGCATTGAAGGTCTTCCGCAGACTATTGTTTCCGACAATGGCCCACAATTCATGTCCGCAGAATTTCAGTCATTCTGCCAGGCCAATGGTATTCAACATCTGACATCCGCGCCGTTTTCGCCTCAGTCCAACGGTGCCGCTGAACGATTGGTCCGGACTTTCAAGTCACAGATGTTGAAATTGCAAGAGTCGCATTCTCGGGAGGACGCATTGTTGCTTTTTTTGTCTTCGTATCGCTCTCAGCCCCGAGATGGTCGCTCGCCGGCTGAGTTGCTCCACGGTCGTCCTCATCGCACCTTGATGTCTTTGCTGCATCCGCCGCATCAGGTTCCTGTGCAGCGGCAGACTCCTGCTTTTGCTCCAGGCGACGTTGTATTTTATCGCAACTATCGAGGTTCACGGCGTTGGCTCGCAGGGCGCATTCTTCGCTGCCTCGGCCGCGCGATGTATTTGGTTTTGGGGGCCTCTGGTGAGGTGCGTCGGCATATCAATCAGCTGCGCCTCTGTCGTCGCTCGGGTTCTGCCGCTCCCCGTCTGCTTTCAGCGACGGTGCCGTCCGGTCAGCGCCCTGGGGACCCATCTACTGGCTCGCCTCATCCCCAGGTGTTACCGACGATGCCTTCCATTTTGCCCCATGGCGACGCGCCGCCGTCGCCGCAGCAGCAGCAGCCGCCGCCGTCGCCGCTTGTTTTCCCGCCGGCGCCGCCCGCATTCGACGCTTCGTTGCAGCCGCCAAGCGCCTCCCAGGGTCACGCGCCGCCGATCGCTTCCCGTGACCAGCTGTCCTCCGCCATGGAACTCCCGCCCGCTCCGGACCACATGACGTCATCGCGCGTCGGCTACCCCGACGCAATGGAGGTTGATCCTTCGGTCCCTCCTGTCTCTTTACGGGCGCATACACCGCATGTTGACGTGCACCCTGGACTAGTTTTTCAGGCGTTTCCTAGCTCCCCTCGGACCGAATGGCCGGGTGCGGGTGGCACAGCCTCGCCTGTTGTTAGGCTCCCCACCTCATCGCATACGTCAACATGTGGTCCTCCCCACGGCGGGCGGAAGCCTTATCTCACGACCGTTCGCCGATTTGCGGGGGAGGAATGTGGTGTCACCGCCAGACACCACACTTGCTAGGTGGTAGCTTAAATCGGCCGCGGTCCATGTAGTACATGTCGGACCCGCGTGTCGCCACTGTGATCGCAGACCTAGCGCCACCACCAAGGCAGGTCTCGTGATACGAGAGAGCACTCGACCCCAGTTGTACGCGAACTTAGCAACAGCCCAGTTGTACGAGAACCTAGCTACCGCCCAGTTGTATGAGAACCTAGCTACCGCCCAGTTGTATGAGAACCTAGCTACCGACAAGATGTACGAAGCCTTTCGCTCTCATTAGCCGAGAGACAGAATAGCCTTCAGCTAAGTTAATAGCGACCAACTAGCAAGGCGCCAGTTGTATCAGTGCCTATAGCTTACGAGTATTCAAGAGAGATGTATTCCAAAGAACAATTAAAAGATAAGTAATAAGCATCTACATACTTTTCTTCTTATTCATTTATAAGTTCTCATGTTCCAGACTTCACGCCCGTCTGCTTTGGCCGTGCGTGCCCTATCGGCTACAGCGTTAGTCTAGAGTTCATTTTCAGCCATCTCCACTTCACGGTGTCGGCCCAGCTACCGACACAACATACTGTATTCCTTGGACATTCTTATTGACGACGAAACACAGAAATTGCATCGGAATTAAATAGAAAAGGCACAATGTCGACTTAAGTAACAGAAGACTGACTCTTCTTACTGTCTATGTTTTGAACCATTCCTGTGACACTAGCTATAGATTCCGATGCTTCACTTCAGGTTTACTGTATACCTTGGACCTTCTTATTGACGATGAAACACAGAAATTGCATCGGAATTAAGTACAAAAGGCACAATGCCGACTTAAGTACAAGAAGACTGACTCTTCCCACTGTCTATGTTTTGAACCATTCCTGTGATACTAGTTTTGGATTCCGATGCTACACTTCAGGTTTACTGTATCCCTCTGACCTTCTTATTGACAATGAAACACAGAAATTGCATCGGAATTAAATACAAATGGCACAATGCCGACTTAAGTACAAGAAGTTTGAGTCTTACTACTGTCTATGTTTTGAACCATTCCTGTGACACTAGTTATAGATTCCGATGCTTCACTTCAGGTTTACTGTATCCCTCTGACTTTGTTGCCGATGAAATACAGAAATTGCATCGGAAATAAATACAAAAAGCACAATGCCAACTTAAGGACAAGAAGACTGAATCTTCTTACTGACTATGTTTTGAATCATTCCTGTGACTCTAGTTATTGATTCCGATGCTTCACTTCAGGTTTACTGTATCCCTCTCTCCTTCTTATTGACGATGAAACACAGAAATTGCATCGGAATTAAATAGAAATGGCACAATGCCGACTTAAGTACAAGAAGACTGACGCTTCTTACTGACTATGTTTTTCAACAATTCCTGTGACACTAGTTATAGATTAAGGTGCTTCACTCCAGGTTTACTGTTTCCCTTTGACCTTCTTATTGACGATGAAACACAGAAATTGCATCGGAATTAAATACAAAAGGCACAATGCCGTCTTAAGTACAAGAAGACTGACTCTTCTTACTGACTATGTTTGAACCATTCCTGTGTCACTAGTTACTGATTCCGATGCTTCACTCCAGGTTTACTGTATCCCTTGGACCTTCTTATTGACGATGAAACACAGAATTTGTATCGGAATTAAATACCAAAGGCACAATGCCGACTTATGGACAAGAAGACTGACTCTTCTTACTGACAATGCTAAGAACCATTCCTGTGACACTATTTATAGATTCCGATGCTTCACTTCTGGCTTACTGTATCCCTCTGACCTTCTTATTGACGATGAAACACAGAAATTGCATCGGAATTAAATACAAAACGACGATGCCGACTTAAGTGCCCGAAGACTGACTCTTCTTACTGTCAATGTTTGAACCATTCCTGTGACACTAGTTATAGATTCCGATGCTTCACTTCAGGTTTACTGTATCCCTCTGACCTTCTTATTGACGGTGAAACACAGAAATTGCATCGGAATTAAATACGAAAGGCACAATGCCGACTTAAGTACAAGAAGACTGACTCTTCTTACTGACTATGTTTGAACCATTCCTGTGACACTAGTTATAGATTCCGATGCTTTGCTTCAGGTTTACTGTATACCTTGGACCTTCTAATTGACGATGAAACACAGAAAATGCATCGGAATTAAATACAAAAGGCACAATGCCGACATAAGTACAAGAAGGCTGATTCTTCCTACTGTCTATGTTTTGAACCATTCCTGTGACACTAGTTGTGGATTCCGATGCTTCACTTCAGTTTTACTGTATCCCTTGGACCGTCTTATTGACGAAGAAACACAGAAATTGCATCGGAAATAAATAGAAAAGGCACAATGCCGACTTAAGAACAAGCAGACTGACTCTTCTTACAGACTATGTTTTGAACCATTCCTGTGACACTAGTTATAGATTCCGATGCTTCACTTCAGGTTTACTGTATCTCTCCACCTTCTTATTGACAATGAAACTCAGAAATTGCATCGGAATTAAATACAAAAGGCACAATGCCGACTTAAGTACAAGAAGACTGACTCTTCTTACTGTCTATGAATTGAACCATTCCATTGACACTAGTTATAGATTCCGATGCTTCACTCCAGGTCTACTGTATCCCTTGGACCTTCTTATTGACGATGAAACACTGAAAATGCATCGGAATTAAATAGGAAAGGCACAATGCCGACTTAAGTACAAGAAGACTGACTCTTCTTACTGACTATGTTTTGAACCATTCCTGTGACACTAGTTATAGATTCCGATGCTTCACTTCAGGTTTACTGTATCCCTCAGACCTTCTTATTGTCGATGAAACACAGAAATTGCATCGGTATTAAATAGAAAATGCACAATGCCAACTTAAGTACAAGGAGACTGACTCTTTTTACTGTCTATGTTTTTAACCATTCCTGTGACACTAGTTATAGATTCCGATGCTTCACTCCAGGTTTACTGTATCCCTTGGACCTTCTTATTCACGATGAAACACAGAAATTGCATCGGAATTAAATAGAAAAGGCACAATGCCGACTTAAGTACAAGAAGACTGACTCTTCTTAGTGATTATAATTTGAACCATTGCTGTGACCCTAATTATGGATTCAGACGCTTTACTTCAGGTTTACTGTATACCTTGGACATTCTTATTGACGACGAAACACAGAAATTGCATCGGATTTAAATAGAAAAGGCACAATGTCGACTTAAGTAACAGAAGACTGACTCTTCTTACTGTCTATGTTTTGAACCACTCCTGTGACACTAGCTATAGATTCCGATGCTTCACTTCAGGTTTACTGTATACCTTGGACCTTCTTATTGACGATGAAACACAGAAAATGCATCGGAATTAACTACAAAAGGCACAATGCCGACATAAGTACAAGAAGGCTGATTCTTCCTACTGTCTATGTTTTGAACCATTCCTGTGACACTAGTTGTGGATTCCGATGCTTCACTTCAGGTTTACTGTATCCCTCTGACCTTACTATTGACGATGAAACACAGAAATTGCATCGGAATTAAATACAAAAGGCATAATGCCGACTTAAGTACAAGAAGACTGACTCTTCTTATTGTCTATGTTTTGACCCATTCCATTGACACTAGTTATGGATTCCGATGCTTCACTCCAGGTTCACTGTATCCCTTGGACCTTGTTATTGACGAAGAAACACAGAAATTGCATCGGAAATAAGTAGAAAAAGCACAATGTCGACTTAAGTACAAGAAGATCGACTCTCCTTACTGACTATGTTTTGAACCATTCCTGTGACACTAGTTATGGATCTCGATGATACACTCCAGGTTTACTGTATCCCCTGGACCTTCTTATTGACGATGAAACACAGAAATTGCATCGGAATTAAATACAAAAGGCACAATGCCGACTTACGGACAAGAAGACTGACTCTTCTTACTGACTTACTTTTGAACCATTCCTGTGACCCTAGTTATAGATTCCGATGCTTCACTTCAGGTTTACTGTATACCTTGGACCTTCTTATTGACGATGAAACACAGAAATTGCATCGGAATTAAATACAAACGCACAATGCCGACTTAAGTACAAGAAGACTGACTCTTCCCACTGTCTATGTTTTGATCCATTCCTGTGACACTAGTTTTGGATTCCGATGCTTCACTTCAGGTTTACTGTATCCCTCTGACTTTATTGCCGATGAAACACAAAATTTGCATCGGAATTAAATACAAAAGGCACAATGCCGACTTAATGGACAAGAAGTCTGACTCTTCTTACTGACTATGTTTTGAACCAATCCTGTGACTCTAGTTATAGATTCCGATGCTTCACTTCAGGTTTACTGTATCCCTCTGACCTTCTTATCGACGATGAAACACAGAAAGTGCATCGTAATTAATTACAAAACCCACAATGCCGACTTAAGTACAAGAAGACTGACTCTTCTTACTGTCTATGATTTGAACCATTCCTGTGACACTAGTTATAGATTCCGATGCTTCACTTCAGGTTTACTGTTTCCCTTGGACCTTCTTATTGACGATGAATTACAGAAATTGCATCGGAATTAAATACAAAAGGCACAATGCCGACTTAAGTACAAGAAGACTGGCTCTTCCTACTGTCTCTGTTTTGAACCAATTCTGTGACACTAGTTATAGAGTCCGATGCTTCACTTCAGGTTTACTGTATCCCTTGGAACTTCTTATTGTCGATGAAACACAGAAATGGCATCGGAATTAAATACCAAAGGGACAATGCTGACTTAAGTACCCGAAGACCGACTCTTCTTACTGACTATGTCTTGAACCATTCCTGTGACACTAGTTATAGATTCCGATGCTTCACTTCAGGTTTACTGTATCCCTCTGACCTTCTTATTGACGATGAAACACAGAAATTGCATCGGAATTAAATACAAAAGGGACAATGCCGACTTAAGTACAAGAAGACTGTCTCTTCTTACTGTCTATGTTTTGACCCATTCCATTGACACTAGTTATGGATTCCGATGCTTCACTCCAGGATCACTGTATCCCTTGGACCTTGTTATTGACGATGAAACACAGAAATTACATCGGAATTAAGTAGAAAAGGCACAATGCCGACTTAAGTACAAGAAGACCGACTCTTCTTACTGACTATGTTTTGAACTATTCCTGTGACACTAGTTATAGATTTCGATGCTTCACTTCAGGTTTACAGTATCCCTTGGACCTTTTTATTGACGATGAAACACAGAAATTGCATCGGAATTAAATACAAAAGGCAAATTGCCAACTTTAGTACACGAAGGCTGACTCTTCTTACTGTCTATGTTTTGACCCATTCCATTGACACTAGTTATGGATTCCGATGCTTCACTCCAGGTTCACTGTATCCCTTGGACCTTGTTATTGACGATGAAACACAGAAATTACATCGGAATTAAGTAGAAAAGGCACAATGCCGACTTAAGTACAAGAAGACTGGCTCTTCCTACTGTCTCTGTTTTGAACCAATTCTGTGACACTAGTTATAGAGTCCGATGCTTCACTTCAGGTTTACTGTATCCCTTGGAACTTCTTATTGTCGATGAAACACAGAAATGGCATCGGAATTAAATACCAAAGGGACAATGCTGACTTAAGTACCCGAAGACTGACTCTTCTTACTGACTATGTTTTGAAACATTCCTGTGACACTAGTTATGGATCCCGATGCTATACTCCAGGTTTACTGTATCCCCTGGACCTTCTTATTGACGATGAAACACAGAAATTGCATCGGAATTAAATACAAAAGGCACAATGCCAACTTAAGGACAAGAAGACTGACTCTTTTACTGACTATGTTTTGAACCATTCCTGTGACACTAGTAATTGATTCCGATGCTTCACTTCAGGTTTACTGTATCCCTGTGACCTTCTTATTGACGATGAAACACAGAGATAGCATCGGAATTAAATAGAAAAGGCACAATGCCGACTTAAGTACAAGAAGACTGACTCTTCTTACTTTCTATGTTTTGAACCATTCCTGTGGCACTAGTTGTAGATTCCGATGCTTCACTTCAGGTTTACTGTATCCCAGTGACCTTCTTATTGACGATGAAACACAGAGATTGCATCGGAATTAAATAGAAAAGGCACAATGCCGACTTAAGTACAAGAAGACTGACACATCTTACTGTCTATGTTTTGAACCATTCCTGTGGCACTTGTAGTAGATTCCGATGCTTCACTTCAGGTTTAGTGTATCCCTTGCACCTTCTTATAGACGATGAAACACAGAAATTGCATCGGAATTATATACAAAAGACACAATGCCGACTTAAGTACATGAAGACAGAATCTTCTTACTGACAACGATTTGAACCATTCCTGTGACACTAGTTATAGATTCCGATGCTTCACTTTATTTTTACTGTATCCCTTGGACGTTCTTATTGACGATGAAACACAGAAATTGCATCGGAATTAAATACAAAAGGCACAATGCCGACTTAAGGACAAGAAGACTGACTCTTTTACTGACTATGTTTTGAACCATTGCTGTGACACTAGTTATAGATTCCGATGCTTCACTTCAGGTTTACTGTATTCCTGTGACCTGCTTATTGCCGATGAAACATACAGATTGCATCGGAATTAAATTGAAAAGGCACAATGCCGTCTTAAGTACAAGAAGACTGACTCTTCTTACTGTCTATGTTTTGAAACGTTCCTGTGGCACCAGTTGTAGATTCCGATGCTTCACTTCAGGTTTACAGTATCCCTTGGACCTTCTTATTGACGATGAAACACAGAAATTGCATCGGAATTAAATACAAAAGGCACAATGCCGACTTAAGTACAAGAAAACTGACTCATCTTACTGTCTATGTTTGAACCATTCCTGTGACACTAGTTATAGATTCCGATGCTTCACTTCAGGTTTACTGTATCCCACTGTCCTTCTTATTGACGGTGAATCATAGAAATTGCATCGGAATTAAATACGAAAGGCACAATGCCGACTTAAGTGCAAGAAGACTGACTCTTCTTACTGACTATGTTTTGAACCATTCCTGTGACACTAGTTATAGATTCCGATGCTTCACTTCATTTTCACTGTATCCCTTGGACATTCTTATTGACGATAAAACACAGAAATTGCATCGGAATTAAATACAAAAGGCACTATGCCGACTTAAGAAGACTGACTCATCTTACTGTCTATGTTATGAACCATTGCTGTGACACTAGTAATAGATTCCGATGCTTCACTCCAGGTTTACTATATCCCTTGGACCTTCTTATTGACGATGAAACACAGAAATTGCATCGGAATTAAATACAAAAGGCACAATGCCGACTTAAGGACAAGAAGTCTGACTCTTTTACTGACTATGTTTTGAACCATTGCTGTGACACTAGTTATAGATTCCGATGCTTCACTTCAGGTTTACTGTATCCCTCTGACCTTCTTATTGACGATGAAACTCAGAAATTGCATCGGAATTAAATACAAAAGGCACAATGCCGACTTAAGTACAAGAAGACTGACTCTTCTTACTGTCTATGTATTGAAACATTCCATTGACACTAGTTATAGATTCCGATGCTTCACTCCAGGTTTACTGTATCCCTTGGACCTTCTTATTGACGATGAAACACAGAAATTGCATCGGAAATAAATAGAAAAGGCACAATGCCGACTTAAGAACAAGAAGACTGACTTTTCTTACTGACTATGTTTTGAACCATTCCTGTGACACTAGTTATAGATTCCGATGCTTCACTTCAGGTTTACTGTATCTCTCTGACCTTCTTATAGACGATGAAACTCAGAAATAGCATCGGAATTAAATACAAAAGGCACAATGCCGACTTAAGTACAAGAAGACTGACTTTTCTTACTGTCTATGAATTGAACCATTCCATTGACACTAGTTATAGATTCCGATGCTTCACTCCAGGTCTACTGTATCCCTTGGACCTTCTTATTGACGATGAAACATTGAAAATGCATCGGAATTAAATAGAAAAGGCACAAAGCCGACTTAAGTACAAGAAGACTGACTCTTCTTCCTGACTATGTTTTGAACCATTCCTGTGACACTAGTTATAGATTCCGATGCTTCACTCCAGGTTTACTGTATCCCTCTGACCTTCTTATTGTCGATGAAACACAGAAATTGCATCGGTATTAAAAAGAAAATGCACAATGCCAACTTAAGTACAAGAAGACTGACTCTTTTTACTGTCTATGTTTTGAACCATTCCTGTGACACTAGTTTTGGATTCCGATGCTTCACTTCAGGTTTACTGTATCCCTCTGACTTTATTGCCGATGAAACACAGAATTTGCATCGGAATTAAATACAAAAGGCACAATGCCGACTTAATGGACAAGAAGACTGACTCTTCTTACTGACTATGTTTTGAACCATTCCTGTGACTCTAGTTATAGATTCTGATGCTTCACTTCAGGTTTACTGTATCCCTCTGACCTTCTTATTGACGATGAAACACAGAAGGTGCATCGTAATTAAATACAAAACCCACAACGCCGACTTAAGTACAAGAAGACTGACTCTTCTTACTGTCTATGATTTGAACCATTCCTGTGACACTAGTTATAGATTCCGATGCTTCACTTCAGGTTTACTGTTTCCCTTGGACCTTCTTATTGACGATGAATTACAGAAATTGCATCGGAATTAAATACAAAAGGCACAATGCCGACTTAAGTACAAGAAGACTGGCTCTTCCTACTGTCTATGTTTTGAACCAATTCTGTGACACTAGTTATAGAGTCCGATGCTTCACTTCAGGTTTACTGAATCCCTTGGAACTTCATATTGTCGATGAAACACAGAAATGGCATCGGAATTAAATACGAAAGGGACAATGCTGACTTAAGTACCCGAAGACTGACTCTTCTTACTGACTATGTCTTGAACCATTCCTGTGACACTAGTTATAGATTCCGATGCTTCACTTCAGGTTTACTGTATCCCTCTGACCTTCTTATTGACGATGAAACACAGAAACTGCATCGGAATTAAATACAAAAGGGACAATGCCGACTTAAGTACAAGAAGACTGACTCTTCTTACTGTCTATGTTTTGACCCATTCCATTGACACTAGTTATGGATTCCGATGCTTCACTCCAGGTTCACTGTATCCCTTGGACCTTGTTATTGACGATGAAACACAGAAATTACATCGGAATTAAGTAGAAAAGGCACAATGCCGACTTAAGTACAAGAAGACCGACTCTTCTTACTGACTATGTTTTGAACTATTCCTGTGACGCTAGTTGTAGATTTCGATGCTTCACTTCAGGTTTACAGTATCCCTTGGACCTTTGTATTGACGATGAAACACAGAAATTGCATCGGAATTAAATACAAATGGCAAATTGCCAACTTTAGTACACGAAGACTGACTCTTCTTACTGTCTATGTTTTGAAACATTCCTGTGACACTAGTTATGGATCCCGATGCTATACTCCAGGTTTACTGTATCCCCTGGACCTTCTTATTGACGATGAAACACAGAAATTGCATCGGAATTAAATACAAAAGGCACAATGCCGACTTAAGGACAAGAAGACTGACTCTTCTTACTGACTTAGTTTTGAACCATTCCTGTGACACTAGTTATAGATTCCGATGCTTCACTTCAGGTTTTTTGTATCCCTCTGACTTTCTTATTGACGATGGAACACAGAAATTGCATCGGAATTAAATGCAAAAGGCACAATGCCGACTTAAGTACAAGAAGACTGACTCTTCCTACTGTCTATGTTTTGAACCTTTCCTGTGACACTAGTTATAGATTAAGATGCTTCACTTCAGATTTACTGTATCCCTCTGACCGTATTGCCGATGAAACACAGAAATTGCATCGGAATTAAATACAAAAGGCACAATGGCGACTTAAGTACAAGAAGACTGACTCATCTTACTGTCTATGTTTTGAACCATTCCTGTGGCACTTGTTGTAGATTCCGATGCTTCACTTCAGGTTTAGTGTATCCCTTGGACCTTCTTATAGACGATGAAACACAGAAATTGCATCGGAATTATATACAAAAGGCACAATGCCGACTTAAGTACATGAAGACAGAATCTTCTTACTGACAACGATTTGAACCATTCCTGTGACACTAGTTATAGATTCCGATGCTTTACTTTATTTTTACTGTATCCCTTGGACCTTCTTATTGACGATGAAACACGGAAATATCATCGGAATTAAATACAAAAGGCACAATGCCGACTTAAGGACAAGAAGACTGACTCTTTTACTGACTATGTTTTGAACCATTGCTGTGACACTAGTTATAGATTCCGATGCTTCACTTCTGGTTTACTGTATTCCTGTGACCTGCTTATTGCCGATGAAACACAGAGATTGCATCGGAATTAAATTGAAAAGGCACAATGCCGTCTTAAGTACAAGAAGACTGACTCTTCTTACTGTCTATGTTTTGAAACGTTCCTGTGGCACCAGTTGTAGATTCCGATGCTTCACTTCAGGTTTACTGTATCCCACTGTCCTTCTTATTGACGGTGAATCATAGAAATTGCATCGGAATTAAATACGAAAGGCACAATGCCGACTTAAGTGCAAGAAGACTGACTCTTCTTACTGACTATGTTTTGAACCATTCCTGTGACACTAGTTATAGATTCCGATGCTTCACTTCATTTTTACTGTATCCCTTGAACATTCTTATTGACGATAAAACACAGAAATTGCATCGGAATTAAATACAAAAGGCACAATGCCGACTTAAGAAGACTGACTCTTCTTACTGTCTATGTTATGAACCATTGCTGTGACACTAGTAATAGATTCCGATGCTTCACTCCAGGTTTACTATATCCCTTGGACCTTCTTATTGACGATGAAACACAGAAATTGCATCGGAATTAAATACAAAAGGCACAATGCCGACTTAAGGACAAGAAGCCTGACTCTTTTACTGACTATGTTTTTAACCATTGCTGTGACACAAGTTATAGATTCCGATGCTTCACTTCAGGTTTACTGTATCCCTCTGACCTTCTTATTGACGATGAAACTTAGAAATTGCATCGGAATTAAATACAAAAGGCACAATGGCGACTTAAGTACAAGAAGACTGACTCTTCTTACTGTCTATGTATTGAAACATTCCATTGACACTAGTTATAGATTCCGATGCTTCACTCCAGGTTTACTGTGTCCCTTGGACCTTCTTATTGACGATGAAACATTGAAAATGCATCGGAATTAAATAGAAAAGGCACAAAGCCGACTTAAGTACAAGAAGACTGACTCTTCTTCCTGACTATGTTTTGAACCATTCCTGTGACACTAGTTATAGATTCCGATGCTTCACTTCAGGTTTACTGTTGCCCTTGGACCTTCTTATTGACGATGAATTACAGAAATTGCATCGGAATTAAATACAAAAGGCACAATGCCGACTTAAGTACAAGAAGACTGGCTCTTCCTACTGTCTATGTTTTGAACCAATTCTGTGACACTAGTTATAGAGTCCGATGCTTCACTTCAGGGTTTACTGAATCCCTTGGAACTTCATATTGTCGATGAAACACAGAAACTGCATCGGAATTAAATACAAAAGGGACAATGCCGACTTAAGTACAAGAAGACTGACTCTTCTTACTGACTATGTCTTGAACCATTCCTGTGACACTAGTTATAGATTCCGATGCTTCACTTCAGGTTTACTGTATCCCTCTGACCTTCTTATTGACGATGAAACACAGAAACTGCATCGGAATTAAATACAAAAGGGACAATGCCGACTTAAGTACAAGAAGACTGACTCTTCTTACTGTCTATGTTTTGACCCATTCCATTGACACTAGTTATGGATTCCGATGCTTCACTCCAGGTTCACTGTATCCCTTGGACCTTGTTATTGACGATGAAACACAGAAATTACATCGGAATTAAGTAGAAAAGGCACAATGCCGACTTAAGTACAAGAAGACCGACTCTTCTTACTGACTATGTTTTGAACTATTCCTGTGACGCTAGTTATAGATTTCGATGCTTCACTTCAGGTTTACAGTATCCCTTGGACCTTTGTATTGACGATGAAACACAGAAATTGCATCGGAATTAAATACAAATGGCAAATTGCCAACTTTAGTACACGAAGACTGACTCTTCTTACTGTCTATGTTTTGAAACATTCCTGTGACACTAGTTATGGATCCCGATGCTATACTCCAGGTTTACTGTACCCCCTGGACCTTCTTATTGACGATGAAACACAGAAATTGCATCGGAATTAAATACAAAAGGCACAATGCCGACTTAAGGACAAGAAGACTGACTCTTCTTACTGGATTAGGTTTGAACCATTCCTGTGACACTAGTTATAGATTCCGATGCTTCACTTCAGGTTTTTTGTATCCCTCTGAAATTCTTATTGACGATGAAACACAGAAATTGCATCGGAATTATATACAAAAGGCACAATGACGACTTAAGTACAAGAAGACTGACTCTTCCTACTGTCTATGTTTTGAACCATTCCTGTGACACTAGTTATAGATTAAGATGCTTCACTTCAGATTTACTGTATCCCTCTGACCGTATTGCCGATGAAACACAGAAATTGCATCGGAATTAAATACAAAAGGCACAATGGCGACTTAAGTACAAGAAGACTGACTCATCTTACTGTCTATGTTTTGAACCATTCCTGTGGCACTTGTTGTAGATTCCGATGCTTCACTTCAGGTATAGTGTATCCCTTGGACCTTCTTATAGACGATGAAACACAGAAATTGCATCGGAATTATATACAAAAGGCACAATGCCGACTTAAGTACATGAAGACAGAATCTTCTTACTGACAACGATTTGAACCATTCCTGTGACACTAGTTATAGATTCCGATGCTTCACTTTATTTTTACTGTATCCCTTGGACCTTCTTATTGACGATGAAACACAGAAATATCATCGGAATTAAATACAAAAGGCACAATGCCGACTTAAGGACAAGAAGACTGACTCTTTTACTGACTATGTTTTGAACCATTGCTGTGACACTAGTTATAGATTCCGACGCTTCACTTCAGGTTTACTGTATTCCTGTGACCTGCTTATTGCCGATGAAACACAGAGATTGCATCGGAATTAAATTGAAAAGGCACAATGCCGTCTAAAGTACAAGAAGACTGACTCTTCTTACTGTCTATGTTTTGAAACGTTCCTGTGGCACCAGTTGTAGATTCCGATGCTTCACTTCAGGTTTACAGTATCCCTTGGACCTTCTTATTGACGATGAAACACAGAAATTGCATCGGAATTAAATACAAAAGGCACAATGCCGACTTAAGTACAAGAAAACTGACTCTTCCTACTGTCTATGTTTTGAACCATTCCTGTGACACTAGTTATAGATTAAGATGCTTCACTTCAGATTTACTGTATCCCTCTGACCGTATTGCCGATGAAACACAGAAATTGCATCGGAATTAAATACAAAAGGCACAATGGCGACTTAAGTACAAGAAGACTGACTCATCTTACTGTCTATGTTTTGAACCATTCCTGTGGCACTTGTTGTAGATTCCGATGCTTCACTTCAGGTTTAGTGTATCCCTTGGACCTTCTTATGGACGATGAAACACAGAAATTGCATCGGAATTATATACGAAAGGCACAATGCCGACTTAAGTGCAAGAAGACTGACTCTTCTTACTGACTATGTTTTGAACCATTCCTGTGACACTAGTTATAGATTCCGATGCTTCACTTCATTTTTACTGTATCCCTTGGACATTCTTATTGACGATAAAACACAGAAATTGCATCGGAATTAAATACAAAAGGCACAATGCCGACTTAAGAAGACTGACTCTTCTTACTGTCTATGTTATGAACTATTCCTGTGACACTAGTAATAGATTCCGATGCTTCACTCCAGGTTTACTATATCCCTTGGACCTTCTTATTGACGATGAAACACAGAAATTGCATCGGAATTAAATACAAAAGGCACAATGCCGACTTAAGGACAAGAAGACAGACTCTTTTACTGACTATGTTTTGAACCATTGCTGTGACACTAGTTATAGATTCCGATGCTTCACTTCAGGTTTACTGTATCCCTCTGACCTTCTTATTGACGATGAAACTCAGAAATTGCATCGGAATTAAATACAAAAGGCACAATGCCGACTTACGTACAAGAAGACTGACTCTTCTTACTGTCTATGTATTGAAACATTCCATTGACACTAGTTATAGATTCCGATGCTTCACTCCAGGTTTACTGTATCCCTTGGACCTTCTTATTGACGATGAAACACAGAAATTGCATCGCAAATAAATAGAAAAGGCACAATGCCGACTTAAGAACAAGAAGACTGACTCTTCTTACTGACTATGTTTTGAACCATTCCTGTGACACTAGTTATAGATTCCGATGCTTCACTTCAGGTTTACTGTATCTCTCTGACCTTCTTATAGACGATGAAACTCAGAAATAGCATCGGAATTAAATACAAAAGGCACAATGCCGACTTAAGTACAAGAAGACTGACTCTTCTTACTGTCTATGAATTGAACCATTCCATTGACACTAGTTATAGATTCCGATGCTACACTCCAGGTCTACTGTATCCCTTGGACCTTCTTATTGACGATGAAACATTGAAAATGCATCGGAATTAAATAGAAAAGGCACAATGCCGACTTAAGTACAAGAAGACTGACTCTTCTTCCTGACTATGTTTTGAACCATTCCTGTGACACTAGTTATAGATTCCGATGCTTCACTTCAGGTTTACTGTATCCCTCTGACCTTCTTATTGTCGATGAAACACAGAAATTGCATCGGTATTAAATAGAAAATGCACAATGCCAACTTAAGTACAAGAAGACTGACTCTTTTTACTGTCTATGTTCTGAACCATTCCTGTGACACTAGTTATAGATTCCGATGCTTCACTCAAGGTTTACTGTATCCCTTGGACCTTCTTGTTCACGATGAAACACAGAAATTGCATCGGAATTAAATAGAAAAGGCACAATGCCGACTTAAGTACAAGAAGACTGACTCTTCTTAGTGATTATAGTTTGAACCATTGCTGTGACCCTAATTATAGATTCCGACGCTTTACTTCAGGTTTACTGTATACCTTGGACATTCTTATTGACGACGAAACACAGAAATTGCATCGGAATTAAATAGAAAAGGCACAATGTCGACTTAAGTAACAGAAGACTGACTCTTCTTACTGTCTATGATTTGAACCATTCCTGTGACACTTGCTATAGATTCCGATGCTTCACTTCAGGTTTACTGCATACCTTGGACCTTCTTATTGACGATGAAACACAGAAATTGCATCGGAATTAAATACAAAAGGCACAATGCCGACTTAAGTACAAGAAGACTGACTCTTCCCACTGTCTATGTTTTGAACCATTCCTGTGACACTAGTTTTGGATTCCGATGCTACACTTCGGGTTTACTGTATCCCTCTGACCTTCTTATTGACAATGAAACACAGAAATTGCATCGGAATTAAATACAAATGGCACAATGCCGACTTAAGTACAAGAAGATTGAGTCTTACTACTGTCTATGTTTTGAACCATTCCTGTGACACTAGTTATAGATTCCGATGCTTCACTTCAGGTTTACTGTATCCCTCTGACATTGTTGCCGATGAAACACAGAAATTGCATCGGAAATAAATACAAAAGGCACAATGCCGACTTAAGGACAAGAAGACTGAATCTTCTTACTGACTATGTTTTGAATCATTCCTGTGACTCTAGTTATAGATTCGGATGCTTCACTTCAGGTTTACTGTATCCCTCTGTCCTTCTTATTGACGATGAAACACAGAAATCGCATCGGAATTAAATAGAAATGGCACAATGCCGACTTAGGTACAAGAAGACTGACTCTTCTTACTGACTATGTTTGAACCATTCCTGTGTCACTAGTTACTGATTCCGATGCTTCACTCCAGGTTTACTGTATCCCTTGGACCTTCTTATTGACGATGAAACACAGAATTTGCATCGGAATTAAATACCAAAGGCACAATGCCGACTTATGGACAAGAAGACTGAATCTTCTTACTGACAATGCTATGAACCATTCCTGTGACACTATTTATAGATTCCGATGCTTCACTTCTGGCTTACTGTATCCCTCTGACCTTCTTATTGACGATGAAACACAGAAATTGCATCGGAATTAAATACAAAACGACGATGCCGACTTAAGTACCCGAAGACTGACTCTTCTTACTGTCAATGTTTGAACCATTCCTGTGACACTAGTTATAGATTCCGATGCTTCACTTCAGGTTTACTGTATCCCTCTGACCTTCTTATTGACGGTGAAACACAGAAATTGCATCGGAATTAAATACGAAAGGCACAATGCCGACTTAAGTACAAGAAGACTGACTCTTCTTACTGACTATGTATGAACCATTCCTGTGACACTAGTTATAGATTCCGATGCTTTGCTTCAGGTTTACTGTATACCTTGGACCTTCTTATTGACGATGAAACACAGAAATTGCATCGGAAATAAATAGAAAAGGCACAATGCCGACTTAAGAACAAGCAGACTGACTCTTCTTACTGACTATGTTTTGAACCATTCCTGTGACACTAGTTATAGATTCCGATGCTTCACTTCAGGTTTACTGTATCTCTCCACCTTCTTATTGACAATGAAATTCAGAAATTGCATCGGAATTAAATACAAAAGGCACAATGCCGACTTAAGTACAATAAGACTGACTCTTCTTACTGACTATGAATTGTACCATTCCATTGACACTAGTTATAGATTCCGATGCTTCACTCCAGGTCTACTGTATCCCTTAGACCTTCTTATTGACGATGAAACACTGAAAATGCATCGGAATTAAATAGAAAAGGCACAATGTCGACTTAAGTAACAGAAGACTGACTCTTCTTACTGTCTATGTTTTGAACCATTCCTGTGACACTAGCTATAGATTCCGATGCTTCACTTCAGGTTTACTGTATACCTTGGACCTTCTTATTGACGATGAAACACAGAAATTGCATCGGAATTAAATACAAAAGGCACAATGCCGACTTAAGTACAAGAAGACTGACTCTTCTTACTGACTATGTTTGAACCATTCCTGTGAGACTAGTTGTAGATTCCGATGCCTTACTTCAGGTTTACTGTATACCTTGGACCTTCTTATTGACGATGAAACCCAGAAAATGCATCGGAATTAAATACAAAAGGCACAATGCCGACATAAGTACAAGAAGGCTGATTCTTCCTACTGTCTATGTTTTGAACCATTCCTGTGACACTAGTTGTGGATTCCGATGCTTCACTTCAGGTTTACTGTATCCCTCTGTCCTTCCTATTGACGATGAAACACAGAAATTGCATCGGAATTAAATACAAAAGGCATAATGCCGAATTCAGTACAAGAAGACATACTCTTCTTACTGTCTATGTTTTGACCCATTCCATTGACACTAGTTATGGATTCCGATGCTTCACTCCAGGTTCACTGTATCCCTAGGACCTTGTTATTGACGAAGAAACACAGAAATTGCATCGGAATTAAGTAGAAAAAGCACAATGTCGACTTAAGTACAAGAAGATCGACTCTTCTTACTGACTATGTTTTGAACCATTCCTGTGACACTAGTTATAGATTCCGATGCTTCACTTCAACTTTACAGTTTCCCTTGGACCTTTGTATTGACGATGAAACACAGAAATTGCAACGGAATTCAATACAAAAGGCAAATTGCCAACTTTAGTACACGAAGACTGACTCTACTAACTGTCTATGTTTTGAACCATTCCTGTGCCACTAGTTATGGATCCCGATGATACACTCCAGGTTTACTGTATCCCCAGGACCTTCTTATTGACGATGAAACACAGAAATTGCATCGGAATTAAATACAAAAGGCACAATGCCGACTTACGGACAAGAAGACTGACTCTTCTTACTGACTTACTTTTGAACCATTTCTGTGACCCTAGTTATAGATTCCGATGCTTCACTTCAGGTTTACTGTATACCTTGGACCTTCTTATTGACGATGAAACACAGAAATTGCATCGGAATTAAATACAAACGCACAATGCCGACTTAAGTACAAGAAGACTGACTCTTCCCACTGTCTATGTTTAGAACCATTCCTGTGACACTAGTTTTGGATTCCGATGCTTTACTTCAGGTTTACTGTATCCCTCTGACTTTATTGCCGATGAAACACAGAATTTGCATCGGAATTAAATACAAAAGGCACAATGCCGACTTAATGGACAAGAAGACTGACTCTTCTTACTGACTATGTTTTGAACCATTCCTGTGACTCTAGTTATAGATTCCGATGCTTCACTTCAGGTTTACTGTATCCCTCTGACCTTCTTATTGACGATGAAACACAGAAAGTGCATCGTAATTAAATACAAAAGCCACAATGCCGACTTAAGTACAAGAAGACTGACTCTTCTTACTGTCTATGATTTGAACCATTCCTGTGACACTAGTTATAGATTCCGATGCTTCACTTCAGGTTTACTGTTTCCCTTGGACCTTCTTATTGACGATGAATTACAGAAATTGCATCGGAATTAAATACAAAAGGCACAATGCCAACTTAAGAACAAGAAGACTGGCTCTTCCTACTGTCTATGTTTTGAACCAATTCTGTGACACTAGTTATAGAGTCCGATGCTTCACTTCAGGTTTTCTGTATCCCTTGGAAATTCTTATTGTCGATGAAACACAGAAATGGCATCGGAATTAAATACAAAAGGGACAAGGCTGACTTAAGTACCCGAAGACTGACTCTTCTTACTGACTATGTCTTGAACCATTCCATTGACACTAGTTATGGATTCCGATGCTTCACTCCAGGTTCACTGGATCCCTTGGACCTTGTTATTGACGATGAAACACAGAAATTACATCGGAATTAAGTAGAAAAGGCACAATGCCGACTTTAGTACAAGAAGACCGACTCTTCTTACTGACTATGTTTTGAACAATTCCTGTGACGCTAGTTATAGATTTCGATGCTTCACTTCAGGTTTACAGTATCCCTTCGACCTTTTTATTGAAGATGAAACACAGAAATTGCATCGGAATTAAATACAAAAGGCAAATTGCCAACTTTAGTACACGAAGACTGACTCTTCTTACTGTCTATGTTTTGAAACATTCCTGTGACACTAGTTATGGATCCCGATGCTATACTCCAGGTTTACTGTATCCCCTGGACCTTCTTATTGACGATGAAACACAGAAATTGCATCGGAATTAAATACAAAAGGCAGAATGCCGACTTAAGGACAAGAAGACTGACTCTTCTTACTGACTTAGTTTTGAACCATTCCTGTGACACTAGTTATAGATTCCGATGCTTCACTTCAGGTTTTTTGTATCCCTCTGACCTTCTTATTCACGATGAAACACAGAAATTGCATCGGAATTAAATGCAAAAGGCACAAAGCCGACTTAAGTACAAGAAGACTGACTCTTCCTACTGTCTATGTTTTGAACCATTCCTGTGACACTAGTTATAGATTAAGATGCTTCACTTCAGGTTTACTGTATCCCTCTGACCGTATTGCCGATGAAACACAGAAATTTCATCGGAATGAAATACAAAAGGCACAATGGCGACTTAAGGACAAGAAGACTGACTGTTCATACTGACTATGATTTGAACCATTCCTGTGACACTAGTAATAGATTCCGATGCTTCACTTCAGGTTTACTGTATCCCTGTGACCTTCTTATTGACGATGAAACACAGAGATTGCATCGGAATTAAATAGAAAAGGCACAATGCCGACTTAAGTACAAGAAGACTGACTCTTCTTACTTTCTATGTTTTGAACCATTCCTGTGGCACTAGTTGTAGATTCCGATGCTTCACTTCAGGTTTACTGTATCCTTCTGACCCTCTTATTGACGATGAAACACAGAAATTGCATATTAATTAAATACAAAAGGCACAATGCCGACTTAAGTACAAGAAGACTGACTCTTCTTACTGCCTATGTATTGAACCATTCCATTGACACTAGTTATAGATTCCGATGCTTCACTCCAGGTTTACTATATCCCTCTGCCCTTCTTATTGACGATGAAACACAGAAATTGCATCGTAATTAAATACAAAAGCCACAATGCCGACTTAAGTACAAGAAGACTGACTCTTCTTACTGTCTATGACTCGAACCATTCCTGTGACACTAGTTATAGATTCCGATGCTTCACTTCAGGCTTACTGTTTCCCTTGGACCTTCTTATTGACGATGAAACAAAGAAATTGCATCGGAATTAAATACAAAAGGCACAATGCCGACTTAAATGCAAGAGGACTGACTCTTCCTACTGTCTATGTTTGAACCACTTCTGTGACACTAGTTATAGAGTCCGATGCTTCACTTCAGGTTTACTGTATCCCTTGGAACTTCTTATTGACGAAGAATCACAGAAATTGGATCAGAATTAAATACTAAAGGCACAATGCCAACTTAAGGACAAGAAGACTGACTCTTCTTACTGTCTATATTTTGAACCATTCCAGTGACACTAGTTATAGATTCCGATGCTTCACTTCAGGTTTACTGAATTCCTTGGACCTCCTTATTGACGATGAAACACAGAAATTGCATCGAAACAAAATACAAAAGGCACAATGCCGACTTAAACACAAGAAGACTGACTCTTCTTACTGTCAATGTTTTGAACCATTACTGTGACACTAGTTATAGATTCCGATGCTCCACTGCAGGTTTACTGTATCCCTTGGACCATCTTGTTGGCGATGAAACACAGAAATTGCATCGGAATTAAATAAAAAAGGCACAATGCCGACTTAAGGACAAGAAGACTGACTCTACTTACTGACTATGTTTTGAACCATTCCTGTGACACTAGTTATAGATTCCGATGCTTCAATTCATGTTTACTGTATCCCTTGGACCTTCTTATTGACGATGAAACACGGAAATTGCATCGGAATTAAATACAAAAGGCACAATGCCGACTTAAGTACAAGAAGACAGACTCTTCTTACTGTCTATGTTTCAACCATTCCTGTGACACTAGTTATAGATTCCGATGATTCACTTCAGGTTTACTGTATCCCTCTGACCTTCTTATTGACGATGAAACACAGAAATTGCATTGGGATGAAATACAAAAGGCACAATGCCGACTTAAGTACAAGAAGACTGACTCCTCTTAGTGATTATAGTTTGAACCATTGCTGTGACACTAGTTATAGATTCCGACGCTTTACTTCAGGTTTACTGTATACCTTGGACATTCTTATTGACGATGAAACACAGAAATTGCATCGGAATTAAATAGAAAAGGCACAATGTCGACTTAAGTACAAGAAGACTGACTCTTTTTACTGTCTATGTTTTGAACCATTCCTGTGACACTAGTTATAGATTCCGATGCTTCACTCCAGGTTTACTGTATCCCTTGGACCTTCATATTGACGATGAAACACAGAAATGGCATCGGAATTAAATAGAAAAGGCACAATGCCGACTTAAGTACAAGAAGACTGACTCTTCTTACTGACTATGTTTTGAACCATTCCTGTGACACTAGTTATAGATTCCGATGCTTCACTTCAGGTTTGCTATATACCTTGGACCTTCTTGTTGACGATGAAACACAGAAATAGCATCGGAATTAAATACAAAAGGCACAATGCCGACTTAAGTACCTGAAGACAGACTCTTCTTACTGTCTATGTTTCAACCATTCCTGTGACACTAGTTATAGAGTCCGATGGTTCACTTCAGGTTTACTGTATCCCTTGGAAGTTCTTATTGACGATGAAACACAGAAATTGCATCGGAATTAAATACAAAAGGGACAATGCCGACTTAAGTACCCGAAGACTGACTCTTCTTACTGACTATGCCTTGAACCATTCCTGTGACACTAGTTATAGATTCCGATGCTTCACTTCAGGTTTACTGTATCCCTCTGACCTTCTTGTTAACGATGAAAGACGGGAATTGCATCGGAATTAAATACAAAATGGACAATGCCGACTTAAGTACCCAAAAACTGACTCTTCTTACTGTCAATGTTTGAACCATTCCTGTGACACTGGTTATAGATTCCGATGCTTCACTTCAGGATTACTGTATCCCTCTGACCTTCTTATTGACGGTGAAACACAGAACTTGCATCGGAATTAAATACGAAAGGCACAATGCCGACTTAAGTACAAGAAGACTGACTCTTCTTATTGACTATGTTTGAAGAATTCCTGTGACACTAGTTATAGATTCCGATGCTTTACTTCAGGTTTACTGTATACCTTGGACCCTCTTATTGACGATGAAACACAGAAAATGCATCGGAATTAAATACAAAAGGCACAATGCCGACATAACTACAAGAAGGCTGATTCTTCCTACTGTCTATGTTTTGACCCATTCCATTGACACTAGTTATGGATTCCGATGCTTCACTCCAGGTTCACTGTATCCCTTGGACCTTGTTATTGACGATGAAACACAGAAATTGCATCGGAATTAAGTAGAAAAGGCACAATTTCGACTTAAGTACAAGAAGACCGACTCTTCTTACTGACTATGTTTTGAACCATTCTTGTGACACTAGTTATAGATTCCGTTGCTTCACTTCATGTTTACAGTATCCCTTGGACCTTCTTATTGACGACGAAACACAGAAATTGCACCGGAATTAAATAGAAAAGGCACAATGCTGACTTAAGTACAAGAAAAAAGCACTTTTTAACATCTATGCTTTGAACCATTCTTGTGACACTAGTTATAGATTCCTATGCGTTACTTCAGGTTTACTCTATCCAGGTGACCTTCTTAAAGCCGATGAAACACAGAAATAGCATCGGATTTAAATACAAAGGGCACAATGCCGACCTAAGTACAAGAAGACTGAATCTTCTTACTGTCTATGTTTTGATCCATTCCTGTGACTATAGTTATAGATTCCGATGCTTCACTTCAGTTTTACTGTATCCTTCTGACCTTCTTATTGACGATGAAACACAGAAATTGCATCGTAATTAAATACAAAAGGCACAATGGCGACTCAAGTACAAGAAGATTGACTCTTCTTCCTGTCTATGTTTTGAACCATTCCTGTGACACTAGTTATAGATTCCGATGCTTCGCTTCAGTTCTACTGCATTCCTCTGACCGTCGTATTGACGATGAAACACAGAAATTACATCGGAAATAAATACAAAAGGCACAATGATGACTTAAGTACAAGAAGACTGACTCCTCATACCGTCTATGTTTTGAACCATTCCTGTGACACTAGTTATAGATTCCGATGCTTCACTTCAGGTTTACTGTATCCCTCTGACCTTCTTATTGACGATGAAACACAGATATTGCATCGGAATTAAATACAAAAGGAACAATGCCGACTCAAGTACAAGAAGACTGGCTCTTCTTGCTGTCTATGATTTGAACCATTCCCTTGACACTAGTTATAGATTCCGATGCTTCACTTCAGGTTAACTGTATCCTTCTGACCATCTTATTGACGATGAAACACAGAAATTGCATCGGAATTAAATAGAAAAAGCACAATGCCGACTTAAGTACAAGAAAACAGACTCTTCTTACTGTCTATGTTTCAACCATTCCTGTGACACTAGTTATAGATTCCGATGATTCACTTCAGGTTTACTGTATCCCTCTGACCTTCTTATTGACGATGAAACACAGAAATTGCATCGGAATTAAATACAAAAGGCACAATGCCGATTTAAGTACAAGAAGACTGACTCCCCTTAGTGATTATAGTTTGAACCATTGCTGTGACTCTAGTTATAGATTCCGACGATTTACTTCAGGTTTACTGTATACCTTGGACATTCTTATTGACGATGAAACACAGAAATTGCATCGGAATTAAATAGAAAAGGCACAATGTCGACTTAAGTACAAGAAGACTGACTCTTCTTACTGTCTATGTTTTGAACCATTCCTGTGACACTAGTTATAGATTCCGATGCTTCACTCCATGTTTACTGTATCCCTTGGACCTTCATATTGACGATGAAACACAGAAATGGCATCGGAATTAAATAAAAAAGGCACAATGCCGACTTAAGTACAAGAAGACTGACTCTTCTTACTGACTATGTTTTGAACCATTCCTGTGACACTAGTTATAGATTCCGATGCTTCACTTCAGGTTTACTATATACCTTGGACCTTCTTGTTGACGATGAAACACAGAAATATCATCGGAATGAAATACAAAAGGCACAATGCCGACTTAAGTACCTGAAGACAGACTCTTCTTACTGTCTATGTTTCAACCATTCCTGTGACACTAGTTATAGATTCCGATGCTTCACTTCAGGTTTACTGTATCCCTCTGACCTTCTTGTTAACGATGAAAGACGGAAATTGCATCGGAATTAAATACAAAATGGACAATGCCGACTTAAGTACCCGAAGACTGACTCTTCTTACTGACTATGCCTTGAACCATTCCTGTGAGACTAGTTATAGATTCCGATGCTTCACTTCAGGATTACTGTATCCCTCTGACCTTCTTATTGACGGTGAAACACAGAAAGTGCATCGGAATTAAATACAAAAGTCACAATGCCGACATAACTACAAGAAGGCTGATTCTTCCTACTGTCTATGTTTTGAACCATTCCTGTGACACTAGTTGTGGATTCCGATGCTTCACTTCTGGTTTACTGTATCCCTCTGACTTTCTTATTGACGATGAAACACAGAAATTGCATCGAAATTAAATACAAAAGGTATAATGACGACTTAAGTACAAGAAGACTGACTCTTCTTACTGTCAATGTTTTGACCCTTTCCATTGACACTAGTTATGGATTCCGATGCTTCACTCCAGGTTCACTGTATCCCTTGGACCTTGTTATTGACGATGAAACACAGAAATTGCATCGGAATTAAGTAGAAAAGGCACAATGCCGACATAAGTACAAGAAGACCGACTCTTCTTACTGACTAAGTTTTGAACCATTCTTGTGACACTAGTTATAGATTCCGATGCTTCACTTCATGTTTACAGTATCCCTTGGACCTTCTTATTGACGACGAAACACAGAAATTGCACCGGAATTAAATAGAAAAGGCACAATGCTGACTTAAGTACAAGAAAAAAGCTCTTCTTAACATCTATGCTTTGAACCATTCTTGTGACACTAGTTATAGATTCCGATGCGTTAGTTCAGGTTTACTGTATCCAGGTGACCTTCTTAATGACGATGAAACACAGAAATAGCATCGGAATTAAATACAAAGGGCACAATGCCGACCTAAGTACAAGAAGACTGAATCTTCTTACTGTCTATGTTTTGATCCATTCCTGTGACTATAGTTATAGATTCCGATGCTTCACTTCAGTTTTACTGTATCCTTCTGACCTTCTTATTGACGATGAAACACAGAAATTGCATCGTAATTAAATACAAAAGGCACAATGGCGACTCAAGTACAAGAAGATTGACTCTTCTTACTGTCTATGTTTTGAACCATTCCTGTGACACTAGTTATAGATTCCAATGCTTCGCTTCAGTTCTACTGCATTCCTCTGACCGTCGTATTGACGAAGAAACACAGAAATTACATCGGAATTAAATACAAAAGTTACAATGCCGACTCAAGTACAATAAGACTGGCTATACTTCCTGTCTATGTTTTGAACCATTCCTGTGACACTAGTTATAGATTCCGTTGCTTCACTTCAGGTTTACTGTATCCAGCTGACCTTCTTAATGACGATGAAACACAGAAATTGCATCGAAATTAAATACAAAGGGCACAATGCCGACTTAAGTACAAGAAGACTGACTCCTCTTAGTGATTATAGTTTGAACCATTGCTGTGACACTAGTCATAGATTCCGACGCTTTACTTCAGGTTTACTGTATACCTTGGACATTCTTATTGCCAATGAAACAGAGAAATTGCATCGGAATTAAATAGAAAAAGCACAATGTCGACTTAAGTACAAGAAGACTGACTCTTCTTACTGTCTATGTTTTGAACCATTCCTGTGACACTAGTTATAGATTCCGATGCTTCACTTCAGGTTTACTATATACCTTGGACCTTCTTGTTGACGATGAAGCACAGAAATAGCATCGGAATTAAATACAAGAGGCACAATGCCGACTTAAGTACCTGAAGACAGACTCTTCTTCTGTCTATGTTTCAACCATTCCTGTGACACTAGTTATAGATTCCGATGCTTCACTTCAGGTTTACTGTATCCCTCTGACCTTCTTATTGACGTTGAAACACAGAAATTGCATCGGAATTAAATACAAAAGGCACAATGCCGACTTAAGTACAAGAAGACTGACTCTTCCTACTGTCTATGTTTTGAACCAATTCTGTGACACTAGTTATAGAGTCCGATGGTTCACGTCAGGTTTACTGTATCCCTTGGAAGTTCTTATTGACGATGAAACACAGAAATTGCATCGGAATTAAATACAAAAGGGACAATGCCGACTTAAGTACCCGAAGACTGACTCTTCTTATTGACTATGCCTTGAACCATTCCTGTGACACTAGTTATAGATTCCGATGCTTCACTTCAGGATTACTGTATCCCTCTGACCTTCTTATTGACGGTGAAACACAGAAATTGCATCGGAATTAAATACGAAAGGCACAATGCCGACTTAAGTACAAGAAGACTGACTCTTCTTATTGACTATGTTTGAAGAATTCCTGTGACACTAGTTATAGATTCCGAAGCTTTACTTCAGGTTTACTGTATACCTTGGACCTTCTTATTGACGATGAAACACAGAAAATGCATCGGAATTAAATACAAAAGGCACAATGCCGACATAACTACAAGAAGGCTGATTCTTCCTACTGTCTATGTTTTGAACCATTCCTGTGACACTAGTTGTGGATTCCGATGCTTCACTTCTGGTTTACTGTATCCCTCTGACCTTCTTATTGACGATGAAACACAGAAATTGCATCGGAATTAAATACAAAAGGTATATTGACGACTTAAGTACAAGAAGACTGACTCTTCTTACTGTCTATGTTTTGACCCATTCCATTGACACTAGTTATGGATTCCGATGCTTCACTCCAGGTTCACTGTATCCCTTGGACCTTTTTAATGACGATGAAACACAGAAAATGCATCGGAATTAAGTAGAAAAGGCACAATGCCGACTTAAGTACAAGAAGACCGACTCTTCTTACTGACTATGTTTTTACCATTCTTGTGACACTAGTTATAGATTCCGATTCTTCACTTCATGTTTACAGTATCCCTTGGACCTTCTTATTGACGACGAAACACAGAAATTGCACCGGAATTAAATAGAAAAGGCACAATGCTGACTTAAGTACAAGAAAAAAGCTCTTCTTAACATCTATGCTTTGAACCATTCTTGTGACACTAGTTATAGATTCCGATGCGTTACTTCAGGTTTACTGTATCCAGGTGACCTTCTTAATGACGATGAAACACAGAAATAGCATCGGAATTAAATACAAAGGGCAAAATGCCGACCTAAGTACAAGAAGACTGAATCTTCTTACTGTCTATGTTTTGATCCATTCCTGTGACTATAGTTATAGATTCCGATGCTTCACTTCAGTTTTACTGTATCCTTCTGACCTTCTTATTGACGATGAAACACAGAAATTGCATCGTAATTAAATACAAAAGGCACAATGGCGACTCAAGTACAAGAAGATTGACTCTTCTTACTGTCTATGTTTTGAACCATTCCTGTGACACTAGTTATAGATTCCAATGCTTCGCTTCAGTTCTACTGCATTCCTCTGACCGTCGTATTGACGAAGAAACACAGAAATTACATCGGAATTAAATACAAAAGTTACAATGCCGACTCAAGTACAATAAGACTGGCTATACTTCCTGTCTATGTTTTGAACCATTCCTGTGACACTAGTATTAGATTCCGTTGCTTCACTTCAGGTTTACTGTATCCAGCTGACCTTCTTAATGACGATGAAACACAGAAATTGCATCGAAATTAAATACAAAGGGCACAATGCCGACTTAAGTACAAGAAGACTGACTCCTCTTAGTGATTATAGTTTGAACCATTGCTGTGACACTAGTCATAGATTCCGACGCTTTACTTCAGGTTTACTGTATACCTTGGACATTCTTATTGCCAATGAAACAGAGAAATTGCATCGGAATTAAATAGAAAAAGCACAATGTCGACTTAAGTACAAGAAGACTGACTCTTCTTACTGTCTATGTTTTGAACCATTCCTGTGACACTAGTTATAGATTCCGATGCTTCACTTCAGGTTTACTATATACCTTGGACCTTCTTGTTGACGATGAAGCACAGAAATAGCATCGGAATTAAATACAAGAGGCACAATGCCGACTTAACTACCTGAAGACAGACTCTTCTTCTGTCTATGTTCAACCATTCCTGTGACACTAGTTATAGATTCCGATGCTTCACTTCAGGTTTACTGTATCCCTCTGACCTTCTTATTGACGTTGAAACACAGAAATTGCATCGGAATTAAATACAAAAGGCACAATGCCGACTTAAGTACAAGAAGACTGACTCTTCCTACTGTCTATGTTTTGAACCAATTCTGTGACACTAGTTATAGAGTCCGATGGTTCACGTCAGGTTTACTGTATCCCTTGGAAGTTCTTATTGACGATGAAACACAGAAATTGCATCGGAATTAAATACAAAAGGGACAATGCCGACTTAAGTACCCGAAGACTGACTCTTCTTATTGACTATGCCTTGAACCATTCCTGTGACACTAGTTATAGATTCCGATGCTTCACTTCAGGATTACTGTATCCCTCTGACCTTCTTATTGACGGTGAAACACAGAAATTGCATCGGAATTAAATACGAAAGGCACAATGCCGACTTAAGTACAAGAAGACAGACTCTTCTTATTGACTATGTTTGAAGAATTCCTGTGACACTAGTTATAGATTCCGAAGCTTTACTTCAGGTTTACTGTATACCTTGGACCTTCTTATTGACGATGAAACACAGAAAATGCATCGGAATTAAATACAAAAGGCACAATGCCGACATAACTACAAGAAGGCTGATTCTTCCTACTGTCTATGTTTTGAACCATTCCTGTGACACTAGTTGTGGATTCCGATGCTTCACTTCTGGTTTACTGTATCCCTCTGACCTTCTTATTGACGATGAAACACAGAAATTGCATCGGAATTAAATACAAAAGGTATATTGACGACTTAAGTACAAGAAGACTGACTCTTCTTACTGTCTATGTTTTGACCCATTCCATTGACACTAGTTATGGATTCCGATGCTTCACTCCAGGTTCACTGTATCCCTTGGACCTTTTTAATGACGATGAAACACAGAAAATGCATCGGAATTAAGTAGAAAAGGCACAATGCCGACTTAAGTACAAGAAGACCGACTCTTCTTACTGACTATGTTTTGAACCATTCTTGTGACACTAGTTATAGATTCCGATTCTTCACTTCATGTTTACAGTATCCCTTGGACCTTCTTATTGACGACGAAACACAGAAATTGCACCGGAATTAAATAGAAAAGGCACAATGCTGACTTAAGTACAAGAAAAAAGCTCTTCTTAACATCTATGCTTTGAACCATTCTTGTGACACTAGTTATAGATTCCGATGCGTTACTTCAGGTTTACTGTATCCAGGTGACCTTCTTAATGACGATGAAACACAGAAATAGCATCGGAATTAAATACAAAGGGCAAAATGCCGACCTAAGTACAAGAAGACTGAATCTTCTTACTGTCTATGTTTTGATCCATTCCTGTGACTATAGTTATAGATTCCGATGCTTCACTTCAGTTTTACTGTATCCTTCTGACCTTCTTATTGACGATGAAACACAGAAATTGCATCGTAATTAAATACAAAAGGCACAATGGCGACTCAAGTACAAGAAGATTGACTCTTCTTACTGTCTATGTTTTGAACCATTCCTGTGACACTAGTTATAGATTCCGATGCTTCGCTTCAGTTCTACTGCATTCCTCTGACCGTCGTATTGACGATGAAACACAGAAATTACATCGGAATTAAATACAAAAGTTACAATGCCGACTCAAGTACAATAAGACTGGCTATACTTCCTGTCTATGTTTTGAACCATTCCTGTGACACTAGTTATAGATTCCGATGCTTCACTTCAGGTTTACTGTATCCAGCTGACCTTCTTAATGACGATGAAACACAGAAATGGCATCGAAATTAAATACAAAGGGCACAATGCCGACTTAAGTACAAGAAAACTGACTCTTCTTGCTGGCTATGTTTGAACCATTCCTGTGATACTAGTTATAGAATCAGAAGCTTCACTTCGGGTTTACGGAATCCCTCTGACCTGAGTATTGACCATGAATCACAGAAATTGCACCGGAATTAAATACAAAAGGCACAAAGCCGACTGAAGTACAAGACGACTGGCTCTTCTTCCTGTCTATGCTTTGAACCATTCCTGTGACACTAGTTATAGATTCCGATGCTTCACTTCAGGTTTACTGTATCCAGTCGACCTTCTTATAGACGATGAAACACAGAAATTGCATCGGAATTAAATAGAAAAGGCACAATGCTGATGTAAGTACAAGAAGTCTGACTCTTCCTACTGTCTATGTTTTGAACCATTCCTGTGACACTAGTTTTAGATTCCGATGCTTCACTTCATGTGTACTGTTTCCCTCTGACCTCCTTATTGACCATGAATCACAGAAATTGCACCGGAATTAAATACAAAAGGCACAAAGCCGACTGAAGTACAAGACGACTGGCTCTTCTTCCTGTCTATGCTTTGAACCATTCCTGTGACACTAGTTATAGATTCCGATGCTTCACTTCAGGTTTACTGTATCCAGTCGACCTTCTTATAGACGATGAAACACAGAAATTGCATCGGAATTAAATAGAAAAGGCACAATGCTGATGTAAGTACAAGATGACTGACTCTTCTTACTGTCTATGTTTTGATCCATTCCTGTGAGACTAGTTATAGATTCCGATGCTTCACGTCAGGTTTACTGTATCCCTCTGACTGTCGTATTGACGATGAAACACAGAAATTTCATCGGAATTAAATACAAAATGTTCAATGCCGACTCAAGTACAAGAAGACTGGCTCTTCTTACTGTTTATGTTTTGAACCATTCCCGTGACACTAGTTATAGATTCCGATGCTTCACTTCAGTTTTACTGTAACCCTCCGACCTTCTTATTGACGATGAAACACAGAAATTGCATCGGAATTAAATACAAAAGGCACAATGCCGACTTAAGTACAAAATGACTGACTCTACTTACTCTCTATGATTTGTACCATTCCTGTGACAATAGTCATAGATTCCGATGCTTCACTACAGGTTTACTGTATCCCTCTGACCTTCTTATTGACGATGAAACACATAAATTGCTTCGGAATTAAATACAAAAGGCACAATGCCGACTCATGTACAAGAAGTCTGGCTCTTCTTACTGCCTATGTTTTGAACCTTACCTGTGAGACCGGTGTTAGATTCCGATGCTTCACTGCAGGTTTACTGTATCCCTTGGACCTTCTTATTGACGACGAAACACAGAAATTGCATCGGAATTAAATAGAGAAAACACAATGCCGACTTAAGTACAAGAAAACAGACTCTTCTTAATATCTATGTTTTGAACCATTCCTGTGACACTAGTTATAGATTCCGATGGTTCACTTCAGGTTTACTGTAGCCCTCTGACCGTCGTATTGACGATGAAACACAGAAATTGCATTGGAATTAAATACAAAAGGCAGAATGCCGACTTAAGTACAAGAAGACTGACTCTTCTTACTGTCTATGTTTTGAACCATTCCCGTGACACCATTTATAGATTCCGATGCTTCACTTCAGTTTTAGTGTATCCCTCTGACCTTCTTATTGATGATGAAACACAGAAATTGCATCGGAATTAAATACAAAAGGCACAATGCCGACTCAAGTACAAGAAGACTGACTGTTGTTACTGTCTATGTTTTGAACCATTCCTGTGACGCTAGTTATAGATTCCGATGCTTCACTTCAGTTTTACTGTATCCCTCTGACCTTCTTATTGACGATGAAACACAGAAATTGCATCGGAATTAAATACAAAAGGCACAATGCCGACTTAAGTACAAGAAGACTGGCTCTTCTGACTGTCTATGTTTTGTACCTTTCCTGTGAGACCGGATTTAGATTCCGATGCTTCACGTCAGGTTTACTGTTTCCCTTAGACCTTCTTATTAACGACGAAACACAGAAATTACATATGAACTAAATAGAAAAAGCACAATGCCGACTTAAGTACAAGAAAACAGACTCTTTTTAATATCTATGTTTTGAACCATTCCTGTGACACTAGTAATAGATTCCGGTGCATCACTTCATGTTACTGTATCAATCTGACCTTCTTATTGACGATGAAACACAGAAATTGTATCGGAATTAACTACAAAACGCACAATGCCGACATAAGTAGAAGAAGACTGACTCTTCTTACTCTCTATGTTTTGAACCATTCCTGTGACACTAGTTATAGATTCCGATGCTTCACTTCAGGTTTACTGTATCCAGCTGACCTTCTTAATGACGATGAAACACAGAAATTGCATCTGAATTAAATACAAAAGGCACAATGCCGACTCAAGTACAAGAAGACTGACTCTTGTTACTGTCTGTGTTTTGAACCATTCCTGTGACACTAGTTATAGATTCCGATGCTTCACTTCAGTTTTACTGTATCCCTCTGACCTTCTTATTGACGATGAAACACAGAAATTGCATCGGAATTAAATACAAAAGGCACAATGACGACTCAAGTACAAGAATACTGGCTCTTCTGACTGTCTATGTTTTGTACTTTTCCTGTGAGACCGGATTTAGATTCCGATGCTTCCCGTCAGGTTTACTGTATCCCTTGGACCTTCTTATTGACGACGAAACACAGAAATTACATCGGAACTAAATAGAAAAAGCACAATGCCGACTTAACTACAAGAAAACAGACTCTTTTTAATATCTATGTTTTGGACCATTCCTGTGACACTAGTAATAGATTCCGGTGCATCACTTCATGTTACTGTATCAATCTGACCTTTTTATTGACGATGAAACACAGAAATTGTATCGGAATTAACTATAAAAGGCACAATGCCGACATAAGTAGAAGAAGACTGACTCTTCTTACTGTCTATGTTTTGAACCATTCCTGTGACACTAGTTATAGATTCCGAAGCTTCACTTCAGTTTTACTGTATCCCTCTGACCTTCTTATTGACGATGAAACACAGAAATAGCATCAGAATTTAATACAAAAGGCACAATGCCGACTCAAGTACAAGAAGACTAATTCTTCTTACTGTCTATGATTTGAATCATTCCGGTGACACTAGTTATAGATTCCGATGCTTCACTTCAGGTTTACTGTATCCCTCTGACCGTCGTATTGACGATGAAACACAGAAATTGCTTCGGAATTAAATACAAAAGGCACAATGCCGACTCAAGTACACGGAGACTGGCTCTTCTTACTGACTATGTTTTGAACCTTTCCTGTGAGACTGGTTTTAGATTCCGATGATTCACTTCAGGTGTACTGTATCCCTTGGACCGTCTTATTGACGACGGAACACAGAAATTGCAACGGAATTATATAGAAAAGGCACATTGCCGACTTAAGTACAAGAAAACAGACTCTTCTTACTGTCTATGTTTTGAACCATTCCTGTGACACTAGTTATAGATTCCGATGCTTCACTTCAGATTCACTGTATCCCTCTGACCTTCTTATTGACGATGAAACACAGAAAATGCATCGGAATTAAATACAAAAGGCACAATACCGACTTCAGTAGTAGAAGACTGACTCTTCCTACTGTCTATGTTTTGAACCATTCCTCTGACACTAGTTATAGATTCCGATGCTTCACTTCAGGTTTACTGTATCCCTGTGACCGTCTTATTGACTATGAAACACAGAAATTGCTTCGGAATTAAATACAAAAGGTACAATGCCAGCTCAGGTCCAAGAAATCAGGCTCAACTTACTGTCTATGTTTTGAACCTTTCCTGTGAGACCGGTTTTAGATTCCGATGCTTCACTTCAGTTTTACTGTATCCCTTGGACCTTCTTATTGACGACGAAACACAGAAATTGCAGCGGAATTAAATAGAAAAGGCACAATGCTGACTTAAGTACAAGAAAAAAGCTCTTCTTAACATCTATGCTTTGAACCATTCTTGTGACACTAGTTATAGATTCCGATGCGTTACTTCAGGTTTACTGTATCCAGGTGACCTTCTTAATGACGATGAAACACAGAAATAGCATCGGAATTAAATACAAAGGGCACAATGCCGACCTAAGTACAAGAAGACTGAATCTTCTTACTGTCTATGTTTTGATCCATTCCTGTGACTATAGTTATAGATTCCGATGCTTCACTTCAGTTTTACTGTATCCTTCTGACCTTCTTATTGACGATGAAACACAGAAATTGCATCGTAATTAAATACGAAAGGCACAATGGCGACTCAAGTACAAGAAGATTGACTCTTCTTACTGTCTATGTTTTGAACCATTCCTGTGACACTAGTTACAGATTCCGATGCTTCACTTTAGGTTTACTGTATCCCTCTGACCTTCTTATTGACGATGAAACACAGAAATTGCATCGGAATTAAAGAGAAAAAGCACAATGCCGACTTAAGTACAAGAAGACTGACTCTTCTTCCTGTCTATGTTTTGAACCATTCCTGTGACACTAGTTATAGATTCCGATGCTTCACTTCAGGTTTACTGTATCCTTCTGACTTTCTTATTGACGATGAAACACAGAAATTGCATCTTAATTAAATACAAAAGGCACAAAGCCGACTAAAGTACAAGATGACTGACTCTTCTTACTGTCTATGTTTTGATCCATTCCTGTGAGACTAGTTATAGATTCCGATGCTTCACGTCAGGTTTACTGTATCCCTCTGACTGTCGTATTGACGATGAAACACAGAAATTTCATCGGAATTAAATACAAAATGTTCAATGCCGACTCAAGTACAAGAAGACTGGCTCTTCTTACTGTTTATGTTTTGAACCATTCCCGTGACACTAGTTATAGATTCCGATGCTTCACTTCAGTTTTACTGTAACCCTCCGACCTTCTTATTGACGATGAAACACAGAAATTGCATCGGAATTAAATACGAAAGGCACAATGCCGACTTAAGTACAAAATGACTGACTCTACTTACTCTCTATGATTTGTACCATTCCTGTGACAATAGTCATAGATTCCGATGCTTCACTACAGGTTTACTGTATCCCTCTGACCTTCTTATTGACGATGAAACACATAAATTGCTTCGGAATTAAATACAAAAGGCACAATGCCGACTCATGTACAAGAAGTCTGGCTCTTCTTACTGCCTATGTTTTGAACCTTACCTGTGAGCCCGGTGTTAGATTCCGATGCTTCACTGCAGGTTTACTGTATCCCTTGGACCTTCTTATTGACGACGAAACACAGAAATTGCATCGGAATTAAATAGAGAAAACACAATGCCGACTTAAGTACAAGAAAACAGACTCTTCTTAATATCTATGTTTTGAACCATTCCTGTGACACTAGTTATAGATTCCGATGCATCACTTCAGGTTTACTGCATCATTCTGACCTTCTTATTGACGATGAAACACAGAAAATGCATCGGAATTATATACAAAAGGCACAATGCCGCCTTAAGTACTAGAAGACTGACTCTTCTTACTGTCTATGTTTTGAACCATTCCTGTGACACTAGGTATAGATTCCGATGCTTCACTTCAGGTTTACTGTATCCCTCTGATCTTCTTATTGACGATGAAACACAGAAATTGCATTGGAATTAAATACAAAAGGCACAATGCCTTCTTAAGTACAAGAAAACTGACTCTTCTTACTAATTATGACTTGAACCATTCCTGTGGCACTTGTTATAGATTCCGATGCTTCTCTTCAGGTTTACTGTATCCCTGTGACCCTCCTATTGACGATGAAACACAGATATTGCATGGGAATTAAATACAAAAGGCACAATGCCGACGTAAGTACAAGAAGACTGGCTCTTCTTACTGTCTATGTTTTGAACCTTTCCTGTGGGACCAGTTTAGATTCCGATGCTTCACTTCAGGTTTACTTTATCCCTTGGATCTTCTCATTGACGACGAATCACAGGAATTGCATCGGAATTAAATAGAAAAAGCACAATGCCGACTTAAGTACAAGAAAACAGACTCTTCTTAATATCTATGTTTTGAACCATTCCTGTGACACTAGTTATAGATTCCGATGGTTCACTTCAGGTTTACTGTAGCCCTCAGACCGTCGTATTGACGATGAAACACAGAAATTGCATCGGAATTAAATACAAAAGGCAGAATGCCGACTTAAGTACAAGAAGACTGACTGTTGTTACTGTCTATGTTTTGAACCATTCCCGTGACACCATTTATAGATTCCGATGCTTCACTTCAGTTTTAGTGTATCCCTCTGACCTTCTTATTGATGATGAAACACAGAAATTGCATCGGAATTAAATACAAAAGGCACAATGCCGACTCAAGTACAAGAAGACTGACTGTTGTTACTGTCTATGTTTTGAACCATTCCTGTGACACTAGTTATAGATTCCGATGCTTCACTTCAGTTTTACTGTATCCCTCTGACCTTCTTATTGACGATGAAACACAGAAATTGCATCGGAATTAAATACAAAAGGCACAATGCCGACTTAAGTACAAGAAGACTGGCTCTTCTGACTGTCTATGTTTTGTACCTTTCCTGTGAGACCGGATTTAGATTCGGATGCTTCACGTCAGGTTTACTGTTTCCCTTAGACCTTCTTATTAACGACGAAACACAGAAATTACATATGAACTAAATAGAAAAAGCACAATGCCGACTTACGTACAAGAAAACAGACTCTTTTTAATATCTATGTTCTGAACCATTCCTGTGACACTAGTAATAGATTCCGGTGCATCACTTCATGTTACTGTATCAATCTGACCTTCTTATTGACGATGAAACACAGAAATTGTATCGGAATTAACTACAAAACGCACAATGCCGACATAAGTAGAAGAAGACTGACTCTTCTTACTCTCTATGTTTTGAACCATTCCTGTGACACTAGTTATAGATTCCGAAGCTTCACTTCAGTTTTACTGTATCCCTCTGACCTTCTTATTGACGATGAAATACAGAAATAGCATCGGAATTTAATACAAAAGGCACAATGCCGACTCAAGTACAAGAAGACTAATTCTTCTTACTGTCTATGATTTGAATCATTCCGGTGACACTAGTTATAGATTCCGATGCTTCACTTCAGGTTTACTGTATCCCTCTGACCGTCGTATTGACGATGAAACACAGAGATTGCATCGGAATTAAAAACAAAAGGCACAATGCCGACTCAAGTACACGAAGACTGGCTCTTCTCACTGACTATGTTTTGAACCTTTCCTGTGAGACTGGTTTTAGATTCCGATGATTCACTTCAGGTTTACTGTATCCCTTGGACCGTCTTATTGACGACGGAACACAGAAATTGCAACGGAATTATATAGAAAAGGCACAATGCCGACTTAAGTACAAGAAAACAGACTCTTCTTAATACCTATTTTTTTAACCATTCCTGTGACACTAGTTATAGATTCCGATGCTTCACTTCAGAATCACTGTATCCCTCTGACCTTCTTATTGACGATGAAACACAGAAAATGCATCGGAATTAAATACAAAAGGCACAATACCGACTTCAGTAGTAGAAGACTGACTCTTCCTACTGTCTATGTTTTGAACCATTCCTCTGACACTAGTTATAGATTCCGATGCTTCACTTCAGGTTTACTGTATCCCTGTGACCGTCTTATTGACTATGAAACACAGAAATTGCTTCGGAATTAAATACAAAAGGCACAATGCCAGCTCAGGTCCAAGAAATCAGGCTCAACTTACTGTCTATGTTTTGAACCTTTCCTGTGAGACCGGTTTTAGATTCCGATGCTTCACTTCAGGTTTACTGTATCCCTTGGACCTTCTTATTGACGACGAAACACAGAAATTGCACCGGAATTAAATAGAAAAGGCACAATGCTGACTTAAGTACAAGAAAAAAGCTCTTCTTAACATCTATGCTTTGAACCATTCTTGTGACACTAGTTATAGATTCCGATGCGTTACTTCAGGTTTACTGTATCCAGGTGACCTTCTTAATGACGATGAAACACAGAAATAGCATCGGAATTAAATACAAAGGGCACAATGCCGACCTAAGTACAAGAAGACTGAATCTTCTTACTGTCTATGTTTTGATCCATTCCTGTGACTATAGTTATAGATTCCGATGCTTCACTTCAGTTTTACTGTATCCTTCTGACCTTCTTATTGACGGTGAAACACAGAAATTGCATCGTAATTAAATACAAAAGGCACAATGGCGACTCAAGTACAAGAAGATTGACTCTTCTTACTGTCTATGTTTTGAACCATACCTGTGACACTAGTTATAGATTCCGATGCTTCGCTTCAGTTCTACTGTATTCCTCTGACCTCCTTATTGACCATGAAACACAGAAATTGCACCGGAATTAAATACAAAAGGCACAAAGCCGACTCAAGTACAAGACGACTGGCTCTTCTTCCTGCCTATGTTTTGAACCATTCCTGTGACACTAGTTATAGATTCCGATGCTTCACTTCAGGTTTACTGTATCCCTCTGACCTTCGAATTGACGATGAAACACAGAAATTGCAACGGAATTAAATACAAAAGACACAATGCCGACTCCAGTACAAGAACACTGACTCTTCTTACTGTCTATGGTTTGAACCATTCCTGTGACACTAGTTATAGATTCCGATGCTTCACTTCAGGTTTACTGTATCCCTCTGACCTTCGAATTGACGATGAAACACAGAAATTGCAACGGAATTAAATACAAAAGGCACAATGCCGGCTTAAGTACAAAAAGACTGAATCTTCTTACTGTCTATGTTTTGAACCATTCCTGTGACACTAGTTGTACATTCCGATGCTTCAATTCAGGTTTACTGTATCCCTCTGAACTTCTTATTGACGATCAAACACAGATAATTCATCGGAATTAAATACAAAAGGCACAATGCCGACTCCAGTACAAGAACCCTGACTCTTCTTACTGTCTATGGTTTGAACCATTCCTGTGACACTAGTTATAGATTCCGACGCTTCACTTAGGTTTACTGTATCCCTGTGACCCTCCTATTGACGATGAAACACAGATATTGCATCGGAATTAAATACAAAAGACACAATGCCGACTTAAGTACAAAAAGACTGAATCTTCTTACTGTCTATGTTTTGAACCATTCCTGTGACACTAGTTGTACATTCCGATGCTTCAATTCAGGTTTACTGTATCCCTCTGAACTTCTTATTGACGATCAAACACAGATAATTCATCGGAATTAAATACAAAAGGCACAATGCCGACTCCAGTACAAGAACACTGACTCTTCTTACTGTCTATGGTTTGAACCATTCCTGTGACACTAGTTATAGATTCCGACGCTTCACTTCAGGTTTACTGTATCCCTGTGACCCTCCTATTGACGATGAAACACAGATATTGCATCGGAATTAAATACAAAAGACACAATGCCGACTTAAGTACAAGAAAGCTGACTCTTCTTACTGTCTATGTTTGAACCATTCCTGTGACACTTGTTATAGATTCCGATGCTTCTCTTCAGGTTTACTGTATCCCTGTGACCCTCCTATTGACGATGAAACACAGATATTGCGTCGGAATTAAATACAAAAGGCACAATGCCGACTTATGTACTTCTTACTGTCTAAGGTTTGAACCATTCCTGTGACACTAGTTATAGATTCCGATGCTTCACTTCAGGTTTACTGTATCCCTCTGACCTTCTTATTGACGATCAAACACAGAAAATTCATCGGAATTAAATACAAAAGGCACAATGCCGACTCAAGTACAAGAAGACTGGCTCATCTTTTTCTCTATGTTTTAACCATTCCTTTGACACTAGTTATAGATTCTGATGCTTCACTTCAGGTTTACTGTATCCAGCTGACCTGCTTATTGACGATGAAGCACATAAATTGCATCGGAATTAAATACTAAAGGCACAATGCCGACTTAAGTACAAGTAGACTGACTGTACTTACTGTTTATGCTTTGACTCATTCCTGTGACACTACTTATAGATTCCGATGCTTCCCTACAGGTTTACTGTATCCAGCTGACATTCTTATTGACGATGAAACACAGAAAATGCATCGGAATTATATACAAATGGCACAATGCCGACTTAAGTACTAGAAGACTGACTTTTCTTACTGTCTATGTTTTGAACCATTCCTGTGACACTTGTTATAGATTCCGATGCTTCACTTCAGGTTTACTGTAGGCCTCTGACCGTCGTATTGACGATGAAACACAGAAATTGCATTGGAATTAAATACAAAAGGCACAATGCCGAATTAAGTACAAGAAGACTGACTCTTCTTACTGTCTATGTTTTGAACCATTCCTGTGACACTTGTTATAGATTCCGATGCTTCACTTCAGGTTTACTTTATCCCTTGGATCTTCTCATTGACGACGAAACACAGAAATTGCATCGGAATTAAATAGAAAAAGCACAATGCCGACTTAAGTACAAGAAAACAGACTCTTCTTAATATCTATGTTTTGAACCATTCCTGTGACACTAGTTATAGATTCCGATGCATCACTTCAGGTGTACTGTATCATTCTGACCTTCTTATTGACGATGAAACACAGAAAATGCATCGGAATTATATACAAAAGGCACAATGCCGACTTAAGTACTGGAAGGCTGACTTTTCTTACTGTCTATGTTTTGAACCATTCCTGTGACACTTGTTATAGATTCCGATGCTTCACTTCAGGTTTACTGTAGCCCTCTGACCGTCGTATTGACGAAGAAGCACAGAAATTGCATCGGAAGTAAATACAAAAGGCACAACGCCGAATTAAGTACAAGAAGACTGACTCTTCTTACTGTCTATGTTTTGAACCATTCCTGTGACACTATTTATAGATTCCGATGCTTCACTTCAGTTTTAGTGTATCCCTCTGACCTTCTTATTGATGGTGAAACACAGAAATTGCATCGGAATTAAATACAAAAGGCACAATGCCGACTCAAGTATAAGAAGACTGACTCTTGTTACTGTCTATGTTTTGAACCATTCCTGTGACACTAGTTATAGATTCCGATGCTTCACTTCAGTTTTACTGTATCCCTCTGACCTTCTTATTGACGATGAAACACAGAAATTGCATCGGAATTAAATACAAAAGGCACAATGCCGACTCAAGTACAAGAAGACTGGCTCTTCTGACTGTCTATGTTTTGTACCTTTCCTGTGAAACCGGTATTAGATTCCGATGCTTCACTTCAGGTTTACTGTATCCCTTGGACCTTCTTATTGACGACGAAACACAGAAATTGCATCGTAACTAAATAGAAAAAGCACAATGCCGACTTAAGTACAAAAAAACAGACTCTTTTTAATATCTATGTTTTGAACCATTCCTGTGACACTAGAAATAGATTGCGGTGCATCACTTCATGTTACTGTATCAATGTGACCTTCTTATTGACGATGAAACACAGAAATTGTATCGGAATTAACTACAAAAGGCACCATGCCGACATAAGTACATGAAGACTGACTCTTCTTACTGTCTATGTTTTGAACCATTCCTGTGACACTAGTTATAGATTCCGAAGCTTCACTTCAGTTTTAATCTATCCCTCTGACCTTCTTATTGACGATGAAACACAGAAAGTGCATCGGAATTTATTACAAAAGGCACAATGCCGACTCAAGTACAAGAAGACTTATTCTTCTTACTGTCTATGATTTGAATCATTCCTGTGACACTAGTTATAGATTCCGATGCTTCACTTCAGGTTTACTGTATCCCTCTGACCGTCGTATTGACGATGAAACACAGAAATTGCATCGGAATTAAATACAAAAGGCACAATGCCGACTCAAGTACACGAAGACTGGGTCTTCTTACTGTCTATGATTTGAACCTTTCCTGTGAGACTGGTTTTAGATTCCGATGATTCACTTCAGTTTTACTGTATCCCTTGGACCGTCTTATTGAAGACGGAACACAGAAATTGGAACGGAATTATATAGAAAAAGCACAATGCCGACTTAAGTACAAGAAAACAGACTCTTCTTAATATCTATTCTTTTAACCATTCCTGTGACACTAGTTATAGATTCCGATGCTTCACTTCAGATTCACTGTATCCCTCTGACCTTCTTATTGACGATGAAACACAGAAAATGCATCGGAATTAAATACAAAAGGCACAATGCCGACTTCAGTAGTAGAAGACTGACTCTTCCTACTGTCTATGTTTTGAACCATTCATGTGACACTAGTTATAGATTCCGATGCTTCACTTCAGGTTTACTGTATCCCTCTGACCGTCTTATTGACTATGAAACACAGAAATTACTTCGGAATTAAATACAAAAGGCACAATGCCAGCTCAGGTCCAAGAAATCAGGCTCAACTTACTGTCTATGTTTTGAATCTTTCCTGTGAGACCGGTTTTAGATTAAGATGCTTCACTTCAGGTTTACTGTATCCCTTGGACCTTCTTATTGACGACGAAACACAGAAATTGCATCGGAATTAAATAGAAAAGGCACAATGCCGACTTAAGAAAAAAGCTCATCTTAACATCTATGCTTTGAACCATTCTTGTGACACTAGTTATAGATTCCGATGCGTCACTTCAGGTTTACTGTATCCAGGTGACCTTCTTAATGACGATGAAACACAGAAATAGCATCGGAATTAAATACAAAGGGCACAATGCCGACCTAAGTACAAGAAGACTGAATCTTCTTACTGTCTATGTTTTGATCCATTCCTGTGACTATAGTTATAGATTCCGATGCTTCACTTCAGTTTTACTATGTCCCTCTGACCTTCTTATTGACGATGAAATACAGAAATTGCATCGTAATTAAATACAATAGGCACAATGGCGACTCAAGTACAAGAAGATTGACTCTTCTTACTCTCTATGTTTTGAACCATTCCTGTGACACTAGTTATAGATTTCGATGCTTCACTTCAGGTTTACTGTATCCAGCTGACCTTCTTATTGACGATGAAACACAGAAATTGCATCGGAATTAAATAGAAAAGGCACAATGCCGATTTAAGTACAAGAAGTCTGACTCTTCCTACTGTCTATGTTTTGAACCATTCCTGTGACACTAGTTTTAGATTCCGATGCTTCACTTCATGTTTACTGTATCCCTCTGACCTCCTTATTGACGATGAAACACAGAAATTGCATCTTAATTAAATGCAAAAGGAACAATGCTGACTTAAGTACAAGAAGACTGACTCCTCATACCGTCTATGTTTTGAACCATTCCTGTGACACTAGTTATAGATTCCGATGCTTCACTTCAGGTTTACTGTATCCCCCTGACCTTCTTATTGACGATGAAACACAGAAATTGCATCGGAATTAAATACAAAAGGAACAATGCCAACTCAAGTACAAGAAGACTGGCTCTTCTTACTGTCTATGATTTGAATCATTCCTGTGACACTAGTTATGGATTCCGATGCTTCACTTCAGGTTTACTGTATCCCTCTGACCGTCGTATTGACGATGAAACACAGAAATTGCATCGGAATTAAATACAAAAGGCAAAATGCCGACTCAAGTACACGAAGACTGGCTCTTCTTACTGACTATGTTTTGAACCTTTCCTGTGAGACTGGTTTTAGATTCCGATGATTCACTTCAGGTTTACTGTATCCCTTGGACCGTCTTATTGACGACGGAACACAGAAATTGCAACGGAATTATATAGAAAAGGCACAATGCCGACTTAAGTACAAGAAAACAGACTCTTCTTAATACCTATTTTTTTAACCATTCCTGTGACACTAGTTATAGATTCCGATGCTTCACTTCAGAATCACTGTATCCCTCTGACCTTCTTATTGACGATGAAACACAGAAAATGCATCGGAATTAAATACAAAAGGCACAATACCGACTTCAGTAGTAGAAGACTGACTCTTCCTACTGTCTATGTTTTGAACCATTCCTCTGACACTAGTTATAGATTCCGATGCTTCACTTCAGGTTTACTGTATCCCTGTGACCGTCTTATTGACTATGAAACACAGAAATTGCTTCGGAATTAAATACAAAAGGCACAATGCCAGCTCAGGTCCAAGAAACCAGGCTCAACTTACTGTCTATGTTTTGAACCTTTCCTGTGAGACCGGTTTTAGATTCCGATGCTTCACTTCAGGTTTACTGTATTTCTTGTACCTTCTTATTGACGACGAAACACAGAAATTGCACCGGAATTAAATAGAAAAGGCACAATGCTGACTTAAGTACAAGAAAAAAGCTCTTCTTAACATCTATGCTTTGAACCATTCTTGTGACACTAGTTATAGATTCCGATGCGTTACTTCAGTTTTACTGTATCCAGGTGACCTTCTTAATGACGATGAAACACAGAAATAGCACCGGAATTAAATACAAAGGGCACAATGCCGACCTAAGTACAAGAAGACTGAATCTTCTTACTGTCTATGTTTTGATCCATTCCTGTGACTATAGTTATAGATTCCGATGCTTCACTTCAGTTTTACTGTATCCTTCTGACCTTCTTATTGACGGTGAAACACAGAAATTGCATCGTAATTAAATACAAAAGGCACAATGGCGACTCAAGTACAAGAAGATTGACTCATCTTACTGTCTATGTTTTGAACCATTCCTGTGGCACTAGTTATAGATTCCGATGCTTCGCTTCAGTTCTACTGTATTCCTCTGACCGTCGTATTGATGATGAAACACAGAAATTACATCGGAATTAAATACAAAAGTTACAATGCCGACTCAAGTACAATTAGACTGGCTATACTTCCTGTCTATGTTTTGAACCATTCCTGTGACACTAGTTATAGATTCCGATGCTTCACTTCAGGTTTACTGTATCCAGCTGACCTTCTTAATGACGATGAAACACAGAAATTGCATCGAAATTAAATACAAAGGGCACAATGCCGACTTAAGTACAAGTAGACTGACTGTACTTACTGTTTATGCTTTGACTCATTCCTGTGACACTACTTATAGATTCCGATGCTTCCCTAGAGGTTTACTGTATCCAGCTGACATTCTTATTGACGATGAAACACAGAAAATGCATCGGAATTATATACAAATGGCACAATGCCGACTTAAGTACTAGAAGACTGACTTTTCTTACTGTCTATGTTTTGAACCATTCCTGAGACACTAGTTATAGATTCCGATGCATCACTTCAGGTGTACTGTATCATTCTGACCTTCTTATTGACGATGAAACACAGAAAATGCATCGGAATTATATACAAAAGGCACAATGCCGACTTAAGTACTAGAAGGCTGACTTTTCTTACTGTCTATGTTTTGAACCATTCCTGTGACACTTGTTATAGATTCCGATGCTTCACTTCAGGTTTACTGTAGTCCTCTGACCGTCGTATTGACGATGAAACACAGAAATTGCATCGGAATTATATACAAAAGGCACAACGCCGAATTAAGTACAAGAAGACTGACTCTTCTTACTGTCTATGTTTTGAACCATTCCTGTGACACTAGTTACAGATTCTGATGCCTCATTCCATGTTTACTGTATGCCTTGGACCTTCTTATTGACGATGAAACACAGAAATTGCATCGGAATTAAATACAAAAGGAACAATGCCGACTCAAGTACAAGAAGACTGGCTCTTCTTACTGTCTATGATTTGAACCATTCCTGTGACACTAGTTATAGATTCCGATGCTTAACTTTAGGTTTACTGTATCCCTCTGACCTTCTTATTGACGATGAAACACAGAAATTGCATCGGAATTAAAGAGAAAAAGCACAATGCAGACTTAAGTACAAGAAGACTGACTCTTCTTACTGTCTATGTTTTGAACCATTCCTGTGACACTAGTTATAGATTCCGATGCTTCACTTCAGGTTTACTGTATCCTTCTGACCTTCTTATTGACGATGAAACACAGAAATTGCATCGGAATTAAATAGAAAAGGCACAATGCCGATTTAAGTACAAGAAGTCTGACTCTTCCTACTGTCTATGTTTTGAACCATTCCTGTGACACTAGTTTTAGATTCCGATGCTTCACTTCATGTTTACTGTATCCCTCTGACCTCCTTATTGACGATGAAACACAGATATTGCATCTTAATTAAATGCAAAAGGAACTATGCTGACTTAAGTACAAGAAGACTGACTCCTCATACCGTCTATGTTTCGAACCATTCCTGTGACACTAGTTATAGATTCCGATGCTTCACTTCAGGTTTACTGTATCCCTCTGACCTTCTTATTGACGATGATACACAGAAATTGCATCGGAATTAAATACAAAAGGAACAATGCCGACTCAAGTACAAGAAGACTGGCTCTTCTTACTGTCTATGATTTGAACCATTCCTGTGACACTAGTTATAGATTCCGATGCTTCACTTTAGGTTTACTGTATCCCTCTGACCTTCTTATTGACGATGAAACACAGAAATTGCATCGGAATTAAAGAGAAAAAGCACAATGCCGACTTAAGTACAAGAAGACTGACTCTTCTTACTGTCTATGTTTTGAACCATTCCTGTGACACTAGTTATAGATTCCGATGCTTCACTTCAGGTTTACTGTATCCTTCTGACCTTCTTATTGACGATGAAACACAGAAATTGCATCTTAATTAAATACAAAAGGCACAATGCCGACTTAAGTACAAGATGACTGACTCTTCTCACTGTCTATGTTTTGAACCATTCCTGTGACACTAGTTATAGATTCCGATGCTTCACGTCAGGTTTACTGTATCCCTCTGACTGTCGTATTGACGATGAAACACAGAAATTTCATCGGAATTAAATACAAAATGTACATGCCGACTCAAGTACAAGAAGACTGGCTCTTCGTACTGTTTATGTTTTGAACCATTCCCGTGACACTAGTTATAGATTCCGATGCTTCACTTCAGTTTTACTGTATCCCTCCGACCTTCTTATTGACGATGAAACACAGAAATTGCATCGGAATTAAATAGAGAAAACACAATGCCGACTTAAGTACAAGAAAACAGACTCTTCTTAATATCTATGTTTTGAACCATTCCTGTGACACTAGTTATAGATTCCGATCCATCACTTCAGGTTTTCTGTATCATTCTGACCTTCTTATTGACGATGAAACACAGAAAATGCATCGGAATTATATACAAAAGGCACAATGCCACCTTAAGTACAGAAAGACTGACTCTTCTTACTGTCAATGTTTTGAACCATTCCTGTGACACTAGTTATAGATTCCGATGCTTCACTTCAGGTTTACTGTATCCCTCTGACCTTCTTATTGACGATGGAACACAGAAATTGCATTGGAATTAAATACAAAATGCACAATGCCGACTTAAGTACAAGAAAACTGACTCTTCTTACTGTTTATGACTTGAACCATTCCTGTGACACTTGTAATAGATTCCGATGCTTCTCTTCAGGTTTACTGTATCCCTGTGACCCTGCTATTGACGATGAAACACAGATATTGCATGGGAATTAAATACAAAAGGCACAATGCCGACTTAAGTACAAGAAGACAGGCTCTTCTTACTGTCTATGTTTTGAACCTTTCCTGTGGGACCAGTTTAGATTCTGATGCTTCACTTCAGGTTTACTTTATCCCTTGGATCTTCTCATTGACGACGAAACACAGAAATTGCTTCGGTATTAAATAGAAAAAGCACAATGCCGACTTAAGTACAAGAAAACAGACTCTTCTTAATATCTATGTTTTGAACCATTCCTGTGACACTAGTTATAGATTCCGATGCTTCACTTCAGGTTTACTGTAGCCCTCTGACCGTCGTATTGACGATGAAACACAGAAATTGCATCGGAATAAAATACAAAAGGCAGAATGCCGACTTAAGTACAAGAAGACTGACTCTTCTTACTGTCTATGTTTTGAACCATTCCTGTGACTATATTTATAGATTCCGATGCTTCACTTCAGTTTTAGTGTATCCCTCTGACCTTCTTATTGATGATGAAACACAGAAATTGCATCGGAATTAAATACAACAGGCACAATGCCGACTCAAGTACAAGAAGACTGACTCTTGTTACTGTCTATGTTTTGAACCATTCCTGTGACACTAGTTATAGATTCCAATGCTTCACTTCAGTTTTACTGTATCCCTCTGACCTTCTTATTGACGATGAAACACAGAAATTGCATCGGAATTAAACACAAAAGGCACAATGCCGACTCAAGTACAAGAATACTGGCTCTTCTGACTGTCTATGTTTTGTACCTTTCCTGTGAGACCGGATTTAGATTCCGATGCTTCATGTCAGGTTTACTGTATCCCTTGGACCTTCTTATTGACGACGAAACACAGAAATTACATCGGAACTAAATAGAAAAAGCACAATGCCGACTTAAGTACAAGAAAACAGACCCTTTTTAATATCTATGTTTTAAACCATTCCTGTGACACTAGTAATAGATTCCGGTGCATCACTTCATGTTACTGTATCAATCTGACCTTCTAATTGACGATTAAACACAGAAATTGTATCGGAATTAACTACAAAAGGCACAATGCCGACATAAGTAGAAGAAGACTGACTCTTCTTACTGTCTATGTTTTGAACCATTCCTGTGACACTACTTATAGATTCCGAAGCTTCACTTCAGTTTTACTGTATCCCTCTGACCTTCTTATTGACGATGAAACACAGAAATAGCATCGGAATTAAATACAAAAGGCACAATGCCGACTCAAGTACAAGAAGACTAATTCTTCTTACTGTCTATGATTTGAATCATTACTGTGACACTAGTTACAGATTCCGATGCTTCACTTCAGGTTTACTGTATCCCTCTGACCGTCGTATTGACGATGAAACACAGAAATTGCATCGGAATTAAATACAAAAGGCACAATGCCGACTCAAGTACACGAAGACTGGCTCTTCTTACTGACTATGTTTTGAACCTTTCCTGTGAGACAGTTTTTAGATTCCGATGATTCACTTCAGGTTTACTGTATCCCTTGGACCGTCTTATTGACGACGGAACACAGAAATTGCAACGGAATTATATAGAAAAGGCACAATGCCGACTTAAGTACAAGAAAACAGACTCTTCTTAATACCTATTTTTTTAACCATTCCTGTGACACTAGTTATACATTCCGATGATTCACTTCAGATTCACTGTATCCCTCTGACCTTCTTATTGACGATGAAACACAGAAAATGCATCGGAATTAAATACAAAAGGCACAATACCGACTTCAGTAGTAGAAGACTGACTCTTCCTACTGTCTATGTTTTGAACCATTCCTCTGACACTAGTTATAGATTCCGATGCTTCACTTCAGGTTTACTGTATCCCTGTGACCGTCTTATTGACTATGAAACACAGAAATTGCTTCGGAATAAAATACAAAAGCCACAATGCCAGCTCAGGTCCAAGAAATCAGGCTCAACTTACTGTCTATGTTTTGAACCTTTCCTGTGAGACCGGTTTTAGATTCCGATGCTACACTTCAGGTTTACTGTATACCTTGGACCTTCTTATTGACGACGAAACACAGAAATTGCACCGGAATTAAATAGAAGAGGCACAATGCTGACTTAAGTACAAGAAAAAAGCTCTTCTTAACATCTATGCTTTGAACCATTCTTGTGACACTAGTTATAGATTCCGATGCGTTACTTCAGGTTTACTGTATCCAGGTGACCTTCTTAATGACGATGAAACACAGAAATTGCATCGGAATTAAATACAAAGGGCACAATGCCGACCTAAGTACAAGAAGACTGAATCTTCTTACTGTCTATGTTTTGATCCAGTCCTGTGACCATAGTTATAGATTCCGATGCTTCACTTCAGTTTTACTGTATCCTTCTGACCTTCTTATTGACGATGAAACACAGAAATTGGATCGTAATTAAATACAAAAGGCACAATGGCGACTCAAGTACAAGAAGATTGACTCTTCTTACTGTCTATGTTTTCAACCATTCCTGTGACACAAGTTATAGATTCCGATGCCTCACTTTAGGTTTACTGTATCCCTCTGACCTTCTTTTTGACGATGAAACACAGAAATTGCATCGGAATTAAAGAGAAAAAGCACAATGCCGACTTAAGTACTAGAAGACTGACTCTTCTTACTGTGTATGTTTTGAACCATTCCTGTGACACTAGTTATAGATTCCGATGCTTCACTTCAGGATTACTGTATCCTTCTGACCTTCTTATTGACGATGAAACACAGAAATTGCATCTTAATTAAATACAAAAGGCACAAAGCCGACTTAAGTACAAGATGACTGACTCTTCTTACTGTCTATGTTTTGAACCATTACTGTGACACTAGTTATAGATTCCGATGCTTCACGTCAGGTTTACTGTATCCCTCTGACTGTCGTATTGACGATGAAACACAGAAATTTCATCGGAATTAAATACAAAATGTTCAATGCCGACTCAAGTACAAGAAGACTGGCTCTTCTTACTGTTTATGTTTTGAACCATTCCCGTGACACTAGTTATAGATTCCGATGCTTCACTTCAGTTTTACTGTATCCCTCCGACCTTCTTATTGAGGATGAAACACAGAAATTGCATCGCAATTAAATACAAAAGGCACAATGCCGACTTAAGTACAAAAAGACTGACTCTACTTACTCTCTATGATTTGTACCATTCCTGTGACAATAGTCATAGATTCCGATGCTTCACTTCAGGTTTACTGTACCCCTCTGACCTTCTTATTGACGATGAAACACATAAATTGCTTCGGAATTAAATACAAAAGGCACAATGCCGACTCATGTACAAGAAGTCTGGCTCTTCTTACTGCCTATGTTTTGAACCTTACCTGTGAGACCGGTGTTAGATTCCGATGCTTCACTTCAGGTTTACTGTATCCCTTGGACCTTCTTATTGACGACGAAACACAGAAATTGCATCGGAATTAAAGAGAGAGAACACAATGCCGACTTAAGTACAAGAAAACAGACTCTTCTTAATATCTATGTTTTGAACCATTCCTGTGACACTAGTTATAGATTCCGATGCATCACTTCAGGTTTACTGTATCATTCTGACCTTCTTATTGACGATGAAACACAGAAAATGCATCGGAATTATATACAAAAGGCACAATGCCGCCTTAAGTACTAGAAGACTGACTCTTCTTACTGTCTATGTTTTGAACCATTCCTGTGACACTAGTTTAGATTCCGATGCTTCAATTCAGGTTTACTGTATCCCTGTGACCTTCTTATTGACGATGAAACACATAAATTGCATTGGAATTAAATACAAAATGCACAATGCCGTCTTAAGTACAAGAAAACTGACTCTTCTTACTGTTTATGACTTGAACCATTCCTGTGACACTTGTTATAGATTCCGATGCTATTCTTCAGGTTTACTGTATCCCTCAGACCTTCTTATTGACGATGAAACACATAAATTGCATCGGAATTAAATACAAAAGGCACAATGCCGACTCAAGTACAAGAAGACTGGCTCTTCTGACTGTCTATGATTTGTACCTTTCCTGTGAGACCGGATTTAGATTCCGATGCTTCACGTCAGGTTTACTGTATCCCTTGGACCTTCTTGTTGACGACGAAACACAGAAATTACATCGGAACTAAATAGAAGAAGCACAATGCCGACTTTAGTACAAGAAAACAGACTCTTTTTAATATCTATGTTTTGAACCATTCCTGTGACACTAGTAATAGATTCCGGTGCATCACTTCATGTTACTGTATCAATCTGACCTACTTATTGACGATGAAACACAGAAATTGTATCGGAATTAACTACAAAAGGCACAATGCCGACATAAGTAGAAGAAGACTGACTCTTCTTACTGTCTATGTTTTGAACCATTCGTGTGACACTAGTTATAGATTCCGAAGCTTCACTTCAGATTTACTGTATCCCTCTGACCTTCTTATTGACGATGAAACACTGTAATAGCATCGGAATTTAATACAAAAGGCACAATGCCGACTCAAGTACAAGAAGACTAGTTCTTCTTACTGTCTATGATTTGAATCATTCCTGTGACACTAGTTATAGATTCCGATGCTTCACTTCAGGTTTACTGTATCCCTCTGACCGTCGTATTGACGATGAAACACAGAAATTGCATCGGAATTAAATACAAAAGGCACAATGCCGACTTAAGTACACGAAGACTGGCTCTTCTTACTGACTATGTTTTGAACCTTTCCTGTGAGACTGGTTTTAGATTCCGATGATTCACTTCAGGTTTACTGTATCCCTTGGACCGTCTTATTGACGACGGAACACAGAAATTGCAACGGAATTATATAGAAAATGCACAATGCCGACTTAAGTACAAGAAAACAGACTCTTCTTAATACCTATTTTTTTAACCATTCCTGTGACACTAGTTATAGATTCCGATGCTTCACTTCAGATTCACTGTATCCCTGTGACCGTCTTATTGACTATGAAACACAGAAATTGCTTCGGAATTAAATACAAAAGGCACAATGCCAGCTCAGGTCCAAGAAATCAGGCTCAACTTACTGTCTATGTTTTGAACCTTTCCTGTGAGACCGGTTTTAGATTCCGATGCTTCACTTCAGGTTTACTGTATCCCTTGGACCTTCTTATTGAGGACGAAACACAGAAATTGCACCGGAATTAAATAGAAAAGGCACAATGCTGACTTAAGTACAAGAAAAAAGCTCTTCTTAACATCTATGCTTTGAACCATTCTTGTGACACTAGTTATAGATTCCGATGCGTTACTTCAGGTTTACTGTATCCAGGTGACCTTCTTAATGACGATGAAGCACAGAAATTGCATCGGAATTAAATTCAAAGGGCACAATGCCGACCTAAGTACAAGAAGACTGAATCTTCTTACTGTCTATGTTTTGATCCATTCCTGTAACTATAGTTATAGATTCCGATGCTTCACTTCAGTTTTACTGTATCCTTCTGACCTTCTTATTGACGATGAAACACAGAAATTGCATCGTAATTAAATACAAAAGGCACAATGGCGACTCAAGTACAAGAAGATTGACTCTTCTTACTGTCTATGTTTTGAACCATTCCTGTGACACTAGTTATAGATTCCGATGCCTCACTTTAGGTTTACTGTATCCCTTTGACCTTCTTATTGACGATGAAACACAGAAATTGCATCGGAATTAAATAGAAAAAGCACAATGCCGACTTAAGTACAAGAAGACTGACTCTTCTTACTGTCTATGTTTTGAACCATTCCTGTGACACTAGTTATAGATTCCGATGCTTCACTTCAGGTTTACTGTATCCTTCTGACCATCTTATTGACGATGAAACACAGAAATTGCATCTTAATTAAATACAAAAGGCACAAAGCCGACTTAAGTACAAGATGACTGACTCTTCTTACTGTCTATGTTTTGAACCATTACTGTGACACTAGTGATAGATTCCGATGCTTCACGTCAGGTTTACTGTATCCCTCTGACTGTCGTATTGACGATGAAACACAGAAATTTCATCGGAATTAAATACAAAATGTTCAATGCCGACTCAAGTACAAGAAGACTGGCTCTTCTTACTGTTTATGTTTTGAACCATTCCCGTGACACTAGTTATAGATTCCGATGCTTCACTTCAGTTTTACTGTATCCCTCCGACCTTCTTATTGACGATGAAACACAGAAATTGCATCGGAATTAAATACAAAAGGCACAATGCCGACTTAAGTACAAAAAGACTGACTCTACTTACTCTCTATGATTTGTACCATTCCTGTGACAATAGTCATAGATTCCGATGCTTCACTTCAGGTTTACTGTATCCCTCTGACCTTCTTATTGACGATGAAACACATAAATTGCCTCGGAATTAAATACAAAAGGCACAATGCCGACTCATGTACAAGAAGTCTGGCTCTTCTTACTGCCTATGTTTGAACATTTCCTGTGGGACCAGTTTAGATTCTGATGCTTCACTTCAGGTTTACTTTATCCCTTGGATCTTCTCATTGACGACGAAACACAGAAATTGCATCGGAATTAAATAGAAAAAGCACAATGCCGACTTAAGTACAAGAAAACAGACTCTTCTTAATATCTACGTTTTGAACCATTCCTGTGACACTAGTTATAGATTCCGATGCTTCACTTCAGGTTTACTGTAGCCCTCTGACCGTCGTATTGACGATGAAACACAGAAATTGCATCGGAATTAAATACAAAAGGCAGAATGCCGACTTAAGTACAAGAAGACTGACTCTTCTTACTGTCTATGTTTTGAACCATTCCTGTGACACTAGTTATAGATTCCGATGCTTCACTTCAGTTTTACTGTATCCCTCTGACCTTCTTATTGACGATGAAACACAGAAATTGCATCGGAATTAAATACAAAAGGCACAATGCCGACTCAAGTACAAGAAGACTGGCTCTTCTGACTGTCTATGATTTGTACCTTCCAGTGAGACCGGATTTAGATTCCGATGCTTCACGTCAGGTTTACTGTATCCCTTGGACCTTCTTATTGACGACGAAACACATAAATTGCACCGGAATTAAATAGAAAAGGCACAATGCTGACTTAAGTACAAGAAAAAAGCTCTTCTTAACATCTATGCTTTGAACCATTCTCGTGACACTAGTTATAGATTCCGATGCGTTACTTCAAGTTTACTGTATTCAGGTGACCTTCTTAATGACGATGAAACACAGAAATAGCATCGGAATTAAATACAAAGGGCACAATGCCGACCTAAGTACAAGAAGACTGAATCTTCTTACTGTCTATGTTTTGATCCATTCCTGTGACTATAGTCATAGATTCTGATGCTTCACTTCAGTTTTACTGTATCCTTCTGACTTTCTTATTGACAATGAAACACAGAAATTGCATCTTAATTAAATACAAAAGGCACAATGCCGACTTAAGTACAAGATGACTGACTCTTCTTACTGTCTATGTTTTGAACCATTCCTGTGACACTAGTTATAGATTCCGATGCTTCACTTCAGGTTTACTGTATCCAGCTGACCTTATTAATGACGATGAAACACAGAAATTGCATCGAATTTAAATACAAAGGGCACAATGCCGTCTTAAGTACAAGAAAACTGACTCTTCTTACTGGCTATGTTTGAACCATTCCTGTGATACTAGTTATAGAATCGGAAGCTTCACTTCGGGTTTACTGAATCCCTCTGACCTCCTTATTGACCATGAAACACAGAAATTGCACCGGAATTAAATACAAAAGGCACAAAGCCGACTCAAGTACAAGACGACTGGCTCTTCTTCCTGTCTATGCTTTGAACAATTCCTGTGACACTAGTTATAGATTCCGATGCTTCACTTCATGTTTACTGTATCCAGTCGACCTTCTTATAGACGATGAAACACAGAAATTGCATCGGAATTAAATAGAAAAGGCACAATGCTGATTTAAGTACAAGAAGTCTGACTCTTCCTACTGTCTATGTTTTGAACCATTCCTGTGACACTAGTTTTAGATTCCGATGCTTCACTTCATGTGTACTGTATCCCTCTGACCCCCTTATTGACGATGAAACACAGAAATTGCATCTTAATTATATACAAAAGGCACAATGCTGACATAAGTACAAGAAGACTGACTCCTCATACCGTCTATGTTTTGAACAATTCCTGTGACACTAGTTATAGATACCGATGCTTCACTTCAGGTTTACTGTATCCCTCTGACCTTCTTATTGACGATGAAACACAGAAATTGCATTGGAATTAAATACAAAAGGCACAATGCCGACTTAAGTACAAGAAAACTGACTCTTCTTACTGTTTATGATTTGAACCATTCCTGTGACACTTGTTATAGATTCCGATGCTTCTCTTCAGGTTTACCGTATCCCTGTGACCCTCCTATTGACGATGAAACACAGATATTGCATCGGAATTAAATACAAAAGACGCAATGCCGACTTAAGTACAAGAAAACTGACTCTTCTTACTGTCTATGTTTGAACCATTCCTGTGACACTAGTTATAGATTCCGATGCTTCACTTCAGGTTTACTGTATCCCTCTGACCTTCGAATTAACGATGAAACACAGAAATTGCAACGGAATTAAATACAAAAGGCACAATGCCGACTTAAGTACATAAAGACTGACTCTTCTTACTGTCTATGTTTTGAACCATTCCTGTGACACTAGTTGTAGATTCCGATGCTTCAATTCAGGTTTACTGTATCCCTCTGACCTTCTTATTGACGATGAAACACAGAAATTGCATCGGAATTAAATACAAAAGGCACAAACCCGATCAAGTACTAGAAGACTGACTTTTCTTACTGTCCATGCTTTGAACCATTCCTGCGACACTAGCTATAGATTCCGATGCTTCACTTCAGGTTTACTGTATCCTTCTGACCTTCTTATTGACGATGAAACACAGAAATTGCATCTTAATTAAATACAAAAGGCACAATGCCGACTTAGGTACAAGATGACTGACTCTTCTTACTGTCTATGTTTTGAACCATTCCTGTGACACTAGTTATAGATTCCGATGCTTCACGTCAGGTTTACTGTATTCCTCTGACTGTCGTATTGACGATGAAACACAGAAATTTCATCGGAATTAAATACAAAATGCTTAAAGCCGACTCAATTACAAGAAGACTGGCTCTTCTTACTATTTATGTTTTGAACCATTCCCGTGACACTAGTTATAGATTCCGATGCTTCACTTCAGTTTTACTGTATCCCTCCGACCTTCTTATTGACGATGAAACACAGAAATTGCATCGGAATTAAATACAAAAGGCACAATGCCGACTTAAGTACAAAAAGACTGACTCTACTTACTCTCTATGTTTTGAACCATTCCTGTGACAATAGTCATAGATTCCGATGCTTCACTTTAGGTTCACTGTATCCCTCTGACTTTCTTATTGACGATGAAACACAGAAATTGCATTGGAATTAAATACAAAAGGCACAATGCCGACTTAAGTACAAGAAAACTGACTCTTCTTACTGTTTATGATTTGAACCATTCCTGTGACACTTGTTATAGATTCCGATGCTTCTCTTCAGGTTTACTGTATCCCTATGACACTCCTGTTGACGATGAAACACAGATACTGCATCGGAATTAAATACAAAAGACGCAATGCCGACTTACGTACAAGAAAACTGACTCTTCTTACTGTCTATGTTTGAACCATTCCTGTGACACTAGTTATAGATTCCGATGCTTCACTTCAGGTTTACTGTATCCCTCTGACCTTCGAATTGACGATGAAACACAGAAATTGCATCTTAATTAAATACAAAAGGCACAATTCCGACTGAAGTACAAGATGACTGACTCTTCTTACTGTCTATGTTTGAACTATTCCTGTGACACTAGTTATAGATTCCGATGCTTCACATCAGATTTACTGTACCCCTTTGACTTCTTATTGACGATGAAACACAGAAATTGCATCTCAATTAAATACATAAGGCACAATGCCGACTTAAGTACTTCTTACTGTCTATGGTTTGAACCATTATTGTGACACTAGTTATAGATTGCGATGCTTCACTTCAGGTTTACTGTATCCCTCTGACCTTCTTATTCGCGATCAAACTCAGAAAATTCATCGGAATTATATACAAAAGGCACAATGCCGACTCCAGTACAAGAACACTGACTCTTCTTACTGTCTATGGTTTGAACCATTCCTGTGACACTAGTTATAGATTCCGATGCTTCACTTCAGGTTTACTGTATCCCTGCGACCCTCCTATTGACGATGAAACACAGATATTGCATCGGAATTAAATACAAAAGACACAATGCCGACTTAAGTACAAGAAAACTGACTCTTCTTACTGTCTATGTTTGAACCATTCCTGTGACACTTGTTATAGATTCCGATGCTTCTCTTCAGGTTTACTGTATCCCTGTGACCCTCCTATTGACGATGAAACACAGATATTGCATCGGAATTAAATACAAAAGGCAGAATGCCGACTTATGTACTTCTTACTGTCTATGGTTTGAACCATTCCTGTGACACTAGTTATAGATTCCGTTGCTTCACTTCAGGTTTACTGGATCCCTCTGACCTTCGTATTGACGATCAAATACAGAAAATTCATCGGAATTAAATACAAAAGGCACAATGCCGACCTAAGTACAAGAAAACTGACTCTTCTTACTGTCTATGTTTGAAGCTTTCCTGTGACACTACTTACAGATTCCGATGCTTCACTTCAGGTTTACAGTATCCCTGTGACCCACTTATTGACGATGAAACACAGAAATTGCATCGGAATTAAATACAAAAGGCACAATGCCGACTTAAGTGTAAGAGGACTGACTCTTCTTACTGTCTATGTTTTGAACTATTCCAGTGACACTAGTTATAGATTCCGATGCTTCACATCAGGTTTACGGTATCCCCCTGGCCTTCCTTTTGACGATGAAACACAGAAATTGCATCGGAATTAATTACAAAAGGCACAATGATGACTTAAGTACAAGAAAACTGACTCTCCTTACTGTCTATGTTTTGAACCATTCCTGTGACACTAGTTATAGATTCCGATGCTTCACTTCAGGTTTACTGTATCCAGCTGACCTGCTTATAGACGATGAAGCACATATATTGCATCGGAATTAAATACAAAAGGCACAATGCTGACTTAAGTACAAGTAGACTGACTCGACTTACTGTTTATGCTTTGAACCATTCCTGTGACACTACTTATACATTCCGATGCTTCACTTGAGGTTTACTGTATCCCTCTGACCTTCTTATTGACGAAGAAACACAGATATTGCATCGGAATTAAATACAAAAGGCACAATGCCGACCTAAGTACAAGAAAACTGACTCTTCTTACTGTCTACGTTTGAACCATTCCTGTGACACTAGTTGTAGATTCCGATGCTTCACTTCAGGTTTACTGTATCCCTCTGACCTTCTTATTGACGATGAAACACAGAAATTGCATCGGAATTAAATACAAAAGGCACAATGCCGACTTAAGTACAAAAAGACTGACTCTACTTACTCCCTATGTTTTGAACCATTCCTGTGACAATAGTCATAGATTCCGATGCTTCACTTCAGGTTTACTGTCTCCCTGTGACCCTCTTATTGACGATGAAACACAGAAATTGCATCGTAATAAAATACAAAAAGCACAATGCCGACTTAAGTACAAGAAAACTCACTCTTCCCACTGTCTATGTTTGAACCATTCCTGTGACACTAGTTATAGATTCCGATGCTTCACTTCAGATTTACTGTATCCCTCTGACCTTCTTATTGACGATGTAACACTTAAATTGCATCGGAATTAAATGCAAAAGGCTCAATGCCGACTTAGATACAAGAAGACTGACTCTTCTTACTGTCTATGTTTTGAACCATTCCTGTGACACTAGTTATAGATTCCGATGCTTCTCTTCAGGTTTACTGTATCCCTCTGACCTTCTTATTGACGATGAAAGACAGAAATTGCGTTGGAATTAAATACAAAAGGCACAATGCCGACTTAAGTACAAGAAAACTGACTCTTCTTACTGTTTATGATTTGAACCATTCCTGTGACACTAGTTATAGATTCCGATGCTTCTCTTCAGGTTTACTGTATCCCTGTGACCCTCCTATTGACGATGAAACACAGATATTGCATCGGAATTAAATACAAAAGACACAATGCCGACTTAAGTACAAGAAAACTGACTCTTCTTACTGTCTATGTTTGAACCATTCCTGTGACGCTTGTTATAGATTCCGATGCTTCTCTTAAGGTTTACTGTATCCCTGTGACCCTCCTATTGACGATGAAACACAGATATTGCATCGGAATTAAATACAAAAGCACAATGCCGACTTATGTACTTCTTACTGTCTATGGTTTGAACCATTCCTGTGACACTAGTTATAGATTCCGATGCTTCACTTCAGGTTACTGTATCCCTCTGACCTTCTTATTGACGATGAAACACGTAAATTGCATCGGAAATAAATACAAAAGGCACAATGCCGACTCAAGTACAAGAAGACTGGCTCTTCTTACTCTCTATGTTTTGAACCATTCCTGTGACACTAGTTATAGATTCCGATGCTTCACTTCAGGTTTACTGTATCCAGCTGACCTGCTTATTGACGATGAAGCACATAAATTGCATCGGAATTAAATACAAAAGGCACAATGCCGACTTAAGTACAAGTAGACTGACTGTACTTACTGTTTATGCTTTGACTCATTCCTGTGACACTACTTATAGATTCCGATGCTTCACCTGAGGTTTACTGTATCCAGCTGACCTTCTTATTGACGATGAAACACAGAAATTGCTTCGGAATTACATACAAAAGGCACAATGCCGACTTAAGTACAAAAAGACTGACTCTTCTTACTGTCTATATTTTGAACCATTCCTGTGACACTAGTTATAGATTCCGATGCTTCACTTCAGGTTTACTGTATCCCTCTGACCTTCTTATTGACGATGAAACTCAGTAATTGCATCAGAATTAAATACAAAAGGCACAATGCCGACCTAAGTACAAGAAAACTGACTCATCTTACTGTCTATGTTTTGAAGATTTCCTGTGACACTACTTACAGATTCCGATGCTTCACTTCAGGTTTACAGTAACCCTGTGACCCACTTATTGACGATGAAACACAGAATTGCATCGGAATTAAATACAAAAGGCACAATGCCGACTTAAGTACAAGAAAACTGACCCTTCTTACTGTCTATATTTGGAACCATACCTGTGACACTTGTTATAGATTCCGATACTTCACTTCAGGTTCACTGTATCCCTCTGACCTTCTTATTGACGATGAAACACGTAAATTGCATCGGAAATAAATACAAAAGGCACAATGCCGACTTAAGTACAAGAAGACTGACTCTTCTTACTGTCTATGTTTTCAACCGTACCTGGGACACTAGTTATAGATTCCGATGCTTGACTTCAGGTTTACTGTATCCCTCTGACCTTCGTATTGACGAAGGAACACAGATATTGCATCGGAATTAAATACAAAAGGCACAATGGCGACTTAAGTACAAGAAGACTGACTCTTCTTACTGACTATGTTTTGAACCATTCCTGTGACACTAGTTATAGATTCCGATGCTTCTCTTCAGGTTTACTGTATCCCTGTGACCCTCCTATTGACGATGAAACACAGATATTGCATCGGAATTAAATACAAAAGACACAATGCCGACTTAAGTACAAGAAAACTGACTCTTCTTACTGTCTATGTTTGAACCATTCCTGTGACGCTTGTTATAGATTCCGATGCTTCTCTTAAGGTTTACTGTATCCCTGTGACCCTCCTATTGACGATGAAACACAGATATTGCATCGGAATTAAATACAAAAGCACAATGCCGACTTATGTACTTCTTACTGTCTATGGTTTGAACCATTCCTGTGACACTAGTTGTAGATTCCGATGCTTCACTTCAGGTTTACTGTATCCCTCTGACCTTCTTATTGACGAAGAAACACAGATATTGCATCTGAATTATATACAAAAGGCACAATGCCGACTTAAGTACAAAAAGACTGACTCTTCTTACTGTCTATGTTTTATACCATTCCTGCGACACTAGTTATAGATTTCGATGCTTCACTTCAGTTTACTGTGTCCCTCTGACCTTTTTATTGACGATGAAACACAGAAATTACATCGGAATTAAATACAAAAGGCACAATGCTGACTTAAGTACAAGAAGACTGACTCTTCCTACTGTCTATCTTTTGAACCAATGCTGTGACACTAGTTATAGATTCCGAAGCTTCACTTCAATATTTCCTGTATCCCTCTGACCTTCTTATTGACGATGAAAAACAGAAATTGCATCGGAATTAAATACAAAAGGCACAATGCCGACTCAGGTACAAGAAGACTGGCTCTTCTTACTGTCTATGTTTTGAACTATTCCCGTGACACTGGTTATAGATTCCGATGCTTCACTTGAGGTTTAGTGTATCCCTCTGACCTTCTAATTGACGATCAAACACAGAAAATTCATCGGAATTAAATACAAAAGGCACAATGCCGACTCCAGTACAAGAACACTGACTCTTCTTACTGTCTATGGTTTGAACCATTCCTGTGACACTAGGTATGGATTCCGATGCTTCACTTCAGGTTTACTGGATCCCGCTGACCTTCTTATTGACGATCAAACACAGAAAATTCATCGAAATTAAATACAAAAGGCACAATGCCGACTTAAGTACAAAAAGACTGACTCTTCTTACTGTCTATGTTTTGAACCATTCCTGCGACACTAGTTATAGATTCCGATGCTTCACTTCAGGTTTACTGTATCCAGCTGACCTGCTTATTGACGATGAAGCACATAAATTGCATCGGAATTAAATACAAAAGGCACAATGCCGACTTAAGTATAAGTAGACTGACTGTACTTACTGTTTATACTTTGACTCATTCCTGTGACACTACTTATAGATTACGATGCTTCACTTGAGGTTTACTGTATCCAGCTGACCTTCTTATTGACGATAAAACACAGAAATTGCATCGGAATTAAATACAAAAGGCACAATGCCGACTTAAGTACAAGAAGACTGACTCTTCTTACTGTCTATGTTTGAACCATTCCTGTGACACTAGTTATAGATTCTGATGATTCACTTCAGGTTTACTGTATACCTCTGACCTTCTTATTGACGATGAAACACAGAAATGGCATCGGAATTATATACAAAAGATTCAATGCCATCTTAAGTACAAAATGACTGACTCTTCTTACTGTCTATGTTTTGTACCATTCCTGTGACACTAGTTACAGACTCCGATGCTTCACTTCAGGTTTACTGTACCCCTTTGTCTTCTTATTGACGATGAAACACAGAAATTGCATCTCAAATAAATACAAAAGGCACAATGCCGACTTAAGTACTTCTTACTGTCTATGGTTTGAACATTTCCTGTGACACTAGTCATAGATTCCGAAGCTTCACTTCAGGTTTACTGTATCCCTCTGACCTTCTTATTGACGATCAAACACAGAAAATTCATCGGAATTAAATACAAAAGGCACAATGCCGACTCAAGTACAAGAAGACTGGCTCTTCTTGCTGTCTATGTTTTCAACCATTCCTGTGACCCTAGTTATAGATTCCGTTGCTTCACTTCAGGTTTACTGTATCCCGCTGACCTGCTTATTGACGATGAAGCACATAAATTGCATCGGAATTAAGAACAAAAGGCACAATGCCGACTTAAGTACAAGTAGACTGACTGTACTTACTGTTTATGCTTTGAACCATTCCTGTGACACTACTTATAGATTCCGATGCTTCGCTTGAGGTTTACTGTATCCAGCTGACCTTCTTATTGACGATGAAACACAGAAATTGCATCGCAATTAAATACAAAAAACACAATGCCGACTTAAGTACAAGAGAACTGACTCTTCTTATGGTCGATGTTTTGAACCATTCCTGTGACACTAGTTATAGATTCCGATGCTTCACTTCAGGTTTACTGGATCCCTCTGACCTTCTTATTGCCGATCAAACACAGAAAATTCATCGGAATTAAATACAAAAGGCACAATGCTGACTCAAGTACAAGAAGACTGGCTTTTCTTACTCTCTATGTTTTGAACCATCCCTGTGACTCTAGTTATAGATTCCGATGCTTCACTTCAGGTTTACTGTCTCCAGCTGACCTGCTTATTGACGATGAAGCACATAAATTGCATCGGAATTAAATACAAAAGGCACAATGCCGACTTAAGTACAAGTAGACTGACTGTACTTACTGTTTATGCTTTGAACCATTCCTGTGACACTACTTATAGATTCCGATGCTTCGCTTGAGGTTTACGGTATCCAGCTGACCTTCGTATTGACGATGAAACACGGAAAGTGCATCGGAATTAAATACAAAAAACCCAATGCCGACTTAAGTACAAGAGAACTGACTCTTCTTATGGTCTATGTTTTGAAACATTCCTGTGACACTAGTTATAGATTCCGATGCTTCACTTCAGGTTAACTGTATCCCTATGACCTTCTTATTGACGAAGAAACACAGATATTGCATCTGAAATAAATACAAAAGGCACCATGCCGACATAAGTACAAGAAGACTGACTCTTCTTACTGTCTATGTTTTGAACCATTCCTGTGACACTAGTTATAGATCCCGATGCTTCACTTCAGATTTACTGTATCCCTCTGACCTTCGTATTGACGATGAAACACAGAAATTACATCGGAATTAAATACAAAAGTCACAATGCCGCCGCAAGTCCAAGAAGACTGACTCTTCTTACTGTCTATGTTATGAACCATTCCTGTGACACTAGTTATAGATTCCGATGCTTCATTTCAGGTTTACTGTATCCCTCTGACCATCGTATTGACGATGAAATACAGAATTTGCATCGGAATTAAATACAAAATGCACAATGCCGACTTAAGTACAAAAAGACTGACTCTTCTTACTGTCTATGTTTTGAACCATTCCTGTGACACTAGTTATAGATTACGATGCTTCACTTCAGATTTATTGTATCCCTCTGACCTTCTTTTAGACGATGAAACACAGAAATTGCATCGGAATTTTATACAAAAGGCACAATGCCGACTTAAGTACAAGAAAACTGACACTTCTTACTGTCTATGTTTGAACCATTCCTGTGACACTAGTAATAGTTTCCGATGCTTCACTTCAGGTTAACTGTATACCTCTGACCTTCTTATTGAGGATCAAACACAGAAAATTCATCGGAATTAAATACGAAAGGCACAATGCCGACTTAAGTACAAGAAGACTGACTCTTCTTAATGTCTATGTTTTGAACCATTCCTGTGACACTAGTTACAGATTCCGATGCTTCACTTCAGTTTTACTGTGACCCCCTGACCTTCTAATTGACGATGAAAAACATAAATTGCATCGGAATTAAATACAAAAGGCACAATGCCGACTCAAGTACAAGAAGACTGGGTCTTTATTACTGTCTATGTTTTGAACCATTCCTGTGACACTAGTTATAGATTCCAATGCTTCACTTCAGGTTTACTGTATCCCTCTGTCCTTCTTATTGACGAAGAAACACAGATATTGCATCGGAATTAAATACAAAAGGCACCATGCCGACTTAAGTGCAAGAAGACTGACCCTTCTTACTGTATATGTTTTGAACCATTCCTGTGACACTAGTTATAGATTCCGATGCTTCACTTCAGGTTTACTGTATCCCTCTGACATTCTTGTTGACGATGAAACACTGAAATTGCATCGGATTTATATACAAAAGGCACAATGCCGACTTAAGTACATGAAAACTGAATCTTCTTACTGTCTATGCTTTGAACCATTCCTGTGACACTAGTTATAGATTCCGATGGTTCACTTCAGGGTTACTGAATCCCTCTGACCTTCTTATTGACGATCAAACACAGAAAATTCATCGAAATTAAATACAAAAGGCACAATGCAGACTCAAGTATAAGAAGACTGGCTCTTCCTACTCTCTATGTTTTGAACCATTCCTGTGACACTAGTTATAGATTCCGATGCTTCACTTCAGGTTTACTGTATCCAGCTGACCTGCTTATTGACGATGAAGCACATAAATTGCATCGGAATTAAATACAAAAGGCACAATGCCGACTTAAGTACAAGTAGACTGACTGTACTTACTGTTTATGCTTTGAACCATTCCTGTGACACTACTTATAGATTCCGATGCTTCGCTTGAGGTTTACGGTATCCAGCTGACCTTCGTATTGACGATGAAACACGGAAAGTGCATCGGAATTAAATACAAAAAACCCAATGCCGACTTAAGTACAAGAGAACTGACTCTTCTTACGGTCTATGTTTTGAAACATTCCTGTGACACTAGTTATAGATTCCGATGCTTCACTTCAGGTTAACTGTATCCCTATGACCTTCTTATTGACGAAGAAACACAGATATTGCATCTGAAATAAATACAAAAGGCACCATGCCGACATAAGTACAAGAAGACTGACTCTTCTTACTGTCTATGTTTTGAACCATTCCTGTGACACTAGTTATAGATCCCGATGCTTCACTTCAGGTTTACTGTATCCCTCTGACCTTCGTATTGACGATGAAACACAGAAATTACATCGGAATTAAATACAAAAGTCACAATGCCGCCGCAAGTACAAGAAGACTGGCTCTTCATACTGTCTATGCTTTGAACCACTCCTGTGACACTAGTTACAGATTCCGATGCTTCACTTCAGGTTTACTGTATCCCTCGGACCTTCTTATTGACGAAGAAACACAGATATTGCATCGGAATTAAATACAAAAGGCACAATGCCGACTTCAGTACAAGAAGACTGACTCTTCTTACTGTCTATGTTATGAACCATTCCTGTGACACTAGTTATAGATTCCGATGCTTCATTTCAGGTTTACTGTATCCCTCTGACCATCGTATTGACGATGAAATACAGAATTTGCATCGGAATTAAATACAAAATGCACAATGCCGACTTAAGAACAAAAAGACTGACTCTTCTTACTGTCTATGTTTTGAACCATTCCTGTGACACTAGTTATAGATTACGATGCTTCACTTCAGATTTATTGTATCCCTCTGACCTTCTTTTAGACGATGAAACACAGAAATTGCATCGGAATTTTATACAAAAGGCACAATGCCGACTTAAGTACAAGAAAACTGACTCTTCTTACTGTCTATGTTTGAACCATTCCTGTGACACTAGTAATAGTTTCCGATGCTTCACTTCAGGTTAACTGTATACCTCTGACCTTCTTATTGAGGATCAAACACAGAAAATTCATCGGAATTAAATACGAAAGGCACAATGCCGACTTAAGTACAAGAAGACTGACTCTTCTTAATGTCTATGTTTTGAACCATTCCTGTGACACTAGTTACAGATTCCGATGCTTCACTTCAGTTTTACTGTGACCCCCTGACCTTCTAATTGACGATGAAAAACATAAATTGCATCGGAATTAAATACAAAAGGCACAATGCCGACTCAAGTACAAGAAGACTGGGTCTTTATTACTGTCTATGTTTTGAACCATTCCTGTGACACTAGTTATAGATTCCAATGCTTCACTTCAGGTTTACTGTATCCCTCTGTCCTTCTTATTGACGAAGAAACACAGATATTGCATCGGAATTAAATACAAAAGGCACCATGCCGACTTAAGTGCAAGAAGACTGACCCTTCTTACTGTATATGTTTTGAACCATTCCTGTGACACTTGTTATAGATTCCGATGCTTCACTTCAGGTTTACTGTATCCCTCTGACATTCTTGTTGACGATGAAACACTGAAATTGCATCGGATTTATATACAAAAGGCACAATGCCGACTTAAGTACATGAAAACTGACTCTTCTTACTGTCTATGCTTTGAACCATTCCTGTGACACTAGTTATAGATTCCGATGGTTCACTTCAGGGTTACTGAATCCCTCTGACCTTCTTATTGACGATCAAACACAGAAAATTCATCGAAATTAAATACAAAAGGCACAATGCAGACTCAAGTACAAGAAGACTGGCTCTTCTTACTCTCTATGTTTTGAACCATTCCTGTGACACTAGTTATAGATTCCGATGCTTCACTTCAGGTTTACTGTATCCAGCTGACCTTCTTATTGTCGATGAAGCACAGAAATTGCATCGGAATTAAATACAAAAGGCACAATGCCGACTGAAGTACAGGAAGACTGACTCTTTCAATTGTCTATGTTTTGAACCATTCCGGTGACACTAGTAATAGATACCGATGCTTTACTTCAGGTTTACTGTATCCCTCTGACCTTCTTATTGACGGTGAAACACAGAAACTGCATCGGAAATAAATACAAAAGGCACAACGCCGACTTAAGTACAAGAAGACTGACGCTTCTTACTGTCTATGATTTGACCCATTCCTGTGACACTAGTTATAGATGCCGATGCTTCACTCCAGTTTTACTGTATCCCTCTGACCTTCTTATTGACGATGAAACACAGAAATTGCATCGGAATTAAATACAAAAGGCACAATGTCGACTTAAGTACAAGAAGACCGTCTCTTCCTACTGTCTATGTTTTGAACCATTCCTGTGACACTCGTTTTAGATTCCGATGCTTCACTTCAGGTTTACTGTATCCCCCTGACCTTCTTATTGACGATGAGACACAGAAATTGCATCGGAATTACATACAAAAAGCACAATGCCGACTTAAGTACAAGAAAACTGACTCTTCTTACTGTCTATGTTTTGAACCATTCCTGTGTCACTAGTTATAGATTCCGTTGCTTAACTTCAGGTCTACTGTATCCCCCTGACCTTCGTATTGACGATGAAACACAGAAATTGCATCGGAAATAAATAGAAAGGGCACAATGCCGACTTAAGTACAAAAAGACTGACTCTTCTTACTCTCTATGTTTTGAACCATTCCTGTGACAATAGTCATAGATTCCGATGCTTCACTTCAGGTTTACTGTATCCCTCTGACCTTCTTATTGACGATGAAACACAGAAATTGCATCGGAATTAAATACAAAAGGCACAATGCCGACATAAGTACAAGAAAACTAACTCTTCTTACTGTCTAAGTTTTGAACCATTCCTGTGACACTAGTAATAGATTCCGATGCTTCACTTCAGGTTTATTGTATCCCTCTGACCTCCTTGTTGACGATGAAACACAGAAATAGCATCGGAATTTAATACAAAAGGCACAACGCCGAATTAAGTACAAGAAGACTGACTCATCTTACTGTCTATGTTTTGAACGATTCCTGTGACACTAGTTATAGATTCCGATGCTTCACTTCAGTTTTACTGTATCAGTCTGACCTTCTTATTGACGGTGAAACACAGAAATTGCATCTTAATTAAAAACAAAAGGCACAATGCCGACTTAAGTACAAGAAGACTGACTCTTCTTACTGTCTATGTTTTGAACCATTCCTGTGACACTAGTTATAGATTCCGATGCTTCACTTCAGGGTTACTGGATCCCTGTGACCTTCTTATTGACGATGAAACACAGAAATTTCATCGGAATTAAATACAAAAGGCGCAATGCCGACTCAAGTACAAGAAGACTGGCTCTTCTCACTGCCTATGTGTTGAACCATTCCTGTGACACTAGTTATAGATTCCGATGCTTCACTTCAGGTTTACTGTGTCTAGCTGACCTTCTTATTGACGATGAAACACAGAAATTGCATCGGAATTATATACAAAAGGCACAATGCCGACTTAAGTACAAGAAGACTGACTCTTCTTACTGTCTACGTTTTGAACCATTCCTGTGACACTAGTTATAGATTCCGATGCTTCACTTCAGGTTTACTCTATCCCTCCGACCTTCTTATTGACGATGAAACACAGAAATTGCCTCGGAATTAAATACAAAAGGCACAATGCCGATTTCAGTACAAGAAGTCTGACTCTTCATATTGTCTATGTTTTGAACCATTCCTGTGTCACTAGTTATAGATTACGATGCTTCACTTCAGGTTTACAGTATCCCTCTGACCTTCTTCTTGACGATGAAACACACAAATTGCATCGGAATTATATAGAAAAGGCCCAATGCCGACTTAAGTACAAGAAGACTGACTCTTCTTAATGTCTATGTTTTGAACCATTCCTGTCACTCTAGTTATAGATTCCCATGCCTCACTTCTGGTTTACTGTATCCCTCTGACCTTCTTATTGACGATGAAACACAGAAATTGCATCGGAATTAAATACAAAAGCACAATGCCGACTCAAGTACTAGAAGGCTGACTCTTTTTACTGTCTATGTTTTGAACCATTCCTGTGACACTAGTTATAGATTCCAATGCTTCACTTCAGGTTTTCTGTAACCCTCTGACCTCCTCATTGACGATCAAACACAGAAATTTCATCGGAATTAATTACTAAAGGCACAATGCCGACTCAAGTACAAGAAGACTGGGTCTTCTTAATGTCTATGTTTTGAACCATTCCCGTGACACTAGTTATAGATTCCGATGATTCACTTCAGGTCTACTGTATTCGGCTGACCATCTAGTTGACGATGAAACACAGAAATTGCATCGGAATGAAATACAAAAGGTACAATGCCGACTTAAGTACAAGAAGACTGACTCTTCTTACTGTCTATGCTTTGAACCATTCCTGTGACACTTGTTATAGATTCCGATGCTTCACTTCAGGTTTACTGTATCCCCCTGACCGTCGTATTGACGATGAAACACAGAAATTGCAGCGGAATGAAATACAAAAGGCACAATGCCCACTCAAGTACAAGAAGACTGACTCTTCCTTCTGTCTAAGTTTTGAACCATTCGTGTGACACTAGTTTTAGATTCCGATGCTTCACTTCCGGTTTACTGTAATCCTCTTACATCCTTATTGACGATGAAACACAGAAATAGCATCTTAATTAAATACAAAAGGCACAATGTTGACTTAAGTACAAGAAGACTGACTCTTCTTACTGTCTATGTTTTGAACCATTCCTGTGACACGATTTATAGACTCCGATGCTTCACTTCAGGTTTGCTGTATCCCTATGACCTTCTTATTGACGATGAAACACAGAAATTGCATCTTAATTAAATACAAAATGCACAATGCTAACTTAAGTACAAGAAGACTGACTCTTATTACTGTCTATGTTTTGAACCATTCCTGTGACACTAGTTATAGATTCCGATGCTTCACTTTTGGTTTATCGTATCCCTCTGACCTTCTTACTGACGATGAAACACAGAATTTGCATCGGAATTAAATACAAAAGGCACAATGCTAACTTAAGAACAAGAAGACTGACTCTTATTACTGTCTATGTTTTGAAACATTCCTGTGACACTAATTATAGAATCCGATGCTTCACTTCACGTTTACTGTATCCAGCTGACCTTCTTATTGACGATGAAACTCAGAAATTGCATCGGAATTAAATACAAAAGGCACAATGCAGACTTAAGTACAAGAAGACTGACTCTTCTTACTGTCTATGTTTTGAACCATTCCTGTGACACTAGTTATAGATTCCGATGCTTCACTTCAGGTTTACTGTATCCCTCTGACCTCCTCATTGACGATGAAACACAGAAATTGCATCTTAATTAAATTCAAAAGGCACAATGCTAACTTAAGTACAAGAAGACTGACTCATATTACTGTCTATGCTTTGAACCATTCCTGTGACACTATTTATAGAATCCGATGCTTCACTTCAGGTTTACCGTATCCCTCTGAACTTCTTATTGACGATGAAACACAGAAATTGCATCGGAATTAAATACAAAAGGCACAATGCCGACTTAAGTACAAGAAGACTGACTCTTCTTACTGTCTATGTTTTGAACAATTCCTGTGACACCAATTATAGATTCCGATGCTTCACTTCAGGTTTACTGTATCCCTCTGACCTTCTTATTGATGATTAAACACAGATATTGCATCGGAATTAAATACAAAAATAACAATGCCAACTCAAGTGCAAGAAGACTGGCTCTTTTTACTGTCTATGTTTTGAACCATTAGTGTGACACTAGTTTTAGATTCCGATGCTTCACTTCAGGTTTACTGTATCCCTCTGACCTCCTCGTTGACGATGAAACACAGAAATTGCATCTTAATTAAATACAAAAGGCACAATGCTAACTTAAGAACAAGAAGACTGACTCTTCTTACTGTCTATGTTTGAACCATTCCTGTGACGCTAGTTATAGATTCCGATGCTTCACTTCAGATTTACTGTATCCCTCTGACCTCCTTGTTGACGATGAAACAAAGAAATAGCATCGTAATTAAATACAAATGTCACATTGCCGACTTAAGTACAAGAAAACTGACCCTTCTTACTACCTATGTTTTGAACCATTCGTGTGACACTACTTATAGATTCCGATGCTTCACTTCAGGTTTACTGTATCCCTCTGACCTTCTCATTGACGGTCGAACACAGAAATTTCATCGGAATTAAATACAAAATGGCACAATGCCGACTCAAGTACACGAAGACTGGATCTTCATACTGTCTATGTTTTGAACCATTCCCGTGACACTAGTTATCGATTCCGATGCTTCACTTCTGGTTTACTTTATCACTCTGACCTTCATATTGACGATGAAACACAGAAATTGTATCGGAATTATATACAAAAAGCACAATGCCGACTTAAGTACTAGAAGACTGACTCTTCTTTCTGTCTATGTTTTGAACCTTTCCTGTGATACTAGTTATAGATTCCGATGCTTCACTTTAGGTTTACTGTATCCCTCTGACCTTCTTATTGACGATGAAACACAGAAATTGCATTGGAATTAAACACAACAGGAACAATGCCGACTCAAGTACAAGACGACTGGCTCTTCTTACTGTCTATTTTTTGAACCATTCCTGTGACACTAGTTTTAGATTCCGATGCTTCACTTCAGGTATACTCTATCCCTCTGACCTCCTCATTGACGATGAAACACAGAAATTGCATCTTAATTAAATACAAGAGGCACATTGCTAACTTAAGTACAAGAAAACTGACTCTTCTTACTGCCTATGTTTTGAACCATTCCTGTGACACTAGTTATAGATTCAGATGCTTCACTTCAGGTTTACTGTATCCCTCTGACCTTCTCATTGACGGTCAAACACAGAAATTTCATCGGAATTAAATAGAAAAGGCACAATGCCGATTTAAGTACAAGATGTCTGACTCTTCCTACTGTCCTTGTTTTCAACCATTCCTGTGACACTAGTTATAGATTCCGATGCTTCACTTCAGGTTTACTGTATCCCTCTGACCTTCTTATTGACGATGAAACACAGAAATTGCATCGGAATTAAACACAACAGGAACAATGCCGACTCAAGTACAAGACGACTGGCTCTTCTTACTGTCTATTTTTTGAACCATTCCTGTGACACTAGTTTTAGATTCCGATGCTTCACTTCAGGTTTACTCTATCCCTCTGACCTCCTCATTGACGATGAAACACAGAAATGGCATCTTAATTAAATACAAGAGGCACATTGCTAACTTAAGTACAAGAAAACTGACTCTTCTTACTGCCTATGTTTTGAACCATTCGTGTGACACTAGTTTTAGATTCCGATGCTTCACTTCCGGTTTACTGTAATCCTCTTACATCCTTATTGACGATGAAACACAGAAATAGCATCTTAATTAAATACAAAAGGCACAATGTTGACTTAAGTACAAGAAGACTGACTCTTCTTACTGTCTATGTTTTGAACCATTCCTGTGACACTAGTTATAGATTCCGATGCTTCACTTTTGGTTTATCGTATCCCTCTGACCTTCTTACTGACGATGAAACACAGAAATTGCATCGGAATTAAATACAAAAGTAACAATGCCGACTCAAATACAAGAAGACTGGCTCTTCTTACTGTCTATGTTTTGAAACATTCCCGTGACACTAGTTTTAGATTCCAATGCTTCACTTTAGGTTTACTGTATCTCTCTGATCTCCTCATTGACGATGAAACTCAGAAATTGCATCTTAATTAAATACAAAAGGCACAATGCTAACTTAAGAACAAGAAGACTGACTCTTATTACTGTCTATGTTTTGAAACATTCCTGTGACACTAATTATAGAATCCGATGCTTCACTTCACGTTACTGTATCCAGCTGACCTTCTTATTGACGATGAAACTCAGAAATTGCATCGGAATTAAATACAAAAGGCACAATGCAGTCTTAAGTACAAGAAGAATGACTCTCCTTACTGTCTATGTTTTGAACCATTCCTGTGACACTAGTTATAGATTCCGATGCTTCACTTCAGGTTTACTGTATCCCTCTGACATCCTCATTGACGATGAAACACAGAAATTGCATCTTAATTAAATACAAAAGGCACAATGCTAACTTAAGTACAAGAAGAGTGACTCATATTACTGTCTATGCTTTGAACCATTCCTGTGACACTATTTATAGATTCCGATGCTTCACTTCAGGTTTACCGTATCCCTCTGACCTTCTTATTGACGATGAAACACAGAAATTGCATCGGAATTAAATACAAAAGGCACAATGCCGACTTAAGTACAAGAAGACTGACTCTTCTTACTGTCTATGTTTTGAACAATTCCTGTGACACCAGTTATAGATTCCGATGCTTCACTTCAGGTTTACTGTATCCCTCTGACCTTCTTATTGACGATGAAACACAGAAATTGCATCGGAATTAAATACAAAAATAACAATGCCAACTCAAGTGCAAGAAGACTGGCTCTCTTTACTGTCTATGTTTTGAACCATTACTGTGACACTAGTTTTAGATTCCGATGCTTCACTTCAGGTTTACTGTATCCCTCTGACCTCCTCGTTGACGATGAAACACAGAAATTGCATCTTAATTAAATACAAAAGGCACAATGCTAACTTAAGAACAAGAAGACTGACTCTTCTTACTGTCTATTTTTTGAACCATTCCTGTGACACTAGTTTTAGATTCCGATGCTTCACTTCAGGTTTACTCTATCCCTCTGACCTCCTCATTGACGATGAAACACAGAAATGGCATCTTAATTAAATACAAGAGGCACATTGCTAACTTAAGTACAAGAAAACTGACTCTTCTTACTGCCTATGTTTTGAACCATTCGTGTGACACTAGTTTTAGATTCCGATGCTTCACTTCCGGTTTACTGTAATCCTCTTACATCCTTATTGACGATGAAACACAGAAATAGCATCTTAATTAAATACAAAAGGCACAATGTTGACTTAAGTACAAGAAGACTGACTCTTCTTACTCTCTATGTTTTGAACCATTCCTGTGACACTAGTTATAGATTCCGATGCTTCACTTTTGGTTTATCGTATCCCTCTGACCTTCTCATTGACGGTCAAACACAGAAATTTCATCGGAATTAAATTCAAAAGAAACAATGCCGACTCATGTACACGAAGACTGGCTCTCCTTACTGTCTATGTTTTGAACCATTCCCGTGACACTAGTTATAGATTGCGATGCTTCACTTCAGTTTTTCTGTATCTCTCCGACCTTCTTATTGACGATGAAACACAGACATTGCATCGGAATTAAATACAAAAGGCACAAAGCCGACTCAAGTACTAGAAGACTGACTTTCTTACTGTCTTTGCTTTGAACCATTCCTGTGACACTGGTTATAGATTCCGATGCTTCACATCAGTTTCACTGTATCCCTCTGACCTTCTTATTGTTGATGAAATACAGAAATTGCATCGGAATTAAATACAAACGGCACAATGCCGACTGAAGTACTAGAAGACTGACTCTTCTTACTGTCTATGTTTTGAACCATTCCTGTGACACTAGTTATAGATTCCCATGCTTCACATCAGGTTTACTGTATCCCTCTGACCTTCTTATTGACGATGAAACACAGAAATTGCATCATAATTAAATACAAAAGGCACAATAGCGACTTAAGTACAAGAAGACTGACTCTTCTTACTGTCTATGTTTTGAACCATTCCTGTGCCACTAGTTATAGATACCGATCCTTCACTTCAGTTTTACTGTATCCCTCTGACCTTCGAATTGACGATGAAACACAGAAATTGCATCGGAATTAAACACAACAGGAACAATGCCGACTCAAGTACAAGACGACTGGCTCTTCTTACTGTCTATTTTTTGAACCATTCCTGTGACACTAGTTTTAGATTCCGATGCTTCACTTCAGGTTTACTGTATCCCTCTGACCTCCTCATTGACGATGAAACACAGAAATTGCATCTTAATTAAATACAAGAGGCACATTGCTAACTTAAGTACAAGAGAACTGACTCTTCTTACTGCCTATGTTTTGAACCATTCCTGTGACACCAGTTATAGATTCCGATGCTTCACTTCAGGTTTACTGTATCCCTCTGACCTTCTCATTGACGGTCAAACACAGAAATTTCATCGGAATTAAATTCAAAACAAACAATGCCGACTCATGTACACGAAGTCTGGCTCTCCTTACTGTCTATGTTTTGAACCGTTCCCGTGACACTAGTTATAGATTGCGATGCTTCACTTCAGTTTTTCTGTATCTCTCCGACCTTCTTATTGACGATGAAACACAGACATTGCATCGGAATTAAATACAAAAGGCACAAAGCCGACTCAAGTACTAGAAGACTGACTCTTCTTACTGTCTTTGCTTTGAACCATTCCTGTGACACTGGTTATAGATTCCGATGCTTCACATCAGTTTCACTGTATCCCTCTGACCTTCTTATTGTTGATGAAATACAGAAATTGCATCGGAATTAAATACAAAAGGCACAATGCCGACTGAAGTACTAGAAGACTGACTCTTCTTACTGTCTATGTTTTGAACCATTCCTGTGACACTAGTTATAGATTCCCATGCTTCACATCAGGTTTACTGTATCCCTCTGACCTTCTTATTGACGATGAAACACAGAAATTGCATCATAATTAAATACAAAAGGCACAATAGCGACTTAAGTACAAGAAGACTGACTCTTCTTACTGGCTATGTTTTGAACCATTCCTGTGCCACTAGTTATAGATACCGATCCTTCACTTCAGTTTTACTGTATCCCTCTGACCTTCGAATTGACGATGAAACACAGAAATTGCATCGGAATTAAATACAAAAGCACAATGCCGACTCAAGTACTAGAAGACTGACTCTTTTTACTGTCTATGTTTTGAACCATTCCTGTGACACTAGTTATAGATTCCGATGCTTCACTTCAGGTTTTCTGTAACCCTCTGACCTCCTCATTGACGATCAAACACAGAAATTTCATCGAAATTAATTACAAAAGGCACAATGCCGACTCAAGTACAAGAAGACTGGGTCTTCTTAATGTCTATGTTTTGAACCATTCCCGTGACACTAGTTATAGATTCCGATGCTTCACTTCAGGTCTACTGTATCCGGCCGACCATCTAATTGACGATGAAACACAGAAATTGCATCGGAATGAAATACAAAAGGTACAATCCCAACTTAAGTACAAGAAGACTGACTCTTCTTACTGTCTTTGTTTTGAACCATTCCTGTGACACCGGTTATAGATTCCGATGCTTCACATCAGTTTTACTGTATCCCTCTGACCATCTTATTGTTGATGAAATACAGAAATTGCATCGGAATTAAATACAAAAGGCACAATGCCGACTCAAGTACTAGGAGACTCACTCCTCTTACTGTCTATGTTTTGAACCATTCCTGTGACACTAGTTATAGATTCCGATGCTTCACTTCAGGTTTACTGTATCCCCCTGACCGTCGTATTGACGATGAAACACAGAAATTGCAGCCGAATTAAATACAAAAGGCACAATGCCCACTCAAGTACAAGAAGACTGGCTCTTCTTCCTGTCTATGACTTGAACCGTTCCTGTGACACTAGTTATAGATTCCGATGCTTCACTTTAGGTTTACTGTATCCAGCTGACCTTCTTATTGACGATGAAACACAGAAATTGCATCAGAATTAAATACAAAAGGCACAATGCCGACTTACGTGCAAGAAGACTGAACCTTCCTACTGTCTATGTTTTGAACCATTCGTGTGACACTAGTTTTAGATTCCGATGCTTCACTTCCGGTTTACTGTAATCCTCTTACATCCTTATTGACGATGAAACACAGAAATAGCATCTTAATTAAATACGAAAGGCACAATGTTGACTTAAGTACAAGAAGACTGACTTTTCTTACTGTCTATGTTTTGAACCATTCCTGTGACACGATTTATAGACTCCGATGCTTCACTTCAGGTTTACTGTATCCCTCTGACCTCCTCATTGACGATGAAACACAGAAATTGCATCTTAATTAAATACAAGAGGCACATTGCTAACTTAAGTACAAGAAAACTGACTCTTCTTACTGCCTATGTTTTGAACCATTCGTGTGACACTAGTTTTAGATTCCGATGCTTCACTTCCGGTTTACTGTAATCCTCTTACATCCTTATTGACGATGAAACACAGAAATAGCATCTTAATTAAATACAAAAGGCACAATGTTGATTTAAGTACAAGAAGACTGACTCTTCTTACTGTCTATGTTTTGAACCATTCCTGTGACACTAGTTATAGATTCCGATGCTTCACTTTTGGTTTATCGTATCCCTCTGACCTTCTTACTGACGATGAAACACAGAAATTGCATCGGAATTAAATACAAAAGTAACAATGCCGACTCAAATACGAGAAGACTGGCTCATCTTACTGTCTATGTTTTGAAACATTCCCGTGACACTAGTTTTAGATTCCAATGCTTCACTTTAGGATTACTGTATCTCTCTGATCTCCTCATTGACGATGAAACTCAGAAATTGCATCTTAATTAAATACAAAAGGCACAATGCTAACTTAAGAACAAGAAGACTGACTCTTATTACTGTCTATGTTTTGAAACATTCCTGTGACACTAATTATAGAATCCGATGCTTCACTTCACGTTACTGTATCCAGCTGACCTTCTTATTGACGATGAAACTCAGAAATTGCATCGGAATTAAATACAAAAGGCACAATGCAGACTTAAGTACAAGAAGAATGACTCTCCTTACTGTCTATGTTTTGAACCATTCCTGTGACACTAGTTATAGATTCCGATGCTTCACTTCAGGTTTACTGTATCCCTCTGACATCCTCATTGACGATGAAACACAGAAATTGCATCTTAATTAAATACAAAAGGCACAATGCTAACTTAAGTACAAGAAGACTGACTCATATTACTGTCTATGCTTTGAACCATTCCTGTGACACTATTTATAGATTCTGATGCTTCACTTCAGGTTTACCGTATCCCTCTGACCTTCTTATTGACGATGAAACACAGAAATTGCATCGGAATTAAATACAAAAGGCACAATGCCGACTTAAGTACAAGAAGACTGACTCTTCTTACTGTCTATGTTTTGAACAATTCCTGTGACACCAGTTATAGATTCCGATGCTTCACTTCAGGTTTACTGTATCCCTCTGACCTTCTTATTGACGATGAAACACAGAAATTGCATCGGAATTAAATACAAAAATAACAATGCCAACTCAAGTGCAAGAAGACTGGCTCTTTTTACTGTCTATGTTTTGAACCATTACTGTGACACTAGTTTTAGATTCCGATGCTTCACTTCAGGTTTACTGTATCCCTCTGACCTCCTCGTTGACGATGAAACACAGAAATTGCATCTTAATTAAATACAAAAGGCACAATGCTAACTTAAGAACAAGAAGACTGACTCTTCTTACTGTCTATGTTTGAACCATTCCTGTGACACTAGTTATAGATTCCGATGCTTCACTTCAGGTTTACTGTATCCCTCTGACCTCCTTGTTGACGATGAAACAAAGAAATAGCATCGTAATTAAATACAAATGTCACATTGCCGACTTAAGTACAAGAAAACTGACCCTTCTTACTACCTATGTTTTGAAGCATTCGTGTGACACTACTTATAGATTCCGATGCTTCACTTCAGGTTTACTGTATCCCTCTGACCTTCTCATTGACGGTCAAACACAGAAATTTCATCGGAAGTAAATAAAAAATGGCACAATGCCGACTCAAGTACACGAAGACTGGCTCTTCATACTGTCTATGTTTTGAACCATTCCCGTGACACTAGTTATCGATTGCGATGCTTCACTTCAGTTTTTCTGTATCTCTCCGACCTTCTTATTGACGATGAAACACAGACATTGCATCGGAATTAAATACAAAAGGCACAAAGCCGACTCAAGTACTAGAAGACTGACTCTTCTTACTGTCTTTGCTTTGAACCATTCCTGTGACACTGGTTATAGATTCCGATGCTTCACATCAGTTTCACTGTATCCCTCTGACCCTCTTATTGTTGATGAAATACAGAAATTGCATCGGAATTAAATACAAAAGGCACAATGCCGACTGAAGTACTAGAAGACTGACTCTTCTTACTGTCTATGTTTTGAACCATTCCTGTGACAATAGTTATAGATTCCCATGCTTCACATCAGGTTTACTGTATCCCTCTGACCTTCTTATTGACGATGAAACACAGAAATTGCATCATAATTAAATACAAAAGGCACAATAGCGACTTAAGTACAAGAAGACTGACTCTTCTTACTGTCTATGTTTTGAACCATTCCTGTGCCACTAGTTATAGATACCGATCCTTCACTTCAGTTTTACTGTATCCCTCTGACCTTCGAATTGACGATGAAACACAGAAATTGCATCGGAATTAAATACAAAAGCACAATGCCGACTCAAGTACTAGAAGACTGACTCTTTTTACTGTCTATGTTTTGAACCATTCCTGTGACACTAGTTATAGATTCCGATGCTTCACTTCAGGTTTTCTGTAACCCTCTGACCTCCTCATTGACGATGAAACACAGAAATTTCATCGAAATTAATTACAAAAGGCACAATGCCGACTCAAGTACAAGAAGACTGGGTCTTCTTAATGTCTATGTTTTGAACCATTCCCGTGACACTAGTTATAGATTCCGATGCTTCACTTCAGGTCTACTGTATCCGGCCGACCATCTAATTGACGATGAAACACAGAAATTGCATCGGAATGAAATACAAAAGGTACAATCCCAACTTAAGTACAAGAAGACTGACTCTTCTTACTGTCTTTGTTTTGAACCATTCCTGTGACACCGGTTATAGATTCCGATGCTTCACATCAGTTTTACTGTATCCCTCTGACCATCTTATTGTTGATGAAATACAGAAATTGCATCGGAATTAAATACAAAAGGCACAATGCCGACTCAAGTACTAGGAGACTCACTCTTCTTACTGTCTATGTTTTGAACCATTCCTGTGACACTAGTTATAGATTCCGATGCTTCACTTCAGGTTTACTGTATCCCCCGGACCGTCGTATTGACGATGAAACACAGAAATTGCAGCCGAATTAAATACAAAAGGCACAATGCCCACTCAAGTACAAGAAGACTGGCTCTTCTTCCTGTCTATGACTTGAACCGTTCCTGTGACACTAGTTATAGATTCCGATGCTTCACTTTAGGTTTACTGTATCCAGCTGACCTTCTTATTGACGATGAAACACAGAAATTGCATCAGAATTAAATACAAAAGGCAAAATGCCGACTTACGTGCAAGAAGACTGACCATTCCTACTGTCTATGTTTTGAACCATTCGTGTGACACTAGTTTTAGATTCCGATGCTTCACTTCCGGTTTACTGTAATCCTCTTACATCCTTATTGACGATGAAACACAGAAATAGCATCTTAATTAAATACGAAAGGCACAATGTTGACTTAAGTACAAGAAGACTGACTCTTCTTACTGTCTATGTTTTGAACCATTCCTGTGACACGATTTATAGACTCCGATGCTTCACTTCAGGTTTACTGTATCCCTATGACCTTCTTATTGACGATGAAACACAGAAATTGCATCTTAATTAAATATAAAAGGCACAATGCTAACTTAAGTACAAGAAGACTGACTCTTATTACTGTCTATGTTTTGAACCATTCCTGTGACACTAGTTATAGATTCCGATGCTTCACCTTTGGTTTACCGTATCCCTCTGACCTTCTTATTGGCGATGAAACACAGAAATTGCATCGGAATCAAATACAAAAGTAACAATGCCGACTCAAATACAAGAAGACTGGCTCTTCTTACTGTCTATGTTTTGAAACATTCCCGTGCCACTAATTATAGAATCCGATGCTTCACTTCAGGTTTACTGTATCCAGCTGTCCTTCCTATTGACGATGAAACACAGAAATTGCATCGGAATTAAATACAAAAGGGAGAATGCCGACTTAAGTACAAGATGACTGACTCTTCTTACTGTGTTTGTTTTGAACCATTCCAGTGACACTAGTTATAGATTCCGACGCTGCACTTCAGTTTTACTGTATCCCTCTGACCTTGTTATTGACGATGAAACACAGAAATTGCATCGAAATTAAATACAAAAGGCACAATGCCGACAAAGTACTAGAAGACTGCCTCTTCTTACTGTCTTTGTTTTGAACCATTCCTGTGACACTAGTTATGGATTCCGATGCTTCACTTCAGGTTTACTGTATGCCTCTGACCTTCTTATTGGCGATAAAATACAGAAACTGCATCCGAATTAAATACAAAAGGCACAATGCCGACTCAAGTACTAGAAAACAGACTCCTCTTACTGACTATGTTTTGAACCATTCCTGTGACACTAGTTATGGATTCCGATGCTTCACTTCAGGTATACTGTATCCAGCTGACCTTCTTATTGACGATGAAACTCAGAAATTGCATCGAAATTAAATACAAAAGGCACAATGCCGACTCAAGTACAAGAAGACTGGCTCTTCTTCCTGTGTATGTTTTGAACAATTCCTGTGACACTAGTTATAGATTCCGATGCTTCACTTCAGGTATACTGTATCCAGCTGACCTTCTTATTGACGATGAAACTCAGAAATTGCATCGAAATTAAATACAAAAGGCACAATGCCGACTCAAGTACAAGAAGACTGGCTCTTCTTCCTGTGTATGTTTTGAACAATTCCTGTGACACTAGTTATAGATTCCGATGCTTCACTTCAGGTTTACTGTATCCCTCTGACCTTCTTATTGACGATGAAACACAGAAATTGCATCGGAATTAAATTCAAAAACAACAATGCCGACTCAAGTGCAAGAAGACTGGGTCTTTTTACTGTCTATACTTTGTACCATTACTGTTACACTAGTTTCAGATTCCGATGCTTTACTTCAGGTTAACTGTATCCCTCTGACCTCCTCGTTGACGATGTAACACAGAAATTGCATCTTAATTAAATACAAAAGGCACAATGCTAACTTAAGGACAAGAAGACTGACTCTTCTTACTGTCTATGTTTGAACCATTCCTGTGACACTAGTTATAGATTCCGATGCTTCACTTCAGGTTTACTGTATCCCTCTGACCTCCTTGTTGACGATGAAACAAAGAAATAGCATCGTAATTAAATACAAAACGCACATTGCCGACTTAAGTACAAGAAAACTGACCCTTCTTACTACCTATGTTTTGAACCATTTCTGTGACACTACTTATAGATTCCGATGCTTCACTTCAGGTTTACTGTATCCCTCTGACCTTCTTATTGACGATGAAACACAGAAATTGCATCGGAATTAAATACAAAAGGCACAAACCCGATCAAGTACTAGAAGACTGACTTTTCTTACTGTCCATGCTTTGAACCATTCCTGCGACACTAGCTATAGATTCCGATGCTTCACTTCAGGTTTACTGTATCCCCCTGACCGTCGTATTGGAGATGAAACACATAAATTGCATCGGAATTAAATACAAAAGGTTCAATGCCGACTGAATTACAAGAAGTCTGGCTCTTCTTACTGTCTATGCTTTGAACCTTTCCTTTGACACCGGTTTTAGATTCAGATGCTTCACTTCAGGTTTACTGTAATCCCTTGGACCTTCTTAGTGACGACGAAACACAGAAATTGCATCGGAATTAAATGCAAAAGGTACAATGCCGACTTTAAAACAAGAAGAATGACTCTTCTTACTGTCTATGTTTTTAACCATTCCTGTGACAATAGTCATAGATTCCGATGCTTCACTTCTGGTTTTCTGTATCCCTCTGACCTTCTTACTGACGATGAAACCCAGAAATTGCATCGGAATTAAATACTAAAGGCACAATGCCGACTTAAGTACAAGAAAACTAGCTCTTTTTACTGTCTATGTTCTGAACCTTACCTGTGACACCGGTTTTAGACTCCGATGCTTCACTTCAGGTTTGCTGTATCCCTTGGACCTTCTTAGTAACGACGAAACACAGAAATGGCATCGGAATGAAATACAAAAGGCACAATGCCGACTTAAGTACAAGAAGACTGACTCTTCTTACTGTCTATGTTTTGAACCATTCCTGTGACACTAGTTTTAGATTCTGATGCTTCACTTCTGGTTTACTGTATCCCTCTGACCTCCTTATTGACGATGAAACACAGAAATTGCAACATAATTAAATACAAAAGGCACAATGCTGACCTAAGTACAAGAATACTGACTCTTCTTACTGTCTATGTTTTGAACCATTGCTGTGACACTATTTATAGATTCCGATGCTTCACTTCAGGTTATCTGTATCCCTCTGACCTTCTTATTGACGATGAAACACAGAAATTGCATCGGAATTAAATACAAAAGGAACAATGCCGACTCAAGTACAAGAAGACTGGCTCCTCTTACTGTCTATGTTTTGAACTATTCCTGTGACACTAGTTCTAGATTCCGATGCTTCACTTCAGATTTACTGTATCCCTGACCTTCTTATTGACGATGAAACACAGAAATTGCATCAGAATTAAATACAAGGGGCACAATGCCGACTTAAGCACGAAAAGACTGACTCTTCTTACTCTCTATGTTTTGAACCATTCCTGTGACAATAGTCATAGATTCCGATGCTTCACTTTAGGTTTACTGTATCCCTCGGACCTTCCTATTGACGATGAAACACAGAAATTGCATCGGAATTAAATACAAAAGGCACAATGCCGCAAATAAGTACAAGAAAACTGACTCTTCTTACTGCCTTTTTTTTTTGAACCATTCCTGTGCCACTAGTTATAGATTCCGATGCTTCACTTCAGGTTTACTGTATCCAGCTGTCCTTCCTATTGACGATGAAACACAGAAATTGCATCGCAATTAATTACAAAACTCACAATGCCGACTTAAGTACAAGAAGACTGACTCTTCTTACTGTCTATGTTTTGAACCATTCCTGTGACACTAGTTATAGATTCCGATGCTTCACTTCAGGTTTACTGTATTCCCCTGACCGTCGTGTTGACGATGAAACACAGAAATTGCATCGTCATTAAATACAAAAGGCACAATGCCGACTCAAGTACAAGAAGACTGGCTCATCTTCCTGTCCATGTTTTGAACCATTCCTGTGACACTAGTTATAGTTTCCGATGCTTCACTTTAGGTTTACTGTATCCAGCTGTCATTCTTATTGACGATGAGACACAGAAATTGCATCGGAATTAAATACAAAAGGCACAATGACGACTTAAGTACAAGGAGACTGTCTCATCCTAATGTCTATGTTTTGAACCATTCCTGTGACACTAGTTTTACATTCCGATGCTTCACTTCTTGTTTACTGTATCCCTCTGTCCTCCTTATAGACAATGAAACACAGAAATTGCAACATAATTAAACACAAAAGGCACAATGCCGACTGAAGTACAAGAAGACTGACTGTTCTTACTGTCTATGTTTTGAACCATTCCTGTGACACTAGTTATAGATTCCGATGCTTCACTTCAGGTTTACTGTATCCCTTTGACCTTCTTATTAACGATGAAACACAGAAATTGCATCGGAATTAAATACAAAAGGAACAATGCCGACTCAAGTAAAAGAAGACTGGCTCTTCTTACTGTATATGTTTTGAACCATTCCTGTGACACTAGTTATAGATTCCGATGCTTCACTTTTGATTTACTGTATCCCTGACCTTCTTATTGACGATGAAACACAGAAATTGCATCGGAATTAAATACAAAAGGAACAATGCCGGCTCAAGTAAAAGAAGACTGGCTCTTCTTACTGTATATGTTTTGAACTATTCCTGTGACACTAGTTCTAGATTCCGATGCTTCACTTCAGATTTACTGTATCCCTGACCTTCTTATTGACGATGAAACACAGAAATTGCATCAGAATTAAATACAAGGGGCACAATGCCGACTTAAGCACGAAAAGACTGACTCTTCTTACTCTCTATGTTTTGAACCATTCCTGTGACAATAGTCATAGATTCCGATGCTTCACTTTAGGTTTACTGTATCCCTCTGACCTTCCTATTGACGATGAAACACAGAAATTGCATCGGAATTAAATACAAAAGGCACAATGCCGCAAATAAGTACAAGAAAACTAAATCTTCTTACTGTCTAAGTTTTGAACCATTCCTGTGACACTAGTTATAGATTCCGATGCTTCACTTCAGGTTTACTGTATCCCTCTGATCGTCTTATTGACGATGATAAACACAAATTGCTTCGGAATTAAATACAAAAGGCACTATGCCGACTCAAGTACAAGAAGTCTGGCTCTTCTTACTTGCTATGTTTTGAACCTTTCCTGTGAGACCGGTTTTAGATTACGATGCTTCACTTCAGGTCTACTGTATCCCTTGGACCTTCTTAGTGACAACGAAACACAGAAATTGCATCGGAATTAGATAGAAAAGGCGCAATGCCGACTTAAGTACAAGAAAACTGACTCTTCTTCCTATCTATGTTTTGAACCATTCCTGTGACACTAGCTATAGATTCCGATTCTTCACTTCAGGGTTACTGTATCCCCCTGCCCGTCGTATTGACGATGAAACAGAGAATTTGCATGGGAATTAAATACAAAAGGCACAATGCCGACTCAAGTACAAGAAGACTGACACTTCTTACTGTCTATGTTTTGAACCATTCCTGTGACACTAGTTATAGATTCCGATGCTTCACTTCAGGTTTACTGTATCCCTCTGACCTTCTTATTGACGATGAAACACAGAAATTGCATCGGAATTAAATACAAAAGGCACATTGCCGACTTAAGTACAAGAAAACTGACTCTTCTTACTGCCTATGTTTTGAACCATTCCTGTGCCACTAGTTATAGATTCCGATGCTTCACTTCAGGTTTACTGTATACAGCTGTCCTTCCTATTGACGATGAAACACAGAAATTGCATCGCAATTAAATACAAAACTCACAATGCCGACTTAAGTACAAGAAGACTGACTCTTCTTACTGTCTATGTTTTGAACCATTCCTGTGACACTAGTTATAGATTCCGATGCTTCACTTCAGGTTTACTGTATTCCCCTGACCGTCGTGTTGACGATGAAACACAGAAATTGCATCGTCATTAAATACAAAAGGCACAATGCCGACTCAAGTACAAGAAGACTGGCTCATCTTCCTGCCCATGTTTTGAACCATTCCTGTGACACTAGTTATAGTTTCCGATGCTTCACTTTAGGTTTACTGTATCCAGCTGTCATTCTTATTGACGATGAGACACAGAAATTGCATCGGAATTAAATACAAAAGGCACAATGACGACTTAAGTACAAGGAGACTGTCTCATCCTAATGTCAATGTTTTGAACCATTCCTGTGACACTAGTTTTACATTCCGATGCTTCACTTCTTGTTTACTGTATCCCTCTGTCCTCCTTATAGACAATGAAACACAGAAATTGCAACATAATTAAACACAAAAGGCACAATGCCGACTGAAGTACAAGAAGACTGACTGTTCTTACTGTCTATGTTTTGAACCATTCCTGTGACACTAGTTATAGATTCCGATGCTTCACTTCAGGTTTACTGTATCCCTTTGACCTTCTTATTAACGATGAAACACAGAAATTGCATCGGAATTAAATACAAAAGGAACAATGCCGACTCAAGTAAAAGAAGACTGGCTCTTCTTACTGTATATGTTTTGAACCATTCCTGTGACACTAGTTATAGATTCCGATGCTTCACTTTTGATTTACTGTATGCCTCTGACCTCCTTGTTGACGATGAAACACAGAAATATCATCGGAATTAAATACAAAAGGCACAATGCCGACTTAAGTACAAGAAGACTGACTCTTCTTATTGCCTATGTTTTGAACCATTCCTGTGCCACTAGTTATAGATTCCGATGCTTCACTTCAGATTTACTGTATCCAGCTGTCCTTCCTATTGACGAAGAAACACAGAAATTGCATCGCAATTAAATACAAATGGCACAATGCCGACTTAAGTACAAGAAGACTGACTCTTCTTACTGTCTTTGTTTTGAACCGTTCCTGTGATACTAGTTATAGATTCCGATGCTTCACTTCAGTTTTACTGTATCCCTCTGACCTTCTTATTGGCGATGAAATACAGAAATTGCATTCGAATGAAATACAAAAGGCACAATGCCGACCCAAGTACTAGAAGGCTGACTCTTCTAACTGTCTATGTTTTGAACCAATCCTGTGCAACTAGTTATAGATTCCGATGCTTCACTTCAGGTTTACTGGATCCCCCTGACCGTCGTATTGACGATGAAACACAAAAATTGCATCGGAATTAAATACAAATGGCACAATGCCGACTCAAGTACAAGAAGACTCGCTCTTCTTCCTGTCTATGTTGTGAACCATTCCTGGGACACTAGTTTTATATTCCGATGCTTCACTTCAGATTTACTGTATCCCTCTGACCTCCTTATTGACGATGCAACACAGAAATTGCATCTTAATTAAATACAAAAGGCACAATGCTGACTTAAGAACAAGAAGACTGACTCTTCTTACTGTCTATGTTTTGAACCATTCCTGTGACACTAGTTATAGATTCCGATGCTTCACTTCAGGTTTACTGTATCCCTCTGACCTTCGTATTGACGATGAAACACAGAAATTGCATCGGAATTAAATACAAAAGGCACAATGCCGACTTAAGTAGAAAAAGACTGACTCTTCTTATTCTCTATGTTTTGAACCATTCCTGTGACTATAGTCATAGATTCCGATGCTTCACTTCAGGTTTACTGAATCCCTCTGACCGTCTTATTTACGATGAAACACATTAATTGCATCGGAATTAAATACAAAAGGCTCAATGCAGACTGAAGTACAAGAAGTCTGGCTCTTCTTACTGTCTATGCTTTGAACCTTTCCTGTGACACCAGTTTTAGATTCCGATGCTTCACTTCAGGATTACTGTATCCCTTGGACCTTCTTAGTGACGACGAAACAGAGAAATTGCATCGGAATTAAATAAAATAGGCACAATGCCGACTTAAGTACAAGAAGACTGACTCTTCATACTGTCTATGTTTTGAACCATTCCTGTGACAATCGTCATAGATTCCGATGTTTCACTTCAGTTTTAATGTACCCCTCTGACCTTCTTACTGACGATGAAACCCAGAAATTGCATCGGAATTAAATACTAAAGGCACAATGCCGACTTAAGTACATGAAATCTAACTCTTCTTACTGTCTATGTTTTGAACCTTTCCTGTGACACAGGTTTTATATTCCGATGCTTCATTTCAGGTTTACTGTATCCCTTGGACCTTCTTAGTGACGACGAAACAAAGATATTGCATCGCAATTAAATACAAATGGCACAATGCCGACTTAAGTACAAAAAGACTGACTCTTCTTACTGTCTATGTTTTGAACCATTCCTGTGACAATAGTCATAGATTCCGATGCTTCACTTCAGGTTTACTGTATCCCTCTGACCTTCTTACTGACGATGAAAACCAGAAATTGCATCGGAATTAAATACAAAAGGCACAATGCCGACTTAAGTACAAGAAAACTAACTCTTCTTACTGTCTATGTTTTGAACCATTCCTGTGACACTAGTTATAGATTCCGATGCTTCACTTCAGGATAACTGTATCCCTCAGTCCTTCTTATTGACGATGAAACACAGAAATTGCATCGGAATTAAATACAAAAGGCACAATGCCGACTTAAGGACAAGAAGACTGACTCTTCTTACTCTCTATGGTTTGAACCATTCCTGTGACAATAGTCATAGATTCCGATGCTTCACTTCAGGTTTACTGTATCCCTCTGATCGGCTTATTGACGATGATAAACACATATTGCATCGGAATTAATTACAAAAGGCACAATGCCGACTCAAGTACAAGAAGTCTGGCTCTTCTTACTTGCTATGTTTTGAACCTTTCCTGTGAGACCGGTTTTAGATTCCGATGCTTCACTTCAGGTCTACTGTATCCCTTGGACCTTCTTAGTGACGACGAAACACAGAAATTGCATCGGAATTAAATAGAAAAGGTGCAATGCCAACTTAAGTACAAGAAAACTGACTCTTCTTCCTGTCTATGTTTTGAACCATTCCTGTGACACTAGCTATAGATTCCGATTCTTCACTTCAGGTTTACTGTATCCCTCTGACCTCCTTATTGACGATGCAACACAGAAATTGCATCTTAATTAAATACAAAAGACACAATGCTGACTTAAGAACAAGAAGACTGACTCTTCTTACTCTCTATGTTTTGAACCATTCGTGTGACAATAGTCATAGATTCCGATGCTTCACTTCAGGTTTACTGTATCCCTCTAACCTTCTTATTGACGATGAAACACAGAAATTGCATCGGAATTAAATACAAAAGGCACAATGCCGACATAAGTACAAGAAAACTAACTCTTCTTACTGTCTAAGTTTTGAACCATTCCTGTGACACTAGTTATAGATTCCGATGCTTCACTTCAGGTTTACTGTACCCCTCTGAACGTCGTATTGACGATGAAACAAAGAAATTGCATCGGAATTAAATACAAAAGGCACAATGCCGACTTAAGTAGAAAAAGACTGACTCTTCTTATTCTATATGTTTTGAACCATTCCTGTGACAATAGTCATAGATTCCGATGCTTCACTTCAGGTTTACTGAATCCCTCTGACCTTCTTATTTACGATGAAACACAGTAATTGCATCGGAATTAAATACAAAAGGCACAATGCAGACTGAAGTTCAAGAAGTCTGGCTCTTCTTACTGTCTATGCTTTGAACCTATCCTGTGACACCGGTTTTAGAATTCGATGCTTCACTTCAGGTTTTCTCTATCCCTTGGACCTTCTTAGTGACGACGAAACACAGAAATTGCATCGGAATGAAATAAAAAAGGCACAATGCCGACTCAAGTACAAGAAGACTGACTCTTCTTACTGTCATTGTTTTGAACCATTCCTGTGACAATAGTCATAGATTCCGATGCTTCACTTCAGGTTTAATGTATCCCTCTGACCTTCTTACTGACGATGAAAACCAGAAATTGCATCGGAATTAAATACTAAAGGCACAATGCCAACTTAAGTACATGAAATCTAACTCTTCTTACTGTCTATGTTTTGAACCTTTCCTGTGACACAGATGCTTCATTTCAGGTTTACTGTATCCCTTGGACCTTCTTAGTGACGACGAAACACAGAAATTGCATCGGAATGAAATAAAAAAGGCACAATGCCGACTTAAGGACAAGAAGACTGACTCTTCTTACTCTCTATGGTTTGAACCATTCCTGTGACAATAGTCATAGATTCCGATGCTTCACTTCAGGTTTACTGTATCCCTCTGTCCTTCTTATTGACGATGAAACACAGAAATTGCATCGGAATTAAATACAAAAGGCACAATGCCGACTTAAGGACAAGAAGACTGACTCTTCTTACTCTCTATGGTTTGAACCATTCCTGTGACAATAGTCATAGATTCCGATGCTTCACTTCAGGTTTACTGTATCCCTCTGATCGTCTTATTGACGATGATAAACACAAATTGCATCGGAATTAAATACAAAAGGCACAATGCCGACTCAAGTACAAGAAGTCCGGCTCTTCTTACTTGCTATGTTTTGAACCTTTCCTGTGAGACCGGTTTTAGATTCCGATGCATCACTTCAGGTCTACTGTATCCATTGGACCTTCTTAGTGACGACGAAACACAGAAATTGCATCGGAATTACATAGAATAGGCGCAATGCCGACTTAAGTACAAGAAAACTGACTCTTCTTATTGCCTATGCTTTGAACCATTCCTGTGCCACTAGTTATAGATTCCGATGCTTCACTTCAGATTTACTGTATCCAGCTGTCCTTCCTATTGACGAAGAAACACTCAAATTGCATCGCAATTAAATACAAATGGCACAATGCCGACTTAAGTACAAGAAGACTGACTCTTCTTACTGTCTTTGTTTTGAACCGTTCCTGTGACACTAGTTATAGATTCCGATGCTTCACTTCAGGTTTACTGGATCCCCCTGACCGTCGTATTGACAATGAAACACAAAAATTGCATCGATATTAAATACAAAAGGCACAATTCCGACTCAAGTACAAGAAGACTCGCTCTTCTTCCTGTCTATGTTGTGAACCATTCCTGGGACACTAGTTTTAGATTCCGATGCTTCACTTCAGGTTTACTGTATCCCTCTGACCTCCTTATTGACGATGCAACACAGAAATTGCATCTTAATTAAATACAAAAGGCACAATGCTGACTTAAGAACAAGAAGACTGACTCTTCTTACTGTCTATGTTTTGAACCATTCCTGTGACACTAGTTATAGATTCCGATGCTTCACTTCTGGTTTACTGTATCCCTCTGACCTTCGTATTGACGATGAAACACAGAAATTGCATCGGAATTAAATACAAAAGGCACAATGCCGACTTAAGTAGAAATAGACTGACTCTTCTTATTCTCTATGTTTTGAACCATTCCTGTGACTATAGTCATAGATTCCGATGCTTCACTTCAGGTTTACTGAATCCCTCTGACCTTCTTATTTACGATGAAACACATTAATTGCATCGGAATTAAATACAAAAGGCACAATGCAGACTGAAGTACAAGAAGTCTGGCTCTTCTTACTATCTATGCTTTGAACCTTTCCTGTGACACCGGTTTTAGATTCCGATGCTTCACTTCAGGTTTACTGTATCCCTTGGACCTTCTTAGTGACGACGAAACAGAGAAATTGCATCGGAATTAAATAAAATAGGCACAATGCCGACTTAAGTACAAGAGACTGACTCTTCTTACTGCCTATGTTTTGAACCATTCCTGTGACAATCGTCATAGATTCCGATGCTTCACTTCAGGTTTAATGTATCCCTCTGCCCTTCTTACTGACGATGAAACCCAGAAATTGCATCGGAATTAAATACTAAAGGCACAATGCCGACTTAAGTACATGAAATCTAACTCTTCTTACTTTCTATGTTTTGAACCTTTCCTGTGACACAGGTTTTAGATTCCGATGCTTCATTTCAGGTTTAATGTATCCCTTGGACCTTCTTAGTGATGACGAAACACAGAAATTGCATCGCAATTAAATTCAAATGGCACAATGCCGACTTAAGTACAAGAAGACTGACTCTTCTTATTGTCTATGTTTTGAACCATTCCTGTGACAATAGTCATAGATTCCGATGCTTCACTTCAGGTTTACTGTATCCCTCTGACCTTCTTACTGACGATGAAAACCAGAAATTGCATCGGAATTAAATACAAAAGGCACAATGCCGACTTAAGTACAAGAAAACTAACTCTTCTTACTGTCTATGTTTTGAACCATTCCTGTGACACTAGTTATAGATTCCGATGCTTCACTTCAGGATTACTGTATCCCTCTGTCCTTCTTATTGACGATGAAACACAGAAATTGCATCGGAATTAAATACAAAAGGCACAATGCCGACTTAAGGACAAGAAGACTGACTCTTCTTACTCTCTATGGTTTGAACCATTCCTGTGGCAATAGTCATAGATTCCGATGCTTCACTTCAGGTTTACTGTATCCCTCTGATCGGCTTATTGAGGATGATAAACACAAATTGCATCGGAATTAATTACAAAAGGCACAATGCCGACTCAAGTACAAGAAGTCTGGCTCTTCTTACTTGCTATGTTTTGAACCTTTCCTGTGAGACCGGTTTTAGATTCCGATGCTTCACTTCAGGTCTACTGTATCCCTTGGACCTTCTTAGTGACGACGAAACACAGAAATGGCATCGGAATTAAATAGAAAAGGTGCAATGCCAACTTAAGTTCAAGAAAACCGACTCTTCTTCCTGTCTATGTTTTGAACCATTCCTGTGACACTAGCTATAGATTCCGATTCTTCACTTCAGGTTTACTGAATCCCTCTGACCTCCTTATTGACGATGCAACACAGAAATTGCATCTTAATTAAATACAAAAGGCACAATGCTGACTTAAGAACAAGAAGACTGACTCTTCTTACTCTTTATGTTTTGAACCATTCCTGTGACAATAGTCATAGATTCCGATGCTTCACTTCAGGTTTACTGTATCCCTCTAACCTTCTTATTGACGATGAAACACAGAAATTGCATCGGAATTAAATACAAAAGGCACAATGCCGACATAAGTACAAGAAAACTAACTCTTCTTACTGTCTAAGTTTTGAACCATTCCTGTGACACTAGTTATAGATTCCGATGCTTCACTTCAGGTTTACTGTATCCCTCTGACCTCCTTGTTGACGATGAAACACAGAAATAGCATCGGAATTAAATACAAAAGGCACAATGCTGACTTAAGAACAAGAAGACTGACTCTTCTTACTGTCTATGTTTTGAACCATTCCTGTGACACTAGTTATAGATTCCGATGCTTCACTTCAGGTTTACTGTATCCCTCTGACCTTCGTATTGACGATGAAACACAGAAATTGCATCGGAATTAAATACAAAAGGCACAATGCCGACTTAAGTAGAAAAAGACTGACTCTTCTTATTCTATATGTTTTGAACCATTCCTGTGACAATAGTCATAGATTCCGATGCTTCACTTCAGGTTTACTGAATCCCTCTGACCTTCTTATTTACGATGAAACACAGTAATTGCATCGGAATTAAATACAAAAGGCACAATGCAGACTGAAATACAAGAAGTCTGGCTCTTCTTACTGTCTATGTTATGAACCATTCCTGTGACACTAGTTATAGATTCCGATGCTTCACTTCAGGATTACTGTATCCCTCTGTCATTCTTATTGACGATGAAACACAGAAATTGCATCGGAATTAAATACAAAAGGCGCAATGCCGACTTAAGGACAAGAAGACTGACTCTGCTTACTCTCTATGGTTTGAACCATTCCTGTGACAATAGTCATAGATTCCGATGCTTCACTTCAGGTTTACTGTATCCCTCTGATCGTCTTATTGACGATGATAAACACAAATTGCATCGGAATTAAATACAAAAGGCACAATGACGACTCAAGTACAAGAAGTCTGGCTCTTCTTACTTGCTATGTTTTGAACCTTTCCTGTGAGACCGGTTTTAGATTCCGATGCATCACTTCAGGTCTACTGTATCCCTTGGACCTTCTTAGTGACGACGAAACACAGAAATTGCATCGGAATTAAATAGAAAAGGCGCAATGCCGACTTAAGTACAAGAAAACTGAATCTTCTTCCTGTCTATGTTTTGAACCATTCCTGTGACACTAGCTATAGATTCCGATTCTTCACTTCAGGTTTACTGTATCCCCCTGACCGTCGTATTGACGATAAAACACAGAAATTGCATCGGAATTATATACAAAAGGCATTATGCCGACTCAAGTACAAGAAGACTGACTCTTCTTACTGTCTATGTTTTGAACCATTCCTGTGACACTAGTTATAGATTCCGATGCTTCACTTCAGGTTTACTGTATCCCTCTGACCTTCTTATTGACGATGAAACACAGAAATTGCATCGGAATTAAATACAAAAGGAACAATGGTGACTCAAGTACTAGAAGACTGGCTCTTCTTACTGTCTATGTTTTGAACCATTCCTGTGACACTAGTTATAGATTCCGATGCTTCACTTCAAATTTACTGTATCCCTCTGACCTTCTTATTGACGATGAAACACAGAAATTGCATCGGAATTAAATACAAAGGGCACAATGCCGACTTAAGTGGAAAAAGACTGACTCTTCTACTCTCTATGTTTTGAACCATTCCTGTGACAATAGTCATAGATTCCGATGCTTCACTTCAGGTTTACTGTATCTCTCTAACCTTCTTATTGACAATGAAACACAGAAATTGCATCGGAATTAAATACAAAAGGCACAGTGCCGACATAAGTACAAGAAAACTAACTCTTCTTACTGTCTAAGTTTTGAACCATTCCTGTGACACTGGTTATAGATTCCGATGCTTCACTTCAGGTTTACTGTATCCCACTTACCTCCATGTTGACGATGAAACACAGAAATAGCATCGGAATTAAATACAAAAGGTACATTGCCGACTTAAGTACAAGAAAACTGAGTCATCTTACTGCCTATGTTTTGAACCATTCCTGTGCCACTAGTTATAGATTCCGATGCTTCACTTCAGGTTTACTGTATCCAGCTGTCCTTCCTATTGACGATGAAACACAGAAATTGCATCGCAATTAAATACAAAAGGCACAATGCCGACTTAAGTACAAGAAGACTGACTCTTCTTACTCTCTATGATTTGAACCATTCCTGTGACACTAGTTATAGATTCCGATGCTTCACTTCAGGTTTACTGTATTCCCCTGACCGTCGTATTGACGATGAAACACAGAAATTGCATCGCATTTAAATACAAAAGGCACAATGCCGACTCAAGTACAAGAAGACTGGCTCTTCTTCCTGTCCATGTTTTGAACCATTCCTGTGACACTAGTTATAGTTTCCGATGCTTCACTTTAGGTTTACTGTATCCAGCTGACTTTCTTATTAACGATGAGACACAGAAATTGCATCGGAATTAAATACAAAAGGCACAATGCCGACTTAAGTACAAGGAGACTGTCTCATCCTAATGTCTATGTTTTGAACCATTCCTGTGACACTAGTTTTAGATTCCGATGCTTCACTTCTGGTTTACTGTATCCCTCTGTCCTCCTTCTAGACAATGAAACACAGAAATTGCAACATAATTAAACACAAAAGGCACAATGCCGACTGAAGGACAAGAAGACTGACTGTTCTTACTGTCTATGTTTTGAACCATTCCTGTGACACTAGTTATAGATTCCGATGCTTCACTTCAGGTTTACTGTATCCCTCTGACCTTCTTATTGACGATGAAACACAGAAATTCCATCGGAATTAAATACAAAAGGCACAATGCCGACATATGTACAAGAAAACTAACTCTTCTTACTGTCTAAGTTTTGAACCATTCCTGTGACACTAGTTATAGATTCCGATGCTTCACTTCAGATTTACTGTATCCAGCTGTCCTTCCTATTGACGAAGTGACACAGAAATTGCATCGCAATTAAATACAAATGGCACAATGCCGACTTAAGTACAAGAAGACTGACTCTTCTTATTGTCTATGTTTTGAACCGTTCCTGTGACACTAGTTATAGATTTCGATGCTTCACTTCAGTTTTACTGTATCCCTCTGACCTTCTTATTGGCGATGAAATACAGAAATTGCATTCGAATGAATTACTAAAGGCACAATGCCGACCCAAGTACTAGAAGGCTGACTCTTCTTACTGCCTATGCTTTGAAACAATCCTGTGCAACTAGTTATAGATTCCGATGCTTCACTTCAGGTTTACTGGATCCCCCTGACCGTCGTATTGACGATGAAACACAAAAATTGCATCGGAATTAAATACAAAGGGCACAATGCCGACTCAAGTACAAGAAGACTGGCTCTTCTTCCTGTCTATGTTTTGAACCATTCCTGGGACACTTGTTTTAGATTCCGATGCTTCACTTCAGGTTTACTGTATCCCTCTGACCTCCTTATTGACGATGCAACACAGAAATTGCATGTTAATTAAATACACAAGACACAATGCTGACTTAAGAACAAGAAGACTGACTCTTCTTACTGTCTATGTTTTGAACCATTCCTGTGCCACTAGTTATAGATTCCGGTGCTTCACTTCAGGTTTACTGTATCTAGCTGACCTTCTTATTGACGATGAAACACAGAAATTGCATCGGAATTAAATACAAAAGGAACAATGCCGACTTAAGTACAAGAAGACTGACTCTTCCTACAGTCTATGTTTTGAACCATTCCTGGGACACTAGTTTTAGATTCCGATGCTTCACTTCAGGTTTACTGTATCCCTCTGACCTTCGTATTGACGATGAAACACAGAAATTGCATCGGAATTAAATACAAAGGGTATATGCCGACTTAAGTAGAAAAAGACTGACTCTTCTTATTCTCTATGTTTTGAACCATTCCTGTGACAATAGTCATAGATTCCGATGCATCACTTCAACACAGAAATTGCATCTTAATTAAATACAAAAAGCACAAAGCCGACTTGAGTACAAGATGACTGACTCTTCTTACTGTCTATGTTTTGAACCATTCCTGTGACACTAGTTATAGATTCCGAAGCTTCACTTCAGGTTTACTGTATCCCTCTGACCGTCTTATTGACGATGAAACACAGAAATTGCATCGGAATTAAATACAAAAGGCACAATGCCGACTCAAGTACAAGAAGTCTGGCTCTTCTTACTGTCTATGTTTTGAACCATTCCTGTGACAATAGTCATAGATTCCGATGCTTCACTTCAGGTTTACTGTATCCCTCTGACCTTCTTACTGACCATGAAACACAGAAATTGCGTCGGAATTAAATACAAAAGGCACAATGCCGACTCAAGTACAAGAAGACTGACTCTTCTTACTGTCTATGTTTTGAACCATTCCTGTGACACTAGTTATAGATTCCGATGCTTCACTTCAGGTTTACTGTATCCCTCTGACCTTCAGATTGACGATGAAACACAGAAATTGCATCGGAATTAAATACAAAAGGAACAATGCCGACTCAAGTACTAGAAGACTGGCTCTTCTTACTGTCTATGTTTTGAACCATTACTGTGACACTAGTTATAGATTCCGATGCTTCACTTCAGATTTACTGTATCCCTCTGACCTTCTTATTGACGATGAAACACAGAAATTGCATCGGAATTAAATACAAAAGGCACAATGCCGACTCAAGTACAAGAAGACTGACTGTTCTTACTGTCTATGTTTTGAACCATTCCTGTGACACTAGTTATAGATTCCGATGCTTCACTTCAGGTTTACTGTATCCCTCTGACCTTCTTATTGACGATGAAACACAGAAATTGCATCGGAATTAAATACAAAAGGAACAATGCCGACTCAAGTACAAGAAGACTGGCTCTTCTTACTGTCTATGTTTTGAACCATTCCTGTGACACTAGTTATAGATTCCGATGCTTCACTTCAGATTTACTGTATCCCTCTGACCTTCTTATTGACGATAAAACACAGAAATTGCATCGGAAATAAATACAAAGGGCACAATGCCGACTTAAGTACAAAAAGACTGACCCCTCTTACTCTCTATGTTTTGAACCATTCCTGTGACAATAGTCATAGATTCCGATGCTTCACTTCAGGTTTACTGTATCCCTCTGACCTTCTTATTGACGATGAAACACAGAAATTGCATCGGAATTAAATACAAAAGGCACAATGCCGACATAAGTACAAGAAAACTAACTCTTCTTACTGTCTAAGTTTTGAACCATTCCTGTGACACTAGTTATAGATTCCGATGCTTCACTTCAGGTTTATTGTATCCCTCTGTCCTCCTTGTTGACGATGAAAAACAGAAATAGCATCGGAATTAAATACAAAAGGCACAATGCCAACTTAAGTACAAGAAAACTGACTCTTTTTACTGGATATGTTTTGAACCATTCCTGTGCCACTAGTTATAGATTCCGATGCTTCACTTCAGATTTACTGTATCCAGCTATCCTTCCTATTGACGAAGAAACACAGAAATTGCATCGCAATTAAATACAAATGGCACAATGCCGACTTAAGTGCAAGAAGACTGACTCTTCTTACTGTCTTTGTTTTGAACCGTTCCTGTGACACTAGTTATTGATTCCGATGCTTCACTTCAGTTTTACTGTATCCCTCTGACCTTCTTATTGGCGATGAAATACAGAAATTGCATTCGAATGAAATACAAAAGGTACAATGCCGACCCAAGTACTAGAAGGCTGACTCTTCTTACTGTCTATGTTTTGAACCAATCCTGTGCAACTAGTTATAGATTCCGATGCTTCACTTCAGGTTTACTGGATCCCTCTGACCGTCGTATTGACGATGAAACACAAAAATTGCATCGGAATTAAATACAAAAGGCACAATGCCGACTCAAGTACAAGAAGACTGGCTCTTCTTCCTGTCTATGTTTTGAACCATTCCTGGGACACTAGTTTTAGATTCCGATGCTTCACTTCAGGTTTACTGTATACCTCTGACCTCCTTGTTGACGATGCAACACAGAAATTGAATCTTAATTAAATACAAAAGGCACAATGCTGACTTAAGAACAAGAAGACTGACTCTTCTTACTGTCTATGTTTTGAACCATTCCTGTGCCACTAGTTATAGATTCCGGTGCTTCACTTCAGGTTTACTGTATCTAGCTGACCTTCTTATTGACGATGAAACACAGAAATTGCATCGGAATTAAATACAAAAGGCACAATGCCGAGTTAAGTACAAGAAGACTGACTCTTCCTACAGACTATGTTTTGAACCATTCCTGGGACACTAGTTTTAGATTCCGATGCTTCACTTCAGGTTTACTGTATCCCTCTGACCTCCTTATTGACGATGCAACACAGAAATTGCATCTTTATTAAATACAAAAGGTACAATGCTGACTTAAGAACAAGAAGACTGACTCTTCTTACTATGTTTTGAACCATTCCTGTGACACTAGTTATAGATTCCGATGCTTCACTTCAGGTTTACTGTATCCCTCTGACCTCCGTATTGACGATGAAACACAGAAATTGCATCGGAATTAAATACAAAAGGCACAATGCCGACTTAAGTAGAAAAAGACTGACTCTTCTTATTCTCTATGTTTTGAACCATTCCTGTGGCAATAGTCATATATTCCGATGCTTCACTTCAGGTTTACTGAATCCCTCTGACCTTCTTATCTACGATGAAACACAGTAATTGCTTCGGAATTAAATACAAAAGGCACAATGCCGACCTAAGTACAAGAAAACTAACTCTTCTTACTGTCTATGTTTTGAACCATTCCTGTGACACTAGTTATAGATTCCGATGCTTCACTTCAGGTTTACTGTATCCCTCTGACCTTCTTATTGACGATGAAACACAGAAATTGCATCGGAATTAAACACAAAAGGAACAATGCCGACTCAAGTACAAGAAGACTGGCTCTTCTTACAGTCTATATTTTGAACCATTCCTGTGACACTAGTTTTAGATTCCGATGCTTCACTTCAGGTTTACTCTATCCCTCTGACCTCCTCATTGACGATGAAACACAGAAATTGCATCTTAATTAAATACAAAAGGCACAATGCTAACTTAAGTACAAGAAGACTGTCTCTTATTACTGTCTATGTTTTGAACCATTCCTGTGACACTAGTTATAGATTCCGATGCTTCACTTCAGTTTTTCCGTATCCCTCTGACCTTCTTATTGACGATGAAACACAGAAATTGCATCTTAATTAAATACAAAAAGCACAAGGCCGACTTGAGTACACGATGACTGACTCTTCTTACTGTCTATGTTTTGAACCATTCCTGTGACACTAGTTATAGATTCCGAAGCTTCACTTCAGGTTTACTGTATCCCTCTGACCGTCTTATTGACGATGAAACACAGAAATTGCATCGGAATTAAATACAAAAGGCACATTGCCGACTCAAGTAAAAGAAGTCTGGCTCTTCTTACTGTCTATGTTTTGAATCATTCCTGTGACAATAGTCATAGATTCCGATGCTTCACTTCAGGTTTACTGTATGCCTCTGATCTTCTTACTGACCAAGAAACACAGAAATTGCGTCGGAATTAAATACAAAAGGCACAATGCCGTCTTAAGTACAAGAAAACTAACTCTTCTTACCGTCTATGTTTCAAACCATTCCTGTGACACTAGTTATAGATTCTGATGCTTCACTTCAGGTTTACTGTATCCCTCTGTCCTCCTTATTATCGATGAAACACAGAAATTGCATCGGAATTAAACGCAAAAGGAACAATGCCGACTCAAGTACAAGAAGACTGCCTCTTCTTACTGTCTATGTTTTGAACCATTCCTGTGACACAAGTTATAGATTCCGATGCTTCACTTCAGGTTTACCGTTTACCTCTGACCTTCTTATTGACGATGATCCACAGAAATTGCATCGGAATTAAATACAAAAGGAACAATGTTGAGTCAAGTACAAAAAGACTGGCTCTTTTTACTGTCTATGATTTGAACCATTCCTGTGACACTAGTTATAGGGTCTGATGCTACACTTCAGGTTTACTGTATCCCTCTGACCTTCTTATTGCCGATAAAACACAGAAATTGCATCTTAATTAAAGACAAAGGGCACAATGCCGACTTAAGTACAAGAAGACTGACTCTTCCTACTGACTATGTTTTGAACATTACCTGTGACACTAGAAATAGATTCTGATGCTTCACTTCAGGTTTACTGTATCCCTTGGACGTTCTTAGTGACGACGAAACACAGAAATTGCATCGGAATTAAGTAGAAAAGGCACAATGCCGACTTAAGTACGAGAAAACTGACTGTTCTTCCTGTCTATGTTTTAAACCATTCCTGTGACACTAGTTATAGATTCGAATGCTTCACTTCAGTTTTACTGTATCCCTCTGACTTCTTATTGGCGATGAAACACAGAAATTGTATCGGGATTAAATACAAAAGGCACAATGCCGACTTAAGTATAAGAAGACTGACACTTCCTACTGCCTATGTTTTGAACCATTAATGTGACAGGAGTTATAGATTCCGATGCTTCACTTCAGGTTTACTGTATCCCTCTGACCGTCGTATTGACGATGAAACACAGAAATTTCTTCGGAATTAAATACAAAAGGCACAATGCCGACTCAAGTACAAGAAGACTATCTCTTCTTACTGTCTATGTTATGAACCATTCCCGTGACACTAGTTTTAGATTCCGATGCTTCACTTCAGTTTTACTGTATCCCACTGACCTTCTTATTGACGATGAAACACAGAAATTGCATCGGAATTAAATACAAAAGGCACAATGCCGACTCAAGTACTAGAAGACTGACTCTTCTTACTGTCTATGTTTTGAACCATTCCTGTGACACTAGTTATAGATTCCGATGCTTCACTTTAGGTTTACTGTATCCAGCTGTCCTTCCTATTGACGAAGAAACACAGAAATTGCATCGCAATTAAATACAAATGGCACAATGCCGACTTAAGTACAAGAAGACAGACTCTTCTTACTGTCTTTGTTTTGAACCTTTCCTGTGACACTAGTTATAGATTCCGATGCTTCACTTCAGATTTACAGTATACCTCTGACCTTCTTATTGACGATGAAACACAGAAATTGCATCGGAATGAAATATAAAAGGCACAATGCCGACATAAGTACAAGAAGACTGACTCATCCTACTGTCTATGTTTTGAACCATTCCTGTGACACTAGTTTTAGATTCCGATGCTTCACTTCTGGTTTACTGTATCCCTCTGACCTCCTTATTGACGATGAAACACAGAAATATCAACATAATTAAATACCAAAGGCACAATGCTGACTTAAGTACAAGAAGACTGACTGTTCTTACTGTCTATGTTTTGAACCATTCCTGTGACACTAGTTATAGATTCCGATGCTTCACTTCAGGTTTACAGTATCCCTCTGACCTTCTTATAGACGATGAGACACAGAAATTGCATCGGAATTAAACACAAAAGGATCAATGCCGACTCAAGTACAAGAAGATTGGCTCTTCTTACCGTCTATGTTTTGAACCATTCCTGTGACACTAGTCATAGATTCCGATGCTTCACTTCAGGTTTACCGCATACCTCTGACCTTCTTATTGACGATGATCCACAGAAATTGCATCGGAATGAAATACAAAAGGAACAATGTTGAGTCGAGTACAAAAAGACTGGCTCTTTTTATTGTCTATGTTTTGAACCATTCCTGTGACACTAGATATAGATTCCGATGCTTCACTTCAGATTTACTGTATCCCTCTGACCTTCTTATTGACGATGAAACACAGTAATTGCATCGGAATTAAATACAAAAGGCACAATGCCGACATAAGTACAAGAAAACTAACTCTTCTTACTGTCTAAGGTTTGAACCATTTCTGTGACACTAGATATAGATTCCGATGCTTCACTTCAGGTTTACTGTATCCCTCGGACCTCGTTGTTGACGATGAAACACAGAGATAGCATCGGAATTGAATACAAAAGGCACAATGCCGACATAAGTACAAGAAGACTGACTCTTCTTACTGCCAATGTTTTGAACCATTCCTGTGCCACTAGTTATAGATTCCGATGCTTCACTTCAGATTTACTGTATCCAGCTGTCCTTCCTATTGACGAAGAAACACAGAAATTGCATCGCAATTAAATACAAATGGCACAATGCCAACTTAAGTACAAGAAGACTGACTCTTCTTACTGTCTTTGTTTTGAACCGTTCCTGTGACACTAGTTATAGATTCCGATGCTTCACTTCAGTTTTACTGTATCCCTCTGATCTTCTTATTGCCGATGAAATACAGAAATTGCATTCGAATGAAATACAAAAGGCACAATGCCGACCCAAGTAATAGAAGGCTGACTCTTCTTACTGTCTATGTTTTGAACCAATCCTGTGCAACTAGTTATATATTCCGATGCTTCACTTCAGGTTTACTGGATCCCCCTGACCGTCGTCTTGACGATGAAACACAAAAATTGCATCGGAATTAAATACAAAAGGCACAATGGCGACTCAAGTACAAGAAGACTGGCTCTTCTACCTGTCTATGTTTTGAACCATTCCTGTGACACTAGTTACAGATTACGGTGCTTCACTTCAGTTTTACTGTATCTAGCTGACCTTCTTATTGACGATGAAACACAGAAATTGCATCGGAATTAAATACAAAAGGCACAATGCCGACTTAAGTAGAAAAAGACTGACTCTTCTTATTCTTTATGTTTTGAACCATTCCTGTGACAATAGTCATAGATTCCGATACTTCACTTCAGGTTTACTGAATCCCTCTGACCTTCTTATTTACGATGAAACACAGTAATTGCTTCGGCATTAAATACAAAAGGCACAATGCCGACCTAAGTACAAGAAAACTAACTCTTCTTACTGTCTATGTTTTGAACCATTCCTGTGACACTAGTTATAGATTCCGATGCTTCACTTCAGGTTTACTGTATTCCTCTGACCTTCCTATTGACGATGAAACACGGAAATTGCATCGGAATTAAACACAAAAGGAACAATGCCGACTCAAGTACAAGAAGACTGGCTCTTCTTACTGTCTATATTTTGAACCATTCCTGTGACACTAGTTTTAGATTCCGATGCTTCACTTCAGGTTTACTCTATCCCCCTGACCTCCTCATTGACGATGATACACAGAAATTGCATCTTAATTAAATACAAAAGGCACAATGCTAACTTAAGTACAAGAAGACTGACTCTTATTACTGTCTATGTTTTGAACCATTCCTGTGACACTAGTTATAGATTCCGATGCTTCACTTCAGGTTTACCGTTTACCTCTGACCTTCTTATTGACGATGATCCACAGAAATTGCATCGGAATTAAATACAAAAGGAACAATGTTTAGTCAAGTACAAAAAGACTGGCTCTTTTTACTGTCTATTTATTGAACCATTCCTGTGACACTAGTTATAGAGTCCGATGCTTCACTTCAGGTTTTCTGTATCCCTCTGACCTTGTTATTGACGATAAAACACAGAAATTGCATCTTAATTAAAAACAAAAGGCACATTGCCGACTTAAGTACAAGAAGACAGACTCTTCCTACTGTCTATGCTTTGAACGATTCCTGTGACACTAGAAATAGATTCTGATGCTTCACTTCAGGTTTACTGTGTCCCTTTGATCGTCTTATTGACGATGATACACAGAAATTGTATCGAAATTAAATACAAAAGGCACAATGCCGACTTAAGTATAAGAAGACTGACACTTCCTACTGCCTATGTTTTGAACCATTAATGTGACACTAGTTATAGATTCCGATGCTTCACTTCAGGTTTACTGTATCCCTCTGACCTCCTTATTGACGATGCAACACAGAAATTGCATCTTAATTAAATACAAAAGGCACAATGCTGACTTAAGAACAAGAAGAGTGACTCTTCTTACTGTCTATGTTTTGAACCATTCCTGTGCCACTAGTTATAGATTCCGGTGCTTCACTTCAGGTTTACTGTATCTAGCTGACCTTCTTATTGAAGATGAAACACAGAAATTGCATCGGAATGAAATACAAAAGGCACAATGCCGACTTAAGTACAAGAAGACTGACTCTTCCTACAGACTATGTTTTGAACCATTCCTGGGACACTAGTTTTAGATTCCGATGCTTCACTTCAGGTGTACTGTATCCCGCTGACCTCCTTATTGACGATGCAACACAGAAATTGCATCTTAATTAAATACAAAAGGCACAATGCTGACTTCAGAACAAGAAGACTGACTCTTCTTACTGTCTATGTTTTGAACCATTCCTGTGACACTAGTTATAGATTCCGATGCTTCACTTCAGGTTTACTGTATCCCTCTGACCTTCGTATTGACGATGAAACACAGAAATTGCATCGGAATTAAATACAAAAGGCACAATGCTGACTTAAGTAGAAAAAGACTGACTCTTCTTATTCTCTGTTTTGAACCATTCCTGTGACAATAGTCATAGATTCCGATGCTTCACTTCTGGTTTGCTGAATCCCTCTGACCTTCTTATTTACGATGAAACACAGTAATTGCTTTGGAATTAAATACAAAAGGCACAATGCCGACCTAAGTACAAGAAAACTAACTCTTCTTACTGTCTATGTCTTGAACCATTCCTGTGACACTAGTTATAGATTCCGATGCTTCACTTCAGGTTTACTGTATCCCTCTGACCTCCTTATTAACGATGCAACACAGAAATTGCATCTTAATTAAATACAAAAGGCACAATGCTGACTCAAGTACAAGAAGACTGGCTCTTCTTACTGTCTATATTTTGAACCATTCCTGTGACACTAGTTTTTGATTCCGATGCTTCACTTCAGGTTTACTCTATCCCTCTGACCTCCTCATTGACGATGAAACACAGAAATTGCATCATAATTAAATACAAAAGGTACAATGCTAACTTAAGTACAAGAAGACTGACTCTTATTACTGTCTATGTTTTGAACCATTCCTGTGACACTAGTTATGGATTCCGATGCTTCACTTCAGTTTTTCCGTATCCCTCTGACCCTCATATTGACGATGAAACACAGAAATTGCATCTTAATTAAATACAAAAAGCACAAAGCCGACTTGAGTACAAGATGACTGACTCTTCTTACTGTCTATGTTTTGAACCATTCCTGTGACCCTAGTTATAGATTCCGAAGCTTCACTTCAGGTTTACTGTATCCCTCTGACCGTCTTATTGACGATGAAACACAGAAATTGCATCGGAATTAAATACAAAAGGCACAATGCCGACTCAAGTACAAGAAGTCTGTCTCTTATTACTGACTATGTTTTGAACCATTCCTGTGACACTAATTACAGATTCCGATGCTTCACTTCAGGTTTACCGTTTACCTCTGACCTTCTTATTGGCGATGATCCACAGAAATTGCATCGGAATTAAATACAAAAGGCACAAAGCCGACTCAAGTACAAGAAGACTATCTCTTCTTACTGTCTATGTTATGAACCATTCCCGTGACACTAGTTTTAGATTCCGAGTCTTCACTTCAGTTTTACTGTATCCCACTGACCTTCTTATTGACGATGATCCACAGAAATTGCATCGGAATTAAATACAAAAGGCACAATGCCGACATAAGTACAAGAAAACTAACTCTTCTTACTGTCTAAGTTTTGAACCATATCTGTGACACTAGATATAGATTCCGATGCTTCACTTCAGGTTTACTGTATCCCTCGGACCTCGTTGTTGACGATGAAACACAGAAATAGCATCGGAATTAAATACAAAAGGCACAATGACGACTTAAGTACAAGAAGACTGACGCTTCTTACTGCCTATGTTTTGAACCATTCCTGTGCCACTAGTTATAGATTCCGATGCTTCACTTCAGTTTTACTGTATCCCTCTGACCTTCTTATTGGCTATGAAATACAGAAATTGCTTCGAATGAAATACAAAAGGCACAATGCCGACCCAAGTACTAGAAGGCTGACTCTTCTTACTGTCTATGTTTTGAACCAATCCTGTGCAACTAGTTATAGATTCCGATGCTTCACTTCAGGTTTACTGGATCCCACTGACCGTCGTATTGACGATGAAACACGAAAATTGCATCGGAATTAAATACAAAAGGCACAATGCCGACTCAAGTACAAGAAGACTGGCTCTTCTTCCTGTCTATGTTTTGAACCACTCCTGTGACACTAGTTATAGATTCCGGTGCTTCACTTCAGGTTTACTGTATCTAGCTGACCTGCTTATTGACGATGAAACACAGAAATTGCATCGGAATTAAATACAAAAGGCATAATGCCGACTTAATTAGAAAAAGACTGACTCTTCTTATTCTCTATGTTTTGAACCATTCCTGTGACAATAGTCGTAGATTCCGATGCTTCACTTCAGGTTTACTGAATCCCTCTGACCTTCTTATTTACGATGAAACACAGTAATTGCTTCGGCATTAAATACAAAAGGCACAATGCCGACCTAAGTACAAGAAAATTAACTCTGCTTACTGTCTATGTTTTGAACCATTCCTGTGACACTAGTTATAGATTCCGATGCTTTACTTCAGGTTTACTGAATCCCTCTGACCGTCTTATTGACGATGAAACACAGAAATTGCATCGGAATTAAATACAAAAGGCACAATGCCGACTCAAGTAAAAGAAGTCTGGCTCTTCTTACTGTCTATGTTTTGAACCATTCCCGTGACAATAGTCATAGATTCCGATGCTTCACTTCAGGTTTACTGTATCCCTCTGACCTTCTTACTGACCACGAAACACAGAAATTGCGTCGGATTTTAATACAAAAGGCACAATGCCGTCTTAAGTACAAGAAAACTAACTCTTCTTACTGTCTAAGTTTTGAACCATTTCTGTGACACTAGTTATAGATTCTGATGCTTCACTTCTGGTTTACTGTATCCCTCTGTCCTCCTTATTATCGATGAAACACAGAAATTGCATCGGAATCAAACACAAAAGGAACAATGCCGACTCAAGTACAAGAAGACTGGCTCTTCTTACTGTCTATGTTTTGAACCATTCCTGTGACACTAGTTATAGATTCCGATGCTTCACTTCAGGTTTACCGTTTACCTCTGATCTTCTTATTGACGATGATCCACAGAAATTGCATCGGAATTAAATACAAAAGGAACAATGTTTAGTCAAGTACAAAAAGACTGGCTCTTTTTACTGTCTATGTTTTGAACCATTCCTGTGACACTAGTTATAGAGTCCGATGCTTCACTTCAGGTTTTCTGTATCCCTCTGACCTTGTTATTGACGATAAAACACAGAAATTGCATCTTAATTAAAAACAAAAGGCACAATGCCGACTTAAGTACAAGAAGACAGACTCTTCCTACTGTCTATGTTTTGAACGATTCCTGTTACACTAGAAATAGATTCTGATGCTTCACTTCAGGTTTACTGTATCCCTTTGATCGTCTTATTGACGATGATACACAGAAATTGCATCGGAATTAAATACAAAAGGCACAATGCCGACTCAAGTACAAAAAAACTGGCTCTTTTTACTGTCTATGTTTTGAATCATTCCTGTGACACTAGTTATAGATTCCTATGCTTCACTTCAGATTTACTGTATCCCTCTGACCTTTTTACTGACGATGAAACACAGTAATTGCATCGGAATTAAATACAAAAGGCACAATGCCGACATAAGTACAAGAAAACTAACTCTTCTTACTGTCTAAGTTTTGAACCATTTCTGTGACACTAGATATAGATTCCGATGCTTCACTTCAGGTTTACTGTATCCCTCTGACCTCCTTGTTGACGATGAATCACAGAAATAGCATCGGAATTAAATACAAAATGCACATTGCCGACTTAAGTACAAGAAAACTGACTCTTCTTACTCATTATGTTTTGAACCATTCCTGTGCCACTAGTTATAGATTCCGATGCTTCACTTCAGGTTTACTGTATCCAGCTGTCCTTCCTATTGACGATGAAACACAGAAACTGCATCGCAATTAAATACAAAAGGCACAATGCCGACTAAAGTAAAAGAAGACTGACTCTTCTTACTGTCTATGATTTGAACCATTCCTGTGACACTAGTTATAGATTCCGATGCTTCACTTCAGTTTTACTGTATCCCTCTGACCTTCTTATTGACGATGAAACACAGAAATTGCGTCGGAATTAAATACAAAAGGCACAATGCCGACTCAAGTACTAGAAGACAGACTCTTCTTTCTGTCTATGTTTTGAACCATTCCTGTAACACTAGTTATAGATTACGGTGCTTCACTTCAGGTTTACTGTATCTAGCTGACCTTCTTATTGACGATGAAACACAGAAATTGCATCGGAATTAAATACAAAAGGCACAATGCCGACTTAAGTAGAAAAAGACTGACTCTTCTTATTCTCTATGTTTTGAACCATTCCTGTGACAATAGTCATAGATTCCGATGCTTCACTTCAGGTTTACTGAATCCCTCTGACCTTCTTATTTACGTTGAAACACAGTAATTGCTTCGGCATTAAATACAAAAGGCACAATGCCGACCTAAGTACAAGAAAACTAACTCTTCTTACTGTCTATGTTTTGAACCATTCCTGTGACACTAGTTATAGATTCCGATGCTTCACTTCAGGTTTACTGAATCCCTCTGACCGTCTTATTGACGATGAAACACAGAAATTGCATCGGAATTAAATACAAAAGGCACAATGCCGTCTTAAGTACAAGAAAACTAACTCTTCTTACTGTCTATGTTTTGAACCATTCCTGTGACACTAGTTATAGATTCTGATGCTTCACTTCAGGTTTACTGTATCCCTCTGTCCTCCTTATTATCGATGAGACACAGAAATTGCATCGGAATCAAACACAAAAGGAACAATGTTTAGTCAAGTACAAAAAGACTGGCTCTTTTTACTGTCTATGTTTTGAACCATTCCTGTGACACTAGTTATAGAGTCCGATGCTTCACTTCAGGTTTTCTGTATCCCTCTGACCTTGTTATTGACGATAAAACACAGAAATTGCATCTTAATTAAAAACAAAAGGCAATATGCCGACTTAAGTACAAGAAGACAGACTCTTCCTACTGTCTATGTTTTGAACGATTCCTGTGACACTAGAAATAGATTCTGATGCTTCACTTCAGGTTTACTGTATCCCTTTGATCGTCTTATTGACGATGATACACAGAAATTGCATCGGAATTAAATACAAAAGGCACAATGCGGACTCAAGTACAAAAAGACTGGCTCTTTTTACTTTCTATGTTTTGAACCATTCCTGTGACACTAGTTATAGATTCCGATGCTTCACTTCAGATTTACTGTATCCCTCTGACCTTCTTATTGACGATGAAACACAGTAATTGCATCTGAATTAAATACAATAGGCACAATGCCGACATAAGTACAAGAAAACTAACTCTTCTTACTGTCTAAGTTTTGAACCATTTCTGTGACACTAGATATAGATTCCGATGCTTCACTTCAGGTTGTTGACGATGAAACACAGAAATAGCATCGGAATTAAATACAAAATGCACATTGCCGACTTAAGTACAAGAAAACTGACTCTTCTTACTGATTATGTTTTGAACCATTCCTGTGCCACTAGTTATAGATTCCGATGCTTCACTTCAGGTTTACTGTATCCAGCTGTCTTTCCTATTGACGATGAAACACAGAAACTGCATCGCAATTAAATACAAAAGGCACAATGCGGACTTAAGTAAAAGAAGACTGACTCTTCTTACTGTCTATGTTTTGAACCATTCCTGTGACACTAGTGATAGATTCCGATGCTTCATTTCAGTTTTACTGTATCCCTCTGACCTTCTTATTGACGATGAAACACAGAAATTGCATCGGAATTGAAGACAAAAGGCACAATGCCGACTCAAGTACTAGGAGACAGACTCTTCTTTCTGTCTATGTTTTGAACCATTCCAGTGACACTAGTTACAGATTCCGGTGCTTCACTTCAGGTTTACTGTATCACTCTGACCGTCGTGTTGATGATGAAACACAGAAATTGCAATCGGAATGAAATACAAAAGGCACAATGCCGACTCAAATACAACTGGACTGGCTCTTCTTACTGTCTATGTTTTGAACCTATCCTGTGAGACCGGTTTTAGATTCCGATGCTTTACTTCCGGTTTACTGTATCCCTTGGAACTTCTTATTGACTACGAAACACAGAAATTGCTTCGGATTTAAATAGAAAATGCACGATGCCGACTTAAGTACAAGAAAACAGACTCATCTTAATATCTATGTTTTGAACAGTTCCTGTGACACTAGTTATAGATTCCGATACATCACTTCAGGTTTACTGTATCCCTCTGACCTTCTTATTGAGCATGAAACACAGAAAATGCATCGGAATTAAATACAAAAGGCACAATGCCGACTTAAGTACAAGAACATTGGCTCTTCTTACTGTCTATGTTTTGAACTATTCCTGTGACACTAGTTATAGATTCCGATGCTTCACTTCCGGTTTACTGTATCCCTCTGACCTTCTTATAGACGATGAGACACAGAAATTGCATCGGAATTAAACACAAAAGGATCAATGCCGACTCAAGTACAAGAAGATTTGCTCTTCTTACTGTCTATGTTTTGAACCATTCCTGTGACACTAGATATAGATTCCGATGCTTCACTTCAGGTTTACTGTATCCCTCTGACCTCCTTCTTGACGATGAAACACAGAAATAGCATCGGAATTAAATACAATAGGCACAATGCCGACTTAAGTACAAGAAGACTGACTCTTCTTACTGCCTATGTTTTGAACCATTCCTGTGCCACTAGTTATAGATTCCGATGCTTCACTTCAGATTTACTGTATCCAGCTGTCCTTCCTATTGACGAAGAAACACAGAAATTGCATCGCAATTAAATACAAATGGCACAATGCCGACTTAAGTACAAGAAGACTGACTCTTCTTACTGTCTTTGTTTTGAACCGTTCCTGTGACACTAGTTATAGATTCCGATGCTTCACTTCAGATTTACTGTATCCCTCTGACCTTCTTATTGGCGATGAAATACAGAAATTGCATTCGAATGAAATACAAAAGGCACAATGCTGACCCAAGTACTAGAAGGCTGACTCCTCTTATTCTCTATGTTTTGAACCATTCCTGTGACAATAGTCATAGATTCCGATGCTTCACGTCAGGTTTACTGAATCCCTCTGTCCTTCTTATTTACGATGAAACACAGTAATTGCTTCGGAATTAAATACAAAAGGCACAATGCCGACCTAAGTACAAGAAAACTAACTCTTCTTTCTGTCTATGTTTTGAAGCATTCCTGTGACACTAGTTATAGATTCCGATGCTTCACTTCAGATTTACTGTATCCCTCAGACCTTCTTATTGACGATGAAACACAGAAATTGCATCGGAATTAAACACAAAAGGAACAATGCCTCTCAAGTACAAGAAGACTGGCTCTTCTTACTGTCTATATTTTGAACCATTCCTGTGACACTAGTTTTAGATTCCGATGCTTCACTTCAGGTTTACTCTATCCCTCTGACCTCCTCATTGACGATGAAACACAGAAATTGCATCTTAATTAAATACAAAAGGCACAATGCTAACTTAAGTACAAGAAGACTGACTCTTATTACTGTCTATGTTTTGAACCATTCCTGTGACACTAGTCATAGATTCCGATGCTTCACTTCAGTTTTTCCGTATCCCTCTGACCTTCTTATTGACGATGAAACACAGAAATTGCATCTTAATTAAATACAAAAAGCACAAAGCCGACGTGAGTACAAGATGACTGACTCTTCTTACTGTCTATGTTTTGAACCATTCCTGTGACACTAGTTATAGTTTCCGAAGCTTCACTTCAGGTTTACTGTATCCCTCTGACCGTCTTATTGACGATGAAACACAGAAATAGCATCGGAATTAAATACAAAAGACACAATGCCGACTCAAGTACAAGAAGTCGGGCTCTTCGTACTGTCTATGTTTTGAACCATTCCTGTGACACTAGTTATAGATTCTGATGCTTCACTTCAGGTTTACTGTATCCCTCTGTCCTCCTTATTATCGATGAAACACAGAAATTGCATCGGAATTAAACACAAAAGGAACAATGCCGACTCAAGTAAAAGAAGACTGGCTCTTCTTACTGTCTATGTTTTGAACCATTCCTGTGACACTAGTTATAGATTCCGATGAGTTCAGGTTTACCGTTTACCTCTGACCTTCTTATTGACGATGATCCACAGAAATTGCATCGGAATTAAATACAAAGGGTACAATGTTGAATCAAGTACAAAAAGACTGGCTCTTTTTACTGTCTATGTTTTGAACCATTCCTGTGACACTAGTTATAGAGTCCGATGCTTCACTTCAGGTTTACTGTATCCCTCTGACCTTCTTATTGACGATAAAACACAGAAATTGCATCTTAATTAAAAACAAAATGCACAATGCCGACTTAAGCACAAGAAGACTGACTCTTCCTACTGTCTATGTTTTGAACGATTCCTGTGACACTAGAAATAGATTCTGATGCTTCACTTCAGGTTTACTGTATCTCTCTGACCGTCGTATTGACGATGAAACACAGAAATTTCATCGGAATTAAATACAAAAGGCACAATGCCGACTCAAGTACAAGAAGACTATCTCTTCTTACTGTCTATGTTATGAACCATTCCCGTGACACGAGTTTTAGATTCCGATGCTTCACTTCAGTTTAACTGTATCCCACTGACCTTCTTATTGACGATGAAACACAGAAATTGCATCGGAATTAAATACAAAAGGCACAATGCCGACTCAAGTACTAGAAGACTCAGTCTTCTTACTGTCTATGTTTTGAACCATTCCTGTGACACTAGTTATAGATTCCGATGCTTCACTTTAGGTTTACTGTATCCAGATGACTTTCTTATTGACGATGAGACACAGAAATTGCATCGGAATTAAATACAAAAGGCACATTCCGACATAAGTACAAGAAGACTGACTCATCCTACTGTCTATGTTTTGAACCATTCCTGTGACACTAGTTTTAAATTCCGATGCTTCACTTCTGGTTTACTGTATCCCTCTGACCTCCTTATTGACGATGAAACACAGAAATTGCAACATAATTAAATACCAAAGGCACAATGTTGACTTAAGTACAAGAAGACTGACTCTTCTTACTGTCTATGTTTTGAACCATTCCTGTGACACTAGTTATAGATTCCGATGCTTCACTTCAGGTTTACTGTATCCCTCTGACCTTCTTATAGACGATGAGACACAGAAATTGCATCGGAATTAAACACAAAAGGATCAATGCCGACCCAAGTACAAGAAGACTGGCTCTTCTTACTGTCTACGTTTTGAACCATTCCTGTGACACTAGTTATAGATTCCGATGCTTCACTTCAGATTTACTGTATCCCTCTGACCTTCTTATTGACGATGAAACACAGAAATTGCATCGGAATTAAATACAAAGGGCACAATGCTGACTTAAGTACAAAAAGACTTACTCTTCGTACTCTCTAGGTTTTGAACCATTCCTGTGACAATAGTCGTAGATTCCGATGCTTCCCTTCAGGTTTACCGTATACCTCTGACCTTCTTATTGACGATGATCCACAGAAATTGCATCGGAATTAAATACAAAAGGAACAATGTTGAGTCAAGTTCAAAAAGACTGGCTCTTTTTACTGTCTATGTTTTGAACCATTCCTGTGACACTAGTTATAGATTCCGATGCTTCACTTCAGATTTACTGTATCCCTCTGACCTTCTTATTGACGATGAAACACAGTAATTGCATCGGAATTAAATACAAAAGCACAATGCCGACATAAGTACAAGAAAACTAACTCTTCTTACTGTCTATGTTTTGAACCATTCCTGTGCCACTAGTTATAGATTCCGATATTTCACTTCAGGTTTACTGTATCAATCTGACCTTCTTATTGGCGATGAAATACAGAAATTGCATCCGAATTAAATACAAAAGGCACAATGCCGACCCAAGTGCTAGAAGGCTGACTCTTCTTACTGTCTATGTTGTGAACCATTCCTGTGCCACTAGTTATAGATTCCGATGCTTCACTTCAGGTTTACTGTATCCAGCTGTCCTTCCTATTGACGATGAAACACAGAAACTGCATCACAATTAAATACAAAAGGCACAATGCCGACTTAAGTAAAAGAAGACTGACTCTTCTTACTGTCTATGTTTGAACCATTCCTGTGACACTAGTTATAGATTCCGATGCTTCACTTCAGTTTTACTGTATCCCTCTGACCTTCTTATTGACGATAAAACACAGAAATTGCATCGGAATTAAATACAAAAGGCACAATGCCGACTTTAGTACAAGAAAACTGACTCTTCTTACTGTCTATGTTTGAACCTTTCCTGTGACACTAGTTATAGATTCCGATGCTTCACTTCAGGTTTACTGTACTCCTCTGACCTTCTTGTCGACGATGAAACACAGAAATAGCATCGGAATTAAATACAAAAGGCACAATGCCGACTTAAGTACAAGAAAACTTACTCTTCTTACTGCCTATGTTTCGAACCATTCCTGTGACACTATTTATGGATTCCGACGCTTCACTTCATGTTTTCTGTAGCCCTCTGACCTTCTCATTGACGATCAAACACAGAAATTTCATCGAAATTAAATACAAATGGCACAATGCCGACTTAAGTTTAAGGAGACTGACTCTTCTAACTGTCTTTGTTTTGAACCATTCCTGTGACACTAGTTATAGATTCCGATGCTTCACTTCAGGTTTACTGTATCCCTCTGATCTTCTTATTGGCGATGAAATACAGAAATTGCATCCGAATTAAATACAAAAGGCACAATGCCGACCCAAGTACTAGAAGGCTGACTCTTCTTACTCTCTATGTTTTGAACCATTCCTGTGACAATAGTCATACATTCCGATGCTTCACTTGAGGTTTACTGTAAACCTGTGACCTTCTTATTGACGATGAAACACAGAAATTGCATCGGAATTAAATACAAAAGGCACAATGCCGACCTAAGTACAAGAAAACTAACTCTTCTTACTGTCTATGTTTTGAACCATTCCTGTGCCACTAGTTATAGATTCCGATGCTTCACTTCAGGTTTACTGTATCCCTCTGACCTTCTTATTGACGATGAAACACAGAAATTGCATCAGAATTAAACACAAAAGGAACAATACCGACTCAAGTACAAGAAGACTGGCTCTTCTTATTGTCTATATTTTGAACCATTCCTGTGACACTAGTTTTAGATTCCGATGCTTCACTTCAGGTTTACTCTATCCCTCTGACCTCCTCATTGACGATAAAACACAGAAATTGCATCTTTATTAAATACAAAGGGCACAATGCTAACTTAATACAAGAAGACTGACTCTTATTACTGTCTATGTTTTGGACCATTCCTGTGACACTAGTTATAGATTCCGATGCTTCACTTCAGCTTTACCGTATCCCTCTGACCTTTTTATTGACGATGAAACACAGAAATTGCATCGGAATTAAATACAAAAGGAACAATGTTGACTCAAGTACAAGATGACTGGCTCTTTTTACCGTCTATGTTTTAACCATTCCTATGACACTAGTTATAGAGTCCGATGCTTCACTTCAGGTTTACTGTATCCCTCTGACCTTCATATTGACGATGAAACACAGAAATTGCATCGGAATTAAATACAAAAGTAACAATGCTGACTCAAGTACAAGAAGACTGGCTCTTCTTACTGTCTATGTTTTGAACCAGTCCTGTGACACTAGTTTTAGATTCCGATGCTTCGCTTCAGGTTTACTGTATCCCTCTGACCTCCTTATTGACGATGAAACACAGAAATTGCATCTTAATTAAATACAAAAGGCACAATGATAACTTAAGAACAAGAAGACTGATTCTTATTACTGTCTATGTTTTGAACCATTCCTGTGACACTAGTTATAGATTCCGATGCTTCACTTCAGGTTTACTGTATCCCTCTGACCTCCTTGTTGACGATGAGACAAAGAAATAGCATCGGAATTAAATACAAAACGCACATTGCCGACTTAAGTACAACGAAACTGGCTCTTCTTACTGTCTATGTTTTGAACCATTCCTGTGACACTAGTTTTAGATTTCGATGCTTCACTTCAGGTTTACTGTATCCCTCTGACCTCCTTGTTGACGATGAGACAAAGAAATAGCATCGGAATTAAATACAAAACGCACATTGCCGACTTAAGTACAACGAATCTGGCTCTTCTTACTGTCTATGTTTTGAACCATTCCTGTGACACTAGTTTTAGATTTCGATGCTTCACTTCAGGTTTACTGTATCCCTCTGACCTTCTCATTGACGATCAAACACAGAAATTTCATCGAAATTAAATACAAAACGCACAATTCCGACTCAAGTACAAGAAGACTGGCTCTCCTTACTGTCTATGTTTTGAACCATTCCCGTGACACTAGTTATACCTTCCGATGCTTCACTTCAGTTTTACTGTATCCCTCCGACCTTCTTATTGACGATAAAACACAGACTTTGCATCGCAATTAAATACAAAAGGAACAAAGCCGACCCAAGTACTAGAAGACTGGCTCCTCCTACTGTCTATGTTTTGAACCATTCCCGTGACACTAGTTATAGATTCCGATGCTTCCCTTCAGTTTTACTGTATCCCTCCGACCTTCTTATTGACGATGAAACACAGAAATTGTATCGGAATTAAATACAAAAGGCAGAATGCCGATTTAAGTACAAGAAGACTGACTCATCTTACTGTCTATGTTTTGAACCATTCCTGTGACACTAGCTATAGATTCCGATACTTCACTTCAGGTTTACTGTATCCCCCTGACCATCGTATTGACGATGAAACACAGAAATTGCATCGGAATTAAATACAAAAGTCACAATGCCGACTCAAGTACAACAAGACTGGCTCTTCTTCCTGTCTATGTTTTGAAACATTCCTGTGACACTAGTTACAGATTCCGATGCATCACTTCAGGTTTACTGTATCCAGCTGACCTTCTTATTGACGATGAAACACAGAAATTGCATCGAAATTAAATACAAAAGGCACAATGCCGACTTAAGTACAAGAAAACTAACTCTTCTTACTGTCTATGTTTTGAACCATTCCTGTGACTCTAGTTATTGATTCCGGTGCTTCACTTCAGGTTTACTGTATCCCTGTGACCGTTTCATTGACGATGAAACACAGAAATTGCTCGACATTAAATACAAAAGGAACAATGCCGACTCAAGTCCAAGAAGACTGGCTTCTCTTACTGTCAATGTTTTGAACCATTCCTGTGACTCTAGTTATATATTCCGATGCCTCGCATCAGGTATACTGTATCCCTCTGACGTCCTCATTGACGATGAAGCACAGAAATTGCATCTTAATTAAATACAAAAGGCACAATGCTATCTTAAGTACAAGAAGACTGACTCTTCTTACTGTATATGTTTTGAACCATTCCTGTGACACTAGTTATAGATTCCGATGCTTCACTTCAGGATTACTGTATCACTCTGACCGTCTTATTGACCATGAAACACAGAAATTGCATCGGAATTAAATACAAAAGGCACAATGCCGACTTAAGTACAAGAAGTCTGGCCCTTCTTACTGTCTATGTTTTGAACCTTTCCTGTGAGACCGGTTTTAGATTACGATGCTTCACTTCAGGTGTACTGTATCCCTTGGACTTTCTAAGTGACTACGAAACACAGTAATTGCATCGGAATTAAATAGAAAAGGCACAATGGCTACTTAAGTACAAGAAAACTGACTCTTCTACCTGTCTATGTTTTGAACCATTCCTGTGACACTAGTTATAGATTCCGATGCTTCACTTCAGGTTTACTGTATCCCTCTGACCTTCTCATTGACGATCAAACTCAGAAATTTCATCGGAATTAAATACAAAAGGCACAATGGCCACTTAAGTACAAGAAGGCTGGCTCTTCTTACTCTAAATGTTTTGAACCATTCCTGTGACACTAGTCATGGATTCCGATGCTTCAGGTTTACTGTATCCCTCTGACCTTCTTATTGACGAAGAAACACAGAAATTGCATCGGAATTAAATACAAAAGGCACAATGCCGACTTAAGTACAAGAAAACCAACTCTTCCTACTGTGAATGTTTTGAACCATTCCTGTGACACTAGTTATAGATTCCGGTGCTTCACTTCAGGTTTACTGTATCCCTCTGACCTTCTTATTGACGATGAAACACAGAAATTGCTCGGAATTAAATACAAATGGAACAATGCCGACTCAAGCACAGAAGACTGGCTCTTCTTACTGTCTATGTTTTGAACCATTCCTGTGACACTAGTTACAGATTCCGATGCTTCACTTCAGGTTTACTGTATCCCTCTGACCTCCTCATTGACGATGAAACACAGAAATTGCATCTTAAGTAAATACAAAAGGCACAATGCAAACTTAAGTACAAGAAGAGTGACTCTTCTTACTGTCTATGTTTTCAACCATTCCAGTGACACTAGTTATAGATTCCGATGCTTCACTTCAGGTTTACTGTATCCCTCTGACCTTATTGACGATGAAACACAGAAATTGCATCGGAATTAAATACAAAAGGAACAATGTTGACTCAAGTACAAGAAGACTGGCTCTTCTTACTGTCTATGTTTTTAACCATTCCTGTGACACTAGTTATAGATTCCGATGCTTCACTTCAGGTTTACTGTATCCCTCTGACCTTCTTTTTGACGATGAAACACAGAAATTGAATCGGAATTATATACAAAAGGCACAATGCCGACTTAAGTACAAAAAGACTGACTCTTCTTACTCTCAATGCTTTGAATCATTCCTGTGACACTAGTCATTGATTCCGATGCTTCACTTCAGGTTTACTGTATCCCTCTGACTTTCTTATTGACGATGAAACTCAGAAATTCCATCGGAATTAAATACAAAAGGCACAATGCCGACTTAAGTACAAGAAAACTAATTCTTCTTACTGTCTATGTTTTGAACCATTCCTGTGACACTAGTTATAGATTCCGGTGCTTCACTTCAGGATTACTGTATCCCCCTGACCTTCTTATTGACGATGAAACACAGAAATTGCTCGGAATTAAATACAAATGGAACAATGCCGACTCAAGTACAAGAAGACTGGCTCTTCTTACTGTCTATATTTTGAACCATTCGTGTGACACTAGTTACAGATTCCGATGCTTCACTTCAGGTTTACTGTATCTCTCTGACCTCCTCATTGACGATGAAACACAGAAATTGCATCTTAATTAAATACAAAAGGCACAATGCAAACTTAAGTACAAGAAGAGTGACTCTTCTTACTGTCTGTGCTTTCAACCATTCCAGTGATACTAGTTATAGATTCCGATGCTTCACTTCAGGTTTACTGTATCCCTCTGACCTTCTTATTGACGATGAAACACAGAAATCGCATCGGAATTAAATACAAAAGGAACTATGTTGACTCAAGTACAAGAAAACTGGCTCTTCTTACTGTCTATGCTTTGAACCATTCCTGTGACACTAGTTATTGATTCCGATGCTTCACTTCAGAATTACTGTATCCCTCTGACCTTCTTATTGACGATGAAACTTAGAAATTGCATCGGAATTAAATACAAAAGGCACAATCCCGACTCAAGTACAAGAAGTCTGGCACATCTTACTGTCTATGTTTTGAACTTTTCCAGTGAGACCGGTTTTAGATTTCTATGCTTCACTTCAGGTTTACTGTATCCCTTGGACCTTCTTAGTGACGATGAAACACAGAAATTGCATCGGAATTAAATACAAAAGTCACAATGCCGACTCAAGTAAAACAAGACTGGCTCTTCTTCCTGTCTATGTTTTGAACCATTCCTGTGACACTAGTTATAGATTCCGATGCTTCACTTCAGGTTTACTGTATCACTCTGACCGTCTTATTGACGATGAAACACAGAAATTGCATCGGAATTAAATACAAAAGGCACAATGCCGACTGTAGTACAAGAAGTCTGGCCCTTCTTACTGTCTATGTTTTGAACCTTTCCTGTGAGACCGGTTTTAGATTACGATGCTTCACTTCAGGTTTACTGTATCCCTTGGACCTTCTAAGTGACTACGAGACACAGAAATTGCATCGGAATTAAATAGAAAAGGCACAATGCCGACTTAAGTACAAGAAAACTGACTCTTCTTCCTGTCTATGTTTTGAACCATACCTGTGACACTAGTTATAGATTCCGATGCTTCACTTCAGGTTTACTGTATCCCTCTGAACTTCTCATTGACGATCAAACTCAGAAATTTCATCGGAATTAAATACAAAAGGCACAATGGCCACTTAAGTACAAGAAGGCTGGCTCTTCTTACTCTCTATGTTTTGATTCATTCCTGTGACACTAGTCATAGATTCCGATGCTTCAGGTTTACTGTATCCCTCTGACCTTCTTATTGACGAAGAAACACAGAAATTGCATCGGAATTAAATACAAAAGGCACAATGCCGACTTAAGTACAAGAAAACCAACTCTTCTTACTTTCTATGTTTTGTACCATTCCTGTGACTCTAGTTATTGATTCCGATGCTTCACTTCAGGTTTACTGTATCCCTGTGACCGTTTTATTGACGATGAAAAACAGAAATAGCTCGACATTAAATACAAAAGGAACAATGCCGACTCAAGTACAAGAAGACTGGCTTCTCTTACTGTCAATGTTTTGAACCATTCCTGTGACTCTAGTTATAGATTCCGATGCTTCGCATCAGGTATACTGTATCCCTCTGACGTCCTCATTGACGATGAAGCACAGAAATTGCATCTTAATTAAATACAAAAGGCACAATGCTAACTTAAGTACAAGAAGACTGACTCTTCTTACTGTATATGTTTTGAACCATTCCTGTGACACTAGTTATAGATTCCGATGCTTCACTTCAGGATTACTGTATCACTCTGACCGTCTTATTGACCATGAAACACAGAAATTGCATCGGAATTAAATACAAAAGGCACAATGCCGACTGAAGTACAAGAAGTCTGGCCCTTCTTACTGTCTATGTTTTGAACCTTTCCTGTGAGACCGGTTTTAGATTACGATGCTTCACTTCAGGTGTACTGTATCCCTTGGACTTTCTAAGTGACTACGAAACACAGTAATTGCATCGGAATTAAATAGAAAAGGCACAATGGCTACTTAAGTACAAGAAAACTGACTCTTCTACCTGTCTATGTTTTGAACCATTCCTGTGACACTAGTTATAGATTCCGATGCTTCACTTCAGGTTTACTGTATCCCTCTGACCTTCTCATTGACGATCAAACTCAGAAATCTCATCGGAATTAAATACAAAAGGCACAATGGCCACTTAAGTACAAGAAGGCTGGCTCTTCTTACTCTAAATGTTTTGAACCATTCCTGTGACACTAGTCATGGATTCCGATGCTTCAGGTTTACTGTATCCCTCTGACCTTCTTATTGACGAAGAAACACAGAAATTGCATCGGAATTAAATACAAAAGGCACAATGCCGACTTAAGTACAAGAAGACCAACTCTTCCTACTGTGAATGTTTTGAACCATTCCTGTGACACTAGTTATAGATTCCGGTGCTTCACTTCATGTTTACTGTATCCCTCTGACCTTCTTATTGACGATGAAACACAGAAATTGCTCGGAATTAAATACAAATGGAACAATGCCGACTCAAGTACAGAAGACTGGCTCTTCTTACTGTCTATGTTTTGAACCATACCTGTGACACTAGTTACAGATTCCGATGCTTCACTTCAGGTTTACTGTATCCCTCTGACCTCCTCATTGACGATGAAATACAGAAATTGCATCTTAAGTAAATACAAAAGGCACAATGCAAACTTAAGTACAAGAAGAGTGACTCTTCTTACTGTCTATGTTTTCAACCATTCCAGTGACACTAGTTATAGATTCCGATGCTTCACTTCAGGTTTACTGTATCCCTCTGACCTTATTGACGATGAAACACAGAAATTGCATCGGAATTAAATACAAAAGGAACAATGTTGACTCAAGTACAAGAAGACTGGCTCTTCTTACTGTCTATGTTTTTAACCATTCCTGTGACACTAGTTATTGATTCCGATGCTTCACTTCAGGTTTACTGTATCCCTCTGACCTTCGTTTTGACGATGAAACACAGATATTGAATCGGAATTATATACAAAAGGCACAATGCCGACTTAAGTACAAAAAGACTGACTCTTCTTACTCTCAATGCTTTGAACCATTCCTGTGACACTAGTCATAGATTCCGATGCTTCACTTCAGGTTTACTGTATCCCTCTGACTTTCTTATTGACGTTGAAACTCAGAAATTCCATCGGAATTAAATACAAAAGGCACAATGCCGACTTAAGTACAAGAAAACTAATTCTTCTTACTGTCTATGTTTTGAACCATTCCTGTGACACTAGTTATAGATTCCGGTGCTTCACTTCAGGTTTACTGTATCCCTCTGACCTTCTTATTGACGATGAAACACAGAAATTGCTCGGAATTAAATACAAATGGAACAATGCCGACTCAAGTACAAGAAGACTGGCTCTTCTTACTGTCTATATTTTGAACCATTCGTGTGACACTAGTTACAGATTCCGATGCATCACTTCAGGTTTACTGTATCTCTCTGACCTCCTCATTGACGATGAAACACAGAAATTGCATCTTAATTAAATACAAAAGGCACAATGCAAACTTAAGTACAAGAAGAGTGACTCTTCTTACTGTCTGTGCTTTCAACCATTCCAGTGATACTAGTTATAGATTCCGATGCTTCACTTCAGGTTTACTGTATCCCTCTGACCTTCTTATTGACGATGAAACACAGAAATCGCATCGGAATTAAATACAAAAGGAACTATGTTGACTCAAGTACAAGAAGACTGGCTCTTCTTACTGTCTATGCTTTGAACCATTCCTGTGACACTAGTTATTGATTCCGATGCTTCACTTCAGAATTACTGTATCCCTCTGACCTTCATATTGACGATGAAACTTAGAAATTGCATCGGAATTAAATACAAAAGGCACAATCCCGACTCAAGTACAAGAAGTCTGGCACATCTTACTGTCTATGTTTTGAACTTTTCCAGTGAGACCGGTTTTAGATTTCGATGCTTCACTTCAGGTTTACTGTATCCCTTGGACCTTCTTAGTGACGATGAAGCACAGAAATTGCATCGGAATTAAATACAAAAGTCACAATGCCGACTCAAGTACAACAAGACTGGCTCTTCTTCCTGTCTATGTTTTGAACCATTCCTGTGACACTAGTTATAGATTCCGATGCTTCACTTCAGGTTTACTGTATCACTCTGACCGTCTTATTGACGATGAAACACAGAAATTGCATCGGAATTAAATACAAAAGGCACAATGCCGACTGTAGTACATGAAGTCTGGCCCTTCTTACTGTCTATGTTTTGAACCTTTCCTGTGAGACCGGTTTTAGATTACGATGCTTCACTTCAGGTTTACTGTATCCCTTGGACCTTCTAAGTGACTACGAGACACAGAAATTGCATCGGAATTAAATAGAAAAGGCACAATGCCGACTTAAGTACAAGAAAACTGACTCTTCTTCCTGTCTATGTTTTGAACCATTCCTGTGACACTAGTTATAGATTCCGATGCTTCACTTCAGGTTTACTGTATCCCTCTGAACTTCTCATTGACGATCAAACTCAGAAATTTCATCGGAATTAAATACAAAAGGCACAATGGCCACTTAAGTACAAGAAGGCTGGCTCTTCTTACTCTCTATGTTTTGATTCATTCCTGTGACACTAGTCATAGATTCCGATGCTTCAGGTTTACTGTATCCCTCTGACCTTCTTATTGACGAAGAAACACAGAAATTGCATCGGAATTAAATACAAAAGGCACAATGCCGACTTAAGTACAAGAAAACCAACTCTTCTTACTGTCTATGTTTTGTACCATTCCTGTGACTCTAGTTATTGATTCCGATGCTTCACTTCAGGTTTACTGTATCCCTGTGACCGTTTTATTGACGATGAAAAACAGAAATAGCTCGACATTAAATACAAAAGGAACAATGCCGACTCAAGTACAAGAAGACTGGCTTCTCTTACTGTCAATGTTTTGAACCATTCCTGTGACTCTAGTTATAGATTCCGATGCTTCGCATCAGGTATACTGTATCCCTCTGACGTCCTCATTGACGATGAAGCACAGAAATTGCATCTTAATTAAATACAAAAGGCACAATGCTAACTTAAGTACAAGAAGACTGACTCTTCTTACTGTATATGTTTTGAACCATTCCTGTGACACTAGTTATAGATTCCGATGCTTCACTTCAGGATTACTGTATCACTCTGACCGTCTTATTGACCATGAAACACAGAAATTGCATCGGAATTAAATACAAAAGGCACAATGCCGACTGAAGTACAAGAAGTCTGGCCCTTCTTACTGTCTATGTTTTGAACCTTTCCTGTGAGACCGGTTTTAGATTACGATGCTTCACTTCAGGTGTACTGTATCCCTTGGACTTTCTAAGTGACTACGAAACACAGTAATTTCATCGGAATTAAATAGAAAAGGCACAATGGCTACTTAAGTACAAGAAAACTGACTCTTCTACCTGTCTATGTTTTGAACCATTCCTGTGACACTAGTTATAGATTCCGATGCTTCACTTCAGGTTTACTGTATCCCTCTGACCTTCTCATTGACGATCAAACTCAGAATTTTCATCGGAATTAAATACAAAAGGCACAATGGCCACTTAAGTACAAGAAGGCTGGCTCTTCTTACTCTAAATGTTTTGAACCATTCCTGTGACACTAGTCATGGATTCCGATGCTTCAGGTTTACTGTATCCCTCTGACCTTCTTATTGACGAAGAAACACAGAAATTGCATCGGAATTAAATACAAAAGGCACAATGCCGACTTAAGTACAAGAAAACCAACTCTTCCTACTGTGAATGTTTTGAACCATTCCTGTGACACTAGTTATAGATTCCGGTGCTTCACTTCATGTTTACTGTATCCCTCTGACCTTCTTATTGACGATGAAACACAGAAATTGCTCGGAATTAAATACAAATGGAACAATGCCGACTCAAGTACAGAAGACTGGCTCTTCTTACTGTCTATGTTTTGAACCATACCTGTGACACTAGTTACAGATTCCGATGCTTCACTTCAGGTTTACTGTATCCCTCTGACCTCCTCATTGACGATGAAACACAGAAATTGCATCTTAAGTAAATACAAAAGGCACAATGCAAACTTAAGTACAAGAAGAGTGACTCTTCTTACTGTCTATGTTTTCAACCATTCCAGTGACACTAGTTATAGATTCCGATGCTTCACTTCAGGTTTACTGTATCCCTCTGACCTTATTGACGATGAAACACAGAAATTGCATCGGAATTAAATACAAAAGGAACAATGTTGACTCAAGTACAAGAAGACTGGCTCTTCTTACTGTCTATGTTTTTAACCATTCCTGTGACACTAGTTATAGATTCCGATGCTTCACTTCAGGTTTACTGTATCCCTCTGACCTTCGTTTTGACGATGAAACACAGATATTGAATCGGAATTATATACAAAAGGCACAATGCCGACTTAAGTACAAAAAGACTGACTCTTCTTACTCTCAATGCTTTGAACCATTCCTGTGACACTAGTCATAGATTCCGATGCTTCACTTCAGGTTTACTGTATCCCTCTGACTTTCTTATTGACGTTGAAACTCAGAAATTCCATCGGAATTAAATACAAAAGGCACAATGCCGACTTAAGTACAAGAAAACTAATTCTTCTTACTGTCTATGTTTTGAACCATTCCTGTGACACTAGTTATAGATTCCGGTGCTTCACTTCAGGTTTACTGTATCCCTCTGACCTTCTTATTGACGATGAAACACAGAAATTGCTCGGAATTAAATACAAATGGAACAATGCCGACTCAAGTACAAGAAGACTGGCTCTTCTTACTGTCTATATTTTGAACCATTCGTGTGACACTAGTTACAGATTCCGATGCTTCACTTCAGGTTTACTGTATCCCTCTGACCTCCTCATTGACGATGAAACACAGAAATTGCATCTTAATTAAATACAAAAGGCACAATGCAAACTTAAGTACAAGAAGAGTGACTCTTCTTACTGTCTGTGCTTTCAACCATTCCAGTGACACTAGTTATAGATTCTATGCTTCACTTCAGGTTTACTGTATCCCTCTGACCTTCTTATTGACGATGAAACACAGAAATCGCATCGGAATTAAATACAAAAGGAACTAAGTTGACTCAAGTACAAGAAGACTGGCTCTTCTTACTGTCTTTGCTTTGAACCATTCCTGTGACACTAGTTATTGATTCCGATGCTTCACTTCAGAATTACTGTATCCCTCTGACCTTCTTATTGACGATGAAACTTAGAAATTGCATCGGAATTAAATACAAAAGGCACAATCCCGACTCAAGTACAAGAAGTCTGGCACATCTTACTGTCTATGTTTTGAACTTTTCCAGTGAGACCGGTTTTAGATTTCAATGCTTCACTTCAGGTTTACTGTATCCCTTGGACCTTCTTAGTGACGATGAAACACAGAAATTGCATCGGAATTAAATGCAAAAGTCACAATGCCGACTCAAGTACAACAAGACTGGCTCTTCTTCCTGTCTATGATTTGAACCATTCCTGTGACACTAGTTATAGATTCCGATGCTTCACTTCAGGTTTACTGTATCACTCTGACCGTCTTATTGACGATGAAACACAGAAATTGCATCGGAATTAAATACAAAAGGCACAATGGCCACTTAAGTACAAGAAGGCTGGCTCTTCTTACTCTCTATGTTTTGATCCATTCCTGTGACACTAGTCATAGATTCCGATGCTTCAGGTTTACTGTATCCCTCTGACCTTCTTATTGACGAAGAAACACAGAAATTGCATCGGAATTAAATACAAAAGGCACAATGCCGACTTAAGTACAAGAAAACTAACTCTTCTTACTGTCTATGTTTTGAACCATTCCTGTGACTCTAGTTATTGATTCCGATGCTTCACTTCAGGTTTACTCTATCCCTGTGACCGTTTTATTGACGATGAAACACAGAAATTGCTCGAAATTAAATACAAAAGGAACAATGCCGACTCAAGTACAAGAAGACTGGCTATTCTTACTGTCCATGTTTTGAACCATTCCTGTGACTCTAGTTATAGATTCCGATGCTTCGCTTCAGGTATACTGTATCCCTCTGACGTCCTCATTGACGATGAAGCACAGAAATTGCATCTTAATTAAATACAAAAGGCACAATGCTAACTTAAGTAGAAGAAGACTGACTCTTCTTACTGTATATGTTTTGAACCATTCCTGTGACACTAGTTATAGATTCCGATGCTTCATTTCAGGTTTACTGTATCACTCTGACCGTCTTATTGACGATGAAACACAGAAATTGCATCGGAATTAAATACAAAAGGCACAATGCCGACTGTAGTACAAGAAGTCTGGCCCTTCTTACTGTCTATGTTTTGAACCTTTCATGTGTTACCGGTAATAGATTACGATGCTTCACTTCAGGTTTACTGTATCCCTTGGCCTTTCTAAGTGACTACGAAACACAGAAATTGCATCGGAATTAAATAGAAAAGGCACAATGCCGACTTAAGTACAAGAAAACTGACTCTTCTTCCTGTCTATGTTTTGAACCATTCCTGTGACACTAGTTATAGATTCCGATGCTTCACTTCAGGTTTACTGTATCCCTCTGACCTTCTCATTGACGATCAAACTCAGAAATTTCATCGGAATTAAATACAAAAGGCACAATGGCCACTTAAGTACAAGAAGGCTGGCTCTTCTTACTCTCAATGTTTTGAACCATTCCTGTGACACTAGTCATAGATTCCGATGCTTCAGGTTTACTGTATCCCTCTGACCTTCTTATTGACGATGAAACACAGAAATTGCATCTTAATTAAATACAAAAGGCACAATGCAAACTTAAGTACAAGAAGAGTGACTCTTCTTACTGTCTATGTTTTCAACCATTCCAGTGACACTAGTTATAGATTCCGATGCTTCACTTCAGGTTTACTGTATCCCTCTGACCTTATTGACGATGAAACACAGAAATTGCATCGGAATTAAATACAAAAGGAACAATGTTGACCCAAGTACAAGAAGACTGGCTCTTCTTACTGTCTATGTTTTTAACCATTCTTGTGACACTAGTTATAGATTCCGATGCTTCACTTCAGGATTACTGTATCCCTCTGACCTTCTTATTGACGATGAAACACATAAATTGCATCGGAATTATATACAAAAGGCACAATGCCGACTTAAGTACAAAAAGACTGACTCTTCTTACTCTCAATGCTTTGAACCATTCCTGTGACACTAGTCATAGATTCCGATGCTTCACTTCAGGTTTACTGTATCCCTCTGACTTTCTTATTGACGATGAAACTCAGAAATTGCATCGGAATTAAATACAAAAGGCACAATGCCGACTTAAGTACAAGAAAACTAATTCTTCTTACTGTCTATGTTTTGAACCATTCCTGTGACACTAGTTATAGATTCCGGTGCTTCACTTCAGGGTTACTGTATCCCTCTGACCTTCTTATAGACGATGAAACACAGAAATTGCATCTTAATTAAATACAAAAGGCACAATGCAAACTTAAGTACAAGAAGAGTTACTCTTCTTACTGTCTGTGCTTTCAACCATTCCAGTGACACTAGTTATAGATTCCGATGCTTCACTTCAGGTTTACTGTATCCCTCTGCCCTTCTTATTGACGATGAAACACAGAAATCGCATCGGAATTAAATACAAAAGGAACTATGTTGACTCAAGTACAAGAAGACTGGCTCTTCTTACTGTCTATGTTTTGAACCATTCCTGTGACACTAGTTATTGATTCCGATGCTTCACTTCAGGTTTACTGTAGCCCTCTGACCTTCTTATTGACGATGAAACTTAGAAATTGCATCGGAATTAAATACAAAAGGCACAATCCCGACTCAAGTACAAGAAGTCTGGCACATTTTACTGTCTATGTTTGAACTTTTCCAGTGAGACCGGTTTTAGATTTCGATGCTTCACTTCAGGTTTACTGTATCCCTTGGACTTTCTAAGTGACTACGAAACACAGAAATTGCATCGGAATTAAATAGAAAAGGCACAATGCCGACTTAAGTACAAGAAAACTGACTCTTCTTCCTGTCTATGTTTAGAACCATTCCTGTGACACTAGTTATAGATTCCGATGCTTCACTTCAGGTTTACTGTATCCCTCTGACCTTCTCATTGACGATCAAACTCAGAAATTTCATCGGAATTAAATACAAAAGGCACAATGGCCACTTATGTACAAGAAGGCTGGCTCTTCTTACTCTCAATGTTTCGAACCATTACTGTGACACTACTCATAGATTCCGATGCTTCAGGTTTACTGTACCCCTCTGACCTTCTTATTGACGAAGAAACACAGAAATTGCATCGGAATTAAATACAAAAGGCACAATGTCGACTTAAGTACAAGAAAACCAACTCTTCTTACTGTCAACGTTTTGAACCATTCCTGTGTCACTAGTTATAGATTCCGGTGCTTCACTTCAGGTTTACTGTATCCCTCTGACCTTCTTATTGACAATGCAACACAGAAATTGCTCGGAATTAAATACAAATGGAACAATGCCGACTCAAGTACAGAGGACTGGCTCTTCTTACTGTCTATGTTTTGAACCATTCCTGTGACACTAGTTACAGATTCGGATGCTTCACTTCAGGTGTACTGTATCCCTCTGACCTCCTCATTGACGATGAAACACAGAAATTGCATCTTAATTAAATACAAAAGGCACAATGCAAACTTAAGTACAAGAAGAGTGACTCTTCTTACTGTCTATGTTTTCAACCATTCCAGTGACACTAAGTATAGATTCCAACGCTTCACTTCAGGTTTACTGTATCCCTCTGACCTTCTTAGTGACGATGAAACACGGAAATTGCATTGGAATTATATACAAAAGGCACAATGCCGACTTAAGTACAAAAAGACTGACTCTTCTTACTCTCAATGCTTTGAACCATTCCTGTGACACTAGTCATAGATTCCGATGCTTCACTTCAGGTTTACTGTATCCCTCTGACTTTCATATTGACGATGAAACTCAGAAATTGCATCGGAATTATATACAAAAGGCACAATGCCGACTTAAGTTCAAGAAGACTGACTCTTCTTACTGTCTATGCTTAGAACCATTCCTGTGACACTAGTTATAGATTCCGATGCTTCACTTCAGGTTTACTGTATCCCTCCGACCTTCTCATTGACGATCAAACTCAGAAATTTCATCGGAATTAAATACAAAAGGCACAATGCCGACTCAAGTACAAGAAGTGTGGCTCATCTTACTGTCTATGTTTGAACCATTCGTGTGACACTAGTTACAGATTCCGATGCTTCACTTCAGGTTTACTGTATCCCTCTGACCTCCTCATTGACGATGAAACACAGAAATTGCATCTTAATTAAATACAAAAGGCACAATGCAAACTTAAGTACAAGAAGAGTGACTCTTCTTACTGTCTGTGCCTTCAACCATTCCAGTGACACTAGTTATAGATTCCGATGCTTCACTTCAGGTTTACTGTATCCGTCTGACCTTCTTATTGACGATGAAACACAGAAATTGCATCGGAATTAAATACAAAAGGAACAATGTTTACTCAAGTAGAAGAAGACTGGCTCTTCTCACTGTCTAAGTTTTGAACCATTTTTGTGACACTAGTTATTGATTCCGATGCTCACTTCAGGTTTACTGTATCCCTCTGACCTTTTTATTGACGATGAAACACAGAAATTGCATCGGAATTATATACAAAAGGCACAATGCCGACTTAAGTTCAAGAAGACTGACTCTTCTTACTGTCTATGCTTAGAACCATTCCTGTGACACTAGTTATAGATTCCGATGCTTCACTTCAGGTTTACTGTATCCCTCCGACCTTCTCATTGACGATCAAACTCAGAAATTTCATCGGAATTAAATACAAAAGGCACAATGCCGACTCAAGTACAAGAAGTGTGGCTCATCTTACTGTCTATGTTTTGAACTTTTCCAGTAAGGCCGGTTTTAGATCTCGATGCTTCACTTCAGGTTTACTGTATCCCTTGGACCTTCTTAGTGACGACGAAACACAGAAATTGCATCGGAAGTAAATAGATAAGTAACAATGCCGACTCAAGTAAAAGAAGACTGGCTCTTCTTACTGTCTATGTTTTGAACCATTTCTGTGACACTAGTTTTAGATTCCGATGCTTCACTTCAGGTTTACTGTATCTCTCTGACCTCCTTGTTGACGATGAGACAAAGAAATAGCATCGGAATTAAGTACAAAAGGCACATTTCCGACTTAAGTACAAGAAAATTGACTCTTCTTACTGCCTATGTTTGGAACCATTCCTGTGACACTAGTTATAGATTCCGATGCTTCACTTCAGGTTTACTGTATCCCTCTGACCTTCATATTGACGATGAAACACAGAAATTGCATCGGAATTAAATAAAAAAGGCACAATGCCGACTCAAGTACAAGAAGACTGGCCCTTCTTACTGCCTATGTTTTGAACCATTCCCGTGACACTAGTTATAGATTCCGATGCTTCACTTCAGTTTTACTGTATCCCTCCAGCCTTCTTATTGACGATGAAACACAGACTTTGCATCGCAATTAAATACAAAAGGCACAAAGCCGACTCAAGTACTAGAAGACTGACTCTTCTTACTGTCCATGATTTGAACCATTCCTGTGACACTAGCTATAGATTCCGATGCTTCACTTCAGGTTTACTGTATCCCTCTGACCTTCTCATTGACGATCAAACTCAGAAATTTCATCGGAATTAAATACAAAAGGCACAATGGCCACTTAAATACAAGAAGGCTGGCTCTTTTTACTCTCAATGTTTTAAACCATTCCTGTGACCCTAGTCATAGATTCCGATGCTTCAGGTTTACTGTATCCCTCTGACCTTCTTATTGACGATGAAACACAGAAATTGCATCTTAATTAAATACAAAAGGCACAATGCAAACTTAAGTACAAGAAGAGTGACTCTTCTTACTGTCTATGTTTTCAACCATTCCAGTGACACTAGTTATAGATTCCGATGCTTCACTTCAGGTTTACTGTATCCCTCTGACCTTATTGACGATGAAACACAGAAATAGCATCGGAATTAAATACAAAAGGAACAATGTTGACTCAAGTACAAGAAGACTGGCTCTTCTTACTGTCTATGTTTTAACCATTCCTGTGACACTAGTTATAGATTCCGATGCTTCACTTCAGGTTTACTGTATCCCTCTGACCTTCTTATTGACGATGAAACACAGAAATTGCATCTTAATTAAATACAAAAGGCACAATGCAAACTTTAGTACAAGAAGAGTGACTCTTCTTACTGTCTATGTTTTCAACCATTCCAGTGACACTAGTTATAGATTCCGATGCTTCACTTCAGGTTTACTGTATCCCTCTGACCTTATTGACGATGAAACACAGAAATTGCATCTTAATTAAATACAAAAGGCACAATGCAAACTTAAGTACAAGAAGAGTGACTCTTCTTACTGTCTATGTTTTCAACCATTCCAGTGACACTAGTTATAGATTCCGATGCTTCACTTCAGGTTTACTGTATCCCTCTGACCTTATTGACGAAGAAACACAGAAATTGCATCGGAATTAAATACAAAAGGCACAATCCCGACTCAAGTACAAGAAGTCTGGCACATCTTACTGTCTATGTTTTGAACTTTTCCAGTGAGACCGGTTTTAGATTTCGATGCTTCACTTCAGGTTTACTGTATCCCTTGGACCTTCTTAGTGACGATGAAACACAGAAATTGCATCGGAATGAAATACAAAAGTCACAATGCCGACTCAAGTACAACAAGACTGGCTCTTCTTCCTGTCTATGTTTTGAACCATTCCTGTGACACTAGTTATAGATTCCGATGCATCACTTCAGGTTTACTGTATCCAGCTGACCTTCTTATTGACGATGAAACACAGAAATTGCATCGAAATTAAATACAAAAGGCACAATGCCGACTTAAGTACAAAAAGACTTACTTTTCTTACTCTCAATGATTTGAACCATTCCGATGCTTCACTTCAGGGTTACTGTATCCCTCTGACCATTTTATTGACGATGAAACACAGAAATTGCATCGGAATTAAATACAAAAGGCACAATGCAAACTTAAGTACAAGAAGAGTGACTCTTCTTACTGTCTATGTTTTCAACCATTCCAGTGACACTAGTTATAGATTCCGATGCTTCACTTCAGGTTTACTGTATCCCTCTGACCTTATTGACGATGAAACACAGAAATTGCATCGGAATTAAATACAAAAGGAACAATGTTGACTCAAGTACAAGAAGACTGGCTCTTCTTACTGTCTATGTTTTTAACCATTCCTGTGACACTAGTTATAAATTCCGATGCTTCACTTCAGGTTTACTGTATCCCTCTGACCTTCTTTTTGACGATGAAACACAGAAATTGCATCGGAATTATATACAAAAGGCACAAAGCCGACTTAAGTACAAAAAGACTGACTCTTCTTACTCTCAATGCTTTGAACCATTCCTGTGACACTAGTCATAGATTCCGATGCTTCACTTCAGGTAAACTGTATCCCTCTGACTTTCTTATTGACGATGAAACTCAGAAATTGCATCGGAATTAAATGCAAAAGGCACAATGCCGACTTAAGTACAAGAAAACTAACTCTTCTTAATGTCTATGTTTTGAACCATTCCTGTGACTCTAGTTATTGATTCCGATGCTTCACTTCAGGTTTACTGTATCCCTGTGACCGTTTTATTGACGATGAAACACAGAAATTGCTCGAAATTAAATACAAAAGGAACAATGCCGACTCAAGTACAAGAAGACTGGCTTTTCTTACTGTCCATGTTTTGAACCATTCCTGTGACTCTAGTTATAGATTCCGATGCTTCGCTTCAGGTATACTGTATCCCTCTGACGTCCTCATTGACGATGAAGCACAGAAATTGCATCTTAATTAAATACAAAGGGCACAATGCTAACTTAAGTACAAGAAGACTGACTCTTCTTACTGTATATGTTTTGAACCATTCCTGTGACACTAGTTATAGATTCCGATGCTTCACTTCAGGTTTACAGTATCACTCTGACCGTCTTATTGACGATGAAACACAGAAATTGCATTGAGATTAAATACAAAAGGCACAATGCCGACTGTAGTACAAGAAGTCTGTTCCTTCTTACTGTCTATGTTTTGAACCTTTCCTGTGAGACCGGTTTTAGATTACGATGCTTCACTTCAGGTTTACTGTATCCCTTGGACTTTCTAAGTGACTACGAAACACAGAAATTGCATCGGAATTAAATAGAAAAGGCACAATGCCGACTTAAGTACAAGAAAACTGACTCTTCTTCCTGTCTATGTTTTGAACCATTCCTGTGACACTAGTTATAGATTCCGATGCTTCACTTCAGCTTTACTGTATCCCTCTGACCTTCTCATTGACGATCAAACTCAGAAATTTCATCGGAATTAAATACAAAAGGCACAATGGCCACTTAAGTACAAGAAGGCTGGCTCTTCTTACTCTCAATGTTTTGAACCATTCCTGTGACACTAGTCATAGATTTCGATGCTTCAGGTTTACTGTATCCCTCTGACCTTCTTATTGACGAAGAAACACAGAAATTGCATCGGAATTAAATACAAAAGGCACAATGCCGACTTAAGTACAAGAAAACCAACTCTTCTTACTGTCAATGTTTTGAACCATTCCTGTGACACTAGTTATAGATTCCGGTGCTTCACTTCAGGTTTACTGTATCCCTCTGACCTTCTTATTGACGATGAAACACAGAAATTGCTCGGAATTAAATACAAATGGAACAATGCCGACTCAAGTACAGAGGACTGGCTCTTCTTACTGTCTATGTTTTGAACCATTCCTGTGACACTAGTTACAGATTCCGATGCATCACTTCAGGTTTACTGTATCCCTCTGACCTCCTCATTGACGGTGAAACACAGAAATTGCATCGTAATTAAATACAAAAGGCACAATGCAAACTTAAGTTTAAGAAGAGTGACTCTTCTTACTGTCTGTCCTTTCAACCATTCCAGTGACACTAATTATAGATTCCGATGCTTCACTTCAGGTGTACTGTATCCCTCTGACCTTCTTATTGACGATGAAACACAGAAATTGCATCGGAATTAAATACAAAAGGAACAATGTTGACTCAAGTACAAGAAGACTGGCTCTTCTTACTGTCTATGTTTTGAACCATTCCTGTGACACTAGTTATTGATTCCGATGGTTCACTTCAGGTTTACTGTATCCCTCTGACCTTCTTATTGACGATGAAACACAGAAATTGCATCGGAATTATATACAAAAGGCACAATGCCGACTTAAGTACAAGAAGACTGACTCTTCTTACTGTCTATGCTTAGAACCATTCCTGTGACACTAGTTATAGATTCCGATGCTTCACTTCAGGTTTACTGTATCCCTCCGACCGCTTATTGACGATGAAACTTAGAAATTGCATCGGAATTAAATACAAAAGGCACAATGCCGACTCAAGTACAAGAAGTGTGGCTCATCTTACTGTCTATGTTTTGAACTTTTCCAGTGAGACCGGTTTTAGATTTCGATGCTTCACTTCAGGTTTACTGTATCCCTTGGACCTTCTTAGTGACGTCGAAACACAGAAATTGCATCGGAAGTAAATAGAAAAGTAACAATGCCGACTCAAGTACAAGAAGACTGGCTCTTCTTACTGTCTATGTTTTGAACCATTTCTGTGCCACTAGTTTTAGATTCCGATGCTTCACTTCAGGTTTACTGTATCTCTCTGACCTCCTTGTTGACGATGAGACAAAGAAATAGCATCGGAATTAAGTACAAAAGGCACATTTCCGACTTAAGTACAAGAAAACTGACTCTTCTTACTGCCTATGTTTGGAACCATTCCTGTGACACTAGTTATAGATTCCGATGCTTCACTTCAGGTTTACTGTATCCCTCTGACATCATATTGACGATGAAACACAGAAATTGCATCGGAATTAAATACAAAAGGCACAATGCCGACTCAAGTACAAGAAGAATGGCCCTTCTTACTGCCTATGTTTTGAACCATTCCCGTGACACTAGTTATAGATTCCGATGCTTCACTTCAGTTTTACTGTATCCCTCCGGCCTTCTTATTGACGATGAAACACAGACTTTGCATCGCAATTAAATACAAATGGCACAAAGCCGAATCAAGTACTAGAAGACTGACTCTTCTTACTGTCCATGTTTTGAACCATTCCTGTGACACTAGCTATAGATTCCGATGCTTCACTTCAGATTTACTGTATCCCGCTGACCGTCGTATTGACGGTGAAACACATAAACTGCATCGGAATTAAATACAAAAGGCACAATGCCGACTCAAATACAGGAAGACTGGCACTTCTTACTGTCTATGATTTGAACCATTCCTGTGACACTAGTTATAGATTCCGATGCTTCACTTCAGGTTTACATAATCCCTCTGACCTTCATATTGACGATGAAATACAGAACTTGCATCGGAATTATATACAAAAGGGACAATGCCGACTTAAGTACAAGAAGACTGACTCTTCTTTCTGTCTATGTTTTGAACCATTCCTGTGACGCTAGTTATAGATTCCGATGCTTCACTTCAGGTTTACTGTATCCCTCTGACCTTCTTATTGACGATGAAACACAGAAATAGCATCGGAATTAAATACAAAAGTAACAATGCCGACTCAAATACAAGAAGACTGGCTCTTCTTACTGTCTATGTTTTGAACTATTCCTGTGACACTAGTTTTAGATTCCGATGCTTCACTTCAGGTTTACTGTATCCCTCTGACCTCTTTGTTGACGATGAAACAAAGAAATACAATCGGAATTAAATACAAAAGGCATATTGCCAACTTAAGTACAAGAAAACTGACTCTTCTAACTGCCTATGTTTTGAACCATTCCTGTGACACTACTTATAGATTCCGACATTTCACTTCAGGTTTACTGTATATCTCTGACCTTGTTATTGACGGTCAAACACAGAAATTTCATCGGAATTAAATACAATATTCACAATGCCGACTCAAGTACAAGAAGACTCCCTCTTTTTACTGTCTATGTTTTGAACCATTCCCGTGACACTAGTTATAGAATCCGATGCTTCACTTCAGTTTTACTGTATCCCTCCGACCTTCTTATTGACGATGAAACAGACATTACATCGGAATTAAATACAAAATGCACAAAGCCGACTCAAGTACTAGAAGACTGACTCTTCTTCCTGTCTATGTTTTGAACCATTCCTGTGACACTAGTTTTAGAATCCGATGCTTCACTTCAGGATTACTGTATCCCTCTGACCTTCCTATTGACAAAGAAACAGTAATTCCATCGGAATTATATGCATAAGGCACAATGCCGATTTAAGTATAAGAAGACTGACTCTTCTTCCTGTCTATGTTTTGAACCTTTCCTTCGACACTAGTTATAGATTCCGATGCTTCACTTCAGGTTTACTGTATCCCTCTGACCTTCCTATTGACAATGAAACACTGTAATTCCATCGGAATTATATACATAAGGCACAATGCCGACTTAAGTATAAGAAGACTGACTCTTCTTACTGTCTATGTTTTGAACCATTCCTGTGACACTAGTTATAGATTCCGATGCTTCACTTCAGGTTTACTGTATCCCTCGGACCTTCCTATTGACGATGAAACACAGAAATTGCATCTTAATTAAATACAAAAGGCACAATGCCGACTTAAGTACAAGAAGACTGACTCTTCTTACTGTCTATGTTTTGAACCATTCCTGTGATACTAGTTATAGATTTCGATGCTTCACTTCAGGTTTACTGTATCCCTCTGGCCTCCTTATTGACGATGAAACACAGAAATTGCTTCGCAATTAAATACAAAAGGAACAATGCCGACTTAAGTACAAGAAGACTGGCTCTTCTTACTGTCTATGCTTGGCGCCATTCCTGTGACACTAGTTATAGAATCCGTTGCTTCACTTCAGGTTTACTGTATCCCTCTGATCATCTTATTGACGATGAAACACAGATATTGCATCGGAATTAAATACAAAAGGCACAATTCCGACTTAAGTACAAGACGACTGACTCTTCTTACTGTCTTTGCTTTGAACCATTCCTGTGACACTAGTTATAGATTCCGATGTTTCATTTCAGGTTTACTGTATCCCTCTGACCTTCTTATTGACGATGAAACACAGAAATTGCATCGGAATTAAATACAAAAGTCACAATGAAGACTTAAGTACAAAAAGACTGACTCCTCTTACTCTCAATGATTTGAACCATCGGATGCTTCACATCAGGGTTACTGTATCCCTCTGACGTTTTTATTGACGATGAAACAGAGAAATTGCATCGGAATTAAATACAAAAGGCACAATGCCGACTTAAGTACAAGAAAACTAACTCTACTTACTGCCTATGTTTTGAACCATTCCTGTGATTTTAGTTATAGATTCCGATGCTTCACTTCAGGTTTACTGTATCCCTCTGATGATCTCATTGACGATGAAGCACAGAAATTGCATCTTAATTAAATACAAAAGGCACAAGGCCGACTCAAGTACAAGAAGACTGGCCCTTTTTACTGCCTATGTTTTGAACCATTCCCGTGACACTGGTTATAGATTCCGATGCTTCACTTCAGTTTTACTGTATCCCTCCGACCTTCTTATTGACAATGAAACACAGACTTTGCATTGCTATTAAATACAAAAGGCACAAAACCGACTCAAGTACTAGAAGACTGACTCTTCTTACTGTCCATGTTTTGAACCATTCCTGTGACACTAGCTATAGATTCCGATGCTTCACTTCAGGTTTACTGTATCCCGCTGACCGTCGTATTGACGAGGAAACACATAAATTGCATCGGAATTAAATACAAAATGCACAATGCCGACTCAAGTACAGGAAGACTGGCTCTTCTTACTGTCTATAATTTGAACCATTCCTGTGACACTAGTTATAGATTCCGATGCTTCACTTCAGGTTTACATAATCCCTCCGACCTTCATATTGACGATGAAATACAGAACTTGCATCGGAAGTATATACAAAAGGCACAATGCCGACTTAAGTACAAGAAGACTGACTCTTCTTTCTGTCTATGTTTTGAACCATTCCTGTGACGCTAGTTATAGATTCCGATGCTTCACTTCAGGTTTACTGTATCCGTCTGACCTTCTTATTGACGATGAAACACATAAATTGCATCGGAATTAAATGCAAAAGGCACAATGCAGACTCAAGTACAAGAAGACTGGCTCTTATTCCTGTCTATGTTTTGAACCATTCCTGTGACACTAGTTTTAGATTCCGATGCTTCACTTCAGGTTTACTGTATCCAGCTGACCTTCTTATTGACGATGAAACACAGAAATTGCATCGGAATTAAATAGAAAAGACACAATGCCGATTTAAGTACAAGAAGACTGACTCTTCCTACTGTCTATGTTTTGAAACATTCCTGTGACTCTAGTTATAGATTCCGATGCTTCACCTCAGGTTTACTATATCCCTCTGTCCTTCATATTAACGATGATACACATAAATTGCATCGGAATTATATACAAAAGGCACAATGCCGACTTAAGTACAAGAAGACTGACTCTTCTTTCTGTCTATAATTTGAACCATTCCTGTGACGCTAGTTATAGGTTCCGATGCTTCACTTCAGGTTTACTGTATCCCTCCGACCGTCTTATTGACGATGAAACACAGAAATTGCATCGGAATTAAATACAAAAGGCACAATGCCGACTCAAGTACTAGAAGACTCAGTCTTCTTACTGTCTATGTTTTGAACCATTCCTGTGACACTAGTTATAGATTCCGATGCTTCACTTTAGGTTTACTGTATCCAGATGACTTTCTTATTGACGATGAGACACAGAAATTGCATCGGAATTAAATACAAAAGGCACAATGCCGACTCAAGTACAAGAAGTGTGGCTCATCTTACTGTCTATGTTTTGAACTTTTCCAGTGAGACCGGTTTTAGATTTCGATGCTTCACTTCAGGTTTACTGTATCTCTCTGACCTCCTTGTTGACGATGAGACAAAGAAATAGCATCGGAATTAAATACAAAAGGCACATTTCCGACTTAAGTACAAGAAAACTGACTCTTCTTACTGCCTATGTTTGGAACCATTCCTGTGACACTAGTTATAGATTCCGATGCTTCACTTCAGGTTTACTGTATCCCTCTGACCTTCATATTGACGATGAAACACAGAAATTGCATCGGAATTAAATACAAAAGGCACAATGCCGACTCAAGTACAAGAAGATTGGCCCTTCTTACTGCCTACGTTTTGAACCATTCCCGTGACACTAGTTATAGATTCCGATGCTTCACTTCAGTTTTACTGTATCCCTCCGGCCTTCTGATTGACGATGAAACACAGACTTTGCATCGCAATTAAATACAAATGGCACAAAGCCGACTCAAGTACTAGAAGACTGACTCTTCTTACTGTCCATGTTTTGAACCATTCCTGTGACACTAGCTATAGATTCCGATGCTTCACTTCAGGTTTACTGTATCCCGCTGACCGTCGTATTGACGATGAAACACATAAACTGCATCGGAATTAAATACAAAAGGCACAATGCCGACTCAAGTACAGGAAGACTGGAACTTCTTACTGTCTATGATTTGAACCATTCCTGTGACACTAGTTATAGATTCCGATGCTTCACTTCAGGTTTCCATAATCCCTCTGACCTTCATATTGACGATGAAATACAGAACTTGCATCGCAATTATATACAAAAGGCTCAATGCCGACTTAAGTACAAGAAGACTGACTCTTCTTTCTGTCTATGTTTTGAACCATTCCTGTGACGCTAGTTATAGGATCCGATGCTTCACTTCATTTTTACTGTATCCCTCTGACCTTCTTATAGACGATGAAACACAGAAATAGCATCGGAATTAAATACAAAAGTAACAATGCCGACTCAAGTACAAGAAGACTGGCTCTTCTTACTGTCTATGTTTTGAACTATTCCTGTGACACTAGTTTTAGATTCCGATGCTTCACTTCAGGTTTACTGTATCCCTCTGACCTTCTCATTAACGATGAATCACAGAAATTGCATCTTAATTAAATACAAAAGGCACAATGCTAACTTAAGAACAAGAAGACTGACTCTTCTTACTGTCCATGTTTTGAACCATTCCTGTGACACTAGTTATAGATTCCGATGCTTCACTTCAGGTTTACTGTATCCCTCTGACCTCCTTGTTGACGATGAACCAAAGAAATACAATCGGAATTAAATACAAAAGGCTCATTGCCAACTTAAGTACAAGAAAACTGACTCTTCTTACTGCCTATGTTTTGAACCATTCCTGTGACACTACTTATAGATTCCGACATTTCACTTCAGGTTTACTGTATATCTCTGACCTTGTTATTGACGGTTAAACACAGAAATTTCATCGGAATTAAATACAATATTCACAAAGCCGACTCAAGTACAAGAAGACTGCCTCTTTTTACTGTGTATGTTTTGAACCATTCCCGTGACACTAGTTATAGAATCCGATGCTTCACTTCAGTTTTACTGTATCCCTCCGACCTTCTTATTGACGATGAAACAGACATTACATCGGAATTAAATACAAAAGGCACAAAGCCGACTCAAGTACTAGAAGACTGACTCTTCTTCCTGTCTATGTTTTGAACCATTCCTGTGACACTAGTTTTAGAATCCGATGCTTCACTTCAGGTTTACTGTATCCCTCTGACCTTCCTATTGACAAAGAAACAGTAATTCCATCGGAATTATATGCATAAGGCACAATGCCGATTTAAGTATAAGAAGACTGACTCTTCTTCCTGTCTATGTTTTGAACCTTTCCTTCGACACTAGTTATAGATTCCGATGCTTCACTTTAGGTTTACTGTATCCCTCTGACCTTCCTATTGACAATGAAACACTGTAATTCCATCGGAATTATATACATAAGGCACAATGCCGACGTAAGTATAAGAAGACTGACTCTTCTTACTGTCTATGTTTTGAACCATTCCTGTGACACTAGTTATAGATTCCGATGCTTCACTTCAGGTTTACTGTATCCCTCGGACCTTCCTATTGACGATGAAACACAGAAATTGCATCGTAATTAAATACAAAAGGCACAATGCCGACTTAAGTACAAGAAGACTGACTCTTCTTACTGTCTATGTTTTGAACCATTCCTGTGACACTAGTTATAGATTCCGATGCTTCACTTCAAGTTTACTGTATCCCTCTGGCCTACTTATTGACGATGAAACACAGAAATTGCATCGCAATTAAATACAAAAGGAACAATGCCGACTTAAGTACAAGAAGACTGGCTCTTCTTACTGTCTATGCTTTGCGCCATTCCTGTGACACTAGTTATAGATTCCGTTGCTTCACTTCAGGTTTACTGTATCCCTCTGATCTTCTTATTGACGATGAAACACAGATATTGCATCGGAATTAAATACAAAAGGCACAATGCCGACTTAAGTACAAGACGACTGACTCTTCTTACTGTCTTTGTTTTGAACCATTCCTGTGACACTAGTTATAGATTCCGATGTTTCATTTCAGGTTTACTGTATCCCTCAGACCTTCTTATTGACGATGAAACACAGAAATTGCATCGGAATTAAATACAAAAGGCACAATGAAGACTCAAGTACAAAAAGACTGACTCTTCTTACTCTCAATGATTTGAACCATCGGATGCTTCACATCAGGGTTACTGTATCCCTCTGACCTTTTTATTGACGATGAAACACAGAAATTGCATCGGAATTAAATACAAAAGGCACAATGCCGACTTAAGTACAAGAAAACTAACTCTACTTACTGTCTATGTTTTGAACCATTCCTGTGATTTTAGTTATAGATTCCGATGCTTCACTTCAGGTTTACTGTATCCCTCTGACCGTCTTATTGACGATGAAACACAGAAATTGCTCGAAATTAAATAAAAAAGGAACAATGCCGACTCAACTACAAGAAGACTGGCTTTTCTTACTGTCCATGTTTTGAACCAATCCTGTGACTCTAGTTATAGATTCCGATGCTTCACTTCAGGTTTACTGTATCCCTCTGACGATCTCATTGACGATGAAGCACAGAAATTGCATCTTAATTAAATACAAAAGGCACAAGGCCGACTCAAGTACAAGAAGACTGGCCCTTTTTACTGCCTATGTTTTGAACCATTCCCGTGACACTAGTTATAGATTCCGATGCTTCACTTCAGTTTTACTGTATCCCTCCGACCTTCTTATTGACGATGAAACACAGACTTTGCATTGCTATTAAATACAAAAGGCACAAAACCGACTCAAGCACTAGAAGACTGACTCTTCTTACTGTCCATGTTTTGAACCATTCCTGTGACTCTAGCTATAGATTCCGATGCTTCACTTCAGGTTTACTGTATCCCGCTGACCGTCGTATTGACGAGGAAACACATAAATTGCATCGGAATTAAATACAAAATGCACAATGCCGACTCAAGTACAGGAAGACTGGCTCTTCTTACTGTCTATGATTTGAACCATTCCTGTGACATTTGTTATAGATTCCGATGCTTCACTTCAGGTTTACATAATCCCTCCGACCTTCATATTGACGATGAAATACAGAACTTGCATCGGAATTATATACAAAAGGCACAATGCCGACTTAAGTACAAGAAGACTGACTCTTCTTTCTGTCTATGTTTTGAACCATTCCTGTGACGCTAGTTATAGATTCCGATGCTTCACTTCAGGTATACTGTATCCCTCTGACCTTCTTATTGACGATGAAACACATAAATTGCATCGGAATTAAATGCAAAAGGCACAATGCCGACTTAAGTACAAGAAGACTGGCTCTTATTCCTGTCTATGTTTTGAACCATTCCTGTGACACTAGTTTTAGATTCCGATGCTTTACTTCAGGTTTACTGTATCCAGCTGACCTTCTTATTGACGATGAAACACAGAAATTGCGTCGGATCTAAATAGAAAAGACACAATGCCGATTTAAGTACAAGAAGACTGACTCTTCCTACTGTCTATGTTTTGAACCATTCCTGTGACTCTAGTTATAGATTCCGATGCTTCACTTCAGGTTTACTATATCCCTCTGTCCTTCATATTAACGATGAAACACATAAATTGCATCGGAATTATATACAAAAGGCACAATGCCGACTTAAGTACAAGAAGACTGACTCTTCTTTCTGTCTATAATTTGAACCATTCCTGTGACGCTAGTTATAGGTTCCGATGCTTCACTTCAGGCTTTACTTTATCCCTCTGACCGTCGTATTGACGATGAAACACAGAAATTTCATCGAAATTAAATACAAAAGTCACAATGCCGACTCAAGTACTAGAAGACTGACTCATTTTACTGTCTATGTTTTGAACCATTCCTGTGACACTAGTTATAGATTCCGATGCTTCACTTCAGGTTTACTGTATCCCTCCGACCTTCTTATTGACGATGAAACACAGAAATAGCATCGGAATTAAATACAAAAGGCAGAATGCCGACTCAATTACTAGAAGACTGACTCATTTTACTGACTATGTTTTGAACCATTCCTGTGACACTAGCTATAGATTCCGATATTTCACTTCTGGTTTACTGTATCCCCCTGACCGTCGTATTGACGATGAAACACTGAAATTGCATCGGAATTAAATACAAATGTCACAATGCCGACTCAAGTACAACAAGACTGGCTCTTCTTCCTGTCTAAGTTTTGAACCATTCCTGTGAGACTAGTTATAGATTCCGATGCTTCACTTCAGGTTTACTGTATCCAGCTGACCTTCTTATTGACGATGAAACACAGAATTTGCATCGGAATTAAATACAAAAGGCACAATGCCGACTTAAGTACAAGAAGACTGACTCTTCCTACTGTCTATGTTTTGAACCATTCCTGTGACACTAGTTTTAGAATCCGATGCTTCACTTCACGTTTACTGTATCCCTCAGACCTCCTTATTGACGATGGAACACAGAAATAGCATCTTAATTAGATACAAAAGGCACAATGCTGACTTAGGTAAAAGGAGACAGACTCTTCTTCCTGTCTATGTTTTGAACCATTCCTTTGACACTAGTTATAGATTCCGATGCTTCACTTCAGGTTTACTGTATCCCTCTGACCTTCCTATTGACAATGAAACACAGAAATTCCATCGGAATTATATACATAAGGCACAATACCGACTTAAGTATAAGTAGACTGACTCTTCTTACTGTCTATGTTTTGAACCATTCCTGTGACACTAGCTATAGATTCCGATGCTTCACTTCAGGTTTACTGTATCCCTCGGACCTTCTTATTGACGATGAAACACAGAAATTGCATCTTAATTAAATAGAAAAGGCACAATGCCGACTTAAGTACAAGACGACTGACTCTTCTTACTGTCTATGTTTTGAACCATTCCTGTGACACTAGTTATAGATTCCGATGCTTCACTTCAGGTTTACTGTATCCCTCTGGCCTTTTTATTGACGATGAAACACAGATATTGCAACGGAATTAAATACAAAAGGCACAATGCCAACTTAAGTACAAGAAGACTGACTCTTCTTACTGTCTTTGATTTGAACCATTCCTGTGACACTAGTTATAGATTCCGATGTTTCATTTCAGGTTTACTGTATCCCTCTGACCTTCTTATTGACGATGAAACACAGAAATTGCATCGGATATAAATACAAAAGGCACAATGCCGACTCAAGTACAAAAAGACTGACTCTTCTTACTCTCAATGATTTGAAACATTCCGATGCTTCACTTCAAGGTTACTGTATCCCTCTGACCTTTTTATTGACGATGAAACACAGAAATTGCATCGGAATTAAATACAAAAGGCACAATGCCGACTTAAGTACAAGAAAACTAACTCTTCTTACTGTCTATGTTTTGAACCATTCCTGTGACTCTAGTTATAGATTCAGATGCTTCACTTCAGGTTTACTTTGTCCCTCTGACCGTCTTATTGACGATGAAACACAGAAATTGCTAGAAATTAAATACAAAAGGAACAATGCCGACCCAAGTACAAGAAGACTGGCTTTTCTTACTGTCCATGTTTTGAACCAATCCTGTGTCTCTAGTTATAGATTCCGATGCTTCACTTCAGGTTTACTGCATCCCTCTGATGTCCTCATTGACGATGAAGCACAGAAATTGCATCTTAATTAAATACAAAAGGCACAATGCTAACTTAAGTACATGAAGACTGACTCTTCTTACTGTCTATGTTTTGAACCATTCCTGTGACGCTAGTTATAGATTCCGATGCTTCACTTCAGGTATACTGTATCACTCTGACCGTCTTATTGACGATGAAACACAGAAATTGCATCGGAATTAAATACAAAAGGCACAATGCCGACTCAAGTACAAGAAGTCTTGCCCTTCTTACTGTCTATGTTTTGAACCTTTGCTGTGAGACCGGTTCTAGATTTCGATGCTTCACTTCAGGTTTACTGTATCCCTTGGACCTTCTAAGTGACTACGAAACACAGAAATTGCATCGGAAGTAAATACAAAAGGCACAATGCCGACTTAAGTACAAGAAAACTGACTCTTCTTCCTGTCTTTGTTTTGAACCATTCCTGTGACACTAGTTATAGATTCCGATGCTTCACTTCAGGTTTACTGTATCCCTCTGACCTTCTCATTGACGATGAAACACAGAACTTGCAACGTAATTAAATACAAAAGGCACAATGCCGACTTAAGTACAAGAAGACTGACTCTTCTTACTGTCTATGCTTCGAACCATTCCTGTGACACTAGTTATAGATTCCGATGCTTCACTTCAGGTTTACTGTATCCCTCTGACCGTCTTATTGACGATGAAACACAGACATTTCATCGGAATTAAATACAAAAGCACAATGGCAAGTCAAGTACAAGAAGGCTGGCTCTTCTTACTGTCTATGTTTTGAACCATTCCCGTGACACGAGTTATTGATTCCGATGCTTCACTTCAGGTTTTCTGTATCCCTCTGACCTTCTTATTGACGATGAAACACAGAAATTGCATCGGAATTAAATACAAAAGGCACAATGCCGACTTAAGTACAAAGAGACTGACTCTTCTTACTCTCAATGCTTTGAACCATTCCTGTGACACTAGTCATAGATTCCGATGCTTACCTTCAGGTTTACTGTATCCCTCTGACCTTCGTAATGACGATGAAACACAGAAATTGCATCGGAATTAAATACAAAATGCACAAGGCCGACTTAAGTACAAGAAAACTAACACTTCTTACTGTCTATGTTTTGAACCATTCCTGTGACACTAGTTATAGACTCCGGTGCTTCACTTCAGGTTTACTGTATCCCTCTGACCTTCTTATTGACGATAAAACACAGAAATTGCTCGGAATTGAATACAACTGGAACAAAGCCAACTCAAGTACAAGAAGACTGGCTCTTCTAACTGTCTATGTTTTGAACCATTCCTGCGACACTAGTTACAGGTTACGATGCTTCACTTCAGGTTAACTGTATCCCTCTGACCTCCTCATTGACGATGAAACACAGAAATTGCATCTTAATTAAATACAAAAGGCACAATGTAAACTTAAGTACAAGAAGAGTGACTCTTCTTACTGTCTATGTTTTCAACCATTCCAGTGCTACTAGTTATGGATTCCGATGCTTCAGTTCAGGTTTACTGTATCCCACTGACCTTCTTATTGACGATGAAACACAGAAATTGCATCGGAATTAAATACAAAAGGAACAATGTTGACTCAAGTACAAGAAGGCTGGCTATTCTTACTGTCTATGTTTTGAACCATTCCTGTGACACTAGTTACAGATTCCGATGCTTCACTTCAGGTTTACTGTATCCCTCTGACCGTCTTATTGACGATGAAACACAGAAATTGCTCGAAATTAAATACAAAAGGAACAAAGCCGACTCAAGTACAAGAAGACTGGCTTTTCTTACTGTCCATTTTTTGAACCATTCCTGTGACACTAGTTATAGATTCCGATGCTTCACTCCAGGTTTTCTGTATCCCTCTGACCTTCTTATTGACGATGAAACAAAGAAATTGAATCGGAATTATATACAAAAGGCACAATGCCGACTTAAGTACAAGAAGACTGACTCTTCTTACTGTCTATGTTTTGAACCATGCCTGTGACACTAGTTATAGATTCCGATGCTTCACTTCAGGTATACTGTATCACTCTGACCGTCTTATTGACGATGAAACACAGAAATTGCATCGGAATTAAATACAAAAGGCACAATGCCGACACAAGTACAAGAAGACTGACTCTTCTTACTGTCTATGTTTTGAACCATTCCTGTGACACTAGTTATAGATTCCGATGCTTCACTTCAGGTTTACTGTATCCCTCTTGCCTTTTTATTGACGATGAAACACAGATATTGCAACGGAATTAAATACAAAAGGCACAATGCCGACTTAAGTACAAGAAGACTGACTCTTCTTACTGTCTTTGATTTGAACCATTCCTGTGACACTAGTTATAGATTCCGATGTTTCATTTCAGGTTTACTGTATCCCTCTGACCTTCTTATTGACGATTAAACACAGAAATTGCATCGGATTTATATACAAAAGGCACAATGCCGACTTAAGTACAAAAAGACTGACTCTTCTTACTCTCAATGATTTGAAACATTCCGATGCTTCACTTCAAGGTTACTGTATCCCTCTGACCTTTTTATTGACGATGAAACACAGAAATTGCATCGGAATTAAATACAAAAGGCACAATGCCGACTTAAGTACAAGAAAACTAACTCTTCTTACTGTCTATGTTTTGAACCATTCCTGTGACTCTAGTTATAGATTCAGATGCTTCACTTCAGGTTTACTTTGTCCCTCTGACCGTCTTATTGACGATGAAACACAGAAATTGCTCGAAATTAAATACAAAAGGAACAATGCCGACCCAAGTACAAGAAGACTGGCTTTTCTTACTGTCCATGTTTTGAACCAATCCTGTGTCTCTAGTTATAGATTCCGATGCTTCACTTCAGGTTTACTGTATCCCTCTGATGTCCTCATTGACGATGAAGCACAGAAATTGCATCTTAATTAAATACAAAAGGCACAATGCTAACTTAAGTACAAGAAGACTGACTCTTCTTTCTGTCTATGTTTTGAACCATTCCTGTGACGCTAGTTATAGATTCCGATGCTTCACTTCAGGTTTACTGTATCACTCTGACCGTCTTATTGACGATGAAACACAGAAATTGCATCGGAATTAAATACAAAAGGCACAATGCCGACTCAAGTACAAGAAGTCTGGCCCTTCTTACTGTCTATGTTTTGAACCTTTCCTGTGAGACCGGTTCTAGATTTCGATGCTTCACTTCAGGTTTACTGTATCCCTTGGACCTTCTAAGTGACTACGAAACACAGAAATTGCATCGGAATCAAATACAACAGGCACAATGCCGACTTAAGTACAAGAAAACTGACTCTTCTTCCTGTCTATGTTTTGAACCATTCCTGTGACACTAGTTATAGATTCCGATGCTTCACTTCAGGTTTACTGTATCCCTCTGACCTTCTCATTGACGATCAAACTCAGAAATTTCATCGGAAGTAAATACAAAAGGCACAATGGCCACTTAAGTACAAGAATGCTGGCTCTTCTTACTCTCAATGTTCTGAACCATTCCTGTGACACTAGTCATAGATTCCGATGCTTCAGGTTTACTGTATCCCTCTGACCTTCTTATTGACGAAGAAACACAGAAATTGCATCGGAATTACATACAAAAGGCACAATGCCGACTTAAGTACAAGAGAACCAACTCTTCTTACTGTCAATGTTTTAAACCATTCCTGTGACACTAGTTACAGATTCCGATGCTTCACTTCAAGTTTACTGTATCCCTCTGACCTCCTCATTGACGATGAAACACAGAAATTGCAACGTAATTAAATACAAAAGGCACAATGCCGACTTAAGTACAAGAAGACTGACTCTTCTTGCTGTCTATGCTTCGAACCATTCCTGTGACACTAGTTATAGATTCCGATGCTTCACTTCAGGTTTACTGTATCCCTCTGACCGTCTTATTGACGTTGAAACACAGAAATTTCATCGGAATTAAATACAAAAGCACAATGGCCACTCAAGTACAAGAAGGCTGACTCTTCTTACTGTCTATGTTTTGAACCATTCCCGTGACACGAGTTATAGATTCCGATGCTTCACTTCAGAATTTCTGTATCCCTCTGACCTTCTTATTGACGATGAAACACAGAAATTGCATCGGAATTAAATACAAAAGGCACAATGCCGACTTAAGTACAAAGAGCCTGACTCTTCTTACTCTCAATGCTTTGAACCATTCCTGTGACACTAGTCATAGATTGCGATGCTTACCTTCAGGTTTACTGTATCCCTCTGACCTTCGTATTGACGATGAAACACAGAAATTGCATCGGAATTAAATACAAAATGCACAAGGCCGACTTAAGTACAAGAAAACTGACACTTCTTACTGTCTATGTTTTGAACCATTCCTGTGACACTAGTTATAGATTCCGGTGCTTCACTTCAGGTTTACTGTATCCCTCTTACCTTCTTATTGACGATAAAACACAGAAATTGCTCGGAATTGAATACAAATGGATCAATGCCAACTCAAGTACAAGAAGACTGGCTCTTCTTACTGTCTATGTTTTGAACCAGTCCTGTGACACTAGTTACAGGTTACGATGCTTCACTTCAGGTTAACTGTATCCCTCTGACCTCCTCATTGACGATGATACACAGAAATTGCATCTTAATTAAATACAAAAGGCACAATGTAAACTTAAGTACAAGAAGAGTGACACTTCTTACTGTCTATGTTTTCAACCATTCCAGTGCCACTAGTTATAGATTCCGATGCTTCAGTTCAGGTTTACTGTATCCCTCTGAACATCTTATTGACGATGAAACACAGATATTGCATCGGAATTAAATACAAAAGGAACAATGTTGACTCAAGTACAAGAAGGCTGGCTCTTCTTACTGTCTATGTTTTGAACCATTCCTGTGACACTAGTTATAGATTCCGATGCTTCACTTCAGGTATACTGTATCACTCTGACCGTCTTATTGACGATGAAACACAGAAATTGCATCGGAATTAAATACAAAAGGCACAATGCCGACACAAGTACAAGAAGTCTGGCCCTTCTTACTGTCTATGTTTTGAACCTTTCCTGTGAGACCGGTATTAGATTACGAAGCTTCACTTCAGGTTTACTGTATCCCTTGGACCTTCTAAGTGACTACGAAACACAGAAATTGCATCGGAATTAAATAGAAAAGGCACAATGCCGACTTAAGTACAAGAAAACTGACTCTTCTTCCTGTCTATGTTTTGAACCATTCCTGTGACACTAGTTATAGATACCGATGCTTCACTTCAGGTTTACTGTATCCCTCTGGCATTCTCATTGACGATCAAACTCAGAAATTTCATCGGAATTAAATACAAAAGGCACAATGGCCACTTAAGTACAAGAAGGCTTGCTCTTCTTACTCTCAATGTTTTGAACCATTCCTGTGACACTAGTCATAGATTCCGATGCTTCAGGTTTACTGTATCCCTCTGACCTTCTTTTTGACGAAGAAACACAGAAATTGCATCGGAATTAAATACAAAAGGCACAATGCCGACTTAAGTACAAGAAAACCAACTCTTCTTACTGTCAATGTTTTGAACCATTCCTGTGACACTAGTTATACATTCCGATGATTCACTTCAGGTTCACTGTATCCCTCTGACCTCCTCATTGACGATGAAACACAGAAATTGCAACGTAATTAAATACAAAAGGCACAATGCCGACTTAAGTACAAGAAGACTGACTCTTCTTACTGTCTATGTTTCGAACCATTCCTGTGACACTACTTATAGATTCCGATGCTTCACTTCAGGTTTACTGTATCCCTCTGACCGTCTTATTGACGATGAAACAAAGAAATGGCATCGGAATTAAATACAAAATGCACAATGCCGACCCAAGTACAAGAAGACTGGCACTTCTTACTGTCTATGTTTTGATCCTTTCCTGTGAGACCGGTTTTAGATTCCGATGCTTCACTTCAGGTTTACTGTATCCCATGGACCTTCTTAGTGACGACGAAACACAGAAATTGAATCGGAATTCAATAGAAAAGGCACAATGCCGACTTAAGTACAAGGAAACTGACTCTTCTTCCTGTCTATGTTTTGAACCATTTCTGTGACACTAGTTTTAGATTTCGATGCTACACTTCAGGTTTACTGTATCCCTCTGACCTTCTCATTGTCGATCAAACACAGAATATTCATCGGAATTAAATACAAAAGCACAATGGCCACTCAAGTACAAGAAGGCTGGCTCTTCTTACTGTCTATGTTTTGAACCATTCCCGTGACACGAGTTATGGATTCCAATGCTTGAGTTGAGGTTTTCTGTATCCCTCTGACCTTCTTATTGACGATGAAACACAGAAATTTCATCGGAATTAAATACAAAAGGCACAATACCGACTTAAGTACAAAAAGACTGACTCTTCTTACTCTCAATGCTTTGAACCATTCCTGTGACACTAGTCATAAATTCCGATGCTTCACTTCAGGTTTACTGTATCCCTCTGACCTTCTTATTGACGATGAAACACAGAAATTGCATCGGAATTAAATACAAAAGGCACAATGCCGACATAAGTACAAGAAAACTAACTCTTCATACTGTCTATGTTTTGAACCATTCCTGTGACACTAGTTCTAGATTCCGATGCTTCACTTCAGGTTTACTGTATCCCTCTGACATCCTTATTGACGATGAAACACATAAATTACATCTTAATTAAATACAAAAGGCACAATGCCGACTTAAGTACAAAGAGACTGACTCTTCTTCCTGTCTATGTTTTAAACCATTCCTGTGACACTAGTCATAGATTCCGATGCTTTACTTCAGGTTTTCTGTATCCCTCTGAGCTTCTTATTGACGAAGAAACACAGAAATTGCATAGGAATTAAATACAAAAGGCACAATGCCGACTTAAGTACAAGAAAGCTAACTCTTCTTACTGTCTATGTTTGAACCATTCCTGTGACACTAGTTGTAGATTGCGATGTTTCACTTCATTTTTACTGTGTCCCTCTGACCTTCTTATTGACGATGAAACACAGAAATTGCATCGGAATTATATACAAAAGGCTCAATGCCGACTTAAGTACAAGATGACTGACTCTTCTTACTGTCTATGTTTTGAACCATTCCTGTGACAGTAGTTATAGATTCCGACGCTTCACTTCAGGTTTACTGTATCCCTCTGACCATCTTATTGACGATGAAACACAGAAATTGAATCGGAATTATATACAAAAGGCACAAAGCCGCAATAAGTACAAAGAGACTGACTCTTCTTACTCTCAATGCTTTGAACCATTCCTGTGACACTAGTTATAGATTCCGATGCTTCACTTCAGGTTTACTGTATCCCTTTGACCTTCTTATTGACGATGAAACACAGAAATTGCATCGGATTTAAATACAAAAGGCACAATGCCGACTTAAGTACAAGAATACTGACTCTTCTTACTGTCTATACTTTGAACCATTCCTGTGACACTAGTTATAGATTACGATGCTTCACTTCAGGTTTACTGTATCCCTCTGACCTTCTTATTGACAATGAAACACAGAAATTGCATCGGAATTAAATACAAAACGCACAATGCCGACTTAAGTACATGAAGACTGACTCTTCTTGCTCTCTATGTTTTGAACCATTCCTGTGACACTAGTTATAGATTCTGATCCTTCACTTCAGGTTCACTATATCCCTCTGACCTAATTATTGAGGATGAAACATAGAAATAGCATCGGTATTAAATAGAAAAGGAACAATGCCGACTTAAGTGCAAGAAAACTTATTCTTCTTACTATGTTTTGAACCATTCCTGAGACACTAGTTATAGATTCCGATGATTCACGTTAGGTTTACTGTATCACTCTGACCTTCTTATTGAAGATGAAACACGGATATTGCATCGGAATTAAATACAAAAGGCATAATGCCAACTTAAGTACAAGGAAACTGACTCTTCTTACTGTCTATGTTTTGAACCATTCCTGTGACACTAGTTATAGATTCCGATGCTTCACTTCAGGTTTACTGTATCCCTCTGACCTTCTTATTGACGATGAAACACAGAAATTGCAACGGAATTAAATACAAAAAGCACAATGCCGACATAAGGACAAGACAACTGACCCTTCTTACTGTCTATGTCTTGAACCATTCCTGTTACACTAGTTATAGATTCCGATGCTTCACTTCATTATTACTGTATCACTCTGACCTTCTTATTGACGATGAAACACAGAAATTGCATCGGAATTAAATAGAAAAGGCACAATGCCGATTTAAGTACAAGAAAACTGACCCTTATAACAGTCTATGCTTTGAACCATTCCTGTGACACTAGTTATAGATTCCGATGCTTCACTTCAGGTTTACTGTATCCCTCTGACCTTCTTATTTTGATGAAACACAGAAATTTCATCGGAATTAAATACAAACATAACAATGCCGTCTTAAGTACAAGAAAACTTACTCTTCTTACTGTCTATGTTTTGAACCATTCCTGTGACACTAGTTATAGATTCCGATGCTTCACAACAGGTTTACTGTATCCCTCTGACCTTCTTATTGACGATGAAACACAGAAATTGCAACGAAATTAAATACAAAAAGCACAATGCCGACTTAAGTACAAGAAAACTGACTCTTCTTGCTCTCTATGTTTTGAACCATTCCTGTGACACTAGTTATAGATTCTGATGCTTCACTTCAGGTTCACTATATCCCTCAGACCTCCTTATTGACGATGAAACACTGAAATTGCATCGGAATCAAATACAAAAGGCACAATGCCGACTTAAGTTACAAGAAAACTGACTCCTCTTAATGTCTATGTTTGAAACATTCCTGTGACACTTATAGATTCCGATGCTTCACTTCAGGTTTACTGTATCCCTCTGACCCTCTTATTGACGATGAAAGACAGAACTTGCATCGGAATTAAATACAAAAGGCACAACGCCTAGTTAAGTACAAGAAAACTGACACTTCTTACTGTCTATGTTTTGAACCATTCCTGTGACACTAGTTATAGATGCCGATGCTTCACCTCAGGTTTACTGTATCCCTCTGACCTTCATATTGACGATGAAACACGGAAATTGCAACGGAATTAAATACAAAAAGCACAATGCCGAATAAGTACAAGACAACTGACCCTTCTTACTGTCTATGTTTTGAACCATTCCAGTGACACTAGTTACAGATTCCGATGCTTCACTTGAGGTTCACTGTATCCCTCCGACCTTCTTATTGACGATGAAACACTGAAATTGCATCGGAATTAAATACAAAAGGCACAATGCCGACTTAAGTACAAGAAAACTGACTCTTCTTACTGTCTATGTTTTGTACCATTCCAGTGACACTAGTTACAGATTCCGATGCTTCACTTGAGGTTTACTGTATCCGTCCGACCTTGTTATTGACGATGAAACACAGAAATTGCATCGGAATTAAATACAAACGGAACAATGCCGACTTAAGTACGAGAAAACTGACTCTTCTTCCTGTCTATGTTTTGAACCATTTCTGTGACACTAGTTTTAGATTTCGATGCTACACTTCAGGTTTACTGTATCCCTCTGACCTTCTCATTGTCGATCAAACACAGAAATTTCATCGGAATTAAATACAAAAGCACAATGGCCACTCAAGTACAAGAAGGCTGGCTCTTCTTACTGTCTATGTTTTGAACCATTCCCGTGACACGAGTTATGGATTCCAATGCTTGAGTTGAGGTTTTCTGTATCCCTCTGACCTTCTTATTGACGATGAAACACAGAAATTTCATCGGAATCAAATACAAAAGGCACAATACCGACTTAAGTACAAAAAGACTGACTCTTCTTACTCTCAATGCTTTGAACCATTCCTGTGACACTAGTCATAGATTCCGATGCTTCACTTCAGGTTTACTGTATCCCTCTGACCTTCTTATTGACGATGAAACACAGAAATTGCATCGGAATTAAATACAAAAGGCACAATGCCGACATAAGTACAAGAAAACTAACTCTTCATACTCTCTATGTTTTGAACCATTCCTGTGACACTAGTTCTAGATTCCGATGCTTCACTTCAGGTTTACTGTATCCCTCTGACCTCCTTATTGACGATGAAACACATAAATTACATCTTAATTAAATACAAAAGGCACAATGCCGACTTAAGTACAAAGAGACTGACTCTTCTTCCTGGCTATGTTTTAAACCATTCCTGTGACACTAGTCATAGATTCCGATGCTTTACTTCAGGTTTTCTGTATCCCTCTGAGCTTCTTATTGACGAAGAAACACAGAAATTGCATAGGAATTAAATACAAAAGGCACAATGCCGACTTAAGTACAAGAAAGCTAACTCTTCTTACTGTCTATGTTTGAACCATTCCTGTGACACTAGTTATAGATTCCGATGCTTCACCTCAGGTTTACTGTATCCCTTTGACCTTCTTATTGACGATGAAACACAGAAATTGCATCGGATTTAAATACAAAAGGCACAATGCCGACTTAAGTACAAGAATACTGACTCTTCTTACTGTCTATACTTTGAACCATTCCTGTGACACTAGTTATAGATTACGATGCTTCACTTCAGGTTTACTGTATCCCTCTGACCTTCTTATTGACAATGAAACACAGAAATTGCATCGGAATTAAATACAAAACGCACAATGCCGACTTAAGTACATGAAGACTGACTCTTCTTGCTCTCTATGTTTTGAACCATTCCTGTGACACTAGTTATAGATTCTGATCCTTCACTTCAGGTTCACTATATCCCTCTGACCTCCTTATTGAGGATGAAACATAGAAATAGCATCGGTATTAAATAGAAAAGGAACAATGCCGACTTAAGTGCAAGAAAACTTATTCTTCTTACTATGTTTTGAACCATTCCTGAGACACTAGTTATAGATTCCGATGATTCACGTTAGGTTTACTGTATCACTCTGACCTTCTTATTGAAGATGAAACACGGATATTGCATCGGAATTAAATACAAAAGGCATAATGCCAACTTAAGTACAAGGAAACTGACTCTTCTTACTGTCTATGTTTTGAACCATTCCTGTGACACTAGTTATAGATTCCGATGCTTCACTTCAGGTTTACTGTATCCCTCTGACCTTCTTATTGACGATGAAACACAGAAATTGCAACGGAATTAAATACAAAAAGCACAATGCCGACATAAGGACAAGACAACTGACCCTTCTTACTGTCTATGTCTTGAACCATTCCTGTTACACTAGTTATAGATTCCGATGCTTCACTTCATTATTACTGTATCACTCTGACCTTCTTATTGATGATGAAACACAGAAATTGCATCGGAATTAAATAGAAAAGGCACAATGCCGATTTAAGTACAAGAAAACTGACCCTTATAACAGTCTATGCTTTGAACCATTCCTGTGACACTAGTTATAGATTCCGATGCTTCACTTCAGGTTTACTGTATCCCTCTGACCTTCTTATTTTGATGAAACACAGAAATTTCATCGGAATTAAATACAAACATAACAATGCCGTCTTAAGTACAAGAAAACTTACTCTTCTTACTGTCTATGTTTTGAACCATTCCTGTGACACTAGTTATAGATTCCGATGCTTCACCTCAGGTTTACTGTATCCCTCTGACCTTCTTATTGACGATGAAACACAGAAATTGCAACGAAATTAAATACAAAAAGCACAATGCCGACTTAAGTACAAGAAAACTGACTCTTCTTGCTCTCTATGTTTTGAACCATTCCTGTGACACTAGTTATAGATTCTGATGCTTCACTTCAGGTTCACTATATCCCTCAGACCTCCTTATTGACGATGAAACACTGAAATTGCATCGGAATCAAATACAAAAGGCACAATGCCGACTTAAGTTACAAGAAAACTGACTCCTCTTAATGTCTATGTTTGAAACATTCCTGTGACACTTATAGATTCCGATGCTTCACTTCAGGTTTACTGTATCCCTCTGACCCTCTTATTGACGATGAAAGACAGAACTTGCATCGGAATTAAATACAAAAGGCACAACGCCTAGTTAAGTACAAGAAAACTGACACTTCTTACTGTCTATGTTTTGAACCATTCCTGTGACACTAGTTATAGATGCCGATGCTTCACTTCAGGTTTACTGTATCCCTCTGACCTTCATATTGACGATGAAACACGGAAATTGCAACGGAATTAAATACAAAAAGCACAATGCCGAATAAGTACAAGACAACTGACCCTTCTTACTGTCTATGTTTTGAACCATTCCAGTGACACTAGTTACAGATTCCGATGCTTCACTTGAGGTTCACTGTATCCCTCCGACCTTCTTATTGACGATGAAACACAGAAATTGCTTCGGAATCAAATACAAAAGGCACAATGCCGACTTAAGTTACAAGAAAACTGACTCCTCTTAATGTCTATGTTTGAAACATTCCTGTGACACTTATAGATTCCGATGCTTCACTTCAGGTTTACTGTACCCCTCTGACCCTCTTATTGACGATGAAAGACAGAACTTGCATCGGAATTAAATACAAAAGGCACAACGCCTAGTTAAGTACAAGAAAACTTACTCTTCTTACTGTCTATGTTTTGAACCATTCCTGTGACACTAGTTATAGATTCCGATGCTTCACCTCAGGTTTACTGTATCCCTCTGACCTTCTTATTGACGATGAAACACAGAAATTGCAACGAAATTAAATACAAAAAGCACAATGCCGACTTAAGTACAAGAAAACTGACTCTTCTTGCTCTCTATGTTTTGAACCATTCCTGTGACACTAGTTATAGATTCTGATGCTTCACTTCAGGTTCACTATATCCCTCTGACCTCCTTATTGACGATGAAACACTGAAATTGCATCGGAATCAAATACAAAAGGCACAATGCCGACTTAAGTTACAAGAAAACTGACTCCTCTTAATGTCTATGTTTGAAACATTCCTGTGACACTTATAGATTCCGATGCTTCACTTCAGGTTTACTGTATCCCTCTGACCTCCTTATTGACGATGAAACACTGAAATTGCATCGGAATTAAATACAAAAGGCACAATGCCGACTTAAGTACAAGAAAACTGACTCTTCTTACTGTCTATGTTTTGTACCATTCCAGTGACACTAGCTACAGATTCCGATGCTTCACTTGAGGTTTACTGTATCCGTCCGACCTTGTTATTGACGATGAAACACAGAAATTGCATCGGAATTAAATACAAACGGAACAATGCCGACTTAAGTACGAGAAAACTGACTCTTCTTACTGTCTATGTTTTGAACCATTCCTGTGACACTAATTATAGATTCCGATACTTCACCTCAGCTTTACTGTATCCCTCTGACCTTCTTATTGACGATGAAACACGGAAATTGCAACGGAATTAAATACAAAAAGCACAATGCCGACTTAAGTACAAGAAAACTGACTCATCTTACTGTCTATGTTTTGAACCATTCCTGTGACTGTAGTTATAGATTCCGATGCTTCACTTCAGGTTTACTGTATCGCTCTGACCTTCTTATTGACGATGAAACACAGAAATCTAATCGGAAATAAATACAAAAGGAACAATGTTGATTGAAGTACAAGAAGACTGGCTCTTCTTACTGTCCATGATCTGAACCATTCCTGTGACACTAGTTATAGATTCCGATGCTTCACCTCAGGTTTAGTGTATCCCTCTGACCATCTTACTGACGATGAAACACAGAAATTGAATCGGAATTATATTCAAGAGGCACAATGCCAACTTAAGTACAAGAAAACTGACTCCTCTTAATGTCTATGTTTGAAACATTCCTGTGACACTAGTTATAGATTCCGATGCTTCACTTCAGGTTTACTGTAGCCCTCTGACCTTCTTTTTGACGATGAAAGACAGAACTTGCATCGGAATTAAATACAAAAGGCACAACGCCTAGTTAAGTACAAGAAAACTGACACTTCTTACTGTCTATGTTTTGAAGCATTCCTGTGACACTAGTAATAGATTCCGATGCTTCACTTCAGGTTTACTGTATCCCTCTGACCTTCTTATTGACGATGAAACATAGAAATTGCATCGGTATTAAATAGAAAAGGAACAATGCCGACTTAAGTACAAGAAAACTTATTCTTCTTACTATGATTTGAACCATTCCTGTGACACTAGTAATAGATTCCGATGCTTCACTTCAGGTTTACTGTATCCCTCTGACCTTCTTATTGACGATGAAACATAGAAATTGCATCGGTATTAAATAGAAAAGGAACAATGCCGACTTAAGTACAAGAAAACTTATTCTTCTTACTATGATTTGAACCATTCCTGTGACACTAGTTATAGATTCCGATGATTCACTTCAGGTTTACAATATCCCTCTGACCTTCTTATTGAAGATGAAACACGGATATTGCATCGGAATTAAATACAAAAGGCATAATGCCGACTTAAGTACAAGAAAACTGACTCATCTTACTGTCTATGTTTTGAACCATTTCTGTGACACTAGTTATAGATGCCGATGCTTCACTTCAGGTTTACTGTATCCCTCTGACCTTCTTATTGACGATGAAACACAGAAATTTCATCGGAATTAAATACAAAAGACACAATGCCGACTTAAGTACAAGAAAACTGACTCTTCTTACTGTCTATGTTTTGAACCATTCCAGTGACACTAGTTACAGATTCCGATGCTTCACTTGAGGTTCACTGTATCCCTCCGACCTTCTTATTGACGATGAAACACAGAAATTGCATCGGAATTAAATACAAACGGAACAATGCCGACTTAAGTACAAGAAAACTGACTCTTCTTACTGTCTATGTTTTGAACCATTCCTGTGACACTAGTTATAGATTCCGATGCATCACCTCAGGTATACTGTATCCCTCCGACCTTCTTATTGACAATGAAACACAGAAATTGCAACGGAATTAAATACAAAATGCACAATGCCGACTTAAGTACAAGAAAACTGACTATTCTTACTGTCTATGTTTTGAACCATTCCTGTGACTCTAGTTATAGATTCCGATGCTTCACTTCAGGTTTACTGTATCCCTCTGACCTTCTTATTGACGATGAAACACAGAAATTGCATCGGAATTAAATACAAAAGGCACAATGCCGACTTAGGTACAAGCCAATAAGAAGGTCCAAGGGATACAGTAAACCTGAAGTGAAGAATCGGAATAAATAACTAGTGTCTCAGAAACGGTTCAAAACATCTTTAGTAAGAAGAGTCAGTCTTCTTGTACTTGAGTCGGCATTGTGCCTTTTGTATTAAATTCCGATGCAATTTCTGTGTTTTATCGTCAATAAGAACGTCCAAGGGATTCAGTAAACCTGAAGTCAAGCATCGGAATCTATAACTAGTGTCAATGGAATGGTTCAAAACATAGACAGTAGGAAGAGTCTGTCTTCTTGTACTTAATTCGTCATTGTGCCTTTTGTATTTAATTCCGATGCTATTTCTGTGTTTCATCGTCAATAAGAAGGTCCAAGGGATACAGTTAACCTGAAGTGAAGCATCGGAATATATAACTAGTGTCACAGAAATGGTTCAAAACATAGACAGTAGGAAGAGTCAGTCTTCTTGTACTTAATTCGGCATTGTGCCTTTTGTATTTAATTCCGATGCAATTTTTGTGTTTCATCGTCAATAAGAAGGTCAGAGGGATGCAGTAAACCTGAAGTGAAGCATCGGAATCTATAACTAGTGTCACAGGAATGGTTCAAAAGATAGACAGTAAGAAGAGTCAGTCTTCCTGTCCTTAAGTCAGCATTGTGCCTTTTGTAATTAATTCCGGTGCAACTTCTGTGTTTCATCGTCAGTTAGAAAGTCAGAGAGATACAGTAAACCCGAAGTGAAGCATCGGAATCTATAACTAGTGTCACAGGAATGTTTCAAAACATAGACGGTAAGAAGAGTCAGTCTTCTTGTACTTGAGTCGGCACTGCGCCTTTTGTATTTAATTCCGATGTAATTTCTGTGTTGCATCGTCAATAAGAAGGTCCAAGGGATACAGTAAACCTGAAGTCAAGCATCGGAATCTATAACATGTCTCACAGGAATGGTTCAAAACACGGTCAGTAAGAAGAGTCAGTCTTTTTGTACTTAAGTCGGCATTATGCTTTTGGTATTTGATACCGATGTAATTTCTGTGTTTCATCGTCAATAAGAAGTTCAAAATGATACAGTAAACCTGAAGTGAAGCATCGGAATCAATAGCTAGTGTCACAGGAATGGTTCATAACATAGACATTAAGAAGAGTCAGTCTTCTTGTACTTAAGTCGGTATTGTGCCTTTTGTATTTCATTCCGATGCAATTTCTGTGTTTCATCGTGAATAAGGTCAGAGGGATACAGTAAACCTGAAGTTAAGCATCGGAATCAATAGCTAGTGTCACAGGAATGGTTCATAACATAGACATTAAGAAGAGTCAGTCTTCTTGTACTTAAGTCGGTATTGTGCCTTTTGTATTTCATTCCGATGCAATTTCTGTGTTTCATCGTGAATAAGGTCAGAGGGATACAGTAATCCTGAAGAGAAGCATCGGAATCTATAACTAGTGTCACAGGAATGGTTCAAATCATAGACAGTAGGAAGAGTCAGTCTTCTTGTACTTAAGCCGGCATTTTGCCTTTTGTATTTAATTCCGATGCAATTTCAGTGTTTCATCGTCAATAAGAATGTAAAAGGGATACAGTAAACCTGGAGTGAAGCATCGGAATCTATAACTAGTGTCAATGGAATGGTTCAAATCATAGACAGTAAGAAGTGTCAGTCTTCTTGTACTTAATTCGGCATTGTGCCTTTTTTATTTAAATCCGATGCAATTTCTGTGTTTCATCGTCAATAAGAAGCTCAGAGGGATACAGTAAACCGGATGTGAAGCATCGGAATCTATAACTAGTGTCTCAGAAATGGTTCAAAACATCTTTAGTAAGAAGAGTCAGACTTCTTCTACTTAAGTCGGCATTGTGCCTTTTCTATTTAATTCCGATGCAATTACTGTGTTCATCGTCAATAAGAAGGTCCAAGGGATACTCTAAACCTAAAGTGAAGCATCGCAATCTATAACTAGTATCACAGGAATGGTTCAAAACATAGATATTAAGAAGAGTCAGTCTTCTTGTACTTATGTCGGCATTGTGCCTTTTGTATTTAATTCCAATGCAATTTCTGTGTTTTATCGTCAATAAGAAGGTCCAAGGGATAAAGTAAACCTGAAGTGAAGCATCGGAATATATAACTAGTGTCACAGGAATGGTTCAAAACATAGACAGTAGGAAGAGTCAGTCTTCTTTTATTTAATAGGGCATTGTGCCTTTTCTATTTAATTCCGATGCAATTTCTGTGTTTCATCGTCAATAAGAAGGTCAGAGGGATACAGTAAACCTGAAGTGAAGCATTGGAATCTATAACTAGTGTCACAGGAATGGTTCAAATCATAGACAGTAAGAAGAGACAGTCTTCTTGTACTTGAGTCGGCATTGTGCCTTTTGTATTTAATTCCGATGCAATTTCAGTGTTTCATCGTCAATAAGAAGGTCAGAGGGATACAGTAAACCTGAAGTGAAGCATTGGAATCTATAACTAGTGTCACAGGAATGGTTCAAAACATAGACAGTAAGAAGAGTCAGTCTTCTTGTACTTGAGTCGGCATTGTGCCTTTTGTATTAAATTCTGATGCAATTTCTGTGTTTTATCGTCAATAAGAAGGTCCAAGGGATTCAGTAAACCTGAAGTCAAGCATCGGAATCTATAACTAGTGTCAATGGAATGGTTCAAAACATAAACAGTTGGAAGAGTCAGTCTTCTTGTACTTAATGCGGCATTGTGCCTTTTGTATTTAATTCCGATGCAAATTCCGTGTTTTATCGTCAATAAGAATGTCAGAGGCAATCAATAAACCTGAAGTGAAGCATCGGAATCTATAACTAGTGTCACAGGAATTGTTCAAAACATAGACAGTAAGAAGAGTCAGTCGGTATTGTGCCTTTTGTATTTAATTCTGATGCAATTTCTGTGTTTCATCGTGAATAAGGTCAGAGGGATACAGTAAACCTGAAGTGAAGCATCGGAATCTATAACTAGTGTCACAGGAATGGTTCAAAACACGGTCAGTAAGAAGAGTCAGTCTCTTTGTACTTAAGTCGGCATTATGCTTTTGGTATTTGATACCGATGTAATTTCTGTGTTTCATCGTCAATAAGAAGTTCAAAATGATACAGTGAACCTGAAGTGAAGCATCGGAGTCAATAGCTAGTGTCACAGGAATGGTTCATAACATAGACATTAAGAAGAGTCAGTCTTCTTGTACTTAAGTCGGTATTGTGCCTTTTGTATTTCATTCCGATGCAATTTCTGTGTTTCATCGTGAATAAGGCCAGAGGGATACAGTAAACCTGAAGAGAAGCATCGGAATCTATAACTAGTGTCACAGGAATGGTTCAAAACATAGACAGTAGGAAGAGTCAGTCTTCTTGTACTTAAGCCGGCATTTTGCCTTTTGTATTTAATTCCGATGCAATTTCAGTGTTTCATCGTCAATAAGAATGTAAAAGGGATACAGTAAACCTGGAGTGAAGCATCGGAATCTATAACTAGTGTCAATGGAATGGTTCAAATCATAGACAGTAAGAAGAGTCAGACTTCTTGTACTTAATTCGGCATTGTGCCTTTTTTATTAAAATCCGATGCAATTTCTGTGTTTCATCGTCAATAAGAAGCTCAGAGGGATACAGTAAACCGGATGTGAAGCTTCGGAATCTATAACTAGTGTCTCAGAAATGGTTCAAAACATCTTTAGTAAGAAGAGTCAGTCTTCTTCTACTTAAGTCGGCATTGTGCCTTTTCTATTTAATTCCGATGCAATTACTGTGTTCATCGTCAATAAGAAGGTCCAAGGGATACTCTAAATCTAAAGTGAAGCATCGGTATCTATAACTAGTATCACAGGAATGGTTCAAAACATAGACAGTAGGAAGATTCAGTCTTCTTTTATTTAATAGGGCATTGTGCCTTTTCTATTTAATTCCGATGCATTTTCTGTGTTTCATCGCCAATAAGAAGGCCAGAGGGATACAGTGAACCTGAAGTGAAGCATTGGAATCTATAACTAGTGTCACAGGAATGGTTCAAAAGATAGACAGTAAGAAGAGTCAGTCTTCTTGTACTTAATTCGGCATTTTGCCTTTTGTATTTAATTCCGATGCTATTTCTGTGTTTCATCGCCAATAATAAGGTCCAAGGGATACAGTAAACCTGAAGTGATGCATCGGAATATATAACTAGTGTCACAGAAATGGTTCAAAACATAGACAGTAGGAAGAGTCAGTCTTCTTGTACTTAATTCGGCATTGTGCCTTTTGTTTTTAATTCCGATGCAATTTCTGAGTTTCATCGTCAATAAGAAGGTCAGAGGGATACAGTAAACCTGAAGTGAAGCATCGGAATCTATAACTAGTGTCACAGGAATGGTTCAAAACATAGTCAGTAAGAAGGGTCAGTCTTCTTGTCCTTAAGTCAGCATTGTGCCTTTTGTATTTAATTCCTGTTTAACTTCTGTGTTTCATCGTCAATAAGAAAGTCAGAGGGATACAGTAAACCTGAAGTGAAGCATCGGAATCTATAACTAGAGTCACAGGAATTGTTCAAAACATAGACAGTAAGGAGAGTCAGTCGGTATTGTGCCTTTTGTATTTAATTCCAATGCAATTTCTGTGTTTCTTCGTGAATAAGGTCAGAGGGATACAGTAAACCTGAAGTGAAGCATCGGAATCTATAACTAGTGTCACAGGAATGGTTAAAAACACAGTCAGTAAGAAGTGTCAGTCTTCTTGTACTTAATTCGGCATTGTGCCTTTTTTATTTAAATCCGATGCAATTTCTGTGTTTCATCGTCAATAAGAAGCTCAGAGGGATACAGTAAACCGGATGTGAAGCATCGGAATCTATAACTAGTGTCTCAGAAATGGTTCAAAACATCTTTAGTAAGAAGAGTCAGACTTCTTCTACTTAAGTCGGCATTGTGCCTTTTCTATTTAATTCCGATGCAATTACTGTGTTCATCGTCAATAAGAAGGTCCAAGGGATACTCTAAACCTAAAGTGAAGCATCGCAATCTATAACTAGTATCACAGGAATGGTTCAAAACATAGATATTAAGAAGAGTCAGTCTTCTTGTACTTATGTCGGCATTGTGCCTTTTGTATTTAATTCCAATGCAATTTCTGTGTTTTATCGTCAATAAGAAGGTCCAAGGGATAAAGTAAACCTGAAGTGAAGCATCGGAATATATAACTAGTGTCACAGGAATGGTTCAAAACATAGACAGTAGGAAGAGTCAGTCTTCTTTTATTTAATAGGGCATTGTGCCTTTTCTATTTAATTCCGATGCAATTTCTGTGTTTCATCGTCAATAAGAAGGTCAGAGGGATACAGTAAACCTGAAGTGAAGCATTGGAATCTATAACTAGTGTCACAGGAATGGTTCAAATCATAGACAGTAAGAAGAGACAGTCTTCTTGTACTTGAGTCGGCATTGTGCCTTTTGTATTTAATTCCGATGCAATTTCAGTGTTTCATCGTCAATAAGAAGGTCAGAGGGATACAGTAAACCTGAAGTGAAGCATTGGAATCTATAAGTAGTGTCACAGGAATGGTTCAAAACATAGACAGTAAGAAGAGTCAGTCTTCTTGTACTTGAGTCGGCATTGTGCCTTTTGTATTAAATTCTGATGCAATTTCTGTGTTTTATCGTCAATAAGAAGGTCCAAGGGATTCAGTAAACCTGAAGTCAAGCATCGGAATCTATAACTAGTGTCAATGGAATGGTTCAAAACATAAACAGTTGGAAGAGTCAGTCTTCTTGTACTTAATGCGGCATTGTGCCTTTTGTATTTAATTCCGATGCAAATTCCGTGTTTTATCGTCAATAAGAATGTCAGAGGCAATCAATAAACCTGAAGTGAAGCATCGGAATCTATAACTAGTGTCACAGGAATTGTTCAAAACATAGACAGTAAGAAGAGTCAGTCGGTATTGTGCCTTTTGTATTTAATTCTGATGCAATTTCTGTGTTTCATCGTGAATAAGGTCAGAGGGATACAGTAAACCTGAAGTGAAGCATCGGAATCTATAACTAGTGTCACAGGAATGGTTCAAAACACGGTCAGTAAGAAGAGTCAGTCTCTTTGTACTTAAGTCGGCATTATGCTTTTGGTATTTGATACCGATGTAATTTCTGTGTTTCATCGTCAATAAGAAGTTCAAAATGATACAGTGAACCTGAAGTGAAGCATCGGAGTCAATAGCTAGTGTCACAGGAATGGTTCATAACATAGACATTAAGAAGAGTCAGTCTTCTTGTACTTAAGTCGGTATTGTGCCTTTTGTATTTCATTCCGATGCAATTTCTGTGTTTCATCGTGAATAAGGTCAGAGGGATACAGTAAACCTGAAGAGAAGCATCGGAATCTATAACTAGTGTCACAGGAATGGTTCAAAACATAGACAGTAGGAAGAGTCAGTCTTCTTGTACTTAAGCCGGCATTTTGCCTTTTGTATTTAATTCCGATGCAATTTCAGTGTTTCATCGTCAATAAGAATGTAAAAGGGATACAGTAAACCTGGAGTGAAGCATCGGAATCTATAACTAGTGTCAATGGAATGGTTCAAATCATAGACAGTAAGAAGAGTCAGACTTCTTGTACTTAATTCGGCATTGTGCCTTTTTTATTAAAATCCGATGCAATTTCTGTGTTTCATCGTCAATAAGAAGCTCAGAGGGATACAGTAAACCGGATGTGAAGCTTCGGAATCTATAACTAGTGTCTCAGAAATGGTTCAAAACATCTTTAGTAAGAAGAGTCAGTCTTCTTCTACTTAAGTCGGCATTGTGCCTTTTCTATTTAATTCCGATGCAATTACTGTGTTCATCGTCAATAAGAAGGTCCAAGGGATACTCTAAATCTAAAGTGAAGCATCGGTATCTATAACTAGTATCACAGGAATGGTTCAAAACATAGACAGTAGGAAGATTCAGTCTTCTTTTATTTAATAGGGCATTGTGCCTTTTCTATTTAATTCCGATGCATTTTCTGTGTTTCATCGCCAATAAGAAGGCCAGAGGGATACAGTAAACCTGAAGTGAAGCATTGGAATCTATAACTAGTGTCACAGGAATGGTTCAAAAGATAGACAGTAAGAAGAGTCAGTCTTCTTGTACTTAATTCGGCATTTTGCCTTTTGTATTTAATTCCGATGCTATTTCTGTGTTTCATCGCCAATAATAAGGTCCAAGGGATACAGTAAACCTGAAGTGATGCATCGGAATATATAACTAGTGTCACAGAAATGGTTCAAAACATAGACAGTAGGAAGAGTCAGTCTTCTTGTACTTAATTCGGCATTGTGCCTTTTGTTTTTAATTCCGATGCAATTTCTGAGTTTCATCGTCAATAAGAAGGTCAGAGGGATACAGTAAACCTGAAGTGAAGCATCGGAATCTATAACTAGTGTCACAGGAATGGTTCAAAACATAGTCAGTAAGAAGGGTCAGTCTTCTTGTCCTTAAGTCAGCATTGTGCCTTTTGTATTTAATTCCTGTTTAACTTCTGTGTTTCATCGTCAATAAGAAAGTCAGAGGGATACAGTAAACCTGAAGTGAAGCATCGGAATCTATAACTAGAGTCACAGGAATTGTTCAAAACATAGACAGTAAGGAGAGTCAGTCGGTATTGTGCCTTTTGTATTTAATTCCAATGCAATTTCTGTGTTTCTTCGTGAATAAGGTCAGAGGGATACAGTAAACCTGAAGTGAAGCATCGGAATCTATAACTAGTGTCACAGGAATGGTTAAAAACACAGTCAGTAAGAAGAGTCAGTCTTCTTGTCCTTAAGTCGGCATTGTGCCTTTTGTATTTAATTCCGATGCAATTTCTGTGTTTCATCGTCAATAAGAAGGTCCAAGGGATACAGTAAACCTAGAGTGAAGCATCGGAATCTATAACTAGTGTCACAGGAATGGTTCAAAACATAGACATTAAGAAGAGTCAGTCTTCTTGTACTTAAGTCGGCATTGTGCCTTTTCTATTTAATTCCGATGCAATTTCTGTGTTTCATCGTCAATAAGAAGGTCAGAGGGATACAGTAAACCTGAAGTGAAGCATTGGAATCTATAACTAGAGTCACAGGAATGGTTCAAAACATAGACAGTAAGAAGAGTCAGTCTTCTTGTACGTGAGTCGGCATTGTGCCTTTTGTATTAAATTCCGACGCAATTTCTGTGTTTTATCGTCAATAAGAAGGTCCAAGGGATTCAGTAAACCTGAAGTCAAGCATCGGAAACTATAACTAGTGTCAATGGAACGGTTCAAAACATAGACAGTAGGAAGAGTCAGTTTTCTTGTACTTAATTCGGCATTGTGCCTTTTGTATTTAATTCCGATGCTATTTCTGTGTTTCATCGTCAATAATAAGGTCCAAGGGGTACAGTAAACCTGAAGTGAAGCATCGGAATATATAACTTGTGTCACAGAAATGGTTCAAAACATAGACAGTAGGAAGAGTCAGTCTTCTTGTACTTAACTCGGCATTGTGCCTTTAGTATTTAATTCCGATGCAATTCCTGAGTTTCATCGTCAATAAGAAGGGCAGAGGGATACAGTAAAAATGAAGTGAAGCATCGGAATCTATAACTAGTGTCACAGGAATGGTTCAAAATATAGTCAGTAAGAAGGGTCAGTCTTCTTGTCCTTAAGTCAGCATTGTGCCTTTTGTATTTAATTGCGGTTTACTTCTGTGTTTCATCGTCAATAAGAAAGTCAGAGGGATACAGTAAACCTGAAGTGAAACATCGGAATCTATAACTAGTGTCGCAGGAGTGTTTCAAAACATAGACATTAAGAAGAGTCAGTCTTCTTGTACTTAAGTCGGCATTGTGCCTTTTGTATTTAATTCCGAGGCAATTTCTGTGTGTCTTCGTCAATAAGAAGGTCAGAGGGATACAGTAAACCTAAAGTGAAGCATCGGAATCTATAACTAGTGTCACAGGAATGGTTCAAAACATAGTCAGTAAGAAGAGTCAGTCTTCTTGTCCTTAAGTCGCATTGTGCCTTTTGTATTTAATTCGGATGCTATTTCTGTGTTTCATCGTCAATAAGAAGGTCCAAGGGATACAGTAAACCTGGAGTGAAGCATCGGAATCTATAACTAGTGTCACAGGGATGTTTCAAACATAGACAGTATGAAGATAAAGTCTTCTTGTACTTAAGTCGGCATTGTGGCTTTTGTATTTAATTCCGATGCAATTTCTGTGTTTCATCGTCAATAATAAGGTCCAAGGGATACAGTAAACCTAAAGTGAAGCATCGGAATCTATAACTAGTGTCACAGGAATGGTTCAAAACATAGTCAGTAAGAAGAGTCAATCTTCTTCTCCTTAAGTCGGCATTGTGCCTTTTGTATTTAATTCTGGTGCAATTTCTGTGTTTCTTCGTCAATAAGAATGTCAGAGGGATACAGTAAACCTGAAGTGACCATCGGAATCTATAACTAGTGTCACAGGAATGGTTCAAAACATAGTCAGTAAGAAGAGTCAGTCTTCTTGTCCTTAAGTCGGCATTGTGCCTTTTGTATTTAATTCGGATGCAATTTCTGTGTTTCATCATCAATAAGAAGGTCCAAGGGATACAGTAAACCTGGAGTGAAGCATCGGAATCTATAACTAGTGTCACAGGAATGTTTCAAAACATAGACAGTATGAAGATAGAGTCTTCTTGTACTTAAGTCGGCATTGTGACTTTTGTATTTAATTCCGATGCAATTTCTGTGTTCATCGTCAATAAGAAGGTCCAAGGGATACAGTAAACCTGAAGTGAAGCATCGGAATATATAACTAGTGTCACAGAAATGGTTCAAAACATAGGCAGTAGGAAGAGTCAGTCTTCTTGTACTTAATTCGGCATTGTGCCTATTCTATTTAATTCCGATGCAATTTCTGTGTTTCATCGTCAATAAGAAGGTCAGAGGGATACAGTAAACCTGAAGTGAAGCATTGGAAAGTATAACTAGTGTCGCAGGAATGGTTCAAAACATAGATGTAAGAAGAGTCAGTCTTCTTGTACTTAACTCGGCATTGTGCCTTTTGTATTTAATTCTGGTGCAATATCTGTGTTTCATCGTCAATAAGAAAGTCAGAGGGATACAGTAAACCTGAAGTGACCATCGGAATCTATAACCAGTGTCACAGGAATGGTTCAAAACATAGTCAGTAAGAAGAGTCAGTCTTCTTGTCCTTAAGTCGGCATTGTGCCTTTTGTATTTAATTCGGATGCAATTTCTGTGTTTCATCATCAATAAGAAGGTCCAAGGGATACAGTAAACCTGGAGTGAAGCATCGGAATCTATAACTAGTGTCACAGGAATGTTTCAAAACATAGACAGTATGAAGATACAGTCTTCTTGTACTTAAGTCGGCATTGTGACTTTTGTATTTAATTCCGATGCAATTTCTGTGTTCATCGTCAATAAGAAGGTCCAAGGGATACAGTAAACCTGAAGTGAAGCATCGGAATATATAACTAGTGTCACAGAAATGGTTCAAAACATAGGCAGTAGGAAGAGTCAGTCTTCTTGTACTTAATTCGGCATTGTGCCTATTCTATTTAATTCCGATGCAATGTCTGTGTTTCATCGTCAATAAGAAGTTCAGAGGGATAATGTAAACCTCAAGTGAAGCATCGGAATCTATAAAGAGTGTCACATGAATGGTTCAAACATAGACAGTAGGAAGAGTCAGTTTTCTTGTACTTAAGTCAGCATTGTGCCTTTTGTATTTAATTCCGATGCAATATCTATGTTTCATTGTCAATAAGAATGTCAGAGGGATACAGCAAACCTGAAGTGAAGCATCGGAATCTATAACTTGTGTCACAGGAATGGTTCAAAACATAGACAGTAAGAAGAGTCAGTCTTCTTGTACTTAAGTCGGTATTGTGCCTTTTGTATTTCATTCCGATGCAATTTCTGTGTTTCATCGTGAATAAAGTCAGAGGGATACAGTAAACCGGAAGTGAAGCATCGGAATCTATAACTAGTGTCACAGGAATGGTTCAAAACATAGACAGTAGAAAGAGTCATTCTTCTTGTACTTAAGCCCGCATTTTGCCTTTTGTATTTAATTCCGATGCAATTTCAGTGTTTCATCGTCAATAAGAATGTAAAAGGGATACAGTAAACCTGGAGTGAAGCATCGGAATCTATAACTAGTGTAAATGGAATGGTTCAAAACATAGACAGTAAGAAAAGTCAGTCTTCATGTACTTAAGTCGGCATTGTGCCTCTTTTATTTAAATCCGATGCAATTTCTGTATTTCATCGTCAATAAGAAGGTCAGAGGGATACAGTAAATCTGATGTGAAGCATCGGAATCAATAACTAGTGTCTCAGGAATGGTTCAAAACATAGTTATTAAGAAGAGTCAGTCTTCTTCTACTTAAGTCGGCATTGTGCCTTTTCCATTTAATTCCGATGCAATTACTGTGTTCATCGTCAATAAGAAGGTCCAAGGGTTACAGTAAACCTGGAGTGAAGCATCGGAATCTATAACTAGTGTCACAGGAATGGTTCAAAACATAGACATTAAGAAGAGTCAGTATTCTTGTACTTAAGTCGCCATTGTGCCTTTTCTATTTCATTCCGAGGCAATTGCTGTGTGTCTTCATCAATAAGAAGGTCAGAGGGATACAGTAAACCTGAAGTGAAGGATCGGAATCTATAACTAGTGTCACAGGAATGCTTCAAAACATAGTCAGTAAGAACAGTCAGTCTTCTTGTCCTTAAGTCGGCATTGTGCCTTTTGTATTTAATTCCGATGCAATTTCTGTGTTTCATCGTCAATAAGAAGGTCCAAGGGATACAGTAAACCTGAAGTGAAGCATCGGAATATATAACTAATGTCACAGCAATGGTTCAAATCATAGACAGTAGGAAGAGTCAGTCTTCTTGTATTTAAAACGGCATTGTGCCTTTTCTATTTAATTCCGATGCAATTTCTGTGTTTCATCGTCAATAAGAAGGTCAGAGGGATACAGTAATCCTTAAGTGAAGCATTGGAATCTATAACTAGTGTCACAGGAATGGTTCAAAACATAGACAGTAAGAAGAGTCAGTCTTCTTGTACTTGAGTCGGCATTGTGCCTTTTGTATTTAATTCCGATGCAATTTCAGTGTTTCATCGTCAATAAGAAGGTCAGATGGATACAGTAAACCTGAAGTGAAGCATTGGAATCTATAACTAGTGTCAATGGAATGGTTCAAAACATAGACAGTAGGAAGAGTCAGTCTTCTTGTACTTAATTCGGCATTGTGCCTTTTGTATTTAATTCCGATGCTATTTCTGTGTTTCATCGTCATTCATAAGGTCCAAGGGATACAGTAAACCTGAAGTGAAGCATCGGAATCTATAACTAGTGTCACAGGAATGGTTCAAAACATAGACAGTAAGAAGAGTCAGTCTTATTGTACTTAATTCGGCATTGTGCCTTTTCTATTTAATTCCGATGCAATGTCTGTGTTTCATCGTCAATAAGAAGTTCAGAGGGATAATGTAAACCTCAGGTGAAGCATCGGAATCTATAACTTGTGTCATAGGAATGGTTCAAAACATAGTCAGTAAGAAGAGTCAGTTTTCTTGTACTTACGTCGGCATTGTGCCTTTTGTATTTAATTCCGATGCAAGTTCAATGTTTCATCGTCAATAAGAAGGTCTGAGGCATACAGTAATCCTGAAGTGAAGCATCGGAATCTATAACTTGTGTCATAGGAATGGTTCAAAACATAGTCAGTAAGAAGAGTCAGTTTTCTTGTACTTACGTCGGCATTGTGCCTTTTGTATTTAATTCCGATGCAAGTTCAATATTTCATCGTCAATAAGAAGGTCTGAGGCATACAGTAAACCTGAAGTGAAGCATCGGAATCTATAACTAGTGTCACAGGAATTTTTCAAAACATAGACAGTAAGAAGGGTCAGTCGGTATTGTGCCTTTTGTAATTAATTCCGATGCAATTTCTGTGTTTCATCGTGAATAAGGTCAGAGGGATACAGTAAACCTGAAGTGAAGCATCGGAATCTATAACTAGTGTCACAGGAATGGTTCAAAATATAGTCAGTAAGAAGAGTCAAACTTTTTGTACTTAAGTCGGCATTATGCTTTTTGTATTTGATTCCGATGTAATTTCTGAGTTTCATCGTCAATAATATGTTCAAAATGATACAGTAAACCTGAAGTGAAGCATCGGAATCAATAACTAGTGTCACAGGAATGGTTCAAAGCATAGACAGTAAGAAGAGTCGGTCTTCTTGTACTTAAGTCGGTATTGTGCCTTTTGTATTTCATTCCGATGCAGTTTATGTGTTTCATCGTGAATAAGGTCAGAGGGATACAGTAAACCTGACGTGAAGCATCGGAATCTATAACTAGTGTCACAGGAATTGTTCAAAACATAGCCAGAAAGAAGAGTCAGTCGGTATTGTGCCTTTTGTATTAAATTCCGATGCAATTTCTGTGTTTTATCGTCAATAAGAAGGTCCAAGGGATTCAGTAAACCTGAAGTAAAGCATCGGAATCTATAACTAGTGTCAATGGAACGGTTCAATACATAGACAGTAGGAAGAGTCAGTCTTCTTGTAATTAATTCGGCATTGTGCCTTTTTTATTTAATTACGATGCAAATTCTGTGTTTCATCGTCAATAAGAAGGTCAGAGGCATTCAGTAAACCTGAAGTGAAGAATCGGAATCTATAACTAGTGTCACAGGAATTGTTCAAAACATAGCCAGTAAGAAGAGTCAGTCGGTATTGTGCATTTTGTATTTAATTCCGATGCAATTTCTGTGTTTCATCGTGAATAAGATCAGAGGGATACAGTAAACCTGAAGTGAAGCATCGGAATCTATAACTAGTGTCAATGGAACGGTTCAATACATAGACAGTAGGAAGAGTCAGTCTTCTTGTCCTTAAGTCGGCATTGTGCCTTTTGTATTTAATTCCGATGCAATTTCTGTGTTTCATCGTCAATAAGAAGGTCCAAGGGATACAGTAAACCTAGAGTGAAGCATCGGAATCTATAACTAGTGTCACAGGAATGGTTCAAAACATAGACATTAAGAAGAGTCAGTCTTCTTGTACTTAAGTCGGCATTGTGCCTTTTCTATTTAATTCAGAGGCAATTTCTGTGTGTCTTCGTCAATAAGAAGGTCAGAGGGATACAGTAAACCTGAAGTGAAGCATCGGAGTCTATAACTAGTGTCACAGGAATGCTTCAAAACATAGTCAGTAAGAAGAGTCAGTCTTCTTGTACTTAAGTCGGCATTGTGCCTTTTGTATTTAATTCCGATGCAATTTCTGTGTTTCATCGTCAATAAGAAGGTCCAAGGGATACAGTAAACCTGAAGTGAAGCATCGGAATATATAACTAGTGTCACAGCAATGGTTCAAAACATAGACAGTAGGAAGAGTCAGTCTTCTTGTACTTAATACGGCATTGTGCCTTTTCTATTTAATTCCGATGCAATTTCTGTGTTTCATCGTCAATATGAAGGTCAGAGGTATACAGTGAACCTGAAGTGAAGCATTGGTATCTATAACTAGTGTCACAGGAATGGTTCAAAACATAGACAGTAGGAAGAGTCAGTCGTCTTGTACTTGAGTCGGCATTGTGCCTTTTGTATTAAATTCCGATGCAATTTCTGTGTTTTATCGTCAATAAGACGGTCCAAGGGATTCAGTAAACGTGAAGTCAAGCATCGGAATCTATAACTAGTGTCAATGGAATGGTTCAAAACATAGGCAGTGGTAAGAGTCAGTCTGCTTGTACTTAATTCGGCATTGTGCCTTTTGTATTTAATTCCGATGCTATTTCTGTGTTTCATCGTCAATCATAAGGTACAAGGGATACGGTAAACCTGAAGTGAAGCATCGGAATCTATAACTAGTGTCACAGGAATGTTTGAAAACATAGACAGTATGAAGATACAGTCTTCTTGTACTTAAGTCGGCATTGTGCCTTTTGTATTTAATTCCGGTGCAATTTCTGTGTTTCATCGTCAATAAGAAAGTCAGAGGGATACAGTAAACCCTAACTGAGCATCGGAATCTATAACTAGTGTCACAGTAATGGTTCAAAACATAGTCAGTAAGTAGAGTTAGTCTTCTTGTCCTTAAGTCGGCATTGTGCCTTTCGTATTTAATTCGGATGCAATTTCTGTGTTTCATCGTCAATAAGAAGGTCCAAGGGATACAGTAAACCTGGAGTGAAGCATCGGAATCTATAACTAGTGTCACAGGAATGTTTCAAAACATAGACAGTATGAAGATACAGTCTTCTTGTACTTAAGTCGGCATTGTGCCTTTTGTATTTAATTCCGATGCAATTTCTGTGTTTCATCGTCAATAAGAAGGTCCAGGGGATTCAGTAAACCGGAAGTGAAGCATCGGAATATATAACTAGTGTCACAGAAATGGTTCAAAACATAGACAGTAGGAAGAGTCAGTCATCTTGTACTTAATTTGGCATTGTGCCTTTTCTATTTAATTCCGAGTTAATTTCTGTGTTTCAGCGTCAATAAGAAGGTCAGAGAGATACAGTAAACCTGAAGTGAGGCATTGGAATGTATAACTAGTGTCACAGGAATGTTTCAAAACATAGACAGTATGAAGATGCAGTCTTCTTGTACTTAAGTCGGCATTGTGCCTTTTGTATTTAATTCCGATGCAATTTCTGTGTTTCATCGTCAATATGAAGGTCCAAGGAATTCAGTAAACCTGAAGTCAAGCTTCGGAATCTGTAACTAGTGTCAATGGAACGGTTCAATACATAGACAGTAGGAAGAGTCAGTCTTCTTGTACTTAATTCGGCATTGTACTTTATGTATTTAATTCCAATGCAAATTCTGTGTTTAATCGTCAATAAGAAGGTCAGAGGCATTCAGTAAACCTTATGTGAAGCATCGGAATCTGTAACTAGTGTCACAGGAATTGTTCAAAACATAGACAGTAAGAAGAGTCAGTCGGTATTGTGCATTTTGTATTTAATTCCGATGCAATTTCTGTGTATCACCGTCAATAAGAAGGTCCAAGGGATACAGTAAACCTGAAGTGAGGCATCGGAATGTATAACTAGTGTCTCAGGAATGGTTCAAACATAGTCAGTAAGAAGAGTCAGTCTTCTTGTCCTTAAGTCGGCATTGTGCCTTTTGTATTTAATTCCGATGCAATTTCTGTGTTTCATCGTCAATAAGAAGGTCCAAGGGATACAGTAAATCTAGAGTGAAGCATCGGAATCTATAACTAGTGTCACAGGAATGGTTCAAAACATAGACATTAAGAGGAGCCAGTCTTCTTGTACTTAAGTCGGCATTGTGCCTTTTGTATTTAATTCCGAGGCAATTTCTGTGTGCCTTCGTCAATAAGAAGGTCAGAGGGATACAGTAAACCTGAAGTGAAGCATCGGAATCTATAACTAGTGTCACAGGAATGCTTAAAACATAGTCAGTAAGAAGAGTCAGTCTTCTGGTACTTAAGTCGGCATTGTGCCTTTTGTATTTAATTCCGATGCAATTTCTGTGTTTCATCGTCAATAAGAATGTCCGAGTGATACAGTAAACCTGGAGTGAAGCATCGGAATCTATAACTAGTGTCACAGGAATGTTTCAAAGCATAGACAGTAAGAAGATACAGTCTTCTTGTACTTAAGTCGGCATTGTGCCTTTTGTATTTAATTCGGATGCAAAGCTCTGTGTTTCATCGTCAATAAGAAGGTCCGAGGGATACAGTAAACCTGAGTGAAGCATCGGAGTATATAACTAGTGTCACAGGAATGGTTCAAAACATAGACAGTAGGAAGAGTCAGTCTTCTTGTACTTAATTCGGCATTGTGCCTTTTCTATTTAATTCCGATGCAATTTCTGTGTTTCATCGTCAATAAGAAGGTCAGAGGGATACAGTAAACCTGAAGTGAAGCATTGGAATCTATAACTAGTGTCAATGGAATGGTTCAAAACATAGACAGTAGGAAGAGTCAGTCTTCTTGTACTTAATTCGGCATTGTGCTTTTTGTATTTAATTCCGATGCTATATCTGTGTTTCATCGTCAATAATAAGGTCCAAGGGATACAGTAAACCTGATGTGAAGCATCGGAATATATAACTAGTGTCAGAGAAATGGTTCACAATATAGACAGAAGGAAGAGTCAGTCTTCTTGTACTTAATTCGGCATTGTGCCTTTTATATTTAATTCCGATGCAATTTCTGAGTTTCATCGTATATAAGATGGTCAGAGGGATACAGTAAACCTGAAGTGAAGCATCGGAATCTATAACTAGTGTCACAGGAATGTTTCAAAACATAGACAGTAAGAAGAGTCAGTCTTCTTGTACTTGAGGTGGAATTGTGCCTTTTGTATTAAATTCCGATGCAATTTCTGTATTTCATCTTCAATAAGAAGGTCCAAGGATACAGTAATCCTGAAGTCAAGGATGGAATCTATAACTAGTGTCACAGGAATGGTTCAAAACATAGACAGTAAGAAGAGTCAGTCTTATTGTACTTAATTCGGCATTGTGCCTTTTCTATTTAATTCCGATGCAATGTCTGTGTTTCATCGTCAATAAGAAGTTCAGAGGGATAATGTAAACCTCAAGTGAAGCATCGGAATTAATAACTAGTGTCACATGAATGGTTCAAACATAGACAGTAAGAAGAGTTAGATTTCTTGTACTTAAATCAGCATTGTGCCTTTTGTATTTAATTCCGATGCAATTTCTATGTTTCATCGTCAATAAGAATGTCAGAGGGATACAGCAAACCTGAAGTGAAGCATCGGAATCTATAACTTGTGTCACAGGAATGGTTCAAAACATAGTCAGTAAGAAGAGTCAGTTTTCTTGTACTTACGTCGGCATTGTGCCTTTTGTATTTAATTCCCATGAAAATTCAATGCTTCATCGTCAATAAGAAGGTCTGAGGCATACAGTAAACCTGAAGTGAAGCATCGGAATCTATAACTAGTGTCACAGGAATTATTCAAAACATAGACAGTAAGAAGGGTCAGTCGGTATTGTGCCTTTTGTATTTAATTCCGATGCAATTTCTGTGTTTCATCGTCAATAAGGTCAGAGGGATACAGTACACCTGAAGTGAAGCATCGGAATCTATAACTAGTGTCACAGGAATGGTTCAAAACATAGTCAGTAAGAAGAGTCAGTCTTTTTGTACTTAATTCGGCATTATGCTTTTTGTATTTGATTCTGATGTAATTTCTGAGTTTCATCGTCAATAAGAAGTTCAAAATGATACAGTAAACCTGAAGTGAAGCATCGGAATCAATAACTAGTGTCACAGGAATGGTTCAAAGCATAGACAGTAAGAAGAGTCAGTCTTCATGTACTTAAGTCGGTATTGTTCCTTTTGTATTTCATTCCGATGCAGTTTATGTGTTTCATCGTGAATAAGGTCAGAGGGATACAGTAAACCTGACGTGAAGCTTCGGAATATATAACTAGTGTCACAGGAATGGTTCAAAACATAGACAGTAGGAAGAGTCAGTCTTCTTGTACTTTATTCGGCATTGTGCTTTTTGTATTTAATTCCGATGCTATTTCTGTGTTTCATCGTCAATAAGAAGGTCCAAGGGATACAGTTAACCTGAAGTGAAGCATCGGAATATATAACTAGTGTCACAGAAATGGTTCAAAACATAGACAGTAGGAAGAGTCAGTCTTCTTGTACTTAATTCGGAATTGTGCCTTTTGTATTTAATTGCGATGCAATTTCTGTATTTCATCGTCAATAAGAAGGACAGGGGTATACAGTAAACCTGAAGTGAAGCATCGGAATCTATAACTAGTGTCACAGGAATGGTTCAAAACATAGTCAGTAAGAAGAGTCAGTCTTCTTGTCCTTAAGTCAGCATTGTGCCTATTGTATATAATTCCGGTGCAACTTCTGTGTTTCATCGTCAATAAGAAAGTCAGAGGGATACAGTAAACCTGAAGTGAAGCATCGGAATCTATAACTAGTGTCACAGGAATGGTTCAAAACATAGTCAGTAAGAAGAGTCAGTCGTTTTGTACTTAAGTCGGCATTATGCTTTTTGTATTTGATTCCGATGTAATTTCTGAGTTTCATCGTCAATAAGAAGTTCAAGATGATACAGTAAACCTGAAGTGAAGCATCGGAATTAAAAACTAGTGTCACAGGAATGGTTCAAAACATAGACAGTAAGAAGAGTCAGTCTTCTTGTACTTAAGTCGGTATTGTTCCTTTTGTATTTCATTCCGATGCAGTTTATGTGTTTCATCGTGAATAAGGTCAGTGGGATACAGTAAACCTGACGTGAAGCTTCGGAATAAATAACTAGTGTCACAGGAATGGTTCAAAACATAGACAGTAGGAAGAGTCAGTCTTCTTGTACTTAATTCGGCATTGTGCTTTTTGTATTTAATTCCGATGCTATTTCTGTGTTTCATCGTCAATAAGAAGGTCCAAGGGATACAGTTAACCTGAAGTGAAGCATCGGAATATATAACTAGTGTCACAGGAATGGTTCAAAACATAGACAGTAAGAAGAGTCAGTCTTATTGTACTTAATTCGGCATTGTGCCTTTTCTATTTAATTCCGATGCAATGTCTGTGTTTCATCGTCAATAAGAAGTTCAGAGGGATAATGTAAACCTCAAGTGAAGCATCGGAATCTATAACTAGTGTCACATGAATGGTTCAAACATAGACAGTAAGAAGAGTCAGTTTTCACGTACTTAAGTCAGCATTGTGCCTTTTGTATTTAATTCCGATGCAATTTCTATGTTTCATCGTCAATAAGAATGTCAGAGGGATTTAGCAAACCTGAAGTGAAGCATCGGAATCTATAACTTGTGTCACAGGAATGGTTCAAAACAGAGACAGTAAGAAGAGTCAGTTTTCTTGTACTTACGTCGGCAATGTGCCTTTTGTATTTAATTCCGATGCAAATTCAATGTTTCATCGTCAATATGAAGGTCTGAGGCATACAGTAAACCTGAAGTGAAGCATCGGAATCTATAACTAGTGTCACAGGAATTGTTAAAAACATAGACAGTAAGGAGGGTCAGTCGGTATTGTGCCTTTTGTATTTAATTCCGATGCAATTTCTGTGTTTCATCGTGAATAAGGTCAGAGGGATACAGTAAACCTGAAGTGAAGCATCGGAATCTATAACTAGTGTCTCAGGAATGGTTCAAACATAGTCAGTAAGAAGAGTCAGTCTTCTTCTACTTAAGTCGGCATTGTGCCTTTTCTCATTAATTCCGATGCAATTACTGTGTTCATCGTCAATAAGAAGGTCCAAGGGATACACTAAACCCAGAGTGAAGCATCGGAATCTATAACTAGTGTCACAGGAATGGTTCAAAACATAGACATTAAGAAGAGTCAGTCTTCTTGTACTTAAGTCGGCATTGTGCCTTTTCTATTTAATTCCGAGGCAATTTCTGTGTTTCATCGTCAATAAGAAGGTCCAAGGGATACAGTTAACCTGAAGTGAAGCATCGGAATATATAACTAGTGTCACAGAAATGGTTCAAAACATAGACAGTAGGAAGAGTCAGTCTTCTTGTACATAATTCGGCATTGTGCCTATTTTATTTAATTCCGATGCAATTTCTGTGTTTCATCGTCAATAAGAAGGTGAGAGGGATACAGTAAACCTGAAGTGAAGCATCGGAATCTACAACTAGTGTAACAGGAATGGTTCAAAACATAGTCAGTAAGAAGAGTCAGTCTTCTTGTCCTTATGTCAGCATTGTGCCTTTTGTATTTAATTCCGGTGCAACTTCTGTGTTTCATCGTCAATAAGAAAGTCAGAGGGATACAGTAAACCTGAAGTGAAGCATCGGAATCTATAACTAGTGTCACACGAATGTTTCAAAATATAGACAGTAAGAAGAGTCAGTCTTCTTGTACTTGAGGCGGCATTGTGCCTTTTGTATTAAATTCCGATGCAATTTCTGTGTTTCATCGTCAATAAGAAGGTCCAAGGATACAGTAAACCTGAAGTCAAGCATCGGAATCTATAACTAGTGTCACAGGTATGGTTCAAATCATAGAAAGTAAGAAGAGTCAGTCTTCTTGTACTTAATTCTTCATTGTGCCTTTCCTATTTAATTCCGATGCAATTTCTGTGTTTCATCGTCAATAAGAAGTTCAGAGGGATAATGTAAACCTAAAGTGAAGCATCGGAATCTATAACTAGTGTCACATGAATGGTTCAAAACATAGACAGTACGAAGAGTCAGTTTTCTTGTACTTAAGTCGGCATTGTGCCTTTTGTATTTAATTCCGATGCAATTTCTATGTTTCATCGTCAATAAGAATATCAGAGGGATACAGCAAACCTGAAGTGAAGCATCGGAATCTATAACTTGTGTCACAGTTATGGTTCAAAACATAGACAGTAAGAAGAGTCAGTTTTCTTGTACTTAAGGCGGCATTGTGCCTTTTGTATTTAATTCCGATGCAAATTCAATGTTTCATCGTCAATAAGAAGGTCAGAGGCTTACAGTAAACCTGAAGTGAAGCATCGAAATCTATAACTAGTGTCACAGGAATAGTTTAAAACATAGACAGTAAGAAGAGTCAGTCGGTATATGTGCCTTTTGTATTTAATTCCGGTGCAATTTGTGTGTTTCATCGTCAATACGAAAGTCAGAGGGATACAGTAAACCTGAAGTGAGAATCGGAATCTATAACTGGTGTCACGGGAATGCTTCAAAACATAGTCAGTAAGAAGAGTCAGTCTTCTTGTACTTAAGTCGGCCTTGGGCATTTGTATTTAATTCCGATTCATTTTCTGTGTTTCATCGTCAATAAGGAGGTCCAAGGGATACAGTAAACCTGGAGTGAAGCATCGGAATCTATAACTAGTGTCACAGGAATGTTTCAAAACATAGACAGTATGAAGATACAGTCTTCTTGTACTTAAGTCGTCATTGTGCCTTTTTGTATTTAATTCCGATGCAATTTCTGTGTTTCATCGTCAATAAGAAGGTCCAAGGGATGCAGTAAACCTGAAGTAAAGCGACGGAATATATAACTAGTGACACAGGAATGGTTCAAAACATAGACAGTAGGAAGAGTCAATCATCTTGTACTTAATTCGGCATTGTGCCTTTTCTATTTAATTCCGATGCAATTTCTGTGTTTCATCGTCAATAAGAAGGTCAGAGGGATACAGTAAACCTGAAGTGAAGCATTGGAATCTATAGCTAGTGTCAAAGGAATGGTTCAAAGCATAGACAGTAAGAAGAGTCAGTCTTCTTGTACTTGAGTCGGCATTGTGCCTTTTGTATTAAATTCCGATGCAATTTCTGTGTTTCATCGTCAATAACAAGGTCCAAGGGATTCAGTAAACCTGAAGTCAAGCATCGGAATCTATAACTGGTGTCACATTAATGGTTCAAAACATAGAGAGTAAGAAGAGTCAGTTTTCTTGTACTTAAGTCGGCATTGTGCCTTTTGTATTTAATTCCGATGGAAATGCTGTGTTTCATCGTCAATAAGAAGGTCAGAGCCATACAGTAAATGTGAAGTGAAGCATCGGAATCTATAACTAGTGTCACAGGAATTGTTCAAAACATAGACAGTAAGAAGAGTCAGCCTTCTTGTACTTAAGTCGGTATTGTGCCTTTAGAATTTAATTCCGATGCAATTTCTGTGTTTCATCGTGAATAAGGTCAGAGGGATACAGTAAACCTGAAGTGAAGCATCGGAATCTATAACTAGTGTCACAGGAATGGTTCAAACATAGACAGTAGGAAGAGTCAGTCTTCTTGTACTTAAGTCGGCATTTTGTCTTTTGTGTTTAATTCCAATGCAATTTCAGTGTTTCATCGTCAATACGAAGTTAAAAGGGATACAGTAAACCTGGAGTGAAGCATCGGAATCTATAACTAGTGTCAATGGAATGGTTCAAAACATAGACAGAAAGAAGAGCCAGTCTTCTTGTTCTTAAGTCGGCATTGTGCCTTTTCTATTTAATTCCGGTGCAATTTCTGTGTTTCATCGTCAATAGGAAGGTCAGAGGGATACAGTAAACCTGAAGTGAAGCATCGGAATCTATATCTAGTGTCACAGGAATGGTTCAAAACATAGTCAGTAAGAAGAGTCAGTCTTCTTGTCCTTAAGTCAGCATTGTGCCTTTTGTATTTAATTCCGGTGCAACTTCTGTGTTTCATCGTCAATAAGAAAGTCGGAGGGATACAGTAAACCTGAAGTGAAGCATCGGAATCTATAACTAGTGTCACAGGAATGTTTCAAAACATAGACAGTATGAAGATACAGTCTTCTTGTACTTAAGTCGTCATTGTGCCTTTTTGTATTTAATTCCGATGCAATTTCTGTGTTTCATCGTCAATAAGAAGGTCCAAGGGATGCAGTAAACCTGAAGTCAAGCATCGGAATCTATAACTAGTGTCACAGGTATGGTTCAAAGCATAGACAGTAAGAAGAGTCAGTCTTCTTGAACTTAATTCGGCATTGTGCCTTTTCTATTTAATTCCGATGCAATTTCTGTGTTTCATCGTCAATAAGAAGTTCAGAGGGATAATGTAAACCTAAAGTGAAGCATCGGAATCTATAACTAGTGTCACATGAATGGTTCAAAACATAGACAGTACGAAGAGTCAGTTTTCTTGTACTTAAGTCAGCATTGTGCCTCTTGTATTTAATTCCGATGCAATTTCTATGTTTCATCGTCAATAAGAAAGTCGGAGGGATACAGTAAACCTGAAGTGAAGCATCGGAATCTATAACTAGTGTCACAGGAATGTTTCAAAACATAGACAGTAAGTAGATACAGTCTTCTTGTACTTAAGTCGTCATTGTGCCTTTTTGTATTTAATTCCGATGCAATTTCTGTGTTTCATCGTCATTAAGAAGGTCCAAGGTATACAGTAAACCTGAAGTGAAGCGTCGGAATATATAACTAGTGACACAGGAATGGTTCAAATCATAGACAGTAGGAAGAGTCATTCATCTTGTACTTAATTCGGCTTTGTGCCTTTTGTATTAAATTCCGATGCAATATCTGTGTTTCATCGTCAATAAGAAGTCCAAGGGATTCAGTAAACCTGAAGTCAAGCATCGGAATCTATAACTGGTGTCACAGGAATGGTTCAGAACATAGAGAGTAAGAACAGTCAGTTTTCATGTACTTAAGTCGGCATTGTGCCTTTTGTAATTAATTCCGATGGAAATGCTGTGTTTCATCGTCAATAAGAAGGTCAGAGGCATACAGTAAATGTGAAGTGAAGCATCGGAATCTATAACTAGTGTCACAGGAATTGTTCAAAACATAGACAGTAAGAAGAGTCAGCCTTCTTGTACTTAAGTCGGTATTGAGCCTTTTGAAATTAATTCCGATATAATTTCTGTGTTTCATCGTGAATAAGGTCAGAGGGATACAGTAAACCTGAAGTGAAGCATCGGAATCTATAACTAGTGTCACAGGAATGGTTCAAACATAGACAGTAGGAAGAGTCAGTCTTCTTGTACTTAAGTCGGCATTTTGTCTTTTGTATTTAATTCCAATGCAATTTCAGTGTTTCATCGTCAATACGAAGTTAAAAGGGATACAGTAAACCTGGAGTGAAACATCGGAATCTATAACTAGTGTCAATGGAATGGTTCAAAACATAGACAGAAAGAAGAGTCAGTCTTCTTGTTCTTAAGTCGCCATTGTACCTTTTCTATTTAATTCCGGTGCAATTTCTGTGTTTCATCGTCAATAGGAAGGTCAGAGGGATACAGTAAACCTGAAGTGAAGCATCGGAATCTATATCTAGTGTCACAGGAATGGTTCAAAGCATAGCCAGTAAGAATAGTCAGTCTTCTTGTACTTGAGTCGGCATTGTCCCTTTTGTATTAAATTCCGATGCAATTACTGTGTTTCATCGTCAATAAGTAGGTCCAAGGTATACAGTAAACCTGAAGTCAAGCATCGGAATTTGTAACTAGTGTCACAGGAATGGTTCAAAACATAGACAGTAAGAAGAGTGAGTCTTCTTGCACTTAAGTCAGCATTGTGCCTTTTCTATTTAATTCCGATGCAATTTCTGTGTTTTATCGTCAATACGAAGGTCCAAGTGTTCAGTAAACCTGAAGTCAAACATCGGAATCTTTAACTAGTGTCAATGGAATGGTTCAAAACATAGACAGTAGGAAGAGTCACTCTTCTTGTACTTAATTCGGCAATGTGCCTTTTGTATTTAATTCCGATGCAATTTCTGTGTTTCATCGTCAATAAGAAGGTCCAATGGTTACAGTTAACCTGAAGTGAAGCATCGGAATATATAACTAGTGTCACAGAAATGGTTCAAAACATAGACACTAGGAAGAGTCAGTCTTCTTGTACATAATTCGGCATTGTGCCTATTTTATTTAATTCCGATGCAATTTCTGTGTTTCATCGTTAATAAGAAGGTCAGAGGGATACAGTAAACCTGAAGTGAAGCATCGGAATCTATAACTAGTGTCACAGGAATGGTACAAAACATAGTCAGTAAGAAGAGTCAGTCTTCTTGTCCTTAAGTCAGCATTGTGCCTTTTGTATTTAATTCCGGTGCAACTTCTGTGTTTCATCGTCAATAAGAAAGTAAGAGGGATACAGTAAACCTGAAGTGAAGCATCGGAATCTATAACCACTGTCACAGGAATGTTTCAAAACATAGACAGTAAGAAGAGTGAGTCTTCTTGTACTTGAGTCGGCATTGTGCCTTTTGTATTAAATTCCGATGCAATTTCTGTGTTTCATCGTCAATAAGAAGGTCCAAGGATACAGTAAACCTGAAGTCAAGCATCGGAATCTATAACTAGTGTCACAGGTATAGTTCAAAACATACACAGTAAAAAGAGTCAGTCTTCTTGTACTGAATTCGGCATAGTGCCTTTTCTATTTAATTCCGATGCAATTTCTGTGTTTCATCGTCAATAAGAAGTTCAGAGGGATAATGTAAACCTAAAGTGAAGCATCGGAATCTATAACTAGTGTCACATGAATGGTTCATAACATAGACAGTACGAAGAGTCAGTTTTCTTGTACTTAAGTCAGCATTTTGCCTTTTGTATTTAATTCCGATGGAATTTCTATGTTTCATCGTCAATAAGAATGTCAGAGGGATACAGTAACCCTGAAGTGAAGCATCGGAATCTATAACTAGTGGCACAGGAATGGTTCAAAAGATAGTCAGTAAGAAGAGTCAGTCTTTTTGTACTTAAGTCGGCATTATGCTTTTTGTATTTGATTCCGTTGTAATTTCTGTGTTTCTTCGTCAATAAGAAGTTCAAAATGATACAGTTAATCTGAAGTGAAGCATCGGAATCTATAACTTGTGTCACAGGTATGGTTCAAAACATAGACAGTAAGAAGAGTTAGTTTTCTTGTACTTAAGTCGGCATTGTGCCTTTTGTATTTAATTCCGACGCAAATTCAATGTTTCATCGTCAATAAGAAGGTCAGAGGCATACAGTAAACCTGAAGTGAAGCATCGGAATCTATAACTAGTGTCACAGGAATAGTTTAAAACATAGACAGTAAGAAGAGTCAGTCGGTATATGTGCCTTTTGTATTTAATTCCGATGCAATTTCTGTGTTTCATCGTGAATAAGGTATGAGGGACACAGTAAACCTGAAGTGAAGCATCGGAATCTATAACTAGTGTCACAGGAATGGTTCAAAACATAGACAGTGTTCTTGTACTTAAGCCGGCATTTTGACTTTTGTATTTAATTCCGATGCAATTTCAGTGTTTCATTGTCAATAAGAATGTAAAAGGGATACAGTAAACCTGGAGTGAAGCATCGGAATCTATAACTAGTGTCAATGGAATGGTTCAAAACATAGACAGTAAGAAGAGTCAGTCTTCTTGTACTTAAGTCGGCATTGTGCCTTTTTTATTTAATTCCGATGCAATTTCTGTGTTTCATCGTCAATAAGAAGGTCAGAGGGATACAGTAAACCTGAAGTGAAGCATCGGAATCTATAACTAGTGTCTCAGGAATGGTCCAAAACATAGTCAGTAAGAAGAGTCAGTCTGCTTCTACTTAAGTCGGCATTGTGCCTTTTCTCTTTAATTCCGATGCAATTAATGTGTTGATCGTCAATAAGAAGATCCAAGGGATACACTAAACCTACAGTGTTGCATCGGAATCTATAACTAGTGTCACTGGAATGGTTCAAAACATAGACATTAAGAAGAGTCAGTCTCCTTGTACTTAAGTCGGCATTGTGCCTTTTCTATTTAATTCCGAGGCAATTTCTGTGTGTCTTCGTCAATAAGAAGGTCAGAGGGATACAGTAAACCTGAAGTGAAGCATCGGAATCTATAACTAGTGTCACAGGAATGGTTCAAAACATAGTCAGTAAGAAGAGTCAGTCTTCTTGTCCTTAAGTCGGCATTGTGCCTTTTGTATTTAATTCCGGTGCAATTTCTGTGTTTCATCGTCAATAGGAAGGTCAGAGGGATAATGTAAACCTCAAGTGAAGCGTCGGAATCTATAACTAGTGTCACATGAATGGTTCAAAACATAGACAGTAAGAAGAGTCCGTATTCTTGTACTTAAGTCAGCATTGTGCCTTTTGTATTTATTTCCGATGTAATTTCTATGTTTCATCGTCAATAAGAATGTCAGAGGGATACAGTAAACCTGAAGTGAAGCATCGGAATCTATAACTAGTGGCACAGGAATGGTTCAAAAGATAGTCAGTAAGAAGAGTCAGTCTTTTTGTACTTAAGTCGGCATTATGCTTTTTGTATTTGATTCCGTTGTAATTTCAGTGTTTCATCGTCAATAAGAAGTTCAAAATGATACAGTTAATCTGAAGTGAAGCATCGGAATCTGTAATTAGTGTCACAGGAATGGTTCAAAACATAGACGGTAAGAAGAGTCAGTCTTCTTGTACTTAATTCGGCATTGTGCCTTTTCTATTTAATTCCGATGCAATATCTGTGTTTCATCGTCAATAAGAAGGTCAGAGGGATAATGTGAACATCAAGTGAAGCGTCGGAATCTATAACTAGTGTCACATGAATGGTTCAAAACATAGACAATAAGAAGAGTCAGTTTTCTTGTACTTAAGTCAACATTGATCCTTTTGTATTTAATTCCGATGCAATTTCTATGTTTCATCGTCAATAAGAATGTACGAGGGATACAGTAAACATGAAGTGAAGCATCGGAATCTATAACTTGTGTCACATGAATGGTTCAAAAGATAGACAGTAAGAAGTGTCAGTTTTCTGGTACTTAAGTCGGAATTGTGCCTTTTGTAATTAATTCCGATGCAAATTCTGTGTTTCATCGTCAATAAGAAGGTCAGAGGCATACAGTAAACCTGAAGTGAAGCATAGGAATCTGTAATTAGTGTCACAGGAATTGTTCAAAACATAGACAGTAAGAAGAGTCAGTCGGTATTGTGCCTTTTGTATTTAATTCCGATGCAAATACTGTGTTTCATCGTGAATAAGGTCAGAGGGATACAGTAAACATGAAGTGAAGCATCGGAATCCATAATTAGTGTCAATGGAATGGTTCAAAAGCATAGACAGTAAGAAGAGTCAGTCTTCTTGTCCTTAAGTCTGCATTGTGCCTTTTGTATTTAATTCCGATGCAATTTCAGTGTTTCATCGTCAATAAGAAGGTCCAAGGGATACAGTAAACCTGGCGTGAAGGATAGGAATCTATAACAAGTGTCAATGGAATGGTTCAAAACATAGACAGTAAGAAGAGTCTGTCATCTTGTACTTAGGTCGGCATTCTGCCTTTTGTATTTAATTCCGATGCAATTTCTGTGTTTCATCGTCAATACGAAGGTCAGAGGGATACAGTAACCCTGAAGTGAAGCATCGGAAACTATAACTAGTGTCACAGAAATGGTTCAAAACATAGTCAGTAAGAAGAGTCAGTCTTCTTGTACTTCAGTCGGAAATGTGCATTTTGTGTTTAATTCCGATGGAATTTCTGTGTTTCATCGTCAATAAGAAGGTCAGAGGGATACAGTAAACCTGAAGTGAAGCATCGGAATCGATAACTAGTGTCACAGGAATGGTTCAAAACATAGTCAGTAAGAAGAGTCAGTCTTCTTGTCCTTAAGTCAGCATTGTGCCTTTTGTATTTAATTCCGATGCAATTTCAGTGTTTCATCGTCAATGAGAATGTAAAAGGGATACAGTAAACCTGGAGCGAAGCATCGGAATCTATAACTAGTGTCAATGGAATGGTTCAAAACATGGACAGTAAGAAGAGTCTGTCATCTTGTACTTAAGTCGGCATTCTGCCTTTTGTATTTAATTCCGATGCAATTTCTGTGTTTCATCGTCAATAAGAAGGTCAAAGGGATACAGTTAACCTGAAGTGAAGCATCGGAATCTATAACTAGTGTCTCAGGAATGGTTCAAATCATAGTCAGTAGGAAGAGTCAGTCTTCTTCTACTTAAGTCGGCATTGTGCCTTTTCTCTTTAATTCCGATGCAATTACTGTGTTCATCGTCAATGAGAAGGTCCAAAGGATACAGCAAACCTGAAGTGAAGCATCGGAATCTATAACTAGTGTCTCAGGAATGGTTCAAATCATAGTTAGTAAGAAGAGTCAGTCTTCTTCTACTTAAGTCGGCATTGTGCCTTTTCTCTTTAATTCCGATGCAATTACTGTGTTCATCGTCAATAAGAAGGTCCAAGGGATACACTAAACCTACAGTGAATCATCGGAATCTATAACTAGTGTCACAGGAATGGTTCAAAACATAGACATTAAGAAGAGGCAGTCTCCTTGTACTTAAGTCGGCATTGTGCCTTTTCAATTTAATTCCGAGGCAATTTCTGTGTTTCATCGTCAATAAGAAGGTCCAAGGGATACAGTAAACCTGAAGTGAAGCATCGGAATCTGTAACTAGTGTCTCAGGAATGGTTCAAATCATAGTCAGTAAGAAGAGTCAGTCTTCTTCTACTTAAGTCGGCATTGTGCCTTTTCTCTTTAATTCCGATGCAATTACTGTGTTCATCGTCAATAAGAAGGTCCAAGGGATACAGTAAACCTGAAGTGAAGCATCGGAATCTATAACTAGTGTCTCAGGAATGGTTCAAATCATAGTTGGTAAGAAGAGTCAGTCTTCTTCTACTTAAGTCGGCATTGTGCCTTTTCTCTTTAATTCCGATGCAATTACTGTGTTCATCGTCAATAAGAAGGTCCAAGGGATACACTAAACCTACAGTGAAGCATCGGAATCAATAACTAGTGTCACAGGAATGTTTCAAAACATAGACAGTAAGAAGATACGGTCTTCTTGTACTTAAGTCGTCATTGTGCCTTTTTGTATTTAATTCCGATGCAATTTCTGTGTTTCATCGTCAATAAGAAGGCCAAGGGATACAGTAAACCTGAAGTGAAGCATCGGAATATATAACTAGTGTCACAGGAATGGTTCAAAACATAGACAGTAGGAAGAGTCAGTCTTCTTGTACTTAATTCGGCATTGTGCCTTTTGTATTAAATTCCGATGCAATTTCTGTGTTTCATCGTCAATAAGAAGGTCCAAGGGATACAGTAAACCTGAAGTCAAGCATCGGAATCTGTAATTGGTGTCACAGGAATAGTTCAAAACATAGACAGTAAGAAGAGTCAGTCTTCTTGTCCTTAAGTCAGAATTGTGCCTTTTGTATTTAATTCCGGTGCAACTTCTGTGTTTCATCGTCAATACGAAAGTCAGAGGGATACAGTAAACCTGAAGTGAAGCATCGGAATCTATAACTTGCGTCACAGGAATGGTTCAAAACATAGAGAGTAAGAAGAGTCAGTTTTCTTGTACTTAAGTCGGCATTGTGACTTTTGTATTTAATTCCGATGCAATTTCAGTGTTTCATCGTCAATAAGAATGTAAAAGGGATACAGTAAACCCGGAGCGAAGCATCGGAATCTATAACTAGTGTAAATGGAATGGTTCAGAACATAGACAGTAAGAAGAGTCAGTCTTCTTGTACTTAAGTCGGCATTGTGCCTTTTGTATTTAATTCCGGTGCAACTTCTGTGTTTCATCGTCAATAAGAAGGTCAGAGACATACAGTAAACCTGAAGTGAAGCATCGGAATCTATAACTAGTGTCACAGGAATTGTTCAAAACATAGACAGTAAGAAGAGTCAGTCGGTATTGTGCCTTTTGTATTTAATTCCGATGCAATTTCTGTGTTTCATCGTGAATAAAGTCAGAAAGATACAGTAAACCTGAAGTGAAGCATCGGAATATTAACTAGTGTCACAGGAATGGTTCAAAACATACTCAGTAAGAAGAGTCAGTCGTTTTGTACTTAAGTCGGCATTATGCTTATTGTATTTGATTCCGATGTAATTTCTGTATTTCATCGTCTATAAGAAGTTCAAACTGATACAGTAAACCTGAAGTGAAGCATCGAAATCAATAACTAGTGTCACAGGAATGGTTCAAAACATAGACAGTAAGAAGAGTCAGTCTTCTTGTACTTAAGTCGGTATTGTGCCTGTTGTATTTCATTCCGATGCAATTTCTGTGTTTCATCGTGAATAAGGTCAGAGGAATATAGAAAACCTGAAGTGAAGCATCGCAACCTATAACTAGTGTCACAGGAATGGTGCAGAACATAGACAGTAGGAAGAGTCAGTCTCTTTGTACTTAAGCCGGCATTTTGCCTTTTGTATTTAATTCCGATGCAATTTCAGTGTTTCATCGTCAATAAGAATGTAAAAGGGATACAGTAAACCCGCAGCGAAGCATCGGAATCTATAACTAGTGTACATGGAATGGTTCAAAACATAGACATTAACAAGAGCCAGTCTTCTTGTACTTAAGTCGGCATTGTGCCTTTTCTATTTATTTCCGAGGCAATTTCCGTGTGTCTTCGTCAATAAGAAGGTCGGAGGGATACAGTAAACCTGAAGTGAAGCATCGGAATCTATAACTAGTGTCACAGGAATGGTTCAAAACATAGTCAGTAAGAAGTCTTCTTGTCCTTAAGTCGACATTGTGCCTTTTGTATTTAATTCCGGTGCAATTTCTGTGTTTCATCGTCAATAAGAAAGTCAGAGGGATAGAGTAAACCTGAAGTGAGCATCGGAATCTATAACTAGTGTCTCAGGAATGGTTAAAAACATAGTCAGTAAGAAGAGTCAGTCTTCTTGTACTTAAGTCGGTCTTGGGACTTTTTTATTTAATTCCGATGCACTTTCTGTGTTTCATCGTCAATAAGAAGGTCAGAGGGATACAGTAAACCTGAAGTGAAGCATTGGAATCTATAACTAGTGTCACAGGAATGGTTCAAAACATAGTAAGAAGAGTCGGTCTACTTGTACTTGAGTCGGCATTGTGCCTTTTGTATTTAATTCCGATGCAATTTCTGTGTTTCATCGTCAATAAGAAGGTCCAAGGGATTCAGTAAACCTGAAGTTAAGCATCGGGATCTATAACTAGTGTCAATGGAATGATTCAAAACATAGACAGTAAGAAGAGTCAGTCTTCTTGTCCTTAAGTCGGCATTGTGCCTTTTGTATTTAATTCCGGTGCAATTTCTGTGTTTCATCGTCAATAGGATGGTCAGAGGGATACAGTAAACCTGAAGTGAAGCATCGGAATCTGTAACTAGTGTCACAGGAATGGTTCTAAACATAGTCAGTAAGAAGAGTCAGTCCTCTTGTCCTTAAGTCGGCATTGTGCCTTTTGTATTTAATTCCGATGCAATTTCAGTGTTTCATCGTCAATAAGAATGTCCAAGGGATACAGTAAACCTGGCGTGAAGCATCGGAATCTATAACAAGTTTCAATGGAATGATTCAAAACATAGACAGTAAGAAGAGTCAGTCATCTTGTACTTAAGTCGGCATTCTGCCTTTTGTATTTAATTCCGATGCAATTTCTGTGTTTCATCGTCAATAAGAAGGTCAGAGGGATACAGTAACACTGAAGTGAAGCATCGGAATCTATAACTAGTGTCACAGAAATGGTTCAAAACATAGTCAGTAAGAAGAGTCAGTCTTCTTGTACTTCAGTCGGAATTGTGCCTTTTGTATTTCATTCGGTGCAACTTCTGTGTTTCATCGTCAATACGAAAGTCAGAGGGATACAGTGAACCTGAAGTGAAGCATCGGAATCTATAACTAGTGTCACAGGAATGTTTCAAAACATAGACAGTAAGATGAGTCAGTCTTCTTGTACTTAAGTCGGCATTGTCTCTTTTGTATTAAATTCCGATGCAATTTCTGTGTTTCATCGTCAATAAGAATGTCCAAGGGATACGGTAAACCTGAAGTCAAGCATCGGAATTTGTAACTAGTGTCACAGGAATGGTTCAAAACATAGACAGTAAGAAGAGACAATCTTCTTGTACTTAATTCGGCATTGTGCCTTTTCTATTTAATTCCGATGCAATTTCAGTGTTTCATCGTCAATAAGAAGGTCAGAGGGATAATGTAAACCTCAAGTGAAGCGTCGGAATCTATAACTAGTGTCACATGAATGGTTCAAAACATAGACAGTAAGAAGAGTCAGTTTTCTTGTACTTAAGTATCATTGTGCCTTTTGTATTTATTTCCGATGCAATTTCTATGTCTCATCGTCAATAAGAATGTCAGAGGGATACAGTAAACCTGAAGTGAAGCATCGGAATCTATAACTGGTGTCACAGGAATTGTTCAAAACATAGACAGTAAGAAGAGTCAGTCGGTATTGTGCCTCTTGTATTTAATTCCGATGCAATTTCTGTGTTTCATCGTGAATAAGGTCAGAGGGATACAGTAAACTTGAAGTGAAGCATCGGAATCTATAACTAGTGGCACAGGAATGGTTCAAAAGTTAGTCAATAAGAAGAGTCAGTCTTTTTGTACTTAAGTCGGCCTTATGCTTTTTGTATTTGATTCCGATGTAATTTCTGTGTTTCATCGTCAATAAGAAGTTCAAAATGATACAGTTAACCTGAAGTGAAGCATCGGAATCAATAACTAGTGTCACAGGAATGGTTCAAAACATAGTCAGTAAGAAGAGTCAGTCTTCTTGTCCTTAAGTCAGCATTGTGCCTTTTGTATTTAATTCCGATGCAATTTCAGTGTTTCATCGTCAATAAGAAGGTCCAAGGGATACAGAAAACCTGGCGTGAAGCATCAGAATCTACAACAAGTGTCAATGGAATGGTTCAAAACATAGTCAGTAAGAACAGTCAGTCTTCTTGTCCTTAAGTCGGCATTGTCCCTTTTGTATTAAATTCCGATGCAATTTCTGTGTTTCATCGTCAATAAGAAGGTCCAAGGGATACAGTAAACCTAAAGTCAAGCATCGGAATCTGTAATTAGTGTCACAGGAATGGTTCAAAACATAGACAGTAAGAGGAGTCAGTCTTCTTGTACTTAATTCGGCATTGTGCCTTTTATATTTAATTCCGATGCAATTTCTGTGTTTCATCGTCAATAAGAAGGTCAGATTGATAATTTAAGTTTCAAGTGAAGCGTCGGAATGTATAACTAGTGTCACATGAATGGTTCAAAACATAGACAGTAAGAAGAGTCAGTTTTCTTGTACTTAAGTCAGCATTGAGCCTTTGGTATTTAATTCCGATGCAATTTCTATGTTTCATCGTCAATAAGAATGTACGAGGGGTACAGTAAACATGAAGTGAAGCATCGGAATCTATAACTTGTGTCACATGAATGGTTCAAAAGATAGACAGTAAGAAGAGTCAGTTTTCTGGTACTTAAGTCGGCATTGTGCCTTTCGTTATTAATTCCGATGCATATTCTGTGTTTCATCGTCAATAAGAAGGTCAGAGGCATACAGTAAACCTGAAGAGAAGCATCGGAATCTATAATTAGTGACACTGGAATTGTTCAAAACATAGACAGTAAGAAGAGTCAGTCGGTATTGTGCCTTTTGTATTTAATTCCGACGCAATTTCTGTGTTTCATCGTGAATAAGGTCGGAGGGATACAGTAAACCTGAAGTGAAGCATCGGAATCTATAACTAGCGGCAAAGGAATGGTTCAAAACATAGTCAGTAAGAAGAGTCAGTCTTTTTGTACTTATGTCGGCATTATGCTTTTTGTATTTGATTCCGATGTAATTTCTGTGTTTCATCGTCAATAAGAAGTTCAAAATGATACAGTAAACCTGAAGTGAAGCATCGGAATCAATAACTAGTGTCACAGGAATGGTTAAAAACATAGACATTAAGAAGAGTCAGTCTTCTTGTACTTAAGTCGGTATTGTTCCTTTTGTATTTCATTCCGATGCAATTTCTGTGTTTCATCGTGAATAAGGTCAGAGGGATACAGTAAACCTGAAGTGAAGCATCGGAATCTATAACTAGTGTCACAGGAATGGTTCAAAACATAGACAGTAGGAAGAGTCAGTCTTCTTTTACTTAAGCCGGCATTTTGCCTTTTGTATTTTATTCCGATGCAATTTCAGTGTTTCATCGTCAAAAAGAATTTAAAAGGGATACAGTAAACCTGGAGTGAAGCATCGGAATCTATAACTAGTATCAATGGAATGGTTCAAAAGATAGACAGTAAGAAGAGTCAGTCTTCATGTCCTTAAGTCGGCATTGTGCCTTTTTTATTTAATTCCGGTGCAATTTCTGTGTTTCATCGTCAATAAGAAGGTCAGATGGATATACTAAACCTGAAGTGAAGCATCTGAATCTATTACTAGTGTCACAGGAATGGTTCAAAACATAGTCAGTAAGAAGAGTCAGTCTTCTATTCCTTAAGTCGGCATTGTGCCTTTTGTATTTAATTCCGATGCAAATTCTGTGTTTCATCGTCAATAAGACGGTCAGACGCATACAGTAAATCTGAAGTGAAGCATCGGAATCTATAACTAGTGTCACAGGAATTGTTCAAAACATAGTCAGTAAGAAAAGTCAGTCTTCTTGTACTTAAGTCGCCATTGTGCTTTTTGTATTTAATTCCGAGGCAAATTCTGTGTTTCATCGTCAATAAGAAGGTCAGAGTGATACAGAAAATCTGAAGTGAAGCATCGGAATCTATAACTAGTGTCACAGTAATGGTTCAAAACGTAGACAGTAAGAAGAGTCAGACTTCTTGTACTTAATTCAGCATTGTGCCTTTTCTATTTAATTCCGATGCAATTTCTAAGTTTCATCGTCAATAAGAAGGTCAGAAGGATAATGCAAACCTCAAGTGAAGCATCGGAATCTATAACTAGTGTCACATGAATGGTTCAAAACATAGACAGTAACAAGAGTCAGTTTTCTTGTACTTAAGTTAGCATTGAGCCTTTTGTATTTAATTCCGATGCAATTTCTATGTTTCATCGTCAATAAGAATGTCAGAGGGTTACAGTAAACCTGAAGTGAAGCATCGGAATCTATAACTAGTGTCACAGGAATTGTTCAAAACATAGACAGTAAGAAGAGTCAGTCGGTATTGTGCCTTTTGTATTTATGTGCGATGCAATTTCTGTGTTTCATCGTGAATAAGGTCAGAGGGATACAGTAAACCTGAAGTGAAGCATCGGAATCTATAACTAGTGGCACAGGAATGGTTCAAAACATAGTCAGTAAGAAGAGTCAGTCTTTTTGTACTTAAGTCGGCATTATGCTTTTTCAATTTGATTCCGATGTAATATCTGTGTTTCATCGCCAATAAGAAGTTCAAAATGATACAGTAAATCTGAAGTGAAGAATCGGAATCAATAACTAGTGTCACAGGAATGGTTCAAAACATAGACATTAAGAAGAGTCAGTCTTCTTGTACTTAAGTCGCCATTGTGCTTTTTGTATTTAATTCCGAGGCAATTTCTGTGTTTCATCGTCAATAAGAAGGTCAGAGGGATACAGTAAATCTGAAGTGAAGCATCGGAATCTATAACTAGTGTCACAGTAATGGTTCAAAACGTAGACAGTAAGAAGAGTCAGTCTTCTTGTACTTAATTCGGCATTGTGCCTTTTCTATTTAATTCCGATGCAATTTCTAAGTTTCATCGTCAATAAGAAGGTCAGAGGGATAATGTAAACCTCAAGTGAAGAATCGGAATCTATAACTAGTGTCACATGAATGGTTCAAAACATAGACAGTAACAAGAGTCAGTTTTCTTGTACTTAAGTCAGCATTGTGACTTTGGTATTTAATTCCGATGCAATTTCTATGTTTCATCGTCAATAAGAATGTACGAGGGATACAGTAAACATGAAGTGAAGCATCGGAATCTATAAGTAGTGTCACAGGAATTGTTCAAAACATAGACAGTAAGAAGGGTCAGTCGGTATGATGCCTCTTGTATTTATTTCCGATGCAATTTCTGTGTTTCATCGTGAACAAGGTCAGAGTGATACAGTAAACCTGAAGTGAAGCATCGGAATCTATAACTAGTGGCACAGGAATGGTTCAAAACATAGTCAGTAAGAAGAGTCAGTCTTTTTGTACTTAAGTCGGCTTTATGCTTTTTGTATTTGATTCCGATTAATATCTGTGTTTCATCGCCAATAAGAAGTTCAAAATGATACAGTAAATCTGAAGTGAAGCATCGGAATCAATAACTAGTGTCACAGGAATGGTTCAAAACATAGACATTAAGAAGAGTCAGTCTTCTTGTACTTATGTCGCTATTGTTCCTTTTGTATTTCATTCGGATGCAATTTCTGTGTTTCATCGTGAATAAGGTCAGAGGGATACAGTAAACCTGAAGTGAAGCATCGGAATCTATAACTTGGGTCACAGGAATGATTCAAAACATTGCCAGTAGGAAGAGTCAGTCGTCTTGTACTTAAGCCGGCATTTTGCCTTTTGTAATTAATTCCGATGCAATTTCAGTGTTTCATCGTCAATAAGAATGTAAAAGGGATACAGTAAACCTGGAGTGAAGCATCGGAATCTATAACTAGTGTCAATGGAATGATTCAAAACATAGACAGTAGGAAGAGTCAGTCGTCTTGTACTTAAGCCGGCATTTTGCCTTTTGTAATTAATTCCGATGCAATTTCAGTGTTTCATCGACAATAAGAATGTAAAAGGGATACAGTAAACCTGGAGTGAAGCATCGGAAACTATAACTAGTGTCACTGGAATGGTTTAAAACATAGACAGTAAGAAGAGTCAGTCTCCTTGTACTTGAGTCGGCATTGTGCCTTTTGTATTAAATTCCGATGCAGTTTCTGTGTTTCATCGTCAATAAGAAGGTCCAAGGGATACAGTGAACCTGAAGTCAAGCATCGGAATCTGTAACTAGTGTCACAGGAATGGTTCAAAACATAGACAGTAAGAAGAGTCAGTCTTCGTGTACCTATGTCGGCATTGTGGGTTTGGTATTTAATTGCGATGCAATTTCTGAGTTTCATCGTCAATAAGAAGGTTCAAGGGATACAGTAAACCTGAAGTGAAGCATCGGAATCTGTAACTAGTGTCACAGGTATGGTTCAAAACATAGTCAGTAAGAAGAGTCAGTCCTCATGTACTTAAGTCGGCCTTGTGCCTTTTGTATTTAATTCCGATGCAATTTCTGTGTTTCATCGTCAATTAGAAGGTCAGAGGGATACAGTAAACCTGAAGTGAATCATCGCAATCTATAACTAGTGCCACAGGAATGGTTCAAAACATAGTCAGTAAGAAGAGTCAGTCTTCATGTCCTTATGTCGGCCTTGTGCCTTTTGTATTTAATTCCGATGCAATTTCTGTGTTTCATCGTCAATAAGAAGGTCCAAGGGATACAGTAAACCTGAAGTGAAGCATCGGAATCTATAATTAGTGTCACAGGAATGGTTCAAAACATAGACGGTAAGAAGATACATTCTTCTTGTACTTAAGTCGGCATTGTGCCTTTTCTATGTAATTCCGATGCAATTTCTGTGTGTCATCGTCAATAAATGGTCCAAAGGATACAGTAAATCTGAAGTTAAGAATCGGAATCTGTAACTAGTGTCACAGGAATGGTTCAACACATAGACAGTAAGAAGAGTCAGTCTTCTTGTACTTAAGTCGGCATTCTGCCTTTTGTATTTAATTCCGATGCAATTTCTGTGTTTCATCGTCAATAAGAAGGTCAGAGGGATATAGTAAACCCTGAAGTGAAGCATCTGAATCTATAACTAGAGTCACAGGAATTGTTCAAAACATAGACAGTAAGAAGAGTCAGTCGGTATTGTGCCTTTTGTATTTAATTCCGATGCAATTTCTGTGTTTCATCGTGAATAAGGTCAGAGGGATACAGTAAACTTGAAGTATAGCATCGGAATCTATAACTAGTGGCACAGGAATGGTTCAAAAGATAGTCAGTAAGAAGAGTCAGTCTTTTTGTACTTAAGTCGGCCTTATGCTTTTTGTATTTGATTCCGATGTAATATCTGTGTTTCATCGTCAATAAGAAGTTCAAAATGATACAGTTAACCTGAAGTGAAGCATCGGAATCAATAACTAGTGTCACAGGAATGGTTCAAAACATAGTCAGTAAGAAGAGTCAGTCTTCTTGTCCTTAAGTCGGCATTGTGCCTTTTGTATTTAATTCCGATGCAATTTCAGTGTTTCATCGTCAATAAGAAGGTCCAAGGGATACAGAAAACCTGTCGTGAAGCATCGGAATCTATAACAAGTGTCAATGGAATGGTTCAAAACATAGTCAGAAGAACAGTCAGTCTTCATGTCCTTAAGTCGGCATTGTCCCTTTTGTATTAAATTCCGATGCAATTTCTGTGTTTCATCGTCAATAAGAAGGTCCAAGGGATACAGTAAACCTGAAGTCAAGCATCGGAATCAGTAATTAGTGTCACAGGAATGGTTCAAAACATAGACAGTAAGAAGAGTCAGTCTTCTTGTACTTAATTCGGCATTGTGCCTTTTCTATTTAATTCCGATGCAATTTCTGTGTTTCATCGTCAATAAGAAGGTCAGAGGGATAATCTAAGTTTCAAGTGAAGCGTCGGAATGTATAACTAGTGTCACATGAATGGTTCAAAACATAGACAGTAAGAAGAGTCAGTTTTCTTGTACTTAAGTCGGCATTGTGCCTTTTGTAATTAATTCCGATGCAAATTCTGTGTTTCATCGTCAATAAGAAAGTCAGAGGCATACAGTAAACCTGAAGTGAAGCATCGGAATCTATAATTAGTGACACAGGAATAGTTCAAAACATAGACAGTAAGAAGAGTCAGTCAGTATTGTGCCTTTTGTATTTAATTCCGATGCAATTTCTGTGTTTCATCGTGAATAAGGTCGGAGGGATACAGTAAACCTGAAGTGAAGCATCGGAATCTATAACTAGTGGCAAAGGAATGGTTCAAAACATAGTCAGTAAGAAGAGTCAGTCTTTTTGTACTTAAGTCGGCATTATGCTTTTTGTATTTGATTCCGATGTAATTTCTGTGTTTCATCGTCAATAAGAAGTTCAAAATGATACAGTAAACCTGAAGTGAAGCATCGGAATCAATAACTAGTGTCACAGGAATGGTTCAAAACATAGACATTAAGAAGAGTCAGTCTTCTTGTACTTAAGTCGGTATTGTTCCTTTTGTATTTCATTCCGATGCAATTTCTGTGTTTCATCGTGAATAAGGTCAGAGGGATACATTAAACCTGAAGTGAAGCATCGGAATCTATAACTAGTGTCACAGGAATGGTTCAAAACATAGACAGTAGGAAGAGTCAGTCTTCTTTGACTTAAGCCGGCATTTTGCCTTTTGTATTTAATTCCGATGCAATTTCAGTGTTTCATCGTCAAAAAGAATTTAAATGGGATACAGTAAACATGGAGTGAAGCATCGGAATCTATAACTAGTATCAATGGAAGGGTTCAAAAGATAGACAGTAAGAAGAGTCAGTCTTCATGTACTTAAGTCGGCATTGTGCCTTTTTTATTTAATTCCGGTGCAATTTCTGTGTTTCATCGTCAATAAGAAGGTCAGATGGATATACTAAACCTGAAGTGAAGCATCTGAATCTATTACTAGTGTCACAGGAATGGTTCAAAGCATAGTCAGTAAGAAGATTCAGTCTTCTTGTCCTTAAGTCGGCATTGTGCCTTTTGTATTTAATTCCGATGCAAATTCTGTGTTTCATCCTCAATAAGACGGTCAGACGCATACAGTAAATCTGAAGTGAAGCATCGGAATCTATAACTAGTGTCACAGGAATTGTTCAAAACATAGTCAGTAAGAAAAGTCAGTCTTCTTGTACTTAAGTCGCCATTGTGCTTTTAGTATTTAATTCCGAGGCAATTTCTGTGTTTCATCGTCAATAAGAAGGTCAGAGGGATACAGTAAATCTGAAGTGAAGCATCGGAATCTATAACTAGTGTCACAGTAATGGTTCAAAACGTAGACAGTAAGAAGAGTCAGTCTTCTTGTAATTAATTCAGCATTGTGCCTTTTCTATTTAATTCCGATGCAATTTCTAAGTTTCATCGTCAATAAGAAGGTCAGAGAGATAATGTAAACCTCAAGTGAAGCATCGGAATCTATAACTAGTGTCACATGAATGGTTCAAAACATAGACAGTAACAAGAGTCAGTTTTCTTGTACTTAAGTTAGCATTGTGCCTTTTGTATTTAATTCCGATGCAATTTCTATGTTTCATCGTCAATAAGAATGTCAGAGGGATACAGTAAACCTGAAGTGAAGCATCGGAATCTATAACTAGTGTCACAGGAATTGTTCAAAACATAGACAGTTAGAAGAGTCAGTCGGTATTGTGCCTTTTGTATTTATTTGCGATGCAATTTCTGTGTTTCATCGTGAATAAGGTCAGAGCGATACAGTAAACCTGAAGTGAAGCATCGGAATCTATAACTAGTGGCACAGGAATGGTTCAAAACATAGTCAGTAAGAAGAGTCAGTCTTTTTGTACTTAAGTCGGCATTATGCTTTTTGTATTTGATTCCGATGTAATATGTGTGTTTCATCGCCAATAAGAAGTTCAAAATGATACAGTAAATCTGAAGTGAAGCATCGGAAACAATAACTAGTGTCACAGGAATGGTTCAAAACATAGACATTAAGAAGAGTCAGTCTTCTTGTACTTAAGTCGTCATTGTGCTTTTTGTATTTAATTCCGAGGCAATTTCTGTGTTTCATCGTCAATAAGAAGGTCAGAGGGATACAGTAAATCTGAAGTGAAGCATCGGAATCTATAACTAGTGTCACAGTAATGGTTCAAACGTAGACAGTAAGAAGAGTCGGTCTTCTTGTACTTAATTCGGCATTGTGCCTTTTCTATTTAATTCCGATGCAATTTCTAAGTTTCATCGTCAATAAGAAGGTCAGAGGGATAATGTAAATCTCAAGTGAAGCATCGGAATCTATAACTTGTGTCACAGAAATGGTTCAAAACATAGACAGTAAGAAGAGTCAGTTTTCTTGTACTTAAGTCGGCATTGTGCCTTTTGATTTAATTCCGATGCAAATTCTGTGTTTCATCGTCAATAAGAAGGTCAGAGGCATACAGTAAACCTGAAGTGCAGCATCGGAATCTATAACTAGTGTCACAGGAATTGTTCAATACATAGACAGTAAGAAGAGTCAGTCGGTATTGTGCCTCTTGTATTTATTTCCGATGCAATTTCTGTGTTTCATCGTGAATAAGGTCAGAGGGATACAGTAAACCTGAAGTGAAGCATCGGAATCTATAACTAGTGGCACAGGAATGGTTCAAAACATAGCCAGTAGGAAGATGCAGTCGTCTTGTACTTAAGCCGGCATTTTGCCTTTTCTAATTAATTCCGATGCAATTTCAGTGTTTCATCGTCAATAAGAATGTAAAAGGGATACATTAAACCTGGAGTGAAGCATCGGAATCTATAACTAGTGTCAATGGAATGATTCAAAACATAGACAGTAGGAAGAGTCAGTCGTCTTGTACTTAAGCCGGCATTTTGCCTTTTGTAATTAATTCCGATGCAATTTCAGTGTTTCATCGACAATAAGAATGTAAAAGGGATACAGTAAACCTGGAGTGAAGCATCGGAATCTATAACTAGTGTCACTGGAATGGTTTAAAACATAGACAGTAAGAAGAGTCAGTCTCCTTGTACTTGAGTCGGCATTGTGCCTTTTGTATTAAATTCCGATGCAGTTTCTGTGTTTCATCGTCAATAAGAAGGTCCAAGGGATACAGTGAACCTGAAGTCAAGCATCGGAATCTGTAACTAGTGTCACAGGAATGGTTCAAAACATAGACAGTAAGAAGAGTCAGTCTTCGTGTACCTACGTCGGCATTGTGCGTTTTGTATTTAATTGCGATGCAATTTCTGAGTTTCATCGTCAATAAGAAGGTCCAAGGGATGCAGTAAACCTGAAGTGAAGCATCGGAATCTGTAACTAGTGTCACAGGTATGGTTGAAAACATAGTCAGTAAGAAGAGTCAGTCCTCATGTACTTAAGTCGGCCTTGTGCCTTTTGTATTTAATTCCGATGCAATTTCTGTGTTTCATCGTCAATAAGAAGGTCCAACGGATACAGTAAACCTGAAGTGAAGCATCGGAACTTATAACTAGTGTCACAGTAATGGTTCAAAACATAGACAGTACTTAAGTCGGAATTGTGCCTTTTGTATTTAATTCCGATGCAATTTCTGTGGTTCATCGTCAATAAGAAGGTCCAAGGGATACAGTAAACCTGAAGTGAGGCATCGTAATCTATAACTAGTGTCACAGGAATGGTTCACAACATAGACAGTTGGAAAAGACAGTCATCTTCTACATAAGTCGGCATTGAGCCATTTGTATTTAATTCCGATGCAATTTCTGTGTTTCATCGTCAATAAGAAAATCCAAGGGATACAGTAAACCTGGAGTGAAGCATCGGAATCTAAATGTAGTGTCAATGGAATGGTTCAAAAAATAGACAGTAAGTAGAGTCAGTCTTCTTGTACTTAGTTCGGCATTGTGCCTTTTGTATTTAATTCCGGTGCAATTTCTGTGTTTCATCGTCAATTAGAAGGTCAGAGGGATACAGTAAACCTGAAGTGAATCATCGCAAACTATAACTAGTGCCACAGGTATGGTTCAAAACATAGTCAGTAAGAAGAGTCAGTCTTCATGTCCTTAAGTCGGCCTTGTGCCATTTGTATTTAATTCCGATGCAATTTATGTGTTTCATCGTCAATAAGAAGGTCCTAGGGATACAGTAAACCTGAAGTCAAGGATCGGAATCTATAACTAGTGTCACAGGAATGGTTCAAAACATAGACAGTAAGAGGAGTCAGTCTTCTTGTACTTATGTCGGCATTGTGCCTTTTCTATTTCATTCCGATGCAATTTCTGTGTTTCATCGTCAATAAGAAGGTCAGAGGGATACAGTAAACCTGAAGTGAAGCTTCGGAATCTATAAATAGTGTCACAGGCATGGTTCAAAACATAGTCAGTAGGTAGACTCGGTCTTCATGTACTTAAGTCGACATTGTGCCTTTTGTATTTAATTCCGGTGCAATTTCTGTGTTTCATCGTCAATAAGAAGGTCAGAGGGATACAGTAAACCTGAAGTGAAGCATCGGAATCTATAACTAGTGTCACAGAAATGGTTCAAAACATAGACAGTAGGAAGAGTCAGTCTTCTTGTACTTAAGACGGCATTTTAGCTTATGTATTTAATTCCGATGCAATTTTTGTGTTTTATCGTCAATATGAAGGTCAAAGAGATACAGTAAACCTGAAGTGAAGCATCGGAATCTATAAATAGTGTCACAGGAATGGTACAAAGCATAGACAGTAAGAAGAGTCAGTCCTCTTGTACTTAAGTCGGCATTGTGCCTTTTCTAATTAATTCCGATGCAATTTCTGTGTTTCATCGTTTGTAAGAATGTCCAATGGATACAGTAAACCTGGAGTGAAGCATCGGAATCTATAACTAGTGTCACAGGAATGGTTCAAGACATAGACAGTAAGAAGAGTCAGTCTTCTTGTACTTATGTCGGCATTGTGTCTTTTGTATTTAATTCCGAATCAATTTCTGTGTTTCATGGTCAACTGGAAGGTCCAAGGGATACAGTAAACCTGAAGTGAAGCATCGGAATCTATAACTCGTGTAACGGGAATGGTTCAAAACATTGACAGTAGGAAGAGTCAGTCTTCTTGTACTTAAGTCGGCATTGTGCCCTTTGTATTTAATTCCGATGCAATTTCTGTCTTATATCGTCAATAAGAGGGTCCAAGGAATACAGTAAACCAGAAGTGATGCATCGGACTCTTATACTAGTGTCACAGGAATAGTTCAAAACATAGACAGTAGGAAGAGTCAGTCTTCTTGTACTTAAGTCGGCATTGTGCCTTTTGTATTTAATGCCGATGCAATTTCTGTGTTTCTCGTCAATAAGAAGGTCCGAGGGATACAGTAACCTAAAGTGAAGCATCGGAATATATAACTAGTGTCACAGGAATGGTTCAAAATATAGACAGTAAGAAGAGTCAGTCTTCTTGTACTTAAGTCGGTATTGTTCCTTTTGTATTTAATTCCGATGCAATTTCTGTGTTTCATCGTCAATAAGGTCAGAGGGATACATTAAACCTGAAGTGAAGCATCGGAATCTAACACTAGTGTCACAGGTATCGTTCATAACATAGACAGTAGGAAGAGTCAGTCTACTTGTACTTAAGTCGGCATTGTGCCTTTTGTATTTAATGCCGATGCAATTTCTGTGTTTCATCGTCTGTATGAATGTCCAATGGATACAGTAAACCTAAAGTGAAGCATCGGAATCCAAAACTAGTGTCACAGGAACGGTTCAAATCATAGACAGCAGGAAGAGTCAGTGTTCTTGTACTTAAGTCGGCATTGTGCCTTGTGAATTTAAATCCGTTGCAATTTCTGTGTTTCATCGTCAATAGGAAGGTCCAAGGGATACAGTAAACCTAAAGTGAAGCATAGGAATCTATAACTAGTGTCACAGGAATGGTTCAAAACATAGACAGTAAGAAGAGTCAGTCTTCTTGTACTTAAGTCGGCATTGTGCCTTTACTATTTAATTCCGATGCAATTTCTGTGTTTCATCGTCAATAAGAAGGTCCAAATGATACAGTAAACCTGAAGTGAAGCATCGGAATCTATAACTAGTGTCACAGGAATGGTTCAAATCTTAGTCTGTAAGAAGAGTCAGTCTTCTTGTCCGTAGGTCGGCATTGTGCCTTTTGTATTTAATTCCGTCGCAATTTCTGTGTTTCATCGTCAATAAGAAGGTCCAAGGGATACAGTAAACCTGGAGTGTAGCACCGGAATCTATAACTAGTGTCACAGGGAATGGTTCAAAACATAGACTGTAAGCAGCGTCAGTCTTCTTGTACTTAAGTCGGCATTGTGCCTTTTGTATTTAATTCCGATGCAATTTCTGTGTTTCATCGTCAATAAGGTCAGAGGGATACAATACACCTGAAGTGAAGCATCGGAATCTATAACTAGTGTCACAGGAGCCGTTCATAACATAGACAGTAGGAAGAGTCAGTCTTCTTGTACTTAAGTCGGCATTGTGCCTTTTGTATTTAATTCCGATGCAATTTCTGTGTCTCATCGTCAATAAGAAGGTCAGAGGGATACAGTAAACCTAAAGTGAAGCATCGGAATCCAAAACTAGTGTCACAGGAATGGTTCAAATCATAGTCAGCAGGAAGAGTCAGTCTTCTTGTACTTAAGTCGGCATTGTGCCTTGTGTATTTAATTCCGTTGAAATTTCGGTGTTTCATCGTTAATAAGAAGGTCCAAGGGATACAGTAAACCTAAAGTGAAGCATAGGAATCTATAACTAGTGTCACAGGAATGGTTCAAAACATAGACAGTAAGAAGAGTCAGTCTTCTTGTACTTAAGTCGGCATTGTGCCTTTACTATTTAATTCCGATGCAATTTCTGTGTTTCATCGTCAATAAGAAGGTCCAAATGATACAGTAAACCTGAAGTGAAGCATCGGAATCTATAACTAGTGTCACAGGAATGGTTCAAATCATAGTCTGTAAGAAGAGTCAGTGTTCTTGTCCGTAGGTCGGCATTGTGCCTTTTGTATTTAATTCCGTTGCAATTTCTGTGTTTCATCGTCAATAAGAAGGTCCAAGGGATACAGTAAACCTGGAGTGTAGCACCGGAATCTATAACTAGTGTCACAGGGAATGGTTCAAAACATAGACAGTAAGAAGAGTCGGTCTTCATGTACTTAAGTCGGCATTGTGCCTTTTGTATTTATTTCCGATGCAATTTCTGTGTTTCATCGTCAGTAAGAAGGTCCAAGAGATACAGTAAACCTGAAGTGAAGCATCGGAATCTATAACTAGTGTCACAAAAATGGTTCCAAACATAGTCAGTAAGAAGAGTCAGTCTTCTTGTACTTAAGTCGGCATTGTGCCTTTTCTACTTAATTCCGGTGCAATTTCTATGTTTCATCGTCAATAAGAGGGTCCAAGGGATACAATAAACCTGGAGTGAAGCATCGGAATCTATAACTAGTGTCAATGGAATGGTTCAAAACATAGACAGTAAGAAGAGTCAGTCTTCCTGTACTTAAGTCGGCATTGTGCCTTTTCTATTGATTTCCGATGCAATTTCTGTGTTTCATCGTCAATAAGAAGGTCAGAGGGATACAGTAAACCTGAAGTGAAGCATCGGAATCTATAACTAGTGTCACAGGAATGGTTCAAACGATAGTCAGTAAGAAGAGTCAGTCTTCTAGTCCTTAAGTCGGCATTGTGCCTTTTGTATTTAATTCCGACCCAATTTCAGTGTTTCATCGTCAATAAGAAGGTCCAAGGGATACAGAAAACCTGGCGTGAAGCATCGGAATCTATAACAAGTGTCAATGGAATGGTTCAAAACATAGTCAGAAGAACAGTCAGTCTTCTAGTCCTTAAGTCGGCATTGTGCCTTTTGTATTTAATTCCGATGCAATTTCTATGTTTCATCGTCAATAAGAAGGTCCAAGGGATACAATAAACCTGGAGTGAAGCATCGGAATCTATAACTAGTGTCAATGGAATGGTTCAAAACATAGACAGTAAGAAGAGTCAGTCTTCCTGTACTTAAGTCGGCATTGTGCCTTTTCTATTGATTTCCGATGCAATTTCTGTGTTTCATCGTCAATAAGAAGGTCAGAGGGATACAGTAAACCTAAAGTGAAGCATCGGAATCCAAAACTAGTGTCACAGGAATGGTTCAAATCATAGACAGCAGGAAGAGTCAGTCTTCTTGTACTTAAGTTGGCATTGTGCCTTGTGTATTTAATTCCGTTGAAATTTCGGTGTTTCATCGTTAATAAGAAGGTCCAAGGGATACAGTAAACCTAAAGTGAAGCATAGGAATCTATAACTAGTGTCACAGGAATGGTTCAAAACATAGACAGTAAGAAGAGTCAGTCTTCTTGTACTTAAGTCGGCATTGTGCCTTTACTATTTAATTCCGATGCAATTCCTGTGTTTCATCGTCAATAAGAAGGTCCAAATGATACAGTAAACCTGAAGTGAAGCATCGGAATCTATAACTAGTGTCACAGGAATGGTTCAAATCATAGTCTGTAAGAAGAGTCAGTGTTCTTGTCCGTAGGTCGGCATTGTGCCTTTTGTATTTAATTCCGTTGCAATTTCTGTGTTTCTTCGTCAATAAGAAGGTCCAAGGGATACAGTAAACCTCGAGTGTAGCACCGGAATCTATAACTAGTGTCACAGGGAATGGTTCAAAACATAGACAGTAAGAAGAGTCGGTCTTCATGTACTTAAGTCGGCATTGTGCCTTTTGTATTTAATTCCGTTGCAATTTCTGTGTTTCATCGTCAATAAGGTCAGAGGGATACAATAAACCTGAAGTGAAGCATCGGAATCTATAACTAGTGTCACAGGAACCGTTCATAACATAGACAGTGGGATGAGTCAGTCTTCTTGTACTTATGTCGGCATTGTGCCTTGTGTATTTAATTCCGTTGAAATTTCGGTGTTTCATCGTCAATAAGAAGGTCCAAGGGATACAGTAAACCTTAAGTGAAGCATAGGAATCTATAACTATTGTCACAGGAATGGCTCAAAACATAGACAGTAAGAAGAGTCAGTCTTCTTGTACTTAAGTCGGCATTGTGCCTTTTCTATTTAATTCCGATGCAATTTCTGTGTTTCATCGTCAATAAGAAGGTCCAAATGATACAGTAAACCTGAAGTGAAGCATCGGAATCTATAACTAGTGTCACAGGAATGGTTCAAATCATAGTCTGTAAGAAGAGTCAGTCTTCTTGTCCGTAGGTCGGCATTGTGCCTTTTGTATTTAATTCCGTTGCAATATCTGTGTTTCACCGCCAATAAGAAGGTCCAAGGGATACAGTAAACCTGGAGTGTAGCACCGGAATCTATAACTAGTGTCACAGGGAATGGTTCAAAACATAGACAGTAAGAAGAGTCGGTCTTCATGTACTTAAGTCGGCATTGTGCCTTTTGTATTTAATTCCGATGCAATTTCTGTGTTTCATCGTCAATAAGAAGGTCCAAAAGATACAGTAAACCTGAAGTGAAGCATCGGAATCTATAACTAGTGTCACAAAAATGGGTCCAAACATAGTCAGTAAGAAGAGTCAGTCTTCTTGTACTTAAGTCGGCATTGTGCCTTTTCTACTTAATTCCGATGCAATTTCTGTGTTTCATCGTCAATAAGATGGTCCAAGGGATACAATAAACATGGAGTGAAGCATCGGAATCTGTAACTAGTTTCAATGGAATGGTTCAAACATAGACAGTAAGAAGAGTCAGTCTTCTTGTACATAAGTCGACATTGTGCCTTTTTATTTAATTCTGATGCAATTTCTGTGTTTCATCGGCAATAAGGTCAGAGGGATACAGTAAACCTGAAGTGAAGCATCGGAATCTATAACTAGAGTCACAGGAGTGTTTCAAATCATAGTCAGTAAGAAGAGTCAGTCTTCTTGTACTTAAGTCGGTGGTTGAAACATAGTCAGTAAGAAGAGTCAGTCTTCTTGTACTTAAGTCGGCATTGTGCCTTTTCTATTTAATTCCGATGCAATTTCTGTGTTTCATCGTCAATAAGAAGGTCCAAGGGTTACAGTAAACCTGGAGTGAAGCATCGGAATCTATAACTAGTGTCACAGGAATGGTTCAAAACATAGACAGTAAGAAGTCAGTCTTCTTGTACTTAAGTCGACATTGTGCCTTTTGTATTTAATTCCGATGCTATATCTGTGTTTCATCGTCAATAAGAATGTCCAAGGTATACAGTAACCTGAAGTAAGCATCGGAATCTATAACTAGTGTCACAGCAATGGTTCAAACTATAATCACTAAGAAGAGTCAGTCTTCTTGTACTTAAGTCGACATTGTGCCTTTTCTATTTAATTCCGATGCAATTTCTGTGTTTCATCGGCAATAAGGTCAGAGGGATACAGTAAACCTGAAGTGAAGCATCGGAATCTATAACTAGAGTCACAGGAGTGTTTCAAATCATAGTCAGTAAGAAGAGTCAGTCTTCTTGTCCATAAGTCGGCATTGTGCCTTTTGTATTTAATTCTGATGCAATTTCTGTGTTTCATCGTCAATAAGAAGGTCCAAGGGATACAGTAGACCTGGAGTGAAGCATCGGAAGCTATAACTAGTGTCAATGGAATGGTTCAATTCATAGACAGTAAGAAGAGTCAGTCTTCTTGTACTTAAGTCTGCATTGTGCCTTTTGTATTTAATTCCGATGCAATTTCTGAGTTTCTCGTCAATAAGAAGGTCAAAGGGATACAGTAAACCTGAAGTGAAGCATCGGAATCTATAACTAGTGTCACAGGAATGGTTCAAAACATAGTCAGTAAGAAGAGTCAGTCTTCTTGTTCTTATGTCGGCATTGTGCCTTTTCTATTTAATTCCGATGCAATTTCTGTGTTTCATCGTCAATAAGAATGTCCAAGGTATACAGTAAACCTGAAGTAAAGCATCGGAATCTATAACTAGTGTCACAGCAATGGTTCAATATATAATCACTAAGAAGAGTCAGTCTTCTTGTACTTAAGTCGGCATTGTGCCTTTTCTATTTAATTCCGATGCAATTTCTGTGTTTCATCGTCAATAAGAAGGTCCAAGGGATACAGTAAACCTGGAGTGAAGCATCGGAATCTATAACTAGTGTCACAGGAATGGTTCAAAACATAGACAGTAAGAAGAGTCAGTCTTCTTGTACTTAAGTCGGCATTGTGAGTTTTCTTTTTAATTCCGATGCAATTTCTGTGTTTCATCGTCAATAAGAAGGTCAGAGGTATACAGTTAACCTGAAGTGAAGCATCGAAATCTATAACTAGTGTCACAGGAATGGTTCAAAACATAGACAGTAAGAAGAGTCAGTGTTCGTGTACTAAAGTAGGCATTTTGCCTTTTGTATTTAAATCCAATGCTATATCTGTGTGTCCCGTCAATAACAAGGTCCAAGGGATACATTAAACCTGAAGTGAAGCATCGGAATCTATAACTATTGTCACCGGAATGGTTCAAACTATTATCAGTAAGAAGAGTCAGTCCTCTTGTACTTAAGTCGGCATTGTGTCTTTTCTATTTCATTCCGATGCAGTTTCTGTGTTTCATCGTCAATAAGAAGTTCCAAGGGATACAGTAAACCTGGAGTGAAGCATTGGAATCAATAACTAGTATCACAGGAATGGTTGAAACATAGACAGTAAGAAGAGTCAGTCTTCTTGTACTTAAGTCGGCATTGCGCCTTTTGTATTTAATTCCGATGCAATTTCTGTGTTTCAACATCAATAAGAAGGTCAGAGGGATACAGTAAACCTGAAGTGAAGCATCGGAAACTATAACTAGAGTCACAGGAATGTTTCAAAACATAGTCAGTAAGAAGAGTCAGTCTTCATGTCCTTAAGTCGGCATTGTGCCTTTTGTATTTAATTCCGATGCAATTTCTGGGTTTCATCGTCAATAAGAAGGTCCAAGGGATACAGTAAACCTGGAGTGAAGCATCGGAATCAATAACTAGTATCACAGGAATGGTTGAAACATAGACAGTAAGAAGAGTCAGTCTTCTTGTACCTAAGTCGGCATTGCGCCTTTTGTATTTAATTCCGATGCAATTTCTGTGTTTCAACCTCAATCAGAAGGTCAGAGGGAAACAGTAACCCTGAAGTGAAGCATCGGAATCTATAACTAGTTTCACAGGAATGGTTCAAAACATAGACAGTAAGAAGAGTCAGTCTTCTTGTCCTGAAGTCGGCATTGTGCCTTTTGTATTAAATTCCAATGCAATTTCTGTGTTTCATCGTCAACAAGAAGGTACAAGGGATACAGTGAACCTGGAGTGAAGCATCGGAACCTATAACTAGTGTCACAGAATTGGTTCAAAGCATAGACAGTAAGAAGAGTCAGTCTTCTTGTACTTAAGTCGGCATTGTGCCTTTTATATTTAATTTCGATACAATTTCTGTGTTTCATCGTCAATAAGAAAGTCCAAGGAATACAGTAAACCTGAAGTGAAGCATCGGGATCGATAACTAGTGTCACTGGAATGGTTCAAAATATAGACAGTAAGAAGAGTCAGACTTCTTGTACTTAAGTCGGCATTGTGCATTTTGTGTTTAATTCCGATGCAATTCCTGTGATTCATCGTCAATAAGAAGATCCAAGGGATACAGTAAACCTGAAGTGAAGCATCGGCATCTATAACTAGAGTCACAGGAATGTTTCAAATCATAGTCAGTAAGAAGAGTCAGTCTTCATGTCCTTAAGAAGGCATTGTGCCTTTTGTATTTAATTCCGATGCAATTTCTGTGTTTCATCGGCAATAAGGTCATAGGGATACAGTAAACCCGAAGTGAAGCATCGGAATCTATAACTAGTGTCACATTAATGGTTCAAAACATAGACAGTAGGAAGAGTCAGTCTTCTTGTTCTTAAGTCGGAATTGCGCCTTTTGTATTTAATTTCGATGCAATTTCTGTGTTTCATCGTCAATAAGAAAGTCCAAGGAATACAGTAAACATGAAGTGAAGCTTCGGAAACAATAACTAGTGTCACTGGAATGGTTCAAAGTATAGACAGTAAGAAGAGTCAGACTTCTTGTACTTAAGTCGGCATTGTGCATTTTGTGTTTAATTCCGATGCAATTCCTGTGATTCATCGTCAATAAGAAGGTCCAAGGGATACAGTAAAACTTAAGTGAAGCATCGGAATCTATAACTAGAGTCACAGGAATGTTTCAAAACATAGTCAGTAAGAAGAGTCAGTCTTCATGTCCATAAGTCGGCATTGTGCCTTATGTATTTAATTCCGATGCCATTTCTGTGTTTCATCGGCAATAAGGTCAGAGGGATACAGTAAACCTGAAGTGAAGCATCGGAATCTATAACTAGTGTCACAGGAATGGTTGAAAACATAGACAGTAAGAAGAGTCAGTCTTCTTGTACTTAAGTCGACATTGAGCCTTTTCTATTTAATTCCGATGCAATTTCTGTGTTTCATCGTCAATAACAATGTCCAAGGTATACAGTAAACCTGAAGTGAAGCATCGGAATCTATAACTAGTGTCACAGGAATGGTTCAAAACATAGACAGTTAGAAGAGTCAGTCTTCTTGTACTTAAGTCGACATTGAGCCTTTTCTATTTAATTCCGATGCAATTCCTGTGATTCATCGTCAATAAGAAGGTCCAAGGGATACAGTAAAACTTAAGTGAAGCATCGGAATCTATAACTAGAGTCACAGGAATGTTTCAAAACATAGTCAGTAAGAAGAGTCAGTCTTCATGTCCATAAGTCGGCATTGTGCCTTATGTATTTAATTCCGATGCCATTTCTGTGTTTCATCGGCAATAAGGTCAGAGGGATACAGTAAACCTGAAGTGAAGCATCGGAATCTATAACTAGTGTCACAGGAATGGTTCAAAACATAGACAGTAGGAAGAGTCAGTCTTCTTGTTCTTAAGTCGGCATTGTGAATTTTCTATTTAGTTGCGATGCAATTTCTGTGTTTCATCGTCAATAAGAAGGTCCAAGGGTTACAGTAAACGTGGAGTGAAGCATCGGAATCTATAACTAGTGTCACAGGAATGGTTCAAAACATAGACAGTAAGAAGAGTCAGACTTCTTGTACTTAAGTCGGCATTGTGCATTTTGTGTTGAATTCCGATGCAATTCCTGTGATTCATCGTCAATAAGAAGGTCCAAGGGATACAGTAAACCTGAAGTGAAGCATCGGAATCTATAACTATTGTCACCGGAATGGTTCAAACTATTATCAGTAAGAAGAGTCAGTCCTCTTGTACTTAAGTCGGCATTGTGCCTTTCCTATTTCATTCCGATGCAGTTTCTGTGTTTCATCGTCAATAAGAAGGTCCATGGGATACAGTAAACCTGGAGTGAAGCATCGGAATCAATAAGTAGTATCACAGGAATGGTTGAAACATAGACAGTAAGAAGAGTCAGTCCTCTTGTACTTAAGTCGGCATTGCGCCTTTTGTATTTAATTTCGATGCAATTTCTGTGTTTCATCGTCAATAAGAAAGTCCAAGGAATACAGTAAACCTGAAGTGAAGCATCGGAATCTATAACTAGTGTCACTGGAATGGTTCAAAATATAGACAGTAAGAAGAGTCAGACTTCTTGTACTTAAGTCGGCATTGTGCATTTTGTGTTTAATTCCGATGCAATTCCTGTGATTCATCGTCAATAAGAAGGTCCAAGGGATACAGTAAACCTGAGGTTAAGCATCGGAATCTATAACTAGAGTCACAGGAATGTTTCAAAACATAGTCAGTAAGAAGAGTCAGTCTTCATGTCCTTAAGTCGGCATTGTGTCTTTTGTATTTAATTCCGATGCAATTTCTGTGTTTCATCGGCAATAAGGTCAGAGGGATACAGTAAACCTGAAGTGAAGCATCGGAATCTATAGCTAGTGTCACAGGAATGGTTCAAAACATAGACAGTAAGAAGAGTCAGTCTTCTTGTACTTAAGTCGGCATTGTGCCTTTTGTATTTAATTTCGATGCAATTTCTGTGTTTCATCGTCAATAAGAAAGTCCAAGGAATACAGTAAACCTGAAGTGAAGCATCGGAATCAATAACTAGTGTCACTGGGATGGTTCAAAATATAGACAGTAAGAAGAGTCAGACTTCTTGTACTTAAGTCGGCATTGTGCATTTTGTGTTTAATTCCGATGCAATTCCTGTGATTCATCGTCAATAAGAAGATCCAAGGGATACAGTAAACCTGAAGTGAAGCATCGGAATCTATAACTAGAGTCACAGGAATGTTTCAAAACATAGTCAGTAAGAAGAGTCAGTCTTCATGTCCTTAAGTCGGCATTGTGCCTTTTGTATTTAATTCTGATGCAATTTCTGTGTTTCATCGGCAATCAGGTCAGAGGGATACAGTAAACCTGAAGTGAAGCATCGGAATCTATAACTAGTGTCACAGGAATGGTTCAAAACATAGACAGTAGGAAGAGTCAGTCTTCTTGTACTGAAGTCGGCATTGCGCCTTTTGTATTTAATTTCGATGCAATTTCTGTGTTTCATCGTCAATATGAAAGTCCAAGGAATACAGTAAACCTGAAGTGAAGCATCGGGATCTATAACTAGCGTCACTGGAATGGTTCAAAACATAGACAGTAAGAAGAGTCAGACTGGTTGTACTGAAGTTGGCATTGTGCCTTTTGTATTTCATTCCGATGCAATTCCTGTGATTCATCGTCAATAAGAAGATCCAAGGGATACAGTTAACCTGAAGTGAAGCATCGGAATCTATAACTATTGTCACCGGAATGGTTCAAACTTTTATCAGTAAGAAGAGTCAGTCCTCTTGTACTTAAGTCGGCATTGTGCCTTTCCTATTCCATTCCGATGCCGTTTCTGTGTTTCATCGTCAATAAGAAGGTCCAAGGGATACAGTAAACCTGGAGCGAAGCATCGGAATCAATAACTGGTATCACAGGAATGGTTGAAACATAGACAGTAAGAAGAGTCAGTCTTCTTGTACTTAAGTCGGCATTGTGCCTTTTCTATTTAATTCCGATGCAATTTCTGTGTTTCAACGTCAATAAGAAGGTCCAAGGGTCACAGTAAACCTGGAGTGAAGCATCGGAATCTATAACTAGTGTCACAGGAATGGTTCAAAACATAGACAGTAGGAAGAGTCAGTCTTCTTGTACTTAAGTCGGCATTGTGCCTTTTGTATTTAATTCCGATGCAATTTCTGTGTTTCATCGACAATAAGAAGGTCCAAGGGTTACAGTATACCTGGAGTGAAGCATCGGAATCTATAACTAGTGTCACAGGAATGGTTCAAAGCATAGACAGCAAGAAGAGTCAGTCGTCTTGTACTTAAGTCGACATTGAGCCTTTTCTATTTAATTCCGATGCAATTTCTGTGTTTCATCGTCAATAAGAATGTCCAAGGTATACAGTAAATCTGAAGTAAAGCATCGGAATCTATAACTAGTGTCACAGCAATGGTTCAAACTATAATCTCTAAGAAGAGTCAGTCTTCTTGTACTTAAGTCGGCATTGTGCCTTTTCTATTTCATTCCGATGCAGTTTCTGTGTTTCATCGTCAATAAGAAGGTCCAAGGGATACAGTAAACCTGGAGTGAGGCATCGGAATATATAACTAGTGTCACAGGAATGGTTCAAAAAATAGACGGTAATAAGAGTCAGTCTTCTTGTACTTAAGTCGGCATTGTGCCTTTTGTATTTAATTCCGATGCAATTTCTGTGTTTCATCGTCAATAAGAAGGTCAGAGGGATGCAGTAACCCTGAAGTGAAGCATCGGAATCTATAACTAGTGTCACTGGAATGGTTCAAGATATAGACAGTAAGAGGAGTCAGTCCTCTTGTACTTAAGTCGGCATTGTGCCTTTTGTATTTAATTCCGATGCCACTCCTGTGATTCATCGTCAATAAGAAGGTCCAAGGGATACAGTAAACCTGAAGTGAAGCATCGGACTCTATAACTAGTGTCACAGAATTGGTTCAAAACATAGACAGTAGGAAGAGTCAGTCTTCTTGTACTTAAGTCGGCATTCTGCCTTTTGTATTTAATTCCGATGCAATTTCTGTGTTTCATCGTCAATAAGAAGGTCCAAAGGTTACAGTAAACGTGGAGTGAAGCATCGGCATCTATAAGTAGAGTCACAGGAATGTTTCAAAACATAGTCAGTAAGAAGAGTCAGTCTTCATGCCTTTAAGTCGGCATTGTGCCTTTTGTATTTAATTCCGATGCAATTTCTGTGTTTCGTCGGCAATAAGGTCAGAGGGATACAGTAAACCTGAAGTGAAGCATCGGAATCTATAACTAGTGTCACAGGAAAGGTTCAAAACATAGACAGTTGGAAGAGTCAGTCTTCTTGTACTTAAGTCGGCATTGTGCCTTTTCTATTTAGTTGCGATGCAATTTCTGTGTTTCATCGTCAATAAGAAGGTCCAAGGGTTACAGTAAACGTGGAGTGAAGCATCGGAATCTGTAACTAGTGTCACAGGAATGGTTCAAAACATAGACAGTAAGAAGAGTCAGACTTCTTGTACTTAAGTCGGCATTGTGCATTTTATGTTGAATTCCGATGCAATTCCTGTGATTCATCGTCAATAAGAAGGCCAAGGGATACAGTAAACCTGAAGTGAAGCATCGGAATCTATAACTATTGTCACCGGAATGGTTCAAACTATTATCAGTAAAAAGAGTCAGTCCTCTTGTACTTAAGTCGGCATTGTGCCTTTCCTATATCATTCCGATGCAGTTTCTGTGTTTCATCGTCAATAAGAAGGTCCATGGGATACAGTAAACCTGAAGTGAAGCATCGGAATCAATAACTAGTATCACAGGAATGGTTGAAACATAGACAGTAAGAAGAGTCAGTCTTCTTGTACTTAAGTCGGCATTGCGCCTTTTGTATTTAATTTCGATGCAATTTCTGTGTTTCATCGTCAATAAGAAAGCCCAAGGAATACAGTAAACCTGAAGTGAAGCATCGGAATCTATAAGTAGTGTCACTGGAATGGTTCAAAATATAGACAGTAAGAAGAGTCAGACTTCTTGTACTTAAGTCGGCATTGTGCAATTTGTGTTTAATTCCGATGCAATTCCTGTGATTCATCGTCAATAAGAAGGTCCAAGGGATACAGTAAACCTGAAGTTAAGCATCGGAATCTATAACTAGAGTCACAGGAATGTTTCAAAACATAGTCAGTAAGAAGAGTCAGTCTTCATGTCCTTAAGTCGGCATTGTGTCTTTTGTATTTAATTCCGATGCAATTTCTGTGTTTCATCGGCAATAAGGTCAGAGGGATACAGTAAACCTGAAGTGAAGCATCGGAATCTATAACTAGTGTCACAGGAATGGTTCACAACATAGACAGTAAGAAGAGTCAGTCTTCTTGTCCTTAAGTCGGCATTGTGCTTTTTGTATTTTATTCCAATGCAATTTCTGTGTTTCATCGTCAACAAGAAGGTACAAGGGATACAGTGAACCTGGAGTGAAGCATTGGAATCTATAACTAGTGTCACAGTAATGGTTCAAAACATAGACAGTAAGAAGAGTCAGTCTTCTTGTACTTAAGTCGGCATTGTGCCTTTTGTATTTAATTTCGATGCAATTTCTGTGTTTCATCGTCAATAAGAAAGTCCAAGGGATACAGTAAACCTGAAGTGAAGCATCGGAATATATAACTAGAGTCACAGGAATGTTTCAAAACATAGTCAGTAAGAAGAGTCAGTCTTCATGTCCTTAAGTCGGCAATGTGCCTTTTGTATTTAATTCTGATGCAATTTCTGTGTTTCATCGGCAATCAGGTCAGAGGGATACAGTAAACCTGAAGTGAAGCATTGGAATCTATAACTAGTGTCACAGGAATGGTTCAAAACATAGACAGTAGGAAGAGTCAGTCTTCTTGTACTGAAGTCGGCATTGCGCCTTTTGTATTTAATTTCGATGCAATTTCTGTGTTTCATCGTCAATAAGAAAGTCCAAGGAATACAGTAAACCTGAAGTGAAGCATCGGGATCTATAACTAGTGTCACTGGAATGGTTCAAAATATAGACAGTAAGAAGAGTCAGACATCTTGTACTTAAGTCGGCATTGTGCATTTTGTGTTTAATTCCGATGCAATTCCTGTGATTCATCGTCAATAAGAAGGTCCAAGGAATACAGTAAACCTGAAGTGAAGCATCGGAATTTATAACTAGAGTCACAGGAATGTTTCAAAACATAGTCAGTAAGAAGAGTCAGTCTTCATGTCCTTAAGTCGGCATTGTGCCTTTTGTATTTAATTCCAATGCAATATCTGTGTTTCATCGGCAATAAGGTCAGAGGGATACAGTAAACCTGAAGTGAAGCATCGGAATCTATAACTAGTGTCACAGGAATGGTTCAATATATAATCACTAAGAAGAGTCAGTCTTTTTGTACTTAAGTCGGCATTGTGCCTTTTCTATTTAATTCCGATGCAATTTCTGTGTTTCATCGTCAATAAGAAGGTCCAAGGGATACAGTAAACGTGGAGTGGAGCATCGGAATCTATAACTAGTGTCACAGGAATGGTTCAAAACATAGACAGTAAGAAGAGTCAGACTGGTTGTACTGAAGTCGGCATTGTGCCTTTTGTATTTAATTCCGATGCAATTCCTGTGATTCATCGTCAATAAGAAGATCCAAGGGATACAGTAAACCTGAAGTGAAGCATCGGAATCTATAACTATTGTCACCGGAATGGTTCAAACTTTTATCAGTAAGAAGAGTCAGTCCTCTTGTACTTAAGTCGGCATTGTGCCTTTCCTATTCCATTCCAATGCAGTTTCTGTGTTTCATCGTCAATAAGAAGGTCCTAGGGATACAGTAAACCTGGAGTGAAGCATCGGAATCAATAACTGGTATCACAGGAATGGTTGAAACATAGACAGTAAGAAGAGTCAGTCTTCTTGTACTTAAGTCGGCATTGTGCCTTTTGTATTTAATTTCGATGCAATTTCTGTGTTTCATCGTCAATAAGAAAGTCCAAGGAATACAGTAAACCTGAAGTGAAGCATCGGAATCTATAACTAGGGTCACAGGAATGGTTCAAAACATAGTCAGTAAGAAGAGTCAGTCTTCATGTCCTTAAGTCGGCATTGTGCCTTTTGTTTTTATTTCCGATGCAATTTCTGTGTTTCATCGGCAATAAGGTCAGAGGGATACAGTAAACCTGAAGTGAAGCATCGGAATCTATGACTAGTGTCACAGGAATGGTTCAAAACATAGTCAGTAAGAAGAGTCAGTCATCTTGTACTTAAGTCGGCATTGTACCTTTTCTATTTAATTCCGATGCAATTTCTGTGTTTCATCGTCAATAAGAAGGTCCAAGGGTCACAGTAAACCTGGAGTGAAGCATCGGAATCTATAACTAGTGTCACAGGAATGGTTCAAAACATAGACAGTAGGAAGAGTCAGTCTTCTTGTACTTAAGTCGGCATTGTGCCTTTTGTATTTAATTCCGATGCAATTTATGTGTTTCATCGACAATAAAAAGGTCCAAGGGTTACAGTAAACCTGGAGTGAAGCATCGGAATCTATAACTAGTGTCACAGGAATGGTTCAAAGCATAGACAGCAAGAAGAGTCAGTCGTCTTGTACTTAAGTCGACATTGAGCCTTTTCTATTTAATTCCGATGCAATTTCTGTGTTTCATCGTCAATAAGAATGTCCAAGGTATACAGTAAATCTGAAGTAAAGCATCGGAATCTATAACTAGTGTCACAGCAATGGTTCAAACTATAATCTCTAAGAAGAGTCAGTCTTCTTGTACTTAAGTCGGCATTGTGCCTTTTCTATTTAGATCCGATGCAATTTCTGTGTTTCATCGTCAATAAGAAGGTCCAAGGTATACAGTAAACCTGGAGTGAAGCATCGGAATCTATAACTAGTGTCACACGAATGGTTCAAATCATAGACAGTAAGAAGAGTCAGTCTTCTTGTACTTAAGCCGGCATTGTGCCTTTTCTATTTCATTCCGATGCAGTTTCTGTGTTTCATCGTCAATAAGAAGGTCCAAGGGATACAGTAAACCTGGAGTGAAGCATCGGCATATATAACTAGTGTCACAGGAATGGTTCAAAAAATAGACAGTAATAAGAGTCAGTCTTCTTGTACTTAAGTCGGCATTGTGCCTTTTGTATTTAATTCCGATGCAATTTCTTTGTTTCATCGTCAATAAGAAGGTCAGAGGGATGCAGTAACCCTGAAGTGAAGCATCGGAATCTATAACTAGTGTCACTGGAATGGTTCAAAATATAGACAGTAAGAGGAGTCAGTCTTCTTGTACTTAAGTCGGCATTGTGCCTTTTGTATTTAATTCCGATGCAATTCCTGTGATTCATCGTCAATAAGAAGGTCCAAGGGATACAGTAAACCTGAAGTGAAGCATCGGACTCTATAACTAGTGTCACAGAATTGGTTCAAAACATAGACAGTAGGAAGAGTCAGTCTTCTTGTACTTAAGTCGGCATTCTGCTTTTTGTATTTAATTCCGATGCAATTTCTGTGTTTCATCGTCAATAAGAAGGTCCAAGGGTTACAGTAAACGTGGAGTGAAGCATCGGAATCTATAACTAGTGTCACAGGAATGGTTCAAAACATAGACAGTAAGAAGAGTCCGTCTTCTTGTACTTAACTCGACATTGTGCCTCTTTTATTTAATTCCGATGCAATTTCTGTGTTTCATCGTCAATAAGAATGTCCAAGGTATACAGTAAACCTGAAGTAAAGCATCGGATTCTATAACTAGTGTCACGGCAATGGTTCAAACTATAATCACAAAGAAGAGTCTGTCTTCTTGTACTTAAGTCGGCATTGTGCCTTTTCTATTTAATTCCGATGCAATTTCTGTGTTTCATCGTCAATAAGAAGGTCCAAGGTATACAGTAAACCTGGAGTGAAGCATCGGAATCTATAACTAGTGTCACAGCAATGGTTTAAAACATAGAGAGTAAGAAGAGACTTGTACTTAAGTCAGCATTGTAAGTTTTCTATTTAATTCCGATGCAATTTCGGTGTTTCATCGTCTATAAGAAGGTCAGAGAGATACAGTAAACCTGAAGTGAAGCGTCGGAATCAATGACTAGTGTTACAGGAATGGTTCAAAACATAGACAATAAGAAGAGTCAGTCGTCGTGTACTAAAGTTGGCATTTTGCCTTTTGTATTTAATTCCAATGCTATTTCTGTGTGTCACCGTCAATAACAAGGTCCAAGGGATACAGTAAACCTGAAGTGAAGCATCGGAATCTATAACTAGAGTCGCAGGAATGGTTGAAACATAGACAGTAAGAAGAGTCAGTCTTCTTGTACTTAAGTCGGCATTGTGCTTTTGTATTTAATTCCGATGCAATTTCTGTGTTTCATCGTGAATAAGAAGGTCAGAAGGATACAGTAAACCTGAAGTGAAGCATCGGAATCTATAACTAGTGTCACAGGAATGGTTCAAAACGTAGTCAGCTAGAAGAGTCAGTCTTCTTGTCCTAAAGTCGGCATTGTGAGTTTTCTTTTTAATTCCGATGCAATTTCTGTGTTTCATCGTTAATAAGAAGGTCAGAGGGATACAGTAAACCTGAAGTGAAGCATCGGAATCTATAAGTAGTGTCACAGGAATGGTTCAAAACATAGGCAGTAAGAAGAGTCAGTCTTTGTGTACTAAAGTTGGCATTTTGCCTTTTGTATTTAATTCCAATGCTATATCTGTGTGTCACCGTCAATAACAAGGTCCAAGGGATACAGTAAACCTGAAGTGAAGCATCGGAATCTGTAACTATTGTCACCGGAATGGTTCAAACTATTATCGGTAAGAAAGTCAGTCCTCTTGTACTTAATTCGGCATTGTGCCTTTTCTATTTCATTCCGATGCAGTTTCTGTGTTTCATCGTCAATAAGAAGGTCCAAAGGATACAGTAAACCTGGAGTGAAGCATCGGAATCAATAACTGGTATCGCAGGAATGGTTGAAACATAGACAGTAAGAAGAGTCAGTCTTGTTGTACTTAAGTCGGCATTGCGCCTTTTGTATTTAATTCCGATGCAATTTCTGTGATTCATCGTCAATAAGAAGGTCAGAGGGATACAGTAAACCTGAAGCGAAGCATCGGAATCTATAACTAGTGCCACGGGAATTGTTCAAAACATAGACAGTAAGAAGAGTCAGTCTTCTTGTCCTTAAGTCGGCATTGTGCCTTTTGTATTTAATTCCGATGCAATTTCTGTGTTTCATCGTCAACAAGAAGGTACAAGGGATACAGTAAACCTGGAGTGAAGCATCGGAATCTATAACTAGTGTCACAGTAATGGTTCAAAACATAGACACTAAGAAGAGTCAGTCTCCTTTTTATAAGTCGGCATTGTGCTGTTTGTATTTAATTTCGATGCAATTTCTGTGTTTCATCGTCAATAAGAAAGTCCAAGGAATACAGTAAACCTGAAGTGAATCCTCGGAATCTATAACTAGTGTCACTGGAATGGTTCATATATAGACTGTAAGAAGAGTCAGACTTCTTGTACTTAAGTCGGCATTGTGCATTTTGTGTTTAATTCCGATGCAATTCCTGTGATTCATCGTCAATAAGAAGATCCAATGGATACAGTAAACCTGAAGTGAAGCATCGGAATCTATAACTAGAGTCACAGGAATGTTTCAAAACATAGTCAGTAAGAAGAGTCAGTCTTCATGTCCTTAAGTCGGCATTGTGCCTTTTGTATTTAATTCCGACGCAATTTCTGTGTTTCGTCGGCAATAACGTCAGAGGGATACAGTAAACCTGAAGTGAAGCATTGGAATCTATAACTAGTGTCACAGGAATGGTTCAAAACATAGACAGTAGGAAGAGTCAGTCTTCTTGTACTTAAGTCGGCATTGTGCGTTAGGTATTTAAATCCGATGCAATTTCTGTGTTTCATTGTCAATAAGAAGGTCCAAGGTATACAGTAAACCTGGAGTGAAGCATCGGAATCTATAACTAGTGTCACAGGAATGGTTCAAAACATAGACAGTAAGAAGATTCAGTCATCTTGTACTTAAGTCGGCATTGTGCCTTTTCTTTTTAATTCCGATGCAATTTCTGTGTTTCATCGTCAATAAGAAGGTCCAAGGGTCACAGTAAACCAGGAGTGAAGCATCGGAATCTATAACTAGTGTCACAGGAATGGTTCAAAACATAAACAGTAGGAAGAGTCAGTCTTCTTGTACTTAAGTCGGCATTGTGCCTTTTGTATTTAATTGCGATGCAATTTCTGAGTTTCATCGTCAATAAGAAGGTACAAGGGTTACAGTAAACCTGGAGTGAAGCATCGGAATCTATAAGTAGTGTCACAGGAATGGTTCAAAACATAGACAGGAAGAAGAGTCAGTCTTCTTGTACTTAAGTCGACATTGAGCCTTTTCTATTTAATTCCGATGCAATTCCTGTGTTTCATCGTCAATAAGAATGTCCAAGGTATACAGTAAACCTGAAGTAAAGCATCGGAATCTATTACTAGTGTCACAGCAATGGTTCAAACTATAATCTCTAAGAAGAGTCAGTCTTCTTGTACTTAAGTCGGCATTGTGCCTTTTCTATTTAATTCCGATGCAATTTCTGTGTTTCATCGTCAATAAGAAGGTCCAAGGTATACAGTAAATCTGGTGTGAAGCATCGGAATCTATAACTAGTGTCACAGGAATGGTTCAAAGCATAGACAGTAAGAAGAGTCAGTCTCCTTGTACTTAAGTCGGCATTGTGCCTTATGTATTTAATTCCGATGCAATTTCTGTGTTTCATCGTCAATAAGAAGGTCAGAGGGATACAGTAACCCTGAAGTGAAGCATCGGAATCTATAACTAGTGTCAAAGCAATGGTTGATACCTAGACAGTAAGAAGAGTCAGTCTTCTTGTACTTAAGTCGGCATTGTGCATTTTGTATTTAATTCCGATGCAATTTCTGTGTTTCATCGTCAATAAGACGGTCAGAGGGATACAGTAAACCTGAAGTGAACCATCGGAATCTATAACTAGTGTTACAGGAATGGTTCAAAACATAGTCAGTAAGAAGAGTCAGTCTTCTTGTACTTAAGTCGGCATTGTTCCTTTTGTATTTAATTCCGATGCAATATCTGTGTTTCATCGTCAACAAGAAGGTCCAAAGGATACAATAAACCTGGAGTGAAGCTTCGGAATCTATAACTAGTGTTACAGTAATGGTTCAAAGCATAGACAGTAAGAAGAGTCAGTCTCCTTGTACTTAAGTCGGCATTGTGCCTTTTGTATTTAATTCCGATGCAATTTCTGTGTTTCATCGTCAATAAGAAGGTCAGAGGGATACAGTAACCCTGAAGTTAAGCATCGGAATCTATAACTAGTGTCAAAGCAATGGTTGATACCTAGACAGTAAGAAGAGTCAGTCTTCTTGTACTTAAGTCGACATTGTGCCTTTTTTATTTAATTCCGATGCAATTTCTGTGTTTCATAGCCAATAAGAAAGTCCAAGGTATACTGTAAACCTGAAGTAAAGCATCGGATTCTATAACTAGTGTCACGGCAATGGTTCAAACTATAATCACAAAGAAGAGTCTGTCTTCTTGTACTTAAGTCGGCATTGTGCCTTTTCTATTTAATTCCGATGCAATTACTGTGTTTCATCGTCAATAAGAAGGTCCAAGGTATACAGTAAACCTGGAGTGAAGCATCGGAATCTATAACTAGTGTCACAGCAATGGTTCAAAACATAGACAGTAAGAAGAGTCTTGTACTTAAGTCAGCATTGTAAGTTTTCTATTTAATTCCGATACAATTTCGGTGTTTCATCGTCTATAAGAAGGTCAGAGAGATACAGTAAACCTGAAGTGAAGCGTCGGAATCAATGACTAGTGTCACAGGAATGGTTCAAAACATAGACAATAAGAAGAGTCAGTCGTCGATTACTAAAGTTGGCATTTTGCCTTTTGTATTTAATTCCAATGCTATTTCTGTGTGTCACCGTCAATAACAAGGTCCAAGGGATACAGTAAACCTGAAGTGAAGCATCGGAATCTATAACTAGTGTCGCAGGAATGGTTGAAACATAGACAGTAAGAAGAGTCAGTCTTCTTGTACTTAAGTCGGCATTGTGCTTTTGTATTTAATTCCGATGCAATTTCTGTGTTTCATCGTGAATAAGAAGGTCAGAAGGATACAGTAAACCTGAAGTGAAGCATCGGAATCTATAACTAGTGTCACAGGAATGGTTCAAAACGTAGTCAGCTAGAAGAGTCAGTCTTCATGTCCTTAAGTCGGCATTGTGCGTTTTGTATTTAATTCCGATGCAATTTCTGTGTTTCGTCGGCAATAACGTCAGAGGGATACAGTAAACCTGAAGTGAAGCATTGGAATCTATAACTAGTGTCACAGGAATGGTTCAAAACATAGACAGTAGGAAGAGTCAGTCTTCTTGTACTTAAGTCGGCATTGTGCGTTTTGTATTTAATTCCGATGCAATTTCTGTGTTTCATTGTCAATAAGAAGGTCCAAGGTATACAGTAAACCTGGAGTGAAGCATCGGAATCTATAACTAGTGTCACAGGAATGGTTCAAAACATAGACAGTAAGAAGATTCAGTCATCTTGTACTTAAGTCGGCATTGTGCCTTTTCTTTTTAATTCCGATGCAATTTCTGTGTTTCATCGTCAATAAGAAGGTCCAAGGGTCACAGTAAACCAGGAGTGAAGCATCGGAATCTATAACTAGTGTCAAAGCAATGGTTGATACCTAGACAGTAAGAAGAGTCAGTCTTCTTGTACTTAAGTCGGCATTGTGCATTTTGTATTTAATTCCGATGCAATTTCTGTGTTTCATCGTCAATAAGACGGTCAGAGGGATACAGTAAACCTGAAGTGAACCATCGGAATCTATAACTAGTGTCACAGGAATGGTTCAAAACATAGTCAGTAAGAAGAGTCAGTCTTCTTGTACTTAAGTCGGCATTGTTCCTTTTGTATTTAATTCCGATGCAATATCTGTGTTTCATCGTCAACAAGAAGGTCCAAAGGATACAATAAACCTGGAGTGAAGCTTCGGAATCTATAACTAGTGTCACAGTAATGGTTCAAAGCATAGACAGTAAGAAGAGTCAGTCTCCTTGTACTTAAGTCGGTATTGTGCCTTTTGTATTTAATTCCGATGCAATTTCTGTGTTTCATCGTCAATAAGAAGGTCAGAGGGATACAGTAACCCTGAAGTGAAGCATCGGAATCTATAACTAGTGTCAAAGCAATGGTTGATACCTAGACAGTAAGAAGAGTCAGTCTTCTTGTACTTAAGTCGACATTGTGCGTTTTTTATTTAATTCCGATGCAATTTCTGTGTTTCATAGCCAATAAGAAAGTCCAAGGTATACTGTAAACCTGAAGTAAAGCATCAGATTCTATAACTAGTGTCACGGCAATGGTTCAAACTATAATCACAAAGAAGAGTCTGTCTTCTTGTACTTAAGTCGGCATTGTGCCTTTTCTATTTAATTCCGATGCAATTACTGTGTTTCATCGTCAATAAGAAGGTCCAAGGTATACAGTAAACCTGGAGTGAAGCATCGGAATCTATAACTAGTGTCACAGCAATGGTTCAAAACATAGACAGTAAGAAGAGTCTTGTACTTAAGTCAGCATTGTAAGTTTTCTATTTAATTCCGATACAATTTCGGTGTTTCATCGTCTATAAGAAGGTCAGAGAGATACAGTAAACCTGAAGTGAAGCGTCGGAATCAATGACTAGTGTCACAGGAATGGTTCAAAACATAGACAATAAGAAGAGTCAGTCGTCGTTTACTAAAGTTGGCATTTTGCCTTTTGTATTTAATTCCAATGCTATTTCTGTGTGTCACCGTCAATAACAAGGTCCAAGGGATACAGTAAACCTGAAGTGAAGCATCGGAATCTATAACTAGTGTCGCAGGAATGGTTGAAACATAGACAGTAAGAAGAGTCAGTCTTCTTGTACTTAAGTCGGCATTGTGCTTTTGTATTTAATTCCGATGCAATTTCTGTGTTTCATCGTGAATAAGAAGGTCAGAAGGATACAGTAAACCTGAAGTGAAGCATCGGAATCTATAACTAGTGTCACAGTAATGGTTCAAAACGTAGTCAGCTAGAAGAGTCAGTCTTCTTGTCCTTAAGTCGGCATTGTGAGTTTTCTTTTTAATTCCGATGCAATTTCTGTGTTTCATCGTTAATAAGAAGGTCAGAGGGATACAGTAAACCTGAAGCGAAGCATCGGAATCTATAACTAGTGCCACGGGAATTGTTCAAAACATAGACAGTAAGAAGAGTCAGTCTTCTTGTCCTTAAGTCGGCATTGTGCCTTTTGTATTTAATTCCGATGCAATTTCTGTGTTTCATCGTCAACAAGAAGGTACAAGGGATACAGTAAACCTGGAGTGAAGCATCGGAATCTATAACTAGTGTCACAGTAATGGTTCAAAACATAGACACTAAGAAGAGTCAGTCTCCTTTTTATAAGTCGGCATTGTGCTGTTTGTATTTAATTTCGATGCAATTTCTGTGTTTCATCGTCAATAAGAAAGTCCAAGGAATACAGTAAACCTGAAGTGAATCATCGGAATCTTTAACTAGTGTCACTGGAATGGTTCATATATAGACTGTAAGAAGAGTCAGACTTCTTGTACTTAAGTCGGCATTGTGCATTTTGTGTTTAATTCCGATGCAATTCCTGTGATTCATCGTCAATAAGACGATCCAATGGATACAGTAAACCTGAAGTGAAGCATCGGAATCTATAACTAGAGTCACAGGAATGTTTCAAAACATAGTCAGTAAGAAGAGTCAGTCTTCATGTCCTTAAGTCGGCATTGTGCCTTTTGTATTTAATTCCGATGCAATTTCTGTGTTTCGTCGGCAATAACGTCAGAGGGATACAGTAAACCTGAAGTGAAGCATTGGAATCTATAACTAGTGTCACAGGAATGGTTCAAAACATAGACAGTAGGAAGAGTCAGTCTTCTTGTACTTAAGTCGGCATTGTGCGTTTTGTATTTAATTCCGATGCAATTTCTGTGTTTCATTGTCAATAAGAAGGTCCAAGGTATACAGTAAACCTGGAGTGAAGCATCGGAATCTATAACTAGTGTCACAGGAATGGTTCAAAACATAGACAGTAAGAAGATTCAGTCATCTTGTACTTAAGTCGGCATTGTGCCTTTTCTTTTTAATTCCGATGCAATTTCTGTGTTTCATCGTCAATAAGAAGGGCCAAGGGTCACAGTAAACCAGGAGTGAAGCATCGGAATCTATAACTAGTGTCACAGGAATGGTTCAAAACATAAACAGTAGGAAGAGTCAGTCTTCTTGTACTTAAGTCGGCATTGTGCCTTTTGTATTTAATTGCGATGCAATTTCTGAGTTTCATCGTCAATAAGAAGGTACAAGGGTTACAGTAAACCTGGAGTGAAGCATCGGAATCTATAAGTAGTGTCACAGGAATGGTTCAAAACATAGACAGGAAGAAGAGTCAGTCTTCTTGTACTTAAGTCGACATTGAGCCTTTTCTATTTAATTCCGATGCAATTCCTGTGTTTCATCGTCAATAAGAATGTCCAAGGTATACAGTAAACCTGAAGTAAAGCATCGGAATCTATAACTAGTGTCACAGCAATGGTTCAAACTATAATCTCTAAGAAGAGTCAGTCTTCTTGTACTTAAGTCGGCATTGTGCCTTTTCTATTTAATTCCGATGCAATTTCTGTGTTTCATCGTCAATAAGAAGGTCCAAGGTATACAGTAAATCTGGTGTGAAGCATCGGAATCTATAACTAGTGTCACAGGAATGGTTCAAAGCATAGACAGTAAGAAGAGTCAGTCTCCTTGTACTTAAGTCGGCATTGTGCCTTTTGTATTTAATTCCGATGCAATTTCTGTGTTTCATCGTCAATAAGAAGGTCAGAGGGATACAGTAACCCTGAAGTGAAGCATCGGAATCTATAACTAGTGTCAAAGCAATGGTTGATACCTAGACAGTAAGAAGAGTCAGTCTTCTTGTACTTAAGTCGGCATTGTGCCTTTTGTATTTAATTCCGATGCAATTTCTGTGTTTCATCGTCAATAAGACGGTCAGAGGGATACAGTAAACCTGAAGTGAACCATCGGAATCTATAACTAGTGTCACAGGAATGGTTCAAAACATAGTCAGTAAGAAGAGTCAGTCTTCTTGTACTTAAGTCGGCATTGTTCCTTTTGTAGTTAATTCCGATGCAATATCTGTGTTTCATCGTCAACAAGAAGGTCCAAAGGATACAATAAACCTGGAGTGAAGCTTCGGAATCTATAACTAGTGTCACAGTAATGGTTCAAAGCATAGACAGTAAGAAGAGTCAGTCTCCTTGTACTTAAGTCGGCATTGTGCCTTTTGTATTTAATTCAAATGCAATTTCTGTGTTTCATCGTCAATAAGAAGGTCAGAGGGATACAGTAACCCTGAAGTGAAGCATCGGAATCTATAACTAGTGTCAAAGCAATGGTTGATACCTAGACAGTAAGAAGAGTCAGTCTTCTTGTACTTAAGTCGACATTGTGCCTTTTTTATTTAATTCCGATGCAATTTCTGTGTTTCATAGCCAATAAGAAAGTCCAAGGTATACTGTAAGCCTGAAGTAAAGCATCGGATTCTATAACTAGTGTCACGGCAATGGTTCAAACTATAATCACAAAGAAGAGTCTGTCTTCTTGTACTTAAGTCGGCATTGTGCCTTTTCTATTTAATTCCGATGCAATTACTGTGTTTCATCGTCAATAAGAAGGTCCAAGGTATACAGTAAACCTGGAGTGAAGCATCGGAATCTATAACTAGTGTCACAGCAATGGTTCAAAACATAGACAGTAAGAAGAGTCTTGTACTTAAGTCAGCATTGTAAGTTTTCTATTTAATTCCGATACAATTTCGGTGTTTCATCGTCTATAAGAAGGTCAGAGAGATACAGTAAACCTGAAGTGAAGCGTCGGAATCAATGACTAGTGTCACAGGAATGGTTCAAAACATAGACAATAAGAAGAGTCAGTCGTCGTTTATTAAAGTTGGCATTTTGCCTTCTGTATTTAATTCCAATGCTATTTCTGTGTGTCACCGTCAATAACAAGGTCCAAGGGATACAGTAAACCTGAAGTGAAGCATCGGAATCCATAACTAGTGTCGCAGGAATGGTTGAAACATAGACAGTAAGAAGAGTCAGTCTTCTTGTACTTAAGTCGGCATTGTGCTTTTGTATTTAATTCCGATGCAATTTCTGTGTTTCATCGTGAATAAGAAGGTCAGAAGGATACAGTAAACCTGAAGTGAAGCATCGGAATCTATAACTAGTGTCCCAGGAATGGTTCAAAACGTAGTCAGCTAGAAGAGTCAGTCTTCTTGTCCATAAGTCGGCATTGTGAGTTTTCTTTTTAATTCCGATGCAATTTCTGTGTTTCATCGTTAATAAGAAGGTCAGAGGGATACAGTAAACCTGGAGTGAAGCATCGGAATCAATAACTAGTATCACAGGAATGGTTGAAACATAGACAGTAAGAAGAGTCAGTCTTCTTGTACTTAAGTTGGCATTGCGCCTTTTGTATTTAATTCCGATGCAATTTCTGTGATTCATCGTCAATAAGAAGGTCAGAGGGTACAGTAAACCTGAAGCGAAGCATCGGAATCTATAACTAGTGCCACGGGAATTGTTCAAAACATAGACAGTAAGAAGAGTCAGTGTTCTTGTCCTTAAGTCGGCATTGTGCCTATTGTATTTAATTCCGATGCAATTTCTGTGTTTCATCGTCAACAAGAAGGTACAAGGGATACAGTAAACCTGGAGTGAAGCATCGGAATCTATAACTAGTGTCACAGTAATGGTTCAAAACATAGATACTAAGAAGAGTCAGTCTCCTTTTTATAAGTCGGCATTGTGCTGTTTGTATTTAATTTCGATGCAATTTCTGTGTTTCATCGTCAATAAGAAAGTCCAAGGAATACAGTAAACCTGAAGTGAATCATCGGAATCTATAACTAGTGTCACTGGAATGGTTCATATATAGACTGTAAGAAGAGTCAGACTTCTTGTACTTAAGTCGGCATTGTGCATTTTGTGTTTAATTCCGATGCAATTCCTGTGATTCATCGTCAATAAGAAGATCCAATGGATAAAGTAAACCTGAAGTGAAGCATCGGAATCTATAACTAGAGTCACAGGAATGTTTCAAAACATAGTCAGTAAGAAGAGTCAGTCTTCATGTCCTTAAGTCGGCATTGTGCCTTTTGTATTTAATTCCGATGCAATTTCTGTGTTTCGTCGGCAATAACGTCAGAGGGATACAGTAAACCTGAAGTGAAGCATTGGAATCTATAACTAGTGTCACAGGAATGGTTCAAAACATGGACAGTAGGAAGAGTCAGTCTTCTTGTACTTAAGTCGGCATTGTGCGTTTTGTATTTAATTCCGATGCAATATCTGTGTCTCATTGTCAATAAGAAGGTCCAAGGTATACAGTAAACCTGGAGTGAAGCATCGGAATCTATAACTAGTGTCACAGGAATGGTTCAAAACATAGACAGTAAGAAGATTCAGTCATCTTGTACTTAAGTCGGCATTGTGCATTTTCTTTTTAATTCCGATGCAATTTCTGTGTTTCATCGTCAATAAGAAGGTCCAAGGGTCACAGTAAACCAGGAGTGAAGCATCGGAATCTATAACTAGTGTCACAGGAATGGTTCAAAACATAAACAGTAGGAAGAGTCAGTCTTCTTGTACTTAAGTCGGCATTGTGCCTTTTGTATTTAATTGCGATGCAATTTCTGAGTTTCATCGTCAATAAGAAGGTACGAGGGTTAAAGTAAACCTGGAGTGAAGCATCGGAATCTATAAGTAGTGTCACAGGAATGGTTCAAAACATAGACAGGAAGAAGAGTCAGTCTTCTTGTACTTAAGTCGACATTGAGCCTTTTCTATTTAATTCCGATGCAATTTCTGTGTTTCATCGTCAATAAGAAGGTCCAAGGTATACAGTAAATCTGGTGCGAAGCATCGGAATCTATAACTAGTGTCACAGGAATGGTTCAAAACATGGACAATAAGAAAAGTCAGTCTTCTTGTACTTAAGTCGGCATTGTGCCTTTTGAATTTAATTTCGATGCAAATTCTGTGTTTCATCGTCAATAAGAAGTTTCAAGGAATACAGCAAACCTGAAGTGAAGCATCGGAATCTATAACTAGTGTCAATGGAATGGTTCAAAATATAGACAGTAAGAAGGGTCAGTCTTCTTGTACTTAAGTCGGCATTGTGCCTTTTCTATTTAATTCCGATGCAATTTCTGTGTTTCATCGTCAATAAGATGGTCAGAGGGATACAGTAACCCTGAAGTGAAGCATCGGAATCTATAACTAGTGTCAAAGCAATGGTTGATACCTAGACAGTAAGAAGAGTCAGTCTACTTGTACTTAAGTCGGCATTGTTCCTTTTGTATTTAATTCCGATGCAATATCTGTGTTTCATCGTCAACAAGAAGGTCCAAAGGATACAATAAACCTGGAGTGAAGCTTCGGAATCTATAACTAGTGTCACAGTAATGGTTCAAAACATGGACAATAAGAAAAGTCAGTCTTCTTGTACTTAAGTCGGCATTGTGCCTTTTGAATTTAATTTCGATGCAAATTCTGTGTTTCATCGTCAATAAGAAGTTTCAAGGAATACAGCAAACCTGAAGTGAAGCATCGGAATCTATAACTAGTGTCAATGGAATGGTTCAAAATATAGACAGTAAGAAGGGTCAGTCTTCTTGTACTTAAGTCGGCATTGTGCCTTTTCTATTTAATTCCGATGCAATATCTGTGTTTCATCGTCAATAAGAAGGTCCAGGGGTTACAGTAAACCTGGAGTGAAGCATCGGAATCTATAACTAGTGTCACAGGAATGCTTGAAAACATAGACAGTAAGAAGAGTCAGTCTTCTTGTACTTAAGTCGACATTGTGCCTTTTTTATTTAATTCCGATGCAATTTCTGTGTTTCATCGTCAATAAGAATGTCCAAGGTACACAGTAAACCTGAAGTAAAGCATCGGAATCTATAACTAGTGTCACAGCATTGGTTCAAACTATAATCACAAAGAAGAGTCTGTCCTCTTGTACTTATGTCGGCATTGTGCCTTTTCTATTTAATTCCGATGCAATTTCTGTGTTTCATCGTCAATAAGAAGGTCCAAGGTATACAGTAAACCTGGAGTAAAGCATCGGAATCTATAACTAGTGTCTCAGCAATGGTTCAAAACATAGATAGTAAGAAGAGTCAGTCTTCTTGTACTTAAGTCAGCATTGTGAGTTTTCTATTTAATTCCGATGCAATTTCGGTGTTTCATCGTCTATAAGAAGGTCAGAGGGATACGGTAAACCTGAAGTGAAGCATCGGAATCTATAACTAGTGTCACAGGAATGGTTCAAAACATAGACAATAAGGAGAGTCAGTCGTCGTGTACTAAAGTTGGCATTTTGCATTTTGTATTTAATTCCAATGCTATTTCTGTGTGTCACCGTCAATAACAAGGTCCAAGGGACACAGTAAACCTGAAGTGAAGCATCGGAATCTATAACTATTGTCACAGGAATGGTTCAAACTATTATCAGTAAGAAGAGTCAGTCTTCTCGTACTTAAGTCGGCATTGTGTCTTTTCAATTTCATTCCGATGCAGTTTCTGTGTTTCATCGTCAATAAGAAGGTCCAAGGGATACAGTAAACCTGGAGAGAAGCATCGGAATCTATAACTAGTGTCACAGGAATGGTTCAAAAAATAGACAGTAAGAAGAGTCAGTCTTCTTGTCCTTAAGTCGGCATTGTGCCTTTTGTATTTAATTCCGATGCAATTTCTGTGATTCATCGTCAATAAGAAGTTCCAAGGGATACAGTAAACCTGAAGTGAAGCATCGGACTCTATAACTAGTGTCACAGAATTGGTTCAAAACATAGACAGTACGAAGAGTCAGTCTTCTTGTACTTAAGTCGGCATTGTGGCTTTTTTATTTAATTACGATGCAATTTCTGTGTTTCATCGTCAATACGAAGGTCAGAGGGATACAGTAAACCTGAAGTGAAGCATCGGAATCTATAACTAGAGTCACAGGAATGGTTCAAAACATAGTCAGTAAGAAGAGTCAGTCTTCTTGTCGTTAAGTCGGCATTGTGCCTTTTGTATTTACTTCCGATGCAATTTCTGTGTTTCAACGGCAATTAAGTCAGAGGGATACAATAAACCTGAAGTGAAGCATCGGAATCTATAACTAGTGTCATAGGAATGGTTCAAAATAAAGACAGTAGGAAGAGTCAGTCTTCTTGTACTTAAGTCGGCATTGTGCCTTTTGTATTTAATTCCGATGCAATTTCTGTGTTTCATTGTCAATAAGAAGGTCAGAGGGATACACTAAACCTGAAGTGAAGCATCGGAATCCCAAACTAGTGTCACAGGAATGGTTCAAAACATAGACATTGGGAAGAGTCAGTCTTCTTGTACTTAAGTCGGCATTGTGCCTTTTGTTTTTAATTCCGATGCAATTTCTGTGTTTCATCGTCAATAAGAGGGTGCAAGGTGTACAGTAAACCTGAAGTGAAGCATCGGAATCTATAACTAGTGTCAAGGGAATGGTTCAAAACATAGACAGTAAGAAGAGTCAGTCTTCTTGTACTGAAGTTGACATTGTGCTTTTTCTATTTAATTCTGATGCAATTTCTGTGTTTCATCGTCAATAAGAATGTCCAAGGTATGCAGTAAACCTGATGTAAAGCGTCGGAATCTATAACTAGTGTCACAGCAATGGTTCAAACTCTAGTCACTACAAAGAGTCAGTCTTCTTGTACTTATGTCGGCATTGTGCTTTTTCTATTTCATTCCGATGCAATTTCTGTGTTTCATCGTCAATAAGAAGGTCCAAGGGATACAGTAAACCTGGAGTGAAGCATCGGAATCTATAACTAGTGTCACAGGAATGGTTCAATACATAGACAGTAAGAAGAGTCAGTCTTCTTGTACTTAAGTCGGCATTGTGCCTTTTGTGTTTAATTCCGATGCAATTCCTGTGATTCATCGTCAATGAGAAGGTCCAAGGGATACAGTAAACCGTAAGTGAAGCATCGGACTCTATAACTAGTGTTCCAGAATTGGTTCAAAACATAGACAGTAGGAAGAGTCAGTCTTCTAGTACTTAAGTCGGCATTGTGCCTTTTGTATTTAATTCCGATGCAATTTCTGTGTTTCATCGTCAATGAGAAGGTACAAGGTATACTGTAAACCTGAAGTGAAGCATCGGAATCTATAACTAGTGTCACAGGAATGGTACAAAACATAGTCAGTAAGAAGAGTCAGTCATCTTGTACTTAAGTCGGCATTGTGCCTTTTGTATTTACTGCCGATGCAATTTCTGTGTTTCATCGGCAATAAAGTCAGAGGGATACAGTAAACCTGAAGTGAAGCATCGGAATCCAAAACTAGTGGCACAGGAATGGTTCAAAAGATAGACATCGGGGAGAGTCAGTCTACTTGTACTTAAGTCGACATTGTGCCTTTTCTATTTAATTCAGATGCAATTTCTGTGTTTCATCGTCAATTAGAATGTCCAAGGTATACAGTAAACCTGAAGTAAAGCGTCGGAATCTATAACTAGTGTCACAGCAATAGTTCAAACTATAGTCCCTAAAAAGAGTCAGTCTTCTTGTACTTAAGGCGGCATTGTGCTTTTTCTATTTAATTCCGATGCATTTTCTGTGTTTCATCGTCAATAAGAAGGTCCATGGGATACAGTAAACCTGGAGTGAAGCATCGGAATCTATAACTAGTGTCACAGGAATGGTTCAAAACATAGACAGAAAGAAGAGTCAGTCTTCTTGTACTTAAGTCGGCATTGTGCCTTTTCTATTTAATTCCGATGCAATTTCTGTGTTTCATCGACAATAAGAAGGTCCAAGGAATACAGCAAACCTGAAGTGAAGCATCGGAATCTATAACTAGTGTCACTGGAATGGTTCAAAATATAGACAGTAAGAAGGGTCAGTCTTCTTGTACTTAAAACGGCATTGTGCCATTTGTATTTAATTCCGATGCAATTCCTGTGATTCCTCGGCAATGAGAAGGTCCAAGGGATACAGTAAATCTGATGTGAAGCATCGGACTCTATAACTAGTGTCACAGAATTGGTTCAAAACATAGACAGTAGGATGATTCAGTCTTTTTGTATTTAAGTCGGCATTGTGGCTTTTGTATTTATTTACGATGCAATTTCAGTGTTTCATCGTCAATAACAAGGTCCAAGGGATACAGTAAACCTGAAGTGAAGCATCGGAATCTATAACTATTGTCACTGGAATGGTTCAAACTATTATCAGTAAGAAGAGTTAGTCTTCTTGTACTTAAGTCGGCATTGTGCCTTTTCTATTTCATTCCGATGCAATTTCTGTGTTTCATCGTCAATAAGAAGGTCCAAGCGATACAGTAAACCTGGAGTGAAGCATCGGAATCTATAACTAGTGTCACAGGAATGGTTCAAAAAATAGACAGTAAGAAGAGTCAGTCTTCTTGTACTTAAGTCGGCATTGTGCTTTTTGTATTTAATTCCGATGCAATTTCTGTGTTTCATCGTCAATAAGAAGGTCAGAGGGATACAGTAAACCTGAAGTGAAGCATCGGAATCTATAACTAGTGTCACAGGAATGGTTGAAACATAGACAGTAAAAAAAGTCAGTCTTCATCTACTTAAGTCGGCATTGTGCCTTTTGTATTTAATTCCGATGCAATTTCTGTGTTTCATCGACAATAAGAAGGTCAGAGGGATAAAGTAATCCTAAAGTGCGGCATCGGAATCTATAACTAGTGTCACAGGAATTGTTCAAAACATAGTCAGTAAGAAGAGTCAGTCTTCTTGTCCTTACGTCGGCATTGTGCCTTTTATATTTAATTCCGATGCAATTTCTGTGTTTCATCGTCAAAAAAAAGGTCCAAGGGATACAGTATACCTGGAGTGAAGCATCGGAATCTATAACTAGTGTCACAGGAATGGTTCAAAACATAGACAGTAAGATGAGTCAGACTACTTGTACTTAAGTCGGCATTGTGCCTTTTGTATTTAATTTCGATGCAATTCTGTGTTTCATCGTCAATACGAATGTCCAAGGAATACAGTAAACCTGAAGTGAAGCATCGGAATCTATAACTAGTGTCACTGGAATGGTTCAAAATATAGACTGTAAGAAGAGTCAGTCTTCTTGTACTTAAGTCGGCATTGTGCCTTTTGTATTTACTTCCGATGCAATTCCTGTGATTCATCGTCAATAAGAAGGTCCAAGGGATACAGTAAACCTGAAGTGAAGCATCGGAATCTATAACTAGTGTCACTGGAATGGTTCAAAATATAGACAGTAAGAAGAGTCAGTCTTCTTGTACTTAAGTCGGCATTGTGCCTTTTGTATTTAATTCCGATGCAATTTCTGTGTTTCATCGGCAATAAGGTAAGAGGGATACAGTAAACCTGAAGTGAAGCATCGGAATCTATAACTAGAGTCACAGGAATTTTTCAAAACATAGTCAGTAAGAAGAATCAGTCTTCTTGTACTTAAGTCGGCATTGTGCTTTTGTATTTAATTCCGATGCAATTTCTATGTTTCATTGCCAATAAGAAGGTCAGAGGGATACAGTAAACCTGAAGTGAAGCATCGGAATCCAAAACTAGTGTCACAGGAATGGTTCAAAACATAGACAGTAGGAAGAGTCAGTCTTATTGTACTTAAGTCGGCATTGTGCCTTTTGTATTTAACTCCGATGCAATTTCTGTGTTTAATCGTCAATAAGAAGGTCCAAGGTATACAGTAAACCTGAAGTGAAGCATCGGAATCCATAACTAGTGTCACAGGAATGGTTCAAAGCATAGTCAATAAGAAGAGTCAGTCTTCTTGTACTTAAGTCGGTATTGTGCCTTTTCTATTTAATTCCGATGCAATTTCTGTGTTTCATCGTTAATAGGAAGGTCCAAGGGTTACAGTGAACATAGAGTGAAGCATCGAAATCTATAACTAGTGTCACAGGAATGGTTCAAAACATAGACAGTAAAGAGTCAGTCTTCTTGTACTTAAGTCGACATTGAGCATTTTGTATTTAATTCCGATGCAATTTCTGTGTTTCATCGTCAATAAGAATGTCGAAGGTATACAGTAAACCTGAAGTAAAGCATCGGAATCTATAACTAGTGTCACAGCAATGGTTCAAACTATAATCACTAAGAAGAGTCAGTCTTCTTGTACTTAAGTCGGCATTCTGCCTTTTCTATTTCATACCGATGCAGTTTCTGTGTTACATCGTCAATAAGAAGGTCAGAGGGATACAGTAAACCTGAAATGAAGCATCGGAATCTATAACTAGTGTCACAGGAATGATTCAAAACATAGACAGTAGGAAGAGTCAGTCTTCTTGTACTTAAGTCGGCATTGTGCCTTTTGTGTTTAATTCCGATGCAATTTCTGTGTTTCATCGTCAATAAGAAGGTCAGAGGGATACAGTAAACCTGAAGTGAAGCATCGGAATCTATAACTAGTGTCACAGGAATGGTTGAAACATAGACAGTAAAAAAAGTCAGTCTTCATCTACTTAAGTCGGCATTGTGCCTTTAGTATTTAATTCCGATGCAATATCTGTGTTTCATCGTCAATAAGAAGGTCAGAGGGATAAAGTAATCCTAAAGTGCGGCATCGGAATCTATAACTAGTGTCACAGGAATTGTTCAAAACATAGTCAGTAAGAAGAGTCAGTCTTCTTGTCCTTACGTCGGCATTGTGCCTTTTATATTTAATTCCGATGCAATTTCTGTGTTTCATCGTCAAAAAAAAGGTCCAAGGGATACAGTATACCTGGAGTGAAGCATCGGAATCTATAACTAGTGACACAGGAATGGTTCAAAAAATAGACAGTAAGAAGAGTCAGTCTTCTTGTACTTAAGTCGGCATTGTGCTTTTTGTATTTAATTCCGATGCAATTTCTGTGTTTCATCGTCAATAAGAAGGTCAGAGGGATACAGTAAACCTGAAGTGAAGCATCGGAATCTATAACTAGTGTCACAGGAATGGTTGAAACATAGACAGTAAAAAAAGTCAGTCTTCATCTACTTAAGTCGGCATTGTGCCTTTTGTATTTAATTCCGATGCAATTTCTGTGTTTCATCGTCAATAAGAAGGTCAGAGGGATAAAGTAATCCTAAAGTGCGGCATCGGAATCTATAACTAGTGTCACAGGAATTGTTCAAAACATAGTCAGTAAGAAGAGTCAGTCTTCTTGTCCTTACGTCGGCATTGTGCCTTTTATATTTAATTCCGATGCAATTTCTGTGTTTCATCGTCAAAAAAAAGGTCCAAGGGATACAGTATACCTGGAGTGAAGCATCGGAATCTATAACTAGTGTCACAGGAATGGTTCAAAACATAGACAGTAAGATGAGTCAGACTTCTTGTACTTAAGTCGGCATTGTGCCTTTTGTATTTCATTTCGATGCAATTCTGTGTTTCATCGTCAATACGAATGTCCAAGGAATACAGTAAACCTGAAGTGAAGCATCGGAATCTATAACTAGTGTCACTGGAATGGTTCAAAATATAGACTGTAAGAAGAGTCAGTCTTCTTGTACTTAAGTCGGCATTGTGCCTTTTGTATTTACTTCCGATGCAATTCCTGTGATTCATCGTCAATAAGAAGGTCCAAGGGATACAGTAAACCTGAAGTGAAGCATCGGAATCTATAACTAGTGTCACTGGAATGGTTCAAAATATAGACAGTAAGAAGAGTCAGTCTTCTTGTACTTAAGTCGGCATTGTGCCTTTTGTATTTAATTCCGATGCAATTTCTGTGTTTCATCGGCAATAAGGTAAGAGGGATACAGTAAACCTGAAGTGAAGCATCGGAATCTATAACTAGAGTCACAGGAATATTTCAAAACATAGTCAGTAAGAAGAATCAGTCTTCTTGTACTTAAGTCGGCATTGTGCTTTTGTATTTAATTCCGATGCAATTTCTATGTTTCATTGCCAATAAGAAGGTCAGAGGGATACAGTAAACCTGAAGTGAAGCATCGGAATCCAAAACTAGTGTCACAGGAATGGTTCAAAACATAGACAGTAGGAAGAGTCAGTCTTATTGTACTTAAGTCGGCATTGTGCCTTTTGTATTTAACTCTGATGCAATTTCTGTGTTTAATCGTCAATAAGAAGGTCCAAGGTATACAGTAAACCTGAAGTGAAGCATCGGAATCCATAACTAGTGTCACAGGAATGGTTCAAAGCATAGTCAATAAGAAGAGTCAGTCTTCTTGTACTTAAGTCGGTATTGTGCCTTTTCTATTTAATTCCGATGCAATTTCTGTGTTTCATCGTTAATAGGAAGGTCCAAGGGTTACAGTGAACATAGAGTGAAGCATCGAAATCTATAACTAGTGTCACAGGAATGGTTCAAAACATAGACAGTAAAGAGTCAGTCTTCTTGTACTTAAGTCGACATTGAGCATTTTGTATTTAATTCCGATGCAATTTCTGTGTTTCATCGTCAATAAGAATGTCGAAGGTATACAGTAAACCTGAAGTAAAGCATTGGAATCTATAACTAGTGTCACAGCAATGGTTCAAACTATAATCACTAAGAAGAGTCAGTCTTCTTGTACTTAAGTCGGCATTCTGCCTTTTCTATTTCATACCGATGCAGTTTCTGTGTTACATCGTCAATAAGAAGGTCAGAGGGATACAGTAAACCTGAAATGAAGCATCGGAATCTATAACTAGTGTCACAGGAATGATTCAAAACATAGACAGTAGGAAGAGTCAGTCTTCTTGTACTTAAGTCGGCATTGTGCCTTTTGTGTTTAATTCCGATGCAATTTCTGTGTTTCATCGTCAATAAGAAGGTCAGAGGGATACAGTAAACCTGAAGTGAAGCATCGGAATCTATAACTAGTGTCACAGGAATGGTTGAAACATAGACAGTAAAAAAAGTCAGTCTTCATCTACTTAAGTCGGCATTGTGCCTTTAGTATTTAATTCCGATGCAATATCTGTGTTTCATCGTCAATAAGAAGGTCAGAGGGATAAAGTAATCCTAAAGTGCGGCATCGGAATCTATAACTAGTGTCACAGGAATTGTTCAAAACATAGTCAGTAAGAAGAGTCAGTCTTCTTGTCCTTACGTCGGCATTGTGCCTTTTATATTTAATTCCGATGCAATTTCTGTGTTTCATCGTCAAAAAAAAGGTCCAAGGGATACAGTATACCTGGAGTGAAGCATCGGAATCTATAACTAGTGTCACAGGAATGGTTCAAAAAATAGACAGTAAGAAGAGTCAGTCTTCTTGTACTTAAGTCGGCATTGTGCTTTTTGTATTTAATTCCGATGCAATTTCTGTGTTTCATCGTCAATAAGAAGGTCAGAGGGATACAGTAAACCTGAAGTGAAGCATCGGAATCTATAACTAGTGTCACAGGAATGGTTGAAACATAGACAGTAAAAAAAGTCAGTCTTCATCTACTTAAGTCGGCATTGTGCCTTTTGTATTTAATTCCGATGCAATTTCTGTGTTTCATCGTCAATAAGAAGGTCAGAGGGATAAAGTAATCCTAAAGTGCGGCATCGGAATCTATAACTAGTGTCACAGGAATTGTTCAAAACATAGTCAGTAAGAAGAGTCAGTCTTCTTGTCCTTACGTCGGCATTGTGCCTTTTATATTTAATTCCGATGCAATTTCTGTGTTTCATCGTCAAAAAAAAGGTCCAAGGGATACAGTATACCTGGAGTGAAGCATCGGAATCTATAACTAGTGTCACAGGAATGGTTCAAAACATAGACAGTAAGATGAGTCAGACTTCTTGTACTTAAGTCGGCATTGTGCCTTTTGTATTTCATTTCGATGCAATTCTGTGTTTCATCGTCAATACGAATGTCCAAGGAATACAGTAAACCTGAAGTGAAGCATCGGAATCTATAACTAGTGTCACTGGAATGGTTCAAAATATAGACTGTAAGAAGAGTCAGTCTTCTTGTACTTAAGTCGGCATTGTGCCTTTTGTATTTACTTCCGATGCAATTCCTGTGATTCATCGTCAATAAGAAGGTCCAAGGGATACAGTAAACCTGAAGTGAAGCATCGGAATCTATAACTAGTGTCACTGGAATGGTTCAAAATATAGACAGTAAGAAGAGTCAGTCTTCTTGTACTTAAGTCGGCATTGTGCCTTTTGTATTTAATTCCGATGCAATTTCTGTGTTTCATCGGCAATAAGGTAAGAGGGATACAGTAAACCTGAAGTGAAGCATCGGAATCTATAACTAGAGTCACAGGAATATTTCAAAACATAGTCAGTAAGAAGAATCAGTCTTCTTGTACTTAAGTCGGCATTGTGCTTTTGTATTTAATTCCGATGCAATTTCTTGTTTCATTGCCAATAAGAAGGTCAGAGGGATACAGTAAACCTGAAGTGAAGCATCGGAATCCAAAACTAGTGTCACAGGAATGGTTCAAAACATAGACAGTAGGAAGAGTCAGTCTTATTGTACTTAAGTCGGCATTGTGCCTTTTGTATTTAACTCCGATGCAATTTCTGTGTTTAATCGTCAATAAGAAGGTCCAAGGTATACAGTAAACCTGAAGTGAAGCATCGGAATCCATAACTAGTGTCACAGGAATGGTTCAAAACATAGTCAATAAGAAGAGTCAGTCTTCTTGTACTTAAGTCGGTATTGTGCCTTTTCTATTTAATTCCGATGCAATTTCTGTGTTTCATCGTTAATAGGAAGGTCCAAGGGTTACAGTGAACATAGAGTGAAGCATCGAAATCTATAACTAGTGTCACAGGAATGGTTCAAAACATAGACAGTAAAGAGTCAGTCTTCTTGTACTTAAGTCGACATTGAGCATTTTGTATTTAATTCCGATGCAATTTCTGTGTTTCATCGTCAATAAGAATGTCGAAGGTATACAGTAAACCTGAAGTAAAGCATCGGAATCTATAACTAGTGTCACAGCAATGGTTCAAACTATAATCACTAAGAAGAGTCAGTCTTCTTGTACTTAAGTCGGCATTCTGCCTTTTCTATTTCATACCGATGCAGTTTCTGTGTTACATCGTCAATAAGAAGGTCAGAGGGATACAGTAAACCTGAAATGAAGCATCGGAATCTATAACTAGTGTCACAGGAATGATTCAAAACATAGACAGTAGGAAGAGTCAGTCTTCTTGTACTTAAGTCGGCATTGTGCCTTTTGTGTTTAATTCCGATGCAATTTCTGTGATTCAGCGTCAATAAGAAGGTCCAAGGGATACAGTAAACCTGAAGTGAAGCATCGGAATCTATAACTAGAGTCACAGGAATGTTTCAAAACATAGTCAGTAAGAAGAGTCAGTCTTTTTGTCCTTAAGCCGGCATTGTGCCTTTTTATTTAATTCCGATGCAATTTCTGTTTTTCATCGGCAATAAGGTCAGAGTGATACAGTAAAGCTGAAGTGAAGCATCGGAATCTATAACTAGTGTCACAGGAATGGTTCAAACATAGACAGTAAGAAGAGTCAGTCTTCTTGTACTTGAGTCGGCATTGTGAGTTTTCTATTTAATTCCGATGCATTTTCGGTGTTTCATCGTCAATAAGAAGGTCAGAGGGATACAGTAAACCTGAAGTGAAGCATCGGAATCTGTAACTAGTATCACAGGAATGGTTCAAACATAGTCAGTAAGAAGAGTCAGTCTTCTTGTACTTAAGTCGACATTGTGCCTTTTCTATTTAATTCCGATGCAATTTCTGTGTTTCATCGTCAATAAGAAGGTCCAAGGTAAACAGTAAACCTGGAGTAAAGCATCGGAATCTATAACTAGTGTCTCAGCAATGGTTCAAATCATAGATAGTAAGAAGAGTCAGTCTTCTTCTACTTAAGTCAGCATTGTGAGTTTTCTATTTAATTCCGATGCAATTTCGGTGTTTCATCGTCTATAAGAAGGTCAGAGGGATACTGTAAACCTGAAGTGAAGCATCGGAATCTATAACTAGTGTCACAGGAATGGTTCAAAACATAGACAATTAGGAGAGTCAGTCGTCGTGTACTAAAGTTGGCATTTTGCATTTTGTATTTAATTCCAATGCTATTTCTGTGTGTCACCGTCAATAACAAGGTCCAAGGGACACAGTAAACCTGAAGTGAAGCATCGGAATCTATAACTATTGTCACAGGAATGGTTCAAACTATTATCAGTAAGAAGAGTCAGTCTTCTCGTACTTAAGTCGGCATTGTGTCTTTTCAATTTCATTCCGATGCAGTTTCTGTGTTTCATCGTCAATAAGAAGGTCCAAGGGATACAGTAAACCTGGAGTGAAGCATCGGAATCTATAACTAGTGTCACAGGAATGGTTCAAAGAATAGACAGTAAGAAGAGTCAGTCTTCTTGTCCTTAAGTCGGCATTGTGCCTTTTGTATTTAATTCCGATGCAATTTCTGTGATTCATCGTCAATAAGAAGTTCCAAGGGATACAGTAAACCTGAAGTGAAGCATCGGACTCTATAACTAGTGTCACAGAATTGGTTCAAAACATAGACAGTACGAAGAGTCAGTCTTCTTGTACTTAAGTCGGCATTGTGGCTTTTTTATTTAATTACGCTGCAATTTCTGTGTTTCATCGTCAATACGAAGGTCAGAGGGATACAGTAAACCTGAAGTGAAGCATCGGAATCTATAACTAGAGTCACAGGAATGGTTCAAAACATAGTCAGTAAGAAGAGTCAGTCTTCTTGTCGTTAAGTCGGCATTGTGCCTTTTGTAATTACTTCCGATGCAATTTCTGTGTTTCAACGGCAATTAAGTCAGAGGGATACAATAAACCTGAAGTGAAGCATCGGAATCTATAACTAGTGTCATAGGAATGGTTCAAAATAAAGACAGTAGGAAGAGTCAGTCTTCTTGTACTTAAGTCGGCATTGTGCCTTTTGTTTTTAATTCCGATGCAATTTCTGTGTTTCATCGTCAATAAGAGGGTGCAAGGTGTACAGTAAACCTGAAGTGAAGCATCGGAATCTATAACTAGTGTCAAGGGAATGGTTCAAAACATAGACAGTAAGAAGAGTCAGTCTTCTTGTACTTAAGTTGACATTGTGCTTTTTCTATTTAATTCTGATGCAATTTCTGTGTTTCATCGTCAATAAGAATGTCCAAGGTATGCAGTAAACCTGAAGTAAAGCGTCGGAATCTATAACTAGTGTCACAGCAATGGTTCAAACTCTAGTCACTAAAAAGAGTCAGTCTTCTTGTACTTAAGTCGGCATTGTGCTTTTTCTATTTCATTCCGATGCAATTTCTGTGTTTCATCGTCAATAAGAAGGTCCAAGGGATACAGTAAACCTGGAGTGAAGCATCTGAATCTATAACTAGTGTCACAGGAATGGTTCAATACATAGACAGTAAGAAGAGTCAGTCTTCTTGTACTTAAGTCGGCATTGTGCCTTTTGTATTTAATTCCGATGCAATTCCTGTGATTCATCGTCAATGAGAAGGTCCAAGGGATACAGTAAACCTGAAGTGAAGCATCGGACTCTATAACTAGTGTTCCAGAATTGGTTCAAAACATAGACAGTAGGAAGAGTCAGTCTTCTAGTACTTAAGTCGGCATTGTGCCTTTTGTATTTAATTCCGATGCAATTTCTGTCTTTCATCGTCAATGAGAACGTACAAGGTATACTGTAAACCTGAAGTGAAGCATCGGATTCTATAACTAGTGTCACAGGAATGGTACAAAACATAGTCAGTAAGAAGAGTCAGTCTTCTTGTACTTAAGTCGGCATTGTGCCTTTTCTATTTAATTCCGATGCAATTTCTGTGTTTCATCGTCAATAAGAAGGTCCAAGGGTTACAGTAAACCTGGAGTGAAGCATCGGAATCTATAACTAGTGTCACAGGAATGGTTCAAAACATAGACAGTAAGAAGAGTCAGTCTTCTTGTACTTAAGTCGACATTGTGCCTTTTTTATTTAATTCCGATGCAATTTCTGTGTTTCATCGCCAATAAGAATGTCCAAGGTATACAGTAAACCTGAAGTAAAACATCGGAATCTATAACTAGTGTCACAGCAATGGTTCAAACTATAATCACAAAGAAGAGTCAGTCTTCTTGTACTTAAGTCGGCATTGTGCCTTTTGTATTTACTGCCGATGCAATTTCTGTGTTTCATCGGCAATAAAGTCAGAGGGATACAGTAAACCTGAAGTGAAGCATCGGAATCCAAAACTAGTGTCACAGGAATGGTTCAAAACATAGACATCGGGAAGAGTCAGTCTTCTTGTACTTAAGTCGACATTGTGCCTTTTCTATTTAATTCAGATGCAATTTCTGTGTTTCATCGTCAATAAGAATGTCCAAGGTATACAGTAAACCTGAAGTAAAGCGTCGGAATCTATAACTAGTGTCACAGCAATAGTTCAAACTATAGTCCCTAAAAAGAGTCAGTCTTCTTGTACTTAAGTCGGCATTGTGCTTTTTCTATTTAATTCCGATGCATTTTCTGTGTTTCATCGTCAATAAGAAGGTCCATGGGATACAGTAAACCTGGAGTGAAGCATCGGAATCTATAACTAGTGTCACAGAATTGGTTCAAAACATAGACAGTAGGAAGATTCAGTCTTTTTGTATTTAAGTCGGCATTGTGGCTTTTGTATTTAATTACGATGCAATTTCTGTGTTTCATCGTCAATAACAAGGTCCAAGGGATACAGTAAACCTGAAGTGAAGCATCGGAATCTATAACTATTGTCACTGGAATGGTTCAAACTATTATCAGTAAGAAGAGTTAGTCTTCTTGTACTTAAGTCGGCATTGTGCCTTTTCTATTTCATTCCGATGCAATTTCTGTGTTTCATCGTCAATAAGAAGGTCCAAGCGATACAGTAAACCTACAGTGAAGCATCGGAATCTATAACTAGTGTCACAGGAATGGTTCAAAAAATAGACAGTAAGAAGAGTCAGTCTTCTTGTACTTAAGTCGGCATTGTGCTTTTTGTATTTAATTCCGATGCAATTTCTGTGTTTCATCGTCAATAAGAAGGTCAGAGGGATACAGTAAACCTGAAGTGAAGCATCGGAATCTATAACTAGTGTCACAGGAATGGTTGAAACATAGACAGTAAGAAAAGTCAGTCTTCATCTACTTAAGTCGGCATTGTGCCTTTTGTATTTAATTCCGATGCAATTTCTGTGTTTCATCGTCAATAAGAAGGTCAGAGGGATACAGTAAACCTAAAGTGCGGCATCGGAATCTATAACTAGTGTCACAGGAATTGTTCAAAACATAGTCAGTAAGAAGAGTCAGTCTTCTTGTCCATACGTCGGCATTGTGCCTTTTATATTTAATTCCGATGCAATTTCTGTGTTTCATCGTCAAAAAAAAGGTCCAAGGGATACAGTATACCTGGAGTGAAGCATCGGAATCTATAACTAGTGTCACAGGAATGGTTCAAAACATAGACAGTATGATGAGTCAGACTTCTTGTACTTAGGTCGGCATTGTGCCTTTTGTATTTAATTTCGATGCAATTTCTGTGTTTCATCGTCAATACGAATGTCCAAGGAATACAGTAAACCTGAAGTGAAGCATCGGAATCTATAACTAGTGTCACTGGAATGGTTCAAAATATAGACTGTAAGAAGAGTCTGTCTTCTTGTACTTAAGTCGGCATTGTGCCTTTTGTATTTAATTCCGATGCAATTTCTGTGTTTCATCGGCAATAAGGTAAGAGGGATACAGTAAACCTGAAGTGAAGCATCGGAATCTATAACTAGAGTCACAGGAATTTTTCAAAACATAGTCAGTAAGAAGAATCAGTCTTCTTGTACTTAAGTCGGCATTGTGCTTTTGTATTTAATTCCGATGCAATTTCTATGTTTCATTGCCAATAAGAAGGTCAGAGGGATACAGTAAACCTGAAGTGAAGCATCGGAATCCAAAACTAGTGTCACAGGAATGGTTCAAAGCATAGTCAATAAGAAGAGTCAGTCTTCTTGTACTTAAGTCGGTATTGTGCCTTTTCTATTTAATTCCGATGCAATTTCTGTGTTTCATCGTCAATAGGAAGGTCCAAGGGTTACAGTGAACCTAGAGTGAAGCATCGGAATCTATAACTAGTGTCACAGGAATGGTTCAAAACATAGACAGTAAAGAGTCAGTCTTCTTGTACTTATGTCGACATTGAGCATTTTGTATTTAATTCCGATGCAATTTCTGTGTTTCATCGTCAATAAGAATGTCGAAGGTATACAGTAAACCTGAAGTAAAGCATCGGAATCTGTAACTAGTGTCACAGCAATGGTTCAAACTATAATCACTAAGAAGAGTCAGTCTTCTTGTACTTAAGTCGGCATTCTGCCTTTTCTATTTCATACCGATGCAGTTTCTGTGTTACATCGTCAATAAGAAGGTCAGAGGGATACAGTAAACCTGAAATGAAGCATCGGAATCTTTAACTAGTGTCACAGGAATGATTCAAAACATAGACAGTAGGAAGAGTCAGTCTTCTTGTACTTAAGTCGGCATTGCGCCTTTTGTGTTTAATTCCGATGCAATTCCTGTGATTCATCGTCAATAAGAAGGTCCAAGGGATACAGTAAACCTGAAGTGAAGCATCGGAATCTATAACTAGAGTCACAGGAATGTTTCAAAACATAGTCAGTAAGAAGAGTCAGTCTTTTTGTCCTTAAGCCGGCATTGTGCCTTTTTATTTAATTCCGATGCAATTTCTGTTTTTCATCGGCAATAAGGTCAGAGTGATACAGTAAAGCTGAAGTGAAGCATCGGAATCTATAACTAGTGTCACAGGAATGGTTCAAAACATAGACAGTAGGAAGAGTCAGTCTTCTTGTACTTAAGTCGGCATTGTGCCTTTTGTATTTAATTCCGATGCAATTTCTGTGTTTCATCGTCAATAAGATGGTACAAGGTATACAGTAAACCTGAAGTGAAGCATCGGAATCTATAACTAGTGTCACAGGAATGGTTCAAAACATAGTCAGTAAGAAGAGTCAGTCTTCTTGTACTTAAGTCGGCATTGTGCCTTTTCTGTTTAATTCCGATGCAACTTCTGTGTTTCATCGTCAATAAGAAGGTCCAAGGGTTACAGTAAACCTGGAGTGAAGCATCGGAATCTATAACTAGTGTCACAGGAATGGTTCAAACATAGACAGTAAGAAGAGTCAGTCTTCTTGTACTTAAGTCGGCATTGTGCCTTTTCTATTTAATTCCCATGCAATTTTGTGTTTCATCGTCAATAAGCATGTCCAACGTATACAGTAAACCTGGAGTGAAGCATCGGAATCTATAACTAGTGTCACAGGAATGGTTCAAATCATAGACAGTAAGAAGAGTCAGTCTTCTTGTACTTGAGTCGGCATTGTGAGTTTTCTATTTAATTCCGATACATTTTCGGTGTTTCATCGTCAATAAGAAGGTCAGAGGGATACAGTAAACCTGAAGTGAAGCATCGGAATCTGTAACTAGTATCACAGCAATGGTTCAAACTCTAGTCACTAAAAAGAGTCAGTCTTCTTGTACTTAAGTCGGCATTGTGCTTTTTCTATTTCATTCCGATGCAATTTCTGTGTTTCATCGTCAATAAGAAGGTCCAAGGGATACAGTAAACCTGGAGTGAAGCATCGGAATCTATAACTAGTGTCACAGGAATGGTTCAATACATAGACAGTAAGAAGAGTCAGTCTTCTTGTATTTAAGTCGGCATTGTGCCTTTTGTATTTAATTCCGATGCAATTCCTGTGATTCATCGTCAATGAGAAGGTCCAAGGGATACAGTAAACCTGAAGTGAAGCATCGGACTCTATAACTAGTGTTCCAGAATTGGTTCAAAACATAGACAGTAGGAAGAGTCAGTCTTCTAGTACTAAGTCGGCATTGTGCCTTTTGTATTTAATTCCGATGCAATTTCTGTCTTTCATCGTCAATGAGAAGGTACAAGGTATACTGTAAACCTGAAGTGAAGCATCGGAATCTATAACTAGTGTCACAGGAATGGTACAAAACATAGTCAGTAAGAAGAGTCAGTCTTCTTGTACTTAAGTCGGCATTGTGCCTTTTCTATTTAATTCCGATGCAATTTCTGTGTTTCATCGTCAATAAGAAGGTCCAAGGGTTACAGTAAACCTGGAGTGAAGCATCGGAATCTATAACTAGTGTCACAGGAATGGTTCAAAACATAGACAGTAAGAAGAGTCAGTCTTCTTGTACTTAAGTCGACATTGTGCCTTTTTTATTTAATTCCGATGCAATTTCTGTGTTTCATCGCCAATAAGAATGTCCATGGTATACAGTAAACCTGAAGTAAAACATCGGAATCTATAACTAGTGTCACAGCAATGGTTCAAACTATAATCACAAAGAAGAGTCAGTCTTCTTGTACTTAAGTCGGCATTGTGCCTTTTGTATTTACTGCCGATGCAATTTCTGTGTTTCATCGGCAATAAAGTCAGAGGGATACAGTAAACCTGAAGTGAAGCATCGGAATCCAAAACTAGTGTCACAGGAATGGTTCAAAACATAGACATCGGGAAGAGTCAGTCTTCTTGTACTTAAGTCGGCATTGTGCCTTTTCTATTTAATTCAGATGCAATTTCTGTGTTTCATCGTCAATAAGAATGCCCAAGGTATACAGTAAACCTGAAGTAAAGCGTCGGAATCTATAACTAGTGTCACAGCAATAGTTCAAACTATAGTCCCTAAAAAGAGTCAGTCTTCTTGTACTTAAGTCGGCATTGTGCTTTTTCTATTTAATTCCGATGCATTTTCTGTGTTTCATCGTCAATAAGAAGGTCCATGGGATACAGTAAACCTGGAGTGAAGCATCGGAATCCATAACTAGTGTCACAGGAATGGTTCAAAACATAGACAGAAAGAAGAGTCAGTCTTCTTGTACTTAAGTCGGCATTGTGCCTTTTCTATTTAATTCCGATAGAATTTCTGTGTTTCATCGACAATAAGAAGGTCCAAGGAATACAGCAAACCTGAAGTGAAGCATCGGAATCTATAACTAGTGTCACTGGAATGGTTCAAAATATAGACAGTAAGAAGGGTCAGTCTTCTTTTACTTAAGTCGGCATTGTGCCATTTGTATTTAATTCCGATGCAATTCCTGTGATTCCTCGTCAATGAGAAGGTCCAAGGGATACAGTAAATCTGATGTGAAGCATCGGACTCTATAACTAGTGTCACAGAATTGCTTCAAAACATAGACAGTAGGAAGATTCAGTCTTTTTGTATTTAAGTCGGCATTGTGGCTTTTGTATTTCATTACGATGCAATTTCTGTGTTTCATCGTCAATAACAAGGTCCAAGGGATACAGTAAACCTGAAGTGAAGCATCGGAATCTATAACTATTGTCACTGGAATGGTTCAAACTATTATCAGTAGGAAGAGTTAGTCTTCTTGTACTTAAGTCGGCATTGTGCCTTTTCTATTTCATTCCGATGCAATTTCTGTGTTTCATCGTCAATAAGAAGGTCCAAGCGATACAGTAAACCTGGAGTGAAGCATCGGAATCTATAACTAGTGTCACAGGAATGGTTCAAAAAATAGACAGTAAGAAGAGTCAGTCTTCTTGTACTTAAGTCGGCATTGTGCTTTTTGTATTTAATTCCGATGCAATTTCTGTGTTTCATCGTCAATAAGAAGGTCAGAGGGATACAGTAAACCTGAAGTGAAGCATCGGAATCTATAACTAGTGTCACAGGAATGGTTGAATCATAGACAGTAAGAAAAGTCAGTCTTCATCTACTTAAGTCGGCATTGTGCCTTTTGTATTTAATTCCGATGCAATTTCTGTGTTTCATCGTCAATAAGAAGGTCAGAGGGATACAGTAAACCTAAAGTGCGGCATCGGAATCTATAACTAGTGTCACAGGAATTGTTCAAAACATAGTCAGTAAGAAGAGTCAGTCTTCTTGTCCTTACGTCGGCATTGTGCCTTTTATATTTAATTCCGATGCAATTTCTGTGTTTCATCGTCAAAAATAAGGTCCAAGGGATACAGTATACCTGGAGTGAAGCATCGGAATCTATAACTAGTGTCACAGGAATGGTTCAAAACATAGACAGTAAGATGAGTCAGACTTCTTGTACTTAAGTCGGCATTGTGCCTTTTGTATTTAATTTCGATGCAATTTCTGTGTTTCATCGTCAATACGAATGTCCACGGAATACAGTAAACCTGAAGTGAAGCATCGGAATCTATAACTAGTGTCACAGGAATTTTTCAAAACATAGTCAGTAAGAAGAATCAGTCTTCTTGTACTTAAGTCGGCATTGTGCTTTTGTATTTCATTCCGATGCAATTTCTATGTTTCATTGCCAATAAGAAGGTCAGAGGGATACAGTAAACCTGAAGTGAAGCATCGGAATCCAAAACTAGTGTCACAGGAATGGTTCAAAACATAGACAGTAGGAAGAGTCAGTCTTATTGTACTTAAGTCGGCATTGTGCCTTTTGTATTTAACTCCGATGCAATTTCTGTGTTTAATCGTCAATAAGAAGGTCCAAGGTATACACTAAACCTGAAGTGAAGCATCGGAATCCATAACTAGTGCCACAGGAATGGTTCAAAGCATAGTCAATAAGAAGAGTCAGTCTTCTTGTACTTAAGTCGGTATTGTACCTTTTCTATTTAATTCCGATGCAATTTCTGTGTTTCATCGTCAATAGAAAGGTCCAAGGGTTACAGTGAACCTAGAGTGAAGCATCGGAATCTATAACTAGTGTCACAGGAATGGTTCAAAACATAGACAGTAAAGAGTCAGTCTTCTTGTACTTAAGTCGACATTGAGCATTTTGTATTTAATTCCGATGCAATTTCTGTGTTTCATCGTCAATAAGAATGTCGAAGGTATACAGTAAACCTGAAGTAAAGCATCGGAATCTATAACTAGTGTCACAGCAATGGTTCAAACTATAATCACTAAGAAGAGTCAGTCTTCTTGTACTTAAGTCGGCATTCTGCCTTTTCTATTTCATACCGATGCAGTTTCTGTGTTACATCGTCAATAAGAAGGTCAGAGGGATACAGTAAACCTGAAATGAAGCATCGGAATCTATAACTAGTGTCACAGGAATGATTCAAAACATAGTCAGTAGGAAGAGTCAGTCTTCTTGTACTTAAGTCGGCATTGCGCCTTTTGTGTTTAATTCCGATGCAATTCCTGTGATTCATCGTCAATAAGAAGGTCCAAGGGATACAGTAAACCTGAAGTGAAGCATCGGAATCTATAACTAGAGTCACAGGAATGTTTCAAAACATAGTCAGTAGGAAGAGTCAGTCTTTTTGTCCTTAAGCCGGCATTGTGCCTTTTTATTTAATTCCGATGCAATTTCTGTTTTTCATCGGCAATAAGGTCAGAGTGATACAGTAAAGCTGAAGTGAAGCATCGGAATCTATAACTAGTGTCACAGGAATGGTTCAAAACATAGACAGTAGGAAGAGTCAGTCTTCTTGAACTTAAGTCGGCGTTATGCCTTTTGTATTTTATTCCGATGCAATTTCTGTGTTTCATTGTCAATAAGAAGGTCAGAGGGATACAGTAAATTTGAGGTGAAGCATCGGAATCCAAAACTAGTGTCACAGGAATGGTTCAATACATAGACAGTAGGAAGAGTCTGTCTTCTTGTACTTAAGTCGGCATTGTGCCTTTTGTATTTAATTCCGATGCAATTTCTGTGTTTCATCGTCAATAAGATGGTACAAGGTATACAGTAAACCTGAAGTGAAGCATCGGAATCTATAACTAGTGTCACAGGAATGGTTCAAAACATAGTCAGTAAGAAGAGTCAGTCTTCTTGTACTTAAGTCGGCATTGTGCCTTTTCTGTTTAATTCCGATGCAATTTCTGTGTTTCATCGTCAATAAGAAGGTCCAAGGGTTACAGTAAACCTGGAGTGAAGCATCGGAATCTATAACTAGTGTCACAGGAATGGTTCAAACATAGACAGTAAGAAGAGTCAGTCTTCTTGTACTTAAGTCGGCATTGTGCCTTTTCTATTTAATTCCGATGCAATTTCTGTGTTTCATCGTCAATAAGCATGTCCAACGTATACAGTAAACCTGGAGTGAAGCATCGGAATCTATAACTAGTGTCACAGGAATGGTTCAAATCATAGACAGTAAGAAGAGTCAGTCTTCTTGTACTTGAGTCGGCATTGTGAGTTTTCTATTTAATTCCGATGCATTTTCGGTGTTTCATCGTCAATAAGAAGGTCAGAGGGATACAGTAAACCTGAAGTGAAGCATCGGAATCTGTAACTAGTATCACAGGAATGGTTCGAACATAGTCAGTAAGAAGAGTCAGTCTTCGTGTACTTAAGTCGACATTTTGCCTTTTCTATTTAATTCCGATGCAATTTCTGTGTTTCATCGTCAATAAGAAGGTCCAAGGTATACAGTAAACCTGAAGTAAAGCATCGGAATCTATAACTATTGTCACAGGAATGGTTCAAAACATAGTCAGTAAGAAGAGTCAGTCTTCTTATACTTAAGTCAGCATTGTGGCTTTTCTATTTAATTCCGATGCAATTTCTGTGTTTCATCGTCAATAAGAAGGGCCAAGGGTTACAGTAAACCTGGAGTGAAGCATCGGAATCTATAACTAGTGTCACAGGAATGGTTCAAAACATAGTCAGTAAGAAAAGTCAGTCTTCTTGTACTTAACTCGACAACAAGCCTTTTCTATTTAATTCCGATGCAATTTCTGTGTTTCATCGTCAATAAGAATGTCCAAGGTATACAGTAAACCTGAAGTGAAGCATCGGAATCTATAACTAGTGTCACAGGAATGGTTCAAAGCATAGTCAGTAAGAAGAGTCAGTCTTCTTGTACTTAAGTCGGCATTGTGCCTTTTGTATTTAATTCCGATGCAATTTCTGTGTTTCATCGTCAGTAAGAAGGTCCAAGGGATACACTAAACCTGGAGTGAGGCATCGGAATCTGTAACTAGTGTCACAGGAATGGTTCAAAACATAGACAGTAAGCAGAGTCAGTCTTCTTGAACTTAAGTCGGCATTGTGCCTCTTTTATTTAATTCCTATGCAATTTCTGTGTTTCATCCTTAATAAGAAGGTTCAAGGGATACATTAAACCTAGAGTGAGGCATCGGAATCTATAACTAGTGTCACAGGAATGGTTCAAGACATAGACAGTTAGAAGAGTCAGTCTTCTTGTACTGAAGTCGGCATTGTGCCTTTTGTATTTAATTCCGATGCAATTTCTGTGTATCATCGTCAATTAGAAGGTCCAAGGGATACAGTCAAACTGGAGTGAAGCATCGGAATCTATAACTAGTGTCACGGGGATGGTTCGAAACATAGGCAGTAAGAAGAGTCAGTATTCTTGTTCTTAATTCGGCATTGTGCCATTTGTATTTAATTACGATGCAATTTCTGTGTTTCATCGTCAATATGAATGTCAAAGGTATACAGTAAACCTGAAGTAAATCATCGGAATCTATAACTAGTGTCACAGCAATGGTTCAAACTATAATCACTAAGAAGAGTCAATCTTCTTTTACTTAACTCGGCATTGTGCCTTTTCCATTTAATTCCGAAGCAATTTCTGTGTTTCATCGTCAATAAGAAGGACCAAGGTATACAGAAAACCTGGAGTGAAGCATCGGAATCTATAACTAGTGTCACAGGAATGGTTCTAAACATAGACAGTAAGAAGAGTCAGTCTTCTTGTGCTTGAGTCGGCATTGTAAGTTTTCTATTTAACTCCGATGCAATTTCGGTGTTTCATCGTCAATAAGAAGGTCAGAGGGATACAGTAAACCTGAAGTGAAGCATCGGAATCTGTAACCAGTGTCACAGGAATGGTTCAAACATAGTCAGTAAGAAGAGTCAGTCGTCTTGTACTTAAGTCGGCATTGTGCCTTTTCTACTTAATTCCGATGCAATTTCGGTGTTTCATCGTCAATAAGAAGGTCAGAGGGATACAGTAAACCTGAAGTAAAGCATCGGAATCTATAACTAGTGTGACAGCAATGGTTCAAACTATAATCACTAAGAAGAGTCAGTCTTCTTGTACTTAAGTCGGCATTGTGCCTTTTCTATTTAATTCCGATGCAATTTCTGTGTTTCATCGGCAATAAGGTCAGAGGGATACAGTAAACCTGAAGTGAAGCATCGGAATCTATAACTAGTGTCACAGGAATGGTTCAAAACATAGACAGTAGGAAGAGTCAGTCTTCTTGTGCTTAAGTTGGCATTGTGCAATTTGTATTTAATTCCGATGCAATTTCTGTGTTTCATAGTCAATAAGAAGGTCAGAGGGATACAGTAAACCTGAGGTGATGCATCGGAATCCATAACTAGTGTCACAGTAATGGTTCAAAACATAGACAGTAGGAAGAGTCAGTCTTCTTGTACTTAAGTCGGCATTGTGCCTCTTGTATTTAATTCCGATGCAATTTCTGTGCTTCATCGTCAATAAGAAGGTACAAGGTATACAGTAAACCTGAAGTGAAGCATCGGAATCTATAACTAGTGTCACAGGAATGGTTCAAAACATAGTCAGTAAGAAGAGTCAGTCTTCTTGTACTTATGTGAGCATTGTGCCTTATCTATTTAATTGCGATGCAATTTATGTGTTTCATCGTCAATAGGAAGGTCCAAGGATTACAGTAAACCTGGAGTGAAGCATCGGAATCTATAACTAGTGTCACAGGAATGGTTCAAAACATAGACAATAAGAAGAGTCAGTCTTCTTGTACTTAAGTCGGCATTGTGCCTTTCTATTTAATTCCGATGCCGTTTCTGTGCTTCATCGTCAATAAGAAGGTCCAAGGGATACAGTAAGCCTGGAGTGAGGCATCGGAATCTGTATCTAGTGTCACAGGAATTGTTCAAAACATAGACAGTAAGCAGAGTCAGTCTTCTTGTACTTAAGTCGTAATTGTGCCTTTTTTAATTAATTCCTATGCAATTTCTGTGTTTCATCGTCAATAAGAAGGTTCAAGGGATACATTAAACCTAGAGTGAGGCATCGGAATCTATAACTAGGGTCACAGGAATGGTTCAAAACATAGACAGTAAGGGGAGTCAGTCTTCTTGTACTAAAGACGCCATTGTGCCTTTTGTATTTAATTCCGATGCAATTTCTGTGTATCATCGTCAATTAGAAGGTCCATGGGATACAGTCAACCTGGAGTGAAGCATCGGAATCTATAACTAGTGTCACAGGGATGGTTCGAAACATAGACAGTAAGAAGAGTCAGTATTCCTGTACTTAAGTCGGCATTGTGCCTTTTGTATTTAATTCCGATGCAATTTCTGTGTTTCATCGTCAATAAGAATGTCCAAGGTATACAGTAAACCTGAAGTAAAGCATCAGAATCTATAACTAGTGTCACTGCAATGGTTCAAACTATAATCACTAAGAAGAGTCAGTCTTCTTGTACTTAAGTCGGCATTGTGCCTTTTCTATTTAATTCCGATGCAATTTCTGTGTTTCATCGTCAATAAGAAGGTCCAAGGTGTACAGTAAACCTGGAGTGAAGCATCGGAATCTATAACTAGTGTCACAGCAATGGTTCAAACTATAATCACTAAGAAGAGTCAGTCTTCTTGTACTTAAGTCGGCATTGTGCCTTTCTATTTAATTCCGATGCCGTTTCTGTGCTTCATCGTCAATAAGAAGGTCCAAGCGATACAGTAAACCTGGAGTGAAGCATCGGAATCTATAACTAGTGTCACAGGAATGATTCAAAACATGGACAGTATGAAGAGTCAGTCTTCTTGTACATAAGTCGGCATTGTGAGTTTTCTATTTAATTCCGATGCCATTTCTGTGTTTCATCGTCAATAAGTAGGTCAGAAGGATACAGTAAACCTGAAGTGAAGCATCGGAATCTATAACTAGTGTCACAGGAAGGGTTCAAAACATAGACAGTAAGAAGAGTTAATCTTCGTGTACTAAAGTTAGCATTTTGCCTTTTGTATTTAATTTCAATGCTATTTCTGTGTGTCACCGTCAATAACAAGGTCCTAGGGATACAGCAAACCTTAAGTGAAGCATCGGAATCTATAACTATTGTCACCGGAATGGTTAAAACTATAATCACTAAGAAGAGTCAGTCTTCTTGAACTTAAGTCGGCATTGTGCCTTTTCTATTTAATTCCGATGCAATTTCTGTGCTTCATCGTCAATAAGAAGGTCCAAGCGATACAGTAAACCTGAAGTGAAGCATCGGAATCTATAACTAGAGACACAGGAATGTTTCAAAACATAGTCAGTAAGAAGAGTCAGTCTTCTTGTCCTTAAGCCGGCATTGTGCCTTTTGTATTTAATTCCGATGCAATTTCTGTGTTTCATCGGCAATAAGGTCAGAGGGATACAGTAAAGCTGAAGTGAAGCATCGGAATCTATAACTAGTGTCACAGGAATGGTTCAAAACATAGACAGTAGGAAGAGTCAGTCTTCATGTACTTAAGTCGGCATTGTGCCTTTTGTATTTAATTCCGATGCAATTTCTGTGTTTCATTGTCATTAAGAAGGTTAGAGGGATACAGTAAACCTGAGGTGAAGCATCGGAATCCAAATCTAGTGTCACAGGAATGGTTCAATACATAGACCGTAGGAAGAGTCTGTCTTCTTGTACTTAAGTCGGCATTGTGCCTTTTGTATTTAATTCCGATGCAATTTCTGTGTTTCATCGTCAATAAGATGGTACAAGGTATACAGTAAACCTGAAGTGAAGGATCGGAATCTATAACTAGTGTCACAGGAATGGTTCAAACATAGTCAGTAAGAAGAGTCAGTCTTCTTGTACTTAAGTCGGCATTGTGCCTTTCTATTTAATTCCGATGCCGTTTCTGTGCTTCATCGTCAATAAGAATGTCCAAGCGATACAGTAAACCTGGAGTGAAACATCGGAATCTATAACTAGTGTCACAGGAAGGGTTCAAAACATAGACAGTAAGAAGAGTTAATCTTCGTGTACTAAAGTTAGCATTTTGCCTTTTGTATTTAATTTCAATGCTATTTCTGTGTGTCACCGTCAATAACAAGGTCCTAGGGATACAGTAAACCCTAAGTGAAGCATCGGAATCTATAACTATTGTCACCGGAATGGTTCAAACTATAATCACTAAGAAGAGTCAGTCTTCTTGTACTTAAGTCGGTATTGTGCCTTTTCTATTAAATTCCGATGCAATTTCTGTGTTTCATCGTCAATAAGTAGGTCAGAAGGATACAGTAAACCTGAAGTGAAGCATCGGAATCTATAACTAGTGTCACAGGAAGGGTTCAAAACATAGACAGTAAGAAGAGTTAATCTTCGTGTACTAAAGTTAGCATTTTGCCTTTTGTATTTAATTTCAATGCTATTTCTGTGTGTCACCGTCAATAACAAGGTCCTAGGAATACAGTAAACCTGGAGTGAAGCATCGGAATCTATAACTAGTGTCACAGGAATGGTTCAAACATAGACAGTAAGAAGAGTCAGTCTTCTTGTACTTAAGTCGATATTGTGCCTTTCCTATTTAATTCCGATACAATTTCTGTGTTTCGTTGTCAATAATAATGTCCAAGGTATACAGTAAACCTGAAGTAAAGCATCGGAATCGATAACTAGTGTCACAGCAATGGTTCGAAATATAGTCACTAAGAAGAGTCAGTGTTCTTGTACTTAAGTAGGCATTGTGCCTTTTCTATTTAATTCCGATGCAATTTCTGTGTTTCATCGTCAATAAGCAGGTCCAAGGTATACAGTAAACCTGGAGTGAAGCATCGGAATCTATAACTAGTGTCACAGGAATGGTTCAAAACATAGACAGTAAGAAGAGTCAGTCTTCTTGTACTTGAGTCGGCATTGTGAGTTTTCTTTTTAATTCCGATGCATTTTCGGTGTTTCATCGGAAATAAGAAGGTCAGAGGGATACAGTATACCTGAAGTGAAGCATCGGAATCTGTAACTAGTGTCACAGGAATCGTTCAAACATAGTCAGTAAGAAGAGTCAGTCTTCTTGTACTTAAGTCGGCATTGTGCCTTTTCTATTTAATTCCGATGCAATTTCTGTGTTTCATCGTCAATAAGAAGGTCCAAGGGTTACAGTAAACCGGGAGTGAAGCATCGGAATCTATAACTAGTGTCACAGGAATGGTTCAAAACATAGACAGTAAGAAGAGTCAGTCTTCTAGTACGTAAGTCGATATTGTGCCTTTTCTATTTAATTCCGATGCAATTTCTTTGTTTCATCGTCAATAAGAATGTCAAGGTATACAGTAAACCTGAAGTAAAGCATCGGAATCTATAACTAGTGTCACAGGAATGGTTCAAAACATAGTCAGTAAGAAGAGTCAGTCTTCTTGTACTTAAGTCAGCAATGTGGATTTTCTATTTTATTCCGATGCAATTTCTGTGTTTCATTGTCAATAAGAATGTACACGGTATACAGTAAACCTGAAGTAAAGCATCGGAATCGATAACTAGTGTCACAGCAATGGTTCGAACTATAATCACTAAGAAGAGTCAGTCTTCTTGTACTTAAGTCGGCATTGTGCCTTTTCTATTTAATTCCGATGCAATTTCTGTGTTTCATCGTCTATAAGCAGGTCCAACGTATACAGTAAACCTGGAGTGAAGCATCGGAATCTATAACTAGTGTCACAGGAATGGTTGAAAACATAGACAGTAAGACGAGTCAGTCTTCTTGTACTTGAGTCGGCATTGTGAGTTTTCTATTTAATTCCGATGCAATTTCTGTGTTTCATCACAATAAGAAGGTCCAAGGGTTACAGTAAACCTGGAGTGAAGCATCGGAATCTATAACTAGTGTCACAGGAATGGTTCAATACATAGACAGTAAGAAAAGTCAGTCTTCTTGTACTTAAGTCGACATTAAGCCTTTTCTATTTAACTCCGATGCAATTTCTGTGTCTCATCGTCAATAAGAATGTCCAAGGTATACAGTAAACCTGAAGTGAAGCATCGGAATCTATAACTAGTGTCACAGGAATGGTTCAAAGCATAGTCAGTAAGAAGATTCAGTCTTCTTGTACTTAAGTCGGCATTGTGCCTTTTGCATTTAATTCCGATGAAATATCTGTGTTTCATCGTCAATAAGAAGGTCCAAGGGATACAGTAAACCTGGAGTGAGGCATCGGAATCTGTAACTAGTGTCACAGGAATGGTTCAATACATAGACAGTAAGCAGAGTCAGTCTTCTTGTACTTAAGTTGGCATTGTGCCTTTTTTATTTAATTCCTATGCAATTTCTGTGTTTCATCGTCAATAAGAAAGTTCAAGGGATACATTAAACCTAGAGTGAGGCATCGGAATCTATAACTAGTGTCACAGAAATGGTTCAAACTATAATCACTAAGAAGAGTCAGTCTTCTTGTACTTAAGTCGGCATTGTGAGTTTTCTATTTAACTCCGATGCAATTTCGGTGTTTCATCGTCAATAAGAAGGTCTGAGGGATACAGTAAACCTGAAGTGAAGCATCGGAATCTGTAACTAGTTTCACAGGAATGGTTCAAACATCGTCAGTAAGAAGAGTCAGTCTTCTTGTACTTAAGTCGGCATTGTGCCTTTTCTATTTAATTCCGATGCAATTTCTGTGTTTCATCGTCAATAAGAAGGTCCAAGGGTTACAGTAAATGTGGAGTGAAGCATCGGAATCTATAACTAGAGTCACAGGAATGGTTCAAAACATAGACAGTAAGAAGAGTCAGTCTCCTTGTACTTAAGTCGACATTGTGCCTTTTCTATTTAATTCCGATGCAATTTCTGTGTTTCATCGTCAATAAGAATGTCCAAGGTATACAGTAGACCTGAAGTAAAGCATCGGAATCTATAACTAGTGTGACAGCAATGGTTCATACTATAATCACTAAGAAGAGTCAGTCTTCTTGTACTTAAGTCGGCATTGTTTCTTTTGTATTTAATTCCGATGCAATTTCTGTGTTTCATCGTCAATAAGAAGGTACAAGGTATACAGTAAACCTAGAGTGAGGCATCGGAATCTATAACTAGGGTGACAGGGATGGTTCAAAACATAGACAGTAAGAAGAGTCAGTCTTCTTGTACTACAGACGGCATTGTGCTTTTGTATTTAATTCCGATGCAATTTCTGTGTATCATTGTCAATTAGAAGGTCCAAGGGATACAGTCAACCTGGAGTGAAGCATCGGAATCTATATCTAGTGTCACGGGGACGGTTCGAAACATAGACAGTAAGAAGAGTCAGTATTCTTGTACTTAAGTCGGCATTGTGCCTTTTGTATTTAATTCCGATGCAATTTCTGTGTTTCATCGTCAATAAGAATGTCCAAGGTATACAGTAAACCTGAAGTAAAGCATCGGAATCTATAACTAGTGTCACAGCAATGGTTCAAACTATAATCACTAAGAAGAGTCAGTCTTCTTGTACTTAAGTCGGCATTGTGCCTTTTGTATTTAATTCCGATGCAATTCCTGTGATTCATCGTCAATGAGAAGGTCCAAGGGATACAGTAAACCTGAAGTGAAGCATCGGACTCTATAACTAGTGTTCCAGAATTGGTTCAAAACATAGACAGTAGGAAGAGTCAGTCTTCTAGTACTTAACTCGGCATTGTGCCTTTTGTATTTAATTCCGATGCAATTTCTGTGTTTCATCGTCAATGAGAAGGTACAAGGTATACTGTAAACCTGAAGTGAAGCATCGGAATCTATAACTAGTGTCACAGGAATGGTACAAAACATAGTCAGTAAGAAGAGTCAGTCTTCTTGTACTTAAGTCGGCATTGTGCCTTTGCTATTTAATTCCGATGCAATTTCTGTGTTTCATCGTCAATAAGAAGGTCCAAGGGTTACAGTAAACCTGGAGTGAAGCATCGGAATCTATAACTAGTGTCACAGGAATGGTTCAAAACATAGACAGTAAGAAGAGTCAGTCTTCTTGTACTTAAGTCGACATTGTGCCTTTTCTATTTAATTCCGATGCAATTTCTGTGCTTCATCGTCAATAAGAATGTCCAAGATATACAGTAAACCTGAAGTAAAGCAACGGAATCTGTAACTAGTGTGACAGCAATGGTTCAAGCTATAATCACTAAGAAGAGTCAGTCTTCTTGTACTTAAGTCGGCATTGTGCCTTTTCATTTTAATTCCGATGCAATTTCTGTGTTTCATCGGCAATACGGTCAGAGGGATACAGTAAACCTGAAGTGAAGCATCGGAATCTATAACTGGTGTCACTGGAATGGTTCAAAACTTAGACAGTAGGAAGAGTCAGTCTTCTTGTACTTAAGTCGGCATTGTGCCATTTGTATTTAATTCCGATGCAATTTCTGTGTTTCATTGTCAATAAGAACGTCAGAGGGATACAGTAAACCTGAGGTGAAGCATCGGAATCCAAAACTAGTGTCACAGGAATGGTTCAAAACATAGACAGTAGGAAGAGTCAGTCTTCTTGTACTTAACTCGGCATTGTGCCGTTTGTATTTAATTCCGTTGCAATTTCTGTGTTTCATCGTCAATAAGAAGGTACAAGGTATACAGTAAACCTGAAGTGAAGCATCGGAATCTATAACTAGTGTCACAGGAATGGTTCAAAACATAGTCAGTAAGAAGAGTCTGTCTTCTTGTACTTAAGTCAGCATTGTGCTTTTCTATTTAATTCCGATGCAATTACTGTGTTTCATCGTCAATAAGAATGTCCAAGGTACACAGTAAACCTGAAGTGAAGCATCGGAATCTATAACTAGTGTCACAGGAATGGTTCTAAACATAGACAGTAGGAAGAGTCAGTCTTCTTGTACTTAAGTCGGCATTGTGCCGTTTGTATTTAATTCCGATGCAATTTCTGAGTTTCATTGTCAATAAGAAGGTCAGAGGGATACAGTAAACCTGAGGTGAAGCATCGGAATCCAAAACTAGTGTCACAGGAATGGTTCAAAACATAGACAGTAGGAAGAGTCAGTCTTCTTGTACTTAAGTCGGCATTGTGCCTTTTGTATTTAATTCCGATGCAATTTCTGTGTTTCATCGTCAATAAGAAGGTACAAGGTATACAGTAAACCTGAAGTGAAGCATCGGAATCTATAACTAGTGTCACAGGAATGGTTCAAAACTTAGTCAGTAAGAAGAGTCTATCTTCTTGTACTTAAGTCAGCATTGTGCCTTTTCTATTTAATTCCGATGCAATTTCTGTGTTTCATCGTCAATAAGAAGGTCCAAGGGTTACAGTAAACCTGGAGTGAAGCATCGGAATCTATAACTAGTGTGACAGCATTGGTTCAAAACATAGACAGTAAGAAGAGTCAGTCTTCTTGTACTTGAGTCGGCATTGTGAGTTTTCTATTTAATTCCGATGCAATTTCGGTGTTTCATCGTCAAAAAGAAGGTCAGAGGGATACAGTAAACCTGAAGTGAAGCATCGGAATCTGTAACTAGTGTCACAGGAATGGTTCAAACATAGTCAGTAAGAAGAGTCAGTATTCTTGTACTTAAGTCGGCATTGTGCCTTTTCTATTTAATTCCGCTGCAATTTCTGTGTTTCATCGTCAATAAGAAGGTCCAAGAGTTACAGTAAATGTGGAGTGAAACATCGGAATCTATAACTAGTGTCTCAGGAATGGTTCAAAACATAGACTGTAAGAAGAGTCAGTCTTCTTGTACTTAAGTCGACATTGTGCCTTTTTTATTTAATTCCGATGCAATTTCTGTGTTTCATCGTCAATAAGAATGTCCAAGGTATACAGTAAACCTGAAGTAAAGCATCGGAATCTATAACTAGTGTGACAGCAATGGTTCAAACTATAATCACTAAGAAGAGTCAGTCTTCTTGCACTTAAGTCGGCATTGTGCCATTTCTATTGAATTATGATGCAATTTCTGTGTTTCATCGGCAATAAGGTCAGAGGGTTACAGTAAACCTGAAGTGAAGCATCGGAATCCACAACTAGTGTCACAGGAATGGTTCAAAGCATAGTCAGTAAGAAGAGTCTGTCTTCTTGTACTTAAGTCAGCATTGTGCCTTTTCTATTTAATTCCGATGCAATTTCTGTGTTTCATCGTCAATACGAAGGTCCAAGGGTTACAGTAAACCTGGGGTGAAGCATCGGAATCTATAACTAGTGTCACAGGAATGATTCAAATCATAGACAGTAAGAAGAGTCAGTCTTCTTGCACTTAAGTCGACATTGAGCCTTTTCTATTTAATTCCGATGCAATTTCTGTGTTTCATCGTCAATAAGAATGTCCAAGGTATACAGTAAACCTGAAGTGAAGCATCGGAATCTATAACTAGTGTCACAGGAATGGTTCAAAGCATAGTCACTAAGAAGAGTCAGTCTTTTGGTACCTAAGTCGGCATTGTGCCTTTTGTATTTAATTCCGATGCAATTACTGTGTTTCATCGTCAATAAGAAGGTCCAAGGGATACAGTTAACCTGGAGTGAGGCATCAGAATCTGTAACTAGTGTCACAGGAATGGTTGAAAACATAGACAGTAAGCAGAGTCAGTCTTCTTGTTCTTAAGTCGGCATTGTGCCTTTTTTATTTAATTCCTATGCAATTTCTGTGTCTCATCGTCAATAAGAAGGTTCAAGGGATACATTAAACCTAGAGTGAGGCTTCGGAATCTATAACTAGTGTCACAGGAATGGTTCAAAACATAGACAGTAAGAAGAGTCAGTCTTCACGTACTAAAGTCGGCATTGTGCCTTTTGTATTTAATTCCGATGCAATTTCTGTGTATCATCGTCAATAAGAAGGTCCAAGGGATACAGTCAACCTGGAGTGAAGCATCGGAATCTATAACTAGTGTCACGGGGCTGGTTCAAAACATAGACAGTAAGAAGAGTCAGTATTCTTGTACTTAAGTCGGCATTGTGCCTTTTGTATTTAATTCCGATGCAATTTCTGTCTTTCATCGCCAATAAGTAGGTCCAAGGGATCCATTAAACCTGAAGTGAAGCACCGGAATCTATAACTAGTGGCACAGGCAAGGTCCAAAAGATAGTCAGTAATAAGAGTCAGTCTTCTATACTTAAGTCGCCATTGTGCCAATTGTATTAACTTCCGATGCATTTCTGTGTTTCATCGTCAATACGAAGGTCCAAGGGATACAGTAAACCTGGAGTGAAGCATCGGAATCTATAACTAGTGTCACAGGAATGGTTCAAAACATAGACAGTAAGAAGAGTCAGTCTTCTTGTACTTAATTCGGCACTGTGCCTTTTGGATTTAATTCCGATGCAATTTCTGTGTTTCATCGTCAACAAGAAGGTCAGAGGGATTCAGTAAACCTGAAGTGAAGCATCGGAATCTATAACTAGTGTCACAGGAATGGTTCAAAACATAGACAGTAGGAAGAGTCAGTCTTCTTGTGCTTATCCGGCATTGTGCCATTTGTATTTAATTCCGATGCAATTTCTGTGTTTCATTGTCAATAAGAAGGTCAGAGGGATACAGTAAACCTGAGGTGAAGCATTGGAATCCGTAACTAGTGTCACAGGAATGGTTCAAAGCATAGACAGTAGGAAGAGTCAGTCTTCTTGTACTGAAGTCGGCATTGTGCCTTTTGTATTTAATTGCGATGCAATTTCTGTGTTTCATCGTCAATAAGAAGGTACAAGGTATACAGTAAACCTGAATTGAAGCATCGGAATCTATAACTAGTGTCACAGGAATGGTTCAAAACATAGTCAGTAAGATGAGTCAGTCTTCTTGTACTTAAGTCAGCATTGTGCCTTTTCTATTTAATTGCGATGCAATTTCTGTGTTTCATCGTCAATAAGATTGGCCAAGGATTACAGTAAACCTGGAGTGAAGCATCGTAATCTATAACTAGTGTCACAGGAATGGTTCAAAACATAGAAAGTAAGAAGAGTCAGTCTTCTTGTACTTAAGTCGACATTGAGAATTTTCTATGTAGTTCCGATGCAATTTCTCTGTTTCATCGTCAATAAGAATGTCTAAGACATACAGTAAACCTGAAGTGAGGCATCGGAATCTATAACTATTGTCACAGGAATGGTTCAAAGCATAGTCAGTAAGAAGAGTCAGTCTTCTTGCACATAAGTCGGCATTGTGCCTTTTGTATTTAATTCCGATGCAATTTCTGTGTTTCATTGTGAATAAAAAGGTCCAAGGGATACAGTAAACCTGGAGTGAGGCATCGGAATTTGTAACTAGTGTCACAGGAATTGTTCAAAACATAGACAGTAAGCAGAGTCAGTCTTCTTGTACTTAAGTCGGCATTGTGCCTTTTTTAATTAATTCCAATGCAATTTCTGTGTTTCATCGTCAATGAGAAGGTTCAAGGGATACATTAAACCTAGAGTAAGGCATCGGAATCTATAACTAGTGTCACAGGTATGGTTCAAGACATAGACAGTAAGAAGAGTCAGTATTCTTGTACTTAAGTCGGCATTGTGCATTTTGTATTTAATTCCGATGCAATTTCTGTGTTTCATCGTCAATAAGAATGTCCAAGGTATACAGTAAACCTGAAGTAAAGCTTCAGAATCTATAAATAGTGTCACAGCAATGGTTCAAACTATAATCACTAAGAAGAGTCAGTCTTCTTGTACTTAAGTCGGCATTGTGCCTTTTCTATTTAATTCCGATGCAATTTCTGTGTTTCATCGTCAATAAGAAGGTCCAAGGTATACAGTAAACCTGGAGTGATGCATCGGAATCTATAACTAGTGTCACAGGAATGGTTCAAAACATAGACAGTAAGAAGAGTCAGTCTTCTTGTACTTGAGTCGGCATTGTGAGTTTTCTATTTAACTCCGATGCAATTTCGGTGAGTCATCGTCAATAAGAAGGTCAGAGGGATACAGTAAACCTGAAGTGAACCATCGGAATCTGTAACTAGTGTCACAGGAATGGTTCAAACATAGGCAGTAAGATGAGTCAGTCTTCTTGTACTTAAGTCGGCATTGTGCCTTTTCTCTTTAATTCCGATGCAATTTCTGTGTTTCATTGTCAATAAGAAGGTCCAAGGGTTACAGTAAATGTGGAGTGAAGCATCGGAATCTATAACTAGTGTCACAGGAATGGTTCAAAACATAGACAGTAAGAAGAGTCAGTCTCCTTGTACTTAAGTCGACATTGTGCCTTTTCTATTTAATTCCGATGCAATTTCTGTGTTTCATTGTCAATAAGAATGTCCAAGGTATACAGTAAACCTGAAGTAAAGCATCGGAATCTATAACTAGTGTGACAGCAATGGTTCAAACTATAATCACTAAGAAGAGTCAGTCTTCTTGTACTTAAGTCGGCATTGTGCTTTTTCTATTTAATTCCGATGCAATTTCTGTATTTCATCGGCAATACGGTCAGAGGGATACAGTAAACTTGAAGTGAAGCATCGGAATCTATAACTAGTGTCACAGGAATGGTTCAAATCGTAGTCAGTAAGAAGAGTCAGTCTTCTTGTACTTAAGTCAGCATTGTGCCTTTTCTATTTAATTGCGATTCAATTTCTGTGTTTCATCGTCAATAAGAATGTCCAAGGCTTACAGTAAACCTGGAGTGAAACATCGGAATCTATGACTAGTGTCACAGGAATGGTTCAAAACATAGACAGTAAGAAGAGTCAGTCTTCTTGTACTTAAGTCGACATTGAGCCTTTGCTATTTAATTCCGATGCAATTTCTCTGTTTCATCGTCAATAAGAATGTCCAAGGTATACAGTAAACCTGAAGTGAAGCATCGGAATCTATAACTAGTGTCACAGGAATGGTTCAAAGCATAGTCAGTAAGAAGAGTCAGTCTTCTTGTACTTCAGTCGGCAATGTGCCTTTTGTATTTAATTCCGATGCAATTTCTGTATTTCATCGTCAATAAGAAGGTCCAAGGGATACAGTAAACCAAGAATGAGGCATCGGAATCTGTAACTAGTGTCACAGGAATGGTTCAAAACATAGACAGTAAGCTGAGTCAGTCTCCTTGTACTTAAGTCGGCATTGTGCCTTTTTAAATTAATTCCTATGCAATTTCTGTGTTTCATCGTCAATAAGAAGGTTCAAGGGATACATTAAACCTAGAGTGAGGCATCGGAATCTATAACTAGGGTCACAGGAATGGTTCAAAACATAGACAGTAAGCAGAGTCAGTCCTCTTGTACTTAAGTCGGCATTGTGCCTTTTGTATTTAATTCCGATGCAATTTCTGTGTATCATCGTCAATTAGAAGGTCCAAGGTATACAGTAAACCTGGAGTGAAGCATCGGAATCTATAACTAGTGTCACAGGAATGGTTCAAAGCATAGACAGTAAGAAGAGTCAGTCTTCTTGTACTTAAGTCGACATTGAGCCTTTTCTATTTCATTCCGATGCAATTTCTCTGTTTCATCGTCAATAAGAATGTCCAAGGTATACAGTAAACCTGAAGTGAAGCATCGGAATCTATAACTAGTGTCACAGGAATGGTTCAAAGCATAGTCAGTAAGAAGAGTCAGTCTTCTTGTACTTCAGTCGGCATTTTGCCTTTTGTATTTAATTCCGATGCAATTTCTGTGTTTCATAGTCAATAAGAAGGTCCAAGGGATACAGTAAACCTGGAATGAGGCATCGGAATCTGTAACTAGTGTCACAGGAATGGTTCAAAACATAGACAGTAAGCAGAGTCAGTCTTCTTGTACTGAAGTCGGCATTGTGCCTTTTTTAATTAATTCCTATGCAATCTCTGTGTTTCATCGTCAATAAGAAGGTCCAAGAGATACATTAAACCTAGAGTGAGGCATCGGAATCTATAACTAGTGTCACAGGAATGGTTCAAAACATAGACAGTAAGCAGAGTCAGTCCTCTTGTACTTAAGTCGGCATTGTGCCTTTTTTAATTAATTTCTATGCAATTTCTGTGTTTCATCGTCAATAAGAAGGTTCAAGGGATACATTAAGCCTAGAGTGAGGCATCGGAATCTATAACTAGTGTCACAGGAATGGTTCAAAGCATAGTCAGTAGGAAGAGTCAGTCTTCTTGCACATAAGTCGGCATTGTGCCTTTTGTATTTAATTCCGATGCAATTTCTGTGTTTCATTGTCAATAAGAAGGTCCAAAGGATACAGTAAACCTGGAGTGAGGCATCGGAATTTGTAACTAGTGTCGCAGGAATTGTTCAAAACATAGACAGTAAGCAGAGTCAGTCTTCTTGTACTGAAGTCGGCATTGTGCCTTTTTTAATTAATTCCAATGCAATTTCTGTGTTTCATCGTCAATAAGAAGGTTCAAGGGATACATTAAACCTAGAGTAAGGCATCGGAATCTATAACTAGTGTCACAGGTATGGTTCAAAACATAGACAGTAAGAAGAGTCAGTCTTCTTGTACTAAAGACGGCATTGTGCCTTTTGTATTTAATTCCGATGCAATTTCTGTGTATCATCGTCAATTAGAAGGTCCAAGGGATACAGTCAACCTGGAGTGAAGCATCGGAATCTATAACTAGTGTCACAGGGATGGTTCGAAACACAGACAGTAAGAAGAGTCAGTATTCTTGTAGTTAAGTCGGCATTTTGCATTTTGTATTTAATTCCGATGCAATTTCTGTGTTTCATCGTCAATAAGAATGTCCAAGGTATACAGTAAACCTGGAGTGATGCATCGGAATCTATAACCAGTGTCACAGGAATGGTTCAAAACATAGACAGTAAGAAGAGTCAGTCTTCTTGTACTTGAGTCGGCATTGTGAGTTTTCTATTTAACTCCGATGCAATTTCGGTGAGTCATCGTCAATAAGAAGGTCAGAGGGATACAGTAAACCTGAAGTAAAGCATCGGAATCTGTAACTAGTGTCACAGGAATGGTTCAAACATAGTCAGTCAGATGAGTCAGTCTTCTTGTACTTAAGTCGGCATTGTGCCTTTTCTCTTTAATTCCGATGCAATTTCTGTGTTTCATCGTCAATAAGAAGGTTCAAGGGTTACAGTAAATGTGGAGTGAAGCATCGGAATCTATAACTAGTGTCACAGGAATGGTTCAAAACATAGTCAGTAAGAAGAGTCAGTCTCCTTGTACTTAAGTCGACATTGTGCCTTTTCTATTTAATTCCGATGCAATTTCTGTGTTTCATCGTCAATAAGAAGGTTCAAGAGATACATTAAACCTAGAGTGAGGCATCGGAATCTATAACTAGTGTCACAGGAATGGTTCAAAACATAGACAGTAAGCAGAGTCAGTCCTCTTGTACTTAAGTCGGCATTGTGCCTTTTTTAATTAATTCCTATGCAATTTCTGTGTTTCATTGTCAATAAGAAGGTCCAAGGGATACAGTAAACCTGGAGTGAGGCATCGGAATTTGTAACTAGTGTCACAGGAATTGTTCAAAACATAGACAGTAAGCAGAGTCAGTCTTCTTGTACTTAAGTCGGCATTGTGCCTTTTTTAATTAATTCCAATGCAATTTCTGTGTTTCATCGTCAATAAGAAGGTTCAAGGGATACATTAAACCTAGAGTAAGGCATCGGAATCTATAACTAGTGTCACAGGTATGGTTCAAAACATAGACAGTAAGAAGAGTCAGTCTTCTTGTACTAAAGACGGCATTGTGCCTTTTGTATTTAATTCCGATGCAATTTCTGTGTATCATCGTCAATTAGAAGGTCCAAGGGATACAGTCAACCTGGAGTGAAGCATCGGAACCTATAACTAGTGTCACAGGGATGGTTCGAAACACAGACAGTAAGAAGAGTCAGTATTCTTGTAGTTAAGTCGGCATTGTGCATTTTGTATTTAATTCCGATGCAATTTCTGTGTTTCATCGTCAATAAGAATGTCCAAGGTATACAGTAAACCTGAAGTAAAGCTTCGGAATCTATAACTAGTGTCACAGCAATGGTTCAAACTATAATCACCAAGAAGAGTCAGTCTTCTTGTACTTAAGTCGGCATTGTGCCTTTTCTATTTAATTCCGATGCAATTTCTGTGTATCATCGTCAATAAGAAGGTCCAAGGGATACAGTCAACCTGGAGTGAAGCATCGGAATCTATAACTAGTATCACAGGGATGGTTCAAAACATAGACAGTAAGAAGAGTCAGTATTCTTGTACTTAAGTCGGCATTGTGCCTTTTGTATTTAATTCCGATGCAATTTGTGTGTTTCATCGTCAATAAGAATGTCCAAGGTATACAGTAAACCTGAAGTAAAGCTTCGGAATCTATAACTAGTGTCTCAGCAATGGTTCAAACTATAATCACTAAGGAGAGTCTGCCTTCTTGTACTTAAGTCGGCATTGTGCCTTTTCTATTTAATTCCGATGCAATTTCTGTGTTTCATAGTCAATAAGAAGGTCCAAGGTATACAGTATACCTCGAGTGAAGCATCGGAATCTATAAATAGTGTCACAGGCATGGTTCAAAACATAGACAGTAAGAAGAGTCAGTCTTCTTGTACTTGAGTCGGCATTGTGAGTTTTCTATTTAATTCCGATGCAATTTCGGTTCTTCATCGTCAATAAGAAGGTCAGAGGGATACAGTAAACCTGAAGTGAAGCATCGGAATCGGGTACTAGTGTCACAGGAATGGTTCAAACATAGTCAGTAAGAAGAGTCAGTCTTCTTGTACTTAAGTCGGCATTGTGCCTTTTCTATTTAATTCCGATGCAATTTCTGTATTTCATCGTCAATAAGAAGGTCCAAGGGATACAGTATATGTGGAGTGAAGCATCGGAATCTATAACTAGTGTCACAGGAATGGTTCAAAACATAGATAGTAAGAAGAGTCAGTCTCCTTGTACGTAAGTCGACATTGTGCCTTTTCTATTTGATTCCGATGCAATTTCTGTGTTTCACTGTCAATAAGAATGTCCAAGGTATACAGTAAACCTGAGGTAAAGAATCGGAATCTATAACTAGTGTGACAGCATGGTTCAAACTATAATCACTAAGAAGAGTCAGCCTTCTTGTACTTAAGTCGGCATTGTGCCTTTTCTATTTAATTCCGATGCAATTTCTGTGTTTCATCGGCAATACGGTCAGAGGGATACAGTAAACCTGAAGTGAAGCATCGGAATCTATAACTAGTGTCACAGGAATGGTTCAAAACATAGTCAGTAAGAAGAGTCAGTCTTCTTGTACTTAAGTCAGCATTGTGCCTTTTCTATTTAATTGCGATTCAATTTCTGTGTTTCATCGTCAATAAGAAGGTCCAAGGGTTACAGTAAACCTGGAGTGAAGCATCGGAATCTATAACTAGTGTCACAGGAATGGTTCAAAACATAGACAGTAAGAAGAGTCAGTCTTCTTGTACTTAAGTCGACATTGAGCCTTTTCTATTTAATTCCGATGCAATTTCTCTGTTTCATCGTCAATTAGAATGCCCAAGGTATACAGTAAACCTGAAGTGAAGCATCGGAATCTATAACTAGTGTCACAGGAATGGTTCAAAGCATAGTCAGTAAGAAGAGTCAGTCTTCTTGTACTTCAGTCGGCATTTTGCCTTTTGTATTTAATTCCGATGCAATTTCTGTGTTTCATAGTCAATAAGAAGGTCCAAGGGATACAGTAAACCTGGAATGAGGCATCGGAATCTGTAACTAGTGTCACAGGAATGGTTCAAACGTAGTCAGTAAGAAGAGTCAGTCTTCTTGTACTTAAGGCGGCATTGTGCCTTTTCTATTTAATTCCGATGCAATTTCTGTGTTTCATCGTCAATAAGAAGGTCCAAGGGTTACAGTAAATGTGGAGTGAAGCATCGGAATCTATAACTAGTGTCACAGGAATGGTTCAAAAGATAGACAGTAAGAAGAGTCAGTCTCCTTGTACTTAAGTCGACATTGTGCCTTTTCTATTTAATTCCGATGCAATTTCTGTGTACCATCGTCAATAAGAAGGTCCAAGGGATACAGTCAACCTGGACTGAAGCATCGGAATCTATAACTAGTGTCACGGGGATGGATCAAGTCATGGACAGTAAGAAGAGTCAGTATTCTTGTACTTAAGTCGGCATTGTGCCTTTTGTATTTAATTCCGATGCAGTTTCTGTGTTTCATCGTCAATAATAATGTCCAAGGTATACAGTAAACCTGAAGTAAATCATCGGAATCTATAACTAGTGTCACAGCAATGGTTCAAACAATAATCACTAAGAAGAGTCAGTCTTCTTGTACTTAAGTCAGCATTGCGCCTTTTCTATTTAATTCCGATGCAATTTCTGTGTTTCATAGTCAATAAGAAGGTCCAAGGTATACAGTAAACCTGGAGTGAAGCATCGGAATCTATAACTAGTGTCACAGGCATGGTTCAAAACATAGACAGTAAGAAGAGTCAGTCTTCTTGTACTTGAGTCGGCATTGTGAGTTTTCTATTTAACTGCGATGCAATTTCGGTGTGTCATCGTCAATAAGAAGGTCAGAGGGATACAGCAAACCTGAAGTGAAGCATCGGAATCTGTAACTAGTGTCACAGGAATGGTTCAAACATAGTCAGTAAGAAGAGTCAGTCTTCTTGTACTTAAGTCGGCATTGTGCCTTTTCTATTTAATTCCGATGCAATTTCTGTGTTTCATCGTCAATAAGAAGGTCCAAGGGTTACAGTAAATGTGGAGTGAAGCATCGGAATCTATAACTAGTGTCACAGGAATGGTTCAAAACATAGACAGTAAGAAGAGTCAGTCTCCTTGTACTTAAGTCGACATTGTGCCGTTTCTATTTCATTCCGATGCAATTTCTGTGTACCATCGTCAATAAGAAGGTCCAAGGGATACAGTCAACCTGGAGTGAAGCATCGGAATCTATAACTAGTGTCACAGGGATGGATCAAATCATAGACAGTAAGAAGAGTCAGTATTCTTGTACTTAAGTCGGCATTGTGCCTTTTGTATTTAATTCCGATGCAATTTCTGTGTGTCATCGTCAATAATAATGTCCAAGGTATACAGTGAACCTGAAGTAAAGCATCGGAATCTATAACTAGTGTCACAGCAATGGTTCAAACTATAATCACTAAGAAGAGTCAGTCTTCTTGTACTTAAGTCGGCATTGTGCCTTTTCTATTTAATTCCGATGCAATTTCTGTGTTACATAGTCAATAAGAAGGTCCAAGGTATACAGTAAACCTGGAGTGAAGCATCGGAATCTATAACTAGTGTCACAGGCATGGTTCAAAACATAGACAGTAAGAAGAGTCAGTCTTCTTGTACTTGAGTCGGCATTGTGAGTTTTCTATTTAACTCCGATGCGATTTCGGTGTGTCATCGTCAATAAGAAGGTCAGAGGGATACAGCAAATCTGAAGTGAAGCATCGGAATCTGTAACTAGTGTCACAGGAATGGTTCAAACATATTCAGTAAGAAGAGTCAGTCTTCTTGTACTTAAGTCGGCATTGTGCCTTTTCAATTTGATTCCGATGCAATTTCTGAGTTTCATCGTCAATAAGAAGGTCCAAGGGTTACAGTAAATGTGGAGTGAAGCATCGGAATCTATAACTAGTGTCACAGGAATGGTTCAAAACATAGACAGTAAGATGAGTCAGTCTCCTTGTACTTAAGTCGACATTGTGCCTTTTCTATTTAATTCCGATGCAATTTCTGTGCATCATCGTCAATAAGAAGGTCCAAGGGATACAGTCAACCTGGAGTGAAGCACCGGAATCTATAACTAGTGTCACGGGGATGGTTCAAAACATAGACAGTAAGAAGAGTCAGTATTCTTGTACTTAAGTCGGCATTGTGCCTTTTGTATTTAATTCCGATGCAATTTCTGTGTTTCATCGTCAATAAGATTGTCCAAGGTATACAGTAAACCTGAAGTAAAGCTTCGGAATCTATAACTAGTGTCACAGCAATGGTTCAAACTAAAATCACTAAGGAGAGTCTGCCTGCTTGTACTTAAGTCGGCATTGTGCCTTTTCTATTTAATTCCGATGCATTTTCTGTGTTTCATAGTCAATAAGAAGGTCCAAGGTATACAGTATACCTCGAGTGAAGCATCGGAATCTATAACTAGTGTCACAGGCATGGTTCAAAACATAGACAGTAAGAAGAGTCAGTCTTCTTGTACTTGAGTCGGCATTGTGAATTTTGTATTTAATTCCGATGCAATTTCGGTGCTTCATCGTCAATAAGAAGGTCAGAGGGATACAGTAAACCTGAAGTGAAGCATCGGAATTTGTAACTAGTGTCACAGGAATGGTTCAAACATAGTCAGTAAGAAGAGTCAGGCTTCTTGTACTTAAGTCGGCATTGTGCCTTTTCTATTTAATTCCGATGCAATTTCTGTGTTTCATCGTCAATAAGAAAGTCCAAGGGATACAGTAAACCTGAAGTGAAGCATCGGAATCTATAACTAGTGTCACAGGAATGGTTCAAAACATAGTCAGTAAGAAGAGTCAGTCTTCTTGTACTTAAGTCAGCATTGTGCCATTTCTATTTAATTGCGATTCAATTTCTGTGTTTCATCGTCAATAAGAAGGTCCAAGGGTTACAATAAACCTGGAGTGAAGCATCGGAATCTATAACTAGTGTCACAGGAATGGTTCAAAACATAGACAGTAAGGAGAGTCAGTCTTCTTGTACTTATGTCGACATTGAGCCTTTTCTATTTAATTCCGATGCAATTTCTCTGTTTCATCGTCAATAAGAATGTCCAAGGTATACAGTAAACCTGAAGTGAAGCATCGGAATCTATAACTAGTGTCACAGGAATGGTTCAAAGCATAGTCAGTAAGAAGAGTCAGTCTTCTTGTACTTCAGTCGGCATTGTGCCTTTTGTATTTAATTCCGATGCAATTTCTGTGTTTCATAGTCAATAAGAAGGTCCAAGGGATACAGTAAACCTGGATTGAGGCATCGGAATCTGTAACTAGTGTCACAGGTATGGTTCAAAACATAGATAATAAGCAGAGTCAGTCTTCTTGTACTTAAGTCGAGATTGTGCCTTTTTTAATTAATTCCTATGCAATTTCTGTTTTTCATCGTCAATAAGAAGGTTCAAGGGATACATTAAACCTAGAGTGAGGTATCGGAAACTATAACTAGTGTCACAGGAATGGTTCAAAACATAGACAGTAAGCAGAGTCAGTCCTCTTGTACTTAAGTCGGCAATGTGCGTTTTTTAATTAATTCCTATGCAATTTCTGTGTTTCATCGTCAATAAGAAGGTTCAAGGGATACATTAAACGTAGAGTGAGGCCTCGGAATCTATAACTAGGGTCACAGGAATGGTTCAAAACATAGACAGTAAGAAGAGTCAGTCTTCTTGTACTAAAGACGGCATTGTTTCTTTTGTATTTAATTCCGATGCAATTACTGTGTATCATCGTCAATTAGATGGTCCAAGGTATACAGGAAACCTGGAGTGAAGCATCGGAATCTGTAACTAGTGTCACAGGAATGGTTCAAACATAGTCAGTAAGAAGAGTCAGTCTTCTTGTACTTAAGTCGGCATTGTGCATTTTCTATTTAATTCCGATGCAATTTCTGTGTTTCATCGTCAATAAGAAGGTCCAAGGTATACAGTAAACCTGGAGTGAAGCATCGGAATCTGTAACTAGTGTCACAGGAATGGTTCAAACATAGTTAGTAAGAAGAGTCAGTCTTCTTGTACTTAAGTCGGCATTGTGCCTTTTCTATTTAATTCCGATGCAATTTCTGTGTTTCATCGTCAATAAGAAGGTCCAAGGGTTACAGTAAATGTGGAGTGAAGCATCGGAATCTATAACTAGTGTCACAGGAATGGTTCAAAACATAGACAGTAAGAAGAGTCAGTCTCCTTGTACTTAAGTCGACATTGTGCCTTTTCTATTTAATTCCGATGCAATTTCTGTGTACCATCGTCAATAAGAAAGTCCAAGGGATACAGTCAATCTGGACTGAAGCATCGGAATCTATAACTAGTGTCACGGGGATGGATCAAGTCATAGACAGTAAGAAGAGTCAGTATTCTTGTACTTAAGTCGGCATTGTGCCTTTTGTATTTAATTCCGATGCAGTTTCTGTGTTTCATCGTCAATAATAATGTCCAAGGTATACAGTAAACCTGAAGTAAATCATCGGAATCTATAACTAGTGTCACAGCAATGGTTCAAACAATAATCACTAAGAAGAGTCAGTCTTCTTGTACTTAAGTCAGCATTGCGCCTTTTCTATTTAATTCCGATGCAATTTCTGTGTTTCATAGTCAATAAGAAGGTCCAAGGTATACAGTAAACCTGGAGTGAAGCATCGGAATCTATAACTAGTGTCACAGGCATGGTTCAAAACATAGACAGTAAGAAGAGTCAGTCTTCTTGTACTTGAGTCGGCATTGTGAGTTTTCTATTTAACTCCGATGCAATTTCGGTGTGTCATCGTCAATAAGAAGGTCAGAGGGATAGAGTCAACCTGGAGTGAAGCACCGGAATCTATAACTAGTGTCACGGGGATGGTTCAAAACATAGACAGTAAGAAGAGTCAGTATTCTTGTACTTAAGTCGGCATTGTGCCTTTTGTATATAATTCCGATGCAATTTCTGTGTTTCATCGTCAATAAGATTGTCCAAGGTATACAGTAAACCTGAAGTAAAGCTTCGGAATCTATAACTAGTGTCACAGCAATGGTTCAAACTAAAATCACTAAGGAGAGTCTGCCTGCTTGTACTTAAGTCGGCATTGTGCCTTTTCTATTTAATTCCGATGCATTTTCTGTGTTTCATAGTCAATAAGAAGGTCCAAGGTATACAGTATACCTCGAGTGAAGCATCGGAATCTATAACTAGTGTCACAGGCATGGTTCAAAACATAGACAGTAAGAAGAGTCAGTCTTCTTGTACTTGAGTCGGCATTGTGAATTTTGTATTTAATTCCGATGCAATTTCGGTGCTTCATCGTCAATAAGAAGGTCAGAGGGATACAGTAAACCTGAAGTGAAGCATCGGAATCTGTAACTAGTGTCACAGGAATGGTTCAAACATAGTCAGTAAGAAGAGTCAGGCTTCTTGTACTTAAGTCGGCATTGTGCCTTTTCTATTTAATTCCGATGCAATTTCTGTGTTTCATCGTCAATAAGAAAGTCCAAGGGATACAGTAAACCTGAAGTGAAGCATCGGAATCTATAACTAGTGTCACAGGAATGGTTCAAAACATAGTCAGTAAGAAGAGTCAGTCTTCTTGTACTTAAGTCAGCATTGTGCCATTTCTATTTAATTGCGATTCAATTTCTGTGTTTCATCGTCAATAAGAAGGTCCAAGGGTTACAATAAACCTGGAGTGAAGCATCGGAATCTATAACTAGTGTCACAGGAATGGTTCAAAACATAGACACTAAGGAGAGTCAGTCTTCTTGTACTTATGTCGACATTGAGCCTTTTCTATTTAATTCCGATGCAATTTCTCTGTTTCATCGTCAATAAGAATGTCCAAGGTATACAGTAAACCTGAAGTGAAACATCGGAATCTATAACTAGTGTCACAGGAATGGTTCAAAGCATAGTCAGTAAGAAGAGTCAGTCTTCTTGTACTTCAGTCGGCATTGTGCCTTTTGTATTTAATTCCGATGCAATTTCTGTGTTTCATAGTCAATAAGAAGGTCCAAGGGATACAGTAAACCTGGATTGAGGCATCGGAATCTGTAACTAGTGTCACAGGTATGGTTCAAAACATAGATAATAAGCAGAGTCAGTCTTCTTGTACTTAAGTCGAGATTGTGCCATTTTTAATTAATTCCTATGCAATTTCTGTGTTTCATCGTCAATAAGAAGGTTCAAGGGATACATTAAACCTAGAGTGAGGCATCGGAAACTATAACTAGTGTCACAGGAATGGTTCAAAACATAGACAGTAAGCAGAGTCAGTCCTCTTGTACTTAAGTCGGCAATGTGCGCTTTTTAATTAATTCCTATGCAATTTCTGTGTTTCATCGTCAATAAGAAGGTTCAAGGGATACATTAAACGTAGAGTGAGGCATCGGAATCTATAACTAGGGTCACAGGAATGGTTCAAAACATAGACAGTAAGAAGAGTCAGTCTTCTTGTACTAAAGACGGCATTGTTTCTTTTGTATTTAATTCCGATGCAATTACTGTGTATCATCGTCAATTAGAAGGTCCAAGGTATACAGTAAACCTGGAGTGAAGCATCGGAATCTGTAACTAGTGTCACAGGAATGGTTCAAACATAGTCAGTAAGAAGAGTCAGTCTTCTTGTACTTAAGTCGGCATTGTGCATTTTCTATTTAATTCCGATGCAATTTCTGTGTTTCATCGTCAATAAGAAGGTCCAAGGTATACAGTAAACCTGGAGTGAAGCATCGGAATCTGTAACTAGTGTCACAGGAATGGTTCAAACATAGTCAGTAAGAAGAGTCAGTCTTCTTGTACTTAAGTCGGCATTGTGCCTTTTCTATTTAATTCCGATGCAATTTCTGTGTTTCATCGTCAATAAGAAGGTCCAAGGGTTACAGTAAATGTGGAGTGAAGCATCGGAATCTATAACTAGTGTCACAGGAATGGTTCAAAACATAGACAGTAAGAAGAGTCAGTCTCCTTGTACTTAAGTCGACATTGTGCCTTTTCTATTTAATTCCGATGCAATTTCTGTGTACCATCGTCAATAAGAAAGTCCAAGGGATACAGTCAATCTGGACTGAAGCATCGGAATCTATAACTAGTGTCACGGGGATGGATCAAGTCATAGACAGTAAGAAGAGTCAGTATTCTTGTACTTAAGTCGGCATTGTACCTTTATATTTAATTCCGATGCAATTTCTGTGTTTCATCGTCAATAATAATGTCCAAGGTATACAGTAAACCTGAAGTAAAGCATCGGAATCTATAACTAGTGTCACAGCAATGGTTCAAACTATAATCACTAAGAAGAGTCAGTCTTCTTGTACTTAAGTCAGCATTGCGCCTTTTCTATTTAATTCCGATGCAATTTCTGTGTTTCATAGTCAATAAGAAGGTCCAAGGTATACAGTAAACCTGGAGTGAAGCATCGGAATCTATACCTAGTGTCACAGGCATGGTTCATAACATAGACAGTAAGAAGAGTTAGTCTTCTTGTACTTGAGTCGGCATTGTGAGTTTTCTATTTAACTCCGATGCAATTTCGGTGTGTCATCGTCAATAAGAAGGTCAGAGGGATACAGCAAACCTGAAGTGAAGCATCGGAATCTGTAACTAGTGTCACAGGAATGGTTCTAACATAGTCAGTAAGAAGAGTCAGTCTTCTTGTACTTAAGTCGGCATTGTGCCTTTTCTATTTAATTCCGATGCAATTTCTGTGTTTCATCGTCAATAAGAAGGTCCAAGGGTTACAGTAAATGTGGAGTGAAGCATCGGAATCAATAACTAGTGTCACAGGAATGGTTCAAAACATAGACAGTAAGAAGAGTCAGTCTCCTTGTACTTAAGTCGACATTGTGCCTTTTCTATTTAATTCCGATGCAATTTCTGTGTATCATCGTCAATAAGAAGGTCCAAGGGATACAGTCAACCTGGAGTGAAGCATCGGAATCTATAACTAGTGTCACGGGGATGGTTCAAAACATAGACAGTAAGAAGAGTCAGTATTCTTGTACTTAAGTCGGCATTGCGCCTTTTGTATTTAATTCCGATGCAATTTCTGTGTTTCATCGTCAATAAGAATGTCCAAGGTATACAGTAAACATGATGTAAAGCATCGGAATCTATAACTAGTGTCACAGCAATGGTTCAAACTATAATCACTAAGGAGAGTCTGTCTTCTTGTACTTAAGTCGGCATTGTGCCTTTTCTATTTAATTCCGATGCAATTTCTGTGTTTCATAGTCAATAAGAAGGTCCAAGGTATACAGTAAACCTGGAGTGAAGCATCGGAATCTATAACTAGTATCACAGGCATGGTTCAAAACATAGACAGTAGGAAGAGTCAGTCTTCTTGTACTTGAGTCGGCATTGTGAGTTTTCTATTTAATTCCGATGCAATTTTGGTGCTTCATCGTCAATAAGAAGGTCAGAGGGATACAGTAAACCTGAAGTGAAGCATCGGAACTGTAACTAGTGTCACAGCAATGGTTCAAACTATAATCACTAAGAAGAGTCAGTCTTCTTGTACTTAAGTCAGCATTGCGCCTTTTCTATTTAATTCCGATGCAATTTCTGTGTTTCATAGTCAATAAGAAGGTCCAAGGATTACAGTAAACCTGGAGTGAAGCATCGGAATCTATACCTAGTGTCACAGGCATGGTTCATAACATAGACAGTAAGAAGAGTTAGTCTTCTTGTACTTGAGTCGGCATTGTGAGTTTTCTATTTAACTCCGATGCAATTTCGGTGTGTCATCGTCAATAAGAAGGTCAGAGGGATACAGCAAACCTGAAGTGAAGCATCGGAATCTGTAACTAGCGTCACAGGAATGGTTCAAACATAGTCAGTAAGAAGAGTCAGTCTTCTTGTACTTAAGTCGGCATTGTGCCTTTTCCATTTAATTCCGATGCAATTTCTGTGTTTCATCGTCAATAAGAAGGTCCAAGGGTTACAGTAAATGTGGAGTGAAGCATCGGAATCAATAACTAGTGTCACAGGAATGGTTCAAAACATAGACAGTAAGAAGAGTCAGTCTCCTTGTACTTAAGTCGACATTGTGCCTTTTCTATTTAATTCCGATGCAATTTCTGTGTATCATCGTCAATAAGAAGGTCCAAGGGATACAGTCAACCTGGAGTGAAGCATCGGAATCTATAACTAGTGTCACGGGGATGGTTCAAAACATAGACAGTAAGAAGAGTCAGTATTCTTGTACTTAAGTCGGCATTGTGCCTTTTGTATTTAATTCCGATGCAATTTCTGTGTTTCATCGTCAATAAGAATGTCCAAGGTATACAGTAAACATGAAGTAAAGCATCGGAATCTATAACTAGTGTCACAGCAATGGTTCAAACTATAATCACTAAGGAGAGTCTGTCTTCTTGTACTTAAGTCGGCATTGTGCCTTTTCTATTTAATTCCGATGCAATTTCTGTGTTTCATAGTCAATAAGAAGGTCCAAGGTATACAGTAAACCTGGAGTGAAGCATCGGAATCTATAACTAGTATCACAGGCATGGTTCAAAACATAGACAGTAGGAAGAGTCAGTCTTCTTGTACTTGAGTCGGCATTGTGAGTTTTCTATTTAATTCCGATGCAATTTCGGTGCTTCATCGTCAATAAGAAGGTCAGAGGGATACAGTAAACCTGAAGTGAAGCATCGGAACTGTAACTAGTGTCACAGGAATGGTTCAAACGTAGTCAGTAAGAAGAGTCAGTCTTCTTGTACTTAAGTCAGCATTGTGCGTTTTCTATTTAATTGCGATGCAATTTCTGTGTTTCATCGTCAATAAGAAGGTCCAAGGGTTACAGTAAACCTGGAGTGAAGCATTGGAATCTATAACTAGTGTCACAGGAATGGTTCAAAACATAGACAGTAAGAAGAGTCAGTCTTCTTGTACTTAAGTCGACATTGAGCCTTTTCTATTAAATTCCGATGCAATTTCTCTGTTTCATCGTCAATAAGAATGTCCAAGGTATACAGTAAACCTGAGGTGAAGCATCGGAATCTATAACTAGTGTCACAGGAATGGTTCAAAGCATAGTCAGTAAGAAGAGTCAGTCTTCTTGTACTTAAGTCGGCAATGTGTCTTTTGTATTTAATTCCGATGAAATTTCTGTGTTTCATCGTCAATAAGAAGGTCCAAGGGATACAGTAAACCTGGAGTGAGGCATCGGAATCTGTAACTAGTGTCACAGGAATGGTTCAAAACATAGACAGTAAGCAGAGTCAGTCTTCTTGTACTTAAGTCGGCATTGTGCTTTTTTTAATTAATTCCTATGCATTTTCTGTGTTTCATCGTCAATAAGAAGGTTAAAGGGATACATTAAACCTAGAGTGAGGCATCGGAATCGATAACTAGGGTGACAGGGATGGTTCAAACATAGACAGTAAGAAGAGTCAGTCTTCTTGTACTAAAGACGGCATTGTGCCTTTTGTATTTAATTCCGATGTAATTTCTGTGTATCATCGTCAATTAGAAGGTCCAAGGGATACAGTCAACCTGGAGTGAAGCATCGGAATCTATATCTAGTGTCACGGGGACGGTTCGAAACATAGACAGTAAGAAGAGTCAGTATTCTTGTACTTAAGTCGGCATTGTGCCTTTTGTATTTAATTCCGATGCAATTTCTGTGTTTCATCGTCAATAAGAATGTCCAAGGTATACAGTAAACCTGAAGTAAAGCATCGGAATCTATAACTAGTGTCACAGCAATGGTTCAAACTATAATCACTAAGAAGAGTCAGTCTTCTTGTACTTAAGTCAGCATTGCGCCTTTTCTATTTAATTCCGATGCAATTTCTGTGTTTCATAGTTAATAAGAAGGTCCAAGGTATACAGTAAACCTGGAGTGAAGCATCGGAATCTATAACTAGTGTCACTGGCATGGTTCAAAACATAGACAGTAAGAAGAGTCAGTCTTCTTGTACTTGAGTCGGCATTGTGAGTTTTCTATTTAACTCCGATGCAATTTCGGTGTGTCATCGTCAATAAGAAGGTCAGAGGGATACAGCTAACCTGAAGTGAAGCATCGGAATCTGTAACTAGTGTCACAGGAATGGTTCAAACATAGTCAGTAAGAAGAGTCAGTCTTCTTGTACTTAAGTCGGCATTGTGCTTTTTCTATTTAATTCCGATGCAATTTCTGTGTTTCATCGTCAATAAGAAGGTCCAAGGGTTACAGTAAATGTGGAGTGAAGCATCGGAATCTATAACTAGTGTCACAGGAATGGTTCAAAACATAGACAGTAAGAAGAGTCAGTCTCCTTGTACTTAAGTCGACATTGTGCCTTTTCTATTTAATTCCGATGCAATTTCTGTGTATCATCGTCAATAAGAAGGTCCAAGGGATACAGTCAACCTGGAGTGAAGCATCGGAATCTATAACTAGTGTCACGGGGATGGTTCAAAACATAGACAGTAAGAAGAGTCAGTATTCTTGTACTTAAGTCGGCATTGTGCCTTTTCTATTTAATTCCGATGCAATATCTGTGTTTCATCGTCAATAAGAAGGTCCAAGGGTTACAGTAAATGTGGAGTGAAGCATCGGAATCTATAACTAGTGTCACAGGAATGGTTCAAAACATAGACAGTAAGAAGAATCAGTCTCCTTGTACTTAAGTCGACATTGTGCCTTTTCTATTTAATTCCGATGCAATTTCTGTGTACCATCGTCAATAAGAAGGTCCAAGGGATACAGTCAACCTGGACTGAAGCATCGGAATTTATAACTAGTGTCACGGGGATGGATCAAGTCATAGACAGTAAGAAGAGTCAGTATTCTTGTACATAAGTCGGCATTGTGCCTTTTGTATTTAATTACGATGCAATTTCTGTGTTTCATCGTCAATAATAATGTCCAAGGTATACAGTAAACCTGAAGTAAAGCATCGGAATCTATAACTAGTGTCACAGCAATGGTTCAAAGTATAATCACTAAGAAGAGTCAGTCTTCTTGTACTTAAGTCAGCATTGCGCCTTTTCTATTTAATTCCGATGCAATTTCTGTGTTTCATAGTCAATAAGAAGGTCCAAGGAATACAGTAAACCTGGAGTGAAGCATCGGAATCTATAACTAGTGTCACAGGCATGGTTCAAAACATAGACAGTAAGAAGAGTCAGTCTTCTTGTACTTAAGTCGACATTGTGCCTTTTCTATTTAATTCCGATGCAATTTCTATGTATCATCGTCTATAAGAAGGTCCAAGGGATACAGTCAACCTGGAGTGAAGCATCGGAATCTATAACTAGTGTCACGGGGACGGTTCAAAACATAGACAGTAAGAAGAGTCAGTATTCTTGTACTTAAGTCGGCATTATGCCTTTTGTATTTAATTCCGATGCAATTTCTGTGTTTCATCGTCAATAAGAATGTCCAAGGTATACAGTAAACCTGAAGTAAAGCATCGGAATCTATAACTAGTGTGACAGCAATGGTTCAATCTATAATCACTAAGAAGAGTCAGCCTTCTTGTACTTAAGTCGGCATTGTGCCTTTTCTATTTAATTCCGATGCAATTTCTGTGTTTCATCGGCAATACGGTCAGAGGGATACAGGAAACCTGAAGTGAAGCATCGGAATCTATAACTAGTGTCACAGGAATGGTTCAAAACATAGTCAGTAAGAAGAGTCAGTCTTCTTGTACTTAAGTCAGCATTGTGCCTTTTCTATTTAATTGCGATTCAATTTCTGTGTTTCATCGTCAATAAGAAGGTCCAAGGGTTACAGTAAACCTGGAGTGAAGCATCGGAATCTATAACTAGTGTCACAGGAATGGTTCAAAACATAGACAGTAAGAATGTACAGTCTTCTTGTACTTAAGTCGACATTGAGCCTTTTCTATTTAATTCCGATGCAATTTCTCTGTTTCATCGTCAATAAGAATGTCCAAGGTATACAGTAAACCTGAAGTGAAGCATCGGAATCTATAACTAGTGTCACAGGAATGGTTCAAAGCATAGTCAGTAAGAAGAGTCAGTCTTCTTGTACTTCAGTCGGCATTGTGCCTTTTGTATTTAATTCCGATGCAATTTCTGTGTTTCATCGTTAATAAGAAGGTCCAAGGGATACTGTAAACCTGGAATGAGGCATCGGAATCTGTAACTAGTGTCACAGGAATGGTTCAAAACATAGACAGTAAGCAGAGTCAGTCTTCTTGTACTTAAGTCGGCATTGTGCCTTTTTTAATCAATTCCTATGCAATTTCTGTGTTTCATCGTCAATAAGAAGGTTCAAGGGATACATTAAACCAAGAGTGAGGAATCGTAATCTATAACCAGGGTCACAGGAATGGATCAAAACATAGACAGTAAGCAGAGTCAGCCTTCTTGTACTTAAGTCGGCATTGTGCCTTTTTTAATTAATTCCTATGCAATTTCTGTGTTTCATCGTCAATAAGAAGGTTCAAGGGATACATTAAACCTAGAGTGAGGCATCGGAATCTATAACTAGTGTCACGGGGATGGTTCGAAACATAGACAGTAAGAAGAGTCAGTATTCTTGTACTTAAGTCGGCATTGTGCCTTTTGTATTTAATTCCTATGCAATTTCTGTGTTTCATCGTCAATAAGAATGTCCAAGGTATACAGTAAACCTGGAGTGAAGCATCGGAATCTGTAACTAGTGTCACAGGAATGGTTCAAACATAGTCAGTAAGATGAGTGAGTCTTCTTGTACTTAAGTCGGCATTGTGCTTTTCTATTTACTTCCGATGCAATTTCTGTGTTTCATCGTCAATAAGAAGGACCAAGGGATACAGTAAATGTGGAGTGAAGCATCGGAATCTATAACTAGTGTCACGGGGATGGTTCGAAACATAGACAGTAAGAAGAGTCAGTATTCTTGTACTTAAGTCGGCATTGTGCCTTTTGTATTTAATTCCGATGCAATTTCTGTGTTTCATCGTCAATAAGAATGTCCAAGGTATACAGTAAACCTGAAGTAAAGCATCGGAATCTATAACTAGTGTCACAGCAATGGTTCAAACTATAATCACTAAGAAGAGTCAGTCTTCTTGTACTTAAGTCGGCATTGTGCCTTTTCTATTTAATTCCTATGCAATTTCTGTGTTTCATCGTCAATAAGAATGTCCAAGGTATACAGTAAACCTGAAGTAAAGCATCGGAATCTATAACTAGTGTCACAGCAATGGTTCAAACTATAATCACTAAGAAGAGTCAGTCTTCTTGTACTTAAATCGGCATTGTGCCTATTCTATTTAATTCCGATGCAATTTCAGTGTTTCATCGGCAATACGGTCAGAGGGATACAGTAAACCTGAAGTGAAGCATCGGAATCTATAACTAGTGTCACAGGAATGGTTCAAATCATAGTCAGTAAGAAGAGTCAGTCTTCTTGTACTTAAGTCAGCATTGTGCCTTTTCTATTTAATTGCGATTCAATTTCTGTGTTTCATCGTCAATAAGAAGGTCCAAGGGATACAGTAAACCTGGAATGAGGCATCGGAATCTTTAACTAGTGTCACAGGAATGGTTCAAAACATAGACAGTAAGCAGAGTCAGTCTTTTAGTACTTAAGTCGGCAATGTGCCTTTTTTAATTAATTCCTATGCAATTTCTGTGTTTCATCGTCAATACGAAGGTTCAAGGGATACATTAAACCTAGAGTGAGGCATTGGAATCTATAACTAGGGTCACAGGAATGGTTCAAAACATAGACAGTAAGAAGAGTCAGTCTTCTTGTACTAAAGACGAGATTGTGCCTTTTGTATTTAATTCCGATGCAATTTCTGTGTATCATCGTCATTTAGAAGGTCCAAGGTATACAGTAAAACTGGAGTGAAGCATCGGAATCTGTAACTAGTGTCACAGGAATGGTTCAAACATAGTCAGTAAGAAGAGTCAGTCTTCTTGTACTTAAGTCGGCATTGTGCCTTTTCTATTTAATTCCGATGCAAGTTCTGTGTTTCATCGTCAATAAGAAGGTCCAAGGTATACAGTAAACCTGGAGTGAAGCATCGGAATCTGTAACTAGTGTCACAGGAATGGTTCAAACATAGTCAGTAAGAAGAGTCAGTCTTCTTGTACTTAAGTCGGCATTGCGCCTTTTCTATTTAATTCCGATGCAATTTCTGTGTTTCATCGTCAATAAGAAGGTCCAAGGGTTACAGCAAATGTGGAGTGAAGCATCGGAATCTATAACTAGTGTCACAGGAATGGTTCAAAACATAGACAGTAAGAAGAGTCAGTCTCCTTGTACTTAAGTCGACATTGTGCCTTTTCTATTTAATTCCGATGCAATTTCTGTGTACCATCGTCAATAAGAAGGTCCAAGGGATACAGTCAACCTGGAGTGAAGCATCGGAATCTATAACTAGTGTCACGGGGATGGATCAAATCATAGACAGTAAGAAGAGTCAGTATTCTTGTACTTAAGTCGGCATTGTGACTTTTGTATTTAATTCCGATGCAATTTCTGTGCTTCATCGTCAATAATAATGTCCAAGGTATACAGTAAACCTGAAGTAAATCATCGGAATCTATAACTAGTGTCACAGCAATGGTTCAAACTATAATCACTAAGAAGACTCAGTCTACTTGTACTTAAGTCGGCATTGTGCCTTTTCTATTTAATTCCGATGCAATTTCTGTGTTTCATAGTCAATAAGAAGGTCCAAGGTATGCAGTAAACCTGGAGTGAAGCATCGGAATCTATAACTAGTGTCACAGGCATGGTTCAAAACATAGACAGTAAGATGAGTCAGTCTTCTTGTACTTGAGTCGGCATTGTGAGTTTTCTATTAACTCCGATGCAATTACGGTGTGTCATCGTCAATAAGAAGGTCAGAGGGATACAGCAAACTTGAAGTGAAGCATCGGAATCTGTAACTAGTGTCACAGGAATGGTTCAAACATAGTCAGTAAGAAGAGTCAGTCTTCTTGTACTTAAGTCGGCATTGTGCCTTTTCTATTTAATTCCGATGCAATTTCTGTGTTTCCTCGTCAATAAGAAGGTCCAAGGGTTACAGTAAATGTGGTTTGAAGCATCGGAATCTATAACTAGTGCCACAGGAATGGTTCAAAACATAGACAGTAAGAAGAGTCAGTCTCCTTGTACTTAAGTCGACATTGTGCCTTTTCTATTTAATTCCGATGCAATTTCTGTGTTTCATCGTCAATAAGAAGGTCCAAGGGATACAGTCAACCTGGAGTGAAGCATCGGAATCTATAACTAGTGTCACGGGGATGGTTCAAAACATAGACAGTAAGAAGAGTCAGTATTCTTGTACTTAAGTCGGCATTGTGCCTTTTGTATTTAATTCCGATGCAATTTCTGTGTTTCATCGTCAATAAGAATGTCCAAGGTATACACCAAACCTGAAGTAAAGCATCGGAATCTATAACTAGTGTCACAGCAATGGTTCAAACTATAATCACTAAGGAGAGTCTGTCTTCTTGTACTTAAGTCGGCATTGTGCCTTTTTTATTTAATTCCGATGCAATTTCTGTGTTTCATAGTCAATAAGAAGGTCCAAGGTATACAGTAAACCTGGAGTGAAGCATCGGAATCTATAACTAGTGTCACAGGCATGGTTCAAAACATAGACTGTAAGAAGAGTCAGTCTTCTTGTACTTGAGTCGGCATTGTTAGTTTTCTATTTAATTCCGATGCAATTTCGGTGCTTCATCGTCAATAAGAAGGTCAGAGGGATACAGTAAACCTGAAGTGAAGCATCGGAATCTGTAACTAGTGTCACAGGAATGGTTCAAACATAGTCAGTAAGAAGAGTCAGTCTTCTTGTACTTAAGTCGGCATTGTGCCTTTTCTATTTAATTCCGATGCAATTTTTGTGTTTCATCGTCAATAAGAAGGTCCAAGGGATACAGTAAATGTGGAGTGAAGCATCGGAATCTATAACTAGTGTCACAGGAATGATTCAAAACATAGACAGTAAGAAGAGTCAGTCTCCTTGTACTTAAGTCGACATTGTGCCTTTTCTATTTAATTCCGATGCAATTTCTGTGTTTCATCGTCAATAAGAATGTCCAAGGTATACAGTAAACCTGAAGTAAAGCATCGGAATCTATAACTAGTGTGACAGCAATGGTTCAATCTATAATCACTAAGAGGAGTCAGCCTTCTTGTACTTAAGTCGACATTGTGCCTTTTCTATTTAATTCCGATGCAATTTCTGTGTTTCATCGTCAATAAGATGGTCCAAGGGATACAGTAAACCTGGAATGAGGCATCGGAATCTGTAACTAGTGTTACAGGAATGGTTCAAAACATAGACAGTAAGCAGAGTCAGTCTTCTTGTACTTAAGTCGGCATTGTGCCTTTTTTATTTAATTCCTATGCAATCTCTGTGTTTCATCGTCAATAAGAAGGTTCAAGGGATACATTAAACCTAGGGTGAGGCATCGGAATCTATAACTAGGGTCACAGGAATGGTTCAAAACATAGACCGTAAGCAGAGTCAGTCTTCTTGTACTTAAGTCGGCATTGTGCCTTTTTTAATTAATTCCTATGCAATTTCTGACTTTCATCGTCAATAATAAGGTTCAAGGGATACATTAAACCTAGAGTGAGGCATCGGAATCTATAACTAGGGTCACAGGAATGGTTCAAAACATAGACAGTAAGAAGAGTCAGTCTTCTTGTACTAAAGACGGCATTGTGCCTTTTGTATTTAATTCCGATGCAATTTCTGTGTATCATCGTATATTAGAAGGTCCAAGGGATACAGTCAACCTGGAGTGAAGCATCGGAATCTATAACTAATGTCACGGGGATGGTTCGAAACATAGACTGTAAGAAGAGTCAGTATTCTTGTACTTAGGTCGGCATTGTGCCTTTTGTATTTAATTCCGATGCAATTTCTGTGTTTCATCGTCAATAAGAATGTCCAAGGTATACAGTAAACCTGGAGTGAAGCATAGGAATCTGTAACTAGTGTCACTGGAATGGCTCAAACATAGTCAGTAAGAAGAGTCAGTCTTCTTGTACTTAAGTCGGCATTGTGCCTTTTCTATTTAATTCCGATGCAATTTCTGTGTTTCATCGTCAATAAGAAGGTCCAAGGGTTACAGTAAATGTGGAGTGAAGCATCGGAATCTATAACTAGTGTCACAGGAAAGGTTCAAAACATCGACAGTAAGAAGAGTCAGTCTCCTTGTACTTATGTCGACATTGTGCCTTTTCTATTTAATTCCGATGCAATTTCTGTGTACCATCGTCAATAAGAATGTCCAAGGGATACAGTCAACCTGGAGTGAAGCATCGGAATCTATAACTAGTGTCACGGGGATGGATCAAATCATAGACAGTAAGAAGAGTCAGTATTCTTGTACTTTAGTCGGCATTGTGCCTTTTGTATTTAATTCCGATGCAATTTCTGTGTTTCATCGTCAATAAGAATGTCCAAGGTATACAGTAAACCTGAAGTAAAGCAACGGAATCTATAACTAGTGTCACAGCAATGGTTCAAACTATAATCACTAAGGAGAGTCAGTCTTCTTGTACTTAAGTCGGCATTGTGCCTTTTCTAAATAATTCCGATGCCATTTCTGTGTTTCATAGTCAATAAGAAGGTCCAACGTATACAGTAAATCTGGAGTGAAGCATCGGAATCTATAACTAGTGTCACAGGCATGGTTCAAAACATAGACAGTAAGAAGAGTCAGTCTTCTTGTACTTGAGTCGGCATTGTGAGTTTTCTATTTAATTCCGATGCAATTTCGGTGCTTCATCGTCAATAAGAAGGTCAGAGGGATACAGTAAACCTGAAGTGAAGCATCGGAATCTGTAACTAGTGTCACAGGAATGGTTCAAACATAGTCAGTAAGAAGAGTCAGTCCTCTTGGACTTAAGTCGGCATTGTGCCTTTTCTATTTAATTCCGATGCAATTTCTGTGTTTCATCGTCAATAAGAAAGTCCAAGGGTTACAGTAAATGTGGAGTGAAGCATCGGAATCTATAACTAGTGTCACTGGAATGGTTCAAAACATAGGCAGTAAGAAGAATCAGTCTTCTTGTACTTAAGTCGACATTGTGCCTTTTCTATTTAATTCCGATGCAATTTCTGTGTTTCATCGTCAATAAGAATGTCCAAGGTATACAGTAGACCTGAAGTAAAGCATCGGAATCTATAACTAGTGTGACAGCAATGGTTCAATCTATAATCTCTAAGAAGAGTCAGCCTTCTTGTACTTGAGTCGGCATTGTGCCTTTTCTATTTAATTCCGATGCAATTTCTGTGTTTCATCGGCAATACGGTCAGAGGGATACAGGAAACCTGAAGTGAAGCATCGGAATCTATAACTAGTGTCACAGGAATGGTTCAAAACATAGTCAGTAAGAAGAGTCAGTCTTCTTGTACTTAAGTCAGCATTGTGCCTTTTCTATTTAATTGCGATTCAATATCTGTGTTTCATCGTCAATAAGAAGGTCCAAGGGTTACAGTAAACCTGGAGTGAAGCATCGGAATCTATAACTAGTGTCACAGGAATGGTTCAAAACATAGATAGTAAGAAGAGTCAGTCTTCTTGTACTTAAGTCGACATTGAGCCTTTTCTATTTAATTCCGATGCAATTTCTCTGTTTCATCGTCAATAAGAATGTCCAAGGTATACAGTAAACCTGAAGTGAAGCATCGGAATCTATAACTAGTGTCACAGGAATGGTTTAAAGCATAGTCAGTAAGAAGAGTCAGTCTTCTTGTACTTCAGTCGGCATTGTGCCTTTTGTATTTAATTCCGATGCAATTTCTGTGTTTCATCGTGAATAAGAAGGTCCAAGGGATACAGTAAACCTGGAATGAGGCATCGGAATCTGTAACTAGTGTCACAGGAATGGTTCAAAACATAGACAGTAAGCAGAGTCAGTCTTCTTGTACTTAAGTCTGCATTGTGCCTTTTTTAATTAATTCCTATACAATTTCTGTGTTTCATCGTCAATTAGAAGGTTCAAGGGATACATTAAACCTAGAGTGAGGCATCGGAATCTATAACTAGGGTCACAGGAATGGTTCAAAACATAGACAGTAAGAAGAGTCAGTCTTCTTGTACTTAAGTCGGCATTGTGCCTTTTTTAATTAATTCCTATGCAATTTCTGTGTTTCATCGTCAATAAGAAGGTTCAAGGGATACATTAAACCTAGAGTGAGGCATCGGAATCTATAACTAGGGTCACAGGAATGGTTCAAAACATAGACAGTAAGAAGAGTCAGTCTTCTTGTACTAAAGACGGGATTGTGCCTTTTGTATTTAATTCCGATGCAATTTCTGTGTTTCATCGTCAATAAGAAGGTCCAAGGGTTACAGTAAATGTGGAGTGAAGCATCGGAATCTATAACTAGTGTCACAGGAATGGTTCAAAACATAGACAGTAAGAAGAGTCAGTCTCCTTGTACTTAAGTCGACATTGTGCCTTTTCTATTTAATTCCGATGCAATTTCTGTGTATCATCGTCAATAAGAAGGTCCAAGGGATACAGTCAACCTCGAGTGAAGCATCGGAATCTATAACTAGTGTCGCGGGGATGGTTCAAAACATAGACAGTAAGAAGAGTCTGTATTCTTGTACTTAAGTCGGCATTGTGCCTTTTGTATTTAATTCCGATTCAATTTCTGTGTTTCATCGTCAATAAGAATGTCCAAGGTATACATTAAACCTGAAGTAAAGCATTGGAATCTATAACTAGTTTCACAGCAATGGTTCAAACTATAATCACTAAGGAGAGTCAGTCTTCTTGTACTTAAGTCGGCATTATGCCTTTTCTATTTAATTCCGATGCAATTTTTGTGTTTCATAGTCAATAAGAAGGTCCAAGGTATACAGTAAACCTGGTGTGAAGCATCGGAATCTATAACTAGTGTCACAGGCATGGTTCAAAACATAGACAGTAAGAAGAGTCAGTCTTCTTGTACTTGAGTCGGCATTGTGAGTTTTCTATTTAATTCCGATGCAATTTCGGTGCTTCATCGTCAATAAGAAGGTCAGAGGGATACAGTAAACCTGAAGTGAAGCATCGGAATCTGTAACTAGTGTCACAGGAATGGTTCAAACATAGTCAGTAAGAAGAGTCAGTCTAATTGTACTTAAGTCGGCATTGTGCCTTTTCTATTTAATTCCGATGCGATTTCTGTGTTTCATCGTCAATAAGAAGGTCCAAGGGTTACAGTAAATGTGGAGTGAAGCATCGGAATCTATAACTAGTGTCACAGGAATGGTTCAAAACATAGGCAGTAAGAAGAGTCAGTCTTCTTGTACTTAAGTCAGCATTGTGCCTTTTCTATTTAATTGCGATTCAATTTCTGTGTTTCATCGTCAATGAGAAAGTCCAAGGGTTACAGTAAACCTGGAGTGAAGCATCTGAATCTATAACTAGTGTCACAGGAATGGTTCAAAACATAGACAGTAAGAAGAGTCAGTCTTCTTGTACTTAAGTCGACATTGAGCCTTTTCTATTTAATTCCGATGCAATTTCTCTGTTTCATCGTCAATAAGAATGTCCAAGGTACACAGTAAACCTGAAGTGAAGCATCGGAATCTATAACTAGTGTCACAGGAATGGTTCAAAGCATAGTCAGTAAGAAGAGTCAGTCTTCTTGTACTTCAGTCGGCATTGTGCCTTTTGTATTTAATTCCGATGCAATTTCTGTGTTTCATCGTCAATAAGAAGGTCCAAGGGATACAGTAAACTTGGAATGAGGCATCGGAATCTGTAACTAGTGTCACTGGAATGGTTCAAAACATAGACAGTAAGCAGAGTCAGTCTTCTTGTACTTAAGTAGGCATTGTGCCTTTTTTAATTAATTCCTATGACATTTCTGTGTTTCATCGTCAATTAGAAGGTTCAAGGGATACATTAAACCTAGAGTCAGGCATCGGAATCTATAACTAGGGTCACAGGAATGGTTCAAAACATAGACAGTGAGAAGAGTCAGTCTTCTTGTACTAAAGACGGGATTGTGCCTTTTGTATTTAATTCCGATGCAATTTCTGTGTATCATCGTCAATTAGAAGGTCCAAGGGATACAGTCAACTTGGAGTGAAGCATCGGAATCTGTAACTAGTGTCACAGGAGTGGTTCAAACATAGTCAGTAAGAAGAGTCAGTCTTCTTGTACTTAAGTCGGCATTGTGCCTTTTCTATTTAATTCCGATGCAATTTCTGTGTTTCATCGTCAATAAGAATGTCCAAGGTATACAGTAAACCTGAATAAAAGCATCGGAATCTATAACTAGTGTCACAGCAATGGTTCAAACTATAATCACTAAGAAGAGTCAGTCTTCTTGTACTTAAGTCGGCATTGTGAATTTTCTATTTAATTCCGATGCAATTTCTGTGATTCATCGTCAATAAGAAGGTCCAAGGTATACAGTAAACCTTGAGTGAATCGTCGGAATCTGTAACTAGTGTCACAGGAGTGGTTTCCAACATAGTCAGTAAGAAGAGTCAGTCTTCTTGTACTTAGGTCGGCATTGTGCCTTTTCTATTTAATTCCGATGCAATTTCTGTGTTTCATCGTCGATAAGAAGGTCCAAGGGTTTCAGTAAATGTGGAGTGAAGCATCGGAATCTATAACTAGTGTCACAGGAATGGTTCGAAACATAGACAGTAAGAAGAGTCAGTCTCCTTGTACTTATGTCGACATTGTGCCTTTTCTATTTAATTCCGATGCAATTTCTGTGTACCATCGTCAATAAGAAGGTCGAAGGGATACAGTCAACCTGGAGTGAAGCATCGGAATCTATAAGTAGTGTCACGGGGATGGATCAAATCATAGACAGTAAGCAGAGTCAGTATTCTTGTACTTAAGTCGGCATTGAGCCTTTTCTATTTAATTCCGATGCAATTACTGTGTTTCATCGTCAATAAGAAGCTCCAAGGCATACAGTAAACCTGGAGTGAAGCATCGGAATCTGTAACTAGTGTCACAGGAATGGTTGATATCATAGACAGTAAGCAGAGTCAGTCTTCTTGTACTTAAGTCGGCATTGTGCCTTTCTTATTTAATTCCTCTGCAATTTCTGTGTCTCTTCGTCAATAAGAAGGTTCAAGGGATACATTAAACCTAGAGTGAGGCATCGGAATCTATAACTAGTGTCACAGGAATGGTTCAAAGCATAGACAGTAAGGAGAGTCAGTCTTCTTGTACTAAAGTCGGCATTGTGCCTTTTGTATTTAATTTCGATGCAATTTCTGTGTTTCATCGTCAATAAGAAGGTCCAAGGAATACAGAAAAACCTGAAGTGAAGCATCGGAATCTATAACTAGTGTCACTGGAATGGTTCAAAATATAGACAGTAAGAAGAATCAGTCTTCTTGAACTTAAGTCAGCATTGTGCCTTTTGTGTTTAATTCCGATGCAATTCCTGTGATTCATCGTCAATAAGAATGTCGAAGGTATCCAGTAAACCTGAAGTAAAGCATCGGAATCTATGACTAGTGTCACAGCAATGGTTCAAACTATAATCACTAAGAAGAGTCAGTCTGCTTGTACTTAAGTCGGCATTGTGCCTTTTCTATTTAATTCCGATGCAATTTCTGTGTTTCATCGTCAATAAGAAGGTCCATGGAATACAGTAAACCTGGAGTGAAGCATCGGAATCTATAACTAGTGTCACAGGAATGGTTCAAAACATAGACAGTTAGAAGAGTCAGTCTTCTTGTACTTAAGTCGGCATTGTGAGTTTTCTAATTAATTCCGATGCAATTTCTGTGTTTCATCGTCAATAAGTAGATGAGAGGGATACAGTAAACCTGAAGTGAAGCATCGGAATCTATAACTAGTGTCACAGGAATGGTTCAAGCTATTATCAGTAAGAAGAGTCAGTCTTCTTGTACTTAAGTCGGCATTGTGCCTTTTCTATTTAATTCCGATGCAATTTCTGTGTTTCTTCGTCAATAAGAAGGTCTAAGGTATAGAGTATACCTGAAGTGAAGCATCGGAATCTATAATTAGTGTCACAGGAATGGTTCAAAACATAGTCAGTTAGAAGAGTCAGTCTTCTTGTACTTAAGTCGGCATTGTGCCTTTTCTATTTAATTCCGATGCATTTTCTGTGTTTCATCGTCAATAAGAAGGTCCAAGGGTTACAGTAAACCTGGAGTGAAGCATCGGAATCTATAACTAGTGTCACAGGAATGGTTCAAAACATAGACTGTAAGAAGAGTCAGTCTTCTTGTACTTAAGTCGACATTGAGCCTTTTCTATTTAATACCGATGCAATTTCTGTGTTTCATCGTCAATAAGAATGTCGAAGGTATCCAGTAAACCTGAAGTAAAGCATCGGAATCTATGACTAGTGTCACAGCAATGGTTCAAACTATAATCACTAAGAAGAGTCAGTCTGCTTGTACTTAAGTCGGCATTGTGCCTTTTCTATTTAATTCCGATGCAATTTCTGTGTTTCATCGTCAATAAGAAGGTCCAAGGAAAACAGTAAACCTGGAGTGAAGCATCGGAATCTATAACTAGCGTCACAGGAATGGTTCAAAACATAGACAGTTAGAAGAGTCAGTCTTCTTGTACTTAAGTCGGCATTGTGAGTTTTCTATTTAATTCCGATGCAATTTCTGTGTTTCATCGTCAATAAGTAGATGAGAGGGATACAGTAAACCTGAAGTGAAGCATCGGAATCTATAACTAGTGTCACAGGAATGGTTCAAAACATAGACTGTAAGAAGTGTCAGTCTTTGTGTACTAAAGTTGGCATTTTGCCTTTTGTATTTAATTGCGATGCAAATTCTGTGTGTCACCGTCAATAACAAGGTCCAAGGGATACAGTAAACCTGAAATGAAGCATCGGAATCTATAACTATTGTCACCGGAATGGTTCAAGCTATTATCAGTAAGAAGAGTCAGTCTTCTTGTACTTAAGTCGGCATTGTGCCTTTTCTATTTCATTCCGATGGAGTTTCTGTGTTTCATCGTCAATAAGAAGGTCCAAGGAATACAGTAACCCTGGAGTGAAGCATCGGAATCTATAACTAGTGTCACAGGAATGGTTGAAACATAAACAGTAAGAAGAGTTAGTCTTCTTGTACTTAAGTCGGCATTGTGCCTTTTGTATTTAATTCCGATGCAATATCTGTGTTTCATTGTCAATAAGAAGGTCAGAGGGATACAGTAAACCTGAAGTGAAGCATCGGAATTTATAACTAGTGTCACAGGAATGGTTCAAATCATAGACAGTAAGAGGAGTCAGTCTTCTTGTCCTTAAGTCGGCATTGTGCCTTTTGTATTTAATTCCGATGCAATTTCTGTGTTTCATCGTCAACAAGAAGGTACAAGGGATACAGTAAACCTGGAGTGAAGCATCGGAATCTATAACTAGTGTCACTGGAATGGTTCAAAATATAGACAGTAAGAAGAATCAGTCTTCTTGTACTTAAGTCAGCATTGTGCCTTTTGTGTTTAATTCCGATGCAATTCCTGTGATTCATCGTCAATAAGAATGTCGAAGGTATCCAGTAAACCTGAAGTAAAGCATCGGAATCTATGACTAGTGTCACAGTAATGGTTCAAACTATAATCACTAAGAAGAGTCAGTCTGCTTGTACTTAAGTCGGCATTGTGCCTTTTCTATTTAATTCCGATGCAATTTCTGTGTTTCATCGTCAATAAGAAGGTCCATGGAATATAGTAAACCTGGAGTGAAGCATCGGAATCTATAACTAGTGTCACAGGAATGGTTCAAAACATAGACAGTTAGAAGAGTCAGTCTTCTTGTACTTAAGTCGGCATTGTGAGTTTTCTATTTAATTCCGATGCAATTTCTGTGTTTCATCGTCAATAAGTAGATGAGAGGGATACAGTAAACCTGAAGTGAAGCATCGGAATCTATAACTAGTGTCACAGGAATGGTTCAAAACATAGACAGAATGAAGAGTCAGTCTTCGTGTACTAAAGTTGGCATATTGCCTTTTGTATTTAATTCCGATGCAATTTCTGTGTGTCACCGTCAATAACAAGGTCCAAGGGATACAGTAAACCTGAAATGAAGCATCGGAATCTATAACTGTTGACACCGGAATGGTTCAAACTATTATCAGTAAGAAGAGTCAGTCTTCTTGTACTTAAGTCGGCATTGTGCCTTTTGTGCTTAATTCCGATGCAATTTCAGTGTTTCATCGGAAATAAGGTCAGAGGGATACAGTAAAGCTGAAGTGAAGCATCGGAATCCTAAATTAGTGTCACAGGAATGGTTCATAACATAGACAGTAGGAAGAGTCAGTCCTCTTGTACTTACGTCGGCATTGTGCCTTTTGTATTTAATTCCGATACAATTTCTGTGTTTCATCGTCAATAAGAAGGTACAAGGTATACAGTAAACCTGAAGTGAAGCATCGGAATCTATAACTAGTGTCACAGGAATGGTTCAAAACATAGTCAGTAAGAAGAGTCAGTTTTCTTGTACGTAAGTCGGCATTGTGCCTTTTCTATTTTATTCCAATGCAATTTCTGTGTTTCATCGTCAATAAGAAGGTCCAAGGGTTACAGTAAACCTGGAGTGAAGCATCGGAATCTATAACTAGTGTCACAGGAATGGTTCAAACATAGACAGTAAGAAGAGTCAGTCTTCTTGTTGCTTAGTCGACATTGTGCTTTTTCTATTTAATTCCGATGCAATTTCTGTGTTTCATCGTCAATAAGAATGTCCAAGGTATACAGTAAACCTGAAGTAAAGGATCGGAATCAATAACTAGTGTCACTGGAATGGTTCAAAGCATAGACAGTAAGAAGAGTCAGTCTTCTTGTACTTGAGTCGGCATTGTGAGTTTTCTATTTAATTCCGAAGCAATTTGGGTGTTTCATAGTCAATAACAAGGTCAGAGGGATACAGTAAACCAGAAGTGAAGCAGCGGAATCTATAACTAGTGTCACAGGAATGGTTCAAACATAGTCAGTATGAAGAGTCAGTCTTCTTGTACTTAAGTGGGCATTGTGCCTTTTCTATTTAATTCCGATGCAATTTCAGTGTTTCATCGTCAATAAGAAGGTCCAATGGTTACAGTAAACCTGGAGTGAAGCATCGGAATCTATAACTAGTGTCACAGCAATGGTTCAAACTATAATCACTAAGAAGAGTCAGTCTTCTTGTACTTAAGTCGGCATTGTGCCTTTTCTATTTAATTCCGATGCAACTTCTGTGTTTCATCGTCAATAAGAAGGTCCAAGGTATACAGTAAACCTGAAGTAAAGCATCGGAATCTATGACTAGTGTCACAGCAATGGTTCAAACTATAATCACTAAGAAGAGTCAGTCTGCTTGTACTTAAGTCGGCATTGTGCCTTTTCTATTTAATTCCGATGCAATTTCTGTGTTTCATCGTCAATAAGAAGGTCCAAGGAAAACAGTAAACCTGGAGTGAAGCATCGGAATCTATAACTAGTGTCACAGGAATGGTTCAAAACATAGACAGTTAGAAGAGTCAGTCTTCTTGTACTTAAGTCGGCATTGTGAGTTTTCTATTTAATTCCGAGGCAATTTCTGTGTTTCATCGTCAATAAGTAGATGAGAGGGATACAGTAAACCTGAAGTGAAGCATCGGAATCTATAACTAGTGTCACAGGAATGGTTCAAAACATAGACTGTAAGAAGAGTCAGTCTTTGTGTACTAAAGTTGGCATTTTGCCTTTTGTATTTAATTGCGATGCAATTTCTGTGTGTCACCGTCAATAACAAGGTCCAAGGGATACAGTAAACCTGAAATGAAGCATCGGAATCTATAACTATTGTCACCGGAATGGTTCAAGCTATTATCAGTAAGAAGAGTCAGTCTTCTTGTACTTAAGTCGGCATTGTGCCTTTTCTATTTCATTCCGATGGAGTTTCTGTGTTTCATCGTCAATAAGAAGGTCCAAGGAATACAGTAACCCTGGAGTGAAGCATCGGAATCTATAACTAGTGTCACAGGAATGGTTGAAACATAAACAGTAAGAAGAGTCAGTCTTCTTGTACTTAAGTCGGCATTGTGCCTTTTGTATTTAATTCCGATGCAATTTCTGTGTTTCATTGTCAATAAGAAGGTCAGAGGGATACAGTAAACCTGAAGTGAAGCATCGGAATTTATAACTAGTGTCACAGGAATGGTTCAGATCATAGACAGTAAGAGGAGTCAGTCTTCTTGTCCTTAAGTCGGCATTGTGCCTTTTGTATTTAATTCCGATTCAATTTCTGTGTTTCATCGTCTACAAGAAGGTACAAGGGATACAGTAAACCTGGAGTGAAGCATCGGAATCTATACCTAGTGTCACAGTAATGGTTCAAAACATAGACAGTAAAAAGAGTCAGTCTTCTTGTACTTAAGTCGGCATTGTGCTTTTGTATTTAATTTCGATGCAATTTCTGTGTTTCATCGTCAATAAGAAGGTCCAAGGAATACAGAAAAACCTGAAGTGAAGCATCGGAATCTATAACTAGTGTCACTGGAATGGTTCAAAATATAGACAGTAAGAAGAATCAGTCTTCTTGTACTTAAGTCAGCATTGTGCCTTTTGTGTTTAATTCCGATGCAATTCCTGTGATTCATCGTCAATAAGAATGTCGAAGGTATCCAGTAAACCTGAAGTAAAGCATCGGAATCTATGACTAGTGTCACAGCAATGGTTCAAACTATAATCACTAAGAAGAGTCAGTCTGCTTGTACTTAAGTCGGCATTGTGCCTTTTCTATTTAATTCCGATGCAATTTCTGTGTTTCATCGTCAATAACAAGGTCCATGGAATATAGTAAACCTGGAGTGAAGCATCGGAATCTATAACTAGTGTCACAGGAATGGTTCAAAACATAGACAGTTAGAAGAGTCAGTCTTCTTGTACTTAAGTCGGCATTGTGAGTTTTCTAATTAATTCCGATGCAATTTCTGTGTTTCATCGTCAATAAGTAGATGAGAGGGATACAGTAAACCTGAAGTGAAGCATCGGAATCTATAACTAGTGTCACAGGAATGGTTCAAAACATAGACAGAATGAAGAGTCAGTCTTCGTGTACTAAAGTTGGCATATTGCCTTTTGTATTTAATTCCGATGCAATTTCTGTGTGTCACCGTCAATAACAAGGTCCAAGGGATACAGTAAACCTGAAATGAAGCATCGGAATCTATAACTGTTGACACCGGAATGGTTCAAACTATTATCAGTAAGAAGAGTCAGTCTTCTTGTACTTAAGTCGGCATTGTGCGTTTTGTGCTTAATTCCGATGCAATTTCAGTGTTTCATCGGAAATAAGGTCAGAGGGATACAGTAAAGCTGAAGTGAAGCATCGGAATCCTAAACTAGTGTCACAGGAATGGTTCATAACATAGACAGTAGGAAGAGTCAGTCCTCTTGTACTTACGTCGGCATTGTGCCTTTTGTATTTAATTCCGATACAATTTCTGTGTTTCATCGTCAATAAGAAGGTACAAGGTATACAGTAAACCTGAAGTGAAGCATCGGAATCTATAACTAGTGTCACAGGAATGGTTCAAAACATAGTCAGTAAGAAGAGTCAGTCTTCTTGTACGTAAGTCGGCATTGTGCCTTTTCTGTTTTATTCCAATGCAATTTCTGTGTTTCATCGTCAATAAGAAGGTCCAAGGGTTACAGTAAACCTGGAGTGAAGCATCGGAATCTATAACTAGTGTCACAGGAATGGTTCAAACATAGACAGTAAGAAGAGTCAGTCTTCTTGTTGCTTAGTCGACATTGTGCTTTTTCTATTTTATTCCGATGCAATTTCTGTGTTTCATCGTCAATAAGAATGTCCAAGGTATACAGTTAACCTGAAGTAAAGGATCGGAATCAATAACTAGTGTCGCTGGAATGGTTCAAAGCATAGACAGTAAGAAGAGTCAGTCTTCTTGTACTTGAGTCGGCATTGTGAGTTTTCTATTTAATTCCGAAGCAATTTCGGTGTTTCATAGTCAATAACAAGGTCAGAGGGATACAGTAAACCAGAAGTGAAGCAGCGGAATCTATAACTAGTGTCACAGGAATGGTTCAAACATAGTCAGTAAGAAGAGTCAGTCTTCTTGTACTTAAGTGGGCATTGTGCCTTATCTATTTAATTCCGATGCAATTTCAGTGTTTCATCGTCAATAAGAAGGTCCAATGGTTACAGTAAACCTGGAGTGAAGCATCGGAATCTATAACTAGTGTCACAGCAATGGTTCAAACTATAATCACTAAGAAGAGTCAGTCTTCTTGTACTTAAGTCGGCATTGTGCCTTTTCTATTTAATTCCGATGCAACTTCTGTGTTTCATCGTCAATAAGAAGGTCCAAGGTATACAGTAAACCTGGAGTGAAGCATCCGAATCTATAACTAGTGTCACAGGAATGGTTCAAAACATAGACAGTAAGAAGAGTCAATCTTCTTGTACTTGAGTCGGCATTGTGAGTTTTCTTATATAATTCCGATGCAATTTCGGTGTTTCATCGTCAATAAGAAGGTCAGAGGGATACAGAAACCTGAAGTGAAGCATCGGAATCTATAACTAGTGTCACAGGAATGGTTCAAACATAGTTAGTAAGAAGAGTCAGTCTTCTTGTACTTAAGTCGGCATTGTGCCTTTTCTATTTAATTCCGATGCACTTTCTGTGTTTCATCGTCAATAACAAGGTCCAAGGGTTACAGTAAACCTGGAGTGAAGCATCGGAATCTATAACTAGTGTCACAGGAATGGTTCAAACCATAGACAGTAAGAAGAGTCAGTCTTCTTGTACTTAGGTCGACATTGTGCATTTTCTATTTAATTCCGATGCAATTTCTGTGTTTCATCGACAATAAGAATATCCAAGGTATACAGTAAACCTGAAGTAAAGCATCGGAATCTATAACAAGTGTCACAGCAATAGTTCAAACTATAATCACTAAGAATCTTGTACTTAAGTCGTAATTGTGCCTTTTCTATTTAATTCCGATGCAATTTCTGTGTTTCATCGGCAATAAGGTCAGAGGGATACAGTAAACCTGAAGTGAAGCATCGGAATCTATAACTAGTGTCACAGGAATGGTTCAAACATAGACAGTAGGAAGAGTCAGTCTTCTTGTACTTAGGTCGACATTGTGCCTTTTCTATTTAATTCCGATGCAATTTCTGTGTTTCATCGTCAATAAGAAGGTCCAAGGGTTACAGTAAACCTGGAGTGAAGCATCGGAATCTATAATTAGTGTCACAGGAATGGTTGAAAGCATAGACAGTAAGAAGAGTCAGTCTTCTTGTACGTAAGTCAACATTGAGCCTTTTCTATTTAATTCCGATGCAATTTCTGTGTTTCATCGTCAATAAGAATGTCGAAGGTATACAGTAAACCTGAAGTAAAGCTTCGGAATCTATGACTAGTGTCACAGCAATGGTTCAAACTATAGTCACTAAGAAGAGTCAGTCTTCTTGTACTTAAGTCGGCATTGTGCCTTTTCTATTTAATTCCGATGCAATTTCTGTGTTTCATCGTCAATAAGAAGGTTCAAGGGATACAATAAACCTGGAGTGAAGCATCGGAATCTATAACTAGTGGCACAGGAATGGTTCAAAACATAGACAGTAAGAAGAGTCAGTCTTCTTGTACTTAAGTCGGCATTGTGAGTTTTCTATTTGATTCCGATGCGATTTCTGTGTTTCATCGTCAATAAGTAGATCAGAGGGATACAGTAAACCTGAAGTGAAGCATCGGAATCTATAACTAGTGTCACAGGAATGGTTCAAAACATAGACAGTAAGAAGAGTCAGTCTTCGTGTACTAAAGTTGGCATTTTGCCTTTTGTATTTACTTCCAATGCTATTTCTGTGTGTCACCGCCAATACCAAGGTCCAAGGGATACAGTAAACCTGAAGTGAAGCATCGGAATCTATAACTATTGTCACCGGAATGGTTCAAACTATTATCAGTAAGAAGAGTCAGTCTTCTTGTACTTAAGTCGGCATTGTGCCTTTTCTATTTCATTCCGATGCAGTTTCTGTGTTTCATCGTCAATAAGAAGGTCCAAGGAATACAGTAAATCTGGAGTGAAGCTTCGGAATCTATAACTAGTGTCACAGGAATGGTTGAAACAAAGTCAGTAAGAAGAGTCAGCCTTCTTGTACTTAAGTCGGCATTGTGCCTTTTGTATTTAATTCCGATGCAATTTCTGTGTTTCATCGTCAATAAGAAGGTCAGAGGGATACTGTAAACCTGAATTGAAGCATCGGAATCTATAACTAGTGTCACAGGAATGGTTCAAAACATAGACAGTAAGAAGAGTCATTCCTCTTGTCCTTAAGTCGGCATTGTGCCTTTTGTATTCAATTCCGATGCAATTTCTGTGTTTCATCGTCAACAAGAAGGTTCAAGGGATACAGTAAACCCGGAATGAAGAATCGGAATCTATACCTAGTGTTACAGTAATGGTTCAAAACATAGACAGTAAGAAGAGTCAGTCTTCTTGTACTTAAGTCGGCATTGTGCCTTTTGTATTTAATTTCGATGCAATTTCTGTGTTCCATCGTCAATAAGAAGGTCCAAGGAATACAGTAAATCTGAAGTGAAGCATCGGAATCTATAACTAGTGTCACTGGAATGGTTCAAAGTATAGACATTAAGAAGAGTCAGTCTTCTTGTATTTAAGTCAGCATTGTGCCTTTTGTGTTTAATTCCGATGCAACTCCTGTGATTCGTCGTCAATAAGAAGGTCCAAGGGATACAGTGAACCTGAAGTGAAGCATCGGAATCTATAACTAGAGTCACATGAATGTTTCAAAACATAGTCAGTAAGAAGAGTCAGTCTTCTTGTCCTTAAGTCGGCATTGTGCCTTTTGTATTTAATTCCGGTGCAATTTCTGTGTTTCATCGGCAATAAGGTCAGAGCGATACCATAAAGCTGAAGTGAAGTATCGGAATCTATAACTAGTGTCACAGGAATGGTTCAAAACATAGACAGTAGGAAGAGTCAGTCTTCTTGTACTTAAGTCGGCATTGTGCCTTTTGTATTAAATTCCGATGCAATTTCGGAGTTTCATCGTCAATAAGAAGGTCAGAGGGATACAGTAAACCTGAAGTGAAGCATCGGAATTTATAACTAGTGTCACAGGAATGGTTTAAACATAGTCAGTGAGAAGAGTCAGTCTCCTTGTACATAAGTCGGAATTGTGTCTTTTCTATTTAATTCTAATGCAATTTCTGTGTTTCATCGTCAATAAGAAGGTCCAAGGGTTACAGTAAACCTGGAGTGAAGCATCGGAATCTATAACTAGTGTCACAGGAATGGTTCAAAACATAGACAGTAAGAAGAGTCTGTCTTCTTGTACTTAAGTCGACATTGTGCTTTTTCTATATAATTCCGATGCAATTTCTGTGTTTCATCGTCAATAAGAATGTCCAAGGTATACAGTAAACCTGAAGTAAAGCATCGGAATCCATAACTAGTGTCACAGCAATTCTTCAAACTATAATCACTAAGAAGAGTCTGTTTTCTTGTACTTAAGTCGGCATTATGCCTTTTCTATTTAATTCCGATGCAATTTCTGTGTTTCATCGGCAATAAGGTCAGAGGCATACAGTAAACCTGAAGTGAAGCATCGGAATCTATAACTAGAGTCACAGGAGTGTTTCAAATCATAGTCAGTAAGAAGAGTCAGTCTTCTTGTCCTTAAGTCGGCATTGTGCCTTTTTCATTTAATTCCGTTGCAATTTCTGTGTTTCATCGTCAATAACAATGACCAAGGTATACAGTAAACCTGAAGTAAAGCATCGGAATCCATAACTATTGTCACAGCAATGGTTCAAACTATAATCACTAAGAAGAGTCAGTCTTCCTGAACTTAAGTCGGCATTGTGCCTTTTCTATTTAATTCCGATGCAATTTCTGTGTTTCATCGTCAATAAGAAGGTCCAAGGGATACAGTAAACCTGGAGTGAAACATCGGAATCTATAACTAGTGTCATAGGAATGGTTCAAAACATAGACAGTAAGAAGAGTGAGTCCTCTTAGTTATAAGTCGGCATTGTGAGGTTTCTATTAATTTCCGATGCAATTTCTGTGTTTCATCGTCATATAAGAGGGTCAGAGGGGTACAGTAAATCTGAAGTGAAGCATCGGAATCTATAACTATTGTCACCGGAATGGTTGAAACTATTATCAGTAAGAAGAGTCAGTCGTCTTGTACTTAAGTCGGCATTGTGCCATTTCTATTTCATTCCGATGCAGTTTCTGTGTTTCATCGTCAATAAGAAGGTCCAAGGGATACAGTAAACCTGGAGTGAAGCATCGGAATCTATAACTAGTGTCACAGGAATGGTTCAAAACATAGACAGTAGAAAGAGTCAGTCTTCTTGTACTTAAGTCGGCATTGTGCCTTTTGTTTTTAATTCCGATGCAATTTCTGTGTTTCATTGTCAATAAGAAGGTCAGAGGGATACAGTAAACCTGAAGTGAAGCATCGGAATCTATAACTAGTGTCACAGGAATGGTTCAAAAAATAGACAGTAAGAAGAGTCAGTCTTCTTGTCCCTAAGTCGGCATTGTGCCTTTTGTATTTAATTCCGATGCAATTTCTGTGTTTCATCGTCAACAAGAAGGATCAAGGGATACAGCAAACCTGAAGCATCGGAATCTATACCTAGTGTCACAGTAATGGATCGAAACATAGACAGTAAGAAGAGTCAGTCTTCTTGTACTTAAGTCGGCATTGTCCCTTTTGTATTTAATTTCGATGCCATTTCTGTGTTTCATCGTCAATAAGAAGGTCCAAGGAATACAGTAAACCTGAAGTGAAGCATCGGAATCCTTAACTAGTGTCACTGGAATGGTTCAAAATATAGACAGTAAGAAGAGTCAGTCTTCTTGTACTTAAGTCAGCATTGTGCCTTTTGTGTTTAATTCCGATGCAATTCCTGTGATTCATCGTCAATAAGAAGGTCCAAGGGATACAGTGAACCTGAAGTGAAGCATCGGAATCTATAACCAGAGTCACAGGAATGTTTCAAAACATAGTCAGTAAGAAGAGTCAGTCTTCTTGTCCTTAAGTCGGCATTGTGCCTTTCGTATTTAATTCCGATGCAATTTCTGTGTTTCATCGGCAATAAGGTCAGAGGGATACAGTAAAGCTGAAGTGAAGAATCGGAATCTATAACTTGTGTCACAGGAATGGTTCAAAACATAGACAGTAGGAAGAGTAAGTCTTCTTGTACTTAAGTCGGCATTGTGCCTTTTGTATTTAATTCCGATGCAATTTCTGTGTTTCATTGGCAATAAGAAGGTCAGAGGGATACAGTAAACCTGAGGTGAAGCATCGGAATCCAAAACTAGTGTCACAGGAATGTTTCAAAGCATAGACAGTAGGAAGAGTCAGTCTTCTTGTACTTAAGTCGGCATTGTGCCTTTTGTATTTAATTCCGATACAATTTCTGTGTTTCATCGTCAATAAGAAGGTACAAGGTATACAGTAAACCTGAAGTGAAGCATCGGAATCTATAACTAGTGTCACAGGAATGGTTCAAACATAGACAGTCAGAAGAGTCAGTCTTCTTGTACTTGAGTCGGCATTGTGAGTTTGCTATTTAATTCCGATGCAATTTCGGTGTTTCATCGTCAATAAGAAGGTCAGAGGGATACAGTAAACCTGAAGTGAAGCATCGGAATCTATAACTAGTGTCACAGGAATGGTTTAAACATAGTCAGTAAGAAGAGTCAGTCTTCTTGTACTTAAGTCGACTTTGTGCCTTTTCTATTTAATTCCAATGCAATTTCTGTGTTTCATCGTCAATAAGAAGGTCCAAGGTATACAATAAACCTGGAGTGAAGCATCGGAATCTATAACTAGTGTCACAGGAATGGTTCAAAACATAGACAGTAGAAAAAGTCAGTCTTCTTGTACTTAAGTCGGCATTGTGCCTTTTGCTTTTAATTCCGATGCAATTTCTGTGTTTCATTGTCAATAAGAAGGTCAGAGGGATACAGTAAACCTGAAGTGAAGCATCGGAATCTATAACTAGTGTCACAGGAATGGTTCAAAACATAGACAGTAAGAGGAGTCAGTCTTCTTGTCCTTAAGGAGGCATTGTGCCTTTTGTATTTAATTCCGATGCAATTTCTGTGTTCCATCGTCAACAAGAAGGTTCAAGGGATACAGTAAACCTGGAGTGAAGCATCGGAATCTATAACTAGTGTCACTGGAATGGTTCAAAATGTAGACAGTAAGATGAGTCAGTCTTCTTGTACTTAAGTCAGCATTGTGCCTTTTGTGTTTAATTCCGATGCCATTCCTGTGATTCATCGTCAATAAGAAGGTCCAAGGGATACAGTGAACCTGCAGTGAAGCATCGGAATCTATAACTAGTGTCACAGGAATGGTTCAAAACATAGACAGTAGGAAGAGTCAGTCTTCTTGTACTTAAGTCGGCATTGTGCCTTTTGTATTTCATTCCGATGCAATTTCTGTGTTTCATTGTCAATAAGAAGGTCAGAGAGATACAGTAAACCTGAGGTGAAGCATCGGAATCCTAAACTAGTGTCACAGGAATGTTTCAAAACATAGACAGTAGGAAGAGTCAGTCTTCTTGTACTTAAGTCGGCATTGTGCCTTTTGTATTTAATTCCGATACAATTTCTGTGTTTCATCGTCAATAAGAAGGTACAAGGTATACAGTAAACCTGAAGTGAAGCATCGGAATCTATAACTAGTGTCACAGGAATGGTTCAAAACATAGTCAGTAAGAAGAGTCAGTCTTCTTGTACCTAAGTCGGTATTGTGCCTTTTCTATTTAGTTCCGATGCAATTTCTGTGTTTCATCGTCAATAAGAGGGTCCAGGGGTTAGAGTAAACCTGGAGTGAAGCATCGGAATCTATAACTAGTGTCACAGGAATGGTTCAAACATAGACAGTCAGAAGAGTCAGTCTTCTTGTACTTAAGTCGACATTGTGCCTTTTCTATTTAATTCCGATGCAATTTCTGTGTTTCATCGTCAATAAGAATGTCCAAGGTATACAGTAAACGTGTAGTAAAGCATCGGAAACTAAAACTAGTGTCACAGCAATGGTTCAAACTATAATCACTAAGAAGAGTCAGTCTTCTTGTACTTAAGTCGCCATTGTGCCTTTTCTATTTAATTCCGATGCAATTTCTGTGTTTCATCGTCAATAAGAAGGTCCAAGGTATACAGTAAACCTGGAGTGAAGCATCGCAATCTATAACTAGTGTCACAGGAATGGTTCAAAACATAGACAGTAAGAAGAGTCAGTCTTCTTCTACTTGAGTCGGCATTGTGAGTTTTCTACTTAATTCCGATGCAATTTCGTTGTTTCATCGTCAATAAGAAGGTCAGAGGGATACAGTAAACCTGAAGTGAAGCATCGGAATCTATAACTAGTGTCACAGGAATGGTTTAAACATAGTCAGTAAGAAGCGTCAGTCTTCTTGTACTTAAGTCGGCATTGTGCCTTTTTTTATTTAATTCCAATGCAATTTCTGTGTTTCATCGTCAATAAGAAGGTCCAAGGTTACAGTAAACCTGGAGTGAAGCATCGGAATCTATAACTAGTGTCACAGGAATGGTTCAAAACATAGACAGTAAGAAGAGTCAGTCTTCTTGTACTTAAGTCGACATTGTGCCTTTTCTATTTAATTCCGATGCAATTTCTGTCTTTCATCGTCAATAAGAAGGTCCAAGGTATACAGTAAACCTGAAGTAAAGCATCGGAATCCATAACTAGTGTCGCAGCAATGGTTCAAACTATAATCACTAAGAAGAGTCAGTCCTCTTGTACTGAAGTCGGCATTGTGCCTTTTGTATTTAATTCCGATACAATTTCTGTGTTTCATCGTCAATAAGAAGGTACAAGGTATACAGTAAACCTGAAGTGAAGCATCGGAATCTATAACTAGTGTCACAGGAATGGTTCAAAACATAGTCAGTAAGAAGAGTCAGTCTTCTTGTACCTAAGTCGGTATTGTGCCTTTTCTATTTAGTTCCGATGCAATTTCTGTGTTTCATCGTCAATAAGAAGGTCCAGGGGTTAGAGTAAACCTGGAGTGAAGCATCGGAATCTATAACTAGTGTCACAGGAAGGTTTCTAACATAGACAGTCAGAAGAGTCAGTCTTCTTGTACTTAAGTCGACATTGTGCCTTTTCTATTTAATTCCGATGCAATTTCTGTATTTCATCGTCAATAAGAATGTCCAAGGTATACAGTAAACGTGTAGTAAAGCATCGGAAACTAAAACTAGTGTCACAGCAATGGTTCAAACTATAATCACTAAGAAGAGTCAGTCTTCTTGTACTTAAGTCGCCATTGTGCCTTTTCTATTTAATTCCGATGCAATTTCTGTGTTTCATCGTCAATAAGAAGGTCCAAGGTATACAGTAAACCTGGAGTGAAGCATCGCAATCTATAACTAGTGTCACAGGAATGGTTCAAAACATAGACAGTAAGAAGAGTCAGTCTTCTTCTACTTGAGTCGGCATTGTGAGTTTTCTACTTAATTCCGATGCAATTTCGGTGTTTCATCGTCAATAAGAAGGTCAGAGGGATACAGTAAACCTGAAGTGAAGCATCGGAATCTATAACTAGTGTCACAGGAATGGTTTAAACATAGTCAGTAAGAAGCGTCAGTCTTCTTGTACTTAAGTCGGCATTGTGCCTTTTTTTATTTAATTCCAATGCAATTTCTGTGTTTCATCGTCAATAAGAAAGTCCAAGGTTACAGTAAACCTGGAGTGAAGCATCGGAATCTATAACTAGTGTCACAGGAATGGTTCAAAACATAGACAGTAAGAAGAGTCAGTCTTCTTGTACTTAAGTCGACATTGTGCCTTTTCTATTTAATTCCGATGCAATTTCTGTCTTTCATCGTCAATAAGAAGGTCCAAGGTATACAGTAAACCTGAAGTAAAGCATCGGAATCCATAACTAGTGTCGCAGCAATGGTTCAAACTATAATCACTAAGAAGAGTCAGTCCTCTTGTACTGAAGTCGGCATTGTGCCTTTTGTATTTAATTCCGATACAATTTCTGTGTTTCATCGTCAATAAGAAGGTACAAGGTATACAGTAAACCTGAAGTGAAGCATCGGAATCTATAACTAGTGTCACAGGAATGGTTCAAAACATAGTCAGTAAGAAGAGTCAGTCTTCTTGTACCTAAGTCGGTATTGTGCCTTTTCTATTTAGTTCCGATGCAATTTCTGTGTTTCATCGTCAATAAGAAGGTCCAGGGGTTAGAGTAAACCTGGAGTGAAGCATCGGAATCTATAACTAGTGTCACAGGAATGGTTCAAACATAGACAGTCAGAAGAGTCAGTCTTCTTGTACTTAAGTCGACATTGTGCCTTTTCTATTTAATTCCGATGCAATTTCTGTGTTTCATCGTCAATAAGAATGTCCAAGGTATACAGTAAACGTGTAGTAAAGCATCGGAAACTAAAACTAGTGTCACAGCAATGGTTCAAACTATAATCACTAAGAAGAGTCAGTCTTCTTGTACTTAAGTCGCCATTGTGCATTTTCTATTTAATTCCGATGCAATTTCTGTGTTTCATCGTCAATAAGAAGGTCCAAGGTATACAGTAAACCTGGAGTGAAGCATCGCAATCTATAACTAGTGTCACAGGAATGGTTCAAAACATAGACAGTAAGAAGAGTCTGTCTTCTTCTACTTGAGTCGGCATTGTGAGTTTTCTACTTAATTCCGATGCAATTTCGGTGTTTCATCGTCAATAAGAAGGTCAGAGGGATAAAGTAAACCTGAAGTGAAGCATCGGAATCTATAACTAGTGTCACAGGAATGTTTCAAAGCATAGACAGTAGGAAGAGTCAGTCTTCTTGTACTTAAGTCGGCATTGTGCCTTTTGTATTTAATTCCGATACAATTTCTGTGTTTCATCGTCAATAAGAAGGTACAAGGTATACAGTAAACCTGAAGTGAAGCATCGGAATCTATAACTAGTGTCACAGGAATGGTTCAAACATAGACAGTCAGAAGAGTCAGTCTTCTTGTACTTGAGTCGGCATTGTGAGTTTGCTATTTAATTCCGATGCAATTTCGGTGTTTCATCGTCAATAAGAAGGTCAGAGGGATACAGTAAACCTGAAGTGAAGCATCGGAATCTATAACTAGTGTCACAGGAATGGTTTAAACATAGTCAGTAAGAAGAGTCAGTCTTCTTGTACTTAAGTCGGCTTTGTGCCTTTTCTATTTAATTCCAATGCAATTTCTGTGTTTCATCGTCAATAAGAAGGTCCAAGGTATACAATAAACCTGGAGTGAAGCATCGGAATCTATAACTAGTGTCACAGGAATGGTTCAAAACATAGACAGTAGAAAAAGTCAGTCTTCTTGTACTTAAGTCGGCATTGTGCCTTTTGCTTTTAATTCCGATGCAATTTCTGTGTTTCATTGTCAATAAGAAGGTCAGAGGGATACAGTAAACCTGAAGTGAAGCATCGGAATCTATAACTAGTGTCACAGGAATGGTTCAAAACATAGACAGTAAGAGGAGTCAGTCTTCTTGTCCTTAAGGAGGCATTGTGCCTTTTGTATTTAATTCCGATGCAATTTCTGTGTTCCATCGTCAACAAGAAGGTTCAAGGGATACAGTAAACCTGGAGTGAAGCATCGGAATCTATAACTAGTGTCACTGGAATGGTTCAAAATGTAGACAGTAAGATGAGTCAGTCTTCTTGTACTTAAGTCAGCATTGTGCCTTTTGTGTTTAATTCCGATGCCATTCCTGTGATTCATCGTCAATAAGAAGGTCCAAGGGATACAGTGAACCTGCAGTGAAGCATCGGAATCTATAACTAGTGTCACAGGAATGGTTCAAAACATAGACAGTAGGAAGAGTCAGTCTTCTTGTACTTAAGTCGGCATTGTGCCTTTTGTATTTCATTCCGATGCAATTTCTGTGTTTCATTGTCAATAAGAAGGTCAGAGAGATACAGTAAACCTGAGGTGAAGCATCGGAATCCTAAACTAGTGTCACAGGAATGTTTCAAAACATAGACAGTAGGAAGAGTCAGTCTTCTTGTACTTAAGTCGGCATTGTGCCTTTTGTATTTAATTCCGATACAATTTCTGTGTTTCATCGTCAATAAGAAGGTACAAGGTATACAGTAAACCTGAAGTGAAGCATCGGAATCTATAACTAGTGTCACAGGAATGGTTCAAAACATAGTCAGTAAGAAGAGTCAGTCTTCTTGTACCTAAGTCGGTATTGTGCCTTTTCTATTTAGTTCCGATGCAATTTCTGTGTTTCATCGTCAATAAGAGGGTCCAGGGGTTAGAGTAAACCTGGAGTGAAGCATCGGAATCTATAACTAGTGTCACAGGAATGGTTCAAACATAGACAGTCAGAAGAGTCAGTCTTCTTGTACTTAAGTCGACATTGTGCCTTTTCTATTTAATTCCGATGCAATTTCTGTGTTTCATCGTCAATAAGAATGTCCAAGGTATACAGTAAACGTGTAGTAAAGCATCGGAAACTAAAACTAGTGTCACAGCAATGGTTCAAACTATAATCACTAAGAAGAGTCAGTCTTCTTGTACTTAAGTCGCCATTGTGCCTTTTCTATTTAATTCCGATGCAATTTCTGTGTTTCATCGTCAATAAGAAGGTCCAAGGTATACAGTAAACCTGGAGTGAAGCATCGCAATCTATAACTAGTGTCACAGGAATGGTTCAAAACATAGACAGTAAGAAGAGTCAGTCTTCTTCTACTTGAGTCGGCATTGTGAGTTTTCTACTTAATTCCGATGCAATTTCGTTGTTTCATCGTCAATAAGAAGGTCAGAGGGATACAGTAAACCTGAAGTGAAGCATCGGAATCTATAACTAGTGTCACAGGAATGGTTTAAACATAGTCAGTAAGAAGCGTCAGTCTTCTTGTACTTAAGTCGGCATTGTGCCTTTTTTTATTTAATTCCAATGCAATTTCTGTGTTTCATCGTCAATAAGAAGGTCCAAGGTTACAGTAAACCTGGAGTGAAGCATCGGAATCTATAACTAGTGTCACAGGAATGGTTCAAAACATAGACAGTAAGAAGAGTCAGTCTTCTTGTACTTAAGTCGACATTGTGCCTTTTCTATTTAATTCCGATGCAATTTCTGTCTTTCATCGTCAATAAGAAGGTCCAAGGTATACAGTAAACCTGAAGTAAAGCATCGGAATCCATAACTAGTGTCGCAGCAATGGTTCAAACTATAATCACTAAGAAGAGTCAGTCCTCTTGTACTGAAGTCGGCATTGTGCCTTTTGTATTTAATTCCGATACAATTTCTGTGTTTCATCGTCAATAAGAAGGTACAAGGTATACAGTAAACCTGAAGTGAAGCATCGGAATCTATAACTAGTGTCACAGGAATGGTTCAAAACATAGTCAGTAAGAAGAGTCAGTCTTCTTGTACCTAAGTCGGTATTGTGCCTTTTCTATTTAGTTCCGATGCAATTTCTGTGTTTCATCGTCAATAAGAAGGTCCAGGGGTTAGAGTAAACCTGGAGTGAAGCATCGGAATCTATAACTAGTGTCACAGGAAGGTTTCTAACATAGACAGTCAGAAGAGTCAGTCTTCTTGTACTTAAGTCGACATTGTGCCTTTTCTATTTAATTCCGATGCAATTTCTGTGTTTCATCGTCAATAAGAATGTCCAAGGTATACAGTAAACGTGTAGTAAAGCATCGGAAACTAAAACTAGTGTCACAGCAATGGTTCAAACTATAATCACTAAGAAGAGTCAGTCTTCTTGTACTTAAGTCGCCATTGTGCCTTTTCTATTTAATTCCGATGCAATTTCTGTGTTTCATCGTCAATAAGAAGGTCCAAGGTATACAGTAAACCTGGAGTGAAGCATCGCAATCTATAACTAGTGTCACAGGAATGGTTCAAAACATAGACAGTAAGAAGAGTCAGTCTTCTTCTACTTGAGTCGGCATTGTGAGTTTTCTACTTAATTCCGATGCAATTTCGGTGTTTCATCGTCAATAAGAAGGTCAGAGGGATACAGTAAACCTGAAGTGAAGCATCGGAATCTATAACTAGTGTCACAGGAATGGTTTAAACATAGTCAGTAAGAAGCGTCAGTCTTCTTGTACTTAAGTCGGCATTGTGCCTTTTTTTATTTAATTCCAATGCAATTTCTGTGTTTCATCGTCAATAAGAAAGTCCAAGGTTACAGTAAACCTGGAGTGAAGCATCGGAATCTATAACTAGTGTCACAGGAATGGTTCAAAACATAGACAGTAAGAAGAGTCAGTCTTCTTGTACTTAAGTCGACATTGTGCCTTTTCTATTTAATTCCGATGCAATTTCTGTCTTTCATCGTCAATAAGAAGGTCCAAGGTATACAGTAAACCTGAAGTAAAGCATCGGAATCCATAACTAGTGTCGCAGCAATGGTTCAAACTATAATCACTAAGAAGAGTCAGTCCTCTTGTACTGAAGTCGGCATTGTGCCTTTTGTATTTAATTCCGATACAATTTCTGTGTTTCATCGTCAATAAGAAGGTACAAGGTATACAGTAAACCTGAAGTGAAGCATCGGAATCTATAACTAGTGTCACAGGAATGGTTCAAAACATAGTCAGTAAGAAGAGTCAGTCTTCTTGTACCTAAGTCGGTATTGTGCCTTTTCTATTTAGTTCCGATGCAATTTCTGTGTTTCATCGTCAATAAGAAGGTCCAGGGGTTAGAGTAAACCTGGAGTGAAGCATCGGAATCTATAACTAGTGTCACAGGAATGGTTCAAACATAGACAGTCAGAAGAGTCAGTCTTCTTGTACTTAAGTCGACATTGTGCCTTTTCTATTTAATTCCGATGCAATTTCTGTGTTTCATCGTCAATAAGAATGTCCAAGGTATACAGTAAACGTGTAGTAAAGCATCGGAAACTAAAACTAGTGTCACAGCAATGGTTCAAACTATAATCACTAAGAAGAGTCAGTCTTCTTGTACTTAAGTCGCCATTGTGCATTTTCTATTTAATTCCGATGCAATTTCTGTGTTTCATCGTCAATAAGAAGGTCCAAGGTATACAGTAAACCTGGAGTGAAGCATCGCAATCTATAACTAGTGTCACAGGAATGGTTCAAAACATAGACAGTAAGAAGAGTCTGTCTTCTTCTACTTGAGTCGGCATTGTGAGTTTTCTACTTAATTCCGATGCAATTTCGGTGTTTCATCGTCAATAAGAAGGTCAGAGGGATAAAGTAAACCTGAAGTGAAGCATCGGAATCTATAACTAGTGTCACAGGAATGGTTTAAACATAGTCAGTAAGAAGCGTCAGTCTTCTTGTACTTAAGTCGGCATTGTGCCTTTTTTTATTTAATTCCAATGCAATTTCTGTGTTTCATCGTCAATAAGAAGGTCCAAGGTTACAGTAAACCTGGAGTGAAGCATCGGAATCTATAACTAGGGTCACAGGAATGGTTCAAAACATAGACAGTAAGAAGAGTCAGTCGTCTTGTACTTAAGTCGGCATTGTGCCTTTTCTATTTAATCCCGATGCTATTTCTGTGTTTCCTTGGCAATAAGGTCAGAGGGATACAGTAAACCTGAAGTGAAGAATCGGAATCTATAACTAGAGTCACAGGAGTGTTTCAAATCTTAGTCAGTAAGAAGATTGAGTCTTCTTGTCCTTAAGTCGTCATTGTGCCTTTTGTATTTAATTCCGATGCAATTTCTGTGTTTCATCGGCAATAAGATCAGAGGGATACAGTAAACCTGAAGTGAAGCGTCGGAATCTATAACTAGTGTCACAGGAATGGTTCAAAACATAGACAGCAGGAAGAGTCAGTCTTCTTGTACTTAAGTCGGCATTGTGCCATTTGTATTTAAGTCCGATCCAATTTCTGTGTTTCATTGTCAATAAGAAGGTCAGAGGGATACAGTAAACCTGAGGTGAAGCATCGGAATCCAAAACTAGTGTCACAGGAATGGTTCAAAACATAGACAGTAGGAAGAGTCAGTCTTCTTGTACTTAAGTCGGCATTGTGCCATTTGTATTTAATTCCGATGCAATTTCTGTGTTTCATCGTCAATGCGAATGTCCAAGGTATACAGTAAACCTGAAGTAAAGCATCGGAATCTATAACTAGTGTCACAGAAATGGTTCAAACTATAATCACTAAAGTGAGTCAGTCTTCTTTTACTTAAGTCGGCATTGTGCCTTTTCCATTTAATTCCGATGCAATTTCTGTGTTTCATCGTCAATAAGAAGGTCCAAGGTATACAGTAAACCTGGAGTGAAGCATCGGAATCTATAACTAGTGTCACAGGAATGGTTCAAAGCATAGACAGTAAGGAGAGTCAGTCTTCTTGTACTTGAGTCGGCATTGTAAGTTTTCTATTTAATTCCGATGCAATTTCGGTGTTTAATCCTCAATAAGAAGGTCAGAGGGATACAGTAAACCTGAAGTGAAGCATCGGAATCTATAACTAGTGTCACAGTAAAGGTTCAATATATAATCACTAAGAAGAGTAAGTCTTCTTGTACTTAAGTCGGCATTGTGCCTTTTCTATTTAATTCCGATGCAATTTCTGTGTTTCATCGTCAATAAGAAGGTCCAAGGGATACAGCAAACCTGGAGTGAAGCATCGGAATCTATAACTAGTGTCACAGGAATGGTTCAAAACATAGACAGTAAGAAGAGTCAGTCTTCTTGTACTTAAGTCGGCATTGTGAGTTTTCTTTTTAATTCCGATGCAATTTCTGTGTTTCATCGTCAATAAGAAGGTCAGAGGGATACAGTAAACCTGAAGTGAAGCATCGGAATCTATAACTAATGTCACAGGAATGGTTCAAATCATAGACAGTAAGAAGAGTCAGTCTTCGTGTACTAAAGTTGGTATTTTGCCATTTGTATTTAATTCCAATGCTATATCTGTGTGTCACCGTCAATAACAAGGTCCAAGGGATACAGTAAACCTGGAGTGAAGCATCGGAATCAATAACTAGTATCACAGGAATGGTTGAAACATAGACAGTAAGAAGAGTCAGATTTCTTGTACTTAAGTCGGCATTGTGCATTTTGTGTTTAATTCCGATGCAATTCCTGTGATTCATCGTCAATAAGAAGATCCAAGGGATACAGTAAACCTGAAGTGAAGCATCGGAATCTATAACTATTGTCACCGGAATGGTTCAAACTATTATCAGTAAGAAGAGTCAGTCCTCTTGTACTTAAGTCGGCATTGTGCCTTTTCTATTTCATTCCGATGCAGTTTCTGTGTTTCATCGTCAATAAGAAGGTCCAAGGGATACAGTAAACCTGGAGTGAAGCATCGGAATCAATAACTAGTATCACAGGAATGGTTGAAACATAGACAGTAAGAAGAGTCAGTCTTCTTGTACTTAAGTCGGCATTGCGCCTTTTGTATTTAATTTCTATGTAATTTCTGTGTTTCATTGTCAATAAGAAAGTCCAAGGAATACAGTAAACCTGAAGTGAAGCATCGGAATCTATAACTAGAGTCACAGGAATGTTTCAAACATAGTCAGTAAGAAGAGTCAGTCTTCATGTCCTTAAGACGGCATTGTGCCTTTTGTATTTAATTCCGATGCAATTTCTGTGTTTCATCGGCAATAAGGTCAGAGGGATACAGTAAACCTGAAGTGAAGCATCGGAATCTATAACTAGTGTCACAGGAATGGTTCAAAACATAGACAGTAAGAAGAGTCAGACTTCTTGTACTTAAGTCGGCATTGTGCATTTTGCGTTTAATTCCGATGCAATTCCTGTGATTCATCGTCAATAAGAAGATCCAATGGATACAGTAAACGTGGAGTGATGCATCGGAATCTATAACTAGTGTCACAGGAATGGTTCAAAACATAGACAGTAAGAAGAGTCAGACTTCTTGTACTTAAGTCGGCATTGTGCATTTTGTGTTTAATTCCGATGCAAATCCTGTGATTCATCGTCAATAAGAAGATCCAAGGGATACAGTAAACCTGAAGTGAAACATCGGAATCTATAACTATTGCCACCGGAATGGTTCAAACTATTATCAGTAAAAAGAGTCAGTCCTCTTGTACTTAAGTCGGCATTGTGCCTTTTCTATTTTATTCCGATGCAGTTTCTGTGTTTCATCGTCAATAAGAAGGTCCAAGGGATACAGTAAACCTGGAGTGAAGCATCGGAATCAATAACTAGTATCACAGGAATGGTTGAAACATAGACAGTAAGAAGAGTCAGTCTTCTTGTACTTAAGTCGGCATTGCGCCTTTTGTATTTAATTTCTATGCAATTTCTGTGTTTCATCGTCAATAAGAAAGTCCAAGGAATACAGTAAACCTGAAGTGAAGCATCGGAATCTATAATTAGTGTCACTGGAATGGTTCAAAATATAGACAGTGAGAAGAGTCAGACTTCTTGTACTTAAGTCGGCATTCTGCATTTTGTGTATAATTCCGATGCAATTCCTGTGATTCATCGTCAATAAGAAGGTCCAAGGGATACAGTAAACCTGCAGTTAAGCATCGGAATCTATAACTAGAGTCACAGGTATGTTTCAAAACATAGTCAGTAAGAAGAGTCAGTCTTCATGTCCTTAAGTCGGCATTGTGCCTTTTGTATTTTATTCCGATGCAATTTCTGTGTTTCATCGGCAATAAGGTCAGAGGGATACAGTAAACCTGAAGTGAAGCATCGGAATCTTTAACTAGTGTCACAGGAATGGTTCAAAACATAGACAGTAAGAAGAGTCAGTCTTCTTGTACTTAAGTCGACATTGAGCCTTTTCTATTTAATTCCGATGCAATTTCTGTGTTTCATCGTCAATAAGAATGTCCAAGGTATACAGTAAACCTGAAGTAAAGCATCGGAATCTATAACTAGTGTCACTGCAATGGATCAATATATAATCACTAAGAAGAGTACTTAAGTCGGCATTGTGCCTTTTCTATTTAATTCCGATGCAATTTCTGTGTTTCATCGTCAATACGAAGGTCCAAGGGATTCAGTAAACCCGAAGTTAAGCATCGGAATCTATAACTAGTGTCACAGCAAAGGTTCAATATATAATCACTAAGAAGAGTAAGTCTTCTTGTACTTAAGTCGGCATTGTGCCTTTTCTATTTGATTCCGATGCAATTTCTGTGTTTCATCGTCAATAAGAAGGTCCAAGGGATACAGTAAACCTGGAGTGAAGCATCGGAATCTATAACTAGTGTCACAGGAATGGTTCAAAACATAGACAGTAAGAAGCGTCAGTCTTCTTGTACTTAAGTCGGCATTGTGCCTTTTCTATTTAATCCCGATGCTATTTCTGTGTTTCATCGGTAATAAGGTCAGAGGGATACAGTAAACCTGAAGTGAAAAATCGGAATCTATAACTAGAGTCACAGGAGTGTTTCAAATCATAGTCAGTAAGAAGAGTCAGTCTTCTTGTCCTTAAGTCGGCATTGTGCCTTTTGTATTTAATTCCGATGCAATTTCTGTGTTTCATCGGCAATAAGATCAGAGGGATACAGTAAACCTGAAGTGAAGCGTCGGAATCTATAACTATTGTCACAGGAATGGTTCAAAACATAGACAGCAGGAAGAGTCAGTCTTCTTGTACTTAAGTCGGCATTGTGCCATTTGTATTTAAGTCCGATGCAATTTCTGTGTTTCATTGTCAATCAGAAGGTCAGAGGGATACAGTAAACCTGAGGTGAAGCATCGGAATCCAAAACTAGTGTCACAGGAATGGTTCAAAACATAGACAGTAGGAAGAGTCAGTCTTCTTGTACTTAAGTCGGCATTGTGCCTTTTCTATTTAATTCCGATGCAATTTCTGTGTTTCATCGTCAATAAGAAGGTCCAAGGGATACAGTAAACCTGGAGTGAAGCATCGGAATCTATAACTAGTGTCACAGGAATGGTTCAAAACATAGACAGTAAGAAGAGTCAGTCTTCTTGTACTTAAGTCGGCATTGTGAGTTTTCTTTTTAATTCCGATGCAATTTCTGTGTTTCATCGTCAATAAGAAGGTCAGAGGGATACAGTAAACCTGAAGTGAAGCATCGGAATCTATAACTAGTGTCACAGGAATGGTTCAAATCATAGACAGTAAGAAGAGTCAGTCTTCGTGTACTAAAGTTGGCATTTTGCCATTTGTATTTAATTCCAATGCTATATCTGTGTGTCACCGTCAATAACAAGGTCCAAGGGATACAGTAAACCTGGAGTGAAGCATCGGAATCAATAACTAGTATCACAGGAATGGTTGAAACATAGACAGTAAGAACAGTCAGACTTCTTGTACTTAAGTCGGCATTGTGCATTTTGTGTTTAATTCCGATGCAATTCCTGTGATTCATCGTCAATAAGAAGATCCAAGGGATACAGTAAACCTGAAGTGAAGCATCGGAATCTATAACTATTGTCACCGGAATGGTTCAAACTATTATCAGTAAGAAGAGTCAGTCCTCTTGTACTTAAGTCGGCATTGTGCCTTTTCTATTTCATTCCGATGCAGTTTCTGTGTTTCATCGTCAATAAGAAGGTCCAAGGGATACAGTAAACCTGGAGTGAAGCATCGGAAACAATAACTAGTATCACAGGAATGGTTGAAACATAGACAGTAAGAAGAGTCAGTCTTCTTGTACTTAAGTCGGCATTGCGCCTTTTGTATTTAATTTCTATGCAATTTCTGTGTTTCATCGTCAATAAGAAAGTCCAAGGAATACAGTAAACCTGAAGTGAAGCATCGGAATCTATAACTAGAGTCACAGGAATGTTTCAAACATAGTCAGTAAGAAGAGTCAGTCTTCATGTCCTTAAGACGGCATTGTGCCTTTTGTATTTAATTCCGATGCAATTTCTGTGTTTCATCGGCAATAAGGTCAGAGGGATACAGTAAACCTGAAGTGAAGCATCGGAATCTATAACTAGTGTCACAGGAATGGTTCAAAACATAGACAGTAAGAAGAGTCAGACTTCTTGTACTTAAGTCGGCATTGTGCATTTTGTGTTTAATTCCGATGCAATTCCTGTGATTCATCGTCAATAAGAAGATCCAAGGGATACAGTAAACGTGGAGTGAAGCATCGGAATCTATAACTAGTGTCACAGGAATGGTTCAAAACATAGACAGTAAGAAGAGTCAGACTTCTTGTACTTAAGTCGGCATTGTGCATTTTGTGTTTCATTCCGATGCAATTCCTGTGATTCATCGTCAATAAGAAGATCCAAGGGATACAGTAAACCTGAAGTGAAGCATCGGAATCTATAACTATTGTCACCGGAATGGTTCAAACTATTATCAGTAAGAAGAGTCAGTCCTCTTCTACTTAAGTCGGCATTGTGCCTTTTCTATTTTATTCCGATGCAGTTTCTGTGTTTCATCGTCAATAAGAAGGTCCAAGGGATACAGTAAACCTGGAGTGAAGCATCGGAATCAATAACTAGCATCACAGGAATGGTTGAAACATAGACTGTAGGAAGAGTCAGTCTTCTTGTACTTAAGTCGGCATTGCGCCTTTTGTATTTAATTTCTATGCAATTTCTGTGTGTCATCGTCAATAAGAAAGTCCAAGGAAAACAGTAAACCTGAAGTGAAGCATCGGAATCTTTAACTAGTGTCACTGTAATGGTTCAAAATATAGACAGTGAGAAGAGTCAGACTTCTTGTACTTATGTCGGCATTCTGCATTTTGTGTTTAATTCCGATGCAATTCCTGTGATTCATCGTCAATAAGAAGGTCCAAGGGATACAGTAAACCTGAAGTTAAGCATCGGAATCTATAACTAGAGTCACAGGAATGTTTCAAAACATAGTCAGTAAGATGAGTCAGTCTTCATGTCCTTAAGTCGGCATTGTGCCTTTTGTATTTAATTCCGATGCAATTTCTGTGTTTCATCGGCAATAGGGTCAGAGGGATACAGTAAACCTGAAGTGAAGCATCGGAATCTATAACTAGTGTCACAGCAATGGTTCAATATATAATCACTAAGAAGAGTCAGTCTTCTTGTACTTAAGTCGGCATTGTGCCTTTTCTATTTAATTCCGATGCAATTTCTGTGTTTCATCGTCAATACGAAGGTCCAAGGGATTCAGTAAACCTGGAGTGAAGCATCGGAATCTATAACTAGTGTCACAGGAATGGTTCAAACATAGACAGTAAGAAGAGTCAGTCTTCTTGTACTTAAGTCGGCATTGTGAGTTTTCATTTTAATTCCGATGCAATGTCTGTGTTTCATCGTCAATAAGAAGGTCAGAGGGATACAGTAAACCTGAAGTGAAGCATCGGAATCTATAACTAGTGTCACAGGAATGGTTCAAAACATAGACAGTAAGAAGAGTCAGTCTTAGTGTACTAAAGTTGGCATTTTGCCATTTGTATTTAATTCCAATGCTATATCTGTGTGTCACCGTCAATAACAAGGTCCAAGGGATACAGTAAACCTGGAGTGAAGCATCGGAATCAATAACTAGTATCACAGGAATGGTTGAAACATAGACAGTAAGAAGAGTCACACTTCTTGTACTTAAGTCGGCATTGTGCATTTTGTGTTTAATTCCGATGCAATTCCTGTGATTCATCGTCAATAAGAAGATCCAAGGGATACAGTAAACCTGAAGTGAAGCATCGGAATCTATAACTATTGTCACCGGAATGGTTCAAACTATTATCAGTAAGAAGAGTCAGTCCTCTTGTACTTAAGTCGGCATTGTGCCTTTTCTATTTAATTCCGATGCAGTTTCTGTGTTTCATTGTCAATAAGAAGGTCCAAGGAATACAGTAAACCTGGAGTGAAGCATCGGAATCAATAACTAGTATCACAGGAATGGTTGAAACATAGACAGTGAGAAGAGTCAGTCTTCTTGTACTTAAGTCGGCATTGCGAATTTTGTATTTAATTTCTATGCAATTTCTGTGTTTCATCGTCAATAAGAAAGTCCAAGGAATACAGTAAACCTGAAGTGAAGCATCGGAATCTATAACTAGTGTCACTGGAATGGTTCAAAATATAGACAGTGAGAAGGGTCAGACTTCTTGTACTTAAGTCGCCATTGTGCATTTTGTGTTTAATTCCGATGCAATTCCTGTGATTCATCGTCAATAAGAAGGTCCAAGGGATACAGTAAACCTGAAGTTAAGCATCGGAATCTATAACTAGAGTCACAGGTATGTTTCAAAACATAGTCAGTAAGAAGAGTCAGTCTTCATGTCCTTAAGTCGGCATAGTGCCTTTTGTATTTAATTCCGATGCAATTTCTGTGTTTCATCGGCAATAAGGTCAGAGGGATACAGTAAACCTGAAGTGAAGCATCGGAATCTATAACTAGTGTCACAGGAATGGTTCAAAACATAGACAGTAAGAAGAGTCAGTCTTCTTGTACTTAAGTCGACATTGAGCCTTTTCTATTTAATTCCGATGCAATTTCTGTGTTTCATCGTCAATAAGAATGTCCAAGGTATACAGTAAACCTGAAGTAAAGCATCGGAATCTATAACTAGAGTCACAGCAATGGTTCAATATATAATCACTAAGAAGAGTCAGTCTTCTTGTACTTAAGTCGGCATTGTGCTTTTTCTATTTAATTCCGATGCAATTTCTGTGTTTTATCGTCAATACGAAGGTCCAAGGGATTCAGTAAACCTGGAGTGAAGCATCGGAATCTATAACTAGTGTCACAGGAATGGTTCAAACATAGACAGTAAGAAGAGTCAGTCTTCTTGTACTTAAGTCGGCATTGTGAGTTTTCTTTTTAATTCCGATGCAATTTCTGTGTTTCATCGTCAATAAGGAGGTCAGAGGGATACAGTAAACCTGAATTGAAGCATCGGAATCTATAACTAGTGTCACAGGAATGGTTCAAAACATAGACAGTAAGAAGAGTCAGTCTTCTAGTACTTAAGTCGGCATTGTGCCTTTTGTTTTTAATTCCGATGCAATTTCTGTGTTTCATTGTCAATAAGAAGGTCAGAGGGATACAGTAAACCTGAAGTGAAGCATCGGAATCTATAACTAGTGTCACAGGAATGGTTCAAAACATAGACAGTAAGAAGAGTCAGTTTTCGTGTACTAAAGTTGGCATTTTGCCATTTGTATTTAATTGCAATGCTATATCTGTGTGTCACCGTCAATAACAATGTCCAAGGGATACAGTAAACCTGGAGGTAAGCATCGGAATCAATAACTAGTACCACAGGAATGGTTGAAACATAGACAGTAAGAAGAGTCAGACTTCTTGTACTTAAGTCGGCATTGTGCATATTGTGTTTAATTCCGTTGCAATTCCTGTGATTCATCGTCAATACGAAGATCCAAGGGATACAGTAAACCTGAAGTGAAGCATCGGAATCTATAACTATTGTCACCGGAATGGTACAAACTATTATCAGTAAGAAGAGTCAGTCCTCTTGTACTTAAGTCGGCATTGTGCCTTTTCTATTTCATTCCGATGCAGTTTCTGTGTTTCATCGTCAATTAGAAGGTCCAAGGGATACAGTAAACCTGGAGTGAAGCATCGGAATCAATAACTAGTATCACAGGAATGGTTGAAACATAGACAGTAAAAAGAGTCAGTCTTCTTGTACTTAAGTCGGCATTGCGCCTTTTGTATTTAATTTCTATGCAATTTCTGTGTTTCATCGTCAATAAGAAAGTCCAAGGAATACAGTAAACCTGAAGTGAAGCATCGGAATCTATAACTAGAGTCACAGGAATGTTTCAAACATAGTCAGTAAGAAGAGTCAGTCTTCATGTCCTTAAGACGGCATTTGCCTTTTGTATTTAATTCCGATGCAATTTCTGTGTTTCATCGGCAATAAGGTCAGAGGGATACAGTAAACCTGAAGTGAAGCATTGGAATCTATAACTAGTGTCACAGGAATGGTTCAAAACATAGACAGTAAGAAGAGTCAGTCTTCTTGTACTTAAGTCGGCATTGTGCATTTTGTGTTTAATTCCGATGAAATTCCTGTGATTCATCGTCAATAAGAAGATCCAAGGGATACAGTAAACGTGGAGTGAAGCATCGGAATCTATAACTAGTGTCACAGGAATGGTTCAAAACATAGACAGTAAGAAGAGTCAGACTTCTTGTACTTAAGTCGGCATTGTGCATTTTGTGTTTAATTCCGATGCAATTCCTGTGATTCATCGTCAATACGAAGATCCAAGGGATACAGTAAACCTGAAGTGAAGCATCGGAATCTATAACTATTGTCACCGGAATGGTTCAAACTATTATCAGTAAGAAGAGTCAGTCCTCTTGTACTTAAGTCGGCATTGTGCCTTTTCTATTTTATTCCGATGCAGTTTCTGTGTTTCATCGTCAATAAGAAGGTCCAAGGGATACAGTAAACCTGGAGTGAAGCATCGGAATCAATAACTAGTATCACAGGAATGGTTGAAACATAGACAGTAAGAAGAGTCAGTCTTCTTGTACTTAAGTCGGCATTGCGCCTTTTGTATTTAATTTCTATGCAATTTCTGTGTTTCATCGTCAATAAGAAAGTCCAAGGAATACAGTAAACCTGAAGTGAAGCATCGGAATCTATAACTAGTGTCACTGGAATGGTTCATAATTTAGACAGTGAGAAGAGTCAGACTTCTTGTACTTAAGTCGGCATTGTGCATTTTCTGTTTAATTCCGATGCAATTCCTGTGATTCATCGTCAATAAGAAGGTCCAAGGGATACAGTTAACCTGAAGTTAAGCATCGGAATCTATAACTAGAGTCACAGGTATGTTTCAAAACATAGTCAGTAAGAAGAGTCAGTCTTCATGTCCTTAAGTCGGCATTGTGCCTTTTGTATTTAATTCCGATGCAATTTCTGTGTTTCATCGGCAATAAGGTCAGAGGGATACAGTAAACCTGAAGTGAAGCATCGGAATCTATAACTAGTGTCACAGGAATGGTTCAAAACATAGACAGTAAGAAGAGTCAGTCTTCTTGTACTTAAGTCGACATTGAGCCTTTTCTATTTAATTCCGATGCAATTTCTGTGTTTCATCGTCAATAAGAATGTCCAAGGTATACAGTAAACCTGAAGTAAAGCATCGGAATCTATAACTAGTGTCACAGCAATGGTTCAAAATATAATCACTAAGAAGAGTCAGTCTTCTTGTACTTACGTCGGCATTGTGCCTTTTGTATTTAATTCCGATGCAATTTCTGTGTTTCATCGTGAATACGAAGGTCCAAGGGATTCAGTAAACCTGGAGTGAAGCATCGGAATCTATAACTAGTGTCACAGGAATGGTTCAAACATAGACAGTAAGAAGAGTCAGTCTTCTTGTACTTAAGTCGGCATTGTGAGTTTTCTTTTTAATTCCGATGCAATTTCTGTGTTTCATCGTCAATAAGAAGGTCAGAGGGATACAGTAAACCTGAAGTGACGCATCGGAATCTATGACTAGTGTCACAGGAATGGTTCAAAACATAGACAGTAAGAAGAGTCAGTCTTCGTGTACTAAAGTTGGCATTTTGCCTTTTGTATTTAATTCCAATCTGTGTGTCACCGTCAATAACAAGGTCCAAGGGATACAGTAAACCTGAAGTGAAGCATCGGAATCTATAACTATTGTCACCGGAATGGTTCAAACTATTATCAGTAAGAAGAGTCAGTCCTATTGTACTTAAGTCGGCATTGTGCCATTTCTATTTCATTCCGATGCAGTTTCTGTGTTTCATCGTCAGTAAGAAGGTCCAAGGGATACAGTAAACCTGGAGTGAAGCATCGGAATCTATAACTAGTGTCACAGGAATGGTTCAAAGCATAGACAGTAGAAAGAGTCAGTCTTCTAGTACTTAAGTCGGCATTGTGCCTTTTGTTTTTAATTCCGATGCAATTTCTGTTTTTCATTGTCAATAAGAAGGTCAGAGGGATACAGTAAACCTGAAGTGAAGCATCGGAATCTATAACAAGTGTCACAGGAATTGTTCAAAACATAGACAGTAAGAAGAGTCAGTCTTCGTGTACTAAAGTTGGCATTTTGCCATTTGTATTTAATTCCAATGCTATATCTGTGTGTCACCGTCAATAACAAGGTCCAAGGGATACAGTAAACCTGGAGTGAAGCATCGGAATCAATAACTAGTATCACAGGAATGGTTGAAACATAGACAGTAAGAAGAGTCAGACTTCTTGAACTTAAGTCGGCATTGTGCATTTTGTGGTTAATTCCGATGCAATTCCTGTGATTCATCGTCAATAAGAAGATCCAAGGGATACAGTAAACCTGAAGTGAAGCATCGGAATCTATAACTATTGTCACCGGAATGGTTCAAACTATTATCAGTAAGAAGAGTCAGTCCTCTTGTACTTAAGTCGGCATTGTGCCTTTTCTATTTCTTTCCGATGCAGTTTCTATGTTTCATCGTCAATAAGAAGGTCCAAGGGATACAGTAAACCTGGAGTGAAGCATCGGAATCAATAACTAGTATCACAGGAATGGTTGAAACATAGACAATAAGAAGAGTCAGTCTTCTTGTACTTAAGTCGGCATTGCGCCTTTTGTATTTAATTTCTATGCAATTTCTGTGTTTCATCGTCAATAAGAAAGTCCAAGGAATACAGTAAACCTGAAGTGAAGCATCGGAATCTATAACTAGTGTCACTGGTATGGTTCAAAATATAGACAGTGAGAAGAGTCAGACTTCTTGTACGTAAGTCGGCATTGTGCCTTTTGTATTTAATTCCGATGCAATTTCTGTGTTTCATCGGCAATAAGGTCAGAGGGATACAGTAAACCTGAAGTGAAGCATCGGAATCTATAACTAGAGTCACAGGTATGTTTCAAAACATAGTCAGTAAGATGAGTCAGTCTTCATGTCCTTAAGTCGGCATTGTGCCTTTTGTATTTAATTCCGATGCAATTTCTGTGTTTCATCGGCAATAAGGTCAGAGGGATACAGTAAACCTGAAGTGAAGCATCGGAATCTATAACTAGTGTCAAAGGAATGGTTCAAAACATAGACAGTAAGAAGAGTCAGTCTTCTTGTACTTAAGTCGACATTGAGCCTTTTCTATTTAATTCCGATGCAATTTCTGGTTTTCATAGTCAATAAGAATGTCCAAGGTATACAGTAAACCTGAAGTAAAGCATCGGAATCTATAACTAGTGTCACAGCAATGGTTCAATGTATAATCACTAAGAAGAGTCAGTCTTCTTGTACTTAAGTCGGCATTGTGCCTTTTCTATTTAATTCCGATGCAATTTCTGTGTTTCATCGTCATTACGAAGGTCCAAGGGATTCAGTAAACCTGGAGTGAAGCATCGGAATCTATAACTAGTGTCACAGGAATGGTTCAAACATAGACAGTAAGAAGAGTCAGTCTTCTTGTACTTAAGTCGGCATTGTGAGTTTTCTTTTTAATTCCGATGCAATTTCTGTGTTTCATCGTCAATAAGAAGGTCAGAGAGATACCGTAAACCTGAAGTGAAGCATCGGAATCTATAACTAGTGTCACGGGAATGGTTCAAAACATAGACAGTAAGAAGAGTCAGTCTTCGTGTACTAAAGTTGGCATTTTGCCTTTTGTATTTAATTCCAATGCTATATCTGTGTGTCACCGTCAATAACAAGGTCCAAGGGATACAGTAAACCTGAAGTGAAGCATCGGAATCTATAACTACTGTCACCGGAATGGTTCAAACTATTATCAGTAAGAAGAGTCAGTCCTATTGTACTTAAGTCGGCATTGTGCCATTTCTATTTCATTCTGATGCAGTTTCTGTGTTTCATCGTCAATAAGAAGGTCCAAGGGATACAGTAAACCTGGAGTGAAGCATCGGAATCTATAACTAGTGTCACAGGAATGGTTCAAAACATAGACAGTAGAAAGAGTCAGTCTACTTGTACTTAAGTCGGCATTGTGCCTTTTGTTTTTAATTCCGATGCAATTTCTGTGTTTCATTGTCAATAAGAAGGTCAGAGGGATACAGTAAACCTGAAGTGAAGCATCGGAATCTATAACTAGTGTCACAGGAATGGTTCAAAACATAGACAGTAAGAAGAATCAGTCTTCTTGTCCTTAAGTCGGCATTGTGCCTTTTGTATTTAATTCCGATGCAATTTCTGTGTTTCATCGTCAACAAGAAGGTTCAAGAGATACAGTAAACCTGGAGTGAAGCATCGGAATCTATACCTAGTGTCACAGTAATGGTTCAAAACATAGACAGTAAGAAGAGTCAGTCTTCTTGTACTTAAGTCGGCATTGTGCCTTTTGTATTTAATTTCGATGCAATTTCTGTGTTTCATCGTCAATAAGAAGGGCTAAGGAATACAGTAAACCTGAAGTGAAGCATCGGAATCTATAACTAGTGTCACTGGAATGGTTCAAAATATAGACAGTAAGAAGAGTCAGTCTTCTTGTACTGAAGTCAGCATTGTGCCTTTTGTGTTTAATTCCGATGCAATTCCTGTGATTCATCGTCAATAAGAAGGTCCAAGGGATACAGTGAACCTGAAGTGAAGCATCGGAATCTATAACTAGAGTCACAGGTATGTTTCAAAACATAGTCAGTAAGAAGAGTCAGTCTTCTTGTCCTTAAGTCGGCATTGTGCCTTTTGTATTTAATTCCGATGCAATTTCTGTGTTTCATCGGCAATAAGGTCAGAGGGATACAGTAAAGCTGAAGTGAAGCATCGGAATCTATAACTAGTGTCACAGGAATGGTTCAAAACATAGACAGTAGGAAGAGTCAGTCTTCTTGTACTTAAGTCGGCATTGTGCCTTTTGTATTTAATTCCGAAGCAATTTCTGTGTTTCATTGTCAATAAGAAGGTCAGAGAGATACAGTAAACCTGAGGTGAAGCATCGGAATCCAAAACTAGTGTCACAGGAATGTTTCAAAGCATAGACAGTAGGAAGAGTCAGTCTTCTTGTACTTAAGTCGGCATTGTGCCTTTTGTATTTAATTCCGATACAATTTCAGTGTTTCATCGTCAATTAGAAGGTACAAGGTATACAGTAAACCTGAAGTGAAGCATCGGAATCTATAACTAGTGTCACAGGAATGGTTCAAAACATAGTCAGTAAGAAGAGTCAGTCTTCTTGTACTTAATTCGGCATTGTGCCTTTTCTATTTAGTTCCGATGCAATTTCTGTGTTTCATCGTCAATAAGAAGGTCCAAGGGTTACAGTAAACCTGGAGTGAAGCATCGGAATCTATAACTAGTGTCACAGGAATGGTTCAAACATAGACAGTCAGAAGAGTCAGTCTTCTTGTACTTAAGTCGACATTGTGCCTTTTCTATTTAATACCGATGCAATTTCTGTGTTTCATCGTCAATAAGAATGTCCAAGGTATACAGTAAACGTGTAGTAAAGCATCGGAAACTAAAACTAGTGTCACAGCAATGGTTCAAACTATAATCACTAAGAAGAGTCAGTCTTCTTGTACTTAAGTCGCCATTATGCCTTTTCTATTTAATTCCGATGCAATTTCTGTGTTTCATCGTCAATAAGAAGGTCCAAGGTATACAGTAAACCTGGAGTGAAGCATCGCAATCTATAACTAGTGTCACAGGAATGGTTCAAAACATAGACAGTAAGAAGAGTCAGTCTTCTTCTACTTGAGTCTGCATTGTGAGTTTTCTACTTAATTCCGATGCAATTTCGGTGTTTCATCGTCAATAAGAAGGTCAGAGGGATACAGTAAACCTGAAGTGAAGCATCGGAATCTATAACTAGTGTCACAGGAATGGTTCAAAACATAGACAGTAAGGAGAGTCAGTCTTCTTGTACTTGAGTCGGCATTGTAAGTTTTCTATTTAATTCCAATGCAATTTCGGTGTTTAATCCTCAATAAGAAGGTCAGAGGGATACAGTAAACCTGAAGTGAAGCATCGGAATCTATAACTAGTGTCACAGAAAAGGTTCAATATATAATCACTAAGAAGAGTAAGTCTTCTTGTACTTAAGTCGGCATTGTTCCTTTTCTATTTAATTCCGATGCAATTTCTGTGTTTCATCGTCAGTAAGAAGGTCCAAGGGATACAGTAAATTTGGAGTGAAGCATCGGAATCTATAACTAGTGTCACAGGAATGGTTCAAAGAATAGACAGTAAGAAGAGTCAGTCTTCTTGTACTTAAGTCGGCATTGTGAGGTTTCTTTTTAATTCCGATGCAATTTCTGTGTTTCATCGTCAATAAGAAGGTCAGAGGGATACAGTAAACCTGAATTGAAGCATCGGAATCTATAACTAGTGTCACAGGAATGCTTCAAATCATAGACAGTAAGAAGAGTCAGTCTTAGTGTACTAAAGTTGGCATTTTGCCATTTGTATTTAATTCCAGTGCTATATCTGTGTGTCACCGTCAATAACAAGGTCCAAGGGATACAGTAAACCTGGAGTGAAGCATCGGAATCAATAACTAGTATCACAGGAATGGTTGAAAAATAAACAGTAAGAAGAGTCAGACATCTTGTACTTAAGTCGGCATTGTGCATTTAGTGTTTAATTCCGATGCAATTCCTGTGATTCATCGTCAATAAGAAGATCCAAGGGATACAGTAAACCAAAAGTGAAGCATCGGAATCTATAACTAATGTCACCGGAATGGTTCAAACTATTATCAGTAAGAAGAGTCAGTCCTCTTGTACTTAAGTCGGCATTGTGCCTTTTCTATTTCATTCCGATGCAGTTTCTGTGTTTCATCGTCAAAAAGAAGGTCCAAGGGATACAGTGAACCTGGAGTGAAGCATCGGAATCAATAACTAGTATCACAGGAATGGTTGAAACATAGACAGTAAGAAGAGTCAGTCTTCTTGTACTTAAGTCGGCATTGCGCCTTTTGTATTTAAAATCAATGCAATTTCTGTGTTTCATCGTCAATAAGAAAGTCCAAGGGATACAGTAAACCTGAAGTGAAGCATCGGAATCTATAACTAGAGTCACAGGAATGTTTCAAACATAGTCAGTAAGAAGAGTCAGTCTTCATGTCCTTAAGTCGGAATTGTGCCTTTTGTATTTAATTCCGATGCAATTTCTGTGTTTCATCGGCAATAAGGTCAGAGGGATACAGTAAACCTGAAGTGAAGCATCGGAATCTATAACTAGTGTCACAGGAATGGTTCAAAACATAGACAGTAAGAAGAGTCAGTCTTCTTGTACTTAAGTCGACATTGAGCCTTTTCTATTTAATTCCGATGCAATTTCTGTGTTTCATCGTCAATAAGAATGTCCAAGGTATACAGTAAACCTGAAGTAAAGCATCGGAATCTATAACTAGTGTCACAGCAATGGTTCACTATATAATCACTAAGAAGAGTCAGTCTTCTTGTACTTAAGTCGGCATTGTGCCTTTTCTATTTAATTCCGATGCAATTTCTGTGTTTCATCGTCAATAAGAAGGTCCAAGGGATACAGTAAACGTGGAGTGAAGCATCGGAATCTATAACTAGTGTCACAGGAATGGTTCAAAACATAGACAGTAAGAAGATTCAGACTTCTTGTACTTAAGTCGGCATTGTGCATTTTGTGTTTAACTCCGATGCAATTCCTGTGATTCATCGTCAATAAGATGATCCAAGGGAGTAAACCTGAAGTGAAGCATCGGAATCTATAACTATTGTCACCGGAATTGTTCAAACCATTATCAGTAAGAAGAGTCAGTCCTCTTGTACTTAAGTCGGCATTGTGCCTTTTCTATTTAATTCCGATGCAGTTTCTGTGTTTCATCGTCAATAAGAAGGTCCAAGGGATACAGTAAACCTGGAGTGAAGCATCGGAATCAATAACTAGTATCACAGGAATGGTTGAAACATAGACAGTAAGAAGAGTCAGTCTTCTTGTACTTAAGTCGGCATTGCGCCTTTTGTATTTAATTTCTATGCAATTTCTGTGTTTCATCGTCAATAACAAAGTCCAAGGAATACAGTAAACCTGAAGTGAAGCATCGGAATCTATAACTAGTGTCACTGGAATGGTTCAAAATATAGACAGTGAGAAGAGTCAGACTTCTTGTACTTAAGTCGGCATTGAGCATTTTGTGTTTAATTCCGATGCAATTCCTGTGATTCATCGTCAATAAGAAGGTCCAAGGGATACAGTAAACCTGAAGTTAAGCATCGGAATCTATAACTAGAGTCACAGGTATGTTTCAAACATAGTCAGTAAGAAGAGTCAGTCTTCATGTCCTTAAGTCGACATTGTGCCTTTTGTATTTAATTCCGATGCAATTACTGTGTTTCATCGGCAATGAGGTCAGAGGGATACAGTAAACCTGAAGTGAAGCATCGGAATCTATAACTAGTGTCACTGGATTGGTTCAAAATATAGACAGTGAGAAGAATCAGACTTCTTGTACTTAAGTCGGCATTGTGCCTTTTGTATTTAATTCCGATGCAATATCTGTGTTTCATCGGCAATAAGGTCAGAGGGATACAGTAAACCTGAAGTGAAGCATCGGAATCTATAACTAGTGTCACAGGAATGGTTCAAAACATAGACAGTAAGAAGAGTCAGTCTTCTTGTACTTAAGTCGACATTGAACCTTTCCTATTTAATTCCGTTGCAATTTCTGTGTTTCATCGTCAATACGAAGGTCCAAGGGATTCAGTAAACCTGGAGTGAAGCATCGGAATCTATAACTAGTGTCACAGGAATGGTTCAAACATAGACAGTAAGAAGAGTCAGTCTTCTTGTACCTAAGTCGGCATTGTGAGTTTTCTTTTTAATTCCGATGCAATTTCTGTGTTTCATCGTCAATAAGAAGGTCAGAGGGATACAGTAAACCTGAAGTGAAGCATCGGAATCTATAACTAGAGTCACAGGAATGGTTCAAAACATAGACAGTAAGAAGAGTCAGTCTTCGTGTACTAAAGTTGGCATTTTGCCTTTTGTATTTAATTCCAATGCTATATCTGTGTGTCACCGTCAATAATAAGGTCCATGGGATACAGTAAACCTGAAGTGAAGCATCGGAATCTATAACTATTGTCACCGGAATGGTTCAAACTATTATCAGTAAGAAGAGTCGGTCCTATTGTACTTAAGTCGGCATTGTGCCATTTCTATTGCATTCTGATGCTGTTTCTGTGTTTCATCGTCAATAAGAAGGTCCAAGGGATACAGTAAACCTGGAGTGAAGCATCGGAATCTATAACTAGTGTCACAGGAATGGTTCAAAACATAGACAGTAGAAAGAGTCAGTCTACTTGTACTTAAGTCGGCATTGTGCCTTTTGTTTTTAATTCCGATGCAATTTCTGTGTTTCATTGTCAATAAGAAGGTCAGAGGGATACAGTAAACCTGAAGTGAAGCATCGGAATCTATAACTAGTGTCACAGGAATGGTTCAAAACATAGACAGTAAGAAGAATCAGTCTTCTTGTCCTTAAGTCGGCATTGTGCCTTTTCTATTTAATTCCGATGCAATTTCTGTGTTTCATCGTCACCAAGAAGGTTCAAGGGATACAGTAAACCTGGAGTGAAGCATCGGAATCTATACCTAGTGTCACAGTAATGGTTCAAAACATAGACAGTAAGAAGAGTCAGTCTTCTTTTACTTAAGTCAGCATTGTGCCTTTTGTGTTTAATTCCGATGCAATTCGTATGATTCATCGTCAATAAGACGGTCCAAGGGATACAGTGAACCTGAAGTGAAGCATCGGAATCTATAACTAGAGTCACAGGTATGTTTCAAAACATAGTCAGTAAGAAGAGTCAGTCTTCTTGTCCTTAAGCCGGCATTGTGCATTTTGTATTTAATTCCGATGCAATTTCTGTGTTTCATCGGCAATAAGGTCAGAGGGATACAGTAAAGCTGAAGTGAAGCATCGGAATCTATAACTAGTGTCACAGGAATGGTTCAAAACATAGACAGTAGGAAGAGTCAGTCTTCTTGTACTTAAGTCGGCATTGTGCCTTTTGTATTTAATTCCGATGCAATTTCTGTGTTTCATTGTCAATAAGAAGGTCAGAGAGATACAGTAAACCTGAGGTGAAGCATCGGAATCCAAAACTAGTGTCACAGGAATGTTTCAAAGCATAGACAGTAGGAAGAGTCAGTCTTCTTGTACTTAAGTTGGCATTGTGCCTTTTGTATTTAATTCCGATACAATTTCTGTGTTTCATCGTCAATAATAAGGTACAAGGTATACAGTAAACCTGAAGTGAAGCATCGGAATCTATAACTAGTGTCACAGGAATGGTTCAAAACATAGTCAGTAAGAAGAGTCAGTCTTCTTGTACTTAAGTTGGCATTGTGCCTTTTCTATTTAGTTCCGATGCAATTTCTGTGTTTCATCGTCAATAAGAAGGTCCAAGGGTTACAGTAAACCTGGAGTGAAGCATCGGAATCTATAACTAGTGTCACAGGAATGGTTCAAACATAGACAGTCAGAAGAGTCAGTCTTCTAGTACTTAAGTCGACATTGTGCCTTTTCTATTTAATACCGATGCAATTTCTGTGTTTCATCGTCAATAAGAATGTCCAAGGTATACAGTAAAAGTGTAGTAAAGCATCGGAAACTAAAACTAGTGTCACAGCAATGGTTCAAACTATAATCACTAAGAAGAGTCAGTCTTCTTGTACTTAAGTCGCCATTGAGCCTTTCCTATTTAATTCCGATGCAATTTCTGTGTTTCATCGTCAATAAGAAGGTCCAAGGTATACAGTAAACCTGGAGTGAAGCATCGCAATCTATAACTAGTGTCACAGGACAGGTTCAAAACATAGACAGTAAGAAGAGACAGTCTTCTTCTACTTGAGTCGGCATTGTGAGTTTTCTACTTAATTCCGATGCAATTTCGGTGTTTCATCGTCAATAAGAAGGTCAGAGGGATACAGTAAACCTGAAGTGAAGCATCGGAATCTATAACTAGTGTCACAGGAATGGTTCAAACATAGACAGTCAGAAGAGTCAGTCTTCTTGTACTTAAGTCGACATTGTGCCTTTTCTATTTAATTCCGATGCAATTTCTGTGTTTCATCGTCAATAAGAAGGTCCAAGGTATACAGTAAACCTGAAGCAAAGCATCGGAATCCATAACTAGTGTCTCAGCAATGGTTCAAACTATAATCACTAAGAAGAGTCAGTCTTCTTGTACTTAAGTCGGCATTGTGCTTTTTTTTATTTAATTCCAATGCAATTTCTGTGTTTCATCGTCAATAATAAGGTCGAAGGGTTACAGTCAACCTGGAGTGAAGCATCGGAATCTATAACTAGTGTCACAGGAATGGTTCAAACATAGACAGTAAGAAGAATCAGTCTTCTTGTACTTAAGTCGACATTGTGCCTTTCCTATTTAATTCCGATGCAATTTCTGTGTTTCATCGTCAATAAGAATGTCCAAGGTATACAGTAAACCTGAAGTAAAGCATCGGAATCTATAACTAGTGTCACAGAAATGGTTCAAACTATAATCACTAAGATGAGTCAGTCTTATTTTACTTAAGTCGGCATTGTGCCTTTTCTATTTAATTCCGATGCAATTTCTGTGTTTCATCGTCAATAAGAAGGTCCAAGGGTTACAGTAAACCTGGCGTGAAGCATCCGAATCTATAACTAGTGTCACAGGAATGGTTCAAAACATAGACAGTAAGGAGAGTCAGTCTTCTTGTACTTGAGTCGGCATTGTAAGTTTTCTATTTAATTCCGATGCAATTTCGGTGTTTAATCCTCAATAAGAAGGTCAGAGGGATACGATAAACCTGAAGTGAAGCATCGGAATCTATAACTAGTGTCACAGCAAAGGTTCAATATATAATCACTAAGAAGAGTAAGTCTTCTTGTACTTAAGTCGGCATTGTGCCTTTTCTATTTAATTCCGATGCAATTTCTGTGTTTCATCGTCAGTAAGAAGGTCCAAGGGATACAGTAAATTTGGAGTGAAGCATCGGAATCTATAACTAGTGTCACAGGAATGGTTCAAAGAATAGACAGTAAGAAGAGTCAGTCTTCTTGTACTTAAGTCGGCATTGTGAGTTTTCTTTTTAATTCCGATGCAATTTCTGTGTTTCATCGTCAATAAGAAGGTCAGAGGGATACAGTAAACCTGAAGTGAAGCATCGGAATCTATAACTAGTGTCACAGGAATGCTTCAAATCATAGACAGCAAGAAGAGTCAGTCTTAGTTTACTAAAGTTGGCATTTTGCCATTTGTATTTAATTCCAATGCTATATCTGTGTGTCACCGTCAATAACAAGGTCCAAGGGATACAGTAAACCTGGAGTGAAGCATCGGAATCAATAACTAGTATCACAGGAATGGTTGAAACATAGACAGTAAGAAGAGTCAGACTTCTTGTACTTAAGTCGGCATTGTGCATTTAGTGTTTAATTCCGATGCAATTCCTGTGATTCATCGTCAATAAGAAGATCCACGGGATACAGTAAACCTGAAGTGAAGCATCGGAATCTATAACTAATGTCACCGGAATGATTCAAACTATTATCAGTAAGAAGAGTCAGTCCTCTTGTACTTAAGTCGTCATTGTGCCTTTTCTAATTCATTCCGATGCAGTTTCTGTGTTTCATCGTCAATAAGAAGGTCCAAGGGATACAGTAAACCTGGAGTGAAGCATCGGAATCAATAACTAGTATCACAGGAATGGTTGAAACATAGACAGTAAGAAGAGTCAGTCTTCTTGTACTTAAGTCGGCATTGCGCCTTTTGTATTTAATTTCTATGCAATTTCTGTGTTTTATCGTCAATAAGAAAGTCCAAGGAATACAGTAAACCTGAAGTGAAGCATCGGAATCTATAACTAGAGTCACAGGAATGTTTCAAACATAGTCAGTAAGAAGAGTCAGTCTTCATGTCCTTAAGTCGGAATTGTGCCTTTTGTATTTAATTCCGATGCAATTTCTGTGTTTCATCGGCAATAAGGTCAGAGGGATACAGTAAACCTGAAGTGAAGCATCGGAATCTATAACTAGTGTCACAGGAATGGTTCAAAACATAGACAGTAAGAAGAGTCAGTCTACTTGTACTTAAGTCGACATTGAGCCTTTTCTATTTAATTCCGATGCAATTTCTGTGTTACATCGTCAATAAGAATGTCCAAGGTATACAGTAAACCTGAAGTAAAGCATCGGAATCTATAACTAGTGTCACAGCAATGGTTCAATATATAATCACTAAGAAGAGTCAGTCTTCTTGTACTTAAGTCGGCATTGTGCCTTTTCTATTTAATTCCGATGCAATTTCTGTGTTTCATCGTCAATAAGAAGGTCCAAGGGATACAGTAAACGTGGAGTGAAGCATCGGAATCTATAACTAGTGTCACAGGAATGGTTCAAAACATAGACAGTAAGAAGAGTCAGACTTCTTGTACTTAAGTCGGCATTGTGCATTTTGTGTTTAATTCCGATGCAATTCCTGTGATTCATCGTCAATAAGAAGATCCAAGGGAGTAAACCTGAAGTGAAGCATCGGAATCTATAACTATTGGCAAAGGAATTGCTCAAACTATTATCAGTAAGAAGAGTCAGTCCTCTTGTACTTAAGTCGTCATTGTGCCTTTTCTATTTAATTCCGATGCAGTTTCTGTGTTTCATCGTCAATAAGAAGGTCCAAGGGATACAGTAAACCTTGAGTGAAGCATCGGAATCAATAACTAGTATCACAGGAATGGTTGAAACATAGACAGTAAGAAGAGTCAGTCTTCTTGTACTTAAGTCGGCATTGCGCCTTTTGTATTTAATTTCTATGCAATTTCTGTGTTTCATCGTCAATAAGAAAGTCCAAGGAATACAGTAAACCTGAAGTGAAGCATCGGAATCTATAACTAGTGTCACTGGAATGGTTCAAAATATAGACAGTGAGAAGAGTCAGACTTCTTGTACTTAAGTCGGCATTGAGCATTTTGTGTTTAATTCCGATGCAATTCCTGTGATTCATCGTCAATATGAAGGTCCAAGGGATACAGTAAACCTGAAGTTAAGCATCGGAATCTATAACTAGAGTCACAGGTATGTTTCAAACATAGTCAGTAAGAAGAGTCAGTATTCATGTCCTTAAGTCGGCATTGTGCCCTTTGTATTTAATTCCGATGCAATTACTGTGTTTCATCGGCAATAAGGTCAGAGGGATACAGTAAACCTGAAGTGAAGCATCGGAATCTATAACTAGTGTCACAGGAATGGTTCAAAACATAGACAGTAAGAAGAGTCAGTCTTCTTGTACTTAAGTCGACATTGTGCCTTTTCTATTTAATTCCGATGCAATTTCTGTGTTTCATCGTCAATAAGAATGTCCAAGGTATACAGTAAACCTGAAGTAATGCATCGGAATCTATAACTAGTGTCACAGCAATGGTTCAATATATAATCACTAAGAAGAGTCAGTCTTCTTGTACTTAAGTCGGCATTGTGCCTTTTCTATTTAATTCCGATGCAATTTCTGTGTTTCATCGTCAATACGAAGGTCCAAGGGATTCAGTAAACCTGGAGTGAAGCATCGGAATCTATAACTAGTGTCACAGGAATAGTTCAAACATAGACAGTAAGAAGAGTCAGTCTTCTTGTACTTAAGTCGGCATTGTGAGTTTTCTTTTTAATTCCGATGCAATTTCTGTGTTTCATCGTCAATAAGAACGTCAGAGGGATACAGTAAAACTGAAGTGAAGCATCGGAATCTATAACTAGTGTCACAGGAATGGTTCAAAACATAGACAGTAAGAAGAATCACTCTTCGTGTACTAAAGTTGGCATTTTGCCTTTTGTATTTAATTCCAATGCTATATCTGTGTGTCACCGTCATTAACAAGGTCCAAGGGATACAGTAAACCTGAAGTGAAGCATCGGAATCTATAACTATTGTCACCGGAATGGTTCAAACTATTATCAGTAAGAAGAGTCAGTCCTCTTGTACTTAATTCGGCATTGTGCCTTTCCTATTTCATTCCGATGCAGTTTCTGTGTTTCATCGTCAATATGAAGGTCCAAGGGATACAGTAACCTGAAGTGAAGCATCGGAATCTATAACTAGTGTCACAGGAATGGTTCAAAACATAGACAGAAAGAAGAGTCAGTCTTCTTGTCCTTAAGTCGGCATTGTGCCTTATGTATTTAATTCCAATGCAATTTCTGTGTTTCATCGTCAACAAGAAGGTACAAGGGATACAGTAAACATGGAGTGAAGCATCGGAATCTATAACTAGTGTCACAGTAATGGTTCAAAACATAGACAGTAAGAAGAGTCAGTCTTCTTGTACTTAAGTCGGCATTGTGCCTTTTGTATTTAATTCCGATGCAATTTCTGTGTTTCATCGTCAATAAGAAGGTCCAAGGGTCACAGTAAACCTGGAGTGAAGCATCGGAATCTATAACTAGTGTCACAGGAATGGTTCAAAACATAGACAGTAGGAAGAGTCAATCTTCTAGTACTTAAGTCGGCATTGTGCCTTTTGTATTTAATTCCGATGCAATTTCTGTGTTTCATCGTCAATAAGAAGGTCCAAGGGTTACAGTAAACCTGGAGTGAAGCATCGGAATCTATAACTAGTGTCACAGGAATGGTTCAAAACATAGACAGCAAGAAGAGTCAGTCTTCTTGTACTTAAGTCGACATTGAGCCTTTTCTATTTAATTCCGATGCAATTTCTGTGTTTCGTCGTCTATAAGAATGTCCAAGGTATACAGTAAACCTGAAGTAAAGCATCGGAATCTATAACTAGTGTCACAGCAATGGTTCAAACTATAATCCCTAACAAGAGTGAGTCTTCTTGTACCTAAGTTGGCATTGTGCCTATTCTATTTAATTACGATGCAATTTCTGTGTTTCATCGTCAATAAGAAGGTCCAAGGTATACAGTAAACCTGGAGTGAAGCATCGGAATCTATAAGTAGTGTCACAGTAATGGTTCAAAACATAGACATTAACAAGAGTCAGTCTTCTTGTACTTCAGTCGGCATTGTGCCATTTGTATTTCATTTCGATGCAATTTGTGAGTTTCATCGTCAATAAGAAGGTCCAAGGAATACGGCAAACCTGAAGTGAAGCATCAGAATCTATAACTAGTGTCACTGGAATGGTTCAAAATATAGACAGTAAGAAGAGTCAGTCTTCTTGTACTTAAGTCGGCATTGTGCCTTTTGTATTTAATTCCGATGCAATTCCTGTGATTCATCGTCAATAAGAAGATCCAAGGGATACAGTAAACCTGAAGTGAAGCATCGGACTCTATAACTAGTGTCACAGAAATGGTTCGAACATAGACAGTAGGAAGAGTCAGTCTTCTTGTACTTAAGTCGGCATTGTGCCTTTTGTATTTAATTCCGATGCAATTTCTGTGTTTCATCGTCAATAAGAAGGTACAAGGTATACAGTAAACCTGAAGTGAAGCATCGGAATCTATAACTAGTGTCACGAGAATGGTACAAAACATAGTCAATAAGAAGAGTCAGTCTTCTTGTACTTAAGTCGGCATTGTGGCTTTTCTATTTAATTCCGATGCAATTTCTGTGTTTCATCGTCAATAAGAATGTCCAAGGTATACAGTAAACCAGGAGTGAAGCATCTGAATCTATAACTAGTGTCACAGTAATGGTTCAAAACATAGACAGTAAGAAGAGTCAGTCTTCTTGTCCTTAAGTCGGCATTGTGCCTTTTTTATTTAATTCCGATGCAATTTCTGTGTTATCGTCAACAAGAAGGTCCAAGGGATACAGTAAACCTGGAGTGAAGCATCGTAATCTATAACTAGTGTCACAGTAGTGGTTCAAAACATTGACAGTAAGAAGAGGCAGTCTTCTTGTACTTAAGTCGGCATTGTGCCTTTTGTATTTAATTTCGATGCAATTTCAGTGTTCATCGTCAATAAGATGGTCCAAGGAATACAGTGAACCTGAAATGAAGCATCGGAATCTATAACTAGTGTCACTGGAATGGTTCAAAGTATAGACAGTAAGAACAGTCAGTCTTCTTGTACTTAATTCGGCATTGAGCCTTTTGTATTTAATTCAGATGCTATTCCTGTGATTCATCGTCAATAAGAAGGTCCAAGGGATACAGTAAACCTGAAGTGAAGAATCGGACTCTATTACTAGAGTCACAGAATTGGTTCAAAACATAGACAGTAGGAAGAGTCAGTCTTCTTGTACTTAAGTCGGCATTGTGCCTTTTGTATTTAATTCCGATGAAATTTCTGCGTTTCGTCGTCAATAATAAGATCAAAGGAATTCAATAAACCTGAAGTGAAGCATCGGAATATATAACTAGTGTCACTGGAATGGTTCAAAATATAGACAGTAAGAAGAGTCAGTCTTCTTGTGCTTAAATCGGCATTGTGCCTTTTGTATTTAATTCCGATGCAATTTCTGTGATTCATCGTCAATAAGAGTTTCCAAGGGATACAGTAAACCTGAAGTGAAGCATCGGAATCTATAACTAGTGTCACAGGAATGGTTCAAATCATAGACAGTAAGAAGAGTCAGTCTTCTTGTACATAAGTCGGCATTGAGGCTTTTGTATTTAATTACGATGCAATTTCTGTGTTTCATCGTCAATAAGAAGGTCAGAGGGATACAGTAAACCTGAAGTGAAGCATCGGAATCTATAACTAGAGTCACAGGAATGGTTCAAAAGATAGTCAGTAAGAAGAGTCAGTCTTCTTGTCCTTAAGTCGGCATTGTGCCTTTTGTATTTACTTCCGATGAAATCTCTGTGTTTCATCGGCAATAAAGTCAGAGGGATACAGTAAACCTGAAGTGAAGCATCAGAATCTACAACTAGTGTCACAGGAATGGTTCAAAACATAGACAGAAGGAAGAGTCAGTCTTCTTGTACTTAAGTCGCATTGTGCCTTTTGTATTTAATTCCGATGCAATTTCTGTGTTTCATTGTCAATAAGAAGGTCAGAGGGATACAGTAAGCCTGAAGTGAAGCATCGGAATCCAAAACTAGTGTCACAGGAATGGTTCAAATCATAGACAGTGGGAAAAGTCAGTCTTCTTGTACTTAAGTCGGCATTGTGAGTTTTCTATTTAATTCCGATGCAATTTCTGTGTTTCATCGTTAATAAGAAGGTCAGAGGGATACAGTAAACCTGAAGTGAAGCATCGGAATCTATAACTAGTGTCACAGGATTGTTCAAAACATAGACAGTAAGAAGGGTCAGTCTTCGTGTACTAAAGTTGGCATTTTGCCTTTTGTATTTAATTCCGATGAAATTTCTGCGTTTCGTCGTCAATAATAAGATCAAAGGAATTCAATAAACCTGAAGTGAAGCATCGGAATATATAACTAGTGTCACTGGAATGGTTCAAAATATAGACAGTAAGAAGAGTCAGTCTTCTTGTCCTTAAATCGGCATTGTGCCTTTTGTATTTAATTCCGATGCAATTTCTGTGATTCATCGTCAATAAGAAGTTCCAAGGGATACAGTAAACCTGAAGTGAAGCATCGGAATCTATAACTAGTGTCACAGGAATGGTTCAAATCATAGACAGTAAGAAGAGTCAGTCTTCTTGTACATAAGTCGGCATTGAGGCTTTTGTATTTAATTACGATGCAATTTCTGTGTTTCATCGTCAATAAGAAGGTCAGAGGGATACAGTAAACCTGAAGTGAAGCATCGGAATTTATAACTAGAGTCACAGGAATGGTTCAAAAGATAGTCAGTAAGAAGAGTCAGTCTTCTTGTCCTTAAGTCGGCATTGTGCCTTTTGTATTTCCTTCCGATGCAATTTCTGTGTTTCATCGGCAATAAAGTCAGAGGTATACAGTAAACCTGAAGTGAAGCATCGGAATCTATAACTAGTGTCACGAGAATGGTACAAAACATAGTCAATAAGAAGAGTCAGTCTTCTTGTACTTAAGTCGGCATTGTGGCTTTTCTATTTAATTCCGATGCAATTTCTGTGTTTCATCGTCAATAAGAAGGTCCAAGGGTTACAGTAAACCTGGAGTGAAGCATCGGAATCTATAACTAGTGTCACAGTAATGGTTCAAAAGTCAGTCTTCTTGTCCTTAAGTCGGCATTGTGCCTTTTTTATTTAATTCCGATGCAATTTCTGTGTTATCGTCAACAAGAAGGTCCAAGGGATACAGTAAACCTGGAGTGAAGCATCGTAATCTATAACTAGTGTCACAGTAGTGGTTCAAAACATTGACAGTAAGAAGAGTCAGTCTTCTTGTACTTAAGTCGGCATTGTGCCTTTTGTATTTAATTTCGATGCAATTTCAGTGTTCATCGTCAATAAGATGGTCGAAGGAATACAGTAAACCTGAAATGAAGCATCGGAATCTATAACTAGTGTCACTGGAATGGTTCAAAGTATAGACAGTAAGAACAGTCAGTCTTCTTGTACTTAATTCGGCATTGAGCCTTTTGTATTTAATTCAGATGCTATTCCTGTGATTCATCGTCAATAAGAAGGTCCAAGGGATACAGTAAACCTGAAGTGAAGCATCGGACTCTATTACTAGAGTCACAGAATTGGTTCAAAACATAGACAGTAGGAAGAGTCAGTCTTCTTGTAGTTAAGTCGGCATTGTGCCTTTTGTATTTAATTCCGATGAAATTTCTGCGTTTCGTCGTCAATAATAAGATCAAAGGAATTCAATAAACCTGAAGTGAAGCATCGGAATTTATAACTAGTGTCACTGGAATGGTTCAAAATATAGACAGTAAGAAGAGTCAGTCTTCTTGTCCTTAAATCGGCATTGTGCCTTTTGTATTTAATTCCGATGCAATTTCTGTGATTCATCGTCAATAAGAAATTCCAAGGGATACAGTAAACCTGAAGTGAAGCATCGGAATCCATAACTAGTGTCACAGGAATGGTTCAAATCATAGACAGTAAGAAGAGTCAGTCTTCTTGTACATAAGTCGGCATTGAGGCTTTTGTATTTAATTACGATGCAATTTCTGTGTTTCATCGTCAATAAGAAGGTCAGAGGGATACAGTAAACCTGAAGTGAAGCATCGGAATCTATAACTAGAGTCACAGGAATGGTTCAAAAGATAGTCAGTAAGAAGAGTCAGTCTTCTTGTCCTTAAGTCGGCATTGTGCCTTTTGTATTTACTTCCGATGAAATTTCTGTGTTTCATCGGCAATAAAGTCAGAGGGATACAGTAAACCTGAAGTGAAGCATCAGAATCTACAACTAGTGTCACAGGAATGGTTCAAAACATAGACAGAAGGAAGAGTCAGTCTTCTTGTACTTAAGTCGCATTGTGCCTTTTGTATTTAATTCCGATGCAATTTCTGTGTTTCATTGTCAATAAGAAGGTCAGAGGGATACAGTAAGCCTGAAGTGAAGCATCGGAATCCAAAACTAGTGTCACAGGAATGGTTCAAATCATAGACAGTGGGAATAGTCAGTCTTCTTGTACTTAAGTCGGCATTGTGAGTTTTCTATTTAATTCCGATGCAATTTCTGTGTTTCATCGTTAATAAGAAGGTCAGAGGGATACAGTAAACCTGAAGTGAAGCATCGGAATCTATAACTAGTGTCACAGGATTGTCCAAAACATACACAGTAAGAAGGGTCAGTCTTCGTGTACAAAAGTTGGCATTTTGCCTTTTGTATTTAATTCCAATGCTATTTCTGTGTGTCACCGTCAATAACAAGGTCCAAGGGATACAGTAAACCTGAAGTGAAGCATCGGAATCTATAACTAGTGTCACAGGAATGGTTCAAAACATAGACAGTAAGAAGAGTTAGTCTTCTTTTACTTAAGTCGGCATTGTGCCATTTGTATTTAATTCCGATGCAATTTCTGTGTTTCATCGTCCATAAGAAGGTCAGAGGGATGCAGTAACCCTGAAGTGAAGCATCGGAATATATAACTAGTGTCACAGGAATGGTTGATACATAGACTGTAAGAAGAGTCAGTCTTCTTGTACTTAAGTCGGCATTGTGCCTTTTGTATTTAATTCCGATGCAATTTCGGTGTTTCATCGTCAACAAGAAGGTCCAAAGGATACAATAAACCTGGAGTGAAGCTTCGGAATCTATAACTAGTGTCACAGTAATGGTTCAAAACACAGACAGTAAGAAGAGTCAGACTTCTTGTACTTCAGTCGGCATTGTGCCTTTTGTATTTAATTCCGAGCCAATTCCTGTGATTCATCGTCAATAAGAAGGTCCAAGGGATACAGTAAGCCTGAAGTGAAGCATCGGACTCTATAACTAGTGTCACAGAATTGGTTCAAAACATAGACAGTAGGAAGAGTCAGTCTTCTTGTACTTAAGTCGGCATTGTGCCTTTTGTATTTAATTCCGATGCAATTTCTGTGTTTCATCGTCAATAATAAGGTACAAGGTATACAGTAAACCTGAAGTGAAGCATCGGAATCTATAACTAGTGTCACGGGAATGGTACAAAGCATAGTCAGTAAGAAGAGTCAGTCTTCTTGTACGTAGGTCGGCATTGTGCCTTTTCTATTTAATTTCGATGCAATTTCGGTGTTTCATCGTCAATAAGAAGGTCCAAGGGTTACAGTAAACCTGGAGTGAAGCATCAGAATCTATAACTAGTGTCACAGGAATGGTTCAAAACATAGACAGTAAGAAGAGTCAGTCTTCTTGTTCTTAAGTCGGCATTGTGCCTTTTTTATTTAATTCCGATGCAATTTCTGTGTTATCGTCAACAAGAAGGTCCAAGGGATACAGTAAACCTGGAGTGAAGCATCGGAATCTATAACTGGTGTCACAGGAAAGGTTCAAAACATAGACAGTAAGAAGAGTCAGTCTTCTTGTCCTTAATTCGGCATTGTGCCTTTTGTATTTAATTCCGATGCAATTTCTGTGATTCATCGTCAATAAGAAGTACCAAGGGATACAGTAAACCTGAAGTGAAGCATCGGACTCCATAACTAGTGTCACAGAATTGGTTCAAAGCATAGATAGTAGGAATAGTCAGTCTTCTTGTACTTAAGTCGGCATTGTGCCTTTTGTATTTAATTCCCATGCAATTTCTGTGTTTCATCGTCAATAAGAAGGTCCAAGGGAAACAGTAAACCTGAAGTGAAGCATCGGAATCTATAACTAGTGTCACAGGAATGGTTCAAATCATAGACAGTAAGGAGAGTCAGTCTTCTTGTACTTAAGTCGGCATTGTGGCTTTTGTATTTAATTACGATGCAATTTCTGTGTTTCATCGTCAATAAGAAGGTCAGAGAGATACAGTAAACCTGAAGTGAAGCAACGGAATCTATAACTAGAGTCTCAGGAATGGTTCAAAACATAGTCAGTAAGAAGAGTCAGTCTTCTTGTCCTTAAGTCGGCATTGTGCCTTTTCTATTTACTTCCGATGAAATTTCTGTGTTTCATCGGCAATAATGTCAGAGGGATACAGTAAACCTGAAGTGAAGCATCGGAATCTATAACTAGTGTCACAGGAATGGTTCAAAACATAGACAGAAGGAAGAGTCAGTCTTCATGTACTTAAGTCGGCATTGTGCCTTTTGTATTTAATTCCGATGCAATTTCTGTGTTTCATTGTCAATAAGAAGGTCAGAGGGATACAGTAACCCTGAAGTGAAGCATCGGAAACCAAAACTAGTGTCACAGGAATGGTTCAAAACATAGACAGTAAGAAGAGTCAGTCTTCTTGTACTTAAGTCGTCATTGTGCCTTTTGTATTTAATTCCGATGCAATTTCTGTGTTTCATCGTCAATAAGAAGGTCCAAGGTATACAGTAAACCTGAAGTAAAGCATCGGAATCTATAACTAGTGTTACAGCAATGGTTCAAACTATAATCACTAAGAAGAGTCAGTCTTCTTGTACTTAAGTCGGCATTGTGCCTTTTCTATTTAATTCCGATGCAATTTCTGTGTTTCATCGTCTTTAAGAAGGTCCAAGGGATACAGTAAACCTGGAGTGAAGCATCGGAATCTATAACTAGTGTCACAGGAATGGTTCAAAACATAGACAGTAAGTAGAGTCAGTCTTCTTAAACTTAAGTCGGCATTGTGAGTTTTCTTTTTAATCCCGATGCAATTTCTGTGTTTCATCGTTAATAAGAAGGTCAGAGGGATACAGTAAACCTGAAGTGAAGCATCGGAATCTATAACTAGTGTCACAGGAATGGTTCAAAACATAGACAGTAAGAAGAGTCAGTCTTCGTGTACTGAAGTTGGCATTTTGCCTTTTGTATTTAATTCCAATGCTATTTCTGTGTGTCACCGTCAATAACAAGGTCCAAGGGATACAGTAAACCTGAAGTGAAACATCGGAATCTATAACTATTGTCACCGGAATGGTTCAAACTATTATCAGTAAGAAAGTCAGTCCTCTTGTACTTAATTCGGCATTGTGCCTTTTCTATTTCATTCCGATGCAGTTTCTGTGTTTCTTCGTCAATAAGAAGGTCCAAGGGATACAGTAAACCTGGAGTGAAGCATCGGAATCAATAACTAGTATCACAGGAATGGTTTAAACATAGACAGTAAGAAGAGTCAGTCTTCTTGTACTTAAGTCGGCATTGCGACTTTTGTATTTAATTCCGATGCAATTTCTGTGTTTCATCGTCAATAAGAAGGTCAGAGGGATATGGTAAACCTGAAGTGAAGCATCGGAATCTATAACTAGTGTCACAGGAATGGTTCAAAAAATAGACAGTAAGAAGAGTCAGTCTTCTTGTACTTAAGTCGGCATTGTGCTTTTGTATTTAATTGCGATGCAATTTCTGTGTTTCATCGTCAATAAGAAGGTCAGAAGGATACAGTGAACCTGAAGTGAAGCATCGGAATCTGTAACTAGTGTCACAGGAATGGTTCAAAACATAGTCAGTAAGAAGAGTCAGTCTTCTTGTCCTTAAGTCGGCATTGTGCCTTTTGTATTTAATTCCGATGCAATTCCTGTGATTCATCGTCAATAAGAAGGTCCAAGGGATACAGTAAACCTGAAGTGATGCATCGAACTCTATTACTAGTGTCACAGAATTGGTTCAAAACATTGACAGTAGGATGAGTCAGTCTTCTTGTACTTAAGTCGGCATTGTGCCTTTTGTATTTAATTCCGATGAAATTTCTGCGTTTCATCGTCAATAAGAAGGTCCAAGGATTTCAATAAACCTGAAGTGAAGCATCGGAATATATAACTAGTGTCACTGGAATGGTTCAAAATATAGACAGTAAGAAGAGTCAGTCTTCTTGTCCTTAAGTCGGCATTGTGCCTTTTGTATTTAATTCCGATGCAATTCCTGTGATTCATCGTCAATACGAAGGTCCAAGGGATACAGTAAACCTGAAGTAAAGCATCGAACTCTATTACTAGTGTCACAGAATTGGTTCAAAGCATAGACAGTAGGATGAGTCAGTCTTTTTGTCCTTAAGTCGGCATTGTGCTTTTTGTATTTAATTCCGATGCAATTTCTGTGATTCATCGCCAATAAGAAGTTTCAAGGGATACAGTAAACCTGATGTGAAGCATCGGACTCTATAACTAGTGTCACAGAATTGGTTCAAAACATAGACAGTAGGAAGAGATAGTCTTCTTGTCCTTAAGTCGGCATTGTGGCTTTTGTATTTAATTACGATGCAATTTCGGTGTTTCATCGTCAATAAGAAGGTCAGAGGGATACAGTAAACCTGAAGTGAAGCATCGGAATCTATAACTAGAGTCACAGGAATGGTTCAAAACATAGTCAGTAAGAAGAGTCAGTCTTCTTGTCCTTAAGTCGGCACTGTGCCTTTTGTATTTACTTCCGATGCAATTTCTGTGTTTCATCGGCAATAAAGTCAGAGGGATACAGTAAACCTGAAGTGAAGCATCGGAATCTATAACGAGTGTCATAGGAATGGTTCAAAACATAGACAGTAGGAAGAGTCAGTCTTCTTGTACTTAAGTCGGCATTGTGCCTTTTGTATTTAATTCCGATGCAATTTCTGTGTTTCATTGTCAATAAGAAGGTCAGAGGGATACAGTAAACCTGAAATGAAGCATCGGAATCCAAAACTAGTGTCACAGGAATGGTTCAAAACAGAGACATTGGGAAGAGTCAGTCTTCTTGTACTTAAGTCGGCATTGTGCCTTTTGTATTTAATTTCGATGCAATTTCTGTGTTTCATCGTCAATAAGAAGGTCCAAGGCATACAGTAAACCTGAAGTGAAGCATCGGAATCTATAACTAGTGTCACAGGAATGGTTCAAAAAATAGACACTAAGAAGAGTCAGTCTCCTTGTACTTAAGTCGGCATTGTGCCCTTTGTATTTAATTCCGATGCAATTTCTGTGTTTCGTCGTCAATAAGAAGGTCTGAGGGATACAGTAACCCTGAAGTGAAGCATCGGAAACTATAACTAGTGTCAAAGCAATGGTTGATACCTAGACAGTAAGAAGAGTCAGTCTTCTTGTACTTAAGTCGGCATTGTGCCTTTTGTATTTAATTCCGATGCAATTTCTGTGTTTCATCGCCAATAAGAAGGTCCAAGGGATACAATAAACCTGGAGTGATACTTCGGAATCCATAACTAGTGTCACAGTAACGGTTCAAAACATAGACAGTAAGAAGAGTCAGTCTTCTTGTACTTAAGTCGGCATTGTGCCCTTTGTATTTAATTTCGATGCAATTTCTGTGTTTCATCGTCAATAAGAAGGTCCAAGGAATACAGCAAACCGGAAGTGAAGCATCGGAATCTATAACTAGTGTCACTGGAATGGTTCAAAATATAGACAGTAAGAAGGGTCAGTCGTCTTGTACTTAAGTCGGCATTGTGCCTTTTGTATTTAATTCCGATGCAATTCCTCTGATTCATCGTCAATGAGAAGGTCCAAGGGATACAGTAAACCTGAAGTGAAGCATCGGACTCTATAACTAGTGTCAGAAAATTGGTTCAAAACATAGACAGTAGTAAGAGTCAGTCTTCTAGTACTTAAGTCGGCATTGTGCCTTTTGTATTTAATTCCGATGCAATTTCTGTATTTCATCGTCAATAAGAAGGTACAAGGTATACTGTAAACCTGAAGTGATGTATCGGAATCTATAACTAGTGTCACAGGAATGGTACAAAACATAGTCAGCAAGAAGAGTCAGTCTTCTTGTACTTAAGTCGGCATTGTTCTTTTTCTATTTAATTCCGTTGCAATTTCTGTGTTTCATCGTCAATAAGAAGGTCCAAGGGTTACAGTAAACCTGGAGTGAAGCATCGGAATCTATAACTAGTGTCACAGGAATGGTTCAAAACATAGACAGTAAGAAGAGTCAGACTTCTTGTACTTAAGTCGACATTGTGCATTTTTTATTTAATTCCGATTCAATTTCTGTGTTTCATCGTCAATAAGAATATCCAAGGTATACAGTAAACCTGAAGTAAAACATCGGAATCTATAACTAGTGTCACAGCAATGGTTCAAACTATAATCACAAAGAAGAGTCTGTCTTCTCGTACTTCAGTAGGCATTGTGCCTTTTCTATTTCTATTCCGATGCAATTTCTGTGTTTCATCGTCAATAAGAAGGTCCAAGGTATACAGTAAACCTGGAGTGAAGCATCCGAATCTATAACTAGTGTCACAGCAATGCTTCAAAACATAGACAGTAAGAAGAATCAGTCTTCTTGTACTTAAGTCAGCATTGTGAGTTTTCTAATTAATTCCGATGCAATTTCGGTGTTTCATCGTCTATAAGAAGGTCAGAGGGATACAATAAACCTGAAGTGAAGCATCGGAATCTATAACTAGTGTCACAGGAATGGTTCAAAACATAGTCAGTAAGAAGGGTCAGTCTTCTTGTCGTTAAGTCGGCATTGTGCCTTTTGTATTTAATTCCAATGCTATTTCTGTGTGTCACCGTCAATAAGAAGGTCCAAGGGAACAGTAAACCTGAAGTGAAGCACCGGAATCTATAACTAGTGTCACAGGAATGGTTCAAATCATAGACAGTAAGAAGAGTCAGTCTTCTTGTACTTAAGTCGGCATTGTGGCTTTTGTATTTAATTACGATGCAATTTGTGTGTTTCATCGTCAATAAGAAGGTCAGAGGGATACAGTAAACCTGAAGTGAAGCATCGGAATCTATAACTAGAGTCACAGGAATGATTCAAAACATAGTAAGAAGAGTCAGTCTTCTTGTCCTTAAGTCGGCATTGTGCCTTTTGTATTTACTTCCGATGCAATTTCTGTGTTTAATCGGCAATAAAGTCAGACTGATACGGTAAACCTGAAGTGAAGCATCGAAATCCAAAACTAGTGTCACAGGAATGGTTCAAAACATAGACATTGGGAAGAGTCAGTCTTCTTCTACTTAAGTCGCCATTGTGCCTTTTCTATTTAATTATGATGCAATTTCTGTGTTTCATCGTCAATAAGAATGTCCAAGGTATACAATAAACCTGAAGTAAAGCGTCGGAATCCATAACTAGTGTCACAGCAATAGTTCAAACTATAGTCACTAAAAAGAGTCAGTCTTCTTGTACTTAAGTCAACATTGTGCCTTTTCTATTTAATTCCGATGCAATTTCTGTGTTTCATCGTCAATAAGAAGGTCAGAGGGATACAGTAACCCTGAAGTGTAGAATCGGAATCTATAACTAGTTTCAAAGGAATGGTTGATACATATACAGTAAGAAGAGACAGTCTTCTTGTACTTAAGTCGGCATTGTGCCTTTTGTATTTAATTCCGATGCAATTTCTGTGTTTCATCGTCAATCAGAAGGTCAGAGGGATACAGTAAACCTGAAGTGAACCATCGGAATCTATAACTAGTGTCACAGGAATGGTTCCAAACATAGTCAGTAAGAAGGGTCAGTCTTCTTGTCCTTAAGTCGGCATTGTGCCTTTTGTATTTAATTCCGATGCAATTTCTGTGTTTCATCGTCAACAAGAAGATCCAAAGGATACAATAAACCTAGAGTGAAGCTTCGGAATCTATAACTAGTGTCACAGTAATGGTTCAAAACATAGACAGGAAGAAGAGTCAGTCTTCTTGTACTTAAGTCGGCATTGTGCCTTTTGTATTTAATTTCGATGCAATTTCTGTGTTTCATCGACAATAAGAAGGTCCAAGGAATACAGCAAACCTGAAGTGAAGCATCGGAATCTATAACTAGTGTCACTGGAATGGTTCAAAATATAGACAGTAAGAAGGGTCAGTCTTCTTGTACTTAAGTCGGCATTGTGCCTTTTGTATTTAATTCCGATGCAATTCCTGTGATTCATCGTCAATGAGAATGTCCAAGGGATACAGTAAACCTGAAATGAAGCATCGGACTCTATAACTAGTGTCACAGAATTGGTTCAAAACATAGACAGTAGGAAGAGTCAGTCTTCTTGTACTTAAGTCGGCAATGTGCCTTTTGTATTTAATTCCGATGCAATTTCTGTGTTTCATTGTCAATAAGAAGGTACAAGGTATACTGTAAACCTGAAGTGAAGCATCGGAATCTATAACTAGTGTCACAGGAATGGTACAAAACATAGTCAGTAAGAAGAGTCAGTCTTCTTTACTTAAGGCGGCGTTGTGCCTTTTCTATTTAATTCCGATGCAATTTCAGTGTTTCATCGTCAATAAGAAGGTCCAAGGGTTACAGTAAACCTGGAGTGAAGCATCGGAATCTATAACTAGTGTCACAGGTGTGGTGTCACCGCCAGACACCACACTTGCTAGGTGGTAGCTTAATTCGGCCGCGGTTCATTTAGTACATGTCGGACCCGCGTGTTGCCACTGTGTAATCGCAGACCTAGCGCCACCACCAAGGCAGGTCTCGTGCTACGAGAGAGCACCCGCCCCAGTTGTACGAGAACCTAGCTACCGACCAGATGTACGAAGCCTTTCTCTCTCATTAGCCGAGAGACAGAATAGCCATCAGCTAAGTTAATGGCTACGAACTAGCAAGGCGCCATTAGCCATACAGTGATTGTACTTAAAGTCTTCTGTGTATCGTCAAGATCGATGTACCACAAGGAATGAGTAAAGTTAAGTATTAAACCTGCTCCGTACTTTTCTTCCTAACATTAATTACGTATCCTGTTCCAGTACTTCACGCCCGTCTGCGTTAGTCTAGCTTGCCTTTTCAGCCATCTCAACTTCACGGTGTCGGCCCAGCTACCGACACAACATTGGCGACGAGGGAAAAGAGTTGTTTCTGATTGCTTACATTTAATTGTGTCATGGCTTCGCCACATTCTCCAGATGTACTGTCCGAATTTTATCGCTTGCAGAATCAGCAGACGCAGGCGTTACTGGATGCACTTGGACAGCTCGTCCAGGGTCAACGTACCATTCAAACCGATGCGGCCGCCGCCGCTTCTTCGCTACCGCTGCCACTAAACGCTGTTGCACCTCCCTTTCGACCATACGTGGCAGCCGATGAGACCTGGCACGAGTGGTCTCGCCAGTTCAACTTTCATCTAGCAGCCTACAGAATTCAAGGTAAAGAGCGGCAGCCGTTTTTGCTTTCTTGTGTCGGTGTGTCCACATACCGTGTGATAGTGAAATTGTTTCCCCGACGCGACGTAGCAACTCTGTCCTACGAGGAAATTTTGTCTGCATTAGATGCCTATTTCAAAGAAACAGTTAATGTGGTTGCAAAACGGTATACGTTCTTTCGTACAAAACGTACGGCCGGTCAAACTAATAGGGAGTGGGTAGCAACATTGCAAGGACTTACTAGGGACTGTGCCTTTGAATGTGCGCAATGCCTCTTTCATTTCAGCTCCGCTTCATCGCTTACGCCGTACAGGTGTTCCGTTTCTCTGGACGACGGAATGCGAACGCGCCTTTCGCCAGTTGAAATCGGCGTTGCTTTCTAATACTTGCCTTACGCCATTCGATCCCCAGAAACCCCTTTTGTTGATGGTAGATGCATCGGATTTCGGGATCGGTGCTGTGTTTGCGCACAAAGTTGGCTCCCATGATCGCCCTATTGCCTTTGCGTCCAAATTGCTCTCGTCTGCGTAAAGAAATTATTCACAGATAGAGAAAGAAGCTTTGGCTCTCGTGTTTGGTGTTACTAAGTTCCATGATTTCTTGTATGGTCGTCACTTTACCATCATCACAGACCACAAACCTTTGACATCGCTTTTTCATCCGACCAAGCCTGTACCTCCACGTACAGCGCAGAAATTCATTCGCTGGTCTATTTTCCTCTCGCAGTACCGCTACGATATCTTGTATCGGTCCACTGCTAAGCACGGAAACGCCGATGCGTTGTCCCGTTTGCCTGTTGCTGAGGATAAAGCATTCGATTCTTCCGAACTTGCTTGCATGTTCATTGATTCGGAAACCGATGAAGTGGTCGAATCGTTTCCGATTGATTTTCGTCGTGTCGCTACAGCCACAGCTGCTGACCCTGTCCTTGCTACTGTTTTACGTTTTGTTGCTACGCAATGGCCTTTGTCAAAGTCTCGGATCGAGGATCCGTTGGTTCGCCGATTTTTTGCTCACAAGGAGAGACTTTTTGTTCGACGTGGTGTTTTGTTGTTGCGTTCTGATAATGATCAGTCCAGAGTCGTGGTCCCACGTTCGTTACAGTCCTCTGTTTTACGGCTTCTTCACCAAGGACATTGGGGTATAGTGCGAACGAAACAACTTGCTCGTCAGCACTGTACTTGGTTCGGAATAGATGCTGCGATTACGAATATGTGTTCTTCGTGCCCGGCGTGTGCCGAATAACAGTCCGCACCGCCGCGGAAAGTCTTTGCGTGGCCAAAAGCCACTTCCCCTTGGCAACACTTGCACATTGATTTTGCTGGTCCATTCTGGAATGCTCGATGGTTGGTTCTGGTCGATGCCTTCAGTAATTTTCCTTTTGTTGTCCGGATGTCTTCCACGACGTCCTCCGCCACCATCCAAGCGTTGTCTGCTATCTTTTGCATTGAAGGTCTTCCGCAGACTATTGTTTCCGACAATGGCCCACAATTCATGTCCGCAGAATTTCAGTCATTCTGCCAGGCCAATGGTATTCAACATCTGACATCCGCGCCGTTTTCGCCTCAGTCCAACGGTGCCGCTGAACGATTGGTCCGGACTTTCAAGTCACAGATGTTGAAATTGAAAGAGTCGCATTCTCGGGAGGACGCATTGTTGCGCTTTTTGTCTTCGTATCGCTCTCAGCCCCGAGATGGTCGCTCGCCGGCTGAGTTGCTCCACGGTCGTCCTCATGGCACCTTGATGTCTTTGCTGCATCCGCCGCATCAGGTTCCTGTGCAGCGGCAGACTCCTGCTTTTGCTCCAGGCGACGTTGTATTTTATCGCAACTATCGAGGTTCACGGCGTTGGCTCGCAGGGCGCATTCTTCGCTGCCTCGGCCGCGCGATGTATTTGGTTTTGGGGGCCTCTGGTGAGGTGCGTCGGCATCTCAATCAGCTGCGCCTCTGTCGTCGCTCGGGTTCCGCCGCTCCCCGTCTGCTTTCAGCGACGGTGCCGTCCGGTCAGCGCCCTGGGGATCCATCTACTGGCTCGCCTCATCCCCAGGTGTTACCGACGATGTCTTCCATTTTGCCCCATGGCGACGCGCCGTCGCCGCCGCAGCAGCAGCAGCGGCCGCCGCCGCCGCTTGTTCTCCCGCCGGCGCCGCCCGCATTCGACGCTTCGTTGCAGCCGCCAAGCGCCTCCCAGGGTCACGCGCCGCCGATCGCTTCCCGTGACCAGCTGTCCTCCGCCATGGAACTCCCGCCCGCTCCGGACCACATGACGTCATCGCGCGTCGGCTACCCCGACGCAATGGAGGTTGATCCTTCGGTCCCTCCTGTCTCTTTACCGGCGCATACACCGCATGTTGACGTGCACCCTGGACTAGTTTTTCAGGCGTTTCCTAGCTTCCCTCGGACCGAATGGCCGGGTGCGGGTGGCACAGCCTCGCCTGTTGTTAGGCTCCCCACCTCATCGCATACGTCAACATGTGGTCCTCCCCACGGCGGGCGGAAGCCTTATCACACGACCGTTCGCCGATTTGCGGGGGAGGAAAGTGGTGTCACCGCCAGACACCACACTTGCTAGGTGGTAGCTTAAATCGGCCGCGGTCCATTTAGTACATGTCGGACCCGCGTGTTGCCACTGTGTAATCTCAGACCTAGCGCCACCACCAAGGCAGGTCTCGTGCTACGAGAGAGCACTCGCCCCAGTTGTACGAGAACCTAGCTACCGACCAGATGTACGAAACCTTTCTCTCTCATTAGCCGAGAGACAAAATAGCCATTAGCTAAGTTAATGGCTACGAACTAGCAAGGCGCCATTAGCCATACAGTGATTGTACTTAAAATCTTCTGTGTATCGTCAAGATCGATGTACCACAAGGAATGAGTAAAGTTAAGTATTAAACCTGCTCCGTACTTTTCTTCCTAACATTAATTACGTATCCTGTTCCAATACTTCACGCCCGTCTGCGTTAGTCTAGCTTGCCTTTTCAGCCATCTCAACTTCACGGTGTCGGCCCAGCTACCGACACAACAACAGGAATGGTTCAAAACATAGACAGTAAGAAGAGTCAGTCTTCTTGTACTTAAGTCGACATTGTGCCTTTTTTATTTAATTCCGATGCAATTTCTGTGTTTCATCGTCAATAAGAATGTCCAAGGTATACAGTAAACCTGAAGTAAAGCATCGGAATCTATAACTAGTGTCACAGCAATGGTTCAAACTATAATCACAAAGAAGATTCTGTCTTCTTGTACTTAAGTCGGCATTGTGCCTTTTCTATTTAATTCCGATGCAATTTCTGTGTTTCATCGTCAATAAGATGGTCCAAGGTATACTGTAAACCTGAAGTGAAGCATCGGAATCTATAACTAGTGTCACAGCAATGGTTCAAAACATAGACAGTAAGAAGAGTCAGTCTTCTTGTACTTAAGTCAGCATTGTAAGTTTTCTATTTTATTCCGATGCAATTTCGGTATTTCATCGTCTATAAGAAGGTCAGAGGGATACAGTAAACCTGAAGTGAAGCATCGGAATCTATAACTAGTGTCACAGGAAAGGTTCAAAACATAGACAATAAGAAGAGTCAGTCGTCGTGTACTAAAGTTGGCATTTTGTGTTTTGTATTTAATTCCAATGCTATTTCTGTGTGTCACCGTCAATAACAAGGTCCAAGGGATACAGTAAACCTGAAGTGAAGCATCGGAATCTATAACTATTGTCACAGGAATGGTTCAAACAATTATCAGTAAGAAGAGTCAGTCTTCTTGTACTTAAGTCGGCATTGTGCCTTTTCAATTTCATTCCGATGGCGTTTCTGTGTTTCATCGTCAATAAGAAGGTCCAAGGGATACAGTAAACCTGGAGTGAAGCATCGGAATCTATAACTAGTGTCACAGGAATGGTTCAAAGAATAGACATTAAGAAGAGTCAGTCTTCTTGTACTTAAGTCGGCATTGTGCCTTTTGTATTTAATTCCGATGCAATTTCTGTGTTTCATCGTCAATAAGAAGGTCAGAGGGATACAGTAAACCTGAAGTGAAGCATCGGAATCTATAACTAGTGTCACAGGAATGGGTGAAACATAGACAGTAAGAAGAGTCAGTCTTCTTGTACTTAAGTCGGCATTGTGCTTTTGTATTTAATTCCGATGCAATTTCTGTGTTTCATCGTCAATAAGAAGGTCAGAAGGATACAGTAAACCTGAAGTGAAGCATCGGAATCTATAAGTAGTGTCACAGGAATGGTTCAAAACATAGTCAGTAAGAAGAGTCAGTCTTCTTGCCCTTAAGTCGGCATTGTGCATTTGTATTTAATTCCGATGCAATTCCTGTGATTCATCGTCAATAAGAAGGTCCAAGGGATACAGTAAACCTGAAGTGAAGCATCGGACTCTATTACTAGTGTCACAGAATTGGTTCAAAACATAGACAGTAGGAAGAGTCAGTCTTCTGGTACTTAAGTCGCCATTGTGCCTTTTGTATATAATTCTGATGAAATTTCTGCGTTTCATCGTCAATAAGAAGGTCCAAGGATTTCAATAAACCTGAAGTGAAGCATCGGAATATATAACTAGTGTCACTGGAATGGTTCAAAATATAGACAGTAATAAGAGTCGGTCTTCTTGTCCTTAAGTCGGCATTGTGGCTTTTGTATTTAATTCCGATGCAATTTCTGTGTTTCATCGTCAATAAGTAGGTCCAAGGGAACAGTAAACCTGAAGTGAAGCATCGGAATCTATAACTAGTGTCACAGGAATGGTTCAAATTATAGACAGTAAGAAGAATCAGTCTTCTTGTACTTAAGGCGGCATTGTGGCTTTTGTATTTAATTACGATGCAATTTCTGTGTTTCATCGTCAATAAGAAGGTCAGAGGGATACAGTAAACCTGAAGTGAAGCATCGGAATCTATAACTAGAGTCACAGGAATGGTTCAAAACATAGTCAGTAAGAAGAGTCAGTCTTCTTGTCCTTAAGTCGGCATTGTGCCTTTTGTATTTACTTCCGATGCAATTTCTGTGCTTCATCGGCAATAAAGTCAGAGGGATACAGTAAACCTGAAGTGAAGCATCGGAATCTATAACCAGTGTCACAGGAATGGTTCAAAACATAGACAGTAGGAAGAGTCAGTCTTCTTGTACTTAAGTCGGCATTGTGCCTTTTGTATTTAATTCCGATGCAATTTCTGTGTTTCATTGTCAATAAGAAGGTTAGAGGGATACAGTAAACCTGAAGTGAAGCATCGGAATCCAAAACTAGTGTCACAGGAATGGTTCAAAACATTGACATTGGGAAGAGTCAGTCTTCTTGTACTTAAGTTGGCATTGTGCCTTTTGTATTTAATTCCGATGCAATTTCTGTGTTTCATCGTCAATAAGAGGGTCAGAGGGATACAGTAAACCTGAAGTGAAGCATCGGAATATATAACTAGTGTCACAGGAATGGTTCAAAACATAGTCAGTAAGAAGAGTCAGTCTTCTTGTACTTAAGTCGGCATTGTGCCTTTTCTATTTAATTCCCGATGCAATTTCTGTATTTCATCGTCTATAAGAAGGTCCACGGGATACAGTAGAACTGGAGTAAAGCATCCGAATCTATAACTAGTGTCAATGGAATGGTTCAATTCATAGACAGTAAGAAGAGTCAGTCTTCTTGTACTTAAGTCGGCATTGTGCCTTTTGTATTTAATTCCGATGCAATTTCTGAGTTTCATCGTCAATAAGAAGGTCAGAGTGATACAGTAACCCTGAAGTGAAGCATCGGAATCTATAACTAGTGTCACAGGAATGGTTAAAAACATAGTCAGTAAGAAGTCAGTCTTCTTGTACTTAAGTGGGCATTGTGCATTTTCAATTTAAGTCCGATGCAATTTCTGTGTTTCATCGTCAATAAGAAGGCCCAAGGGATACAGTAAACCTGGAGTGAAGCATCGGAATCTATAACTAGTGTCAATGGAATGGTTCAATACATAGACAGTAAGAAGAGTCAGTCTTCTTGTACTTAAGTCGGCATTGTGCCTTTTGTATTTAATTGCGATGCAATTTCTGAGTTTCATCGTCAATAAGAAGGTCAGAGGGATACAGTAAACCCGAAGTGAAGCATCGGAATCTATAACTAGTGTTACAGGAATGGTTCAAAACATAGTCAGTAATAGAGTCAGTCATCTTGTCCTTAAGACGGCATTCTGCCTTTTATATTTAATTCCGATGCAATTTCTGTGTTTCATCGTCAATAAGAAGGTCCAAGGGATATAGTAAACCTGGAGTGAAGCATCGGAATCTATAACTAGTGTCACAGGAATGGTTCATAACATAGACTGTAAGAAGAGTCAGTCTTCTTGTACTTAAGTCGGCATTGTGCCTTTTTTTTTTAATTCCGAAGCAATTTCTGTGTTTCATCGTCAATAAGAATGTCCAAGGGATACAGTAAAAATGAAGTGAAGCATCGGAATCTATAACTAGTGTCACAAGAATGGTTCAAATCATTGTCAGTAAGAAGAGTCGTTCTTCATGTACTTAAGTCGGCATTGTGCCTTTTGTATATAATTCCGATGCAATTTCTGTGTTTCATCGTCTACAAGAAGGTCCAAGGGATACTGTAAACCTGAAGTGAAGCATCGGAATCTACAACTAGTGCCACAGGAATGGTTCAAACATAGACAGTAATAAGAGTCAGTCTTCTTGTACTTAAGTCGGCATTGTGCCTCTTCTATTTAATTCCGATGCAATCTCTGTGTTTCATTGTCAATAAGAAGGTCACAGGGATACAGTAAACCTGAAGTGAAGCATCGGAATCTATAACTAGTGTCACAGGAATGGTTCAACACATAGTCAGTATGAACAGTCAGTCTTCTTGTCCTTAAGTCGGCATTGTGCCTTTTGTATTTAATTCCGATGCATTTTCTGTGTTTCATCGTCAATAAGAAGGTCCAAGGGGTACAGTAAACCTGAAGTTCAGCATCGGACTCTATAACTAGTGTCACAGAAATGGCTCAAAACGTAGACAGTAGGAAGAGTCAGTCTTCTTCTACTTAAGTCGGCATTGTGCCTTTTGTTTTTAATTCCGATGCGATCTCTGTGTTTCATCGTCAATAAGAAGGTCACAGGGATACAGTAAACCTGAAGTGAAGCATCGGAATCTATAACTAGTGTCACAGGAATGGTTCAACACATAGTCAGTATGAACAGTCAGTCTTCTTGTCCTTAAGTCGGCATTGTGCCTTTTGCATTTAATTCCGATGCATTTTCTGTGTTTCATCGTCAATAAGAAGGTCCAAGGGGTACAGTAAACCTGAAGTTCAGCATCGGACTCTATAACTAGTGTCACAGAAATGGTTCAAAACGTAGACAGTAGGAAGAGTCAGTCTTCTTGTAGTTGAGTCGGCATTGTGCCATTTGTTTTTAATTCCGATGCAATTTCAGTGTTTCATTCGCAATAAGAATGTCCAAGGGAAACTGTAAACCTGAAGTGAAGCATCGCAATCTATAACTAGTGTCACAGGGATGGATCAAAACATAGTCAGTAAGGAGAGATAGTCTTCTTGTCCTTAAGTCGCCATTGTGCCTTTTGTATTTAATTCCGAAGCAATTTCTGTTTTTCATCGGCAATAAGGTCAGAGGGATACAGTAAACCTGAAGTGAAGCATCGGAATCTATAACTAGTGTCACAGGAATGGTTCAAAACATAGACAGTAGGATGAGTCAGTTTTCTTGTACTTAAGTCGGCATTGTGCCTTTTGTATTTAATTCCCATGCAATTTCTGTGTTTCACCGTCAATAAGAAGGACAGTGGGATACAGTAAACCTGAAGTGAAGTATCGGAATCTATAACTAGTGTCACAGGAATGGTTCAAACATAGACAGTAAGAAGAGTCAGTTTTCTTGTACTTAAGTCGGCATTGTGCCTTTTGTATTTAATTCCGATGCAATTTATGTGTTTCATCGTCAATAAGAAGGTCCAACGGATACAGTAAACCTGAAGTGAAGCATCGAAATCTACAACTAGTACCCCAGGAATGGTTCAAAACATAGACAGTAAGAAGAGTCAATCTTCTTGTACTTATGTCGGCATTGTGCCTTTTCTATTTAATTCCGATGCAATCTCTGTGTTTCATCGTCAATAAGAAGGTCACAGGGATACAGTAAACCTGAAGTGAAGCATCGGAATCTATAACTAGTGTCACAGGAATGGTTCAACACATAGTCAGTATGAACAGTCAGTCTTCTTGTCCTTAAGTCGGCATTGTGCCTTTTGTATTTATTTCCGATGCAATTTCTGTGTTTCATCGTCAATAAGAAGGTCAGAAGGATAAGTAAACCTGTAGTGAAGCATCGGAATCTATAACTAGTGTCACAGGAATGGGTGAAACATAGACAGTAAGAAGAGTCACTCTTCTTGTACTTATGTCGGCATTGTGCCTTTTGTATTTAATTCCGATGCAATTTCTGTGTTTCATCGTCAATAAGAAGGTCAGAGGGATACAGTAAACCTGAAGTGAAGCATCGGACTCTATTACTAGTGTCACAGAATTGGTTCAAAACATAGACAGTAGGAAGAGTCAGTCTTCTTGTACTTAAGTCGCCATTGTGCCTTTTGTATTTAAGTCCGATGAAATTTCTGCGTTTCATCGTCAATAAGAAGGTCCAAGGATTTCAATAAACCTGAAGTGACGCATCGGAATACATAACTAGTGTCACTGGAATGGTTCAAAATATAGACAGTAAGAAGAATCGGTCTTCTTGTCCTTAAGTCGGCATTGTGGCTTTTGTATTTAATTCCGATGCAATTTCTGTGTTTCATCGTCAATAAGAAGGTCCAAGGGAACAGTAAACCTGAAGTGAAGCATCGGAATCTATAACTAGTGTCACAGGAATGGTTCAAATCATAGACAGTAAGAAGAGTCAGTCTTCATGTACTTAAGGCGTCATTGTGGCTTTTGTATTTAATTACGATGCAATTTCTGGGTTTCATCGTCAATAAGAAGGTCAGAGGGATACAGTAAACCTGAAGTGAAGCATCGGAATCTATAACTAGAGTCACAGGAATGGTTCAAAACATAGTCAGTAAGAAGAGTCAGTCTTCTTGTCCTTAAGTCGGCATTGTGCCTTTTGTATTTACTTCTGATGCAATTTCTGTGCTTCATCGGCAATAATGTCAGAGGGATACAGTAAACCTGAAGTGAAGCATCGGAATCTATAACTAGTGTCACAGGAATGGTTCAAAACATAGACAGTAGGAAGAGTCAGTCTTCTTGTACTTAAGTCGGCATTGTGCCTTTTGTATTTATTCCGATGCAATTTCTGTGTTTCATCGTCAATAAGAAGGTCCAAGGTATACAGTAAACCTGAAGTGAAGCATCGGAATCTATAACTAGTGTCACAGGAATGGTTCAAAACATAGACAGTAAGAGGAGTCTGTCTTCTTGTCCTTAAGTCGACATTGTGCCTTTTCTATTTAATTCTGATGCAATTTCTGTGTTTCATCGTCAATAAGATTGTCCAAGGTATACAGTAAACCTGAAGTAAAGCGTGGGAATCTATAACTAGTGTCACAGCAATGGTTCAAAGTATAGTCACTAAAAAGAGTCAGTCTTCTTGTACTTAAGTTGGCATTGTGCCTTTTCTATTTCATTCAGAAGCAATTACTGTGTATCATCGTCAATAAGAAGGTCCAAGGGATACAGTAAACCTGGAGTGAAGCATCGGAATCTATAACTAGTGTCACAGGAATGGTTCAAAACATAGACAGTAAGAAGAGTCAGTCTTCTTGTACTTAAGTCGGCATTGTGCCTTTTCTATTTAATTCCGATGCATTTTCTGTGTTTCATCGTCAATAAGAAGGTCAGAGGGATACAGTAAACCTGAAGTGAAGCATCAGAATATATAACTAGTGTCACAGGAATGGTTCAAAACATAGTCAGTAAGAAGAGTCAGTCTTCTTGTACTTAAGTCGGCATTGTGCCTTTTCTATTTAATTCCGATACAATTTCTGTGTTTCATCGTCTATAAGAAGGTCCAAGGGATACAGTAGAACTGGAGAAAAGCATCGGAATCTATAACTAGTGTCAATGGAATGGTTCAATTCATAGACAGTAAGAAGAGTCAGTCTTCTTGTACTTAAGTCGGCATTGTGCCTTTTGTATTTAATTCCAATGCAATTTCTGAGTTTCATCGTCAATAAGAAGGTCAGAGGGATACAGTAAACCCTGAAGTGAAGCATCGGAATCTATAACTAGTGTCACAGGAATGGTTCAACACATAGTCAGCATGAACAGTTAGTCTTCTTGTCCTTAAGTCGGCATTGTGCCTTTTGTATTTATTTCCGATGCAATTTCTGTGTTTCATCGTCAATTAGAAGGTCCAAGGGGTACAGTAAACCTGAAGTGCAGCATCGGACTCTATAACTAGTGTCACAGAAGTGGTTCAAAACGTAGACAGTAGGAAGAGTCAGTCTTCTTGTAGTTAAGTCGGCATTGTGCCATTTGTTTTTAATTCCGATGCAATTGCTGTGTTTCATTCGCAATAAGAAGGTCCAAGGGAAACTGTAAACCTGAAGTGAAGCATCGCAATCTATAACTAGTGTCACAGGAATGGTTCAAAACAGAGTCAGTAAGGAGAGACAGTCTTCTTGTCCTTAAGTCGCCATTGTGCCTTTTGTATTTAATTCCGAAGCAATTTCTGTTTTTCATCGGCAATAAGGTCAGAGGGATACAGTAAACCTGAAGAGAAGCATCGGAATCTATAACTAGTGTCACAGGAATGGTTCAAAACATAGACAGTAGGATGAGTCAGTTTTCTTGTACTTAAGTCGGCATTGTGCCTTTTGTATTTAATTCCGATGCAATTTCTGTGTTTCATCGTCAATAAGAAGGTCCAAGGGATACAGTAAACCTGAAGTGAAGCATCGGAATCTACAACTAGTGCCACAGGAATGGTTCAAAACATAGACAGTAAGAAGAGTCAATCTTCTTGTACTTATGTCGGCATTGTGCCTTTTCTATTTAATTTCGATGCAATCTCTGTGTTTCATCGTCAATAAGAAGGTCACAGGGATACAGTTACCCTGAAGTGAAGCATCGGAATCTATAACTAGTGTCACAGGAATGGTTCAACACATAGTCAGTATGAACAGTCAGTCTTCTTGTCCTTAAGTCGGCATTGTCCCTTTTGTATTTAATTCCGATGCAATTTCTGTGTTTCATCGTCAATAAGAAGGTCCAAGGGATACAGTAAACCTGAAGTGCAGCATCGGACTCTATAACTAGTGTCACAGAAATGGTTAAAAACGTAGACAGTAGGAAGAGTCAGTCTTCTTGTCCTTAAGTCGACATTGTGCCTTTTGTATTTAATTCCGAAGTAATTACTGTGTTTCATCGGCAATAAGGTCAGAGGGATACAGTAAACCTGAAGTGAAGCATCGGAATCTATAGCTAGTGTCACAGGAATGGTTCAAAACATAGACAGTAGGATGAGTCAGTTTCCTTGTACTTAAGTCGGCATTGTGTCTTTTGTATTTAATTCCCATGCAATTTCTTGTTTCATTGTCCATAAGAGGGTCAGAGGGATACAGTAAACCTGAAGTGAAGCATCGGAATCCCAAACTAGTGTCACAGGAATGGTTCAAAACATAGTCAGTATGAACAGTCAGTCTTCTTGTCCTTAAGTCGGCATTGTGCCTTTTGTATATAATTCCGATGCAACTTCTGTGTTTCATCATCAATAAGAAAGTCCTAGGGGTACAGTAAACCTGAAGTGCAGCATCGGACTCTATAACTAGTGCCACAGAAATGGTTCAAAACGTAGACAGTAGGAAGAGTCAGTCTTCTTGTACTTAAGTCGGCATTGTGCCATTTGTTTTTAATTCCGATGCAATTTCTGTGTTTCATTCGCAATAAGAAGGTACATGGGAAACTGTAAACCTGAAGTGAAGCATCGCAATCTATAACTAGTGTCACAGGAATGGTTCAAAACATAGTCAGTAAGAAGAGACAGTCTTCTTGTCCTTAAGTCGCCATTGTGCCTTTTGTATTTAATTCCGAAGCAATTTATGTGTTTCAACGGCAATAAGGTCAGAGGGATACAGTAAACCGGAAGGGAAGCAGCCGAATCTATAACTAGTGTCACAGGAATGGTTCAAAACATAGACAGTAGGATGAGTCAGTTTTCTTGTACTTAAGTCGGCATTGTGCCTTTTGTATTTAATTCCCATTCAATTTCTGTGTTTCACCGTCAATAAGAAGGACAGTGGGATACAGTAAAACTGAAGTGAAGCATCGGAATCTATAACTAGTGTCACAGGAATGGTTCAAACATAGACAGTAAGAAGAGTCAGTTTTCTTGTACTTAAGTCGGCATTGTGCCTTTTGTATTTAATTCCGATGCAATTTCTGTGTTTCATCGTCAATAAGAAGGTCCAAGGGATACAGTAAACCTGAAGTGATGCATCGGAATCTACAACTAGTACCACAGGAATGGTTCAAAACATAGACAGTAAGAAGAGTCAGTCTTCTTGTACTTATGTCATCATTGTGCCTTTTCTATTTAATTCCGATGCAATCTCTGTGTTTCATCGTCAATAAGACGGTCACAGGGATACAGTAAACCTGAAGTGAAGCATCGGAATCTATAACCAGAGTCACAGGAATGGTTCAACACATAGTCAGTGTGAACAGTCAGTCTTCTTGTCCTTAAGTCGGCGTTGTGCGTTTTGTTTTTAATTCCGATGCAATTTCTGTGTTTCATTCGCAATAAGAAGGTCCAAGGGAAACAGTAAACCTGAAGTGAAGCATCGCAATATATAACTGGTGTCACAGGAATGGTTCAAAACATAGTCAGTAAGAAGAGACAGTCTTCTTGTCCTTAAGTCGCCATTGTGCCTTTTCTATTTAATTCCGATGCAATCTCTGTGTTTCTTCGTCAATAAGAAGGTCACAGGGATACAGTAAACCTGAAGTGAAGCATCGGAATCTATAACTAGTGTCACAGGAATGGTTCAACACATAGTCAGTATGAACAGTCAGTCTTCTTGTCCTTAAGTCGGCATTGTGCCTTTTGTATTTATTTCCGATGCAATTTCTGTGTTTCATCGTCAATACGAAGGTCAGAAGGATAAGTAAACCTGTAGTGAAGCATCGGAATCTATAACTAGTGTCACAGGAATGGGTGAAACATAGACAGTAAGAAGAGTCACTCTTCTTGTACTTAAGTCGGCATTGTGCCTTTTGTATTTAATTCCGATGCAATTTGTGTGTTTCATCGTCAATAAGAAGGTCAGAGGGATACAGTAAACCTGAAGTGAAGCATCGGACTCTATTACTAGTGTCACAGAATTGGTTCAAAACATAGACAGTAGGAAGAGTCAGTCTTCTTGTACTTAAGTCGCCATTGTGCCTTTTGTATTTAATTCCGATGAAATTTCTGCGTTTCATCGTCAATAAGAAGGTCCAAGGATTTCAATAAACCTGAAGTGAAGCATCGGAATACATAACTAGTGTCACTGGAATGGTTCAAAATATAGACAGTAAGAAGAATCGGTCTTCTTGTCCTTAAGTCGGCATTGTGGCTTTTGTATTTAATTCCGATGCAATTTCTGTGTTTCATCGTCAATAAGAAGGTCCAAGGGAACAGTAAACCTGAAGTGAAGCATCGGAATCTATAACTAGTGTCACAGGAATGGTTCAAATCATAGACAGTAAGAAGAGTCAGTCTTCATGTACTTAAGGCGTCATTGTGGCTTTTGTATTTAATTACGATGCAATTTCTGGGTTTCATCGTCAATAAGAAGGTCCGAGGGATACAGTAAACCTGAAGTGAAGCATCGGAATCTATAACTACAGTCACAGGAATGGTTCAAAACATAGTCAGTAAGAAGAGTCAGTCTTCTTGTCCTTAAGTCGGCATTGTGCCTTTTGTATTTACTTCTGATGCAATTTCTGTGCTTCATCGGCAATAAAGTCAGAGGGATACAGTAAACCTGAAGTGAAGCATCGGAATCTATAACTAGTGTCACAGGAATGGTTCAAAACATAGACAGTAGGAAGAGTCAGTCTTCTTGTACTTAAGTCGGCATTGTGCCTTTTGTATTTATTCCGATGCAATTTCTGTGTTTCATCGTCAATAAGAAGGTCCAAGGTATACAGTAAACCTGAAGTGAAGCATCGGAATCTATAACTAGTGTCACAGGAATGGTTCAAAACATAGACAGTAAGAAGAGTCTGTCTTCTTGTCCTTAAGTCGACATTGTGCCTTTTATATTTAATTCTGATGCAATTTCTGTGTTTCATCGTCAATAAGAATGTCCAAGGTATACAGTAAACCTGAAGTAAAGCGTCGGAATCTATAACTAGTGTCACAGCAATGGTTCAAACTATAGTCACTAAAAAGAGTCAGTCTTCTTGTACTTAAGTTGGCATTGTGCCTTTTCTATTTCATTCAGAAGCAATTACTGTGTATCATCGTCAATAAGAAGGTCCAAGGGATACAGTAAACCTGGAGTGAAGCATCGGAATCTATAACTAGTGTCACAGGAATGGTTCAAAACATAGACAGTAAGAAGAGTCAGTCTTCTTGTACTTAAGTCGGCATTGTGCCTTTTCTATTTAATTCCGATGCATTTTCTGTGTTTCATCGTCAATAAGAAGGTCAGAGGGATACAGTAAACCTGAAGGGAAGCATCAGAATATATAACTAGTGTCACAGGAATGGTTCAAAACATAGTCAGTAAGAAGAGTCAGTCTTCTTGTACTTAAGTCGGCATTGTGCCTTTTCTATTTAATTCCGATACAATTTCTGTGTTTCATCGTCAATAAGAAGGTCCAAGGGATACAGTAGAACTGGAGAAAAGCATCGGAATCTATAACTAGTGTCAATGGAATGGTTCAATTCATAGACAGTAAGAAGAGTCAGTCTTCTTGTACTTAAGTCGGCATTGTGCCTTTTGTATTTAATTCCAATGCAATTTCTGAGTTTCATCGTCAATAAGAAGGTCAGAGGGATACAGTAACCCTGAAGTGAAGCATCGGAATCTATAACTAGTGTCACAGGAATGGTTCAACACATAGTCAGCATGAACAGTTAGTCTTCTTGTCCTTAAGTCGGCATTGTGCCTTTTTTATTTATTTCCGATGCAATTTCTGTGTTTCATCGTCAATTAGAAGGTCCAAGGGGTACAGTAAACCTGAAGTGCAGCATCGGACTCTATAACTAGTGTCACAGAAATGGTTCAAAACGTAGACAGTAGGAAGAGTCAGTCTTCTTGTAGTTAAGTCGGCATTGTGCCATTTGTTTTTAATTCCGATGCAATTGCTGTGTTTCATTCGCAATAAGAAGGTCCAAGGGAAACTGTAAACCTGAAGTGAAGCATCGCAATCTATAACTAGTGTCACAGGTATGGTTCAAAACAGAGTCAGTAAGGAGAGACAGTCTTCTTGTCCTTAAGTCGCCATTGTGCCTTTTGTATTTAATTCCGAAGCAATTTCTGTTTTTCATCGGCAATAAAGTCAGAGGGATACAGTAAACCTGAAGAGAAGCATCGGAATCTATAACTAGTGTCTCAGGAATGGTTCAAAACATAGACAGTAGGATGAGTCAGTTTTCTTGTACTTAAGTCGGCATTGTGCCTTTTGTATTTAATTCCGATGCAATTTCTGTGTTTCATCGTCAATAAGAAGGTCCAAGGGATACAGTAAACCTGAAGTGAAGCATCGGAATCTACAACTAGTGCCACAGGAATGGTTCAAAACATAGACAGTAAGAAGAGTCAATCTTCTTGTACTTATGTCGGCATTGTGCCTTTTCTATTTAATTCCGATGCAATCTCTGTGTTTCATCGTCAATAAGAAGGTCACAGGGATACAGTTACCCTGAAGTGAAGCATCGGAATCTATAACTAGTGTCACAGGAATGGTTCAACACATAGTCAGTATGAACAGTCAGTCTTCTTGTCCTTAAGTCGACATTGTGCATTTTGTATTTAATTCCGAAGCAATTACTGTGTTTCATCGGCAATAAGGTCAGAGGGATACAGTAAACCTGAAGTGAAGCATCGGAATCTATAGCTAGTGTCACAGGAATGGTTCAAAACATAGACAGTAGGATGAGTCAGTTTCCTTGTACTTAAGTCGGCATTGTGTCTTTTGTATTTAATTCCCATGCAATTTCTTGTTTCATTGTCCATAAGAGGGTCAGAAGGATACAGTAAACCTGAAGGGAAGCATCGGAATCCCAAACTAGTGTCACAGGAATGGTTCAAAACATAGTCAGTATGAACAGTCAGTCTTCTTGTCCTTAAGTCGGCATTGTGCCTTTTGTATATAATTCCGATGCAATTTCTGTGTTTCATCATCAATAAGAAAGTCCTAGGGGTACAGTAAACCTGAAGTGCAGCATCGGACTCTATAACTAGTGCCACAGAAATGGTTCAAAACGTAGACAGTAGGAAGAGTCAGTCTTCTTGTACTTAAGTCGGCATTGTGCCATTTGTTTTTAATTCCGATGCAATTTCTGTGTTTCATTCGCAATAAGAAGGTACATGGGAAACTGTAAACCTGAAGTGAAGCATCGCAATCTATAACTAGTGTCACAGGAATGGTTCAAAACATAGTCAGTAAGATGAGACAGTCTTCTTGTCCTTAAGTCGCCATTGTGCCTTTTGTATTTAATTCCGAAGCAATTTATGTGTTTCAACGGCAATAAGGTCAGAGGGATACAGTAAACCGGAAGGGAAGCAGCCGAATCTATAACTAGTGTCACAGGAATGGTTCAAAACATAGACAGTAGGATGAGTCAGTTTTCTTGTACTTAAGTCGGCATTGTGCCTTTTGTATTTAATTCCCATTCAATTTCTGTGTTTCACCGTCAATAAGAAGGACAGTGGGATACAGTAAAACTGAAGTGAAGCATCGGAATCTATAACTAGTGTCACAGGAATGGTTCAAACATAGACAGTAAGAAGAGTCAGTTTTCTTGTACTTAAGTCGGCATTGTGCCTTTTGTATTTAATTCCGATGCAATTTCTGTGTTTCATCGTCAATAAGAAGGTCCAAGGGATACAGTAAACCTGAAGTGATGCATCGGAATCTACAACTAGTACCACAGGAATGGTTCAAAACATAGACAGTAAGAAGAGTCAGTCTTCTTGTACTTATGTCATCATTGTGCCTTTTCTATTTAATTCCGATGCAATCTCTGTGTTTCATCGTCAATAAGACGGTCACAGGGATACAGTAAACCTGAAGTGAAGCATCGGAATCTATAACCAGTGTCACAGGAATGGTTCAACACATAGTCAGTGTGAACAGTCAGTCTTCTTGTCCTTAAGTCGGCGTTGTGCGTTTTGTTTTTAATTCCGATGCAATTTCTGTGTTTCATTCGCAATAAGAAGGTCCAAGGGAAACAGTAAACCTGAAGTGAAGCATCGCAATATATAACTGGTGTCACAGGAATAGTTCAAAACATAGTCAGTAAGAAGAGACAGTCTTCTTGTCCTTAAGTCGCCATTGTGCCTTTTGTATTTAATTCCGAAACAATTTCTGTGTTTCATCGGCAATAAGGTCAGAGGGATACAGTAATACTGAAGTGAAGCATCGGAATCTATAACTACTGTCACAGGAATGGTTCAAAACATAGACAGTAGGAAGAGTCAGTTTTCTTGTACTTAAGTCGGCATTGTGCCTTTTGTATTTAATTCCCATGCAATTTCTGTGTTTCATTGTCAATAAGAAGGTCAGAGGGATACAGTAAACCTGAAGTGAAGCATCGGAATCCAAAACTAGTGTCACAGGAATGGTTCAAAACATAGACAGTAGGAAGAGGCAGTCTTCTTGTACCTAAGTCGGCATTGTGCCTTTTGTATTTAATTCCGATGCAATTTCTGTGTTTCATCGTCAATAAGAACTTCCAAGGTATACAGTAAACCGGAAGTGTAGCATCGCAATCTATAACTAGTGTCACAGGAATGGTTCAAAACTAAGTCACTAAGACGAGTCAGTCTTCTTGTCCTTAAGTCGGCATTGTGCCTTTTGTATTTAATTTCGATGCAATTTCTGTGTTTGATCGTCAATTAGAAGGTCCAGAGGATACAGTAAACCTGGAGTGTAGCATCGGGATCCATAACTAGTGTCACTGGAATGGTTCAAAACATAGACAGTAAGAAGAGTCAGTCTTCGTGTACTAAAGTTGGCAATTGGCCTTTTGTATTTAATTCCGATGCAATTTCTGTGTTTCATCGTCGATAAAAAGGTCCAAGGGATACTGTAAACATGAAGTGAAGCATCGGAATCTATAACTAGTGTCACAGGAATGGTTCAAAACATAGTTAGTAAGAAGAGTCGGTCTTCTTGTACTTAAGTCGGCATTGTGCCTTTTCTACTTAATTCCGATGCAATTTCTGTGTTTCATCGTCAATAACAAGGTCCAAGGGATACAGTCAACCTGGAGTGAAGCATCGGAATCCATAACTAGTGTCAATGGAATGGGTCAAAACATAGACAGTAAGAAGAGTCAGTCTTCTTGTACTTAAGTCGGCATTATACCTTTTGTATTTAATTCCGATGCAATTTCTGTGTTTCACCGTCAGTAAGAAGGTCAGAGGGATACAGTAAACCTGAAGTGAAGCATCGGAATCTATTGCTAGTGTCACAGGAATGGTTCAAAACATAGACAGTAAGAAGAGTCAGTTATCTTGTACTTAGGTCGGCATTGTGCCTTTTGTATTTAATACCGATGCAATTTCTGTGTTTCATCGTCAATAAGAAGGTCCAAGGGATACAGTAAACCTGAAGTGCAGCATCGGACTCTATAACTAGTGTCACGGAAATGGATCAAAACGTAGACAGTAGGAAGAGTCAGTCTTATTGTACTTAAGTCGGCATTGTGCCTTTTGTTTTTAATTCCGATGCAATTTCTGTGTTTCATTCGCAATAAGAAGGTCCAAGGGAAACAGTAAACCTGATGTGAAGCATCGCAATCTATAACTACTGTCACAGGAATGGTTCAAAACATAGTCAGTAAGTAGAGACAGTCTTCTTGTCCTTAAGTCGCCATTGTGCCTTTTGTATTTAATTCCGATGCAATTTCTGTGTTTCATCGGCAATAAGGTCAGAGGGATTCAATAAACCTGAAGTGAAGCATCGGAATCTATAACTAGTGTCACAGGAATGGTTCAAAACATAGACAGTAGGAAGAGTCAGTCTTCTTGTACTTAAGTGGGCATTGTGCATTTTCAATTTAAGTCCGATGCAATTTCTGTGTTTCATCGTCAATAAGAAGGCCCAAGGGATACAGTAAACCTGGAGTGAAGCATCGGAATCTATAACTAGTGACAATGGAATGGTTCAATACATAGACAGTAAGAAGAGTCAGTCTTCTTGTACTTAAGTCGGCATTGTGCCTTTTGTATGTAATTGCGATGCAATTTCTGAGTTTCATCGTCAATAAGAAGGTCAGAGGATACAGTAAACCTGAAGTGAAGCATCGTAATCTATAACTAGTGTTACAGGAATGGTTCAAAACATAGTCAGTAATAGAGTCAGTCTTCTTGTCCTTAAGTCGGCATTGTGCCTTTTATATTTAATTCCGATGAATTACTGTGTTTCATCGTCAATAAGAAGGTCCAAGGGATATAGTAAACCTGGAGTGAAGCATCGGAATCTATAACTAGTGTCACAGGAATGGTTCATAACATAGACTGTAAGAAGAGTCGGTCTTCATGTACTTAAGTCGGCATTGTGCCTTTTGTATATAATTCTGATGCAATTTCTGTGTTTCATCGTCTATAAGAAGGTCCAAGGGATACAGTAAACCTGAAGTGCAGCATCGGACTCTATAACTAGTGTCACAGAAATGGCTCAAAACGTAGACAGTAGAAAGAGTCAGTCTTCTTCTACTTAAGTCGGCATTATGCCTTTTGTTTTTAATTCCGATGCGATCTCTGTGTTTCATCGTTAATAAGAAGGTCACAGGGATACAGTAAACCTGAAGTGAAGCATCGGAATCTATAACTACTGTCACAGGAATGGTTAAACACATAGTCAGTATGAACAGTCAGTCTTCTTGTCCTTAAGTCGGCATTGTGCCTTTTGTATTTATTTCCGATGCAATTTCTGTGTTTCATCGTCAACAAGAAGGTCCAAGGGGTACAGTAAACCTGAAGTGCAGCATCAGACTCTATAACTAGTGTCACAGAAATGGTTCAAAACGTAGGCAGTAGGAAGAGTCGGTCTTCTTGTAGTTAAGTCGGCATTGTGCCATTTGTTTTTAATTCCGATGCAATTGCTGTGTTTCATTCGCAATAAGAAGGTCCAAGGGAAACTGTAAACCTGAAGTGAAGCATCGCAATCTATAACTAGTGTCACAGGAATGGTTCAAAACATAGTCAGTAAGGAGAGACAGTCTTCTTGTCCTTAAGTTGCCATTGTGCCTTTTGTATTTAATTCCGAAGCAATTTCTGTTTTTCATCGGCAATAAGGTCAGAGGGATACAGTAACCTGAAGTGAAGCATCGGAATCTATAACTAGTGTCACAGGAATGGTTCAAAACATAGACAGTAGGATGAGTCAGTTTTCTTGTACTTAAGTCGGCATTGTGCCTTTTGTATTTAATTCCGATGCAATTTCTGTGTTTCATCGTCAATAAGAAGGTCCAAGGGATACAGTAAACCTGAAGTGAAGCATCGGAATCTACAACTAGTGCCACAGGAATGGTTCAAAACATAGACAGTAAGAAGAGTCAATCTTCTTGTACATATGTCGGCAATGTGCCTTTTCTATTTAATTCCGATGCAATCTCTTTGTTTCATCGTCAATAAGAAGGTCACAGGGATACAGTAAACCTGAAGTGAAGCATCGGAATCTATAACTAGTGTCACAGGAATGGTTCAACACATAGTCAGTATCAACAGTCAGTCTTCTTGTCCTTAAGTCGGCATTGTGCCTTTTGTATTTAATTCCGATGCAATTTCTGTTTTTCATCGTCAATAAGAAGGTCCAAGTGATACAGTAAACCTGAAGTGCAGCATCGGACTCTATAACTAGTGTCACAGAAATGGTTAAAAACGTAGACAGTAGGAAGAGTCAGTCTTCTTGTCCTTAAGTCGCCATTGTGCCTTTTGTATTTAATTCCGAAGCAATTTCTGTGTTTCATCGGCAATAAGGTCAGAGGGATACAGTAAACCTGAAGTGAAGCATCGGAATCTATAACTAGTGTCACAGGAATGGTTCAAAACATAGACAGTAGGATGAGTCCGTTTCCTTGTACTTAAGTCGGCATTGTGTCTTTTGTATTTAATTCCCATGCAATTTCTTGTTTCATTGTCCACAAGAGGGTCAGAGGGATACAGTAAACCTTAAGTGAAGCATCGGAATCCAAAACTAGTGTCACAGGAATGGTTCAAAACATAGTCACTAAGAAGAGACAGTCTTCTTGTCCTTAAGTCGCCATTGTGCCTTTTGTATTTAATTCCGAAGCAATTTCTGTGTTTCATCGGCAATAAGGTCAGAGGGATACAGTAAACCTGAAGTGAAGCATCGGAATCTATAACTAGTGTCACAGGAATGGTTCAAAACATAGACAGTAGGATGAGTCAGTTTTCTTGTACTTAAGTCGGCATTGTGCCTTTTGTATTTAATTCCCATGCAATTTATGTGTTTCACCGACAATAAGAAGGACAGTGGAATACAGTAAACCTGAAGTGAAGCATCGGAATCTATAACTAGTGTCACAGGAATGGTTCAAAACATAGACAGTAGAATGAGTCAGTCTTCTTGTACTTAAGTGGGCATTGTGCATTTTCAATTTAAGTCCGATGCAATTTCTGTGTTTCATCGTCAATAACAGGGCCCAAGGGATACAGTAAACCTGGAGTGAAGCATCGGAATCTATAACTAGTGACAATGGAATGGTTCAATACATAGACAGTAAGAAGAGTCAGTCTTCTTGTACTTAAGTCGGCATTGTGCCTTTTGTATTTAATTGCGATGCAATTTCTGAGTTTCATCGTCAATAAGAAGGTCAGAGGGATACAGTAAACCTGAAGTGAAGCATCGGAATTTATAACTAGTGTTACAGGAATGGTTCAAAACATAGTCAGTAATAGAGTCAGTCTTCTTGTCCTTAAGTCGGCATTGTGCCTTTTATATTTAATTCCGATGCAATTTCTGTGTTTCATCGTCAATAAGAAGGTCCAAGGGATATAGTAAACCTGGAGTGAAGCATCGGAATCTATAACTAGTGTCACAGGAATGGTTCATAACATAGACTGTAAGAAGAGTCGGTCTTCATGTACTTAAGTCGGCATTGTGCCTTTTGTATATAATTCTGATACAATTTCTGTGTTTCATCGTCTATAAGAAGGTCCAAGGGATACAGTAAACCTGAAGTGCAGCATCGGACTCTATAACTAGTGTCACAGAAATGGCTCAAAACGTAGACAGTAGAAAGAGTCAGTCTTCTTCTACTTAAGTCGGCATTGTGCCTTTTGTTTTTAATTCCGATGCGATCTCTGTGTTTCATCGTCAATAAGAAGGTCACAGGGATACAGTAAACCTGAAGTGAAGCATCGGAATCTATAACTAGTGTCACAGGAATGGTTCAACACATAGTCAGTATGAACAGTCAGTCTTCTTGTCCTTAAGTCGGCATTGTGCCTTTTGTATTTATTTCCGATGCAATTTCTGTGTTTCATCGTCAATAAGAAGGTCCAAGGGGTACAGTAAACCTGAAGTGCAGCATCGGACTCTATAACTAGTGTCACAGAAATGGTTCAAAACGTAGGCAGTAGGAAGAGTCAGTCTTCTTGTAGTTAAGTCGGCATTGTGCCATTTGTTTTTAATTCCGATGCAATTGCTGTGTTTCATTCGCAATAAGAAGGTCCAAGGGAAACTGTAAACCTGAAGTGAGGCATCGCAATCTATAACTAGTGTCACAGGAATGGTTCAAAACATAGTCAGTAAGGAGAGACAGTCTTCTTGTCCTTAAGTCGCCATTGTGCCTTTTGTATTTAATTCCGAAGCAATTTCTGTTTTTCATCGGCAATAAGGTCAGAGGGATACAGTAAACCTGAAGTGAAGCATCGGAATCTATAACTAGTGTCACAGGAATGGTTCAAAACATATACAGTAGGATGAGTCAGTTTTCTTGTACTTAAGTCGGCATTGTGCCTTTTGTATTTCATTCCGATGCAATTTCTGTGTTTCATCGTCAATAAGAAGGTCCAAGGGATACAGTAAACCTGAAGTGAAGCATCGGAATCTACAACTAGTGCCACAGGAATGGTTCAAAACATAGACAGTAAGAAGAGTCAATCTTCTTGTACTTATATCGGCATTGTGCCTTTTCTATTTAATTCCGATGCAATCTCTGTGCTTCATCGTCAATAAGAAGGTCACAGGGATACAGTAAATCTGAAGTGAAGCATCGGAATCTATAACTAGTGTCACAGGAATGGTTCAACACATAGTCAGTATGAACAGTCAGTCTTCTTGTCCTTAAGTCGGCATTGTGCCTTTTGTATTTAATTCCGATGCAATTTCTGTTTTTCATCGTCAATAAGAAGGTCCAAGTGATACAGTAAGCCTGAAGTGCAGCATCGGACTCTATAACTAGTGTCACAGAAATGGTAAAAACGTAGACAGTAGGAAGTGTCAGTCTTCTTGTCCTTAAGTCGCCATTGTGCCTTTTGTATTTAATTCCGAAGCAATTTCTGTGTTTCATCGGCAATAAGGTCAGAGGGATACAGTAAACCTGAAAAGAAGCATCGGAATCCATAACTAGTGTCACAGGAATGGTTCAAAACATAGACAGTAGGATGAGACAGTTTCCTTGTACTTAAGTCGGCATTGTGTCTTTTGTATTTAATTCCCATGCAATTTCTTGTTTCATTGTCCATAAGAGGGTCAGAGGGATACAGTAAACCTGAAGTGAAGCATCGGAATCCAAAACTAGTGTCACAGGAATGGTTCAAAACATAGTCACTAAGAAGAGACAGTCTTCTTGACCTTAAGTCGCCATTGTGCCTTTTGTATTTAATTCCGAAGCAATTTCTGTGTTTTATCGGCAATAAGGTCAGAGGGATACAGTAAACCTGAAGTGAAGCATCGGAATCTATAACTAGTGTCACAGGAATGGTTCAAAACATAGACAGTAGGATGAGTCAGTTTTCTTGTACTTAAGTCGGCATTGTGCCTTTTGTATTTAATTCCCATGCAATTTCTGTGTTTCACCTACAATAAGAAGGACAGTGGAATACAGTAAACCTGAAGTGAAGCATCGGAATCTATAACTAGTGTCACAGGAATGGGTCAAACATAGACAGTAAGAAGAGTCAGTCTTCTTGTCCTTAAGTCGGCATTGTGCCTTTTCTATTTAATTCCGATGCAATTTCTGTGTTTCATCGTCTATAAGAATGTCCAAGGGATACAGTAGAACTGGAGTGAGGCATCGGAATCTATAACTAGTGTCAATGGAATGGTTCAATTCTTAGACAGTAAGAAGAGTCAGTCTTCTTGTACTTAAGTCGGCATTGTGCCTTTTGTATTTAATTCCGATGCAATTTCTGAGTTTCATCGTCAATAAGAAGGTCAGAGGGATACAGTAACCCTGAAGTGAAGCATCGCAATCTATAACTAGTGTCACAGGAATGGTTAAAAACATAGTCAGTAAGAGGTCAGTCTTCTTGTACTTAAGTCGGCATTGTGCATTTTCAATTTAATTCCGATGCAATTTCTGTGTTTCATCGTCAATAAGAAGGCCCAAGGGATACAGTAAACCTGGAGTGAAGCATCGGAATCTATAACTAGTGTCACAGGAATGGTTCATAACATAGACTGCAGGAAGAGTCAGTCTTTTTGTACTTAAGTCGGCATTGTGCATTTCTGTTTAATCCCGATGCAATCTCTGTGTTTCATCGTCAATAAGAAGGTCACAGGGAAACAGTAAACGTGAAGTGAAGCATCGAAATCTATAACTAGTGTCACAGGGATGGTTCAAAACTGATTCAGTAAGAAGAGTCAGTCTTCTTGCACTTAAGTCGGCATTGTGGCTTTCGTATTTAATTCCCATGCAATTTCTGTGTTTCATGGTCAATAAGAAGGTCCAAGGGATACAGTAAACCTGAAGTGCAGCATCGGACTCTATAACTAGTGTCACAGAAATGGCTCAAAACGTAGACAGTAGGAAGAGTCAGTCTTCTTCTACTTAAGTCGGCATTGTGGCTTTTGTTTTTAATCCCGATGCAATCTCTGTGTTTCATCGTCAATAAGAAGGTCACAGGGATACAGTAAACCTGAAGTGCAGCATCGGACTCTATAACTAGTGTCACAGAAATGGTTCAAAACGTAGACAGTAGGAAGAGTCAGTCTTCTTGTACTTAAGTCGGCATTGTGCCATTTGTTTTTAATTCCGATGCAATTTCTGTGTTTCATTCGCAATAAGAAGGTACATGGGAAACTGTAAACCTGAAGTGAAGCATCGCAATCTATAACTAGTGTCACAGGAATGGTTCAAAACATAGTCAGTAAGAAGAGACAGTCTTCTTGTCCTTAAGTCGCCATTGTGCCTTTTGTATTTAACTCCGAAGCAATTTCTGTGTTTCATCGGCAATAAGGTCAGAGGGATACAGTAAACCGGAAGGGAAGCATCGGAATCTATAACTAGTGTCACAGGAATGGTTCAAAACATAGACAGTAGGATGAGTCAGTTTTCTTGTACTTAAGTCGGCATTGTGCCTTTTGTATTTAATTCCTATGCAATTTCTGTGTTTCATTGTCAATAAGAAGGTCAGAGGGATACAGTAAACCTGAAGTGAAGCATCGGTATCCAAAACTAGTGTCACAGGAATGGTTCAAAACATAGACAGTAGGAAGAGGCAGTCTTCTTGAACCTAAGTCGGCATTGTGCCTTTTGTATTTAATTCCGATGCAATTTCTGTGTTTCATCGTCAATAAGAACTTCCAAGGTATACAGTAAACCGGAAGTGTAGCATCGCAATCTATAACTAGTGTCACAGGAATGGTTCAAAACTAAGTCACTAAGACGAGTCAGTCTTCTTGTCCTTAAGTCGGCATTGTGCCTTTTGTATTTAAATTCGATGCAATTTCTGTGTTTCATAGTCAACTAGAAAGTCCAGAGGATACAGTGAACCTGGAGTGTAGCATCGGGATCCATAACTAGTGTCACAGGAATGGTTCAAAACATAGACAGTAGAATGAGTCAGTCTTCTTGTACTTAAGTGGGCATTGTGCATTTTCAATTTAAGTCCGATGCAATTTCTGTGTTTCATCGTCAATAAGAAGGCCCAAGGGATACAGTAAACCTGGAGTGAAGCATCGGAATCTATAACTAGTGACAATGGAATGGTTCAATACATAGACAGTAAGAAGAGTCAGTCTTCTTGTACTTAAGTCGGCATTGTGCCTTTTGTATTTAATTGCGATGCAATTTCTGAGTTTCATCGTCAATAAGAAGGTCAGAGGGATACAGTAAACCTGAAGTGAAGCATCGGAATTTATAACTAGTGTTACAGGAATGGTTCAAAACATAGTCAGTAATAGAGTCAGTCTTCTTGTCCTTAAGTCGGCATTGTGCCTTTTATATTTAATTCCGATGCAATTTCTGTGTTTCATCGTCAATAAGAAGGTCCAAGGGATATAGTAAACCTGGAGTGAAGCATCGGAATCTATAACTAGTGTCACAGGAATGGTTCATAACATAGACTGTAAGAAGAGTCGGTCTTCATGTACTTAAGTCGGCATTGTGCCTTTTGTATATAATTCTGATACAATTTCTGTGTTTCATCGTCTATAAGAAGGTCCAAGGGATACAGTAAACCTGAAGTGCAGCATCGGACTCTATAACTAGTGTCACAGAAATGGCTCAAAACGTAGACAGTAGAAAGAGTCAGTCTTCTTCTACTTAAGTCGGCATTGTGCCTTTTGTTTTTAATTCCGATGCGATCTCTGTGTTTCATCGTCAATAAGAAGGTCACAGGGATACAGTAAACCTGAAGTGAAGCATCGGAATCTATAACTAGTGTCACAGGAATGGTTCAACACATAGTCAGTATGAACAGTCAGTCTTCTTGTCCTTAAGTCGGCATTGTGCCTTTTGTATATATTTCCGATGCAATTTCTGTGTTTCATCGTCAATAAGAAGGTCCAAGGGGTACAGTAAACCTGAAGTGCAGCATCGGACTCTATAACTAGTGTCACAGAAATGGTTCAAAACGTAGGCAGTAGGAAGAGTCAGTCTTCTTGTAGTTAAGTCGGCATTGTGCCATTTGTTTTTAATTCCGATGCAATTGCTGTGTTTCATTCGCAATAAGAAGGTCCAAGGGAAACTGTAAACCTGAAGTGAGGCATCGCAATCTATAACTAGTGTCACAGGAATGGTTCAAAACATAGTCAGTAAGGAGAGACAGTCTTCTTGTCCTTAAGTCGCCATTGTGCCTTTTGTATTTAATTCCAAAGCAATTTCTGTTTTTCATCGGCAATAAGGTCAGAGGGATACAGTAAACCTGAAGTGAAGCATCGGAATCTATAACTAGTGTCACAGGAATGGTTCAAAACATATACAGTAGGATGAGTCAGTTTTCTTGTACTTAAGTCGGCATTGTGCCTTTTGTATTTCATTCCGATGCAATTTCTGTGTTTCATCGTCAATAAGAAGGTCCAAGGGATACAGTAAACCTGAAGTGAAGCATCGGAATCTACAACTAGTGCCACAGGAATGGTTCAAACATAGACAGTAAGAAGAGTCAATCTTCTTGTACTTATATCGGCATTGTGCCTTTTCTATTTAATTCCGATGCAATCTCTGTGTTTCATCGTCAATAAGAAGGTCACAGGGATACAGTAAATCTGAAGTGAAGCATCGGAATCTATAACTAGTGTCACAGGAATGGTTCAACACATAGTCAGTATGAACAGTCAGTCTTCTTGTCCTTAAGTCGGCATTGTGCCTTTTGTATTTAATTCCGATGCAATTTCTGTTTTTCATCGTCAATAAGAAGGTCCAAGTGATACAGTAAGCCTGAAGTGCAGCATCGGACTCTATAACTAGTGTCACAGAAATGGTAAAAACGTAGACAGTAGGAAGTGTCAGTCTTCTTGTCCTTAAGTCGCCATTGTGCCTTTTGTATTTAATTCCGAAGCAATTTCTGTGTTTCATCGGCAATAAGGTCAGAGGGATACAGTAAACCTGAAAAGAAGCATCGGAATCCATAACTAGTGTCACAGGAATGGTTCAAAACATAGACAGTAGGATGAGACAGTTTCCTTGTACTTAAGTCGGCATTGTGTCTTTTGTATTTAATTCCCATGCAATTTCTTGTTTCATTGTCCATAAGAGGGTCAGAGGGATACAGTAAACCTGAAGTGAAGCATCGGAATCCAAAACTAGTGTCACAGGAATGGTTCAAAACATAGTCACTAAGAAGAGACAGTCTTCTTGACCTTAAGTCGCCATTGTGCCTTTTGTATTTAATTCCGAAGCAATTTCTGTGTTTTATCGGCAATAAGGTCAGAGGGATACAGTAAACCTGAAGTGAAGCATCGGAATCTATAACTAGTGTCACAGGAATGGTTCAAAACATAGACAGTAGGATGAGTCAGTTTTCTTGTACTTAAGTCGGCATTGTGCCTTTTGTATTTAATTCCCATGCAATTTCTGTGTTTCACCTACAATAAGAAGGACAGTGGAATACAGTAAACCTGAAGTGAAGCATCGGAATCTATAACTAGTGTCACAGGAATGGTTCATAACATAGACTGCAGGAAGAGTCAGTCTTTTTGTACTTAAGTCGGCATTGTGCATTTCTGTTTAATCCCGATGCAATCTCTGTGTTTCATCGTCAATAAGAAGGTCACAGGGAAACAGTAAACGTGAAGTGAAGCATCGAAATCTATAACTAGTGTCACAGGGATGGTTCAAAACTGATTCAGTAAGAAGAGTCAGTCTTCTTGCACTTAAGTCGGCATTGTGCCTTTCGTATTTAATTCCCATGCAATTTCTGTGTTTCATGGTCAATAAGAAGGTCCAAGGGATACAGTAAACCTGAAGTGCAGCATCGGACTCTATAACTAGTGTCACAGAAATGGCTCAAAACGTAGACAGTAGGAAGAGTCAGTCTTCTTCTACTTAAGTCGGCATTGTGGCTTTTGTTTTTAATTCCGATGCAATCTCTGTGTTTCATCGTCAATAAGAAGGTCACAGGGATACAGTAAACCTGAAGTGAAGCATCGGAATCTGTAACTAGTGTCACAGGAATGGTTCAACACATAGTCAGTATGAACAGTCAGTCTTCTTGTCCTTAAGTCGGCATTGTGCCTTTTGTATTTAACTCCGATGCAATTTCTGTGTTTCATCGTCAAATAAGAAAGTCCTAGGGGTACAGTAAACCTGAAGTGCAGCATCGGACTCTATAACTAGTGTCACAGAAATGGTTCAAAACGTAGACAGTAGGAAGAGTCAGTCTTCTTGTACTTAAGTCGGCATTGTGCCATTTGTTTTTAATTCCGATGCAATTTCTGTGTTTCATTCGCAATAAGAAGGTACATGGGAAACTGTAAACCTGAAGTGAAGCATCGCAATCTATAACTAGTGTCACAGGAATGGTTCAAAACATAGTCAGTAAGAAGAGACAGTCTTCTTGTCCTTAAGTCGCCATTGTGCCTTTTGTATTTAACTCCGAAGCAATTTCTGTGTTTCATCGGCAATAAGGTCAGAGGGATACAGTAAACCGGAAGGGAAGCATCGGAATCTATAACTAGTGTCACAGGAATGGTTCAAAACATAGACAGTAGGATGAGTCAGTTTTCTTGTACTTAAGTCGGCATTGTGCCTTTTGTATTTAATTCCCATGCAATTTCTGTGTTTCACCGTCAATAAGAAGGACAGTGGGATACAGTAAACCTGAAGTGAAGCATCGGAATCTATAACTAGTGTCACAGGAATGGTTCAAACATAGACAGTAAGAAGAGTCAGTTTTCTTGTACTTAAGTCGGCATTGTGCCTTTTGTATTTAATTCCGATGCAATTTCTGTGTTTCATCGTCAATAAGAAGGTCCAAGGGATACAGTAAACCTGAAGTGAAGCATCGGAATCTACAACTAGTACCACAGGAATGGTTCAAAACATAGACAGTAAGAAGAGTCAGTCTTCTTGTACTTATGTCATCATTGTGCCTTTTCTATTTAATTCCGATGCAATCTCTGTGTTTCATCGTCAATAAGACGGTCACAGGGATACAGTAAACCTGAAGTGAAGCATCGGAATCTATAACCAGTGTCACAGGAATGGTTCAACACATAGTCAGTATGAACAGTCAGTCTTCTTGTCCTTAAGTCAACGTTGTGCATTTTGTATTTAATTCCGATGCAATTTCTGTGTTTCATCGTCAATAAGAAGGTCCAAGGGATACAGTAAACCTGAAGTGCAGCATCGGACTCTATAACGAGTGTCACAGAAATGGTTCAAAACGTAGACAGTAGGAAGAGTCAGTCTTCTTGTACTTAAGTCGGCATTGTGCGTTTTGTTTTTAATTCCGATTCAATTTCTGTGTTTCATTCGCAATAAGAAGGTCCAAGGGAAACAGTAAACCTGAAGTGAAGCATCGCAATCTATAACTGGTGTCACAGGAATGGTTCAAAACATAGTCAGTAAGAAGAGACAGTCTTCTTGTCCTTAAGTCGGCATTGTGCCTTTTGTATTTAATTCCGAAACAATTTCTGTGTTTCATCGGCAATAAGGTCAGAGGGATACAGTAAACCTGAAGTGAAGCATCGGAATCTATAACTAGTGTCACAGGAATGGTTCAAAACATAGACAGTAGGATGAGTCAGTTTTCTTGTACTTAAGTCGGCATAGTGCCTTTTGTATTTAATTCCTATGCAATTTCTGTGTTTCATTGTCAATAAGAAGGTCAGAGGGATACAGTAAACCTGAAGTGAAGCATCGGTATCCAAAACTAGTGTCACAGGAATGGTTCAAAACATAGACAGTAGGAAGAGGCAGTCTTCTTGAACCTAAGTCGGCATTGTGCCTTTTGTATTTAATTCCGATGCAATTTCTGTGTTTCATCGTCAATAAGAACTTCCAAGGTATACAGTAAACCGGAAGTGTAGCATCGCAATCTATAACTAGTGTCACAGGAATGGTTCAAAACTAAGTCACTAAGACGAGTCAGTCTTCTTGTCCTTAAGTCGGCATTGTGCCTTTTGTATTTAAATTCGATGCAATTTCTGTGTTTCATAGTCAATTAGAAAGTCCAGAGGATACAGTGAACCTGGAGTGTAGCATCGGGATCCATAACTAGTGTCACAGGAATGGTTCAAAACATAGACAGTAAGAAGAGTCAGTCTTCGTGTACTAAAGTTGGCAATTGGCCTTTTGTATTTAATTCCGATGCAATTTCTGTGTTTCATCGTCAATAAAAAGGTCCAAGGGATACTGTAAACATGAAGTGAAGCATCGGAATCTATAACTAGTGTTACAGGAATGGTTCAAAACATAGTTAGTAAGAAGAGTCGGTCTTCTTGTACTTAAGTCGGCATTGTGCCTTTTCTACTTAATTCCGATGAAATTTCTGTGTTTCATCGTCAATAACAAGGTCCAAGGGATACAGTCAACCTGGAGTGAAGCATCGGAATCCATAACTAGTGTCAATGGAATGGGTCAAAACATAGACAGTAAGAAGAGTCAGTCTTCTTGTACTTAAGTCGGCATTATACCTTTTGTATTTAATTCCGATGCAATTTCTGTGTTTCACCGTCAGTAAGAAGGTCAGAGGGATACAGTAAACCTGAAGTGAAGCATCGGAATCAATTGCTAGTGTCACAGGAATGTTTCAAAACATAGACAGTAAGAAGAGTCAGTTTTCTTGTACTTAGGTCGGCATTGTGCCTTTTGTATTTAATTCCGATGCAATTTCTGTGTTTCATCGTCAATAAGAAGGTCCAAGGGATACAGTAAACCTGAAGTGCAGCATCGGACTCTATAACTAGTGTCACAGAAATGGTTCAAAACGTAGACAGTAGGAAGAGTCAGTCTTCTTGTACTTAACTCGGCATTGTGCCTTTTGTTTTTAATTCCGATGCAATTTCTGTGTTTCATTCGCAATAAGAAGGTCCAAGGGAAACAGTAAACCTGATGTGAAGCATCGCAATCTATAACTAGTGTCACAGGAATGGTTCAAAACATAGTCAGTAAGTAGAGACAGTTTTCTTGTCCTTAAGTCGCCATTGTGCCTTTTGTATTTAATTCCGATGCAATTTCTGTGTTTCATCGGCAATAAGGTCAGAGGGATTCAGTAAACCTGAAGTGAAGCATCGGAATCTATAACTAGTGTCACAGGAATGGTTCAAATCATAGACAGTAGGATGAGTCAGTTTTCTTGTCCTTAAGTCGCCATTGTGCGTTTTGTATTTAATTACGATGCAATTTCTGTGTTTCATCGGCAATAAGGTCAGAGGGATTCAGTAAACCTGAAGTGAAACATCGGAATCTATAACCAGTGTCACAGGAATGGTTCAAACATTGACAGTAAGAAGAGTCAGTCTTCGGGTACTTAAGTCGGCATTCTCCCTTTTGTATTTAATTCCGATGCAATTTCTGTGTTTCATCGTCAAAAAGAACTTCCAAGGTATACAGTAAACATGAAGTGTAGCATCGGAATCTATAACTAGTGTCACAGGAATGGTTCTAATCATAGACAGTAAGAAGAGTCAGTTTTCTTGTACTTAAGTCGGCATTGTGCCTTTTCTATTTAATTCCGATGCAATTTCTGTGTTTCAAAGTCAATAAGAAGGTCAGAGGGATACAGTAAACCTGAAGTGAAGCATCGGAATCTATAACTAGTGTCACAGGAATGGTTGAAACATAGACAGTAAGAAGAGTCTGTCTTCGGGTACTTAAGTCGGCATTGTGCCTTTTGTATTTAATTCCGATGCTATTTCTGTGTTTCATCGTCAATAAGAAGGTCCAAGGTATACAGTGAACCTGAAGTGAAGCATCGGAATCTATAACTAGTTTCACAGGAATGGTTCAAAACATAGTCAGTAAGAAGAGTCAGTCTTCTTGTACTTAAGTCGGCATTGCGCCTTTTCTATTTAATTCCGATGCAATTTCTGTGTTTCATCGTCGATATGAAGGTCCAAGGGATACAGTAAACCTGGAGTGAAGCATCGGAATCTATAACTAGTGTCACAGGAATAGTTCAAACCATAGACAGTAAGAAGAGTCAGTCTTCTTGTACTTAAGTCGACATTGTGCCTTTTCTATTTAATTCCGATACAATTTCTGTGTTTCATCGTAAATAAGAATGTCCAAGGTATACAGTAAACCTGAAGTAAAGCGTCCGAATCTATAACTAGTGTCACAGCAATGGTTCAATCTATAATCACTAAGAGGAGTCAGTCTTCTTGTACTTAAGTCGGCATTGTGCCTTTTCTATTTAATTCCGATGCAATTTCTGTGTTTCATCGTCAATAAGAAGGTCCAATGGATACAGTAAACCTGGAGTGAAGTATCGGAATCTATAACTAGTGTCACAGGAATGGTTCAAAACATAGACAGTAAGAAGAGTCAGTCTTCTTGTACTTAAGTCGGCATTGTGCCTTTTCTATTTAATTCCGATGCAATTTCTGTGTTTCATAGTCAATAAGAAGGTCAGAGGGATACAGTAAACCTGAAGTGAAGCATCGGAATCTATAACTAGTGTCACAGGAATGGTTCAAAACATAGTCAGTAAGAAGAGTCAGTCTTCTTGTACTTAAGTCGGCATTGTGCCTTTTCTATTTATTTCCGATGCAATTTCTGTGTTTCATCGTCAATAAGAATGTCAGACGGATACAGTAAACCTGAAGTGAAGCATCGGAATCTATAACTAGTGTCACAGGAATGGTTCAAAACATAGTCAGTAAGAAGATTCAGTCTTCTTGTACTTATGTCGGCATTGTGCCTTTTTTATTTAATTCCGATGCAATTTCTGTGTTTCATTGTCAATAAGAAGGTCAGAGGGATACAGTAAACCTGAAGTGAAGCATCGGAATCTATAACTAGTGTCACAGGAATGGTTGAAACATAGACAGTATGAAGAGTCTGTCTTCTTGTACTAAAGTCGGCATTGTGCCTTTTGTATTTAATTCCGATGCAATTTCCGTGTTTCATCGTCAATAAGATGGTCCAAGGGATACTGTAAACATGAAGTGAATCATCGGAATCTATAACTAGTGTCACAGGATTTGTTCAAAACATAGTCAGTAAGAATAGTCAGTCTTCTTGTCCTTAAGTCGGCATTGTGCCTTTTTTATTTAATTCCGATGCAATTTCTGTGTTTCATCGCCAACAAGAAGGTCCAAGGGATACAGTAAACCTGCAGTGGAGCATCGGAATCTATAATTAGTGTCACAGTAATGGTTCAAAACATTGACAGTAAGAAGAGTCAGTCTTCTTGTATTTAAGTCGGCATTGTGCCTTTTGTATTTAGTTTTGATGCAATTTCTGTGTTTCATCGTCAATAAGAAGGTCCAAGGAATACAGTAAACCTGAAGTGAAGCATCGGAATCTATAACTAGTGTCACTGGAATGGTTCAAAATATAGACAGTAAGAAGAGTCAGTCTTCTTGTAGTTAATTAAGTCGGCATTGTGCCTTGTGTATTTAATTCCGATGCAATTCCTGTGATTCATCGTCAATAAGAAGGTCCAAGGGATACAGTAAACCTGAAGTGAAGCATCGCACTCTATTGCTAGTGTCACAGAATTGGTTCAAAGCATAGACAGTAGGAAGAGTCAGTCTTCTTGTACTTAAGTCGGCATTGTGCCTTTTGTACTTAATTCCGAAGAAATTTCTGTGTTTCATCGTCAATAAGAAGGTCCAAGGAGTTCAGTAAACCTGAAGTGAAGCATCGGAATCTATAACTAGTGTCACTGGAATGGTTCAAAATATAGACAGTAAGAAGAGTCAGTCTTCTTGTCCTTAAGTTGGCATTGTGCCTTGTGTATTTAATTCCGATGCAATTCCTGTGATTCATCGTCAATAAGAAGGTCCAAGGGAAACAGTAAACCTGAATTGAAGCATCGGAATCTATAACTAGTGTCACAGGAATGGTTCGAATCATACACAGTACGAAGAGTCAGTCTTCTTGTACTTAAGTCGGCATTGTGGCTTTTGTATTTAATTACGATGCAATTTCTGTGTTTCATCGTCAATAAGAAGGTCAGAGGGATACAGTAAACCTGAAGTGAAGCATCGGAATCTATAACTAGTGTCACCGGAATGGTTTAAAACATAGACAGTAAGAAGAGTCAGTCTTCTTGTACTTATGTCGGCATTGTGCCTTTTCTATTTAATTCCGATGCAATCTCTGTGTTTCATCGTCAATAAGAAGGTCACAGGGATACAGTAAACCTGAAGTGAAGCATCGGAATCTATAACTAGTGTCACAGGAATGGTTCAACACATAGTCAGTATGAACAGTCAGTCTTCTTGTCCTTAAGTCGGCATTGTGCCTTTTGTATTTAATTCCCATGCAATTTCTGTGTTTCATCGTCAATAAGAACTTCCAAGGTATACAGTAAACCTGAAGTGTAGCATCGGAATCTATAACTAGTGTCACAGGAATGGTTCAAAACTAAGTCAGTAAGACGAGTCAGTCTTCTTGTCCTTAAGTCGGCATTGTGCCTTTTGTATTTAATTTCGATGCAATTTCTGTGTTTCATCGTCAATAAGAAGGTCCAGGGGATACAGTAAACCTGGAGTGTAGCATCGGGATCCATAACTAGTGTCACAGGAATGGTTCAAAACATAGTCAGTTAGAAGAGTCAGTTTTCTTGTACTTAAGTCGGCATTGTGCCTTTTCTACTTAATTCCGATGCAATTTCTGTGTTTCATCGTCAATAACAACGTCCAAGGAATACAGTGAACCTGGAGTGAAGCATCGGAATCCATAACTAGTGTCAATGGAATGGGTCAAAACATAGACAGTAAGTAGAGTCAGTCTTCTTGTACTTACGTCGGCATTATACCTTTTGTATTTAATTCCGATGCAATTTCTGTGTTTCACCGTCAATAAGAAGGTGAGAGGGATACAGTAAACCTGAAGTGAAGCATCGGAATCTATTGCTAGTGTCACAGGAATGTTTCAAAACATAGACAGTAAGAAGAGTCAGTCTCCTTGTACTTAAGTCGGCATTGTGCCTTTTGTATTTAATTCCGATGGAATTTGTGTGTTTCATCGTCAATAAGAAGGTCCAAGGGATACAGTAAACCTGAAGTGCAGCATCGGACTCTATAACTAGTGTCACAGAAATGGTTCAAATCGTAGACAGTAGGAAGAGTCAGTCTTCTTGTACTTAAGTAGGCATTGTGCCTTTTGTTTTTAATTCCGATGCAATTTCTGTGTTTCATTCGCAATAAGAAGGTCCAAGGGAAACAGTAAACCTGATGTGAAGCATCGCAATCTATAACTAGTGTCACAGGAATGGTTCAAAACATAGTCAGTTAGAAGAGACAGTCTTCTTGTCCTTAAGTCGCCATTGTGCCTTTTGTATTTCATTCCGAAGCAATTTCTGTGTTTCATCGGCAATAAGGTCACAGGGATTCAGTAAATCTGAAGTGAAGCATCGGAATCTATAACTAGTGTCACAGGAATGGTTCAAAACATAGACAGTAGGATGAGTCAGTTTTCTTGTACTTAAGTCGGCATTGTGCCTTTTGTATTTAATTCCCATGCAATTTCTGTGTTTCACCGTCAATAAGAAGGACAGTGGGATACAGTAAACCTGAAGTGAAGCATCGGTTTCTATAACTAGTGTCACAGGAATGGTTCAAACATAGACAGTAAGAAGAGTCAGTTTTCTTGTACTTGAGTCGGCATTGTGCCTTTTGTATTTAATTCCGATGCAATTTCTGTGTTTCATCGTCAAAAAGAAGGTAAAAGGGATACAGTAAACCTGGAGTGAAGCATCGGAATCTACAACTAGTGCCACAGAAATGGTTCAAAGCATAGACAGTAAGAAGAGTCAGTCTTCTTGTACTTATGTCGACATTGTGCCTTTTCTATTTAATTCCGATGCAATCTCTGTGTTTCATCGTCAATAAGAAGGTCACAGGGATACAGTAAACCTGAAGTGAAGCATCGGAATCTATAACTAGTGTCACAGGAATGGTTCAACACATAGTCAGTATGAACAGTCAGTCCTCTTGTCCTTAAGTCGGCATTGTGCCTTTTGTATTTAATTCCGATGCAATTTCTGTTTTTCATCTTCAATAAGAAGGTCCAAGGGATACAGTAAACCTGAAGTGCAGCATCGGACTCTATAACTAGTGTCACAGAAATGGTTCAAACCGTAGACAGTAGGAAGAGTCAGTCTTCTTGTACTTAAGTCGGCATTGTGCCTTTTGTTTTTAATTCCGATGCAATTTCTGTGTTTCCTTCGCAATAAGAAGGTCCAAGGGAAACAGTAAACCTGAAGTGAAGCATCGCAATCTATAACTAGTGTCACAGGAATGGTTCAAAACATAGTCAGTAAGAAGAGACAGTCTTCTTGTCCTTATGTCGCCATTGTGCCTTTTGTATTTAATTCCGAAGCAATTTCTGTGTTTCATCGGCAATAAGGTCAAAGGGATACTGTAAACCTGAAGTGAAGTATCGGAATCTATAACTAGTGTCACAGGAATGGTTCAAAACATAGACAGTAGGATGAGTCAGTTTTCTTGTACTTAAGTCGGCATTGTGCCTTTTGTATTTAATTCCCATGCAATTTCTGTGTTTCATCGTCAAAAAGAACTTCCAAGGTATACGGTAAAGCTGAAGTGTAGCATCGGAATCTATAACTAGTGTCACAGGAATGGTTCAAAACATAGACAGTAAGAAGAGTCAGTCTTCGTGTACTAAAGTTGGCAATTTGCCTTTTCTATTTAATTCCGATGCAATTTCTGTGTTTCATCGTCAATAAAAAGGTCCAAGGGATACTGTAAACATGAAGTGAAGCATCGGAATCTATAACTAGTGTCACAGGAATTCTTCAAGCATAGTCAGTAAGAAGAGTCAGTCTTCTTGTACTTAAGTCGGCATTGTGCCTTTCGTATTTAATTCCGATGCAATTTCTGTGTTTCACCGTCAATAAGAAGGTCAGAGGGATACAGTAATCCTGAAGTGAAGCATCGGAATCTATAACCAGTGTCACAGGAATGGTTCAAAAATTGACAGTAAGAAGAGTCAGTCTTTGGGTACTTAAGTCGGCATTGTCCCTTTTGTATTTAATTCCCATGCAATTTCCGTGTTTCATCGTTAATAAGAAGGTCAGAGGGATACAGTAAACCTGAAGTGAAGCATCGGAATATATAACTAGTGTCACAGGAATGGTGCAAGGCATAGTCAGTAAGAAGAGTCAGTCTTCGGGTACTTAAGTCGGCATTGTCCCTTTTATATTTAATTCCGATGCAATATCTGTGTTTCATCGTCAATAAGAAGTTCCAAGGGATACAGTAAACCTGAAGTGAAGCATCGCACTCTATAACTAGTGTCACAGAATTGGTTCAAAACATAGACAGCAGGAAGAATCAGTCATCTTGTCCTTAAGTCGGCATTGTGCCTTTTGTATTTAATTACGATGCAATTTCTGTGTTTCATCGGCAATAAAGTCAGAGGGATACAGTAAACCTGAAGTGAAGCATCGGAATCTATAACTAGTGTCACAGGAATGGTTCAAATCATAGACAGTAAGAAGAGTCAGTCTTCTTGTACTTAAGTCGGCATTGTGGCTCTTGTATTTAATTCCGATGCTATTTCTGTGTTTCATCGTCAATAAGAAGGTCCAAGGTATACAGTAAACCTGAAGTGAAGCATCGGAATCTATAACTAGTGTCACAAGAATGGTTGAAACATAGACAGTAAGAAGAGTCTGTCTTCGGGTACTTAAGTCGGCATTGTGCCTTTTGTATTACATTCCGATGCTATTTCTGTGTTTCATCGTCAATACGAAGGTCCAAGGTATACAGTAAACCTGAAGTGAAGCATCGGAATCTATAACTAGTGTCACAGGAATGGTTCAAAACATAGTCAGTAAGAAGAGTCAGTCTTCTTGTACTTAAGTCGGCATTGTGCCTTTTGTATTTAATTCCGATGCAATTTCTGTGTTTCATCGTCAATAAGAAGGTCAGAGGGATACAGTAAACCTGAAGTGAAGCATCGGAATCTATAACTAGTGTCACAGGAATGGTTGAAACATAGACAGTAAGAAGAGTCTGTCTTCTTGTACTTAAGTCGGCATTGTGCCTTATGTATTTAATTCCGATGCAATTTCCGTGTTTCATCGTCAACAAGAAGGTCCAAGGGATACAGTAAACATGAAGTGAAGCATCGGAATCTATAACTAGTGTCACAGGAATGGTTCAAATCATAGTCAGTAAGAATAGTCAGTCTTCTTTTCCTTAAGTCGGCATTGTGCCTTTTTTATTTAATTCCGATGCAATTTCTGGGTTTCATCGCCAACAAGAAGGTCCAAGGGATACAGTAAACCTGCAGTGGAGCATCGGAATCTATAACTAGTGTCACAGTAATGGTTCAAAACATTGACAGTAAGAAGAGTCAGTCTTCTTGTATTTAAGTCGGCATTGTGCCTTTTATATTCAGTTTCGATGCAATTTCTGTGTTTCATCGTCAATAAGAATGTCCAAGGAATACAGTAAACCTGAAGTGAAGCATCGGAATCTATAACTAGTGTCACTGGAATGGTTCAAAATATAGACAGTAAGAAGAGTCAGTCTTCTTGTCCTTAAGTTGGCATTGTGCCTTTCGTATTTAATTCCGATCCAATTTCTGTGATTCTTCGTCAATAAGGAGTTCCAAGGGATACAGTAAACCTGAAGTGAAGCATCGGACTTTATAACTAGTGTCTCAGAATTGGTTCAAAACATAGACAGTAAGAAGAGTCAGTCTTCTTGTACTTATGTCGGCATTGTGCCTTTTCTATTTAATTCCGATGCAATCTCTGTGTTTCATCGTCAATAAGAAGGTCACAGGGATACAGTAAACCTGAAGTGAAGCATCGGAATCTATAACTAGTGTCACAGGAATGGTTCAACACATAGTCAGTGTGAACAGTCAGTCTTCTTGTCCTTAAGTCGGCATTGTGCCTTTTGTATTTAATTCCGATGGAATTTCTGTGTTTCATCGTCAATAAGAAGGTCCAAGGGATACAGTAAACCTGAAGTGCAGCATCGGACTCTATAACTAGTGTCACAGAAATGGTTCAAAGCGTAGACAGTAGGAAGAGTCAGTCTTCTTGTACTTAAGTAGGCATTGTGCCTTTTGTTTTTAATTCCGATGCAATTTCTGTGTTTCATTAGAAATAAGAAGGTCCAAGGGAAACAGTAAACCTGATGTGAAGCATCGCAGTCTATAAGTAGTGTCACAGGAATGGTTCAAAACATAGACAGTAGGATGAGTCAGTTTTCTTGTACTTAAGTCGGCACTGTGCCTTTTGTATTTAATTCCCATGCAATTTCTGTGTTTCACCGTCAATAAGAAGGACAGTGGGATACAGTAAACCTGAAGTGAAGCATCGGAATCTATAACTAGTGTCACAGGAATGGTTCAAACATAGACAGTAAGAAGAGTCAGTTTTCTTGTACTTAAGTCGGCATTGTTCCTTTTGTATTTAATTCCGATGCAATTTCTGTGTTTCATCGTCAATAAGAAGGTAAAAGGGATACAGTAAACCTGGAGTGAAGCATCGAAATCTACAACTAGTGCCACAGGAATGGTTCAAAACATAGACAGTAAGAAGAGCCAATCTTCTTGTACTTATGTCGGCATTGTGCCTTTTCTATTTAATTCAGATGCAATCTCTGTGTTTCATCGTCAATAAGAAGGTCACAGGGATACAGTAAACCTGAAGTGAAGCATCGGAATCTATAACTAGTGTCACAGGAATGGTTCAACACATAGTCAGTATGAACAGTCAGTCCTCTTGTCCTTAAGTCGGCATTGTGCCATTTGTATTTATTTCCGATGCAATTTCTGTGTTTCATCTTCAATAATAAGGTCCAAGGGCTACAGTAAACCTGAAGTGCAGCATCGGACTCTATAACTAGTGTCACAGAAATGGTTCAAAACTTAGACAGTAGGAAGAGTCAGTCTTCTTGTACTTAAGTCGGCATTGTGCCTTTTGTATTTTATTCCCATGCAATTTCTGTGTTTCATCGTCAATATGAAGGTCCAAGGGATGCTGTAAACCTGGAGTGAAGCATCGGAATCTATAACTAGTGTCACAGGAATAGTTCAAAACATAGACAGTAAGAAGAGTCAGTCTTCTTGTACTTAAGTCGACATTGTGCCTTTTCGATTTAATTCCGATGCAATTTCTGTGTTTCATCGTCAATAAGAATGTCCAAGGTATACAGTAAACCTGAAGTAAAGCGTCGGAATCTATAACTAGTGTCACAGCAATGGTTCAAACTATAATCACTAAGAGGACTCAGTCTTCTTGTACTTAAGTCGGCATTGTGCCTTTTCTATTTAATTCCGATGCAATTTCTGTGTTTCATCGTCAATAAGAAGGTCCAATGGATACAGTAAACATGAAGTGAAGCATCGGAATCTATAACTAGTGTCACAGGAATGGTTCAAATCATAGTCAGTAAGAGTAGTCAGTCTTCTTGTCCTTAAGTCGGCATTGTGCCTTTTTTATTTAATTCCGATGCAATTTCTGTGTTTCATCGCCAACAAGAAGGTCCAAGGGATACAGTAAACCTGCAGTGGAGCATCGGAATCTATAACTAGTGTCACAGCAATGGTTCAAAACATTGACAGTAAGAAGAGTCAGTCTTCTTGTATTTAAGTCGGCGTTGTGCCTTTTATATTCAGTTTCGATGCAATTTCTGTGTTTCATCGTCAATAAGAAGGTCCAAGGAATACAGTAAACCTGAAGTGAAGCATCGGAATCTATAACTAGTGTCACTGGAATGGTTCAAAATATAGACAGTAAGAAGAGTCAGTCTTCTTGTCCTTAAGTTGGCATTGTGCCTTTTGTATTTAATTCCGATCCAATTTCTGTGATTCTTCGTCAATAAGAAGTTCCAAGGGATACAGTAAACCTGAAGTGAAGCATCGGACTCTATAACTAGTGTCACAGAATTGGTTCAAAACATAGACACTAAGAAGAGTCAGTCTTCTTGTACTTATGTCGGCATTGTGCCTTTTCTATTTAATTCCGATGCAATCTCTGTGTTTCATCGTCAATAAGAAGGTCACAGGGATACAGTAAACCTGAAGTGAAGCATCGGAATCTATAACTAGTGTCACAGGAATGGTTGAACACATAGTCAGTGTGAACAGTCAGTCTTCTTGTCCTTAAGTCGGCATTGTGCCTTTTGTATTTAATTCCGATGGAATTTCTGTGTTTCATCGTCAATAAGAAGGTCCAAGGGATACAGTAAACCTGAAGTGCAGCATCGGACTCTATAACTAGTGTCACAGAAATGGTTCAAAACGTAGACAGTAGGAAGAGTCAGTCTTCTTGTACTTAAGTAGGCATTGTGCCTTTTGTTTTTAATTCCGATGCAATTTCTGTGTTTCATTCGCAATAAGAAGGTCCAAGGGAAACAGTAAACCTGATGTGAAGCATCGCAATCTATAACTAGTGTCACAGGAATGCTTCAAAACATAGTCAGTAAGAAGAGACAGTCTTCTGGTCCTTAAGTCGCCATTGTGCCTTTTGTATTTCATTCCGAAGCAATTTCTGTGTTTCATCGGCAATAAGGTCACAGGGATTCAGTAAACCTGAAGTGAAGCATCGGAATCTATAACTAGTGTCACAGGAATGGTTCAAAACATAGACAGTAGGATGAGTCAGTTTTCTTGTACTTAAGTCGGCATTGTGCCTTTTGTATTTAATTCCCATGCAATTTCTGTGTTTCATCGTCAAAAAGAACTTCCAAGGCATACAGTAAAGCTGAAGGGTAGCATCGGAATCTATAACTAGTGTCACTGGAATGGTTCAAAAGATAGACAGTAAGAAGAGTCAAACTTCGTGTACTAAAGTTGGCAAGTTGCCTTTTCTATTTAATTCCGATGCAATTTCTGTGTTTCATCGTCAACAAAATGGTCCAAGGGATACTGTAAACATGAAGTGTAGCATCGGAATCTATAACTAGTGTCACAGGAATGGTTCAAAACATAGTCAGTAAGAAGAGTCGGTCTTCTTGTACTTAAGTCGGCATTGTGTTTTCTACTTAATTCCGATGCAATTTCTGTGTTTCATCGTCAATAACAAGGTCCAAGGGATACAGTGAACCTGGAGTGAAGCATCGGAATCCATAAATAGTGTCAATGGAATGGGTCAAAACATGGACAGCAAGAAGGGTCAGTCTTCATGTACTTAAGTCGGCATTATACCTTTTGTATTTAATTCCGATGCTATTTCTGTGTTTCATCGTCAATAAGAAGGACAAAGGGATACAGTAAACCTGAAGTGAAGCATCGGAATCTATAACCAGTGTCACAGGAATGGTTCAAACATTGACAGTAAGAAGAGTCAGTCTTTGGGTACTTAAGTCGGCATTGTCCCTTTTTTATTTAATTCCGAAGCAATTTCCGTGTTTCATCGTTAATAAGAAGGTCAGAGGGATACAGTAAACCTGAAGTGAAGCATCGGAATCTATAACTAGTGTCACAGGAATGGTTCAAGGCATAGTCAGTAAGAAGAGTCAGTCTTCGTGTACTTAAGTCGGCATTGTCCCTTTTATATTTAATTCCGATGCAATTTCTGTGTTTCATCGTCAATAAGAAGTTTCAAGGGATACAGTAAACCTGAAGTGAAGCATCGGACATTTTAACTAGTGTCACAGAATTGGTTCAAAACATAGACAGTAGGAAGAGTCAGTCTTCTTGTCCTTAAGTCGGCATTGTGCCTTTTGTATTTAATTACGATGCAATTTCTGTGTTTCATCGGCAATAAAGTCGGAGGGATACAGTAAACCTGAAGTGAAGCATCGGAATCTATAACGAGTGTCACAGGAATGGTTCAAATCATAGACAGTAAGAAGAGTCAGTCTTCTTGTACTTAAGTCGGCATTGTGGCTCTTGTATTTAATTCCGATGCTATTTCTGTGTTTCATCGTCAATAAGATGGTCCGAGGTATACAGTAAAACTGAAGTGAAGCATCGGAATCTATAACTAGTGTCACAGGAATGGTTGAAACATAGACAGTAAGAAGAGTCTGTCTCCGGGTATTTAAGTCGGCATTGTGCCTTTTGTATTGCATTCCGATGCTATTTCTGTGTTTCATCGTCATTAAGAATGTCCAAGGTATACAGTAAACCTGAAGTGAAGCATCGGAATCTATAACTAGTGTCACAGGAATGGTTCAAAACATAATCAGTAAGAAGAGTCAGTCTTCTTGTACTTAAGTCGGCATTGTGCCTTTTCTATTTAATTCCGATGCAATTTCTGTGTTTCATCGTCAATATGAAGGTCCAAGGGATGCAGTAAACCTGGAGTGAAGCATCGGAATCTATAACTAGTGTCACAGGAATAGTTCAAATCATAGACAGTAAGAAGAGTCACTCTTCTTGTACTTAAGTCGACATTGTGCCTTTTCGATTTAATTCCGATGCAATTTCTGTGTTTCATCGTCAATAAGAATGTCCAAGGTATACAGTAAACCTGACGTAAAGCGTCGGAATCTATAACTAGTGTTACAGCAATGGTTCAAACTATAATCACTAAGAGGACTCGATCTTCTTGTACTTATGTCGGCATTGTGCCTTTTCTATTTAATTCCGATGCAATTTCTGTGTTTCATTGTCAATAAGAAGGTCCAATGGATACAGTAAACCTGGAGTGAAGCATCGGAATCTATAACTAGTGTCACAGGAATGGTTCAAAACATAGACAGTAAGAAGAGTCAGTCTTCTTGTACTTAAGTCGGCATTGTGCCTTTTCTATTTAATTCCGATGCAATTTCTGTGTTTCATGGTCAATAAGAAGGTCAGAGGGATACAGTAAACCTGAAGCGAAGCATCGGAATATATAACTAGTGTCACAGGAATGGTTCAAAACATAGTCAGTAAGAAGAGTCAGTCTTCTTGTACTTAAGTCGGCATTGTGCCTTTTCTATTTATTTCCGATGCAATTTCTGTGTTTCATCGTCAATAAGAAGGTCAGAGGGATACAGTAATCCTGAAGTGAAGCATCGGAATCTATAACTAGTGTCACAGGAATGGTTCAAAACATAGTCAGTAAGAAGAGTCAGTCTTCTTGTACTTAAGTCGGCATTGTGCCTTTTGTATTTAATTCCGATGCAATTTCTGTGTTTCATCGTCAATAAGAAGGTCAGAGGGATACAGTAAACCTGAAGTGAAGCATCGGAATCTATAACTAGTGTCACAGGAATGGTTGAAACATAGACAGTAAGAAGAGTCTGTCTTCTTGTACTTAAGTCGGCATTGTGCCTTTTGTATTTAATTCCGATGCCATTTCCGTGTTTCATCGTCAATAACAAGGTCCAAGGGATACAGTAAACATGAAGTGAAGCATCGGAATCTATAACTAGTGTCACAGGAATGGTTCAAAACATAGTCAGTAAGAATAGTCAGTCTTCTTGTCCTTAAGTCGGCATTGTGCCTTTTTTATTTAATTCCGATGCAATTTCTGTGTTTCATCGCCAACAAGAAGGTCCAAGGGATACAGTAAACCTGCAGTGGAGCATCGGAATCTATAACTAGTGTCACAGTAATGGTTCAAAACATTGACACTACGAAGAGTCAGTCTTCTTGTATTTAAGTCGGCATTGTGCCTTTTGTATTTAGTTTCGATGCAATTTCTGTGTTTCATCGTCAATAAGAAGGTCCTAGGAATACAGTAATCCTGAAGTGAAGCATCGGAATCTATAACTAGTGTCACAGGAATGGTTCAAAACATAGACAGTAGGATGAGTCAGTTTTCTTGTACTTAAGTCGGCATTGTGCCTTTTGTATTTAATTCCCATGCAATTTCTGTGTTTCATTGTCAATAAGAAGGTCAGAGGGATACAGTAAACCTGAAGTGAAGCATCGGAATCCAAAACTAGTGTCACAGGAATGTTTCAAAACATAGACAGTAGGAAGAGTCAGTCTTCTTGTACTTAAGTCGGCTTTGTGCCTTTTGTATTTAATTCCGATGCAATTTCTGTGTTTCATCGTCAATAAGAACTTCCAAGGTATACAGTAAACCTGAAGTGTAGCATCGGAATCTATAACTAGTGTCACAGGAATGGTTCAAAACTAAGTCAGTAAGACGAGTCAGTCTTCTTGCCCTTAAGTCGGCATTGTGCCTTTTGTATTTAATTTCGATGCAATTTCTGTGTTTCATCGTCAATAAGAAGGTCCAGGAGATACAGTAAACCTGGAGTGTAGCATCGGGATCCAAAACTAGTGTCACAGGAATGGTTCAAAACATAGACAGTAAGAAGAGTCAGTCTTCGTGTACTAAAGTTGGCAATTGGCCTTTTGTATTTAATTCCGATGCAATTTCTGTGTTTCATCGTCAATAAAAAGGTCCAAGGATACTGTAAACATGAAGTGAAGCATCGGAATCTATAACTAGTGTCACAGGAATGGTTCAAAACATAGTTAGTAAGAAGAGTCGGTCTTCTTGTACATAAGTCGCCATTGTGCCTTTTGTATTTCATTGCGAAGCAATTTCTGTGTTTCATCGGCAATAAGGTCAGAGGGATACAGTAAACCTGAAGTGAAGCATCGGAATCTATAACAAGTGTCACAGGAATGGTTCAAAACATAGACAGTAGGATGAGTCAGTTTTCTTGTACTTATGTCGGCATTGTGCCTTTTGTATTTAATTCCCATGCAATTTCTGTGTTTCATCGTCAAAAAGAACTTCCAAGGTATACAGTAAAGCTGAAGTGTAGCATCGGAATCCATAACAAGTGTCACAGGAATGGTTCAAAACATAGACAGTAAGAAGAGTCAGTCTTCGTGTACTAAAGTTGGCAATTTGCCTTTTCTATTTAATTCCGATGCAATTTCTGTGTTTCATCGTCAATAAGAAGGTCCAAGGGATACAGTGAACCTGGAGTGAAGCATCGGAATCCATAACTAGTGTCCATGGAATGGGTCAAAACATAGACAGTAAGAAGGGTCAGTCTTCTTGTACTTAAGTCGGCATTATACCTTTTGTATTTAATTCCGATGCAATTTCTGTGTTTACCGTCAATAAGAAGGTTAGAGGGATACAGTAATCCTGAAGTGAAGCATCGGAATCTTAAACCAGTGTCACAGGAATGGTTCAAACATTGACAGTAAGAAGAGTCAGTCTTCGGGTACTTAAGTCGGCATTGTCCCATTTGTATTTAATTCCGATGCAATTTCCGTGTTTCATCGTTAATAAGAAGGTCAGAGGGATACAGTAAACCTGAAGTGAAGCATCGGAATCTATAATTAGTGTCACAGGAATGGTTCAAGGCATAGTCAGTAAGAAGAGTCAGTCTTTGAGTACTTAAGTCGGCATTGTCCCTTTTATATTTAATTCCGATGCAATTTCTGTGTTTCATCGTCAATAAGAAGTTCCAAGCGATACAGTAAAACTGAAGTGAAGCATCGGACTCCATAACTAGTGTCACAGAATTGGTTCAAAACATAGACAGTAGGAAGAGTCAGTCCTCTTGTCCTTAAGTCGGCATTGTGCCTTTTGTATTTAATTACGATGTAATTTCTGTGTTTCATCGGCAATAAAGTCAGAGGGATACAGTAAACCTGAAGTGAAGCATCGGAATCTATAACTAGTGTCACAGGAATGGTTCAAATCATAGACAGTAAGAAGAGTCAGTCTTCTTGCACTTAAGTCGGCATTGTGGCTCTTGTATTTAATTCCGATGCTATTTCTGTGTTTCATCGTCAATATGAAGGTCCAAGGTATACAGTAAACCTGAAGTGAAGCATCGGAATCTATAACTAGTGTCACAGGAATGGTTCAAAACACAGTCAGTAAGAAGAGTCAGTCTTCGTGTACTTAAGTCGGCATTGTGCCTTTTCTATTTATTTCCGATGCAATTTCTGTGTTTCATCGTCAATACGAAGGTCAGAGGGATACAGTAAGCCTGAAGTGAAGCATCGGAATCTATAACTAGTGTCACAGGAATGGTTCAAAACATAGTCAGTAAGAAGAGTCAGTCTTCTTGTACTTAAGTCGGCATTGTGCCTTTTGTATTTAATTCCGATGCAATTTCTGTGTTTCATCGTCAATAAGAAGGTCAGAGGGATACAGTAAACCTGAAGTGAGGCATCGGAATCTATAACTAGTGTCACAGGAATGGTTGAAACATAGACAGTAAGAAGAGTCTGTCTTCTTGTACTTAAGTTGGCATTGTGCATTTTGTATTTAATTCCGATGCAATTTCTGTGTTTCATCGCCAACAAGAAGGTCCAAGGGATACAGTAAACCTGCAGTGGAGCATCGGAATCTATAACTAGTGTCACAGTAATGGTTCAAAACATTGACAGTAAGAAGAGTCAGTCTTCTTGTATTTAAGTCGGCATTGTGCCTTTTGTATTTAGTTTCGATGCAATTTCTGTGTTTCATCGTCAATAAGAAGGTCCAAGGAATACAGTAAACCTGAAGTGAAGCATCGTAATCTATAACTAGTGTCACTGGAATGGTTCAAAATATAGACAGTAAGAAGAGTCAGTCTTCTTGTAGTTAGGTCGGCATTGTGCCTTGTGTATTTAATTCCGATGCAATTCCGGTGATTCATCGTCAATAAGAAGGTCCAAGGGATACAGTAAACCTGAAGTGAAGCATCGGAATCTATTACTAGTGTCAGAGAATTGGTTCAAAGCATAGACAGTAGGAAGAGTCAGTGTTCTTGTACTTAAGTCGGCATTGTTCCTTTTGTACTTAATTCCGATGAAATTTCTTTGTTTCATCGTCAATAAGAAGGTCCAAGGAATTCAGTAAACCTGAAGTGAAGCATCGGAATCTATAACTTGTGTCACTGGAATGGTCAAAATATAGAAAGTAAGAAGAGTCAGTCTTCTTGTCCTTAAACTGGCATTGTGCCTTTTGTATTTAATTCCGATCCAATTTCTGTGATTCTTCGTCAATAAGAAGTTCCAAGGGATACAGTAAACCTGAAGTGAAGCATCGGACTCTATAACTAGTGTCACAGAATTGGTTCAAAACATAGACAGTAGGAAGAGTCATTCCTCTTGTACTTAAGTCGGCATTGTGCCTTTTGTATTTAATTCCGATGCAATTTCTGTGTTTCATCGTCAATAAGAAGGTCCAAGGGAGACAGTAAACCTGAAGTGAAGCATCGGAAACTATAACTAGTGTCACAGGAATGGTTCGAATCATAGACAGTAAGAAGAGTCAGTCGTCTTGTACTTATGTCGGCATTGTGGCTTTTGTATTTAATTACGATGCAATTTCTGTGTTTCATCGTCAATAAGAAGGTCAGAGGGATACAGTAAACCTGAAGTGAAGCATCGGAATCTATAACTAGTGTCACTGGAATGGTTCAAAGCATAGTCAGTAAGAAGAGTCAGTCTTCTTGTACATAAGTCGGCATTGTGCCTTTTCTATTTAATTCCGATGCAATTTCAGTGTTTCATCGTCAATAAGAAGGTCAGAGGGACACAGTAAACCTGAAGTGAAGCATCGGAATCTATAACTAGTGTCACAGGAATGGTTCAAAACATAGACAGTAGGATAAGTCAGTTTTCTTGTACTTAAGTCGGCATTGTGCCTTTTGTATTTAATTCGCATGCAATTTCTGTGTTTCATCGTCAAAAAGAACTTCCAAGGTATACAGTAAAGCTGAAGTGTAGCATCGGAATCCATAACTAGTGTCACAGGAATGGTTCAAAACATAGACAGTAAGAAGAGTCAGTCTTCGTGTACTAAAGTTGGCAATTTGCCTTTTCTATTAAATTCCGATGCAATTTCTGTGTTTCATCGTCAATAAGAAGGTCCAAGGGATACAGTGAACCTGGAGTGAAGCATCGGAATCCATAACTAGTGTCCATGGAATGGGTCAAAACATAGACAGTAAGAAGGGTCAGTCTTCTTGTACTTAAGTCGGCATTATACCTTTTGTATTTAATTCCGATGCAATTTCTGTGTTTCATCGTCAATAAGAAGGTCAACGGGATACAGTGAACCTGAAGTGAAGCATCGGAATCCACAACTAGTGTCACAGGAATGGTTCAAAACATAGACAGTAGGAAGAATCAGCCTTCTTGTAGTTATGTCGGCATTGTGCCTTTTGTATTTAATTCCGATGCATTTTCTGTGTTTCATCGTCAATAAGAAGGTCCAAGGTATACAGTAAACCTGAAGTAAAGCATCGGAATGTATAACTAGTGTCACAGGAATTCTTCAAACATAGTCAGTAAGAACAGTCAGTCTTCTTGTACTTAAGTCGGCATTGTGCCTTTCGTATTTAATTCCGATGCCATTTCTGTGTTTCACCGTCAATAAGAAGGTCAGAGGGATACAGTAATCCTGAAGTGAAGCATCGGAATCTATAACCAGTGTCACAGGAATGGTTCAAACATTGACAGTAAGAAGAGTCAGTCTTCGGGTACTTAAGTCGGCATTGTCCCATTTGTATTTAATTCCGATGCAATTTCCGTGTTTCATCGTTAATAAGAAGGTCAGAGGGATACAGTAAACCTGAAGTGAAGCATCGGAATCTATAACTAGTGTCACAGGAATGGTTCAAGGCATAGTCAGTAAGAAGAGTCAGTCTTTGGGTACTTAAGTGGGCATTATCCCTTTTATATTTAATTCCGATGCAATTTCTGTGTTTCATCGTCAATAAGAAGTTCCAAGGGATACAGTAAAACTGAAGTGAAGCATCGGACTCTATAACTAGTGTCACAGAATTGGTTCAAAACATAGACAGTAGGAAGAGTCAGTCTTCTTGTCCTTAAGTCGGCATTGTGCCTTTTGTATTTAATTACGATGCAATTTCTGTGTTTCATCGGCAATAAAGTCAGAGGGATACAGTAAACCTGAAGTGAAGCATCGGAATCTATAACTAGTGTCACAGGAATGGTTCAAATCATAGACAGTAAGAAGAGTCAGTCTTCTTGTACTTAAGTCGGCATTGTGGCTCTTGTATTTAATTCCGATGCTATTTCTGTGTTTCATCGTCAATATGAAGGTCCAAGGTATACAGTAAACCTGAAGTGAAGCATCGGAATCTATAACTAGTGTCACAGGAATGGTTCAAAACATAGTCAGTAAGAAGAGTCAGTCTTCTTGTACTTAAGTCGGCATTGTGCCTTTTCTATTTATTTCCGATGCAATTTCTGTGTTTCATCGTCAATACGAAGGTCAGAGGGATACAGTAAACCTGAAGTGAAGCATCGGAAACTATAACTAGTGTCACAGGAATGGTTCAAAACATAGTCAGTAAGAAGAGTCAGTCTTCTTGTACTTAAGTCAGCATTGTGCCTTTTGTATTTAATTCCGATGCAATTTCTGTGTTTCATCGTCAATAAGAAGGTCAGAGGGATACAGTAAACCTGAAGTGAAGCATCGGAATCTATAACTAGTGTCACAGGAATGGTTGAAACATAGACAGTAAGAAGAGTCTGTCTTCTTGTACTTAAGTTGGCATTGTGCATTTTGTATTTAATTCCGATGCAATTTCCGTGTTTCATCGTCAATAAGAAGGTCCAAGGGATACAGTAAACATGAAGTGAAGCATCGGAATCTATAACTAGTGTCACAGGAATGGTTCAAAACATAGTCAGTAAGAAGAGTCAGTCTTCTTGTCCTTAAATCGGCATTGTGCCTTTTTTATTTAATTCCGATGCAATTTCTGTGTTTCATCGCCAACAAGAAGGTCCAAGGGATACAGTAAACCTGCAGTGGAGCATCGGAATCTATAACTAGTGTCACAGTAATGGTTCAAAACATTGACAGTAAGAAGAGTCAGTCTTCTTGTATTTAAGTCGGCATTGTGCCTTTTGTATTTAGTTTCGATGCAATTTCTGTGTTTCATCGTCAATAAGAAGGTCCAAGGAATACAGTAAACCTGAAGTGAAGCATCGGAATCTATAACTAGTGTCACTGGAATGGTTCAAAATATAGACAGTAAGAAGAGTCAGTCTTCTTGTAGTTAGGTCGGCATTGTGCCTTGTGTATTTAATTCCGATGCAATTCCAGTGATTCATCGTCAATAAGAAGGTCCAAGGGATACAGTAAACCTGAAGTGAAGCATCGGAATCTATTACTAGTGTCACAGAATTGGTTCAAAGCATAGACAGTAGGAAGAGTCAGTGTTCTTGTACTTAAGTCGGCATTGTTCCTTTTGTACTTAATTCCGATGAAATTTCTTTGTTTCATCGTCAATAAGAAGGTCCAAGGAATTCAGTAAACCTGAAGTGAAGCATCGGAATCTATAACTTGTGTCACTGGAATGGTTCAAAATATAGACAGTAAGAAGAGTCAGTCTTCTTGTCCTTAAATTGGCATTGTGCCTTTTGTATTTAATTCCGATCCAATTTCTGTGATTCTACGTCAATAAGAAGTTCCAAGGGATACAGTAAACCTGAAGTGAAGCATCGGACTCTATAACTAGTCTCACAGAATAGGTTCAAAACATAGACAGTAGGAAGAGTCATTCCTCTTGTACTTAAGTCGGCATTGTGCCTTTTGTATTTAATTCCGATGCAATTTCTGTGTTTCATCGTCAATAAGACGGTCCAAGGGAGACAGTAAACCTGAAGTGAAGCATCGGAAACTATAACTAGTGTCACAGGAATGGTTCGAATCATAGACAGTAAGAAGAGTCAGTCGTCTTGTACTTAAGTCGGCATTGTGCCTTTTGTATTTAATTCCGATGCAATTTCTGTGTTTCATCGTCAATAAGAAGGTCAGAGGGATACAGTAAACCTGAAGTGAAGCATCGGAATCTATAACTAGTGTCACAGGAATGGTTGAAACATAGACAGTAAGAAGAGTCTGTCTTCTTGTACTTAAGTTGGCATTGTGCATTTTGTATTTAATTCCGATGCAATTTCCGTGTTTCATCGTCAATAAGAAGGTCCAAGGGATACAGTAAACATGAAGTGAAGCATCGGAATCTATAACTAGTGTCACAGGAATGGTTCAAAACATAGTCAGTAAGAAGAGTCAGTCTTCTTGTCCTTAAATCGGCATTGTGCCTTTTTTATTTAATTCCGATGCAATTTCTGTGTTTCATCGCCAACAAGAAGGTCCAAGGGATACAGTAAACCTGCAGTGGAGCATCGGAATCTATAACTAGTGTCACAGTAATGGTTCAAAACATTGACAGTAAGAAGAGTCAGTCTTCTTGTATTTAAGTCGGCATTGTGCCTTTTGTATTTAGTTTCGATGCAATTTCTGTGTTTCATCGTCAATAAGAAGGTCCAAGGAATACAGTAAACCTGAAGTGAAGCATCGGAATCTATAACTAGTGTCACTGGAATGGTTCAAAATATAGACAGTAAGAAGAGTCAGTCTTCTTGTAGTTAGGTCGGCATTGTGCCTTGTGTATTTAATTCCGATGCAATTCCAGTGATTCATCGTCAATAAGAAGGTCCAAGGGATACAGTAAACCTGAAGTGAAGCATCGGAATCTATTACTAGTGTCACAGAATTGGTTCAAAGCATAGACAGTAGGAAGAGTCAGTGTTCTTGTACTTAAGTCGGCATTGTTCCTTTTGTACTTAATTCCGATGAAATTTCTTTGTTTCATCGTCAATAAGAAGGTCCAAGGAATTCAGTAAACCTGAAGTGAAGCATCGGAATCTATAACTTGTGTCACTGGAATGGTTCAAAATATAGACAGTAAGAAGAGTCAGTCTTCTTGTCCTTAAATTGGCATTGTGCCTTTTGTATTTAATTCCGATCCAATTTCTGTGATTCTACGTCAATAAGAAGTTCCAAGGGATACAGTAAACCTGAAGTGAAGCATCGGACTCTATAACTAGTGTCACAGAATAGGTTCAAAACATAGACAGTAGGAAGAGTCATTCCTCTTGTACTTAAGTCGGCATTGTGCCTTTTGTATTTAATTCCGATGCAATTTCTGTGTTTCATCGTCAATAAGACGGTCCAAGGGAGACAGTAAACCTGAAGTGAAGCATCGGAAACTATAACTAGTGTCACAGGAATGGTTCGAATCATAGACAGTAAGAAGAGTCAGTCGTCTTGTACTTAAGTCGGCATTGTGGCTTTTGTATTTAATTACGATGCAATTTCTGTGTTTCATCGTCAATAAGAAGGTCAGAGGGATACAGTAAACCTGAAGTGAAGCATCGGAATCTATAACTAGTGTCACTGGAATGGTTCAAAGCATAGTCAGTAAGAAGAGTCAGTCTTCTTGTACATAAGTCGGCATTGTGCCTATTCTATTTAATTCCGATGCAATTTCAGTGTTTCATCGTCAATAAGAAGGTCAGAGGGACACAGTAAACCTGAAGTGAAGCATCGGAATCTATAACTAGTGTCACACGAATGGTTCAAAACATAGACAGTAGGATAAGTCAGTTTTCTTGTACTTAAGTCGGCATTGTGCCTTTTGTATTTAATTCCCATGCAATTTCTGTGTTTCATCGTCAAAAAGAACTTCCAAGGTATACAGTAAAGCTGAAGTGTAGCATCGGAATCCATAACTAGTGTCACAGGAATGGTTCAAAACATAGACAGTAAGAAGAGTCAGTCTTCGTGTACTAAAGTTGGCAATTTGCCTTTTCTATTAAATTCCGATGCAATTTCTGTGTTTCATCGTCAATAAGAAGGTCCAAGGGATACAGTGAACCTGGAGTGAAGCATCGGAATCCATAACTAGTGTCCATGGAATGGGTCAAAACATAGACAGTAAGAAGGGTCAGTCTTCTTGTACTTAAGTCGGCATTATACCTTTTGTATTTAATTCCGATGCAATTTCTGTGTTTCATCGTCAATAAGAAGGTCAACGGGATACAGTGAACCTGAAGTGAAGCATCGGAATCCACAACTAGTGTCACAGGAATGGTTCAAAACATAGACAGTAGGAAGAATCAGCCTTCTTGTAGTTATGTCGGCATTGTGCCTTTTGTATTTAATTCCGATGCATTTTCTGTGTTTCATCGTCAATAAGAAGGTCCAAGGTATACAGTAAACCTGAAGTAAAGCATCGGAATGTATAACTAGTGTCACAGGAATTCTTCAAACATAGTCAGTAAGAACAGTCAGTCTTCTTGTACTTAAGTCGGCATTGTGCCTTTCGTATTTAATTCCGATGCCATTTCTGTGTTTCACCGTCAATAAGAAGGTCAGAGGGATACAGTAATCCTGAAGTGAAGCATCGGAATCTATAACCAGTGTCACAGGAATGGTTCAAACATTGACAGTAAGAAGAGTCAGTCTTCGGGTACTTAAGTCGGCATTGTCCCATTTGTATTTAATTCCGATGCAATTTCCGTGTTTCATCGTTAATAAGAAGGTCAGAGGGATACAGTAAACCTGAAGTGAAGCATCGGAATCTATAACTAGTGTCACAGGAATGGTTCAAGGCATAGTCAGTAAGAAGAGTCAGTCTTTGGGTACTTAAGTGGGCATTATCCCTTTTATATTTAATTCCGATGCAATGTCTGTGTTTCATCGTCAATAAGAAGTTCCAAGGGATACAGTAAAACTGAAGTGAAGCATCGGACTCTATAACTAGTGTCACAGAATTGGTTCAAAACATAGACAGTAGGAAGAGTCAGTCTTCTTGTCCTTAAGTCGGCATTGTGCCTTTTGTATTTAATTACGATGCAATTTCTGTGTTTCATCGGCAATAAAGTCAGAGGGATACAGTAAACCTGAAGTGAAGCATCGGAATCTATAACTAGTGTCACAGGAATGGTTCAAATCATAGACAGTAAGAAGAGTCAGTCTTCTTGTACTTAAGTCGGCATTGTGTCTCTTGTACTTAATTCCGATGCTATTTCTGCGTTTCATCGTCAATATGAAGGTCCAAGGTATACAGTAAACATGAAGTGAAGCATCGGAATCTATAACTAGTGTCACAGGAATGGTTCAAAACACAGTCAGTAAGAAGAGTCAGTCTTCTTGTACTTAAGTCGGCATTGTGCCTTTTCTATTTATTTCCGATGCAATTTCTGTGTTTCATCGTCAATAAGAAGGTCAGAGGGATACAGTAAACCTGAAGTGAAGCATCGGAATCTATAACTAGTGTCACAGGAATGGTTCAAAACATAGTCAGTAAGAAGAGTCAGTCTTCTTGTACTTAAGTCGGCATTGTGCCTTTTGTATTTAATTCCGATGCAATTTCTGTGTTTCATCGTCATTAAGAAGGTTAGAGGGATACAGTATACCTGAAGTGAAGCATCGGAATCTATAACTAGTGTCACAGGAATGGTTGAAACATAGACAGTAAGAAGAGTCTGTCTTCTTGTACTTAAGTCGGCATTGTGCCTTTTGTATTTAATTCCGATGCAATTTCCGTGTTTCATCGTCAATAAGAAGGTCCAAGGGATACAGTAAACATGAAGTGAAACATCGGAATCTATAACTAGTGTCACAGGAATGGTTCAAAACATAGTCAGTAAGAAGAGTCAGTCTTCTTGTCCTTAAGTCGGCATTGTGCCTTTTTTATTTAATTCCGATGCAATTTCTGTGTTTCATCGCCAACAAGAGGGTCCAAGGGATACAGTAAACCTGCAGTGGAGCATCGGAATCTATAACTAGTGTCACAGTAATGGTTCAAAACATTGACAGTAAGAAGAGTCAGTCTTCTTGTATTTAAGTCGGCATTGTGCCATTTTGTATTTAGTTTCGATGCAATTTCTGTGTTTCATCGTCAATAAGAAGGTCCAAGGAATACAGTAAACCTGAAGTGAAGCATCGGAATCTATAACTAGTGTCACTGGAATGGTTCAAAATATAGACAGTAAGAAGAGTCAGTCTTCTTGTAGTTAAGTCGGCATTGTGCCTTGTGTATTTAATTCCGATGCAATTCCGGTGATTCATCGTCAATAAGAAGGTCCAAGGGAAACAGTAAACCTGAAGTGAAGCATCGGACTCTATTACTAGTGTCACAGAATTGGTTCAGAGTATAGACAGTAGGAAGAGTCAGTCTTCTTGTACTTAAGTCGGCTTTGTTCCTTTTGTACTTAATTCCGATCCAATTTCTGTGATTCTTCGTCAATAAGAAGTTCCAAGGGATACAGTAAACCTGAAGTGAAGCATCGGACTCTATAACTATGGTCACAGAATTGGTTCAAAACATAGACAGTAGGAAGAGTCATTCCTCTTGTACTTAAGTCGGCATTGTGCCTTTTGTATTTAATTCCGATGCAATTTCTGTGTTTCATCGTCAATAAGAAGGTCCAAGGGAGACAGTAAACCTGAAGAGAAGCATCGGAATCTATAACTAGTGTCACAGGAATGGTTCGAATCCTAGACAGTAAGAAGAGTCAGTCGTCTTGTACTTAAGTCGGCATTGTGGCTTTTGTATTTAATTACGATGCAATTTCTGTGTTTCATCGTCAATAAGAAGGTCAGAGGGATACAGTAAACCTGAAGTGAAGCATCGGAATCTATAACTAGTGTCACCGGAATCGTTCAAAGCATAGTCAGTAAGAAGAGTCAGTCTTCTTGTACATAAGTCGGCATTGTGCCTTTTCTATTTAATTCCGATGCAATTTCAGTGTTTCATCGTCAATAAGAAGGTCAGAGGGACACAGTAAACCTGAAGTGAAGCATCGGAATCTATAACTAGTGTCACAGGAATAGTTCAAAGCATAGGCAGTAAGAAGAGTCAGTCTGCTTGTACTTAAGTCTGCCTTGTGCCTTTTCTATTTAATTCCGATGCAATTTCTGTGTTTCATCGTCAATAACAAGATCCAAGGGATACAGTAGACCTGGAGTGAAGCATCGGAATCTATAACTAGTGTCAATGGAATGGTTCAATTCATAGACAGTAAGAAGGGTCAGTCTTCTTGTACTTAAGTCGGCATTGTGCCTTTTTGTATTTAATTCCGATGCAATTTCTGTGTTTCATCGTCAATAAGAATGTCCAAGGGATACAGTAAAAATGAAGTGAAGCATCGGAATCTATAACTAGTGTCACAGGAATGGTTCAAACTATAATCACTAAGAAGAGTCAGTTTACTTGTACTTTAGTCGGCATTGAGCTTTTTCTATTTAATTCCGAACGAATTTCTGTGTTTCATCGTCAATAAGAAGGTCCAAGGGATATAGTAAACCTGGAGTGAAGCATCGGAATCTATAACTAGTGTCACAGGAATGGTTCATAACATAGACAGTAAGAAGAGTCAGTCTTCTTGTACTTAAGTCGGCATTGTGCCTTTTATATTTAATTCCGATGCAATTTCTGTGTTTCATCGTCAATAAGAATGTCCAAGGGATACAGTAAAAATGAAGTGAAGCATCGGAGTCTATAACTAGTGTCACAGGAATGGTTCAAATCATTGTCAGTAAGATGATTCGGTCTTCATTTACTTAAGTCGGCATTGTGCCTTTTGTATATAATTCCGATGCAATTTCTGTGTTTCATCGTCTATAAGAACGTCCAAGGGATACAGTAAACCTGCAGTGAAGCATCGGAATCTACAACTAGTGCCACAGGAATGGTTCAAAACATAGACAGTAAGTTGAGTCAGTCTTCTTGTACTTAAGTCGGCATTGTGCCTTTTCTATTTAATTCCGATGCAATCTCTGTGTTTCATCGTCAATAAGAAGGTCACAGGGATACAGTAAACCTGAAGTGAAGCATCGGAATCTACAACTAGTGCCACAGGAATGGTTCAAAACATAGACAGTAAGACGAGTCAGTGTTCATGTACTTAAGTCGGCATTGTGCATTTTCTATTTAATTCCGATGAAATCTCTGTGTTTCATCGTCAATAAGAAGGTCACGTGGATACAGTAAACCTGAAGTGAAGCATCGGAATCTATAACTAGTGTCACAGGAATGGTTCAAAATTAAGTCAGTAAGAAGAATCAGTCTTCTTGTCCTTAAGTCGGCATTGTGCCTTTTGTATTTAATTCCGATGCAATTTCTGTGTTTCATCGTCAATAAGAAGGTCCAGGGGATACATTAAACCTGGAGTATAGCATCGGGATCCATAACTAGTGTCACAGGAGTGGTTCAAAACATAGACAGTAAGAAGAGTCAGTCTTCGTGTACTAAAGTTGGCAATTTGCCTTTTGTATTTAATTCCGATGCAATTTCTGTGTTTCATCGTCAGTAAAAAGGTCCAAGGGATACTGTAAACCTGAAGTGAAGCATCGAAATCTATAACTAGTTTCACAGGAATGGTTCAAAACATAGTCAGTAAGAAGATTCGGTCTTCTTGTACTTAAGTCGGCATTGTGCCTTTTCTACTTAATTCCGATGCAATTTCTGTGTTTCATCGTCAATAACAAGGTCCAAGGGATACAGTGAACCTGGAGTGAAGCATCGGAATCCATAACTAGTGTCAATGGAATGGGTCAAAACATAGACAGTAAGAAGAGTCAGTCTTCTTGTACTTAAGTCGGCATTATGCCTTTTGTATTTAATTCCGATGCAATTTCTTTGTTTCATCGTCAATAAGAAGGTCAGAGGGATACAGTAAACCTGAAGTGAAGCATCGGGATCTATTGCTAGTGTCACAGGAATGGTTCAAAACAGAGTCAGTAAGAAGGCTCAGTCTTCTTGTTCTTAAGTCGGCATTGTGCCTTTTGCATTTAATTCCGATGCAATTTCTGTGTTTCATCGTCAATAAGAAGGTCAGAGGGATACACTAAACCTGAAGTGAAGCATCGGAATCCACAACTAGTGTCACAGGAATGGTTCAAAACATAGACAGTAGGAAGAATCAGCCTGCTTGTACTTATGTCGGCATCGTGCCTTTGATATTTAATTACGATGCATTTTCTGTGTTTCATCGTCAATAAGAAGGTCCAAGGTATACAGTAAACCTGAAGTAAAGCATCGGAATCTATAACTAGTGTCACAGGAATGGTTCAAACATAGTCAGTAAGAAGAGTCAGTCTTCTTGTACTTAAGTCGGCATTGTGCCTTTCGTATTTAATTCCGATGCCTTTTTCTGTGTTTCACCGTCAATAAGAAGGTCAGAGGGATACAGTAAACCTGAAGTGAAGCATTGGAATCTATAACTAGTGTCACAGGAATGGTTCAAACATTGACAGTAAGAAGAGTCAGTCTTCGGGTACTTAAGTCGGCATTGTCCCTTTTGTATTTAATTCCGATGCAATTTCAGTGTTTCATCGTCAATAAGAAGGTCAGAGGGATACAGTAAACCTGAAGTGAAGCATCGGAAACTATAACTAGTGTCACAGGAATGGTTCAAAACATAGTCAGTAAGAAGAGTCAGTCTTCTTGTACTTAAGTCGGCATTGTGCCTTTTGTATTTAATTCCGATGCAATTTCTGTGTTTCATCGTCAATAAGAAGGTCAGAGGGATACAGTAAACCTGAAGTGAAGCATCGGAATCTATAACTAGTGTCACAGGAATGGTTGAAACATAGACAGTAAGAAGAGTCTGTCTTCTTGTACTTAAGTTGGCATTGTGCATTTTGTATTTAATTCCGATGCAATTTCCGTGTTTCATCGTCAATAAGAAGGTCCAAGGGATACAGTAAACATGAAGTGAAGCATCGGAATCTATAACTAGTGTCACAGGAATGGTTCAAAACATAGTCAGTAAGAAGAGTCAGTCTTCTTGTCCTTAAATCGGCATTGTGCCTTTTTTATTTAATTCCGATGCAATTTCTGTGTTTCATCGCCAACAAGAAGGTCCAAGGGATACAGTAAACCTGCAGTGGAGCATCGGAATCTATAACTAGTGTCACAGTAATGGTTCAAAACATTGACAGTAAGAAGAGTCAGTCTTCTTGCATTTAAGTCGGCATTGTGCCTTTTGTATTTAGTTTCGATGCAATTTCTGTGTTTCATCGTCAATAAGAAGGTCCAAGGAATACAGTAAACCTGAAGTGAAGCATCGGAATCTATAACTAGTGTCACTGGAATGGTTCAAAATATAGACAGTAAGAAGAGTCAGTCTTCTTGTAGTTAGGTCGGCATTGTGCCTTGTGTATTTAATTCCGATGCAATTCCGGTGATTCATCGTCAATAAGAAGGTCCAAGGGATACAGTAAACCTGAAGTGAAGCATCGGAATCTATTACTAGTGTCACAGAATTGGTTCAAAGCATAGACAGTAGGAAGAGTCAGTGTTCTTGTACTTAAGTCGGCATTGTTCCTTTTGTACTTAATTCCGATGAAATTTCTTTGTTTCATCGTCAATAAGAAGGTCCAAGGAATTCAGTAAACCTGAAGTGAAGCATCGGAATCTATAACTTGTGTCACTGGAATGGTTCAAAATATAGACAGTAAGAAGAGTCAGTCTTCTTGTCCTTAAATTGGCATTGTGCCTTTTGTATTTAATTCCGATCCAATTTCTGTGATTCTACGTCAATAAGAAGTTCCAAGGGATACAGTAAACCTGAAGTGAAGCATCGGACTCTATAACTAGTGTCACAGAATTGGTTCAAAACATAGACAGTAGGAAGAGTCATTCCTCTTGTACTTAAGTCGGCATTGTGCCTTTTGTATTTAATTCCGATGCAATTTCTGTGTTTCATCGTCAATAAGACGGTCCAAGGGAGACAGTAAACCTGAAGTGAAGCATCGGAAACTATAACTAGTGTCACAGGAATGGTTCGAATCATAGACAGTAAGAAGAGTCAGTCGTCTTGTACTTAAGTCGGCATTGTGGCTTTTGTATTTAATTACGATGCAATTTCTGTGTTTCATCGTCAATAAGAAGGTCAGAGGGATACAGTAAACCTGAAGTGAAGCATCGGAATCTATAACTAGTGTCACTGGAATGGTTCAAAGCATAGTCAGTAAGAAGAGTCAGTCTTCTTGTACATAAATCGGCATTGTGCCTATTCTATTTAATTCCGATGCAATTTCAGTGTTTCATCGTCAATAAGAAGGTCAGAGGGACACAGTAAACCTGAAGTGAAGCATCGGAATCTATAACTAGTGTCACAGGAATGGTTCAAAACATAGACAGTAGGATAAGTCAGTTTTCTTGTACTTAAGTCGGCATTGTGCCTTTTGTATTTAATTCCCATGCAATTTCTGTGTTTCATCGTCAAAAAGAACTTCCAAGGTATACAGTAAAGCTGAAGTGTAGCATCGGAATCCATAACTAGTGTCACAGGAATGGTTCAAAACATAGACAGTAAGAAGAGTCAGTCTTCGTGTACTAAAGTTGGCAATCTGCCTTTTCTATTAAATTCCGATGCAATTTCTGTGTTTCATCGTCAATAACAAGGTCCAAGGGATACAGTGAACCTGGAGTGAAGCATCGGAATCCATAACTAGTGTCCATGGAATGGGTCAAAACATAGACAGTAAGAAGGGTCAGTCTTCTTGTACTTAAGTCGGCATTATACCTTTTGTATTTAATTCCGATGCAATTTCTGTGTTTCATCGTCAATAAGAAGGTCAACGGGATACAGTGAACCTGAAGTGAAGCATCGGAATCCACAACTAGTGTCACAGGAATGGTTCAAAACATAGACAGTAGGAAGAATCAGCCTTCTTATAGTTATGTCGGCATTGTGCCTTTTGTATTTAATTCCGATGCATTTTCTGTGTTTCATCGTCAATAAGAAGGTCCAAGGTATACAGTAAACCTGAAGTAAAGCATCGGAATGTATAACTAGTGTCACAGGAATTCTTCAAACATAGTCAGTAAGAACAGTCAGTCTTCTTGTACTTAAGTCGGCATTGTGCCTTTCGTATTTAATTCCGATGCCATTTCTGTGTTTCACCGTCAATAAGAAGGTCAGAGGGATACAGTAATCCTGAAGTGAAGCATCGGAATCTATAACCAGTGTCACAGGAATGGTTCAAACATTGACAGTAGGAAGAGTCAGTCTTCTTGTCCTTAAGTCGGCATTGTGCCTTTTGTATTTAATTACGATGCAATTTCTGTGTTTCATCGGCAATAAAGTCAGAGGGATACAGTAAACCTGAAGTGAAGCATCGGAATCTATAACTAGTGTCACAGGAATGGTTCAAATCATAGACAGTAAGAAGAGTCAGTCTTCTTGTACTTAAGTCGGCATTGTGTCTCTTGTACTTAATTCCGATGCTATTTCTGCGTTTCATCGTCAATATGAAGGTCCAAGGTATACAGTAAACATGAAGTGAAGCATCGGAATCTATAACTAGTGTCACAGGAATGGTTCAAAACACAGTCAGTAAGAAGAGTCAGTCTTCTTGTACTTAAGTCGGCATTGTGCCTTTTCTATTTATTTCCGATGCAATTTCTGTGTTTCATCGTCAATAAGAAGGTCAGAGGGATACAGTAAACCTGAAGTGAAGCATCGGAATCTATAACTAGTGTCACAGGAATGGTTCAAAACATAGTCAGTAAGAAGAGTCAGTCTTCTTGTACTTAAGTCGGCATTGTGCCTTTTGTATTTAATTCCGATGCAATTTCTGTGTTTCATCGTCATTAAGAAGGTTAGAGGGATACAGTATACCAGAAGTGAAGCATCGGAATCTATAACTAGTGTCACAGGAATGGTTGAAACATAGACAGTAAGAAGAGTCTGTCTTCTTGTACTTAAGTCGGCATTGTGCCTTTTGTATTTAATTCCGATGCAATTTCCGTGTTTCATCGTCAATAAGAAGGTCCAAGGGATACAGTAAACATGAAGTGAAACATCGGAATCTATAACTAGTGTCACAGGAATGGTTCAAAACATAGTCAGTAAGAAGAGTCAGTCTTCTTGTCCTTAAGTCGGCATTGTGCCTTTTTTATTTAATTCCGATGCAATTTCTGTGTTTCATCGCCAACAAGAGGGTCCAAGGGATACAGTAAACCTGCAGTGGAGCATCGGAATCTATAACTAGTGTCACAGTAATGGTTAAAACATTGACAGTAAGAAGAGTCAGTCTTCTTGTATTTAAGTCGGCATTGTGCCATTTTGTATTTAGTTTCGATGCAATTTCTGTGTTTCATCGTCAATAAGAAGGTCCAAGGAATACAGTAAACCTGAAGTGAAGCATCGGAATCTATAACTAGTGTCACTGGAATGGTTCAAAATATAGACAGTAAGAAGAGTCAGTCTTCTTGTAGTTAAGTCGGCATTGTGCCTTGTGTATTTAATTCCGATGCAATTCCGGTGATTCATCGTCAATAAGAAGGTCCAAGGGAAACAGTAAACCTGAAGTGAAGCATCGGACTCTATTACTAGTGTCACAGAATTGGTTCAGAGTATAGACAGTAGGAAGAGTCAGTCTTCTTGTACTTAAGTCGGCTTTGTTCCTTTTGTACTTAATTCCGATCCAATTTCTGTGATTCTTCGTCAATAAGAAGTTCCAAGGGATACAGTAAACCTGAAGTGAAGCATCGGACTCTATAACTATGGTCACAGAATTGGTTCAAAACATAGACAGTAGGAAGAGTCATTCCTCTTGTACTTAAGTCGGCATTGTGCCTTTTGTATTTAATTCCGATGCAATTTCTGTGTTTCATCGTCAGTAAGAAGGTCCAAGGGAGACAGTAAACCTGAAGAGAAGCATCGGAATCTATAACTAGTGTCACAGGAATGGTTCGTATCATAGACAGTAAGAAGAGTCAGTCGTCTTGTACTTAAGTCGGCATTGTGGCTTTTGTATTTAATTACGATGCAATTTCTGTGTTTCATCGTCAATAAGAAGGTCAGAGGGATACTGTAAACCTGAAGTGAAGCATCGGAATCTATAACTAGTGTCACCGGAATGGTTCAAAGCATAGTCAGTAAGAAGAGTCAGTCTTCTTGTACATTAGTCGGCATTGTGCCTTTTCTATTTAATTCCGATTCAATTTCAGTGTTTCATCGTCAATAAGAAGGTCAGAGGGACACAGTAAACCTGAAGTGAAGCATCGGAATCTATAACTAGTGTCACAGGAATAGTTCAAAGCATAGGCAGTAAGAAGAGTCAGTCTGCTTGTACTTAAGTCTGCCTTGTGCCTTTTCTATTTAATTCCGATGCAATTTCTGTGTTTCATCGTCAATAACAAGATCCAAGGGATACAGTAGACCTGGAGTGAAGCATCGGAATCTATATCTAGTGTCACAGGAATGGTTCATAACATAGACAGTAAGAAGAGTCAGTCTTCTTGTACTTAAGTCGGCATTGTGCCTTTTATATTTAATTCCGATGCAATTTCTGTGTTTCATCGTCAATAAGAATGTCCAAGGGATACAGTAAAAATGAAGTGAAGCATCGGAGTCTATAACTAGTGTCACAGGAATGGTTCAAATCATTGTCAGTAAGATGATTCGGTCTTCATTTACTTAAGTCGGCATTGTGCCTTTTGTATATAATTCCGATGCAATTTCTGTGTTTCATCGCCTATAAGAACGTCCAAGGGATACAGTAAACCTGCAGTGAATCATCGGAATCTACAACTAGTGCCACAGGAATGGTTCAAAACATAGACAGTAAGTTGAGTCAGTCTTCTTGTACTTAAGTCGGCATTGTGCCTTTTCTATTTAATTCCGATGCAATCTCTGTGTTTCATCGTCAATAAGAAGGTCACAGGGATACAGTAAACCTGAAGTGAAGCATCGGAATCTACAACTAGTGCCACAGGAATGGTTCAAAACATAGACAGTAAGACGAGTCAGTGTTCTTGTACTTAAGTTTGCATTGTGCATTTTCTATTTAATTCCGATGCAATCTCTGTGTTTCATCGTCAATAAGAAGGTCCAGGGGATACATTAAACCTGGAGTATAGCATCGGGATCCATAACTAGTGTCACAGGAATGGTTCAAAACATAGACAGTAAGAAGAGTCAGTCTTCGTGTACTAAAGTTGGCAATTTGCCTTTTGTATTTAATTCCAATGCAATTTCTGTGTTTCATCGTCAGTAAAAAGGTCCAAGGGATACTGTAAACCTGAAGTGAAGCATCGAAATCTATAACTAGTTTCACAGGAATGGTTCAAAACATAGTCAGTAAGAAGATTCGGTCTTCTTGTACTTAAGTCGGCATTGTGCCTTTTCTACTTAATTCCGATGCAATTTCTGTGTTTCATCGTCAATAACAAGGTCCAAGGGATACAGTGAACCTGGAGTGAAGCATCGGAATCCATAACTAGTGTCAATGGAATGGGTCAAAACATAGACAGTAAGAAGAGTCAGTCTTCTTGTACTTAAGTCGGCATTATGCCTTTTGTATTTAATTCCGATGCAATTTCTTTGTTTCATCGTCAATAAGAAGGTCAGAGGGATACAGTAAACCTGAAGTGAAGCATCGGGATCTATTGCTAGTGTCACAGGAATGGTTCAAAACAGAGTCAGTAAGAAGGGTCAGTCTTCTTGTTCTTAAGTCGGCATTGTGCCTTTTGCATTTAATTCCGATGCAATTTCTGTGTTTCATCGTCAATAAGAAGGTCAGAGGGATACACTAAACCTGAAGTGAAGCATCGGAATCCACAACTAGTGTCACAGGAATGGTTCAAAACATAGACAGTAGGAAGAATCAGCCTGCTTGTACTTATGTCGGCATCGTGCCTTTGATATTTAATTCCGATGCATTTTCTGTGTTTCATCGTCAATAAGAAGGTCCAAGGTATACAGTAAACCTGAAGTAAAGCATCGGAATCTATAACTAGTGTCACAGGAATGGTTCAAACATAGTCAGTAAGCAGAGTCAGTCTTCTTGTACTTAAGTCGGCATTGTGCCTTTCGTATTTAATTCCGATGCCTTTTTCTGTGTTTCACCGTCAATAAGAAGGTCAGAGGGATACAGTAAACCTGAAGTGAAGCATTGGAATCTATAACTAGTGTCACAGGAATGGTTCAAACATTGACAGTAAGAAGAGTCAGTCTTCGGGTACTTAAGTCGGCATTGTCCCTTTTGTATTTAATTCCGATGCAATTTCAGTGTTTCATCGTCAATAAGAAGGTCAGAGGGATACAGTAAACCTGAAGTGAAGCATCGGAATCTATAACTAGTGTCACAGGAATGGTTCAAGACATAGTCAGTAAGAAGAGTCAGTCTTCGGGTACTTAAGTCGGCATTGTTCCTATTGTACTTAATTCCGATGAAATTTCTTTGTTTCATCGTCAATAAGAAGGTCCAAGGAATTCAGTAAACCTGAAGTGAAGCATCGGAATCTATAACTAGTGTCACTGGAATGGTTCAAAATATAGACAGTAAGAAGAGTCAGTCTTCTTGTCCTTAAGTTGGCATTGTGCCTTTTGTTTTTAATTCCGATCCAATTTCTGTGTTTCATCGTCAATAAGAAGGTCAGAGGGATACAGTAAACCTGAAGTGAAGCATCGGAATCTATAACTAGTGTCACCGGACTGGTTCAAAGCATAGTCAGTAAGAAGAGTCAGTCTTCTTGTACATAAGTCGGCATTGTGCCTTTTCTATTTAATTCCGATGCAATTTCAGTGTTTCATCGTCAATAAGAAAGTCAGAGGGACACAGTAAACCTGAAGTGAAGCATCGGAATATATAACTAGTGTCACAGGAATAGTTCAAAGCATAGTAGGTAAGAAGAGTCAGTCTGCTTCTACTTAAGTCTGCCTTGTGCCTTTTCTATTTAATTCCGATGCAATTTCTGTGTTTCATCGTCAATAAGAAGATCCAAGGGATACAGTAGACTTGGAGTGAAGCATCGGAATCTATAACTAGTGTCAATGGAATGGTTCAATTCATAGACAGTAAGAAGAGTCAGTCTTCTTGTACTTAAGTCGGCATTGTGCCTTTTATATTTAATTCCGATGCAATTTCTGTGTTTCATCGTCTATAAGAACGTCCAAGGTATACAGTAAACCTGCAGTGAAGCATCGGAATCTACAACTAGTGCCACAGGAATGGTTCAAAACATAGACAGTAAGATGAGTCAGTCTTCTTGTACTTAAATCGGCATTGTGCCTTTTCTATTTAATTCCGATGCAATCTCTCTGTTTCATCGTCAATAAGAAGGTCACAGGGATACAGTAAACCTGAAGTGAAGCATCGGAATCTACAACTAGTGCCACAGGAATGGTTCAAAACATAGACAGTAAGAAGAGTCAGTGTTCTTGTACTTAAGTCGGCATTGTGCCTTTTTTATTTAATTCCGATGCAATCTCTGTGTTTCATCGTCAATAAGAAGGTCACGGGGATACAGTAAACCTGAAGTGAAGCATCGGAATCTATAACTAGTGTCACAGGAATGGTTCAAAACTAAGTCAGTAAGAAGAATCAGTCTACTTGTCCTTAAGTCGGCATTGTGCCTTTTGTATTTAATTCCGAAGCAATTTCTGTGTTTCATCGTCAATAAGAAGGTCCAGGGGATACAGTAAACCTGGAGTATAGCATCGGGATCCATAACTAGTGTCACAGGAATGGTTCAAAACATAGACAGTAAGAAGAGTCAGTCTTCGTGTACTAAAGTTGGCAATTTGCCTTTTGTATTTAATTCCGATGCAATTTCTGTGTTTCATCGTCAATAAAAAGGTCCAAGGGATACTGTAAACCTGAAGTGAAGCATCGAAATCTATAACTAGTGTCACAGGAATGGTTCAAAACATTGTCAGTAAGAAGAGTCGGTCTTCTTGTAGTTAAGTCGGCATTGTGCCTTTTCTACTTAATTCCGATGCAATTTCTGTGTTTCATCGTCAATAACAAGGTCCAAGGGATACAGTGAACCTGGAGTGAAGCATCGGAATCCATAACTAGTGTCAATGGAATGGGTCAAAACATAGACAGTAAGAAGAGTCAGTCTTCTTGTACTTAAGTCGGCGTTATGCCTTTTGTATTTAATTCCGATGCAATTTCTTTGTTTCATCGTCAATAAGAAGGTCAGAGGGATACAGTAAACCTGAAGTGAAGCATCGGAATCTATTGCTAGTGTCACAGGAATGGTTCAAAACAGAGTCAGTAAGAAGGGTCAGTCTTCCTGTACTTAAGTCGGCATTGTGCCTTTTGCATTTAATTCCGATGCAATTTCTGTGTTTCATCGTCAATAAGAAGGTCAGAGGGATACACTAAGCCTGAAGTGAAGCATCGGAATTCACAACTAGTGTCACAGGAATGGTTCAAAACATAGACAGTAGGAAGAATCAGCCTGCTTGTACTTATGTCGGCATTGTGCCTTTTGTATTTAATTCCGATGCATTTTCTGTGTTTCATCGTCAATAAGAAGGTCCAAGGTACACAGTAAACCTGAAGTAAAGCATCGGAATCTATAACTAGTGTCACAGGAATGGTTCAAACATAGTCAGTAAGAAGAGTCAGTCTTCTTGTACTTAAGTCGGCATTGTGCTTTTCGTATTTAATTCCGATGCCTTTTTCTGTGTTTCACCGTCAATAAGAAGGTCAGAGGGATACAGTAAACCTGAAGTGAAGCATTGGAATCTATAACTAGTGTCACAGGAATGGTTCAAACATTGACAGTAAGAAGAGTCAGTCTTCGGGTACTTAAGTCGGCATTGTCCCTTTTGTATTTAATTCCGATGCAATTTCAGTGTTTCATCGTCAATAAGAAGGTCAGAGGGATACAGTAAACCTGTAGTGAAGCATCGGAATCTATAACTATTCACAGGAATGGTTCAAGACATAGTCAATAAGATGAGTCAGTCTTCGGGTACTTAAGTCGGCATTGTCCCTTTTGTGTTTAATTCCGATGCCATTTCTGTGTTTCATCGTCAATAAGAAGTTCCAAGGGATACAGGAAACCTGAAGTGAAGCATCGGAGTCTATAACTAGTGTCACAGAATTGGTTCATAACATAGACAGTAGGAAGAGCCAGTCTTCTTGTACTTAAGTCGGCATTGTGCCTTTTGTATTTAATTCCGATGCAATTTCTGTAATTCATCGTCAATAAGAAGGTCCAAGGGAAACAGTAAACCTGAAGTGAAGCATCGGAATCTATAACTAGTGTCACAGGAATGGTTCAAATCATAGACAGTAAGAAGAGTCAGTCTTCTTGTACTTAAGTCGGCATTGTGGCTTTTGTATTTAATTACGAAGCAATTTCTGTGTTTCATCGTCAATAAGAAGGTGAGAGGGATACAGTAAACCTGAAGTGAAGCATCGGAATCTATAACTAGAGTCACAGGAATGGTTCAAAACATAGTCAGTAAGAAGAGTCAGTCTTCTTGTCGATTAAGTCGGCATTGTGCCTTTTGTATTTAATTCCGATGCAATTTCTCTGTTTCATCGTCAATAAGAAGGTCCAAGGTATACAGTAAACCTGAAGTGAAGCATCGGAATCTATAACTAGTGTCACAGGAATGGTTCAAAACTAAGTCAGTACGAAGAGTCAGTCTTCTTGTCTGTAAGTCGGCATTGTGCCTTTTGTATTTAATTCCGATGCAATTTCTGTGTTTCATCGTCAATAGGAAGGACAGAGGGATTCAGTAAACCTGAAGTAAGCATCGGAATCTATTGCTAGTGTCACAGGAATGGTTCAAAACAGAGACAGTAGGAAGAGTCAGTCTTCTTGTCCTTAAGTCGGCATTGTGCCTTTTGTATTTAATTCCGATGCAATTTCTGTGTTTCATCGTCAATAAGAAGGTCAGAGGGATACAGTAAACCTAGAGTGAAGCATCGGAATCCACAACTAGTGTCACAGGAATGGTTCAAAACATAGACAGTAGGAAGAATCAGCCTTCTTGTACTTATGTCGGCATTGTGCCTTTTGTATTTAATTCCGATGCATTTTCTGTGTTTCATCGTCAATAAGAAGGTCAAAGGTATACAGTAAACCAGAAGTAAAGCATCGGAATCTATAACTAGTGTCACAGGAATGGTTCAAACATAGTCAGTAAGAAGAGTCAGTCTTCTTGTACTTAAGTCGGCATTGTGCCTTTCGTATTTAATTCCGATGTAAATTCTGTGTTTCATCGTCAATAAGATGGTCCAAGGGATACAGTAAACCTGGAGTGAAGCATCGGAATCTATAACTAGAGTCACAGGAATGATTCAAAACATAGTCAGTAAGAAGAGTCAGTCTTCTTGTCCGTAAGTCGGCATTGTGCCTTTTGTATTTAATTCCGTGCAATTTCTGTGTTTCATCGTCAATAGGAAGGTCAGAGGGATTCAGTAAACCTGAAGTAAGCGTCGGAATCTATTGCTAGTGTCACAGGAATGGTTCAAAACAGAGACAGTAAGAAGAGTCAGTCTTCTTGTCCTTAAGTCGGCATTGTGCCTTTTGTATTTAATTCCGATGCAATTTCTATGTTTCATCGTCAATAAGAAGGTCAGAGAGATACAGTAAACCTGAAGTGCAGCACCGGAATCCAAAGCTAGTGTCACAGGAATGGTTCAAAACATAGACAGTGGGAAGAGTCAGTCTTCTTGACTTAAGTCGGCATTGTGCTTTTTGTATTTAATTCCGATGCCATTTCTGTGTTTCATCGTCAATAAGATGGTCCAAGGTATACAGTAAACCTGAAGTGAAGCATCGGAATCTATAACTAGTGTCACAGGAATGGTTCAAACATAGCCAATAAGAAGAGTCAGTCTTCTTGTACATAAGTCGGCATTGTGCCTTTTCTATTTAATTCCGATGCAATTTCTGTGTTTCATCGACAATAAGAAGGTCCAAGGGATACAGAAAACCTGGAGTGAAGCATCGGAATCTATAACTAGTGTCACAGGAATGGTTCAAAACATAGTAAGAAGAGTCAGTCTTCTGTTACTTAAGTCGACATTGTGCCTTTTCTATTTAATTCCGTTGCAATTTCTGTGTTTCGTCGTCAATAAGAATGTCCAAGCTATACAGTAAACCTGAAGTAAAGCGTCGGAATCTATAATTAGGGTCACAGCAATGGTTCAAACTATAATCACTAAGAAGAGTCAGTCTTCTTGTACTTAAGTCGGCATTGTGCCTTTTCTATTTACTTCCGATGCAATTTCTGTGTTTCATCGTCAATAAGAAGGTCAGAGGGATACAGTAAACCTGAAGTGAAGCATCGGAATCTATAACTAGTGTCACAGGAATGGTTCAAAACATAGTCAGTAAGAAGAGTCAGTCATCTTGTACTTAAGTCGGCATTGTGCCTTTTCTATTTAATTCCGATGCATTTTCAGTGTTTCATCGTCAATAAGAAGGTGCAAGGGATACAGTAGTCCTGGAGTGAAACATCGGAATCTATAACTAATGTCAATGGAATGGTTCAATTCATAGACAGTAAGAAGAGTCAGTCTTCTAGTACTTAAGTCGGCATTTTGCCTTTTGTATTTAATTCCGATGTAATTTCTGAATTTCATCGTCAATAAGAAGGTCAGAGGGATACAGTAAATCTGAAGTGAAGCATCGGAATCTATAACTAGTGTCACAGGAATGGTTCAAAACATAGTCAGTAAGAAGAGTCAGTCTTCTTGTTCTTAAGTCGGCATTGTGCCTTTTCTATTTATTTCCGATGCAATTTCTGTGTTTCATCGTCAATAAGAAGGTCCAAGGGATACAGTAAACCTGGAGTGAAGCATCGGAATCTATAACTTGTGTCAATGGAATGTTTCAATACATAGACAGTAAGAAGAGTCAGTCTTCTTGCACTTAAGTCGGCATTGTGCCTTTTGTATTTAATTCCGATGCAATTTCTGAGTTCCATCGTCAATAAGAAGGTCAGAGGGATACAGTAAAACTGAAGTGAAGCATCGGAATCTACAACTAGTGTCACAGCAATGGTTCAAAACATAGTCAGTAATAGAGTCAGTCTTCTTGTCCTTAAGTCAGCATTGTGCCTTTTCTATTTAATTCCGATGCAATCTCTGTGTTTCATCGTCAAAAAGAAGGTCACAGGGATACAGTAAACCTGAAATGAAGCATCGGAATCTATAACTAGTGTCACAGGAATGGTTTAAAACATAGTCAGTAAAAAGAGTCAGTCTTCTTGCACTTAAGTCGGCATTGTGCCTTTTGTATTTAATTGCGATGCAATTTCTGTGTTTCATCGTCAATAAGAAGGTCAGAAAGATACAGTAACCCTGAAGTGAAGCATCGGAATCTATAACTAGTGTCACAGGAATGGTTCAAGACATAGTCAGTAAGAAGAGTCAGTCTTCGGGTACTTAAGTCGGCATTGTGCCTTTTGTATATAATTCCGATGCAATTTCTGTGTTTCAACGTCTATAAGAAGGTCCAAGGGATACAGTAAACCTGAAGTGAAGCATCGGAATTTAAAACTAGTGCCACAGGAATGGCTTTAATCATAGACAGTAAGAAGAGTCAGTCTTCTTGCTCTTTAGTCGGCATTGTGCCTTCTCTATTTAATTCCGATGCAATCTCTGTATTACATCGCCAAAAAGAAGGTCACAGGGATACAGTAAACCTGAAGTGAAGCATCGGAATCTATAACTAGTGTCACAGGAATGGTTCAAAACATTGTCAGTAAGAAGAGTCAGTCTTCTTGTACTTAAGTCGGCATTATGCCTTTTGTATTTAATTCCGATGCAATTGCTGTGTTTCATCGTCAATAGGAAGGTCAGAGGGATACAGTAAACCTGAAGTGAAGCATCGGAATCTACTGCTAGTGTCACAGGAATGGTTCAAAACAGAGACAGAAAGAAGAGTCAGTCTTCTTGTCCTTAAGTCGGCATTGTGCCTTTTGTATTTAATGGTTCAAAATATAGTCAGTATGAACAGTCAGCCTTCTTGTCCTTAAGTCGCCATTGGGTCTTTTGTATTTAATTCAGATGCAATTTCTGTGTTTCATTGGCAATAAGGTCAGAGGGATGCAGTAAACCTGAAGTGAAGCATCGGAATCTATAACTGGTGTCAAAGGAATGGTTCGAAACATAGACAGTAGGAAGAGTCAGTCTTCTCGTACTTAAGTCGGCAATGTGCCTTTTGTATTTAATTCCCATGCAATTTATGTGTTTCTTTGTCAATAAGAAGGTCAGAGGGATACAGTAAACCTGAATCCAAAACTAGTGTCACAGGAATGGTTCAAAACATAGACAGTAGGAAGAGTCAGTCTTCTTGTACTTAAGTCGGCATTTTGCCTTATGCATTTAATTCCGATGCAATTTCTGTGTTTCATCGTCAATGAGACCTTCCAAGGTATACAGTAAACCTCAAGTATAGTATCGGAATCTATAACTAGTGTCACAGGAATGATTCAAACAAAGGCAGTAAGAAGAATCAGTCTTCTTGTACTTAAGTCGGCATTGTGCCTTTTCAACTTAATTAAGATGCAATTTCTGTGTTTCATCGTCAATAACAAGGTCCAAGGGATACAGGGAACCTGGAGTGAAGCATCGGAATCCATAACTAGTGTCAATGGAATGGGTCAAAACATAGACAGTAGGAAGAATCAGCCTTCTTGTACTTAAGTCGGCATTGTGCCTTTCGTATTTAATTCCGATGCAATTTCTGTGTTTCACCGTCAATAAGAAGGTCAGAGGGATACAGTAAACCTGAAGTGAAGCATCGGAATCTACAACTGGTGTCACAGGAATGGTGCAAAACATAGTCAGTAAGAAGAGTCAGTCTTCTTGCACTTAAGTCGGCATTATGCCTTTTGTATTTAATTCCGATGCAATTTCTGGGTTTCAGCGTCAATAAGAAGGTCAGAGGGATACAGTAAACCTGAAGTGAAGCATCGGAATCTATAACTAGTGTCACAGGAATGGTTCAAAGCATAGTCAGTAAGAAGAGTCAGTCTTCTTGTACTTCAGTCGGCATTGTAACTTTTGTATTTAATTCCGATGCAATTTCTGTGTTTCATCGTCAATAAGAAGGTCCAAGGGATACTGTAAACCTGAAGTGAAGCATCGGAATCTACAACTGGTGTCACAGGAATTGTTCAAAACATAGTCAGTAAGAAGAGTCAGTCTTCTTGCACTTAAGTCGGCATTGTCGCTTTGTATTTAGTTCCGATGCAATTTCTGTGTTTCATCGTCAATAAGAAGGTCAGAAAGATACAGTAAACCTGAAGTGAAGCATCGGAATCTATAACTAGTGTCACAGGAATGGTTCAAGACATAGTCAGTAAGAAGAGTCAGTCTTCGGGTACTTAAGTCGGCATTGTGCCTTTTGTATATAATTCCGATGCAATTTCTGTGTTTCATCGTCTATAGGAAGGTCCAAGGGATACAGTAAACCTGAAGTGAAGCATCGGAATCTAAAACTAGTGCCACAGGAATGGCTCCAAACATAGACAGTAAGAAGAGTCAGTCTTCTTGTACTTTAGTCGGTATTGTGCCTTTTCTATTTAATTCCGATGCAATCTCTGTATTTCATCGTCAAAAAGAATGTCACAGGGATACAGTAAACCTGAAGTGAAGCATCGGAATCTATAACTAGCGTCACAGGAATGGTGCAAAACTTTGTCAGTAAGAAGAGTCAGTCTTCTTGTACTTAAGTCGGCATTATGCCTTTTGTATTTAATTCCGATGCAATTGCTGTGTTTCATCGTCAATAGGAAGGTCAGAATGATACAGTAAACCTGAAGTGAAGCATCGCAATCTATTGCTAGTGTCACAGGAATGGTTCAAAACAGAGACAGTAAGAAGAGTCAGTCTTCTTGTCCTTAAGTCGGCATTGTGCCTTTTGTATTTAATTCCGATGCAATTTCTGTGTTTCATCGTCAATAAGAAGGTCAGAGGGATACAGTAAACCTGAAGTGAAGCATCGGAATCCACAACTAGTGTCACAGGAATGGTTCAAAACATAGACAATAGGAAGAATCAGCCTTCTTGTACTTATGTCGGCATTGTGCCTTTTGTATTTAAAGGTTCTAAAACTAGTCAGTATGAACAGTCAGTCTTCTTGTCCTTAAGTCGCCGTTGTGCCTTTTGTATTTAATTCAGATGCAATTTCTGTGTTTCATTGGCAATAAGGTCAGAGGGATGCAGTAAACCTGAAGTGAAGCATCGGAATCTATAACTAGTGTCACAGGAATGGTTCAAAACATAGACAGTAGGAAGAGTCAGTCTTCTTGTACTTAAGTCGGCATTGTGCCTTTTGTATTTAATTCCCATGCAATTTATGTGTTTCATTGTCAATAAGAAGGTCAGAGGGATACAGTAAAGCTGAATCCAAAACTAGTGTCACAGGAATGGTTCAAAACATAGACAGTAGGAAGAGTCAGTCTTCTTGTACTTATGTCGGCATTGTGCCTTTTGCATTTAATTCCGATGCAATTTCTGTGTTTCATCGTCAATGAGAACTTCCAAGGTATACAGTAAACCTCAAGTGTAGTATCGGAATCTATAACTAGTGTCACAGGAATGGTTCAAAGCACAGGCAGTAAGAAGAGTCAGTCTTCTTGTACTTAAGTCGGCATTGTGCCTTTTCTATTTAATTCCGATGCAATCTCTGTGTTTCATCGTCAATAAGCAGGTCACAGGGATACAGTAAACCTGAAGTGAAGCAACGGAATCTATAACTAGTGTCACAGGAATGGTTCAAAACATAGTCAGTATGAACAGTCAATCTTTTGGTCCTTAAGTCGCCATTGTGCCTTTTGTATTTAATTCAGATGCAATTTCTGTGTTTCATCGGCAATAAGGTCAGAGGGATACAGTAAACCTGAAGTGAAGCATCGGAATCCAAAACTAGTGTCACAGGAATGGTACAAAACATAGACAGTAGGAAGAGTCAGTCTTCTTGTACTTTAGTCGGTATTGTGCCTTTTCTATTTAATTCCGATGCAATCTCTGTATTTCATCGTCAAAAAGAATGTCACAGGGATACAGTAAACCTGAAGTGAAGCATCGGAATCTATAACTAGCGTCACAGGAATGGTGCAAAACTTTGTCAGTAAGAAGAGTCAGTCTTCTTGTACTTAAGTCGGCATTATGCCTTTTGTATTTAATTCCGATGCAATTGCTGTGTTTCATCGTCAATAGGAAGGTCAGAATGATACAGTAAACCTGAAGTGAAGCATCGCAATCTATTGCTAGTGTCACAGGAATGGTTCAAAACAGAGACAGTAAGAAGAGTCAGTCTTCTTGTCCTTAAGTCGGCATTGTGCCTTTTGTATTTAATTCCGATGCAATTTCTGTGTTTCATCGTCAATAAGAAGGTCAGAGGGATACAGTAAACCTAAAGTGAAGCATCGGAATCTATAACTACTGTCACAGGAATGGTTCAAAACATAGACAGTAGGAACAGTCAGTCTTCTTGTACTTAAGTCGGCATTGTGCCTTTTGCACTTATTTCCGATGCAATTTCTGTGTTTCATTCTCAATTAGAAGGTCAGAGTGATACAGTAAACCTGAAGTGAAGCATCGGAATCTATAACTAGTGTCACAGGAATGGTTCAAAACATAGTCAGTAAGAAGAGTCAGTCTTCTTGTACTTAACTCGACATTGTGCCTTTTCTAGTTAATTAAGATGCAATTTCTGTGTTTCATCGTCAATAACAAGGTCCAAGGGATACAGGGAACCTGGAGTGAAGCATCGGAATCCATAACTAATGTCAATGGAATGGGTCAAAACATAGACAGTAAGAAGAGTCAGTCTTCTTGTACTTAAGTCGGCATTATGCCTTTTGTATTTAATTCCGATGCAATTTCTGTGTTTCGTCGTCAATAAGAAGGTCAGAGGGATATAGTAAACCTGAAGTGAAGCATCGGAATCTATTGCTTGTGTCACAGGAATGGTTCAAAACAGAGTCAGTAAGAAGAGTCAGTCTTCTTGTCCTTAAGTCGGCATTGTGCCTTTTGTATCTAATTCCGATGTAATTTCGGTGTTTCATCGTCAATAAGAAGGTCAGAGGGATACAGTAAACCTGAAGTGAAGCATCGGAATCCACAACTAGTGTCACAGGAATGGTTCAAAACTTAGACAGTAGGAAGAATCAGCTTTCTTGTACTTACGTCGGCATTGTGCCTTTCGTATTTAATTCCGATGCATTTTTTGTGTTTCATCGTCAATAAGAAGGTCCAAGGTATACAGTAAACCTGAAGTAAAGCATCGGAATCTATAACTAGTGTCACAGGAATGGTTCAAACATAGTCAGTAAGAAGAGTCAGTCTTCTTGTACTTAAGTCGGCATTGTTCCTTTCGTATTTAATTCCGATGCAATTTCTGTGTTTCACCGTCAATAAGAAGGTCAGAGGGATACAGTAAACCTGAAGTGAAGAATCGGAATCTATAACTAGGGTCACAGGATTGGTTCAAACATAGACAGTAAGAAGAGTCAGTCTTCGGGTACTTAAGTCGGCATTGTCCCTTTTTTATTTAATTCCGAAGCAATTTCTGTTTTTCATCGTCAATAAGAAGGTCAGAGGGATACAGTAAACCTGAAGTGAAGCATCGGAATCTATAACTAGTGTCACAGGAATGGTTCAAGACATAGTCAGTAAGAAGAGTCAGTCATCTTTTACTTAAGTCGGCATTGTGCCTTTTGTATTAATTCCGATGCAATTTCTGTGTTTCATCATTAATAAGAAGGTCCAAGGGATACAGTAAACCTGGAGTGAAGCATCGGAATCACTAACTAGTGTCACAGGAATGGTTCAAAACATAGACAGTAAGAAGAGTCAGTCTTCTTGTATTTAAGTTGGCATTGTGGCTTTTGTATTTAATTGCGATGTAATTTCTGTGTCTCATCGTCAATAAGAAGCTACGAGGGATACAGTAAACCTGAAGTGAAGCATCGGAATCTATAACCAGAGTCACAGGAATGGTTCAAAACATAGTCAGTAAGAAGAGTCAGTCTTCTTGTCCTTAAGTCGGCATTGTGCCTTTTGTATTTAATTCCGATGCAATTTCTGTGTTTCATCGGCAATAAGGTCAGAGGGATACAGTAAACCTGAAGTGAAGCATCGGAATCTATAACCAGAGTCACAGGAATGGTTCAAAACATAGTCAGTAAGAAGAGTCAGTCTTCTTGTACTTCAGTCGGCATTGTGCATTTTGTATTTAATTCCGATGCAATTTCTATGTTTCTTCGTCACTAAGAAGGTCCATGGTATACTGTAAACATAAAGTGAAGCATCGGAATCTATAACTAGTGTCACAGGAATGGTTCAAAACATAGTAAGAAGAGTCAGTCTGCTTGTACTTAAGGCGCCATTGTGCCTTTTCTATTTAATTCCAATGCAATTTCTGTGTCTCATCGTCAATAAGAAGGTCCAAGGTACACAGTAAATCTGATGTTAAGTATCGGAATCTATAACTAGTGTCACAGGAATGGTTCAAACTACAATCAGTATGAAGAGTCAGTCTTCTTGTACTTAAGTCGGCATTGTGCCTTTTCTATTTAATTCCGATGCAATTTCTGTGTGTTTTATTCGTCAATAAGAAGGTCCAAGGAATACAGTAAACCTGAAGTGAAGCATCGTAATCTATAACTAGTGTCACTGGAATGGTTCAAAATATAGACGGTAAGAAGAGTCAGTCATCTTGTACTTTAGTCGGCATTGTGCCTTTGTATTTAATTCCGATGCAATTTCTGTGATTCATCGGCAATAAGAAGGTCCAAGGGATACAGTAAACTTGAAGTGAAGCATCCGACTCTATAAATAGTGTCACAGAAATGGTACAATACAGAGACAGTAGGAAGAGTCAGTCTTCTTGTACTTAAGTCGGCATTGTGCCTTTTCTATTTAATACCGATGCAATTTCTGTGTTTCATCGTCAATAAGAAGGTCCAAGGGAAACAGTAAACCTGAAGTGAAGCATCGGAATCTAAAACTAGTGCCACAGGAATGGTTCAAAACATAGACAGTAAGAAGAGTCAGTCTTCTTGTACTTAAGTCGGCATTGTGCCTTTTCTATTTATTTCCGATGCAATCCCTGTGTTTCATCGTCAATAAGCAGGTCACAGGGATACAATAAACCTGAAGTGAGGCATCGGAATCTATAACTAGTGTCACAGGAATGGTTCAAAACATAGTCAGTATGAACAGTCAGTCTTCTTGTCATTATGTCGGCATTGTGCCTTTTGTATTTAATTCCGATGCAATTTCTGTGTTTCATCGTCAATAAGAAGGTCCAAGGGATACAGTAAACCTGAAGTGCAACATCGGACTCTATAACTAGTGTCACAGAAATGGTGCAAAACATAGACAGTGGGAAGAGTCAGTCTTCTTGTACTTAAGTCGGCATTGAGCCTTTTGTATTTAATTCCCATGCAATTTCTGAGTTTCATTGTCAATAAGAAGGTCAGAGGGATACAGTAAATCTGAAGTGAAGCATCGGAATCCAAAACTAGTGTCACAGGAATGGTTCAAAACATAGTCAGTATGAACAGTCAGTCTTCTTGTCATTATGTCGGCATTGTGCCTTTTGTATTTAATTCCGATGAAATTTCTGTGTTTCATCGTCAATAAGAAGGTCAGAGGAATACAGTAAACCTGAAGTGAAGCATCGGAATCCACAACTAGTGTCACAGGAATGGTTCAAAACATAGTCAGTAAGAAGAGTCTGTCTTCTTGTCCTTAAGTCGGCATTGTGCCTTTTGTATTTAATTCCGATGCAATTTCTGTGTTTCATCGTCAATAAGAAGGTCAGAGGAATACAGTAAACCTGAAGTGAAGCATCGGAATCCACAACTAGTGTCACAGGAACGGTTCAAAACATAGACAGTAGGAAGAATCAGCCTACTTGTTCTTAAGTCGGCATTGTGCGTTTTGTATTTCATTCCGATGCATTTTCTGTGTTTCATCGTCAATAAGAATGTCCAAGGGATACAGTAAACCTGGAGTGAAGCATCGGAATCTATAACTAGTGTCACAGGAATGGTTCAAAGCATAGACAGAAAGAAGAGTCAGTCTTCTTGTACCTAAGTCGGCATTGTGCTTTTCTATTTAATTCCGATGCAATTTCTGTGTTTCATCGTCAATAACAAGGTCAAAGGGAAACAGTAAACCTGAAGTGAAGCATCGGAATCTAAAACTAGTGCCACAGGAATGGTTCAAAACATAGTCAGTAAGAAGAGTTAGTCTTCTTGTACTTAAGTCGGCATTGTCCCTTTTGTATTTAATTCCGATGCAATTTCTGTGTTTCATCGCCAATAAGAAGATCAGAGGGATACAGTAAACCTGAAGTGAAGCATCGGAATCTATAACTAGTGTCACAGGAATGGTTCAAACATAGTCAGTAAGAAGAATCAGTCTTCTTGTACTTAAGTCGACATTGTGCCTTTTGTATTTAATTCCGATGCAATTTCTGTGTTTCATCGTCAATAAGGAGGTCCAAGGGATACAGTAAACCTGGAGTGAAGCATCGGAATCAATAACTAGTGTCACAGGAATGGTTAAAAACATATACAGTAAGAAGAGTCAGTCTTCTTGTATTTAAGTCGGCATTGTGGCTTTTGTATTTAATTGCGATGCAATTTCTGTGTTTCATCGTCAATAAGAAGGTCAGAGGGATACAGTAAACCTGAAGTGAAGCATCGGAATCTATAACTGGAGTCACAGGAATGATTCAATGCATAGTCAGTAAGAAGAGTCCGTCTTCTTGTCCTTAAGTCGGCATTGTGCCTTTTGTATTTAATTCCGATGCAATTTCTGTGTTTCATCGGCAATAAGGTCAGAAGGATACAGTAAACCTGAAGTGAAGCATCGGAATCTATAACTAGTGTCACAGGAATGGTTCAAAACATAGACAGTAGGAAGAGTCAGTCTTCTTGTACTTTAGTCGGCATTGTGCCTTTTGTACTTATTTCCGATGCAATTTCTATGTTTCATTGTCAATTAGAAGGTCAGAGTGATACAGTAAACCGAAAGTGAAGCATCGGAATCCAAAACTAGTGTCGCAGGAATGGTTCAAAACATAGACAGTAGGAAGAGTCAGTCTTCTTGTACTTCAGTCGGCATTGTGCCTTTTCTATTTAATTCCGATGCAATTTCTGTGTTTCATCGTCAATAAGAAGGTCCAAGGGATATAGTAAACCTGGAGTCAAGCATCGTAATCCATATCTAGTGTCACAGGAATGATTCAAAACATAGACAGTAAAAAGAGTCAGTCTTCTTGTACTTAATTCGGCATTGTGCCTCTTGTATGTAATTCCGACGCAATTTCTGTGTTTCATCGTCAATAAGTAGGTCCAAGGGATACAGTCAACCTAGAGTGAAGCATCGGAATCAATATCTAGTGTCACAGGAATGGTTCAAACATAGTCAGTAAGTAGAGTCAGTCTTCTTGTACTTAAGTCGGCATTGTGCCTTTTGTATTTAATTCCGATGCAATTTCTGTGTTTCATCGTCAATATGAAGGTCCAAGGGATACAGTTATCCTGAAGTTAAGCATCGGAATCTATAACTAGTGTCACTTGAATGGTTCAAACCATAGTCAGTAAGAAGAGTCAGTCTTCTTGTCCTTAAGTTGGCATTGTGCCTTTTGTATTTAATTCCGATGCAATTTCTGTGTTTCATCGGCAATAAGGTCAGAGGGATACAGTAAACTTGAAGTGAAGCATCGGAATCTATAACTAGTGTCACAGGAATGGTTCAAAACATAGACAGTAGGAAGAGTCAGTCTTCTTGTACTTAAGTCGGCATTGTGCCTTTTGTACTTATTTCCGATGCAATTTCTGTGTTTCATTGTCAATTAGAAGGTATGAGTGATACAGTAAACCTGAAGTGAAGCATCGGAATCCAAAACTAGTGTCGCAGGAATGGTTCAAAACATAGACAGTAGGAAGAGTCAGTCTTCTTTTACTTCAGTCGGCATTGTGCCTTTTGTATTTAATTCCGATGCAATTTCTGTGTTTCATCGTCACTAAGAAGGTCCAAGGTATACAGTAAACCTAAAGTGAAGCATCGGAATCTATAACTAGTGTAACAGGAATGGTTCAAAACATAGTAAGAAGAGTCAGTCTTCTTGTATTTAAATCGGCATTGTGGCTTTTGTATTTTATTCCGATGCAATTTCTGTGTTTCATCGTCAATAAGAAGGTCCAAGGGGTACAGTAAACCTGGAGTGAAGCATCAGAATCTATAACTAGTGTCACAGAAATGGTTCAAACATAGACAGTAAGAAGAGTCAGTCATCTTGTACTTAAGTCGGCATTGTGCCTTTTTGAATTTAATTCCGATGCATTTTCTGTGTTTCATCGTCAATAAGAAGGCCCAAGGTATACAGTAAACCTGAAGTGAAGCATCGGAATCTATAACTAGTGTCACAGGAATGGTTCAAACATAGACAGTAAGAAGAGACAGTCTTCGGGTACTTAAGTCGGCATTGTCCCTTTTGTATTTGATTCCGGTGCAATTTCTGTGTTTCATCGTCAATAAGACCGTCAGAGGGATACAGTAAACCTGAAGTGAAGCATCGGAATCCATAACTAGTGTCATAGGAATGGTTCAAGACATAGTCAGTAAGAAGAGTCAGTCTTCTTGTACTTCAGTCGGCATTGTGCCTTTTCTATTTAATTCCGATGCAATTTCTGTGTTTCATCGTCAATAAGAAGGTCCAAGGGATACAGTAAACCTGCAGTGAAGCATTTGAATCTATAACTAGTGTCACAAGAATGGTAGAATACATAGACAGTAAGAGGAGTCAGTCTTCTTGTACTTAAGTCGTCATTGTGCCTTTTCCATTTAATCCCGATGCAATTTCTGTGTTTCACCGTCAACAAGAAGGTCAGAGGGATACAGTAAACCGGAAGTGTAGCATCGGAATCTATAACTAGTGTCACAGAAATGGTTCATAGACAGTAAGAAGAGTCAGTCATCTTGTACTTAAGTCGGCATTGTGCCTTTTGTATTTAATTCCGATGCAATTTCTGTGTTTCATCGTCAATAAGAAGGTCCAAGGGATACAGTAAACCTGGGGTGAAGCATCGGAATCTATAACTAGTGTCACAGCAATGGTTCAAAGCATAGACAGTAAGAAGAGTCAGTCTTCTTGTCTTTCAGTCGGCATTGTGCCTTTTGTATTTAATTCCGATGCAATTTCTGTGTTTGATCGTCAATAAGAAGGTCCAAGGGATACAGTAAACCTGAAGTGCAGCATCGGACTCTATAACTAGTGTCACAGAAATGGTTCAAAACATAGGCAGTAAGAAGAGTCAGTCTTGTTGTACTTAAGTCGGCATTGCGCCTTTTGAATTTAATTCCGATGCATTTTCTGCGTTTCATCGTCAATAAGAAGGTCCAAGGTATACAGTAAACCTGAAGTGAAGCATCGGAATCTATAACTAGTGTCACAGGAATGGTTCAAACATAGACAGTAAGAAGAGTCAGTCTTCGGGTACTTAAGTCGGCATTGTCCCTTTTGTATTTAATTCCGATGCAATTTCTGTGTTTCATGGTCAATAAGACCGTCAGAGGGATACAGTAAACCTGAAGTGAAGCATCGGAATCTATAACTAGTGTCATAGGAATGGTTCAAAACATAGTCAGTAAGAAGAGTCAGTCTTCTTGTACTTAAGTCGGCATTGTGCCTTTTGCATTTAATTCCGATGCAATTTCTGTGTTTCATCGACAATAAGAAGGTCCAAGGGATACAGTAAACCTGGAGTGAAGCATCGGAATCAATAACTAGTGTTACAGGAAAGGTTCAAAACATAGACAGTAAGAAGAGTCAGTCTTCTTGTATTTAAATCGGCATTGTGCCTTTTGTATTTAATTCCGATGCAATTTCTGTGTTTCATCGGCAATAAGGTCAGAGGGATACAGTAAACTTGAAGTGAAGCATCGGAATCTATAACTAGTGTCACAGGAATGGTTCAAAACATAGACAGTAGGAAGAGTCAGTCTTCTTGTACTTAAGTCGGCATTGTGCCTTTTGTACTTATTTCCGACGCAATTTCTGTGTTATATTGTCAATTAGAAGGTATGAGTGATACAGTAAACCTGAAGTGAAGCATCGGAATCCAAAACTAGTGTCGCAGGAATGGTTCAAAACATAGACAGTAGGAAGAGTCAGTCTTCTTTTACTTCAGTCGGCATTGTGCCTTTTGTATTTAATTCCGATGCAATTTCTGTGTTTCATCGTCACTAAGAAGGTCCAAGGTATACAGTAAACCTAAAGTGAAGCATCGGAATCTATAACTAGTGTAACAGGAATGGTTCAAAACATAGTAAGAAGAGTCAGTCTGCTTGTACTTAAGTCGGCATTGTGCCTTTTGTATGTAACTCCGATGCAATTTCTGTGTTTCATCGTCAATAAGAAGGTCCAAGGGGTACAGTAAACCTGGAGTGAAGCATCGGAATCTATAACTAGTGTCACAGTAATGGTTCAAATCATAGACAGTAAGAAGAGTCAGTCTTCTTGTACTTAAGTCGGAATTGTGCCTTTTGTATTTAATTACGATGCAATTTATGTGTTTTAATCGTCAATAAGAAGGACCAAGGAATACAGTAAACCTGAAGTGAAGCAACGGAATCTATAAGTAGTGTCACTGGAATGGTTCAAAATATAGACAGTAAGAAGAGTCAGTCTTCTTGTACTTTAGTCGGCATTGTGCCTTTTGTAATTAATTCCGATGCAATTTCTGTGATTCATCGTCAATAAGAAAGTCCAAGGGATACAGTAAACCTGAAGTGAAGCATCGGACTCTATAACTAGTGTCACAGAAATGGCTCAAAACATAGACAGTAGGAAGAGTCAGTCTTTTTGTACTTACGTCGGTATTGTGCGTTTTCTATTTAAGTCCGATGCAATTTCTGTGTTTCATCGTCAATAAGAAGGTCCAAGGGATACAGTAAACCTGCAGTGAAGCATCGGAATCTATAGCTAGTGTCACAAGAATGGTAGAATACATAGACAGTAAGAGGAGTCAGTCTTCTTGTACTTAAGTCGTCATTGTGCCTTTTCCATTTAATCCCGATGCAATTTCTGTGTTTCACCGTCAACAAGAAGGTCAGAGGGATACAGTAAACCGGAAGTGTAGCATCGGAATCTATAACTAGTGTCACAGAAATGGTTCATAGACAGTAAGAAGAGTCAGTCATCTTGAACTTAAGACGGCATTGTGCCTTTTGTATTTAATTCCGATGCAATTTCTGTGTTTCATCGTCAATAAGAAGGTCCAAGGGAAACAGTAAACCTGGGGTGAAGCATCGGAATCTATAACTAGTGTCACAGCAATGGTTCAAAGCATAGACAGTAAGAAGAGTCAGTCTTCTTGTCTTTAAGTCGGCATTGTGCCTTTTGTATTTAATTCCGATGCAATTTCTGTGTTTGATCGTCAATAAGAATGTCCAAGGGATACAGTAAACCTGAAGTGCAGCATCGGACTCTATAACTAGTGTCACAGAAATGGTTCAAAACATAGGCAGTAAGAAGAGTCAGTCTTCTTGTACTTAAGTCGGCATTGCGCCTTTTGAATTTAATTCCGATGCATTTTCTGTGTTTCATCGTCAATAAGAAGGTCCAAGGTATACAGTAAACCTGAAGTGAAGCATCGGAATCTATAACTAGTGTCACAGGAATGGTTCAAACATAGACAGTAAGAAGAGTCAGTCTTCGGGTACTTAAGTCGGCATTGTCCCTTTTGTATTTAATTCCGATGCAATTTCTGTGTTTCATGGTCAATAAGACCGTCAGAGGGATACAGTAAACCTGAAGTGAAGCATCGGAATCTATAACTAGTGTCATAGGAATGGTTCAAAACATAGTCAGTAAGAAGAGTCAGTCTTCTTGTACTTAAGTCGGCATTGTGCCTTTTGCATTTAATTCCGATGCATTTTCTGTGTTTCATCGACAATAAGAAGGTCCAAGGGATACAGTAAACCTGGAGTGAAGCATCGGAATCAATAACTAGTGTTACAGGAAAGGTTCAAAACTTAGACAGTAAGAAGAGTCAGTCTTCTTGTATTTAAATCGGCATTGTGCCTTTTGTATTTAATTCCGATGCAATTTCTGTGTTTCATCGGCAATAAGGTCAGAGGGATACAGTAAACTTGAAGTGAAGCATCGGAATCTATAACTAGTGTCACAGGAATGGTTCAAAACATAGACAGTAGGAAGAGTCAGTCTTCTTGTACTTAAGTCGGCATTGTGCCTTTTGTACTTATTTCCGACGCAATTTCTGTGTTATATTGTCAATTAGAAGGTATGAGTGATACAGTAAACCTGAAGTGAAGCATCGGAATCCAAAACTAGTGTCGCAGGAATGGTTCAAAGCATAGACAGTAGGAAGAGTCAGTCTTCTTTTACTTCAGTCGGCATTGTGCCTTTTGTATTTAATTCCGATGCAATTTCTGTGTTTCATCGTCACTAAGAAGGTCCAAGGTATACTGTAAACCTAAAGTGAAGCATCGGAATCTATAACTAGTGTAACAGGAATGGTTCAAAACATAGTAAGAAGAGTCAGTCTGCTTGTACTTAAGTCGGCATTGTGCCTTTTGTATTTAATTCCGATGCAATTTCTGTGTTTCATCGTCAATAAGAAGGTCCAAGGGGTACAGTAAACCTGGAGTGAAGCATCGGAATCTATAACTAGTGTCACAGTAATGGTTCAAATCATAGACAGTAAGAAGAGTCAGTCTTCTTGTACTTAAGTCGGAATTGTGCCTTTTGTATTTAATTACGATGCAATTTATGTGTTTTAATCGTCAATAAGAAGGACCAAGGAATACAGTAAACCTGAAGTGAAGCAACGGAATCTATAAGTAGTGTCACTGGAATGGTTCAAAATATAGACAGTAAGAAGAGTCAGTCTTCTTGTACTTTAGTCGGCATTGTGCCTTTGGTATTTAATTCCGATGCAATTTCTGTGATTCATCGTCAATAAGAAAGTCCAAGGGATACAGTAAACCTGAAGTGAAGCATCGGACTCTATAACTAGTGTCACAGAAATGGCTCAAAACATAGACAGTAGGAAGAGTCAGTCTTTTTGTACTTACGTCGGTATTGTGCGTTTTCTATTTAATTCCGATGCAATTTCTGTGTTACATCGTCAATAAGAAGGTCCAAGGGAAACAGTAAACCTGAAGTGAAGCATCGGAATCAAAAACTAGTGCCACAGGAATGGTTCATAACATAGGCAGTAAGAAGAGTCAGTCTTCTTGTTCTTAAGACGGCATTGTGCCATTTCTATTTAATTCCGATGCAAACTCTGTGTTTCATCGTCAATAAGAAGGTCACAGGGATACAGTAAACCTGAAGTGAAGCATCGGAATCTATAACTAGTGTCACAGGAATGGTTCATAACATAGTCAGTAAGAAGAGTCAGTCTTCTAGCACTTAAGTCGGCATTGTGCCTTTTGTATTTATTTCCGATGCAATTTCTGTGTTTCATCGTCACTAAGAAGGTCCAAGGTATACAGTAAACATAAAGTGAAGCATCGGAATCTATAACTAGTGTAACAGGAATGGTTCAAAACATAGTAAGAAGAGTCAGTCTGCTTGTACTTAAGTCGGCATTGTGCCTTTTGTATGTAATTCCGATGCAATTTCTGTGTTTCATCGTCAATAAGAAGGTCCAAGGTACACAGTAAACCTGAAGAAAAGTTTGGGAATCTATAACTAGTGTCACAGGAATGGTTCAAACTATAATCAGTAAGAAGAGTCAGACTTCTTGTACTTAAGTCGGCATTGTGCCTTTTCTATTTAATTCCGATGCAATTTCTGTGTTTCATCGTCAATAAGAAGGCCCAAGGGATACAGTAAACCTAGAGTGAAGCATCGGAATCTATAACTAGTGTCACAAGAATGGTGCAATACATAGACAGTATGAAGAGTCAGTCTTCTTGTACTTAAGTCGTCATTGTGCCTTTTCTATTTAATCCCGATGCAATTTCTGTGTTTCATCGTCAATAAGAAAGTCAGAGGGATACAGTAAACCTGAAGTGAAGCATCGGAATCTATAACTAGTGTCACAGGAATGGTTCAAAACATAGTGAGTAAGAAGAGTCAGTCTTCTTGTACTTAAGTCGGCATTGTGCCTTTTGCATTTAGTTCCGATGCAATTTCTGTGTTTCATCGTCAATAAGAAGGTCCAAGGGGTACAGTAAACCTGGAGTGGAGCATCGGAATCTATAACTAGTGTCACAGTAATGGTTCAAAACATAGACAGTAAGAAGCGTCAGTCTTCCTGTACTTAAGTCGGCATTGTGCCTTTTGTATTTAATTACGATGCAATTTATGTGTTTTAATCGTCAATAAGAAGGACCAAGGAATACAGTAAACCTGAAGTGAAGCATCGGAATCTATAAGTAGTGTCACTGGAATGGTTCGAAATATAGACAGTTAGAAGAGTCAGTCTTCTTGTACTTAAGTCGGCATTGTGCCTTTTCTATTTAATTCCGATGCAATTTCTGTGTTTCATCGTCAATAAGAAGGTCCAAGGTATACAGTAAACCTGAAGTGAAGCATCGGAATCTATAACTAGTGTCACAGGAATGGTTCAAAATTAAGTCAGTAAGAAGAGTCAGTCTTCTTGTCCGTAAGTCGGCATTGTGCCTTTTGTATTTAATTCCGATGCAATTTCTGTGTTTCATCGTCAATAAGAAGGTCCAGGGGATAGAGTAAACCTGGAGTAAATCATCGGGATCCATAACTAGTGTCACAGGAATGGTTCAAAACATAGACAGTAAGAAGAGTCAGTCTTAGTTTACTAAAGTTGGCAATTTGCCTTTTGTATTTAATTCCGTTGCAATTTCTGTGTTTCATCGGCAATACAAAGGTCCAAGGGAAACAGTAAACCTGAAGTGAAGCATCGGAATCTATAACTAGTGTCACAGGAATGGTTCAAACATAGTCAGTAAGAAAAATCAGTCTTCTTGTACTTAAGTCGGCATTGTGCCTATCGTATTTAATTCCGATGCAATTTCTGTGTTTCAACGTCAATAAGAAGGTCAGAGGGATACAGTAAACCTGAAGTGAAGCATCGGAATCTATAACTAGTGTCACAGGAATGGTTCAAACATTGACAGTAAGAAGAGTCAATCTTCGGGTACATAAGTCGGCATTGTCCTTTTGTATTTAATTCCGATGCAATTTCTGTGCTTCATCGTTAATAAGAAGGTCAGAGGGATACAGTAAACCTGAAGTGAAGCATCGGAATCTATAACTAGTGTCACAGGAATGGTTCAAACATTGACAGTAAGAAGAGTCAGTCTTCGGATACATAAGTCGGCATTGTCCTTTTGTATTTAATTCCGATGCAATTTCTGTGTTTCACCGTCAATAAGAAGGACAGTGGGATACAGTAAACCTGAAGTGAAGCATCGGAATCTATAACTAGTGTCATAGGAATGGTTCAAAACATAGTCAGTAAGAAGAGTCAGTCTTCTTGTACGTAAGTCGGCATTGTGCCTTTTGCATTTAATTCCGATGCAATTTCTGTGTTTCATCGACAATAAGAAGGTCCAAGGGATACAGTAAACCTGGAGTGAAGCATCGGAATCAATAACTAGTGTTACAGGAAAGGTTCAAAACATAGACAGTAAGAAGAGTCAGTCTTCTTGTATTTAAATCGGCATTGTGCCTTTTGTATTTAATTCCGATGCAATTTCTGTGTTTCATCGGCAATAAGGTCAGAGGGATACAGTAAACTTGAAGTGAAGCATCGGAATCTATAACTAGTGTCACAGGAATGGTTCAAAACATAGACAGTAGGAAGAGTCAGTCTTCTTGTACTTAAGTCGGCATTGTGCCTTTTGTACCTATTTCCGACGCAATTTCTGTGTTATATTGTCAATTAGAAGGTATGAGTGATACAGTAAACCTGAAGTGAAGCATCGGAATCCAAAACTAGTGTCGCAGGAATGGTTCAAAACATAGACAGTAGGAAGAGTCAGTCTTCTTTTACTTCAGTCGGCATTGTGCCTTTTGTATTTCATTCGATGCAATTTCTGTGTTTCATCGTCACTAAGAAGGTCCAAGGTATACAGTAAACCTAAAGTGAAGCATCGGAATCTATAACTAGTGTAACAGGAATGGTTCAAAACATAGTAAGAAGAGTCAGTCTGCTTGTACTTAAGTCGGCATTGTGCCTTTTGTATTTAATTCCGATGCAATTTCTGTGTTTCATCGTCAATAAGAAGGTCCAAGGGGTACAGTAAACCTGGAGTGAAGCATCGGAATCTATAACTAGTGTCACAGTAATGGTTCAAATCATAGACAGTAAGAAGAGTCAGTCTTCTTGTACTTAAGTCGGAATTGTGCCTTTTGTATATAATTACGATGCAATTTATGTGTTTTAATCGTCAATAAGAAGGACCAAGGAATACAGTAAACCTGAAGTGAAGCAACGGAATCTATAAGTAGTGCCACTGGAATGGTTCAAAATATAGACAGTAAGAAGAGTCAGTCTTCTTGTACTTTAGTCGGCATTGTGCCTTTTGTATTTAATTCCGATGCAATTTCTGTGATTCATTGTCAATAAGAAAGTCCAAGGGATACAGTAAACCTGAAGTGAAGCATCGGACTCTATAACTAGTGTCACAGAAATGGCTCAAAACATAGACAGTAGGAAGAGTCAGTCTTTTTGTACTTACGTCGGTATTGTGCGTTTTCTATTTAATTCCGATGCAATTTCTGTGTTTCATCGTCAATAAGAAGGTCCAAGGGAAACAGTAAACCTGAAGTTAAGCATCGGAATCAAAAACTAGTGCCACAGGAATGGTTCATAACATAGGCAGTAAGAAGAGTCAGTCTTCTTGTACTTAAGTCGGCATTGTGCCTTTTCTATTTAATTCCGATGCAAACTCTGTGTTTCATCGTCAATAAGAAGGTCACAGGGATACAGTAAACCTGAAGTGAAGCATCGGAATCTATAACTAGTGTCACAGGAATGGTTCATAACATAGTCAGTAAGAAGAGTCAGTCTTCTAGCACTTAAGTCGGCATTGTGCCTTTTGTATTTATTTCCGATGCAATTTCTGTGTTTCATCGTCACTAAGAAGGTCCAAGGTATACAGTAAACATAAAGTGAAGCATCGGAATCTATAACTAGTGTAACAGGAATGGTTCAAAACATAGTAAGAAGAGTCAGTCTGCTTGTACTTAAGTCGGCATTGTGCCTTTTGTATTTAATTCCGATGCAATTTCTGTGTTTCATCGTCAATAAGAAGGTCCAAGGTACACAGTAAACCTGAAGAAACGTTTGGGAATCTATAACTAGTGTCACAGGAATGGTTCCAACTATAATCAGTAAGAAGAGTCAGTCTTCTTGTACTTAAGTCGGCATTGTGCCTTTTGTATTTAATTCCGATGCAATTTCTGTGTTTCATCGTCAATAAGAAGGTCCAGGGGATAGAGTAAACCTGGAGTAAATCATCGGGATCCATAACTAGTGTCACAGGAATGGTTCAAAACATAGACAGTAAGAAGAGTCAGTCTTAGTTTACTAAAGTTGGCAATTTGCCTTTTGTATTTAATTCCGTTGCAATTTCTGTGTTTCATCGGCAATACAAAGGTCCAAGGGAAACAGTAAACCTGAAGTGAAGCATCGGAATCTATAACTAGTGTCACAGGAATGGTTCAAACATAGTCAGTAAGAAAAATCAGTCTTCTTGTACTTAAGTCGGCATTGTGCCTATCGTATTTAATTCCGATGCAATTTCTGTGTTTCAACGTCAATAAGAAGGTCAGAGGGATACAGTAAACCTGAAGTGAAGCATCGGAATCTATAACTAGTGTCACAGGAATGGTTCAAACATTGACAGTAAGAAGAGTCAGTCTTCGGGTACATAAGTCGGCATTGTCCTTTTGTATTTAATTCCGATGCAATTTCTGTGCTTCATCGTTAATAAGAAGGTCAGAGGGATACAGTAAACCTGAAGTGAAGCATCGGAATCTATAACTAGTGTCACAGGAATGGTTCAAACATTGACAGTAAGAAGAGTCAGTCTTCGGGTACATAAGTCGGCATTGTCCTTTTGCATTTAATTCCGATGCAATTTCTGTGTTTCATCGACAATAAGAAGGTCCAAGGGATACAGTAAACCTGGAGTGAAGCATCGGAATCAATAACTAGTGTTACAGGAAAGGTTCAAAACATAGACAGTAAGAAGAGTCAGTCTTCTTGTATTTAAATCGGCATTGTGCCTTTTGTATTTAATTCCGATGCAATTTCTGTGTTTCATCGGCAATAAGGTCAGAGGGATACAGTAAACTTGAAGTGAAGCATCGGAATCTATAACTAGTGTCACAGGAATGGTTCAAAACATAGACAGTAGGAAGAGTCAGTCTTCTTGTACTTAAGTCGGCATTGTGCCTTTTGTACCTATTTCCGACGCAATTTCTGTGTTATATTGTCAATTAGAAGGTATGAGTGATACAGTAAACCTGAAGTGAAGCATCGGAATCCAAAACTAGTGTCGCAGGAATGGTTCAAAACATAGACAGTAGGAAGAGTCAGTCTTCTTTTACTTCAGTCGGCATTGTGCCTTTTGTATTTCATTCGATGCAATTTCTGTGTTTCATCGTCACTAAGAAGGTCCAAGGTATACAGTAAACCTAAAGTGAAGCATCGGAATCTATAACTAGTGTAACAGGAATGGTTCAAAACATAGTAAGAAGAGTCAGTCTGCTTGTACTTAAGTCGGCATTGTGCCTTTTGTATTTAATTCCGATGCAATTTCTGTGTTTCATCGTCAATAAGAAGGTCCAAGGGGTACAGTAAACCTGGAGTGAAGCATCGGAATCTATAACTAGTGTCACAGTAATGGTTCAAATCATAGACAGTAAGAAGAGTCAGTCTTCTTGTACTTAAGTCGGAATTGTGCCTTTTGTATATAATTACGATGCAATTTATGTGTTTTAATCGTCAATAAGAAGGACCAAGGAATACAGTAAACCTGAAGTGAAGCAACGGAATCTATAAGTAGTGCCACTGGAATGGTTCAAAATTTAGACAGTAAGAAGAGTCAGTCTTCTTGTACTTTAGTCGGCATTGTGCCTTTTGTATTTAATTCCGATGCAATTTCTGTGATTCATCGTCAATAAGAAAGTCCAAGGGATACAGTAAACCTGAAGTGAAGCATCGGACTCTATAACTAGTGTCACAGAAATGGCTCAAAACATAGACAGTAGGAAGAGTCAGTCTTTTTGTACTTACGTCGGTATTGTGCGTTTTCTATTTAATTCCGATGCAATTTCTGTGTTTCATCGTCAATAAGAAGGTCCAAGGGAAACAGTAAACCTGAAGTGAAGCATCGGAATCAAAAACTAGTGCCACAGGAATGGTTCATAACATAGGCAGTAAGAAGAGTCAGTCTTCTTGTACTTAAGTCGGCATTGTGCCTTTTCTATTTAATTCCGATGCAAACTCTGTGTTTGATCGTCAATAAGAAGGTCACAGGGATACAGTAAACCTGAAGTGAAGCATCGGAATCTATAACTAGTGTCACAGGAATGGTTCATAACATAGTCAGTAAGAAGAGTCAGTCTTCTAGCACTTAAGTCGGCATTGTGCCTTTTGTATTTATTTCCGATGCAATTTCTGTGTTTCATCGTCACTAAGAAGGTCCAAGGTATACAGTAAACATAAAGTGAAGCATCGGAATCTATAACTAGTGTAACAGGAATGGTTCAAAACATAGTAAGAAGAGTCAGTCTGCTTGTACTTAAGTCGGCATTGTGCCTTTTGTATTTAATTCCGATGCAATTTCTGTGTTTCATCGTCAATAAGAAGGTCCAAGGTACACAGTAAACCTGAAGAAAAGTTTGGGAATCTATAACTAGTGTCACAGGAATGGTTCCAACTATAATCAGTAAGAAGAGTCAGTCTTCTTGTACTTAAGTCGGCATTGTGCCTTTTGCATTTAGTTCCGATGCAATTTCTGTGTTTCATCGTCAATAAGAAGGTCCAAGGGGTACAGTAAACCTGGAGTGGAGCATCGGAATCTATAACTAGTGTCACAGTAATGGTTCAAAACATAGACAGTAAGAAGCGTCAGTCTTCCTGTACTTAAGTCGGCATTGTGCCTTTTGTATTTAATTACGATGCAATTTATGTGTTTCATCGTCAATAAGAAGGTCCAAGGTATACAGTAAACCTGAAGTGAAGCATCGGAATCTATAACTAGTGTCACAGGAATGGTTCAAAATTAAGTCAGTAAGAAGAGTCAGTCTTCTTGTCCGTAAGTCGGCATTGTGCCTTTTGTATTTAATTCCGATGCAATTTCTGTGTTTCATCGTCAATAAGAAGGTCCAGGGGATAGAGTAAACCTGGAGTAAATCATCGGGATCCATAACTAGTGTCACAGGAATGGTTCAAAACATAGACAGTAAGAAGAGTCAGTCTTCGTTTACTAAAGTTGGCAATTTGCCTTTTGTATTTAATTCCGTTGCAATTTCTGTGTTTCATCGGCAATACAAAGGTCCAAGGGAAACAGTAAACCTGAAGTGAAGCATCGGAATCTATAACTAGTGTCACAGGAATGGTTCAAACATAGTCAGTAAGAAAAATCAGTCTTCTTGTACTTAAGTCGGCATTGTGCCTATCGTATTTAATTCCGATACAATTTCTGTGTTTCAACGTCAATAAGAAGGTCAGAGGGATACAGTAAACCTGAAGTGAAGCATCGTAATCTATAACTAGTGTCACAGAAATGGTTCAAACATTGACAGTAAGAAGAGTCAGTCATCGGGTACATAAGTCGGCATTGTCCTTTTGTATTTAATTCCGATGCAATTTCTGTGCTTCATCGTCAATAAGAAGGTCAGAGGGATACAGTAAACCTGAAGTGAAGCATCGGAATCTATAATTAGTGTCACAGGAATGGTTCAAACATTGACAGTAAGAAGAGTCAGTCTTCGGGTACATAAGTCGGCATTGTCCTTTTGTATTTAATTCCGATGCAATTTCTGTGTTTCACCGTCAATAAGAAGGACAGTGGGATACAGTAAACCTGAAGTGAAGCATCGGAATCTATAACTAGTGTCACAGGAGTGGTTCAAACAAAGTAAGAAGAGTCAGTTTTCTTGTACTTAAGTCGGCATTGTGCCTTTTGTATTTAATTCCGATGCAATTTCTGTGTTTCATCGTCAATAAGAAGGTCCAAGGGATACAGTAAACCTGAAGTGAAGCATCGGAATCTACAACTAGTGCCACACGAATGGTTCAAAACATAGGCAGTAAGAAGAGTCAGTCTTCTTGTACTTAAGTCGGCATTGTGCCTTTTCTATTTAATTCCGATGCAATTTCTGTGTTTCATCGTCAATAAGAAGGTCCAAGGTATACAGTAAACCTGAAGTGAAGCATCGGAATCTATAACTAGTGTCACAGGAATGGTTCAAAATTAAGTCAGTAAGAAGAGTCAGTCTTCTTGTCCGTAAGTCGGCATTGTGCCTTTTGTATTTAATTCCGATGCAATTTCTGTGTTTCATCGTCAATAAGAAGGTCCAGGGGATAGAGTAAACCTGGAGTAAATCATCGGGATCCATAACTAGTGTCACAGGAATGGTTCAAAACATAGACAGTAAGAAGAGTCAGACTTCGTTTACTAAAGTTGGCAATTTGCCTTTTGTATTTAATTCCGTTGCAATTTCTGTGTTTCATCGGCAATACAAAGGTCCAAGGGAAACAGTAAACCTGAAGCGAAGCATCGGAATCTATAACTAGTGTCACAGGAATGGTTCAAACATAGTCAGTAAGAAAAATCAGTCTTCTTGTACTTAAGTCGGCATTGTGCCTATCGTATTTAATTCCGATGCAATTTCTGTGTTTCAACGTCAATAAGAAGGTCAGAGGGATACAGTAAACCTGAAGTGAAGCATCGGATTCTATAACTAGAGTCACATGAATGGTTCAAAACATAGTCAGTAAGAAGAGTCAGTCTTCTTGTCCTTAAGTCGGCATTGTGCCTTTTGTATTTATTTCCGATGCAATATCTGTGTTTCATCGGCAACAAAATCAGAGGGATACAGTAAACCTGAAGTGAAGCATCGGAATCTATGACTAGTGTCACAGGAATGGTTCAAAGCATAGACAGTAGGATGAGTCAATCTTCTTGTACTTAAGTCGGCATTGTGCCTTTTGTATTTAATTCCGATGCAATTTCTGTGTCTCGTCGTCAATAAGAATGTCCAAGGTATACAGTAAACCTGAAGTAAAGCGTCGGAATCTATAATTAGGGTCACAGCAACGGTTCAAACTATAATCACTAAGAAGAGTCAGTCTTATTGTACTTAAGTCGGCATTGTGCCTTTTCTATTTAATTCCGATGCAATTTCTGTGTTTCATCGTCAATAAGAAGGTCCAAGGGATACAGTAAACCTGGAGTGAAGCATCGGAATCTATAACTAGTGTCACAGGAATGGTTCAAAACATATACAGTAAAAAGAGTCAGTCTTCTTGTAGTTAAGTCGGCATTGTGCCTTTTGTATTTAATTCCGATGCAATTTCTGTGTTTCACCGTCAATAAGAAGGACAGTGGGATACAGTAAACCTGAAGTGAAGCATGGGAATCTATAACTAGTGTCACAGGAATGGTTCAAACATAGTAAGAACAGTCAGTTTTCTTGTACTTAAGTCGGCATTGTGCCTTTTGTATTTAATTCCGATGCAATATCTGTGTTTCATCGTCAATAAGAAGGTCCAAGGGATACAGTAAACCTGAAGTGAAGCATCGGAAACTATAACTAGTGTCACAGGAATGGTTCAAAATTAAGTCAGTAAGAAGAGTCAGTCTTCTTGTCCGTAAGTCGGCATTGTGCCTTTTGTATTTAATTCCGTTGCAATTTCTGTGTTTCATCGGCAATACAAAGGTCCTAGGGAAACAGTAAACCTGAAGTGAAGCATCGGAATCTATAACTAGTGTCAAAGGAATGGTTCAAACATAGTCAGTAAGAGGAGTCAGTCTTCTTGTACTTAAGTCGGCATTGTGCCTATCGTATTTAATTCCGATGCAATTTCTGTGTTTCAACGTCAATAAGAAGGTCAGAGGGATACAGTAAACCTGAAGTGAAGCATCGGAATCTATAACTAGTGTCACAGGAATGGTTCAAGACATAGTCAGTAAGAAGGGTCAGTCTTCGGGTACTTCAGTCGGCATTGTGCCTTTTGTATTTAATTCCGATGCAATTTCTGTGTTTCATCGTCAATAAGAAGGTCCAAGGGAAACAGTAAACCTGAAGTGAAGCATCGGAATCTATAACTAGTGTCACAGGAATCGTTCAAATCATAGACAGTAAGAAGAGTATGTTTTCTTGTGCTTAAGTCGGCATTGTGGCTTTTGTATTTAATTACGATGCAATTTCTGTGTTTCATCGTCAATAAGAAGGTCAGAGGGATACAGTAAACCTGAAGTGAAGCATCGGATTCTATAACTAGAGTCACATGAATGGTTCAAAACATAGTCAGTAAGAAGAGTCAGTCTTCTTGTCCTTAAGTCGGCATTGTGCCTTTTGTATTTATTTCCGATGCAATATCTGTGTTTCATCGGCAACAAAATCAGAGGGATACAGTAAACCTGAAGTGAAGCATCGGAATCTATGACTAGTGTCACAGGAATGGTTCAAAGCATAGACAGTAGGAAGAGTCAATCTTCTTGTACTTAAGTCGGCATTGTGCCTTTTGTATTTAATTCCGATGCAATTTCTGTGATTCATTGTCAATAAGAAGGTCAGAGGGATACAGTAAACCTGAAGTGAAGCATCGGAATCCAAAACTAGTGTCACAGGAATGGTTCAAAACATAGACAGTGGGAGGAGTCAGTCTCCTTGTACTTAAGTCGGCATTGTGCCTTTTGTATTTAATTCCAATGCAATTTCTGTGTTTCATCGTCAATAAGAACGTCCAAGGTATACAGTAAACCTGAAGTGAAGCATCGGAATCTATAACTAGTGTCACAGGAATGGTTCAAACATAGTCAGTTAGAAGAGTCAGTCTTCTTGTACTTAAGTCGGCATTGTGCCTTTTCTATTTAATTCCGATGCAATTTCTGTGTTTCATCGTCAATAAGAAGGTCCAAGGGACACAGTAAATCTGGAGTGAAGCATCGGAATCTATAACTAGTGTCACAGTAATGGTTCAAAACATCGACTGTAAGAAGAGTCAGTCTTCTGTTACTTAAGTCGACATTGTGCCTTTTCTATTTAATTCCGATGCAATTTCTGTGTCTCGTCGTCAATAAGAATGTCCAAGGTATACAGTAAACCTGACGTAAAGCGTCGGAATCTATAATTAGGGTCACAGCAACGGTTCAAACTATAATCACTAAGAAGAGTCAGTCTTATTGTACTTAAGTCGGCATTGTGCCTTTTCTATTTAATTCCGACGCAATTTCTGTGTTTCATCGTCAATATGAAGGTCCAAGGGATACAGTAAACCTGGAGTGAAGCATCGGAATCTATAACTAGTGTCACAGGAATGGTTCAAAACATATACAGTAAAAAGAGTCAGTCTTCTTGTAGTTAAGTCGGCATTGTGCCTTTTGTATTTAATTCCGATGCAATTTCTGTGTTTCACCGTCAATAAGAAGGACAGTGGGATACAGTAAACCTGAAGTGAAGCATCGGAATCTATAACTAGTGTCACAGGAATGGTTCAAACATAGTAAGAACAGTCAGTTTTGTTGTACTTAAGTCGGCATTGTGCCTTTTGTATTTAATTCCGATGCAATTTCTGTGTTTCATCGTCAATAAGAAGGTCCAAGGGATACAGTAAACCTGAAGTGAAGCGTCGGAATCTACAACTAGTGCCACAGGAATGGTTCAAAACATAGGCAGTAAGAAGAGTCAGTCTTCTTGTACTTAAGTCGTCATTGTGCCTTTTCTATTTAATTCCGATGCAATTTCTGTGTTTCATCGTCAATAAGAAGTTCCAAGGTATACAGTAAACCTGAAGAGAAGCATCGGAAACTATAACTAGTGTCACAGGAATGGTTCAAAATTAAGTCAGTAAGAAGAGTCAGTCTTCTTGTCCGTAAGTCGGCATTGTGCCTTTTTTATTTAATTCCGATGCAATTTCTGTGTTTCACCGTCAATAAGAAGGTCCAGGGGATACAGTAAACCTGGAGTGTGTCATCGGAATCCCTAACTAGTGTCAAAGGAATGGTTCAAAACATAGTCAGTAAGAAGAGTCAGTCTTCGTGTACTAAAGTTAGCAATTTGCCTTTTGTGTTTAATTCCGTTGCAATTTCTGTGTTTCATCGGCAATACAAAGGTCCTAGGGAAACAGTAAACCTGAAGTGAAGCATCGGAATCTATAACTAGTGTCAAAGGAATGGTTCAAACATAGTCAGTAAGAGGAGTCAGTCTTCTTGTACTTAAGTCGGCATTGTGCCTATCGTATTTAATTCTGATGCAATTTCTGTGTTTCAACGTCAATAAGAAGGTCAGAGGGATACAGTAAACCTGAAGGGAAGCATCGGAATCTATAACTAGTGTCACAGGAATGGTTCAAGACATAGTCAGTAAGAAGGGTCAGTCTTCGGGTACTTCAGTCGGCATTGTGCCTTTTGTATATAATTCCGATGCAATTTCTGTGTTTCATCGTCAATAAGAAGGTCCAAGGGAAACAGTAAACCTGAAGTGAAGCATCGGAATCTATAACTAGCGTCACAGGAATGGTTCAAATCATAGACAGTAAGAAGAGTATGTTTTCTTGTGCTTAAGTCGGCATTGTGGCTTTTGTATTTAATAACGATGCAATTTCTGTGTTTCATCGTCAATAAGAAGGTCAGAGAGATACAGTAAACCTGAAGTGAAGCATCGGATTCTATAACTAGAGTCACATGAATGGTTCAAAACATAGTCAGTAAGAAGAGTCAGTCTTCTTGTCCTTAAGTCGGCATTGTGCCTTTTGTATTTATTTCCGATGCAATATCTGTGTTTCATCGGCAACAAAATCAGAGGGATACAGTAAACCTGAAGTGAAGCATCGGAATCTATGACTAGTGTCACAGGAATGGTTCAAAGCATAGACAGTAGGAAGAGTCAATCTTCTTGTACTTAAGTCGGCATTGTGCCTTTTGTATTTAATTCCGATGCAATTTCTGTGTTTCATTGTCAATAAGAAGGTCAGAGGGATAGAGTAAACCTGAAGTGAAGCATCGGAATCCAAAACTAGTGTCACAGGAATGGTTCAAAACATAGACAGTGGGAGGAGTCAGTCTTCTTGTACTTAAGTCGGCATTGTGCCTTTTGTATTTAATTCCAATGCAATTTCTGTGTTTCATCGTCAATAAGAACGTCCAAGGTATACAGTAAACCTAAAGTGAAGCATCGGAATCTATAACTAGTGTCACAGGAATGGTTCAAACATAGTCAGTTAGAAGAGTCAGTCTTCTTGTACTTAAGCCGGCATTGTGCCTTTTCTATTTAATTCCGATGCAATTTCTGTGTTTCATCGTCAATAAGAAGGTCCAAGGGATACAGTAAATCTGGAGTGAAGCATCGGAATCTATAACTAGTGTCACAGTAATGGTTCAAAACATCGACTGTAAGAAGAGTCAGTCTTCTGTTACTTAAGTCGACATTGTGCCTTTTCTATTTAATTCCGATGCAATTTCTGTGTCTCGTCGTCAATAAGAATGTCCAAGGTATACAGTAAACCTGAAGTAAAGCGTCGGAATCTATAATTAGGGTCACAGCAACGGTTCAAACTATAATCACTAAGAAGAGTCAGTCTTATTGTACTTAAGTCGGCATTGTGCCTTTTCTATTTAATTCCGATGCAATTTCTGTGTTTCATCGTCAATATGAAGGTCCAAGGGATACAGTAAACCTGGAGTGAAGCATCGGAATCTATAACTAGTGTCACAGGAATGGTTCAAAACATATACAGTAAAAAGAGTCAGTCTTCTTGTAGTTAAGTCGGCATTGTGCCTTTTGTATTTATTTCCGATGCAATTTCTGTGTTTCACCGTCAATAAGAAGGACAGTGGGATACAGTAAACCTGAAGTGAAGCATCGGAATCTATAACTAGTGTCACAGGAATGGTTCAAACATAGTAAGAACAGTCAGTTTTCTTGTACTTAAGTCGGCATTGTGCCTTTTGTATTTAATTCCGATGCAATTTCTGTGTTTCATCGTCAATAAGAAGGTCCAAGGGATACAGTAAACCTGAAGTGAAGCATCGGAATCTACAACTAGTGCCACAGGAATGGTTCAAAACATAGGCAGTAAGAAGAGTCAGTCTTCTTGTACTTAAGTCGTCATTGTGCCTTTTCTATTTAATTCCGATGCAATTTCTGTGTTTCATCGTCAATAAGAAGGTCCAAGGTATACAGTAAACCTGAAGTGAAGCATCGGAATCTATAACTAGTGTCACAGGAATGGTTCAAAATTAAGTCAGTAAGAAGAGTCAGTCTTCTTGTCCGTAAGTCGGCATTGTGCCTTTTGTATTTAATTCCGATGCAATTTCTGTGTTTCATCGTCAATAAGAAGGTCCAGGGGATACAGTAAACCTGGAGTGTGTCATCGGAATCCCTAACTAGTGTCAAAGGAATGGTTCAAAACATAGTCAGTAAGAAGAGTCAGTCTTCGTGTACTAAAGTTAGCAATTTGCCTTTTGTATTTAATTCCGTTGCAATTTCTGTGTTTCATCGGCAATACAAAGGTCCTAGGGAAACAGTAAACCTGAAGTGAAGCATCGGAATCTGTAACTAGTGTCAAAGGAATGATTCAAACATAGTCAGTAAGAGGAGTCAGTCTTCTTGTACTTAAGTCGGCATTGTGCCTATCGTATTTAATTCCGATGCAATTTCTGTGTTTCAACGTCAATAAGAAGGTCAGAGGGAAACAGTAAACCTGAAGTGAAGCATCGGAATCTATAACTAGTGTCACAGGAATGGTTCAAGACATAGTCAGTAAGAAGGGTCAGTCTTCGGGTACTTCAGTCGGCATTGTGCCTTTTGTATTTAATTCCGATGCAATTTCTGTGTTTCATCGTCAATAAGAAGGTCCAAGGGGAACAGTAAACCTGAAGTGAAGTATCGGAATCTATAACTAGCGTCACAGGAATCGTTCAAATCATAGACAGTAAGAAGAGTATGTTTTCTTGTGCTTATGTCGGCATTGTGGCTTTTGTATTTAATTACGATGCAATTTCTGTGTTTCATCGTCAATAAGAAGGTCAGAGGGATACAGTAAACCTGAAGTGAAGCATCGGATTCTATAACTAGAGTCACAGGAATGGTTCAAATCATAGTCAGTAAGAAGAGACAGTCTTCTTGTCCTTAAGTCGGCATTGTGCCTTTTGTATTTATTTCCGATGCAATATCTGTGTTTCATCGGCAACAAAGTCAGAGGGATACAGTAAACCTGAAGTGAAGCATCGGAATCTGTAACTAGTGTCACAGGAATGGTTCAAAGCATAGACAGTAGGAAGAGTCAATCTTCTTGTACTTAAGTCGGCATTGTGCCTTTTGTACTTAATTCCGATGCAATTTCTGTGTTTCATTGTCAATAAGAAGGTCAGAGGAATACAGTAAACCTGAAGTGAAGCATCGGAATCCAAAACTAGTGTCACAGGAATGGTTCAAAACATAGACAGTGGGAGGAGTCAGTCTTCTTGTACTTAAGTCGGCATTGTGCATTTTGTATTCAATTCCGATGCAATTTCTGTGTTTCATCGTCAATAAGAACGTCCAAGGTATACAGTAAACCTGAAGTGAAGCATCGGAATCTATAACTAGTGTCACAGGAATAGTTCAAACATAGTCAGTTAGAAGAGTCAGTCTTCTTGTACTTAAGTCGGCATTGTGCCTTTTCTATTTAATTCCAATGGATTTTCTGTGTTTCATCGTCAATAAGAAGGTCCAAGGGAAACAGTAGACCTGGAGTGAAGCATCGGAATCTATAACTAGTGTCAATGGATTGGTTCAATTCGTAGACAGTAAGAAGAGTCAGTCTTCTTGTACTTAAGTCGGCATTGTGCCTTTTGTATTTAATTCCGATGCAATTTCTGAGTTTCATCGTCAATAAGAAGGTCAATGCGATACAGTAAACCTGAAGTGAAGCATCGGAATCTATAACTAGTGTCACCGGAATGGTTCAAACATAGTAAGAAGAGTCAGTTTTCTTGTACTTAAGTCGGCAATGTGCCTTTTGTATATAATTCCGATGCAATTTCTGTGTTACATCGTCAATAAGAAGGTCCAAGGGATACAGTAAACCTGAAGTGAACCATCGGAATCTACAACTAGTGCCACAGGAATGGTTCAAAGCATAGGCAGTAAGAAGAGTCAGTCTTCTTGTACTTAAGTCGGCATTGTGCCTTTTCTATTTAATTCCGATGCAATTTCTGTGTTTCATCGTCAATAAGAAGGTCCAAGGTATACAGTAAACCTGATTGAAGCATCGGAATCTAATACTAGTGTCACAGGAATGGTTCAAAATTAAGTCAGTAAGAAGAGTCAGTCTTCTTGTCCGTAAGTCGGCATTGTGCCTTTTGTATTTAATTCCGATGCAATATCTGTGTTTCATCGTCAATAAGAAGGTCCAGGGGATACAGTAAACCTGGAGTGTGTCATCGGGATCCATAACTAGTGTCACAGGAATGGTTCAAAACATAGACAGTAAGAAGAGTCAGTCTACGTGTACTAAAGTTGGCAATTTGCCTTTTGAATTCAATTCCGTTGCAATTTCTGTGTTTCATCGACAATACAAAGGTCCAAGGGAAACAGTAAACCTGAAGTGAAGCATCGGAATCTATAACTAGTGTCACAGGAATGGTTCAAACATAGTCAGTAAGAGGAGTCAGTCTTATTGTACTTAAGTCGGCATTGTGCCTATCGTATTTAATTCCGATGCAATTTCTGTGTTTCAACGTCAATAAGAAGGTCAGAGGGATACAGTAAACCTGAAGTGAAGCATCGGAATCTATAACTAGTGTCACAGGAATGGTTCAAGACATAGTCAGTAAGAAGGGTCAGTCTTCGGGTACTTCTGTCGGCATTGTGCCTTTTGTATTTAATTCCGATGCAATTTCTGTGTTTCATCGTCAATAAGAAGGTCCAAGGTATACAGTAAACCTGAAGTGAAGCATCGGATTCTATAACTAGAGTCACAGGAATGGTTCAAAACATAGACAGTAGGAAGAGTCAATCTTCTTGTACTTAAGTCGGCATTGTGCCTTTTGTATTTAATTCCGATGCAATTTCTGTGTTTCATCGTCAATAAGAACGTCCAAGGTATACAGTAAACCTGAAGTGAAGCATTGGAATCTATAACTAGTGTCACAGGAATGGTTCAAAGCATAGACAGTAGGAAGAGTCAATCTTCTTGTACTTAAGTCGGCATTGTGCCTTTTGTATTTAATTCCGATGCAATTTCTGTGTTTCATTGTCAATAAGAAGGTCAGAGGGATACAGTAAACCTGAAGTGAAGCATCGGAATCCAAAACTAGTGTCACAGGTATCGTTCAAAACATAGAGAGGGGGAGGAGTCAGTCTTCTTGTACTTAAGTCGGCATTGTGCCTTTTGTATTTAATTCCGATGCAATTTCTGTGTTTCATCGTCAATAAGATCGTCCAAGGTATACAGTAAACCTGAAGTGAAGCATCGGAATCTATAACTAGTGTCACAGGAATGGTTCAAACATAGTCAGTTAGAAGAGTCAGTCTTCTTGTACTTAAGTCGGCATTGTGCGTTTTCTATTTAATTCCGATGCAATTTCTGTGTTTCATCGTCAATAAGAAGGTCCAAGGGATACAGTAAACCTGGAGTGAAACATCGGAATCTATAACTAGTGTCACAGGAATGGTTCAAAACATAGACTGTAAGAAGAGTCAGTCTTCTGTTACTTAAGTCGACATTGTGCCTTTTCTATTTAATTCCGATGCAATTTATGTGTTTCGTCGTCAATAAGAATGTCCAAGGTATACAGTAAACCTGAATTAAAGCGTCGGAATCTATAATTAGGGTCACAGCAACGGTTCAAACTATAATCACTAAGAAGAGTCAGTCTTATTGTACTTAAGTCGGCATTGTGCCTTTTCTATTTAATTCCGATGCAATTTCTGTGTTTCATCGTCAATAAGAAGGTCAGAGAGATACAGTAAACCGGAAGTGAATCATCGGAATCTATAACTAGTGTCACAGGAATGGTTCAAAACATAGTCAGTAAGAGGAGTCAGTCTTCTTGTACGTAAGTCGGCATTGTGCCTTTTCAATTTAATTCCGATGCATTTTCTGTGTTTCATCGTCAATAAGAAGGTCCAAGGGATACAGTAGACCTGGAGTGAAGCATCGGAATCTATAACTCGTGTCAATGGAATGGTTCAATTCATAGACAGTAAGAAGAGACAGTCTTCTTGTACTTAAGTCGGCATTGTGCCTTTTGTATTTAATTCCGATGCTATTTCTGAGTTTAATCGTCAATAAGAAGGTCAAAGGGATACAGTAAACCTGAAGTGAAGCATCGGAATCTATAACTAGTGTCACTGGAATGGTTCAAAACATAGTCAGTAAGAAGAGTCAGTCTTCTTGTTCTTAAGTCGGCATTGTGCCTTTTCTATTTAATTCCGATGCAATTTCTGTGTTTCATCGTCAATAAGAAGGTCCTAGGGTTACAGTAAACCTGGAGTGAAGCATCGGAATCTATAACTAGTGTCAATGGAATGGTTCAAAACATAGACAGTAAGAAGAGTCAGTCTTCTTGTACTTAAGTCGGCATTGTGCCTTTTGTATTTAATTCCGATGCAATTTCTGAGTTTCATCGTCAATAAGAAGGTCAGAGGGATACAGTAAACCTGAAGTGAAGCATCGGAATCGATAACTAGTGACACAGGAATGGTTCAAACATAGTCAGTAAGAAGAGTCCGTCTTCTTGTACTTAAGTCGGCATTGTGCCTATCGTATTTAATTCCGATGCAATTTCTGTGTTTCAACGTCAATAAGAAGGTCAGAGGGATACAGTAAACCTGAAGTGAAGCATTGGAATCTATAACTAGTGTCACAGGAATGGTTCAAACATTGACAGTAAGAAGAGTCAGTCTTCGGGTACTTAAGTCGGCATTGTCCTTTTGTATTTAATTCCGATGCAATTTCTGTGTTTCATCGTCAATAAGAAGGTCAGAGGGATACAGTAAACCTGAAGTGAAGCATCGGAATCCAAAACTAGTGTCACAGGAATCGTTCAATACATAGACAGTGGGAGGAGTCAGTCTTCTTGTACTTAAGTCGGCATTGTGCCTTTTGTATTTAATTCCGATGCAATTTCTGTGTTTCATCGTCAATAAGAACGTCCAAGGTATACAGTAAAACTGAAGTGAAGCATCGGAATTTATAACTAGTGTCACAGGAATGGTTCAAACATAGTTAGTTAGAAGAGTCAGTCTTCTTGTACTTAAGTCGGCATTGTGCCTATTCTATTTAATTCCGATGCAATTTCTGTGTTTCATCGTCAATATGAAGGTCCAAGGGATACAGTAAACCTGAAGTGAAGCATCGGATTCTATAACTTGAGTCACAGGAATGGTTCAAAACATAGTCAGTAAGAAGAGTCAGTCTTCTTGTCCTTAAGTCGGCATTGTGCCTTTTGTATTTATATCCGATGCAATATCCCTGTTTCATCGGCAACAAAGTCAGAGGGATACAGTTAACCTGAAGTGAAGCATCGGAATCTATAAGTAGTGTCACAGGAATGGTTCAAAGCATAGACAGTAGGAAGAGTCAATCTTCTTGTACTTAAGTCGGCATTGTGCCTTTTGTATTTAATTCCGATGCAATTTCTGTGTTTCATTGTCAATAAGAAGGTCAGAGGGATACAGTAAACCTGAATTGAAGCATCGGAATCCAAAACTAGTGTCACAGGAATGGTTCAATACATAGACTGTAAGAAGAGTCAGTCTTCTGTTACTTAAGTCGACATTGTGCCTTTTCTATTTAATTCCGATGCAATTTCTGCGTTTCATCGTCAATAAGAAGGTCAAGGGATACAGTAAACCTGAAGTGAAGCATCGGAATCTATAACTAGTGTCACAGGAATGGTTCAAACATAGTCAGTTAGAAGAGTCAGTCTTCTTGTACTTAAGTCGGCATTGTGACTTTTCTATTTAATTCCGATGCAATTTCTGTGTTTCATCGTCAATAAGAAGGTCCAAGGGATACAGTAAACCTGGAGTGAAGCATCGGAATCTATAACTAGTGTCACAGGAATGGTTCAAACATAGAATGTAAGAAGAGTCAGTCTTCTGTTACTTAAGTCGACATTGTGCCTTTTCTATTTAATTCCGATGCAATTTCTGTGTTTCGTCGTCAATAAGAATGTCCGAGGTATACAGTAAACCTGAAGTAAAGCGTCGGAATCTATAATTAGGGTCACAGCAACGGTTCAAACTATAATCACTAAGAAGAGACAGTCTTCTTGTTCTTAAGTCGGCATTGTGCCTTTTCTATTTAATTCCGATGCAATTTCTGTGTTTCATCGTCAATAAGAAGGTCCGAGGGATACAGTAAACCTGGAGTGAAGCATCGGAATCTATAACTAGTGTCACAGGAATGGTTCAAAACATAGACAGTAAAAAGAGTCAGTCTTCTTGTACTTAAGTCGGCATTGTGCCTTTTCTATGTAATTCCGATGCAATTTCTGTGTTTCATCGTCAATAAGAATGTCAGAGGGATACAGTAAAGCGGAAGTGAATCATCGGAATCTATAACTAGTGTCACAGGACTGGTTCAAAACATAGTCAGTAAGAAGAGTCAGTCTTCTTGTACTTAAGTCGGCATTGTGCCTTTTCTATTTAATTCCGATGCATTTTCTGTGTTTCATCGTCAATAAGAAGGTCCAAGGGATACAGTAGACCTGGAGTGAAGCATCGGAATCTATAACTAGTGTCAATGGAATGGTTCAAATCATAGACAGTAAGAAGAGTCAGTCTTCTTGTACTTAAGTCGGCATTGTGCCTTTTGTATTTAATTCCGATGCAATTTCTGAGTTTCATCGTCAATAAGAAGGTCAAAGGGATACAGTAAACCTGAAGTGAAGCATCGGAATCTATAACTAGTGTCACAGGAATGGTTCAAAACATAGTCAGTAAGAAGAGTCAGTCTTCTTGTTCTTACGTCGGCATTGTGCCTTTTCTATTTAATTCCGATGCAAATTCTGTGTTTCATCGTCAATAAGAAGGTCCAAGGGTTACAGTAAACCTGGAGTGAAGCATCGGAATCTATAACTAGTGTCAATGGAATGTATCAATACGTAGACTGTAAGAAGAGTCGGTCTTCTTGTACTTAAGTCGGCATTGTGCCTTTTCTATTTAATTCCGATGCAATTTCTGAGTTTCATCGTCAATAAGAAGGTCTGAGGGATACAGTAAACCTGAAGTGAAGCATCGGAATCTATAACTAGTGTCTCAGCAATGGTTCAAAACATAGTCAGTAAAAGAGTCAGCCTTCTTGTCCTTAAGTCGGCATTGTGCCTTTTGTATTTATTTCCGATGCAATTTCTGTGTTTCATCGTCAATAAGAAGGTCCAAGGGATATAGTAAACCTGGAGTGAAGCATCGGAATCTATAATAAGTGTCACAGGAATGGTTCATAACATAGACAGTAAGAAGAGTCAGTCTTCTTAAGACGGCATTGTGCCTTTTGTCTTTATTTCCGATGCAATTTCTGTGTTTTATCGTCAATAAGAATGTCCAAGGGATACAGTAAAAATGAAGTGAAGCATCGGAATCTATAACTAGAGTCACAGGAATGGTTCAAATCATCGTCAGTAAGAAGAGTCGGTCTTCATGTACTTAAGTCTGCATTGTTCCTTTTGTATATAATTCCGATGCAATTTCTGTGTTTCATCGTCAAAAAGAAGGTCACAGGGATACAGTAAACCTGAAGTGAAGCATCGGAATCTATAACTAGTGTCACAGGAATGATTCAAACATAGACAGTAAGAAGAGTCAGTTTTCTTGTACTTAAGTCGGCATTGTGCCTTTTGTATTTAATTCCGATGAAATTTCTGTGTTTCATCGTCAATAAGAAGGTCCAAGGGATACAGTAAACCTGAAGTGAAGCATCGGAATCTACAACTGGTGCCACAGGAATGTTTCAAAACATAGACAGTAAGAAGAGTCAGTCTTCTTGTACTTAAGACGGCATTGTGCCTTTTCTATTTAATTCCGATGCAATCTCTGTGTTTCATCGTCAATAAGCATGTCACAGGGATACAGTAAACCTGAAGTGAATCATCGGAATCTATAACTAGTGTCACAGGGATGGTTCAAAGCATAGTCAGTATGAACAGTCAGTCTTCTTGTCCTTAAGTCGGCATTGTGCCTTTTGTATTTAATTCCGATGCAATTTCTGTGTTTCATCGTCAATAAGAAAGTCCAAGGGATACAGTAAACCTGAAGTGCAGCATCGGACTCTATAACTAGTGTCACAGAAAGGGTTCAAAACATAGACAGTAGGAAGAGTCAGTCTTCTTGTACTTAAGTCGGCATTGTGCCTTTTGTTTTTAATTCAGAGGCAATTTCTGTATTTCATCGTCAATACGATGGTCCAAGGGAAACAGTAAACCTGAAGTGAAGCATCGCAATCTATAACTTGTGTCACAGGACTGGTTCAAAACATAGTCAGTAAGAAGAGACAGTCTTCTTGTCCTTAAGTCACCATTGTGCCTTTTGTATTTAATTCAGATGCAATTTCTGTGTTTCATCGTCAATAAGGTTAGAGGGATACAGTAAACCTGGAGTGAAGCATCGGAATCCATAACTAGTGTCACAGGCATGGTTCAAACATAGTCAGTAAGAAGAGTCAGTCCTCTTGTACTTAAGTCGGCATTGTGCCTTTTGTATTTAATCCTTATGAAATTTCTGGGTTCATCGTCAATAAGAAGCTCAGAGGGATACAGTAAACCTGAAGTGAAGCATCGGAATCCACAACTAGTGTCACAGGAATGGTTCAAAACATAGACAGTAGGAAGAATCAGCCTTCTTGTACTTAAATCGGCAACGTGCCTTTTGTATTTAATTCCGATGCATTTTCTGTTTTTCATCGTCAATAAGAAGGGCCAAGGTATACTGTAAACCTGAAGTAAAGCATCGGAATCTATAACTAGTGTCACAGGAATGGTTCAAACATAGTCAGTAAGAAGAGTCAGTCCTCTTGTACTTAAGTCGGCATTGTGCATTTCGTATTTAATTCCGATGCAATTTCTGTGTTTCACCGTCAATAAGAAGGTCAGAGGAATACAGTAAACCTGAAGTGAAGCATTGGAATCTATAACTAGGGTCACAGGAATGGTTCAAACATAGGCAGTAAGAAGAGTCAGTCTTCGGGTACTTAAGTCGGCATTGTCCCTTTTGTATTTAATTCCGATGCAATTTCTGTGTTTCATCGTCAATAAGAAGGTCAGAGGCATACAGTAAACCTGAAGTGAAGCATCGGAATCTATAACTAGTGTCACAGGAATGGTTCAAGACATAGTCAGTAAGAAGAGTCAGTCTTCTTGTACTTATGTCGGCATTGTGCCTTTTGTATTTAATTCCGATGTAATTTCTGTGTTTCATCGTCAAAAAGAAGGTCCAAGGGATACAGTGAACCTGGAGTGAAGCATCGGAATCTATAACTAGTGTCACAGGAATGTATCAAACATAGACAGTAAGAAGAGTCAGTTTTCTTGTACTTAAGTCGGCATTGTGCATTTGGATTTAATTCCGATGCAATTTCTGTGTTTCATTGTCAATAAGAAGGTCCAAGGTATACAGTAAACCTGAAGTAAAGCATCGGAATCTATAACTAGTGTCACAGGAATGGTTCAAACATAGTCAGTAAGAAGAGTCAGTCTTCTTGTACTTAAGTCGGCATTGTGCCTTTCGTATTTAATTCCGATGCAATTTCTGTGTTTCACCGTCAACAAGAAGGTCAGAGGGATACAGTAAACCTGAAGTGAAGCATCGGAATCTATAACTAGGGTCACAGGAATGGTTCAAACAAAGACAGTAAGAAGAGTCAGTCTTCGGGTACTTAAGTCGGCTTGTCCCTTTTGTATTTAATTCCGATGCTATTTCTGTTTTTCATCGTCAATAAGAGGGTCAGAGGGATACAGTAAACCTGAATTGAAGCATCGGAATCTATAACTACTGTCACAGGAATGGTTCAAGACATAGTCAGTAAGAAGAGTCAGTCTTCCTGTACTTAAGTCGACATTGTGCCTTTTGTATTAAATTCCGATGCAATTTCTGTGTTTCATCGTTAATAAGAAAGTCCAAGGGATACAGTAAACCTGGAGTGAAGCATCGGAATCAATAACTAGTGTCACAGGAATGGTTCAAAGCATAGACAGTAAGAAGAGTCAGTCTACTTGTATTTAAGTCGGCATTGTGGCTTTTGTATTTAATTGCGATGCAATTTCTGTGTTTCATCGTCAATAAGAAGGTCAGAGTGATAGAGTAAACATGAAGTGAAGCATCGGAATCTATAACTAGGGTCACAGGAATGGTTCAAAACATATTCAGTAAGAAGAGTCAGTCTTCTTGTACTTAAGTCGGCATTGTGCATTTTGTATTAAATTCCGATGCAATTTCTGTCATTCATCGTCAATAAGAAGGTCCAAGGGCTACAGTAAACCTGGAGTGAAGCATCGGAATCTATAACTAGTGTCACAGGAATGGTTCAAACATAGACAGTAAGAAAAGTCAGTTTTCTTGTACTTAAGTCGGCATTCTGCCTCTTGTATTTAATTCCGATGCAATTTATGTGTTTCGTCGTCAATAAGAAGGTCCAAGGGATACAGTAAACCTGAAGTGAAGCATCGGAATCTACAACTAGTGCCACAGGATTGGTTCAATACATAGACAGTAAGAAGAGTCAGTCTTCTTGTACTTAAGTCGGCATTGTGCCTTTTCTATTTAATTCCGATGCAATCTCTGTGTTTCAACGTCAATAAGCAGGTCACAGGGATACAGTAAACCTGAAGTGAAGCATCGGAATCTATAACTAGTGTCACAGGAATGGTTCAAAACATAGTCAGTATGAACAGTCAGTCTTCTTGTCCTTAAGTCGCCATTGTGCCTTTTGTATTTAATTCAGATGCAATTTCTGTGTTTCATCGGCAGTAAGGTCAGAGGGATACAGTAAACCTGAAGTGAAGCATCGGAATCTATAACTAGTGTCACAGGAATGGTTCAAAACATAGACAGTAGGAAGAGTCGGCCTTCTTGCACTTAAGTCGGCATTGTGCCTTTTGTATTTAATTCCGATACATTTTCTGTGTTTCATCGTCAATAAGAAGGTCCAAGGTATACAATAAACCTGAAGTAAAGCATCGGAATCTATAACTAGTGTCACAGGAATGGTTCAAACATAGTCAGTAAGAAGAGTCAGGCTTCTTGTACTTAAGTCGGCATTGTGCCTTTCGTATTTAATTCCGATGCAATTTATGTGTTTCACCGTCAATAAGAAGGTCAGAGGGATACAGTAAACCTGAAGTGAAGCATCGGAATCTATAATTAGGGTCACAGGAATGGTTGAAACAAAGACAGTAAGAAGAGTCAGTCTTCGGGTACTTAAGTCGGCATTGTCCCTTTTGTATTTAATTCCGATGCAATTTCTGTTTTTCATCGTCAATAAGAAGGTCAGAGGGATACAGGGAACCTGGAGTGAAGCATCGGAATCCATAACTAGTGTCAATGGAATGGGTCAAAACATAGACAGTAAGAAGAGTCAGTCTTCTTGTACTTAAGTCGGCATTATGCCTTTTGTATTTAATTCCGATGCAATTTCTGTGTTTCATCGTCAATAAGAAGGTCAGAGGGATACAGTAAACCTGAAGTGAAGCTTCGGAATCTATTGCTAGTGTCACAGGAATGGTTCAAAACAGTGTCAGTAAGAAGAGTCAGTCTTCTTGTCCTTAAGACGGCATTGTGCCTTTTGTATTTAATTCCGATGAAATTTCTGTGTTTCATCGTCAATAAGACGGTCCGCGGGATACAGTGAACCTGAAGTGAAGCATCGGAATCCACAACTAGTGTCACAGGAATGGTTCAAAACATAGACAGTAGGAAGAATCAGCCTTCTTGTACTTAAGTCGGCATTGTGCCTTTTGTATTTAATTCCGATACATTTTCTGTGTTTCATCGTCAATAAGAAGGTTTAAGGTATACAGTAAACCTGAAGTAAAGCATCGGAATCTATAACTAGTGTCACAGGAATGGTTCAAACATAGTCAGTAAGAAGAGTCAGGCTTCTTGTACTTAAGTCGGCATTGTGCCTTTCGTATTTAATTCCGATGCAATTTATGTGTTTCACCGTCAATAAGAAGGTCAGAGGGATACAGTAAACCTGAAGTGAAGCATCGGAATCTATAATTCGGGTCACAGGAATGGTTGAAACAAAGACAGTAAGAAGAGTCAGTCTTCGGGTACTTAAATCGGCATTGTCCCTTTTGTATTTAATTCCGATGCAATTTCTGTTTTTCATCGTCAATAAGAAGGTCAGAGGGTTACAGTAAACCTGAAGTGAAGCATCGGAATCTATAACTAGTGTCACAGGAATGGTTCAAGACATAGTCAGTAAGAAGAGTCAGTCTTCTTGTATTTATGTCGGCATTGTGGCTTTTGTATTTAATTGCGATGCAACTTCTGTGTTTCATCGTAAATAAGAAGGTCAGAGGGATACAGTAAACCTGAAGTGAAGCATCGGAATCTATAGCTAGAGTCACAGGAATGGTTCAAAACATAGTCAGTAAGAAGAGTCAGTCTTCTTCCCCTTAAGTCGCCATTGTCTCTTTTGTATTTAATTCCGATGCAATTTCTGTGTTTCATCGGCAATAAGGTCAGAGGGATACAGTAAGCCTGAAGTGAAGCATCGGAATCTATAACTACTGTCACAGGAATAATTCAAAACATAGACAGTAGGAACCGTCAGACTTCTTGTACTTAAGTCGGCAATGTGCCTTTTGTACTTATTTCCGATGCAATTTCTGTGTTTCATTGTCAATTAGAAGGTCAGAGTGATACAGTAAACCTGAAGTGAAGCATCGGAATCCAAAACTAGTGTCGCAGGAATGGATCAAAACATAGACAGTAGGAAGGGTCAGTCTTCTTGTACTTAAGTCGGCATTGTGCCTTTTGCATTTAATTCCGATGCAATTTCTGTGTTTCATCGTCAATAAGAACTTCCAAGGTATACAGTAAACCTCAAGTGTAGTATCGGAACTTATAACTAGTGTAACAGGAATGGTTCAAAACATAGGCAGTAAGAAGAGTCAGTCTTCTTGTACTTAAGTCTGCATTGTGCCTTTTCTATTTAATTCCAATGCAATTTCTGTGTTTTATCGTCAATAAGAAGGTCCAAGAGATACAGTAAACCTGGAGTGAAGCATCGGAATCTATAACTAGTGTCACAGGAATGGTTCAAACATAGTCAGTAAGAAGAGTCAGTCTTCTTGTACTTAAGTCGACATTGTGTCTTTTCTATTTAATTCCTGATGCAATGTCTGTGTTTCATCGTCAATAAAAAGGTCCGAGGGATACTGTAAACCTTAAGTGAAGCATCGGAATCTATAACTAGTGTCACAGGAATGGTTCAAAACATAGTCAGTAAGAAGAGTCATTCTTCTTGTACTTAACTCGGCATTGTGCCTTTTCTACTTAATTAAGATGCAATTTCTGTGTTTCATCGTCAATAACAAGGTCCAAGGGATACAGGGAACCTGGAGTGAAGCATCGGAATCCAAAACTAGTGTCGCAGGAATGGATCAAAACATAGACAGTAGGAAGGGTCAGTCTTCTTGTCCTTAAGTCGGCATTGTGCCTTTTTGTATTTAATTCCGATGAAATTTCTGTGTTTCATCGTCAATAAGAAAGTCAGAGGGATACAGTAATTCTGAAGTGAAACATCGGAATCCACAACTAGTGTCACAGGAATGGTTCAAAACATAGACAGTAGGAAGAATCAGGTTTCTTGTACTTAAGTCGGCATTGTGCCTTTTGTATTTATTTGCGATGCATTTTCTGTGTTTCATCGTCAATAAGAAGGTCCAAGGTATACAGTAAACCTGAAGTAAAGCATCCGAATCTATAACTAGTGTCACAGGAATGGTTCAAACATAGTCAGTAAGAAGAGTCAGTCATCTTGTACTTAAGTCGGCATTGTGCCTTTCGTATTTAATTCCGATGCAATTTCTGTGTTTCACCGTCAATAAGAAGGTCAGAGGGATACAGTAAACCTGAAGTGATGCATCGGAATCTATAACTAGGGTCACAGGAATGGTTCAAACATAGACAGTAAGTAGAGTCAGTCTTTGAGTACTTAAGTCGGCATTGCCCCTTTTGTATTTAATTCCGATTGCTAGTGTCACAGGAATGGTTCAAAACAGAGTCAGTAAGAAGAATCTGTCTTCTTGTCCTTAAGTCGGCATTGTGCCTTTTGTATTTAATTCCGATGCAATTTCTGTGTTTCATCGTCAATAAGAAGGTCCAAGAGATACAGTAAACATGGAGTGAAGCATCGGAATCAATAACTAGTGTCACAGGAATGGTTCAAAACATAGACAGTAGGAAGAGTCAGTCTTCTTGTACTTAAGTCGGCATTGTGCCTTTTATATTTAATTCCGATGCAATTTCTGTGTTTCATCGGCAATAAGGTCAGAGGGATACAGTAAACCTGAAGTGAAGCATCGAAATCTATAACTAGAGTCACAGGAATGGTTCAAAACATAGTCAGTAAGAAGAGTCAGTCTTCATGTACTTAAGTCGGCATTGTGTCTTTCGTATATCATTCCGAAGCAATTTCTGTGCTTCATCGTCAATAAGAAGGTCCAAGGGATACAGTAAACCTGGAGTGAAGCATCGGAATCTCTAACTAGTGCCACAGAAATGGTTCAAAACATAGAAAGTAGGAAGAGTCAGTCTTCTTGTACTTAAGTCGGCATTGTGCCTCTTCTATTTAATTCCGATGCAATTTCTGTATTTCATCGTCAATAAGAAGGTCCAAGGGAAACAGTAAATCTGAAGTGAAGCATCGGAATCTAAAACTAGTGCCACAGGAATGGTTCAAAACATAGACAGTAAGAAGGGTCAGTCTTCTTGTACTTAAGTCGGCATTGTGCGTTTTCTATTTAATTCCGATGCAATCCCTGTGTTTCATCGTCAATAAGAAGGTCACAGGGATACAGTAAACCTGAAGTGAAGCACCGGAATCTATAACTAGTGTCACAGGAATGGTTCAAACATAGAGAGTAAGAAGAGTCAGTTTTCTTGTACTTAAGTCGGCATTATGCCTTTTGTATTTAATTCCGATGCAATTTCTGTGTTTCATCGTCAATACGAAGGTCCAAGGAATACAGTAAACCTGAAGTGAAGCATCGGAATCTACAATTAATGCCACAGGAATGGTTCAAAACAAAGACAGTAAGAAGAGTCAGTCTTCTTGTACTTAGGTCGGCATTGTGCCTTTTCTATTTAATTCCGATGCAATCTCTGTGTTTAATCGTCAATAAGCAGGTCACAGGGATACAGTAAACCTGAAGTGAAGCATCGGAATCTATAACTAGTGTCACAGGAATGGTTCAAAACATAGTCAGTATGAACAGTCAGTCTTCTTGTCCTTAAGTCGGCATTGTGCCTTTTGTAGTTAATTCCGATGCAATTTCTATGTTTCATCGTCAATAAGAAGGTGCAAGGGATACAGTAAACCTGAAGTGTAGCATCGGACTCTATAACTAGTGTCTCAGAAATGGTTCAAAACATAGACAGTAGGAAGAGTCAGTCTTCTTGTACTTAAGTCGGCATTGTGCCTTCTGTTTTTAATTCCGATGCTATTTCTGTGTTTCATTGTCAATAAGAAGGTCAGAAGGATACAGTAAACCTGAAGTGAAGCATCGGAATCCAAAACTAGTGTCACAGGAATAGTTCAAAACATTGGCAGTAAGAAGAGTCAGTCTTCTTGTACTTAAGTCGGCATTGTGCCTATTCTATTGAATTCCGATGCAATATCTGTATTTCATCGTGAATAAGAAGATCCAAGGGATACAGTAAACCTGAAGTGAAGCATCGGAATCTATAACTAGTGTCACAGGAATGGATCAAAACGTAGTCAGTATGAAGAGTCAGTCTTCTTGTACTTAAGTCGGCATTGTGTCTTTCGTATTTCATTGCGAAGCAATTTCTGTGCTTCATCGTCAATAAGAAGGTACAAGGGATACAGTAAACCTGGAGTGAAGCATCGGAATCTATAACTAGTGTCACAAGAATGGTACAATTCATAGACAGTAAGAAGAGTCAGTCTTCTTGTACTTAAGTCGTCATTGTGCCTTTTCTATTTTATCCCGATGCAATTTCTGTGTTTCATCGTCAATAAGAAGGTCCTAGGGATACAGTAAACCTGAAGTGCAGCATCGGAATCTATAACAAGTGTCACAGGAATGGTTGAAAGCATAGTCAGTAAGAAGAGCCAGTCTTCTTTTACTTAAGTCGGCATTGTGCCTTTTGTATTGAATTCCGATACAATTTCTGTGTTTCATCGTCAATTAGAAGGTCCAAGAGATACAGTAAACCTGGAGTGATGCATCGGTATCTGTAACTAGTGTCACAGGAATGGTTCAAAGCATAGACAGTAAGAAGAGTCAGTCTTCTTGTTCTTAAGTCGGCATTGTGCATTTTTTATTTAATTCCGATGCAATTTCTGTGTTTCATCGTCAATAAGAAGTTCCAAGGGATACAGTAAACCTAGAGTCAAGCATCGGAATCTATATCTAGTGTCACAGGAATGGTTCAGAACGTAGACAGTAAGAAGAATCAGTCTTCTTTTACTTAATTCGGCATTGTGGCTTTTCTATTTAATTCCGACGCAATTTCTGTGTTTCATCGTCAATAAGTAGGTGCAAGGGATACAGTCAACCTAGAGTGAAGCATCGGAATCTATATCTAGTGTCACAGGAATGGTTCAAAACATAGACAGTAAGAAGAGTCAGTCTTCTTTTACTTAAGTCGGCATTGTGCCTTATGTATTTAATTCCGATGTAATTTCTGTGTTTTATCGTCAATTAGAAGGTCAGAGGGATACAGTAAATGTGAAGTGAAGCATCGGAATCTATAACTAGTGTCACAGGAATGGTTCATAACATAGTCAGTAAGTAGAGTCAGTCTTCTTGTACTTATGTCGGCATTTTGCCTTTGTATTTAATTCCGATGCTATTTCTGTGTTTCATCGTCAATATGAAGGTCCAAGGGATACAGTAAACCTAGAGTGAAACATCGGGATCTATAACTAGTGTCACAGGAATGGTTCAAAACATAGTCAGTAAGAAGAGTCAGTCTTCTTGTACTTAAGTCGGCATTGTGCCTTTTGTATTTAATTCCGATGCAATTTGTGTGTTTCATCGTTAATAAGAAGCTCCAAGGGAAACAGTAAACCTGAAGTGAAGCATCGGAATGTATAACTAGTGTCACAGGAATGTTTCAAAACATAGACAGTAGGAAGAGTCTGTCTTCTTGTACTTAAGTCGGCATTGTGCCTTTTCTATTTATTTCCGATGCATTTTCTGTGTTTCATCGTCAATAAGAAGGTCCAAGGATACAGTGAAACGGAAGTGAAGTATCGGAATCTATAACTAGTGTCACAGGAATGGTGCAAAACATAGTCAGTAAGACGAGCCAGTCTTCTTGTAGTTAAGTCGGCATTTTGCCTTTTCTATTTAATTCCGATGCATTTTCTGTGTTTCATCGTCAATAAGAAGGTCCAAGGGATTCAGTGAATCTGAAGTGAAGCATCGGAATCTATAACTAGTGTCACAGCAATGGTTCAAACATAGTCAGTAAGAAGAGCCAGTCTTCATGTACTTAAGTCGGCATTGTGCCTTTTGTATTGAATTCCGATGCAATTTCTGTGTTTCATCGTCAATTAGAAGGTACAAGGGATACAGTAAACCTGGAGAGAAGCATCGGAATCTGTAACTAATGTCACAGGAATGGTTCAAAGCATAGACAGTAAGAAGAGTCAGTACTCTTGTTCTTAAGTCGGCATTGTGCATTTTTTATTTAATTCCGATGCAATTTCTGTGTTTCATCGTCAATAAGAAGGTCCAAGGGATATAGTAAACCTAGAGTCAAGCATCGGAATCCATATCTAGTGTCACAGGAATGATTCAAAACATAGACAGTAAAAAGAGTCAGTCTTCATGTACTTAATTCAGCATTGTGCCTTTTGTATTTAATTCCGACGCAATTTCTGTGTTTCATCGTCAATAAGTAGGTCCAAGGGATACAGTCAACCTAGAGTGAAGCATCGGAATCTATATCTAGTGTCACAGGAATGGTTCAAAACATAGTCAGTAAGTAGAGTCAGTCTTCTTGTACTTAAGTCGGCATTGTGCCTTTTGTATTTAATTCCGATGCAATTTCTGTGTTTCATCGTCAATATGAAGGTCCAAGGGATACATTTATCCTGAAGTTAAGCATCGGAATCTATAACTAGTGTCACAGGAATGGTTCAAAACATTGACAGTAGGAAGAGTCAGTCTTCATGTACTTAAGTCGGTATTGTGCCTTCTCTATTTAATTCCGATGCAATTTCTGTGTTTCATCGTCAATAAGAAGGTCAGAGGGATACAATAAACCTGAAGTGAAGCATCGGAAACTATAACTAGTGTCACAGGAATGGTACAAAAACATAGAGAGTTGGAAGATTCAGTCTTCTTGTACTTAAGTCGGGATTTTGCCTAGTGTATTTTATTAGGATGCAATTTCTGTGTTTCACCGTCCATAAGAAGGTCCGAGGGATACAGTAAACCTTAAGTGAAGCATCGGAATAAAAAACTAGTGTCACAGGAATGATTCAAAACATAGAGAGTAGGAAGAGACAGTCTTTTTGTACTTAAGTCGGCATTGTGCTTTTTCTATTTAATTCCGATGCGATTTCTGTGTCCCATCGTCAATAGGAATGTCCAAGGGATACAGTGAAACTGAAGTGAAGCATCGGAATCTATAACTAGTGTCACAGGAATGGTTCAAAGCATAGTCAGTTAGAAGAGTCAGTCTTCTTGTACTTAGTCGGCATTGTGCCTTTTCTATTTAATTCCGATGAAATGCCTGTGTTTCATCGTCAATAAGAGGGTCCAAGGGATACAGTGAAACTGAAGTGAAGCATCGGAATCTGTAACTAGTGTCACAGGAATGGTTCAAAGCATAGTCAGTAAGAAGAGCCAGTCTTCTTGAACTGAAGTCGGCATTGTGCCTTTTGTATTTAATTCCGATGCAATTTCTGTGATTCATCGTCAATAAGAAGGTCCAAGGGATACAGTAAACCTGAAGTGAAGCATCGGCCCCTATAACTAGTGTCACAGGAATGGTTCAAAGCATAGACAGTAAGAAGAGTCAGTCTTCTTGTTCTTAAGTCGGCATTGTGCATTTTTTATTTAATTCCGATGCAATTTCTGTGTTTCATCGTCAATAAGAAGGTCGGAGGGATACAGTAAACCTGAAGTGAAGCAACGAAATCTATAAGTAGTGACACAGGAATGGTGCAAAACATAGACAGAAGAAGAGTCAGTCTTCTTGTACTTAAGTCGGCATTGTGCCTTTTGTATTTAATTCCGATGCAATTTCTGTGTTTCATCGTCAATATGAAGGTCCAAGGGATACTGTAAACCTGGAGTGAAGCATCGGAATCTATAACTAGTGTCACAGGAATGGTTCAAAACATAGACAGTAAGATAAGTCAGTCTTCTTGTTCTTAAGTCGGCATTGTGCCTTTTGTATTTAATTCCTATGCAATTTCTGTGTTTACCGTCACTAAGAAGGTCAGTGGGATACAGTTATCCTGAAGTTAAGCATCGGAATCTATAACTAGTGTCACAGGAATGGTTTAAAACATAGTCAGTCAGAAGAGTCAGTCTTCTTGTAGTTAAGTCGGCATTGTGCCTTTTCTATTTAATTCCGAAGCAATTTCTGTGTTTCATCGGCAATACGAAGGTCACAGGGATACAGTAAATCTGAAGTGAAGCATCGGAATCTATAACTAGTGTAACAGGAATGGTTCATAACGTAGACAGTTGGAAGAGTCAGTCTTCTTGTACTAAAGTCGGCATTGTGCATTTGTATTTAATTCCGATGCAATTTCTGTGTTTCATCGTCAATAAGGAGGTCAAAGGGATACAGTATACCTGAAATGAACCATCGGAACCTATAACTAGTGTCACAGGAATGGTTCAAAACATAGACATTAGGAAAAGTCAGTCTACATGTACTGAAGTCTGCTTTGTGCCTTTTGTATTTAATTCCGATGCAATTTCTGTTTTTCATCGTGAATAAGATGGTCAGAGGGATAAAGTAAACCTGAAGTGAAGCATCGGAATCTATAACTAGTGTCACAGGAATGGTTCAAAGCATAGTCAGTAAGAAGAGCGAGTCTTCTTGTACTTAAGTCGGCATTGTGCCTTTTGTATTTAATTCCGATGCAATTTCTGTGTTTCATCGCAAATAAGAAGGTCCAAGGGATACAGTAAACCTGGAGTGAAGCATCTGAATCTGTAACTAGTGTCACTGGAATGGTTCAAAGCATAGACAGTAAGAAGAGTCAGTCTTATTCTTCTTAAGTCGGCATTGTGCATTATTTATTTAATTCCGATGTAATTTCTGTGTTTCATCGTCAATAAGAAGGTCTAAGGGATTCAGTAAACCTTGAGTGAAGCATCGTAATCTATATCTAGTGTCACAAGTATGGTTAAAAACATAGTCAGTAAGAAGAGTCTGTCTTTTGTACTTAAGTCGGCATTGTGCCTTTTGTATTTAATTCCGATGCAATTTCTGTGTTTCATCGTCAATAAGAAGGTCCAAGAGATACAGTAAACGTGAAGTGAAGCATCGAAATCTATAACCATGACACAGTGTTGGTTCAAAACATAGACAGAAGAAGAGTCAGTCTTATTGTAGTTAAGTCGGCATTGTGCCTTTTGTATTTAATTCCGATGTAATTTCTGTGTTTCATCGTCAATATGAAGGTTAAAGGGATACAATAAACCTGGAGTGAAGCATCGGAATCTATAACTAGTGTCACAGGAATGGTTCGAAACGTAGACAGTTGGAAGAGTCAGTCCTCTTGTACTTAAGTCGGCATTGTGACTTTTGTATTTAATTCCGATGCAATTTCTGTGTTTCATCGTCAATAAGAATGTCCAAGGGATACAGTAAACCTGAAATGAACCATCGGAATCTATTACTAGTGTCACAGGAATGGTTCATATCATAGACATTAGGAAAAGTCAGTCTACATGTACATGAAATTGCATCGGAATTAAATAGAAAAGGCACAATGCCAACTTAAGTACAAGAAGACTGACTCTTCTTACAGACTATATCTTGATCCATTCCTGTGACACTAGTTATAGATTCCGATGCTTCACTTAAGGTTTACTGTATCCCTTGGACCTTGTTATTGACGATGAAACACCGAAATTGCATCGGAATTAAATAGAATAGGCACAATGCCGACTTAACTATAAGAAGACAGACTCTTCCTACTGTCTATGTTTTGAACCATTCCTGTGAGATTAGTTATGGATTCCGATGCTTCACTACAAGTTTACCGTATCCTTTGGACCATCGTGTTGGCGACGAAACACAGAAATTGCATCGGAATTAAGTTGAAAAGGCACAATGCAGACTTAAGTACAAGAAGTCTGACTCTTATTAGTGCCTATGTTTTGAACCATTCCTGTGACGCTAGTTACAGATTCCAATGGCTTCACTTCAGGTTTACTGTGTCCCTTGGACCTTCTTATTGACGATGAAACACAGAAATTGCACCGGAATTAAATACAAAAGGCACAATGTCGGCATAAGTACAAGAAGACTGACTCTTCTTACTGAGTGTTTTGAATCATTCCTGTGACACTAGTTATAGATTCTGATGCTTCACGTCAGGTCACTGTATCCCTCTGACCTTCTTATTGACGATGAAACACAGAAATTGCATCGGAATTAAATACAAAAGACACAATGCCGACTTAAGTACAAGAAGGCTGACTGTTCTTAATGTCTATGTTTTGTACCATTCCTGTGACACTAGTTATCGATTCCGATGCTTCACACAAGGTTTACTGTATCCCTTGGACCTTCTTATTGATGATGAAACACCGAAATTGTATCGGAATTAATTAGAAAAGGCACAATGCCGACTTAGGTAGAAGAAGACTGTCTCTTCTTACTGACTATGCTTTGAAACATTCCTGTGACACTAGTTATAGATTCCGATGCGTCACTTTAGGTTTACTGTATCCCTTGGGCCTTCGTATTGACGATGAAACACTGAAATTGCATCAGTATTAAATACAAAAGGCACAATACCGACCTAAGTACGAGAAGACTGACTCCTCTTACTGACTATAACTTGATAAATTCCTGTGACACTAGTTATAGATTCCGATGCTTCACTTCAGGTTTACTGTATCCCTTGGACCTTCTTATTGACGATGAAACACAGAAATTGCATCGGAATTAAATACAAAATGCACAATGCCGACTTAAGTACAAGAAGGCTGACTCTTCATACTGTCTATGTTTTGAACCATTCCTGTTACACTAGTTATAGATTCCGATGCTTCACTCCTGGTTTACTGTATCCCTTGGACCTTATTATAGACGATGAAACACAGAAATTGCATCGGAATTAAATACAAAAGGCACAATGCCGACTTAAGGACAAGAGGATTGGATCTTCTTACTGCCTATGTTTTGAACCATTCCTGTGACACTAGTTATAGATTCCGATGCTTCCCTTCAGGTGTACTGTATCCCTCTGACCTTCTCATTGACGATGAAACACAGAAATTGCATCTGAATTAAATACAAAAGGCACAATGCCGACTTAAGTGCAAGAAGACTGACTCTTCTTACTGTCTATGTTTTGAACCATTCCTGTGACACTAGTTATAGATTCCGATGCTTCACACAAGGTTTACTGTATCCCTTGGACCTTCTTATTGACGATGAAACACCGAAATTGCATCGGAATTAAATAGAATAGGCACAATGCCGGCTTAGGTAGAAGAAGACTGTCTCTTCTTACTGTCTATGTTTGAACTATTCCTGTGACACTAGGTATGGATTCCGATGCTTTACTTCACTTTTACTGTATCCCATGGAGCTTCTTATTGACGATGAAACACAGAAATTGTATCGGAATCAAATACAAAAGGCACAATGCCGACTTAAGTTCAAGAACACTGACTCTTCTTACTGTCTATAAATTGATCCATTCCTGTGACACTAGTTATAGATTCTGATGCTTCACTTCAGGTTCACTGTATCCCTCTGACCTTCTTATTGACGATGAAACACAGAAATTGCATCGGAATTAAATACAAAAGGCACAATGCCGACTTAACTACAAGAAGACTGACTCTACTTACTGATTGTTTTGAACCATTCCTGTGACACTAGTTATAGATTCCGATGCTTTACTTCAGGTTTACTGTATCCCTCTGACCTTCTTATTAACGATGAAACACAGATATTGCATCAGAATTAAATACAAAAGGGACAATGCCGACATAAGTACAAGAAGGCTGACTCTTCTAACTGTCTATGTTTTGAACCATTCCTGTGACACTAGTTATACATTCCGATGCTTCACTTCTGGTTTACTGTATCCCTTGGACCTTCGTATTGACGATGACACACAGAAATTGCATCGGAATTAAATACAAAAGGCACAATGCCGACTTAAGTACAAGAAGACTGACTCTTCTTACTGACTATGTTTTGAACCATTCCTGTGACACTAGTTATGGTTTCCGATACTTCACTTCACGTTTACTGTATCCCTTGGACCTTCGTATTGACGATGAAACACAGAAATTGCATCGGAATTAAATACAAAAGACACAATGCCGACTTAAGTACAAGAAGGCTGACTGTTCTTACTGTCTATGTTTTGTACCATTCCTGTGACACTAGTTATCGATTCCGATGCTTCACACAAGGTTTACTGTATCCCTTGGACCTTCTTATTGATGATGAAACACCGAAATTGTATCGGAATTAATTAGAAAAGGCACAATGCCGACTTAGGTAGAAGAAGACTGTCTCTTCTTACTGTCTATGTTTGAACCATTCCTGTGACACTAGTTATGGATTCCGATGCTTTACTTCACTTTACCTGCATCCCTTGGACCTTCGTATTGACGATGAAACACAGAAATTGGATCGGAAATAAATACAAAAGGCACAATGCCGACTTAAGTACAAGAAGACTGACCCTTGTTACTGACTATACCTTGATCCATTCCTGTGACACTAGTTATAGATTCCGATGCTTCACTTCAGGTTGAGTGTATCCCTTCGACCTTCTTATTGACGATGAAACACAGAAATTGCATCGGAAGTAATTACAAATGGCAGAATGCCGACTTAAGTACAAGAAGACTGACTCTTCTTACTGACTATGCTTTGAAACATTCCTGTGACACTAGTTATAGATTCGGATGCTTCACTTTAGATTTACTGTATCCCTTGGGCCTTCGTATTGACGATGAATCACTGAAATTGCATCAGTATTAAATAAAAAAGGCACAATACCAACCTAAGTACGAGAAGACTGTCTCCTCTTACTGACCATAACTTGATCCATTCCTGTGACACAAGTTATAGATTCCGATGCTTCACTTCAGGTTTACTGTATTCCTTGGACCTTCTTATTGACGATGAAACACAGAAATTGCATCGGAATTAAATACAAAATGCACAATGCCGACTTAAGTACAAGAAGGCTGACTCTTCATACTTTCTATGTTTTGAACCATTCCTGTTACACTAGTTATAGATTCCGATGCTTCACTCCTGGTTTACTGTATCCCTTGGACCTTATTATTGACGATGAAACACAGAAATTGCATCGGAATTAAGTACAAAAGGCACAATGCCGACTTAAGGACAAGAAGATTGGATCCTCTTACTGCCTATGTTTTGAACCATTCCTGTGACACTAGTTATAGATTCCGATGCTTCACTTCAGGTGTACTGTATCCCTCTGACCTTCTCATTGACGATGAAACACAGAAATTGCATCTGAATTAAATACAAAGGCACAATGCCGACTTATGTACAAGAAGACTGACTCTTCTTACTGACTATGTTTTGAAGCATTCCTGTGACACTAGTTATGGATTCCGATGCTTCACTTCAGGTTTACTGTATCCCTTAGACCTTCGTATTGACGATGAAACACAGAAATTGCATCGGAAATAGATACAAAAGGAACAATAAAGACTTAAGTACATGTAGACTGAATCTTCCTACTGCCAATGTTTTGAACCATTCCTGTGACACTAGTTATAGATTCCGATGCTTCATTTCAGGATTACAGTATCCCTTGGACCTTCTTAAAGACGATGAAACACAGATTGTGCATCGGAATTAAATACAAAATGCACAATGCCAACTTAAGTACAAGAAGACTGACTCTTCCTACTGTCTATCTTTTGAACCATTTCTGTGCCACTAGTTATAGATTCCGATGCTTCACTTTAGGTTTAGTGTATCCCTTGGACCTTCTTTTTGACGATGAAACACAGAAATTGCATCGGAATAAAATAGAAAAGGCACAATGCCAACTTAAGTACAAGAAGACTGACTCTTCTTACTGACTATACCATGATCCATTCCTGTGAAACTAGTTATAGATTCCGATGCTTCACATCAGGTTTACTGTATCCCTAGGACCTTCTTATTGACGATGAAACACAAAAATTGCATCGGAACTAAATACAAAAGGCACAATTCAGAATTAAGTATAAGAAGACTGACTCTTCCTACTGTCTATGTTTTGAACCATTCCTGTGAGATTGGTTATGGATTCCGATGCTTCACTACAGGTTTACTGTATCCTTTGGACCTTCGTATTGGCGACGAAACACAGAAATTGCATCGGAATTAAATACAAAAGGCACAATGCCGTCTTAAGTACAAGAAGACTGACTCTTCTTACTGACTGTTTTGAACCATTCCTGTGACACTAGTTATAGATTCCGATGCTTCACTTCAGGATTACTGTATCCCTCTGACCTTCTTATTGACGATGAAACACAGAAATTGCATCAGAATTAAATACAAAAGGCACAATGCCGACTTATGTACAAGAAGACTGACTCTTCTTACTGTCTATGTTTTGAACCATTCCTATGACACTAGTTATGGACTCCGATCCTTCACTTCAGGTTTACTGTATCCCTTTGACCTTGTTATAGACGATGAAACACAGAAATTGCGTCGGTATTAAATACAAAAGGCACAATGCCTACTTAAGTACCAGAAGACTGACTCTTGTTACTGACTATGCTTTAAAACATTTCTGTGACACTAGTTGTAGATTCCGATGCTTCACTTCAGGTTTACTGTATACCTAGGACCTTCTTATTGACGATGAAACACAGAAATTGCATCGGAACTAAATACAAAAGGCACAATGCCGACTTAAGTATAAGAAGACTGACTATTCCTACCGTCTATGTTTGGAACCATTCCTGTGACACTAGTTGTAGATTCCGATGCTTCACCTCAGGTTCACTGTCTCCCTTGGACCTCCTTATTGACGATGAAACACAGAAATTGCATCGGAATTAAATACAAAAGGCACAATGCCGACTTAAGTACAAGAAGACTGACTCTTCTTACTGATTGTTTTGAACCATTCACGTGACACTAGTTATATATACCGATGCTTCACTTCAGGTTTACTGTATCCCTCTGACCTTCTTATTAACGATGAAACACAGATATTGCATCAGAATTAAATACAAATTTCACAATGCCGACTTAAGTACAAGAAGACTGACTCTTCTTACTGACTATGTTTTGAACCATTCCTGTGACACTAGTTATACATTCCGATGCTTCACGTATGGTTTACTGTATCCCTTGGACCTTCGTATTGACGATGAAACACAGAAATTGCATCGGAATAAAATACAAAAGGCACAATGCCGACTTAAGTACAAGAAGACTGACTCTTCTTACTGACTATGTTTTGAACCATTCCTGTGACAGTAGTTATGGTTTCCGATGCTTAACTTCACGTTTAGTGTATCCCTCGGACCTTCGTATTGACGATGAAACACAGAAATTGCATCGGTATTAAATACAAAAGGCACAATGCCGACCTAAGTACAAGAAGACTGACTCCTCTTACTATCTATGTTTTGAACCATTCCTGTGACACTACTTATAGATTCCGATCCTTCACTCCTGGTTTACTGTATCCCTAAGACCTTATTATTGACGATGAAACACAGAAATTGCATCGGAATTAAATACAAAAGGCACAATGCTGACTTAAGGACAAGAAGACTGAATCTTCTTACTGCCAATGTTTGAACCATTCCTGTGACACTAGTTATAGATTCCGATGCTTCATTTCAGGTTTACTGTATCCCTCTGACCTTCTTATTGACGATGAAACACAGAAATTGCATCTGAATTAAATACAAAAGGCACAATGACGACTAAAGTGCAAGAAGACTGACTCTTCTTACTGTCTAAGTTTTGAACCATTCCTGTGCACTAGTTATCGATTCCGATGCTTCACACAAGGTTTACTGTATCCCTAGGACCTTCTTATTGATGATGAAACACCGAAATTGTATCGGAATTAAATAGAAAAGGCACAATGCCGACTAAGGTACAAGAAGACTGTCTCTTCTTACTGTCTATGTTTTGAACCATTCCTGTGACACTAGTTATGGATTCCGACGCTTCACTTCAGTTTTACTGTATCCCTTGTACCTTCTTATTGACGATGAAACACAGAATCTGCATCGGAATTAAATACAAAAGGCACAATGCCGACTTAAGAACAAGAAGACTGACCCTTCTTACTGACTATACCTGGATCCATTCCTATGACACTAGTTATAGATTCCGATGCTTCACTTCAGATTTACTGTATCTCTTGGACCTTCTTATTGACGATGAAACACAGATATTGCATCGGAATTAAATACAAAAGGCACAATGCCGGCTTAAGAATAAGAAGACTGACTCTTCTTACTGACTATGTTTTGTACCATTCCTGTGACACTAGTTATAGATTCCGATGCTTCACTTCTGGTTTACTGTATCCCTTGGACCCTCTTATTGATGATGAAACACCGAAATTGTATCGGAATTAATTAGAAAAGGCACAATGCAGACTTAGGTACAAGAAGACTGTCTCTTCTTACTGTCTATGTTTGAACCATTTCTGTGCCACTAGTTATAGATTCCAATGCTTCACTTTAGGTTTAGTGTATCCCTTGGACCTTCTTTTTGACGATGAAACACAGAAATTGCATCGGAATAAAATAGAAAAGGCACAATGCCAACTTAAGTACAAGAAGACTGACTCTTCTTACTGACTATACCATGATCCATTCCTGTGAAACTAGTTATAGATTCCGATGCTTCACTTCAGGTTTACTGTATCCCTCTGACTTTCTTATGGACGATGAAACACAAAAATTGCATGGGAAATAAATACAAAATTCACAATACCGACTTAAGTACATGTAGACTGAATCTTCCTACTGTCTATGTTTTGAACCATTCCTGTGACACTAGTAATAGATTCCGATGCTTCATTTCTGGTTTACTGTTTCCCTTGGACCTTCTTAATGACGATGAAGCACAGATAGTGCCTCGGAATTAAATTCAAAAGGCACAATGCCGACTTAAGTACAGGAAGGCTGACACCTCTTACTGTCTATTTTTTGAACCATTCCTGTGACACTAGTTGTAGATTCCGATGCTTCACTCCACGTTTACTGTATCCATTGGACCTTCTTATTGACAATGAAACACAGAAATCACATCGGAATTAAATTCAAAAGGCACAATGCCGACTTAGGGACAATAAGACTGAATCTTCTTACTGCCTATGTTTTGTACCAATCCTGTGACACTAGTTATAGATTCCGATGCTTCACTTCAGGTTTACTGTATCCCTCTGACCTTCTTATTGACGATGAAACACAGAAATTGCATCGGAATTAAATACAAATGGCACAATGCCGACTTAAGTGGAAGAGGACTGACTCTTCTTACGGTCTATGCTTTGAACCAATCCTGTGACACTAGTTATAGATTCCGATGCTTCACATCAGGATTACTGTATCCCACTGACATTCTTATTAACGATGAAACACAGATATTGCATCGGAATTAAATACAATAGGCACAATGCCGACTGAAGTACAAGAAGACTGACTCGTCTTACTGACTATGTTTTAACCATTCCTGTGACACTAGTTATAGATTCCGATGCTTCACTTCTGGTTTACTGAATCCCTTGGGCCTTCGTATTGACGATGAAACACCGAAATTGCATCGGAATTAAATACATAAGGCACAATGTCGACATAAGTACAAGAAGACTGACTCCTCTTACAGACTATATCTTGATCCATTCCTGAGACACTAGTTATGGATTCCGATGCTTCACTTGAGGTTTACTGTATCCCTTGGACATTCTTATTGACGATGAAACACAGGTATTGCATCGGAATTAAATACAAAAGGCACAATGCCGACTTAAGTACAACAAGTCTGACTCTTCTTACGGGTATGTTTTCAACGATTCCTGTGACACTAGTTATAGATTCCGATGCTTCACTTCAGGTTTACTGTATCCCTCTGACCTTCTTGTTGACGATGTAACACAGAAATTGCATCGGAAATAGATACAAAAGGAACAATACCGACTTAAGTACATGTAGACTGAATCTTCCTACTGTCTATGGTTTGAACCATTCCTGTGACACTAGTTATAGATTCCGATGCTTCACTTCAGGTTTACTGTATATCTCTGACCTTCTTTTTGACGATGAAACACAGAAATTGCATCGGAATAAAATAGAAAAGGCACAATGCCAACTTAAGTACAAGAAGACTGACTCCTCTTACTGACTATACCATGATCCATTCCTGTGACACCAGTTATAGATTCCGATGCTTCACTTCAGGTTTACTGTATCCCTAGGACCTTCTTATTGACGATGAAACACAGAAATTGCATCGGAACTAAATACAAAAGGCACAATGGCGACTTAAGTATAAGAAGACTGACTTTTCCTACTGTCTATGTTTTGAACCATTCCTGTGGCATTAGTTATGGATTCCGATGCTTCACTTCAGGGTTACTGTATCCTTTGGACCTTCTTATTGGCGAAGAAACACAGAAATTGCATCGGAATTAAATAGAAAAGGCACAATGCCAACATAAGTACAAGAAGACTGACTCTTCTTACTGTCTATGTTTTGAACCATTCATGTGACACTAGTTACAGATTCCGATGCTTCACCTCAGGTTCACTGTCTCCCTTGGACCTCCTTATTGACGATGAAACACAGAAATTGCATCGGAATGAAATACAAAAGGCACAATGCCGACTTAAGTGCAAGAAGACTGACTCTTCTTACTGATTGTTTTGAACCATTCCCGTGACACTAGTTATATATTCCGATGCTTCACTTCAGGTTTACTGTATCCCTCTGACCTTCTTATTAACGATGAAACACAGATATTGCATCAGAATTAAATACAAAATTTACAATGCCGACTTAAGTACAAGAAGACTGACTCTTCTTACTGACTATGTTTTGAACCATTCCTGTGACACTAGTTATACATTCCGATGCTTCACTTCTGGTTTACTGTATCCCTTGGACCTTCGTGTTGACGATGAAACACAGAAATTGCATCGGAATAAAATACAAAAGGCACAATGCCGACTTAAGTACAAGAAGACTGACTCTTCTTACTGACTATGTTTTGAACCATTCCTGTGACAGTAGTTATGGTTTCCGATGCTTCACTTCACGTTTAGTGTATCCCTCGGACCTTCGTATTGACGATGAAACACTGAAATTGCATTGGTATTAAATACAAAAGGCACAATGCCGACCTAAGTACAAGAAGACTGACTCCTCTCACTATCTATGTTTTGAACAATTCCTGTGACACTTCTTATAGATTCCGATGCTTCACTCCTGGTTTACTGTATTCCTTAGACCTTATTATTGACGATGAAACACAGTAATTGTATCGGAATTAAATACAAAAGGCACAAAGCTGACTTAAGGACAAGAAGACTGAATCTTCTTACTGCCTATGTTTTGAACCATTCCTGTGACACTAGTTATAGATTCCGATGCTTCATTTCAGGTTTACTGTATCCCTCTGACCTTCTTATTGACGATGAAGTACAGAAATTGCATCTGAATTAAATACAAAAGGCACAATGACGACTAAAGTGCAAGAAGACTGACTCTTCTTACTGTCTATGTTTTGAACCATTCCTGTGACACTAGTTATCGATTCCGATGCTTCACACAAGTTTTACTGTATCCCTAGGACCTTCTTATTGATGATGAAACACCGAAATTGTATCGGAATTAAATAGAAAAGGCACAATGCCGACTAAGGTACAAGAAGACTGTCTCTTCTTACTGTCTATGTTTTGAACCATTCCTGTGACACTAGTTATGGATTTCGACGCTTCACTTCAGTTTTACTGTATCCCTTGTACCTTCTTATTGACGATGAAACACAGAATCTGCATCGGAATTAAATACAAAAGGCACAATGCCGACTTAAGAACAAGAAGACAGACCCTTCTTACTGACTATACCTTGATCCATTCCTGTGACACTAGTTATAGATTCCGTTGCTTCACTTCAGGTTTACTGTATCTCTTGGACTTTCTTATTGACGATGAAACACAGATATTGCATCGGAATTAAATACAAGAGGCACAATGCCGACTTAAGTATAAGAAGACTGACTCTTCTTACTAACTATGTTTTGTACCATTTCTGTGACACTAGTATTAGATTCCGATGCTTCACTTCTGGTTTACTGTATCCCTTGGACCTTCGTATTGACGATGAAACACAGAAATTGCATCGGAAGTAATTGCAAATGGCAGAATGCCGACTTAAGTACAAGAAGACTGACTCTTCTAACTGACTATGCTTTGAACCATTCCTGTGACACTAGTTATAGATTCCGATGCTTCAGTTCAGGTTTACTGTATCCCTATGACCTTCTTATTGACGATGAATCACAGAACTTGCATCGGAACTAAATACAAAAGGCACAATGTCGACTTAAATACAAGACGACTGACTCTTCCTACTGTCTATGTTTTGAACCATTCCTGTGACACTAGTTATAGATTCCGATGCTTCACCTCTGGTTCACTGTATCCCTCTAATCTTCTTATTGACGATGAAACACAGAAATTGCATGGGAAATAAATACAAAATTCACAATACCGACTTAAGTACATGTAGACTGAATCTTCCTTCTGTCTATGTTGTGAACCATTCCTGTGACACTAGTTATAGATTCCGATGCTTCATTTCAGGTTTACTGTATCCCTTGGACCTTCTTAATGACGATGAAGTACAGATAGTGCCTCGGAATTAAATACAAAAGGCACAATGCCGACTTGAGTACAAGAAGGCTGACTCCTCTTACTGTCTATGTTTTGAACCATTCCTGTGACACTAGTTATAGATTCCGATGCTTCACTCCACGTTTACTGTACCCCTTGGACCTTCTTCTTGACGATGAAACACAGAAATCGCATCGGAATTAAATACAAAAGGCACAATGCCGACTTAGGGACAATAAGACTAAATCTTCTTACTGCCTATGTTTTGTACCATTCCTGTGACACTAGTTATAGATTCCGATGCTTCACTTCAGGTTTACTGTATCCCTCTGACCTTCTTATTGACGATGAAACACAGAAATTGCATCGGAATTAAATGCAAAAGGCACTATGCCCACTTAAGTGGAAGAGGACTGACTCTTCTTACGGTCTATGTTTTGAACCATTCCTGTGACACTAGTTATAGATTCCGATGCTTCACACAAGGTTTACTGTATCCCTTGGACCTTCTTATTGACGATGAAACACAGAAATTACATCGGAATTAAATACAAAAGGCACAATGCCGAATTAAGTACAAGAAGACTGACTTTTCTTACTGACTATTTCTTGATCCATTCCTGTGACACTAGTTATAGAATCCGATGCTTCACTTCAGGTTTACTGTATCCCTTGGACCCTCTTATTGACGATGAAACACAGAAATTGCATCGGAATTAAACACAAAAGGCACAATGCCGACTTAAGTACAAGAAGACTGACTCGTCTTACTGACTATGAATGAACCATTCCTGTGACACTAGTTGTAGATTCCGATGCTTCACATCAGGTTTACTGTATCCCACTGACGTTCTTATTAACGATGAAACACAGATATTGCATCATAATTAAATACAAAAGGCACAATGCCGACTGAAGTACAAGAAGACTGACTCGTCTTACTGACTATGTTTTAACCATTCCTGTGACACTAGTTATAGATTCCGATGCTTCACTGCTGGTTTACTGAATCCCTTGGACCTTCGTATTGACGATGAAACACAGAAATTGCGTCGGAATTAAATACATAAGGCACAATGTCGACATAAGTACACGAAGACTGACTCTTCTTACTGACTATACCTTGATCCATTCCTGTGACAATAGTTATAGATTCCGATGCTTCACTTCAGGTTTACTGTATCCCTTGGACCTTCTTATTGACGATGAAACACAGAAATTGCATCGGAATTAAATACAAAAGGCACAATGCCTAGTTAAGTACAAGAAGACTGACTCTTCTCACAGACTATGATTTGAACCATTCCTGTGACACTTGTTGTAGATTCGGATGCTTCAGTTCAGGTTTACTGTAACCCTCTGACCTTCTTATTAACGATGAAATACAGATATTGCATTGGAATTAAATACAAAAGGGACAATGCCAACTTAAGTACAAGTGGACTGACTCTTCCTACTGTCTATGTTTTGAACTATTCCTGTGACACTAGTTATAGATTCCGATGCTTCACTTCAGGTTTACTGTATCCCTCTGACCTTTTTTTTGACGAAGAAACACAAAATTGCATCGGAATTAAATACAAAAGCCACAATTCCGACTTAAGTACAAGAAGACTGACTCTTCTTACTGACTATGTGTTGAACCATTCCTTTGACACTATTTAGAGATTCCGATGCTTCACTTCAGGTTTACTGTATCCCTCTGACCTTCTTATTGACGATGAAACACAGTAAATGCATCGGAATTAAACTGAAAAGGGCACAATGCTGACTTAAGTACAAGAAGACTGACTCTTCTTACGGGTATGTTTTCAACGATTCCTGTGACACTAGTTATAGATTCCGATGCTTCACTTCAGGTTTACTGTATCCCTCTGACCTTCTTGTTGACGATGTAACACAGAAATTGCATCGGAAATAGATACAAAAGGAACAATACCGACTTAAGTAATTGTAGACTGAATCTTCCTACTGTCTATGTTTTGAACCATTCCTGTGACACTAGTTATAGATTCCGATGCTTCACTTCAGGTTTACTGTATATCTCTGACCTTCTTTTTGACGATGAAACACAGAAATTGCATCGGAATAAAATTGAAAAGGCACAATGCCAACTTAAGTACAAGAAGACTGACTCTTCTTACTGACTATACCATGATCCATTCCTGTGACACCAGTTATAGATTCCAATTCTTCACTTCAGGTTTACTGTATCCCTAGGACCTTCTTATTGACGATGAAACACAGAAATTGCATCGGAACTAAATACAAAAGGCACAATGGCGACTTAAGTATAAGAAGACTGACTATTAATACTGTCTATGTTTTGAACCATTCCTGTGGCATTAGTTATGGATTCCGATGCATCACTTCAGGGTTACTGTATCCTTTGGACCTTCTTATTGGCGAAGAAACACAGAAATTGCATCGGAATTAAATAGAAAAGGCACAATGCCAACATAAGTACAAGAAGACTGACTCTTCTTACTGTCTATGTTTTGAACCATTCATGTGACACTAGTTACAGATTCCGATGCTTCACCTCAGGTTCACTGTCTCCCTTGGACCTCCTTATTGACGATGAAACACAGAAATTGCATCGGAATTAAATACAAAAGGCACAATGCCGACTTAAGTACAAGAAGACTGACTCTTCTTACAGATTGCTTTGAACCATTCCCGTGACACTAGTTATATATTCCGATGCTTCACTTCAGGTTTACTGTATCCCTCTGACCTTCTTATTAACGATGAAACACAGATATTGCATCAGAATTAAATACAAAATTCACAATGCCGACTTAAGTACAAGAAGACTGACTCTTCTTACTGACTATGTTTTGAACCATTCCTGTGACACTAGTTATACATTCCGATGCTTCACTTCTGGTTTACTGTATCCCTTGGACCTTCGTGTTGACGATGCAACACAGAAATTGCATCGGAATAAAATACAAAAGGCACAATGCCGACTTAAGTACAAGAAGACTGACTTTTCTTACTGACTATGTTTTCAACCATTCCTGTGACAGTAGTTATGGTTTCCGATGCTTCACTTCACGTTTAGTGTATCCCTCGGACCTTCGTATTGACGATGAAACACTGAAATTGCAATGGTATTAAATACAAAAGGCACAATGCCGACCTAAGTACAAGAAGACTGACTCCTCTCACTATCTATGTTTTGAACAATTCCTGTGACACTTCTTATAGATTCCGATGCTTCACTCCTGGTTTACTGTATCCCTTAGACCTTATTATTGACGATGAAACACAGTAATTGTATCGGAATTAAATACAAAAGGCACAAAGCTGACTTAAGGACAAGAAGACTGAATCTTCTTACTGCCTATGTTTTGAACCATTCCTGTGACACTAGTTATAGATTCCGATGCTTCATTTCAGGTTTACTGTATCCCTCTGACCTTCTTATTGACGATGAAGTACAGAAATTGCATCTGAATTAAATACAAAAGGCACAATGACGACTAAAGTGCAAGAAGACTGACTCTTCTTACTGTCTATGTTTTGAACCATTCCTGTGACACTAGTTATCGATTCCGATGCTTCACACAAGGTTTACTGTATCCCTAGGACCTTCTTATTGATGATGAAACACCGAAATTGTATCGGAATTAAATAGAAAAGGCACAATGCCGACTAAGGTACAAGAAGACTGTCTCTTCTTACTGTCTATGTTTTGAACCATTCCTGTGACACTAGTTATGGATTCCGACGCTTCACTTCAGTTTTACTGTATCCCTTGTACCTTCTTATTGACGATGAAACACAGAATCTGCATCGGAATTAAATACAAAAGGCACAATGCCGACTTAAGAACAAGAAGACAGACCCTTCTTACTGACTATACCTTGATCCATTCCTGTGACACTAGTTATAGATTCCGTTGCTTCACTTCAGGTTTACTGTATCTCTTGGACTTTCTTATTGACGATGAAACACAGATATTGCATCGGAATTAAATACAAGAGGCACAATGCCGACTTAAATATAAGAAGACTGACTCTTCTTACTGACTATGTTTTGTACCATTTCTGTGACACTAGTAATAGATTCCGATGCTTCACTTCTGGTTTACTGTATCCCTTGGACCTTCGTATTGACGATGAAACACAGAAATTGCATCGGAAGTAATTGCAAATGGCAGAATGCCGACTTAAGTACAAGAAGACTGACTCTTCTTACTGACTATGCTTTGAACCATTCCTGTGACACTAGTTATTGATTCCGATGCTTCACTTCAGGTTTACCTTATCCCTATGACCTTAATATTGACGATGAATCACAGAACTTGCATCGGAACTAAATACAAAAGGCACAAAGTCGACTTAAATACAAGACGACTGACTCTTCCTACTGTCTATGTTTTGAACCATTCCTGTGACACTAGTTATAGATTCCGATGCTTCACCTCTGGTTCACTGTATCCCTCTAATCTTCTTATTGACGATGAAACACAGAAATTGCATGGGAAATAAATACAAAATTCACAATACCGACTTAAGTACATGTAGACTGAATCTTCCTTCTGTCTATGTTTTGAACCATTCCTGTGACACTAGTTATAGATTCCGATGCTTCATTTCAGGTTTACTGTATCCCTTGGACCTTCTTAATGACGATGAAGTACAGATAGTGCCTCGGAATTAAATACAAAAGGCACAATGCCGACTTGAGTACAAGAAGGCTGACTCCTCTTACTGTCTATGTTTTGAACCATTCCTGTGACACTAGTTATAGATTCCGATGCTTCACTCCACGTTTACTGTACCCCTTGGATCTTCTTATTGACGATGAAACACAGAAATCGCATCGGAATTAAATACAAAAGGCACAACGCCGACTTAATGACAATAAGACTGAATCTTCTTACTGCCTATGTTTTGTACCATTCCTGTGACACTAGTTATAGATTCCGATGCTTCACTTCAGGTTTACTGTATCCCTCTGACCTTCTTATTGACGATGAAACACAGAAATTTCATCGGAATTAAATGCAAAAGGCACAATGCCGACTTAAGTGGAAGAGGACTGACTCTTCTTACGGTCTATGTTTTGAACCATTCCTGTGACACTAGTTATAGATTCCGATGCTTCACACAAGGTTTACTGTATCCCTTGGACCTTCTTATAGACGATGAAACACAGAAATTACATCGGAATTAAATACAAAAGGCACAATGCCGAATTAAGTACAAGAAGACTGACTTTTCTTACTGACTATTTCTTGATCCATTCCTGTGACACTAGTTATAGAATCCGATGCTTCACTTCAGGTTTACTGTATCCCTTGGACCCTCTTATTGACGATGAAACACAGAAATTGCATCGGAATTAAACACAAAAGGCACAATGCCGACTTAAGTACAAGAAGACTGACTCGTCTTACTGACTATGATTTGAACCATTCCTGTGACACTAGTTGTAGATTCCGATGCTTCACATCAGGTTTACTGTGTCCCACTGACGTTCTTATTAACGATGAAACACAGATATTGCATCATAATTAAATACAAAAGGCACAATGCCGACTGAAGTACAAGAAGACTGACTCGTCTTACTGACTATGTATTAACCATTCCTGTGACACTAGTTATAGATTCCGATGCTTCACTTCTGGTTTACTGAATCCCTTGGACCTTCGTATTGACAATGAAACAATGAAATTGCGTCGGAATTAAATACATAAGGCACAATGTCGACATAAGTACACGAAGACTGACTCTTCTTACTGACTATACCTTGATCCAATCCTGTGACAATAGTTATAGATTCCGATGCTTCACTTCAGGTTTACTGTATCCCTTGGACCTTCTTATTGACGATGAAACACAGAAATTGCATCGGAATTAAATACAAAAGGCACAATGCCTACTTAAGTACAAGAAGACTGACTCTTCTCACAGACTATGATTTGAACCATTCCTGTGACACTTGTTGTAGATTCCGATGCTTCAGTTCAGGTTTACTGTAACCCTCTGACCTTCTTATTGACGATGAAACACAGTAAATGCATCGGAATTAAACTGAAAAGGGCACAATGCTGACTTAAGTACAAGAAGACTGACTCTTCTTACTGTCTATCTTTTGAACGATTCCTGTGACACTAGTTATAGATTCCGATGCTCCACTTCAGGTTTGCAGTATCTCTTGGACCTTCTTATTGACGATGAAACACAGTAATTGCATCGAAATTAAATACAAAAGGCCCAATGCCGACTTAAGTACAAGAAGACTGACTCTTCTTACTGACTATGCTTTGAACCATTCCTGTGAGACTAGTTATAGATTCCGATGCTTCACTTCAGGTTTACTGTATCCCTCTACCCTTCTTATTTGACGATGAAACACAGAAATTGCATCGGAATGAAATACAAATGGCACAATGCCGACTTAAGTACAAGAAGACTGAATCTTCCAACTCTCTATGCTTTGAACCATTCCTGTGACACTAGTTATCGAATCCGATGGTTCTCTTCAGGTTTACTGTATCCCTCTGACCTTCTTATTGGCGATGAAACACTGAAATTGCATCGGAATTTAATAGAAAATGCACAATACCGACTAAAGTACAAGAAGACTGACTCTTCCTACTGTCTATGTTTTGAACCATTTCTGTGACACTAGTTATAGATTCCGATGCTTCACTTCAGGTTTACTGTATCCCTTGGACCTTCTTATTAACGATGAAACACACAAATTGCATCGGAATTAAATACAAAAGGCACAATGCCGACATAAGTACAAGAAATTGCATCGGAATCAAATACTAAAGCACAATGCCGACTTAAGTACAAGAAGAAGGACTATTCTTACAGACTATGTTTTGAACCATTCCTGTGACACTAGTCATAGATTCCGAAGCTTCACTTCAGGTTTACTGTATCCCTCTGACCTTCTTAATGACGATGAATTAAGGAAATTGCATCGGAATTAAATACAAAAGGCACATAGCAGACATAAGTACATGTAGACTGACTTTTCCTAATGTCTATGATTTGAACCATTCCTGTGACACTAGTTATAGATTCCGATGGTTCATTTCAGGCTTACTGTATCCCTTGGACCTTCTTATTGACGATGAATCATGGAAATTGCATAGGAATTAAATACAAAAGGCACATAGCAGACATAAGTACATGTAGACTGACTTTTCCAAATGTCTATGATTTGAACCATTCCTGTGACACTAGTTATAGATTCCGATGGTTCATGTCAGGTTTACTGGATCCCTTGGACCTTCTTATTGACGATGAGACACAGAAATCGCAACGGAATTAAATAGGAAATGCACAATGCCGACTTAAGTACAAAAAGACTGACTCTTCCTACTCTCTATGTTTTGAACCATTCCTGTGACTCTAGTTTTAAATTCCGATGCTTCACTTGAGGTTTAGTGTATCCCTCGGACCTTCGTATGGACGTTGAAACACAGAAATTGAATCGGAATAAAATACAAATGGCACAATGCCGACTTAAGTACAAGAAGACTGACTCTTCCAACTGTCTACGTTTTGAACCATTCCTGTGACACTAGTTGTAGATTTCGATGCTTCACTTCAGGTTTACTGTATCCCTCTGAGCTTCTTATTGACGATGAAACACAGAAATTGCATCGGAATTAAATGCAAAAGGCCCAATGCCGACTTAAGTTCAAGAAGACTGACTCTTCCAACTGTCTACGTTTTGAACCATTCCTGTGACACTAGTTGTAGATTCCAATGCATCACTTCAGGTTTACTGTATCCCTCTGAGCTTCCTATTGACGATGAAACACAGAAATTGCATCGGAATTAAGTAGAAAAGGCACAATGCCGACTTAAGTACAAGAAGACTGACTCTTCTTACTGACTACGATTTGAACCATTCCTGTAACACTACTTATAGATTCTGATGCTTCACTTCAGGTTTACTGTATCCCGTGTACCTTCTTAATTGCGATGAAACACAGATATTGCATCGGAATTAAATAAAAAATGCACAATGCCGACATAAGTACATGAAATTGCATCGGAATCAAATACAAAAGCACAATGCCGACTTAAGTACAAGAAGAAGGACTATTCTTACAGACTATGTTTTGAACCATTCCTGTGACACTAGTCATAGATTCCGAAGTTTCACTTCAGGTTTACTGTATCCCTCTGACCTTCTTATTGACGATGAATTAAGGAAATTGCATCGGAATTAAATACAAAAGGCACATAGCAGACATAAGTACATGTAGACTGACTTTTCCTAATGTCTATGATTTGAACCATTCCTGTGACACTAGTTATAGATTCCGATGGTTAATTTCATGCTTACTGTATCCCTTGGACCTTCTTATTGACGATGAATCAAGGAAATTGCATCGGAATTAAATACAAAAGGCACATAGCAGACATAAGTACATGTAGACTGACTTTTCCTAATGTCTATGATTTGAACCATTCCTGTGACACTAGTTATAGATGCCGATGGTTCATGTCAGGTTTACTGGATCCCTTGGACCTTCTTATTGACGATGAAACACAGAAATTGCATCGGAATTAAATGCAAAAGGCACAATGCCGACTTAGGTACAAGAAGACTGACTCTTCCAACTGTCTACGTTTTGAACCATTCCTGTGACAGTAGTTGTAGATTGCGATGCGTCACTTTAGGTTTACTGTATCCCTCTGACCTTCTTATTGACGATGAAATACAGAAATTGCATCGGAATTAAATAGAAAAGGCACAATGCCGACTTAAGTACAAGAAGACTGACTCTTCTTACTGACTATGTTTTGAACCATTCCTGTAACACTAGTTATAGATTCTGATGCTTCACTTCAGGTTTACTGTATCACTAGGACCTTCTTCTTTGCGATGAAACACAGAAATTGCATCGGATTTAAATAATAAATGCACAATGCCGACTTAAGGACAAGAAGACTGACTCTTCTTACAGACTATGCTTTGAACCATTCCTGTGACACTAGTTACAGATTCCGATGCTTCACTCCAGGTTTACTGTATCCCTTGGACCTTCTTATTGACGATGAAACACAGAAATTGCATCGGAATTCAATACAAAAGGCACAATGCCGAATTAAGTACAAGAAGACTGGCTCTTCTTACTGACTATGCTTCGAACCATTCCTGTGACACTAGTTATAGATTCCGATGCTTCACTTCAGTTTCACTGTATCCCTTGGACCTTCTTATTCACGATGAAACACAGAAATAGCATCGGAAATAAATAGAAAAGGCACAATGCCGACTTAAGTACAAGAAGACTGGCTCATCTTACTGACTATGCTTTGAACCATTCCTGTGACACCAGTTATAGATTCCGATGGTTCACTTCCGTTTCACTGTATCCTTGGACCTTCTTATTGACGATGAAACACAGAAATTGCATCGGAATTAAATAGAAAAGGCACAATGCCGACTTAAGTACAAGAAGACTGACTCTTACTACTGTCTATGTTTTGAACCATTCCTGTGACACTAGTTATAGATTCCGATGCTTCACTTCAGGTTTACTGTATCCTTCTGCCGTTCTTATTGACGATGAAACACACAAATTGCATCGGAATTAAATACAAAAGGCACAATGCCGACTTAAGTACAACAAGAATAACCCTGCTTACTGTCTATGTTTTGAACCATTTCTGTGATACTAGTTATAGATTTCGATGCTTAACTTCAGGTTTACTGTATCCCTTGGACCTTCTTATTGACGATGAAACACAGAAATTGCATCGGAATTAAATACAAAAGGCACAATGCCGACTTAAGTACAAGAAGACTGACTCTTCTTACTGACTATGATTTGAACCATTCCTGTGACACTAGTTATTGATTCTGATGCTTCATTTCAGGATTACTGTATCCCTAGGACCCTCTTATTGGCGATGAAACACAGATATTGCATCGGAAACAAATACAAAAGCACAATGCCGACTTAAGTACAAGAAGACGGACTATTCTTACAGACTATGTTTTGGACCATTTCTGTGACACTAGTTATAGATTCCGATGCTTCACTTCAGGTTTACTGTATCCCTAGGACCTTCCTATTGACGATGAGACACAGAAATCGCATCGGAATTAAATAGAAAAAGCACAATGCCGACTTAAGTACAAAAAGACTGACTCTTCCTATTCTCTATGTGTTGAACCATTCCTGTGACTCTAGTTTTTTATTCCGATGCTTCACTTGAGGTTTACTGTATCCCTCGGACCTTCTTATGGACGTTGAAACACAGAAATTGCATCGGAAGAAAATACAAATGGCACAATGCCGACTTAAGTACAAGAAGACTGACTCTTCCAACTGTCTACGTTTTGAACCATTCCTGTGACACTAGTTGTAGATTCCGATGCTTCACTTCAGGTTTACTGTATCCCTCTGACCTTCTTATTGACGATGAAACACAGATATTGCATCGGAATTAAATAGAAAAGGCACAACGCCGACTTAAGTACAAGAAGACCGACTCTTCTTACTGACTATGTTTTGAACCATTCCTGTAACACTAGTTATAGATTCTGATGCTTCACTTCAGGTTTACTGTATCCCGTGGACCTTCTTACTGACGATGAATCAAGGAAATTGCATCGGAATTAAATACAAAAGGCACATAGCAGACATAAGTACATGTAGACTGACTTTTCCTAATGTCTATGATTTGAACCATTCTTGTGACACTAGTTATAGATTCCGATGGTTCATGTCAGGTTTACTGGATCCTTTGGACCTTCTTATTAACGATGAAACACAGAAATTGCATCGGAATTAAATGCAAAAGGCCCAATGCCGACTTAAGTACAAGAAGACTGACTCTTCCAACTGTCTACGTTTTGAACCATTCCTGTGACACTAGTTGTAGATTCCAATGCTTCACTTCAGGTTTACTGTATCCCTCTGACCTTCTTATTGACGATGAAACACAGAAATTGCATCGGAATTAAATAGAAAAGGCACAATACCGACTTAAGTACAAGAAGACTGACTCTTCTTACTGACTACGTTTTGAACCATTCCTGTGACACTAGTTGTAGATTCCAATGCTTCACTTCAGGTTTACTGTATCCCTCTGACCTTCTTATTGACGATGAAACACAGAAATTGCATCGGAATTAAATAGAAAAGGCACAATGCCGACTTAAGTACAAGAAGACTGACTCTTCTTACTGACTACGTTTTGAACCATTCCTGTAACACTAGTTATAGATTCTGATGCTTCACTTCAGGTTTACTGTATCCCGTGGACCTTCTTATTGACGATGAATCAAGGAAATTGCATCGGAATTAAATACAAAAGGCACTTAGCAGACATAAGTACATGTAGACTGACTTCTCCTAATGTCTATGATTTGAACCATTCCTGTGACACTAGTTATAGATTCCGATGGTTCATTTCAGGCTTACTGTATCCCTTGGACCTTCTTATTGACGATGAATACAGGAAATTGCATCGGAATTAAATACAAAAGCACATGGCAGACATAAGTACATGTAGACTGACTTTTCCTAATGTCTATGATTTGAACCATTCCTGTGACACTAGTTATAGATTCCGATGGTTCATGTCAGGTTTACTGGATCCCTTGGACCTTCTTATTGACGATGAAACACAGAAAATGCATCGGAATTAAATGCAAAAGGCCCAATGCCGACTTAAGTACAAGAAGACTGAATCTTCCAACTGTCTACGTTTTGAACCATTCCTGTGACACTAGTTGTAGATTCCAATGCTTCACTTCAGGTTTACTGTATCCCTCTGACCTTCTTATTGACGATGAAACACAGAAATTGCATCGGAATTAAATAGAAAAGGCACAATGCCGACTTAAGTACAAGAAGACTGACTCTTCTTACTGACTACGTTTTGAACCATTCCTGTAACACTAGTTATAGATTCTGATGCTTCACTTCAGGTTTACTGTATCCCGTGGACCTTCATAATTTCGATGGAACACAGATATTGCATCGGAATTAAATAAAAAATGCACAATGCCGACTTAAGAACAAGAAGACTGACTCTTCTTACAGACTATGCCTTGAACCCTTCCTGTGACACTAGTTACAGATTCCGATGCTTCACTCCAGGTTTACTGTATCCCTTGGACCATCTTATTGACGATGAAACACAGAAATTGCATCGGAATTCAATACAAAAGGCACAATGCCGAATTAAGTACAAGAAGACTGGCTCTTCTCACTGACTATGCTTCGAACCATTCCTGTGACACTAGTTATAGATTCCGATGCTTCACTTCAGTTTCACTGTATCCCTTGGACCTTCTTATTCACGATGAAACACAGAAATAGCATCGGAAATAAATAGAAAAGGCACAATGCCGACTTAAGTACAAGAAGACTGGCTCATCTTACTGACTATGCTTTGAACCATTCCTGTGACACCAGTTATAGATTCCGATGGTTCACTTCCGTTTCACTGTATCCTTGGACCTTCTTATTGACGATGAAACACAGAAATTGCATCGGAATTAAATAGAAAAGGCACAATGCCGACTTAAGTACAAGAAGACTGACTCTTACTACTGTCTATGTTTTGAACCATTCCTGTGACACTAGTTATAGATTCCGATGCTTCACTTCAGGTTTACTGTATCCTTCTGCCGTTCTTATTGACGATGAATCACACAAATTGCATCGGAATTAAATACAAAAGGCACAATGCCGACTTAAGTACAACAAGATTAACCCTGCTTACTGTCTATGTTTTGAACCATTTCTGTGATACTAGTTATAGATTTCGATGCTTCACTTCAGGTTTACTGTATCCCTTGGACCTTCTTATTGACGATGAAACACAGAAATTGCATCGGAATTAAATACAAAAGGCACAATGCCGACTTAAGTACAAGAAGACTGACTCTTCTTACTGACTATGATTTGAACCATTCCTGTGACACTAGTTATTGATTCTGATGCTTCATTTCAGGTTTACTGTATCCCTAGGACCTTCTTATTGGCGATGAAACACAGAAATTGCATCGGAAACAAATACAAAAGCACAATGCCGACTTAAGTACAAGAAGACGGACTATTCTTACAGACTATGTTTTGAACCATTTCTGTGACACTAGTTATAGATTCCGATGCTTCACTTCAGGTTTACGGTATCCCTAGGACCTTCCTATTGACGATGAGACACAGAAATCGCATCGGAATTAAATAGAAAAAGCACAATGCCGACTTAAGTACAAAAAGACTGACTCTTCCTATTCTCTATGTTTTGAACCATTCCTGTGACTCTAGTTTTTTATTCCGATGCTTCACTTGAGGTTTACTGTATCCCTCGGACCTTCTTATGGACGTTGAAACACAGAAATTGCATCGGAAGAAAATACAAATGGCACAGTGCCGACTTAAGTACAAGAAGACTGACTCTTCCAACTGTCTACGTTTTGAACCATTCCTGTGACACTAGTTGTAGATTCCGATGCTTCACTTCAGGTTTACTGTATCCCTCTGACCTTCTTATTGACGATGAAACACAGAAATTGCATCGGAATTAAATAGAAAAGGCACAACGCCGACTTAAGTACAAGAAGACCGACTCTTCTTACTGACTATATTTTGAACCATTCCTGTAACACTAGTTATAGATTCTGATGCTTCACTTCAGGGTTACTGTATCCCGTGGACCTTCTTACTGACGATGAATCAAGGAAATTGCATCGGAATTAAATACAAAAGGCACATAGCAGACATAAGTACATGTAGACTGACTTTTCCTAATGTCTATGATTTGAACCATTCTTGTGACACTAGTTATAGATTCCGATGGTTCATGTCAGGTTTACTGGATCCTTTGGACCTTCTTATTAACGATGATACACAGAAATTGCATCGGAATTAAATGCAAAAGGCCCAATGCCGACTTAAGTACAAGAAGACTGACTCTTCCAACTGTCTACGTTTTGAACCATTCCTGTGACACTAGTTGTAGATTCCAATGCTTCACTTCAGGTTTACTGTATCCCTTGGACCTTCTTATTGACGATGAAACAAAGAAATTGCATCGGAATCAAATACAAAAGCACAATGCCGAATTAAGTACAAGAAGACGGACTATTCTTACAGACTATGTTTTGAACCATTTCTGTGACACTAGTTATAGATTCCGATGCTTCACTTCAGTTTTACTGTATCCCTAGGACCTTCCTATTGACGATGAGACACAGAAATCGCTACGGAATTAAATAGAAAAAGCACAATGCCGACTTAAGTACAAAAAGTCTGACTCTTCCTACTCTCTATGTTTTGAACCATTCCTGTGACTCTAGTATTTTATTCCGATGCTTCACTTGAGGTTTACTGTATCCCTCGGACCTTCTTATGGACGTTGAAACACAGAAATTGCACCGGAATAAAATACAAGTGGCACAATGCCGACTTAAGTACAAGAAGACTGACTCTTCCAACTGTCTACGTTTTGAACCATTCCTGTGACACTAGTTAAAGATTCCGATGCTTCACTTCAGGTTTACTGTCGGCCTCTGACCTTCTTATTGACGATGAAACACTGAAATTGCATCGGAATTAAATACAAAAGGCACAATGCCGACATAAGTACAAGAAATTGCATCGGAATCAAATACAAAAGCACAATGCCGACTTAAGTACAAGAAGAAGGACTATTCTTACAGACTATGTTTTGAACCATTCCTGTGACACTAGTCATAGATTCCGAAGCTTCACTTCATGTTTACTGTATCCCTCTGACCCTCTTATTGACGATGAATTAAGGAAATTGCATCGGAATTAAATACAAAAGGCACATAGCAGACATAAGTACATGTAGACTGACTTTTCCTAATGTCTATGATTTGAACCATTCTTGTGACACTAGTTATAGATTCCGATGGTTCATGTCAGGTTTACTGGATCCTTTGGACCTTCTTATTAACGATGAAACACAGAAATTGCATCGGAATTAAATGCAAAAGGCCCAATGCCGACTTAAGTACAAGAAGACTGACTCTTCCAACTGTCTACGTTTTGAACCATTCCTGTGACACTAGTTGTAGATTCCAATGCTTCACTTCAGGTTTACTGTATCCCTCTGACCTTCTTATTGACGATGAAACACAGAAATTGCATCGGAATTAAATAGAAAAGGCACAATGCCGACTTAAGTACAAGAAGACTGACTCTTCTTACTGACTACGTTTTGAACCATTCCTGTAACACTAGTTATAGATTCTGATGCTTCACTTCAGGTTTACTGTATCCCGTGGACCTTCATAATTTCGATGGAACACAGATATTGCATCGGAATTAAATAAAAAATGCACAATGCCGACTTAAGAACAAGAAGACTGACTCTTCTTACAGACTATGCCTTGAACCCTTCCTGTGACACTAGTTACAGATTCCGATGCTTCACTCCAGGTTTACTGTATCCCTTGGACCATCTTATTGACGATGAAACACAGAAATTGCATCGGAATTCAATACAAAAGGCACAATGCCGAATTAAGTACAAGAAGACTGGCTCTTCTCACTGACTATGCTTCGAACCATTCCTGTGACACTAGTTATAGATTCCGATGCTTCACTTCAGTTTCACTGTATCCCTTGGACCTTCTTATTCACGATGAAACACAGAAATAGCATCGGAAATAAATAGAAAAGGCACAATGCCGACTTAAGTACAAGAAGACTGGCTCATCTTACTGACTATGCTTTGAACCATTCCTGTGACACCAGTTATAGATTCCGATGGTTCACTTCCGTTTCACTGTATCCTTGGACCTTCTTATTGACGATGAAACACAGAAATTGCATCGGAATTAAATAGAAAAGGCACAATGCCGACTTAAGTACAAGAAGACTGACTCTTACTACTGTCTATGTTTTGAACCATTCCTGTGACACTAGTTATAGATTCCGATGCTTCACTTCAGGTTTACTGTATCCTTCTGCCGTTCTTATTGACGATGAATCACACAAATTGCATCGGAATTAAATACAAAAGGCACAATGCCGACTTAAGTACAACAAGATTAACCCTGCTTACTGTCTATGTTTTGAACCATTTCTGTGATACTAGTTATAGATTTCGATGCTTCACTTCAGGTTTACTGTATCCCTTGGACCTTCTTATTGACGATGAAACACAGAAATTGCATCGGAATTAAATACAAAAGGCACAATGCCGACTTAAGTACAAGAAGACTGACTCTTCTTACTGACTATGATTTGAACCATTCCTGTGACACTAGTTATTGATTCTGATGCTTCATTTCAGGTTTACTGTATCCCTAGGACCTTCTTATTGGCGATGAAACACAGAAATTGCATCGGAAACAAATACAAAAGCACAATGCCGACTTAAGTACAAGAAGACGGACTATTCTTACAGACTATGTTTTGAACCATTTCTGTGACACTAGTTATAGATTCCGATGCTTCACTTCAGGTTTACGGTATCCCTAGGACCTTCCTATTGACGATGAGACACAGAAATCGCATCGGAATTAAATAGAAAAAGCACAATGCCGACTTAAGTACAAAAAGACTGACTCTTCCTATTCTCTATGTTTTGAACCATTCCTGTGACTCTAGTTTTTTATTCCGATGCTTCACTTGAGGTTTACTGTATCCCTCGGACCTTCTTATGGACGTTGAAACACAGAAATTGCATCGGAAGAAAATACAAATGGCACAGTGCCGACTTAAGTACAATAAGACTGACTCTTCCAACTGTCTACGTTTTGAACCATTCCTGTGACACTAGTTGTAGATTCCGATGCTTCACTTCAGGTTTACTGTATCCCTCTGACCTTCTTATTGACGATGAAACACAGAAATTGCATCGGAATTAAATAGAAAAGGCACAACGCCGACTTAAGTACAAGAAGACCGACTCTTCTTACTGACTATATTTTGAACCATTCCTGTAACACTAGTTATAGATTCTGATGCTTCACTTCAGGGTTACTGTATCCCGTGGACCTTCTTACTGACGATGAATCAAGGCAATTGCATCGGAATTAAATACAAAAGGCACATAGCAGACATAAGTACATGTAGACTGACTTTTCCTAATGTCTATGATTTGAACCATTCTTGTGACACTAGTTATAGATTCCGATGGTTCATGTCAGGTTTACTGGATCCTTTGGACCTTCTTATTAACGATGATACACAGAAATTGCATCGGAATTAAATGCAAAAGGCCCAATGCCGACTTAAGTACAAGAAGACTGACTCTTCCAACTGTCTACGTTTTGAACCATTCCTGTGACACTAGTTGTAGATTCCAATGCTTCACTTCAGGTTTACTGTATCCCTTGGACCTTCTTATTGACGATGAAACAAAGAAATTGCATCGGAATCAAATACAAAAGCACAATGCCGAATTAAGTACAAGAAGACGGACTATTCTTACAGACTATGTTTTGAACCATTTCTGTGACACTAGTTATAGATTCCGATGCTTCACTTCAGTTTTACTGTATCCCTAGGACCTTCCTATTGACGATGAGACACAGAAATCGCTACGGAATTAAATAGAAAAAGCACAATGCCGACTTAAGTACAAAAAATCTGACTCTTCCTACTCTCTATGTTTTGAACCATTCCTGTGACTCTAGTATTTTATTCCGATGCTTCACTTGAGGTTTACTGTATCCCTCGGACCTTCTTATGGACGTTGAAACACAGAAATTGCACCGGAATAAAATACAAGTGGCACAATGCCGACTTAAGTACAAGAAGACTGACTCTTCCAACTGTCTACGTTTTGAACCATTCCTGTGACACTAGTTAAAGATTCCGATGCTTCACTTCAGGTTTACTGTCGGCCTCTGACCTTCTTATTGACGATGAAACACTGAAATTGCATCGGAATTAAATACAAAAGGCACAATGCCGACATAAGTACAAGAAATTGCATCGGAATCAAATACAAAAGCACAATGCCGACTTAAGTACAAAAAGAAGGACTATTCTTACAGACTATGTTTTGAACCATTCCTGTGACACTAGTCATAGATTCCGAAGCTTCACTTCATGTTTACTGTATCCCTCTGACCCTCTTATTGACGATGAATTAAGGAAATTGCATCGGAATTAAATACAAAAGGCACATAGCAGACATAAGTACATGTAGACTGACTTTTCCTAATGTCTATGATTTGAACCATTCTTGTGACACTAGTTATAGATTCCGATGGTTCATGTCAGGTTTACTGGATCCTTTGGACCTTCTTATTAACGATGAAACACAGAAATTGCATCGGAATTAAATGCAAAAGGCCCAATGCCGACTTAAGTACAAGAAGACTGACTCTTCCAACTGTCTACGTTTTGAACCATTCCTGTGACACTAGTTGTAGATTCCAATGCTTCACTTCAGGTTTACTGTATCCCTCTGACCTTCTTATTGACGATGAAACACAGAAATTGCATCGGAATTAAATAGAAAAGGCACAATACCGACTTAAGTACAAGAAGACTGACTCTTCTTACTGACTACGTTTTGAACCATTCCTGTGACACTAGTTGTAGATTCCAATGCTTCACTTCAGGTTTACTGTATCCCTCTGACCTTCTTATTGACGATGAAACACAGAAATTGCATCGGAATTAAATAGAAAAGGCACAATGCCGACTTAAGTACAAGAAGACTGACTCTTCTTACTGACTACGTTTTGAACCATTCCTGTAACACTAGTTATAGATTCTGATGCTTCACTTCAGGTTTACTGTATCCCGTGGACCTTCTTATTGACGATGAATCAAGGAAATTGCATCGGAATTAAATACAAAAGGCACTTAGCAGACATAAGTACATGTAGACTGACTTCTCCTAATGTCTATGATTTGAACCATTCCTGTGACACTAGTTATAGATTCCGATGGTTCATTTCAGGCTTACTGTATCCCTTGGACCTTCTTATTGACGATGAATACAGGAAATTGCATCGGAATTAAATACAAAAGCACATGGCAGACATAAGTACATGTAGACTGACTTTTCCTAATGTCTATGATTTGAACCATTCCTGTGACACTAGTTATAGATTCCGATGGTTCATGTCAGGTTTACTGGATCCCTTGGACCTTCTTATTGACGATGAAACACAGAAAATGCATCGGAATTAAATGCAAAAGGCCCAATGCCGACTTAAGTACAAGAAGACTGAATCTTCCAACTGTCTACGTTTTGAACCATTCCTGTGACACTAGTTGTAGATTCCAATGCTTCACTTCAGGTTTACTGTATCCCTCTGACCTTCTTATTGACGATGAAACACAGAAATTGCATCGGAATTAAATAGAAAAGGCACAATGCCGACTTAAGTACAAGAAGACTGACTCTTCTTACTGACTACGTTTTGAACCATTCCTGTAACACTAGTTATAGATTCTGATGCTTCACTTCAGGTTTACTGTATCCCGTGGACCTTCATAATTTCGATGGAACACAGATATTGCATCGGAATTAAATAAAAAATGCACAATGCCGACTTAAGAACAAGAAGACTGACTCTTCTTACAGACTATGCCTTGAACCCTTCCTGTGACACTAGTTACAGATTCCGATGCTTCACTCCAGGTTTACTGTATCCCTTGGACCTTCTTATTGACGATGAAACACAGAAATTGCATCGGAATTCAATACAAAAGGCACAATGCCGAATTAAGTACAAGAAGACTGGCTCTTCTCACTGACTATGCTTCGAACCATTCCTGTGACACTAGTTATAGATTCCGATGCTTCACTTCAGTTTCACTGTATCCCTTGGACCTTCTTATTCACGATGAAACACAGAAATAGCATCGGAAATAAATAGAAAAGGCACAATGCCGACTTAAGTACAAGAAGACTGGCTCATCTTACTGACTATGCTTTGAACCATTCCTGTGACACCAGTTATAGATTCCGATGGTTCACTTCCGTTTCACTGTATCCTTGGACCTTCTTATTGACGATGAAACACAGAAATTGCATCGGAATTAAATAGAAAAGGCACAATGCCGACTTAAGTACAAGAAGACTGACTCTTACTACTGTCTATGTTTTGAACCATTCCTGTGACACTAGTTATAGATTCCGATGCTTCACTTCAGGTTTACTGTATCCTTCTGCCGTTCTTATTGACGATGAATCACACAAATTGCATCGGAATTAAATACAAAAGGCACAATGCCGACTTAAGTACAACAAGACTAACCCTGCTTACTGTCTATGTTTTGAACCATTTCTGTGATACTAGTTATAGATTTCGATGCTTCACTTCAGGTTTACTGTATCCCTTGGACCTTCTTATTGACGATGAAACACAGAAATTGCATCGGAATTAAATACAAAAGGCACAATGCCGACTTAAGTACAAGAAGACTGACTCTTCTTACTGACTATGATTTGAACCATTCCTGTGACACTAGTTATTGATTCTGATGCTTCATTTCAGGTTTACTGTATCCCTAGGACCTTCTTATTGGCGATGAAACACAGAAATTGCATCGGAAACAAATACAAAAGCACAATGCCGACTTAAGTACAAGAAGACGGACTATTCTTACAGACTATGTTTTGAACCATTTCTGTGACACTAGTTATAGATTCCGATGCTTCACTTCAGGTTTACGGTATCCCTAGGACCTTCCTATTGACGATGAGACACAGAAATCGCATCGGAATTAAATAGAAAAAGCACAATGCCGACTTAAGTACAAAAAGACTGACTCTTCCTATTCTCTATGTTTTGAACCATTCCTGTGACTCTAGTTTTTTATTCCGATGCTTCACTTGAGGTTTACTGTATCCCTCGGACCTTCTTATGGACGTTGAAACACAGAAATTGCATCGGAAGAAAATACAAATGGCACAGTGCCGACTTAAGTACAAGAAGACTGACTCTTCCAACTGTCTACGTTTTGAACCATTCCTGTGACACTAGTTGTAGATTCCGATGGTTCACTTCCGTTTCACTGTATCCTTGGACCTTCTTATTGACGATGAAACACAGAAATTGCATCGGAATTAAATAGAAAAGGCACAATGCCGACTTAAGTACAAGAAGACCGACTCTTCTTACTGACTATATTTTGAACCATTCCTGTAACACTAGTTATAGATTCTGATGCTTCACTTCAGGGTTACTGTATCCCGTGGACCTTCTTACTGACGATGAATCAAGGAAATTGCATCGGAATTAAATACAAAAGGCACATAGCAGACATAAGTACATGTAGACTGACTTTTCCTAATGTCTATGATTTGAACCATTCTTGTGACACTAGTTATAGATTCCGATGGTTCATGTCAGGTTTACTGGATCCTTTGGACCTTCTTATTAACGATGATACACAGAAATTGCATCGGAATTAAATGCAAAAGGCCCAATGCCGACTTAAGTACAAGAAGACTGACTCTTCCAACTGTCTACGTTTTGAACCATTCCTGTGACACTAGTTGTAGATTCCAATGCTTCACTTCAGGTTTACTGTATCCCTTGGACCTTCTTATTGACGATGAAACAAAGAAATTGCATCGGAATCAAATACAAAAGCACAATGCCGAATTAAGTACAAGAAGACGGACTATTCTTACAGACTATGTTTTGAACCATTTCTGTGACACTAGTTATAGATTCCGATGCTTCACTTCAGTTTTACTGTATCCCTAGGACCTTCCTATTGACGATGAGACACAGAAATCGCTACGGAATTAAATAGAAAAAGCACAATGCCGACTTAAGTACAAAAAGTCTGACTCTTCCTACTCTCTATGTTTTGAACCATTCCTGTGACTCTAGTATTTTATTCCGATGCTTCACTTGAGGTTTACTGTATCCCTCGGACCTTCTTATGGACGTTGAAACACAGAAATTGCACCGGAATAAAATACAAGTGGCACAATGCCGACTTAAGTACAAGAAGACTGACTCTTCCAACTGTCTACGTTTTGAACCATTCCTGTGACACTAGTTAAAGATTCCGATGCTTCACTTCAGGTTTACTGTCGGCCTCTGACCTTCTTATTGACGATGAAACACTGAAATTGCATCGGAATTAAATACAAAAGGCACAATGCCGACATAAGTACAAGAAATTGCATCGGAATCAAATACAAAAGCACAATGCCGACTTAAGTACAAGAAGAAGGACTATTCTTACAGACTATGTTTTGAACCATTCCTGTGACACTAGTCATAGATTCCGAAGCTTCACTTCATGTTTACTGTATCCCTCTGACCCTCTTATTGACGATGAATTAAGGAAATTGCATCGGAATTAAATACAAAAGGCACATAGCAGACATAAGTACATGTAGACTGACTTTTCCTAATGTCTATGATTTGAACCATTCCTGTGACACTAGTTATAGATTCCGATGGTTAATTTCAGGCTTACTGTATCCCTTGGACCTTCTTATTTACGATGAATCAAGGAAATTGCATCGGAATTAAATACAAAAGGCACATAGCAGACATAAGTACATGTAGACTGACTTTTCCTAATGTCTATGATTTGAACCACTCCTGTGACACTAGTTATAGATGCCGATGGTTCATGTCAGGTTTACTGGATCCCTTGGACCTTCTTATTGACGATGAAACACAGAAATTGCATCGGAATTAAATGCAAAAGGCACAATGCCGACTTAGGTACAAGAAGACTGACTCTTCCAACTGTCTACGTTTTGAACCATTCCTGTGACAGTAGTTGTAGATTGCGATGCGTCACTTTAGGTTTACTGTATCCCTCTGACCTTCTTATTGACGATGAAATACAGAAATTGCATCGGAATTAAATAGAAAAGGCACAATACCGACTTAAGTACAAGAAGACTGGCTCATCTTACTGACTATGCTTTGAACCATTCCTGTGACACCAGTTATAGATTCCGATGGTTCACTTCCGTTTCACTGTATCCTTGGACCTTCTTATTGACGATGAAACACAGAAGTTGCATCGGAATTAAATAGAAAAGGCACAATGCCGACTTAAGTACAAGATGACTGACTCTTACTACTGTCTATGTTTTGAACCATTCCTGTGACACTAGTTATAGATTCCGATGCTTCACTTCAGGTTTACTGTATCCTTCTGCCGTTCTTATTGACGATGAAACACACAAATTGCATCGGAATTAAATACAAAAGGCACAATGCCGACTTAAGTACAACAAGACTAACCCTGCTTACTGTCTATGTTTTGAACCATTTCTGTGATACTAGTTATAGATTTCGATGCATCACTTCAGGTTTACTGTATCCCTTGGACCTTCTTATTGACGATGAAACACAGAAATTGCATCGGAATTAAATACAAAGGGCACAATGCCGACTTAAGTACAAGAAGACTGACTCTTCTTACTGACTATGATTTGAAACATTCCTGTGACACTAGTTATTGATTCTGATGCTTCTTTTCAGGTTTACTGTATCCCTAGGACCTTCTTATTGGCGATGAAACACAGAAATTGCATCGGAAACAAATACAAAAGCACAATGCCGACTTAAGTACAAGAAGACGGACTATTCTTACAGACTATGTTTTGAACCATTTCTGTGACACTAGTTATAGATTCCGATGCTTCACTTCAGGTTTACTGTATCCCTAGGACCTTCCTATTGACGATGAGACACAGAAATCGCATCGGAATTAAATAGAAAAAGCACAATGCCGACTTAAGTACAAAAAGACTGACTCTTCCTACTCTCTATGTTTTGAACCATTCCTGTGACTCTAGTTTTTTATTCCGATGCTTCACTTGAGGTTTACTGTATCCCTCGGACCTTCTTATGGACGTTGAAACACAGAAATTGCATCGGAATAAAATACAAATGGCACAATGCCGACTTAAGTACAAGAAGACTGACTCTTCCAACTGTCTACGTTTTGAACCATTCCTGTGACACTAGTTGTAGATTCCGATGCTTCACTTCAGGTTTACTGTATCCCTCTGACCTTCTTATTGACGATGAAACACAGAAATTGCTTCGGAATTAAATAGAAAAGGCACAACGCCGACTTAAGTACAAGAAGACCGACTCTTCTTACTGACTATGTTTTGAACCATTCCTGTAACACTAATTATAGATTCTGATGCTTCACTTCAGGTTTACTGTATCCCGTGGACCTTCTTACTGACGATGAATCAAGGAAATTGCATCGGAATTAAATACAAAAGGCACATAGCAGACATAATTACATGTAGACTGACTTTTCCTAATGTCTATGATTTGAACCATTCTTGTGACACTAGTTATAGATTCCGATGGTTCATGTCAGGTTTACTGCATCCCTTGGACCTTCTTATTAACGATGAAACACAGAAATTGCATCGGAATTAAATGCAAAAGGCCCAATGCCGACTTAAGTACAAGAAGACTGACTCTTCCAACTGTCTACGTTTTGAACCATTCCTGTGACACTAGTTGTAGATTCCAATGCTTCACTTCAGGTTTACTGTATCCCTCTGACCTTCTTATTGACGATGAAACACAGAAATTGCATCGGAATTAAATAGAAAAGGCACAATGCCGACTTAAGTACAAGACGACTGACTCTTCTTACAGACTACGTTTTGAACCATTCCTGTAACACTAGTTATAGATTCTGATGCTTCACTTCAGGTTTACTGTATCCCGTGGGCCTTCTTAATTGCGATGAAACACAGATATTGCATCGGAATTAAATAAAAAATGCACAATGCCGACTTAAGAACAAGAAGACTGACTCTTCTTACAGACTATGCTTTGAACCATTCCTGTGACACTAATTACAGATTCCGATGCTTCACTCCAGGTTTACTGTATCCCTTGGACCTTCTTATTGACGATGAAACACAGAAATTGCATCGGAATTCAATACAAAAGGCACAATGCCGACTTACGTGCAAGAAGACTGGCTCTTCTTACTGACTATGCTTCGAACCATTCCTGTGACTCTAGTTATAGATTCCGATGCTTCACTTCAGTTTCACTGTATCCCTTGGACCTTCTTATTCACGATGAAACACAGAAATAGCATCGGAAATAAATAGAAAAGGCACAATGCCGACTTAAGTACAAGAAGACTGGCTCATCTTACTGACTATGCTTTGAACCATTCCTGTGACACCAGTTATAGATTCCGATGCTTCATTTCCGTTTCACTGTATCCTTGGACCTTCTTATTGACGATGAAACACAGAAATTGCATCGGAATTAAGTAGAAAAGGCACAATGCCGACTTAAGTACAAGAAGACTGACTCTTCCTACTGTCTATGATTTGAACCATTCCTGTGACACTACTTATAGATTCCGATGCTTCACTCCAGGTTTACTGTATCCTTCTGCCCTTCTTATTGACGATGAAACACACAAATTGCATCGGAATTAAATACAAAAGGCACAATGCCGACTTAAGTACAAGAAGACTGACTCTTCTTACTGACTATGATTTGAACCATTCCTGTGACACTAGTTATTGATTCTGATGCTTCATTTCAGGTTTACTGTATCCATCGGACCTTCTTATGGACGTAGAAACACAGAAATTGCATCGGAATAAAATACAAATGGCACAATGCCGACTGAAGTACAAGATGACTGACTCTTCCAACTGTCTACGTGTTGAACCATTCCTGTGACACTAGTTGTAGATTCCGATGCCTCACTTCAGGTTTACTGTATCCCTCTAACCTTCTTATTGACGATGAAACACAGAAATTGCATCGGAATTAAATAGAAAAGGCACAACGGCGACTGAAGTACAAGAAGACTGACTCTTCTTACTGACTATGTTTTGAACAATTCCTGTAACACTAGTTATAGATTCTGATGCTTCACTTCAGGTTTACTGTATCCCGTGGACCTTCTTACTGACGATGAATCAAGGAAATTGCATCGGAATTAAATACAAAAGGCACATAGCAGACAAAGTACATGTAGACTGACTTTTCCTAATGTCTATGATTTGAACCATTCCTGTGACACTAGTTATAGATTCCGATGATTCATGTCAGGTTTACTGGATCCCTTGGACCTTCATATTGACGATGAACCACAGAAATTGCATCGGAATTAAATGCAAAAGGCCCAATGCCGACTTAAGTACAAGAAGACTGACTCTTCCAACTGTCTACGTTTTGAACCATTCCTGTGACACTAGTTGTAGATTCCAATGCTTCACTTCAGGTTTACTGTATACCTCTGACCTTCTTATTGACGATGAAACACAGAAATTGCATCGGAATTAAATAGAAAAGGCACAATGCCGACTGAAGTACAAGAAGACTGACTCTTCTTACTGACTACGTTTTGAACCATTCCTGTAACACTAGTTATAGATTCTGATGCTTCACTTCAGGTTTACTGTATACCGTGGACCTTCTTAATTGCGATGAAACACAGATATTGAATCGGAATTAAATAAAAAATGCACAATGCCGACTTAAGGACAAGAAGACTGACTCTTCTTACAGACTATGCTTTGAACCATTCCTGTGACACTAGTTACAGATTCCGATGCTTCACTCCAGGTTTACTGTATCCCTTGGACCTTTTTATTGACGATGAAACACAGAAATTGCATCGGAATTCAATACAAAAGGCACAATGCCGACTTACGTGCAAGAAGACTGGCTCTTCTTACTGACTATGCTTCGAACCATTCCTGTGACACTAGTTATAGATTCCGATGCTTCACTTCAGTTTCACTGTATCCTTGGACCTTCTTATTGACGATGAAACACAGAAATTGCATCGGAATTAAGTAGAAAAGGCACAATGCCGACTTAAGTACAAGAAGACTGACTTTTCCTACTGTCTATGATTTGAACCATTCCTGTGACACTACTTATAGATTCCGATGCTTCACTTCAGGTTTACTGTAGCCTTCTCCCCTTCTTATTGACGATGAAACACACAAATTGCATCGGAATTAAATACAAACGGCACAATGCCGACTTAAGTACAACAAGACTAACCCTGCTTAATGTCTATGTTTTGAACCATTTCTGTGATACTAGTTATAGATTTCGATGCTTCACTTCAGGTTTACTGTATCCCTTGGACCTTCTTATTGACGATGAAACACAGAAATTGCATCGGAATTAAATACAAAAGGCACAATGCCGACTTAAGTACAAGAAGACTGACTCTTCTTACTGACTATGATTTGAACCATTCCTGTGACACTAGTTATTGATTCTGATGCTTCATTTCAGGTTTACTGTATCCCTAGGACCTTCTTATTGGCGATGAAACACAGAAATTGCATCGGAATTAAACACTAAAGGCACAATGCCGACTTAAGTACAAGAAGGCCGACTCATCTTACTGTCTTTGTTTTGAACCATTCCTGTGACACTAGATATAGATTCCGATGCTTCACTCCAGGTTTACTGTATCCCTTGGACCTTCTTATTGACGATGAAACAAAGAAATTGCATCGGAATCAAATACAAAAGCACAATGCCGACTTAAGTACAAGAAGACGGACCATTCTTACAGACTATGTTTTGAACCATTTCTGTGACACTAGTTATAGATTCCGATGCTTCACTTCAGGTTTACTGTATCCCTAGGACCTTCCTATTGACGATGAGACACAGAAATCGCATCGGAATTAAATAGAAAAAGCACAATGCCGACTTAAGTACAAAAAGACTGACTCTTCCTACTCTCTATGTTTTGAACCATTCCTGTGACTCTAGTTTTTTATTCCGATGCTTCACTTTAGGTTTACTGTATCCCTCGGACCTTCTTATGGACGTTGAAACACAGAAATTGCATCGGAATAAAATACAAATGGCACATTGCCGACTTAAGTACAAGAAGACTGACTCTTCCAACTGTCTACGTGTTGAACCATTCCTGTGACACTAGTTGTAGATTCCGATGCCTCACTTCGGGTTTACTGTATCCCTCTGACCTTCTTATTGACGATGAAACACAGAAATTGCATCGGAATTAAATAGAAAAGGCACAACGCCGACTTAAGTACAAGAAGACTGACTCTTCTTACTGACTATGTTTGAACAATTCCTGTAACACTAGTTATAGATTCTGATGCTTCACTTCAGGTTTACTGTATCCCGTGGACCTTCTTACTGACGATGAATCAAGGAAATTGCATCGGAATTAAATACAAAAGGCACATAGCAGACATAAGTACATGTAGACTGACTTTTCCTAATGTCTATGATTTGAAGCATTCCTGTGACACTAGTTATAGATTCCGATGGTTCATTTCAGGCTTACTGTATCCCTTGGACCTTCTTATTGACGATGAATACAGGAAATTGCATCGGAATTAAATACAAAAGGCACATAGCAGACATAAGTACATGTAGACTGACTTTTCCTAATGTCTATGATTTGAACCATTCCTGTGACACTAGTTATAGATTCCGATGGTTCATGTCAGGTTTACTGGATCCCTTGGACCTTCTTATTGACGACGAAACACAGAAATTGCATCGGAATTAAATGCAAAAGGCCCAATGCCGACTTAAGTACAAGAAGACTGACTCTTCCAACTGTCTACGTTTTGAACCATTCCTGTGACACTAGTTGTAGATTCCAATGCTTCACTTCAGGTATACTGTATCCCTCTGACCTTCTTATTGACGATGAAACACAGACATTGCATGGGAATTAAATAAAAAATGCACAATGCCGACTTATGAACAAGAAGACTGACTCTTCTTACAGACTATTCTTTGAACCATTCCTGTGACACTAGTTACAGATTCCGATGCTTCACTCCAGGTTTACTGTATCCCTTGGACCTTCTTATTGACGATGAAACACAGAAATTGCATCGGAATTCAATACAAAAGGCACAATGCCGACTTATGTGCAAGAAGACTGGCTCTTCTTACTGACTATGCTTCGAACCATTCCTGTGACACTAGTTATAGATTCCGATGCTTCACTTGGACCTTGGACCTTCTTATTCACGATGAAACACAGAAATAGCATCGGAAATAAATAGAATAGGCACAATGCCGACTTAAGTACAAGAAGACTGGCTCATCTTACTGACTATGCTTTGAACCATTCCTGTGACACCAGTTATAGATTCCGATGCTTCATTTCCGTTTCACTGTATCCTTGGACCTTCTTATTGACGATGAAACACAGAAATTGCATCGGAATTAAGTAGAAAAGGCACAATGCCGACTTAAGTACAAGAAGACTGACTTTTCCTACTGTCTATGATTTGAACCATTCCTGTGACACTACTTATAGATTCCGATGCTTCACTTCAGGTTTACTGTATCCTTCTCCCCTTCTTATTGACGATGAAACACACAAATTGCATCGGAATTAAATACAAACGGCACAATGCCGACTTAAGTACAACAAGACTAACCCTGCTTAATGTCTATGTTTTGAACCATTTCTGTGATACTAGTTATAGATTTCGATGCTTCACTTCAGGTTTACTGTATCCCTTGGACCTTCTTATTGACGATGAAACACAGAAATTGCATCGGAATTAAATACAAAAGGCACAATGCCGACTTAAGTACAAGAAGACTGACTCTTCTTACTGATTATGATTTGAACCATTCCTGTCACACTAGTTATTGATTCTGATGCTTCATTTCAGGTTTACTGTATCCCTAGGACCTTCGTATTGGCGATGAAACACAGAAATTGCATCGGAATTAAACACTAAAGGCACAATGCCGACTTAAGTACAAGAAGGCCGACTCATCTTACTGTCTTTGTTTTGAACCATTCCTGTGACACTAGATATAGATTCCGATGCTTCACTCCAGGTTTACTGTATCCCTTGGACCTTCTTATTGACGATGAAACAAAGAAATTGCATCGGAATCAAATACAAAAGCACAATGCCGACTTAAGTACAAGAAGACGGACTATTCTTACTGACTATGTTTTGAACCATTTCTGTGACACTAGTTATAGATTCCGATGCTTCACTTCAGGTTTACTGTATCCCTAGGACCTTCCTATTGACGATGAGACACAGAAATCGCATCGGAATTAAATAGAAAAAGCACAATGCCGACTTAAGTACAAAAAGACTGACTCTTCCTACTCTCTATGTTTTGAACCATTCCTGTGACTCTAGTTTTTTATTCCGATGCTTCACTTGAGGTTTACTGTATCCCTCGGACCTTCTTATGGACGTTGAAACACAGAAATTGCATCGGAATAAAATACAAATGGCACAATGCCGACTTAAGTACAAGAAGACTGACTCTTCCAACTGTCTACGTTTTGAACCATTCCTGTGACACTAGTTGTAGATTCCGATGCTTCACTTCAGGTTTACTGTATCCCTCTGACCTTCTTATTGACGATGAAACACAGAAATTGCATCGGAATTAAATAGAAAAGGCACAACGCCGACTTAAGTACAAGAAGACTGACTCTTCTAACTGACTATGTTTTGAACCATTCCTGTAACACTAGTTATAGATTCTGATGCTTCACTTCAGGTTTACTGTATCCCGTGGACCTTCTTATTGACGATGAATCAAGGAAATTGCATCGGAATTAAATACAAAAGGCACATAGCAGACATAAGTACATGTAGACTGACTTTTCCTAATGTCTATGATTTGAAGCATTCCTGTGACACTAGTTATAGATTCCGATGGTTCATTTCAGGCTTACTGTATCCCTTGGACCTTCTTATTGACGATGAATACAGGAAATTGCATCGGAATTAAATACAAAAGGCACATAGCAGACATAAGTACATGTAGACTGACTTTTCCTAATGTCTATGATTTGAACCATTCCTGTGACACTAGTTATAGATTCCGATGGTTCATGTCAGGTTTACTGGATCCCTTGGACCTTCTTATTGACGACGAAACACAGAAATTGCATTGGAATTAAATGCAAAAGGCCCAATGCCGACTTAAGTACAAGAAGACTGACTCTTCCAACTGTCTACGTTTTGAACCATTCCTGTGACACTAGTTGTAGATTCCAATGCTTCACTTCAGGTATACTGTATCCCTCTGACCTTCTTATTGACGATGAAACACAGACATTGCATGGGAATTAAATAAAAAATGCACAATGCCGACTTATGAACAAGAAGACTGACTCTTCTTACAGACTATTCTTTGAACCATTCCTGTGACACTAGTTACAGATTCCGATGCTTCACTCCAGGTTTACTGTATCCCTTGGACCTTCTTATTGACGATGAAACACAGAAATTGCATCGGAATTCAATACAAAAGGCACAATGCCGACTTATGTGCAAGAAGACTGGCTCTTCTTACTGACTATGCTTCGAACCATTCCTGTGACACTAGTTATAGATTCCGATGCTTCACTTGGACCTTGGACCTTCTTATTCACGATGAAACACAGAAATAGCATCGGAAATAAATAGAATAGGCACAATGCCGACTTAAGTACAAGAAGACTGGCTCATCTTACTGACTATGCTTTGAACCATTCCTGTGACACCAGTTATAGATTCCGATGCTTCATTTCCGTTTCACTGTATCCTTGGACCTTCTTATTGACGATGAAACACAGAAATTGCATCGGAATTAGGTAGAAAAGGCACAATGCCGACTTAAGTACAAGAAGACTGACTTTTCCTACTGTCTATGATTTGAACCACTCCTGTGACACTACTTATAGATTCCGATGCTTCACTTCAGGTTTACTGTATCCTTCTGCCCTTCTTATTGACGATGAAACACACAAATTGCATCGGAATTAAATACAAAAGGCACAATGCCGACTTAAGTACAACAAGAATAACCCTGCTTACTGTCTATGTTTTGAACCATTTCTGTGATACTAGTTATAAATTTCGATGCTTCACTTCAGAATTACTGTATCCCTTGGACCTTCTTATTGACGATGAAACACAGAAATTGCATCGGAATTAAATACAAAAGGCACAATGCCAACTTAAGTACAAGAAGACTGACTCTTCTTACTGACTATGATTTGAACCATTCCTGTGACACTAGTTATTGATTCTGAGCCTTCATTTCAGGTTTACTGTATCCCTAGGACCTTCTTATTGGCGATGAAACACAGAAATTGCATCGGAATTAAACACTAAAGGCACAATGCCGACTTAAGTACAAGAAGACCAACTCATCTTACTGTCTTTGCTTTGAACCATTCCTGTGACACTAGATATAGATTCCGATGCTTCACTCCAGGTTTACTGTATCCCTTGGATCTTCTTATTAACGATGAAACAAAGAAATTGCATCGGAATCAAATACTAAAGCACAATGTCGACTTAAGTACAAGAAGACGGACTATTCTTACAGACTATGTTTTGAACCATTCCTGTGACACCAGTTATAGATTCCGATGCTTCACTTCAGGTTTACTGTATCCCTAGGACCTTCCTATTGACGATGAGACACAGAAAGCGCATCGCAATTAAATAGAAAAAGCACAATGCAGACTTAAGTAAAAAAAGACTGACTCTTCCTACTCTCTATGTTTTGAACCATTCCTGTGACTCTAGTTTTTTATTCCGATGCATCACTTGAGGTTTACTGTATCCTTCTGCCCTTCTTATTGACGATGAAACATACAAATTGCATCGGAATTAAATACAAACGGCACAATGCCGACTTAAGTACAACAAGACTAACCCTGCTTAATGTCTATGTTTTGAACCATTTCTGTGATACTAGTTAAAGATTTCGATGCTTCACTTCAGGTTTACTGTATCCCTTGGACCTTCTTATTGACGATGAAACACAGAAAATGCATCGGAATTAAATACAAAAGGCACAATGCCGACTTAAGTACAAGAAGACTGGCTCATCTTACTGACTATGCTTTGAACCATTCCTGTGACACCAGTTATAGATTCCGATGCTTCATTTCCGTTTCACTGTATCCTTGGACCTTCTTATTGACGATGAAACACAGAAATTGCATCGGAATTAAGTGGAAAAGGCACAATGCCGATTTAAGTACAAGAAGACTGACTTTTCCTACTGTCTATGATTTGAACCATTCCTGTGACACTACTTAAAGATTCCGATGCTTCACTTCAGGTTTACTGTATCCTTCTGCCCTTCTTATTGACGATGAAACATACAAATTGCATCGGAATTAAATACAAACGGCACAATGCCGACTTAAGTACAACAAGACTAACCCTGCTTAATGTCTATGTTTTGAACCATTTCTGTGATACTAGTTATAGATTTCGATGCTTCACTTCAGGTTTACTGTATCCCTTGGACCTTCTTATTGACGATGAAACACAGAAATTGCATCGGAATTAAATACAAAAGGCACAATGCCGACTTAAGTACAAGAAGACTGACTCTTCTTACTGACTATGATTTGAACCATTCCTGGGACACTAGTTATTGATTCTGATGCTTCATTTCAGGTTTACTGTATCCCTAGGACCTTCTTATTGGCGATGAAACACAGAAATTGCATCGGAATTAAACACTAAAGGCACAATGCCGACTTAAGTACAAGAAGACCGACTCATCTTACTGTCTTTGTTTTGAACCATTCGTGTGACACTAGATATAGATTCCGATGCTTCACTCCAGGTTTACTGTATCCCTTGGACCTTCTTATTGACGATGAAACAAAGAAATTGCATCGGAATCAAATACAAAAGCACAATGCCGACTTAAGTACAAGAAGACAGACTATTCTTACAGACTATGTTTTGAACCATTGCTGTGATAGTAGTTATAGATTCCGATGCTTCACTTCAGGTTTACTGTATCCCTAGGACCTTCCTATTGACGATGAGACACAGAAATCGCATCGGAATTAAATAGAAAAAGCACAATGCCGACTTAAGTACAAAAAGACTGACTCTTCCTACTCTCTATGTTTTGAACCATTCCTGTGACTCTAGTTTTTTATTCCGATGCTTCACTTGAGGTTTACTGTATCCCTCGGACCTTCTCATGGACGTTGAAACACAGAAATTGCATCGGAATAAAATACAAATGGCACAATGCAGACTTAAGTACAAGAAGACTGTCTCTTCCAACTGTGTACGTTTTGAACCATTCCTGTGGCACTAGTTGTAGATTCCGATGCTTCACTTCAGGTTTACTGTATCCCTCTGACCTTCTTATTGACGATGAAACACAGAAATTGCATCGGAATTAAATAGAAAAGGCACAACGCCGACTTAAGTACAAGAAGACTGACTCTTCTTACTGACTATGTTTTGAACCATTCCTGTAACACTAGTTATAGATTCTGATGCTTCACTTCAGGTTTACTGTATCCCGTGGACCTTCTTATTGACGATGAATCAAGGAAATTGCATCGGAATTAAATACAAAAGGCACATAGCAGACATAAGTACATGTAGACTGACTTTTCCTAATGTCCATGATTTGAACCATTCCTGTGACACTAGTTATAGATTCCGATGGTTCATTTCAGGCATACTGTATCCCTTGGACCTTCTTATTGACGATGAATACAGGAAATTGCATCGGAATTAAATACAAAAGGCACATAGCAGACATAAGTACATGTAGACTGACTTTTCCTAATGTCTATGATTTGAACCATTCCTGTGACACTAGTTATAGATTCCGATGGTTCATGTCAGGTTTACTGGATCCCTTGGACCTTCTTATTGACGATGAAACACAGAAATTGCATCGGAATTAAATGCAAAAGGCCCAATGCCGACTTAAGTACAAGAAGACTGACTCTTCCAACTGTCTACGTTTTGAACCATTCCTGTGACACTAGTTGTAGATTCCAATGCTTCACTTCAGGTTTACTGTATCCCTCTGACCTTCTTATTGACGATGAAACACAGAAATTGCATCGGAATTAAATAGAAAAGGCACAATGCCGACTTAAGTACAAGAAGACTGACTCTTCTTACTGACTACGTTTTGAACCATTCCTGTAACACTAGTTATAGATTCTGATGCTTCACTTCAGGTTTACTGTATCCCGTGTACCTTCATAATTGCGATGAAACACAGATATTGCATCGGAATTAAATAAAAAATGCACAATGCCGACTTATGAACAAGAAGACTGACTCTTCTTACAGACTATTCTTTGAACCATTCCTGTGACACTAGTTACAGATTCCGATGCTTCACTCCAGGTTTACTGTATCCCTTGGACCTTCTTATTGACGATGAAACACAGAAATTGCATCGGAATTCAATACAAAAGGCACAATGCCGACTTACGTGCAAGAAGACTGGCTCATCTTACTGTCTATGCTTCGAACCATTCCTGTGACACTAGTTATAGATTCCGATGCTTCACTTGGACCTTGGACCTTCTTATTCAGGATGAAACACAGAAATAGCATCGGAAATAAATAGAAAAGGCACAATGCCGACTTAAGTACAAGAAGACTGGCTCATCTTACTGACTATGCTTTGAACCATTCCTGTGACACCAGTTATAGATTCCGATGCTTCATTTCCATTTCACAGTATCCTTGGACCTTCTTATTGACGATGAAACACAGAAATTGCATCGGAATTAAGTAGAAAAGGCACAATGCCGACTTAAGTACAAGAAGACTGACTTTTCCTACTGTCTATGATTTGAACCACTCCTGTGACACTACTTATAGATTCCGATGCTTCACTTCAGGTTTACTGTATCCTTCTGCCCTTCTTATTGACGATGAAACACACAAATTGCATCGGAATTAAATACAAAATGCACAATGCCGACTTAAGTACAACAAGACTAACCCTGCTTACTGTCTATGTTTTGAACCATTTCTGTGATACTAGTTATAGATTTCGATGCTTCACTTCAGGTTTACTGTATCCCTTGGACCTTCTTATTGACGATGAAACACAGAAATTGCATCGGAATTAAATACAAAAGGCACAATGCCAACTTAAGTACAAGAAGACTGACTCTTCTTACTGACTATGATTTGAACCATTCCTGTGACACTAGTTATAGATTGCGATGCTTCACTTCAGGTTTACTGTATCCCTAGGACCTTCCTATTGACGATGAGACACAGAAATCGCATCGCAATGAAATAGAAAAAGCACAATGCAGACTTAAGTACAAAAAGACTGACTCTTCCTACTCTCTATGTTTTGAACCATTCCTGTGACTCTAGTTTTTTATTCCGATGTTTCACTTGAGGTTTACTGTATCCCTCGGACCTTCTTATGGACGATGAAACACAGTAATAGCATCGGAAATAAATAGAAAAGGCACAATGCCGACTTAAGTACAAGAAGACTGGCTCATCTTACTGACTATGCTTTGAACCATTCCTGTGACACCAGTTATAGATTCCGATGGTTCACTTCCGTTTCACTGTATCCTTGGACCTTCTTATTGACGATGAAACACAGAAATTGCATCGGAATTAAATAGAAAAGGCACAATGCCGACTTAAGTACAAGAAGACTGACTCTTACTACTGTCTATGTTTTGAACCATTCCTGTGACACTAGTTATAGATTCCGATGCTTCACTTCAGGTTTACTGTATCCTTCTGCCCTTCTTATTGACGATGAAACATACAAATTGCATCGGAATTAAATACAAACGGCACAATGCCGACTTAAGTACAACAAGACTAACCCTGCTTAATGTCTATGTTTTGAACCATTTCTGTGATACTAGTTAAAGATTTCGATGCTTCACTTCAGGTTTACTGTATCCCTTGGACCTTCTTATTGACGATGAAACACAGAAAATGCATCGGAATTAAATACAAAAGGCACAATGCCGACTTAAGTACAAGAAGACTGGCTCATCTTACTGACTATGCTTTGAACCATTCCTGTGACACCAGTTATAGATTCCGATGCTTCATTTCCGTTTCACTGTATCCTTGGACCTTCTTATTGACGATGAAACACAGAAATTGCATCGGAATTAAGTGGAAAAGGCACAATGCCGATTTAAGTACAAGAAGACTGACTTTTCCTACTGTCTATGATTTGAACCATTCCTGTGACACTACTTAAAGATTCCGATGCTTCACTTCAGGTTTACTGTATCCTTCTGCCCTTCTTATTGACGATGAAACATACAAATTGCATCGGAATTAAATACAAACGGCACAATGCCGACTTAAGTACAACAAGACTAACCCTGCTTAATGTCTATGTTTTGAACCATTTCTGTGATACTAGTTATAGATTTCGATGCTTCACTTCAGGTTTACTGTATCCCTTGGACCTTCTTATTGACGATGAAACACAGAAATTGCATCGGAATTAAATACAAAAGGCACAATGCCGACTTAAGTACAAGAAGACTGACTCTTCTTACTGACTATGATTTGAACCATTCCTGGGACACTAGTTATTGATTCTGATGCTTCATTTCAGGTTTACTGTATCCCTAGGACCTTCTTATTGGCGATGAAACACAGAAATTGCATCGGAATTAAACACTAAAGGCACAATGCCGACTTAAGTACAAGAAGACCGACTCATCTTACTGTCTTTGTTTTGAACCATTCGTGTGACACTAGATATAGATTCCGATGCTTCACTCCAGGTTTACTGTATCCCTTGGACCTTCTTATTGACGATGAAACAAAGAAATTGCATCGGAATCAAATACAAAAGCACAATGCCGACTTAAGTACAAGAAGACAGACTATTCTTACAGACTATGTTTTGAACCATTGCTGTGATAGTAGTTATAGATTCCGATGCTTCACTTCAGGTTTACTGTATCCCTAGGACCTTCCTATTGACGATGAGACACAGAAATCGCATCGGAATTAAATAGAAAAAGCACAATGCCGACTTAAGTACAAAAAGACTGACTCTTCCTACTCTCTATGTTTTGAACCATTCCTGTGACTCTAGTTTTTTATTCCGATGCTTCACTTGAGGTTTACTGTATCCCTCGGACCTTCTCATGGACGTTGAAACACAGAAATTGCATCGGAATAAAATACAAATGGCACAATGCAGACTTAAGTACAAGAAGACTGTCTCTTCCAACTGTGTACGTTTTGAACCATTCCTGTGGCACTAGTTGTAGATTCCGATGCTTCACTTCAGGTTTACTGTATCCCTCTGACCTTCTTATTGACGATGAAACACAGAAATTGCATCGGAATTAAATAGAAAAGGCACAACGCCGACTTAAGTACAAGAAGACTGACTCTTCTTACTGACTATGTTTTGAACCATTCCTGTAACACTAGTTATAGATTCTGATGCTTCACTTCAGGTTTACTGTATCCCGTGGACCTTCTTATTGACGATGAATCAAGGAAATTGCATCGGAATTAAATACAAAAGGCACATAGCAGACATAAGTACATGTAGACTGACTTTTCCTAATGTCCATGATTTGAACCATTCCTGTGACACTAGTTATAGATTCCGATGGTTCATTTCAGGCATACTGTATCCCTTGGACCTTCTTATTGACGATGAATACAGGAAATTGCATCGGAATTAAATACAAAAGGCACATAGCAGACATAAGTACATGTAGACTGACTTTTCCTAATGTCTATGATTTGAACCATTCCTGTGACACTAGTTATAGATTCCGATGGTTCATGTCAGGTTTACTGGATCCCTTGGACCTTCTTATTGACGATGAAACACAGAAATTGCATCGGAATTAAATGCAAAAGGCCCAATGCCGACTTAAGTACAAGAAGACTGACTCTTCCAACTGTCTACGTTTTGAACCATTCCTGTGACACTAGTTGTAGATTCCAATGCTTCACTTCAGGTTTACTGTATCCCTCTGACCTTCTTATTGACGATGAAACACAGAAATTGCATCGGAATTAAATAGAAAAGGCACAATGCCGACTTAAGTACAAGAAGACTGACTCTTCTTACTGACTACGTTTTGAACCATTCCTGTAACACTAGTTATAGATTCTGATGCTTCACTTCAGGTTTACTGTATCCCGTGTACCTTCATAATTGCGATGAAACACAGATATTGCATCGGAATTAAATAAAAAATGCACAATGCCGACTTATGAACAAGAAGACTGACTCTTCTTACAGACTATTCTTTGAACCATTCCTGTGACACTAGTTACAGATTCCGATGCTTCACTCCAGGTTTACTGTGTCCCTTGGACCTTCTTATTGACGATGAAACACAGAAATTGCATCGGAATTCAATACAAAAGGCACAATGCCGACTTACGTGCAAGAAGACTGGCTCATCTTACTGTCTATGCTTCGAACCATTCCTGTGACACTAGTTATAGATTCCGATGCTTCACTTGGACCTTGGACCTTCTTATTCAGGATGAAACACAGAAATAGCATCGGAAATAAATAGAAAAGGCACAATGCCGACTTAAGTACAAGAAGACTGGCTCATCTTACTGACTATGCTTTGAACCATTCCTGTGACACCAGTTATAGATTCCGATGCTTCATTTCCATTTCACAGTATCCTTGGACCTTCTTATTGACGATGAAACACAGAAATTGCATCGGAATTAAGTAGAAAAGGCACAATGCCGACTTAAGTACAAGAAGACTGACTTTTCCTACTGTCTATGATTTGAACCACTCCTGTGACACTACTTATAGATTCCGATGCTTCACTTCAGGTTTACTGTATCCTTCTGCCCTTCTTATTGACGATGAAACACACAAATTGCATCGGAATTAAATGCAAAATGCACAATGCCGACTTAAGTACAACAAGACTAACCCTGCTTACTGTCTATGTTTTGAACCATTTCTGTGATACTAGTTATAGATTTCGATGCTTCACTTCAGGTTTACTGTATCCCTTGGACCTTCTTATTGACGATGAAACACAGAAATTGCATCGGAATTAAATACAAAAGGCACAATGCCAACTTAAGTACAAGAAGACTGACTCTTCTTACTGACTATGATTTGAACCATTCCTGTGACACTAGTTATAGATTGCGATGCTTCACTTCAGGTTTACTGTATCCCTAGGACCTTCCTATTGACGATGAGACACAGAAATCGCATCGCAATGAAATAGAAAAAGCACAATGCAGACTTAAGTACAAAAAGACTGACTCTTCCTACTCTCTATGTTTTGAACCATTCCTGTGACTCTAGTTTTTTATTCCGATGTTTCACTTGAGGTTTACTGTATCCCTCGGACCTTCTTATGGACGATGAAACACAGTAATAGCATCGGAAATAAATAGAAAAGGCACAATGCCGACTTAAGTACAAGAAGACTGGCTCATCTTACTGACTATGCTTTGAACCATTCCTGTGACACCAGTTATAGATTCCGATGGTTCACTTCCGTTTCACTGTATCCTTGGACCTTCTTATTGACGATGAAACACAGAAATTGCATCGGAATTAAATAGAAAAGGCACAATGCCGACTTAAGTACAAGAAGACTGACTCTTACTACTGTCTATGTTTTGAACCATTCCTGTGACACTTGTTATAGATTCCGATGCTTCACTTCAGGTTTACTGTATCCTTCTGCCGTTCTTATTGACGATGAAACACACAAATTAAATCGGAATTAAATACAAAAGGCACAATGCCGACTTAAGTACAACAAGACTAACCCTGCTTACTGTCTATGTTTTGAACCATTTCTGTGATACTAGTTATAGATTTCGATGCTTCACTTCAGGTTTACTGTATCCCTTGGACCTTCTTATTGACGATGAAACACAGAAATTGCATCGGATTTAAATAGAAAAGGCACAGTGCCGACTTAAGTTCAAGAAGACTGACTCTTCCTACTCTCTATGTTTGAACCATTCCTGTGACTCTAGTTTTTTATTCCGATTCTTCACTTGAGGTTTACTGTATCCCTCGCACCTTCGTATGGACGATGAAACACAGAAGTTGCATCGGAATGAAATACAAATGGCACAATGCCGACTTAAGTAAAAGAAGACTGACTCTTCCAACTGTCTACGTTTTGAACCATTCCTGTGACACTAGTTGTAGATTCCGATGCTTCACTTCAGGTTTACTGTATCCCTCTGACCTTCTTATTGACGATGAAACACAGAAATTGCATCGGAATTAAATAGAAAAGGCACAATGCCGACTTAAGTACAAGAAGACTGACTCTTCTTACTGACTATGTTTTGAACCATTCCTGTAACGCTAGTTATAGTTTCTGATGCTTCACTTCAGGTTTACTATATAACGTGGACCTTCTTATTGACGATGAATCAAGGAAATTGCATCAGAATTAAATACAAAAGGCACATAGCAGACATAAGTACATGTAGACTGACTTTTCCTAATGTCTATGATTCGAACCATTCCTGTGACACTAGTTATAGATTCCGATTGTTCATTTCAGGCTTACTGTATCCCTTGGATCTTCTTATTGACGATGAATCAAGGAAATTGCATCGGAATTAAATACAAAAGGCTCATAGCAGACATAAGTACATGTAGACTGAATTTTCCTAATGTCTATGATTTGAACCATTCCTGTGACACTAGTTATAGATTCCGATGGTTCATGTCAGGTTTACTGGATCCCTTGGACCTTCTTATTGACGATGAAACACAGAAATTGCATCGGAATTAATTGCAAAAGGCCCAATGCCGACTTAAGTACAAGAAGACTGACTCTTCCAACTGTCTACGTTTTGAACCATTCCTGTGACACTAGTTGTAGATTCCGATGCTTCACTTCAGGTTTACTGTATCCCTCACACCTTATTGACGATGAAACACAGAAATTGCATCGGAATTAAATAGAAATAGCACAATGCCGACTTAAGTACAAGGAGACTGACTCTTCTTACTGACTATGTTTTGAACCATTCCTGTAACACTAGTTATAGATTCTGATGCTTCACTTCAGGTTTACTGTATCCCGTGGACATTCTTATATGCGATGAAACACAGATATTGCATCGGAAATAAATAGAAATGGCACAATGCCGACTTAAGTACAAGAAGACTGGCACATCTTACTGACTATGCTTTGAACCATTCCTGTGACACCAGTTATAGATTCCGATGCTTCACTTCCGTTTCACTGTATCCTTGGACCTTCTTATTGACGATGAAACACAGAAATTGCATCGGAATTAAGTAGAAAAGGCACAATGCCGACTTAAGTACAAGAAGACTGACTCTTCCTACTGTCTATGTTTTGTACCATTCCTGTGACACTAGTTATAGATTCCGATGCTTCACTTCAGGTTTACTGTATCCTTCTGCCCCTCTTATTGACGATGAAACACACAAATTGCATCGGAATTAAATACAAAAGGCACAATGCCGACTTAAGTACAACAAGACAAACCCTGCTTACTGTCTATTTTTTGAACCATTTCTGTGATACTAGTTATAGATTTCGATGCTTCACTTCAGGTTTACTGTATCCCTTGGACCTTCTTATTGACGATGAAACACAGAAATTGCATCGGGATTAAATACAAAAGGCACAATGCCGACTTAAGTACAAGAAGACTGACTCTTCTTACTGACTATGATTTGAACCATTCCTGTGACACTAGTTATTGATTCTGATGCTTCATTTCAGGTTTACTGTATCCCTAGGACCTTCTTATTGGCGATGAAACACAGAAATTGCATTGGAATTAAAAACTAAAGGCACAATGCCGACTTAAGTACAAGAAGACCGACTCATCTTACTGTCTTTGTTTTGAACCATTCCTGTGACACTAGATATAGATTCCGATGCTTCACTCCAGGTTTACTGCATCCCTTGGACCTACTTATTGACGATGAAACAAAGAAATTGCATCGGAATCAAATACAAAAGCACAATGCCGACTTAAGTACAAGAAGACGGACTATTCTTACAGACTATGTTTTGAACCATTCCTGTGACACTAGTTATAGATTCCGATGCTTCACTTCAGGTTTACTGTATCCCTAGGACCTTCCTAATGACGATGAGACACAGAAATCGCATCGGAATTAAATAGAAAAAGCACAATGCCGACCTAAGTACAAAAATACTGACTCTTCCTACTCTGTACGTTTTGAACCATTCCTGTGACTATAGTTTTTTATTCCGATGCTTCACTTGAGGTTTACTGTATCCCTCGGACCTTCTTATGGACGATGAAACACGGAAATTGCATCGGAATAAAATACAAATGGCACAATGCCGACCTAAGTACAAGAAGACTGAATCTTCCAACTCTCTATGCTTTGAACCATTCCTGTGACACTAGTTATCGCATCCGATGCTTCTCTTCAGGTTTACTGTATCCCTCTGACCTTCTTATTGACGATGAAACACAGAAATTGCATCGGAATTAAATAGAAAAGGTACAATACCGACTAAAGAACAAGAAGACTGACTCTTCAAACTGACTACGTTTTGAACCATTCCTGTGACACTAGTCATAGATTCCGATGCTTCACTTCAGGTTTACTGTATCCCTCTGACCTTCTTATTGACGATGAATCAAGGAAATTGCATCGGAATTAAATACAAGAGGCAGATAGCAGATATAAGTACATGTAGACTGACTTTTCCTAATGTCTATGATTTGAACCATTCCTGTGACACTAGTTATAGATTCCGATGTCTCATAACAAGTTTACTGGATAACTTGGACCTTCTTATTGACGATGAAACACAGAAATTGCATCGGAATTAAATGCAAATGGCACAATGCCGACTTAAGTACAAGAAGACTGACTCTTCCTACTGTCTACGTTTTAACCATTCCTGTGACACTAGTTGTAGATGCCGATGCTTCACTTCAGGTTTACTGTATCCCTCTGACCTTCTTATTGACGATGAAACACAGAAATTGCATCGGAATTAAATAGAAAAGGCACAATGCCGACTTAAGTACAAGAAGACTAACTCTTCTTACTGACTATGTTTTGAACCATTCCTGTAACACTAGTTATAGATTCTGATGCTTCACTTCAGGTTTACTGTATCCCATGGACCTTCTTATTTGCGATGAAACACAGAAATTGCATCGGAATTAAATACAAAAGGCACAATGCCGACTTAAGAACAAGAATACTGACTTATCTTACTGTCTATGTTTTGAACCATTCCTGTGACACTAGTTATAGATTACGATGCTTCACTCCAGGTTTACAGTATCCCTTGGACCTTCATATTGACGATGACACACGAAAATTGCATCGGAATTAAATACATAAGGCACAATGCCGACTTAAGTACAAGAAGACCGACTCTTCTTCTGTCTATGTTTTGCACCATTCCTGTGTCACTACTTATAGATTTCGTTGCTTCACCTCAGGTTTACTGTATCCCTCCAACCTTCTTATCATCGATAAAACACAGAAATTACATCGGAATTAAATACAAAAGGCACAATGCCGACTTAAGTACAAGAAGACTGACTCTTCTTACTGTCTATGTTTTGAACCATTCCTGTGTCACTAGTTATAGATTCCGATGCTTCACTTCAGATTTACTGTATCCCTCTGTCGGTCTTATTGACGATGAAACACAGAAATTGCGTCGGAATTAAATACAAAAGGCACAATGCCGAATTAAGTACAAGAAGACTGACTCTTCCTACTGTCTATGTTTTGAACCATTCCTGTGACACTAGATATAGATCCCGATGCTTCACTCTAGGTTTACTGTATCCCTTGGACCTTCTTATTGACGATGAAACACAGAAATTGCATCGGAATTAAATAGAAAACGCACAATGCCGACTTAAGGACAAGAAGACTGACTCTTCCTACTGTCTATGTTTTGATCCATTCCTGTGACACTAGTTATAGATTCCGATGCTTCACTTCACATTTACTGTATCCCTCTGACCTTCTAATTGACGATAAAACACAGAAATTACATCGCAATTAAATACATAAGTCACAATGCCGACTTAAGTACAAGAAGACTGTCTCTTCTTACTGTCTACGTTTTGAACCATTCCTGTGACACTAGATATAGATTCCGATGCTTCACTCTAGGTTGACTGTATCCGTTGGACCTACTTATTGACGATGAAACACAGAAATTGCGTCGGAATTAAATACAAAAGCCAAAATGCCGAATTAAGTACAAGAAGACTGATTCTTCTTACTGTCTATGATTTGAACCATTCCTGTGACAGTAGATATGGATTCCGGTGCTTGACTGTAGGTTTACTGTATCCCTTGGAACTTCTTATTCACGATGAAACACAGAAATTGCATCGGAATTAAATAAAAAATGCACAATGCCGACTTAAGTAAAAGAAGACTGGCTCTTCTTACTGACTATGCTTTGAACCATTCCTGTGACACTAGTTATAGATTCCGATGGTTCACTTCAGATTCACTGTATCCCTTGGACTTCTTATTGACGATGAAACACAGAAATTGCATCGGAATTAAATACAAAAGACACAATGCCGACTTAAGTACAAGAAGACCGGCTCTTCCTACCAACTATGCTTTGAACCATTCCTGTGACACTAGTTATAGATTCCGATGCTTCACTTCCGTTTCACTGTATCCTTGGACCTTCTTGTTGACGATGAAACACAGAAATTGCATCGGAATTAAATAGAAAAGGCACAATGCCGACTTAAGTACAAGAAGACTGTCTCTTCCTACTGTCTATGTTTTGAACCATTCCTGTGACACTAGTTATAGATTCCGATGCTTCATTTCAGGTTTACTGTACCCTTCTCCCCTTCTTATTGACGATGAAACACAGAAATTGCATCGGAATTAAATACAAAAGGCACAATGCCGACTTAAGTACAAGAAGACCGACTCATCTTACTGTCTTTGTTTTGAACCATTCCTGTGACACTAGTTATAGATTCCGATGCTTCACTCCAGGTTTACTGTATCCCTTGGACCTTCTTATTGACGGTGAAGCAAAGAAATTGCATCGGAATCAAATACAAAAGCACAATGCCGACTTAAGTACAAGAAGACGGACTCTTTTTACTGACTATGTTTAGAACCATTCCTGTGACACTAGTTATAGATTCCGATGCTTCACTTCAGGTTTACTGTATCCCTTGGACCTTCCTATTGACGATGAGACTCAGAAATCGCCTCGGAATTAAATAGAAGAAGCACAATGCCGACTTAAGTACAAAAAGACTGATTCTTCCTACTCTCTATGTTTTGAACCATTCCTGTGACACTAGTTTTTTATTCCGATGCTTCACTTGAGGTTTACTGTATCCCTCGGACCTTCTTATGGACGATGAAACACAGAAATTGCATCGGAATAAAATACAAAAGGCACAATGCCGAATTAAGTACAAGAAGACTGACTCTTCCTACTGTCTATGTTTTGAACCATTCCTGTGACACTAGATATAGATCCCGATGCTTCACTCTAGGTTTACTGTATCCCTTGGACCTTCTTATTGACGATGAAACACAGAAATTGCATCGGAATTAAATAAAAATTGCACAATGCCGACTTAAGAACAAGAAGACTGACTCTTCTTACTGTCTATGCTTTGAACCATTCATGTGACACTAGTTACAGATACAGATGCTTCACTCCAGGTTTACTGTATCCCTTGGACCTTCTTATTGACGATGAAACCCAGAAATTGCATCGGAATTAAATAGAAAAGGCCCAATGCCGACTTAAGTACAAGAAGACTGACTCTTCCTACTGTCTATGATTTGAACCATTCCTGTGATACTAGTTATAGATTTTGATGCTTCACTTCAGGTTTACTGTATGCCTTGGACCTTCTTATTGCCGACGAAACACAGAAATTGCATCGCAATTAAATACAAAAAGCACAATGCCGACTTAAGTAAAAGAACACTGACTCTTCTTACTGACTATGTTTTGAAACATTCCTGTGACACTAGTTATAGATTCTGATGCTTCACTTCAGTGTTACTTTATCCCTTGGACCTTCTTATTGGCGTGAAACACAGAAATTGCGTCGGAATTAAATACAAAAGTACAATGCCGACTTAAGTACAATAAGAGGGACTCTTCTTACTGACTATGTTTTGAACCATTCCTGTGACACTAGTTATGGATTCCGATGCTTCACTTCAGGTTTACTGTATCCCTTGGACATTCCTATTGACGATGGGACACAGAAATCGCATCGGAATTAAATAGAAAGAGCACAATGCCGACTGAAGTACAAAAAGATTGTCTCTTCCTACTCTCTATGTTTTGAATCATTACTGTGACACTAGTTTTTTATTCCGATGCTTCACTTGAGGTTTACTGTATTCCTCGGACCTTCTTATGGACGGTGAAACACAGAAATTGCATCCTAATAAAATACAAAAGGCAAAATCCCGACTGAAGTACTAGAAGACTGAATCTTCCAAATCTCTATGTTTTGTACCATTCCTGTGACACTAGTTATAGTTTCCGATGCTTCACTTCAGGTTTATTGGATCCCTCTGACCTTCTTATTGACGATGAAACACAGAAATTGCATCGGAATTAAATAGAAAAGGCACAATACCGACTTAAGTACAAGAAGACTGACTCATCCTACTGTCTATGTTTTGAACCATTCAAGTGACACTAGTTATAGTTTCCGATGCTTAACTTCAGGATAACTGTATCCCTTGGACCTTCATATTGACGATGAAACACAGAAATTGCATCGGAATTAAATACAAAGGGGACAATGCCGACTTAAGTACAAGAAGACTGACTCTACTTACTGACTATGTTTGAACCATTCCTGTGACACTAGATATTGATTCCGATGCTTCACTCTAGGTTGACTGTATCCCTTGGACCTTCTAATAGACGATGAAACACAGAAATTGCATCGGAATTCAATACAAAAGGCACAATGCCGACTTAAGTACAAGAAGACTGGCTCTTCTTACTGACTATGCTTTGAACCATTCCTGTGACACTAGTTATAGAATCCGATGCTTCACTTCAGATTCACTGTATCCCTTGGACCTTCTTATTGACGATGAAACACAGAAATTGCATCGGAATTAAATAGAAAACGCACAATGCCGACTTAAGGACAAGAAGACTGACTCTTCCTACTGTCTATGTTTTGATCCATTCCTGTGACACTAGTTATAGATTCCGATGCTTCACTTCACATTTACTGTATCCCTCTGACCTTCTAATTGACGATAAAACACAGAAATTACATCGCAATTAAATACATAAGTCACAATGCCGACTTAAGTACAAGAAGACTGACTCTTCTTACTGTCTATGTTTTGAACCATTCCTGTGACACTAGTTATAGATTCCGATGCTTCACTTCAGGTTTACTGTATCCCTTGGACCTTCCTATTGACGATGAGACTCAGAAATCGCATCGGAATTAAATAGAAGAAGCACAATGCCGACTTAAGTACAAAAAGACTGATTCTTCCTACTCTCTATGTTTTGAACCATTCCTGTGACACTAGTTTTTTATTCCGATGCTTCACTTGAGGTTTACTGTATCCCTCGGACCTTCTTATGGACGATGAAACACAGAAATTGCATCGGAATAAAATACAAAAGGCACAATGCCGACTTAAGTACAATAAGACGGACTCTTCTTACTGACTATGTTTTGAACCATTCCTGTGACACTAGTTATAGATTCCGATGCTTCACTTCAGGTTTACTGTATCCCTTGGACATTCCTATTGACGATGGGACACAGAAATCGCATCGGATTTAAATAGAAAGAGCACAATGCCGACTTAAGTACAAAAAGACTGTCTCTTCCTACTCTCTATGTTTTGAATCATTCCTGTGACACTAGTTTCTTATTCCGATGCTTCACTTGAGGTTTACTGTATCCCTCGGACCTTCTTATGGACGGTGAAACACAGAAATTGCATCCTAATAAAATACAAAAGGCAAAATCCCGACTGAAGTACAAGAAGACTGAATCTTCCAAATCCCTATGTTTTGTACCATTCCTGTGACACTAGTTATAGTTTCCGATGCTTCACTTCAGGTTTATTGTATCCCTCTGACCTTCTTATTGACGATGAAACACAGAAATTGCATCGGAATTAAATACAAAAGGCACAATGCCGACTTAAGAACAAGAAGACTGACTCTACTTACTGACTATGTTTGAACCATTCCTGTGACACTAGATATTGATTCCGATGCTTCACTCTAGGTTGACTGTATCCCTTGGACCTACTTATTGACGATGAAACACAGAAATTGCGTCGGAATTAAATACAAAAGGCACAATGCCGAATTAAGTACAAGAAGACTGACACTTTTTACTGTCTATGTTTTGAATCATTCCTGTGACACTAGATATGGATTCCGATGCTTGACTCTAGGTTTACTATATCCCTTGGACCTTCTTATTGACGATGAAACACAGAAATTGCATCGGAATTAAGTAAAAAATGCACAATGACGACTTAAGAACAAGAGGACTGACTCTTCTTACTGTCTATGCTTTGAACCATTCCTCTGACACTAGTTACAGATTCCGATGCTTCTCTCCAGGTTTACTGTATCCCTTGGACCTTCTAATAGACGATGAAACACAGAAATTGCATCGGAATTCAATACAAAAGGCACAATGCCGACTTAAGTACAAGAAGACTGGCTCTTCTTACTGACTATGCTTTGAACCATTCCTGTGACACTAGTTATAGATTCCGATGCTTCACTTCAGATTCACTGTATCCCTTGGACCCTCTTATTGACGATGAAACACAGAAATTGCATCGGAATTAAATAGAAAACGCACAATGCCGACTTAAGTACAAGAAGACTGACTCTTCCTACTGTCTATGTTTTGATCCATTCCTGTGACACTACTTATAGATTCCGATGCTTCACTTCACATTTACTGTATCCCTCTGACCTTCTAATTGACGATAAAACACAGAAATTACATCGCAATTAAATACGTAAGGCACAATGCCGACTTAAGTACAAGAAGACTGACTCTTCTTACTGCCTATGTTTTGAACCATTCCTGTGACACTAGATATAGATTCCGATGCTTCACTCTAGGTTGACTGTATCCGTTGGACCTACTTATTGACGATGAAACACAGAAATTGCGTCGGAATTAAATACAAAAGCCACAATGCCGAATTAAGTACAAGAAGACTGATTCTTCTTACTGTCTATGATTTGAACCATTCCTGTGACAGTAGATATGGATTCCGATGCTTGACTGTAGGTTTACTGTATCCCTTGGAACTTCTTATTGACGATGAAACACAGAAATTGCATCGGAATTAAATAAAATATGCACAATGCCGACTTAAGTAAAAGAAGACTGGCTCTTCTTACTGACTATGCTTTGAACCATTCCTGTGACACTAGTTATAGATTCCGATGGTTCACTTCAGATTCACTGTATCCCTTGGACTTCTTATTGACGATGAAACACAGAAATTGCATCGGAATTAAATACAAAAGACACAATGCCGACTTAAGTACAAGAAGACTGGCTCTTCCTACCAACTATGCTTTGAACCATTCCTGTGACACTAGTTATAGATTCCGATGCTTCACTTCCGTTTCACTGTATCCTTGGACCTTCTTGTTGACGATGAAACACAGAAATAGCATCGGAATTAAATAGAAAAGGCACAATGCCGACTTAAGTACAAGAAGACTGTCTCTTCGTACTGTCTATGTTTTGAACCATTCCTGTGACACTAGTTATAGATTCCGATGCTTCATTTCAGGTTTACTGTCTCCTTCTCCCTTTCTTATTGACGATGAAACATAGAAATTGCATCGGAATTAAATACAAAAGGCACAATGCCGACTTAAGTACAAGAAGACCGACTCATCTTACTGTCTTTGTTTTGAACCATTCCTGTGACACTAGTTATAGATTCCGATGCTTCACTCCAGGTTTACTGTATCCCTTGGACCTTCTTATTGACGGTGAAGCAAAGAAATTGCATCGGAATCAAATACAAAAGCACAATGCCGACTTAAGTACAAGAAGACGGACTCTTTTTACTGACTATGTTTAGAACCATTCCTGTGACACTAGTTATAGATTCCGATGCTTCACTTCAGGTTTACTGTATCCCTTGGACCTTCCTATTGACGATGAGACTCAGAAATCGCATCGGAATTAAATAGAAGAAGCACAATGCCGACTTAAGTACAAAAAGACTGATTCTTCCTACTCTCTATGTTTTGAACCATTATTGTGACACTAGTTTTTTATTCCGATGCTTCACTTGAGGTTTACTGTATCCCTCGGACCTTCTTATGGACGATGAAACACAGAAATTGCATCGGAATAAAATACAAAACGCACAATGCCGACTTAAGTACAATAAGACGGACTCTTCTTACTGACTATGTTTTGAACCATTCCTGTGACACTAGTTATAGATTCCGATGCTTCACTTCAGGTTTACTGTATCCCTTGGACATTCCTATTGACGATGGGACACAGAAATCGCTTCGGAATTAAATAGAAAGAGCACAATGCCGACTTAAGTACAAAAAGACTGTCTCTCCCTACTCTCTATGTTTTGAATCATTCCTGTGACACTAGTTTTTTATTCCGATGCTTCACTTGAGGTTTACTGTATCCCTCGGACCTTCTTATGGACGGTGCAACACAGAAATTGCATCCTAATAAAATACAAAAGGCAAAATCCCGACTGAAGAACAAGAAGACTGAATCTTCCAAATCTCTATGTTTTGTACCATTCCTGTGACACTAGTTATAGTTTCCGATGCTTCACTTCAGGTTTATTGTATCCCTCTGACCTTCTTATTGACGATGAAACACAGAAATTGCATCGGAATTAAATAGAGAAGGCACAATACCGACTTAAGTACAAGAAGACTGACTCATCCTACTGTCTATGTTTTGAACCATTCAAGAGACACTAGTTATAGATTCCGATGTTTAACTTCAGGATAACTGTATCCCTTGGACCTTCATATTGACGATGAAACACAGAAATTGCATCGGAATTAAATACAAAAGGCACAATGCCGACTTAAGTACAAGAAGACTGACTCTACTTACTGACTATGTTTGAACCATTCCTGTGAGACTAGATATTGATTCCGATGCTTCACTCTAGGTTGACTGTATCCCTTGGGCCTACTAATTGACGATGAAACACAGAAATTGCGTCGGAATTAAATACAAAAGGCACAATGCCGAATTAAGTACAAGAAGACTGACTCTTTTTACTGTCTATGTTTTGAATCATTCCTGTGACACTAGATATGGATTCCGATGCTTGACTCTAGGTTTACTATATCCCTTGGACCTTCTTATTGACGATGAAACACAGAAATTGCATCGGAATTAAGTAAAAAATGCACAATGACGACTTAAGAACAAGAGGACTGACTCTTCTTACTGTCTATGCTTTGAACCATTCCTGTGACCCTAGTTACAGATTCCGATGCTTCTCTCCAGGTTTACTGTATCCCTTGGACCTTCTAATAGACGATGAAACACAGAAATTGCATCGGAATTCAATACAAAAGGCACAATGCCGACTTAAGTACAAGAAGACTGGCTCTTCTTACTGACTATGCTTTGAACCATTCCTGTGACACTAGTTATAGATTCCGATGCTTCACTTCAGATTCACTGTATCCCTTGGACCTTCTTATTGACGATGAAACACAGAAATTGCATCGGAATTAAATAGAAAACGCACAATGCCGACTTAAGTACAAGAAGACTGACTCTTCCTACTGTCTATGTTTTGATCCATTCCTGTGACACTAGTTATAGATTCCGATGCTTCACTTCACATTTACTGTATCCCTCTGACCTTCTAATTGACGATAAAACACAGAAATTGCATCGGAATTAAATACAAAAGGCACAATGCCGACTTAAGTACAAGAAGACTGACTCTACTTACTGACTATGTTTGAACCATTCCTGTGAGACTAGATATTGATTCCGATGCTTCACTCTAGGTTGACTGTATCCCTTGGGCCTACTAATTGACGATGAAACACAGAAATTGCGTCGGAATTAAATACAAAAGGCACAATGCCGAATTAAGTACAAGAAGACTGACTCTTTTTACTGTCTATGTTTTGAATCATTCCTGTGACACTAGATATGGATTCCGATGCTTGACTCTAGGTTTACTATATCCCTTGGACCTTCTTATTGACGATGAAACACAGAAATTGCATCGGAATTAAGTAAAAAATGCACAATGACGACTTAAGAACAAGAGGACTGACTCTTCTTACTGTCTATGCTTTGAACCATTCCTGTGACCCTAGTTACAGATTCCGATGCTTCTCTCCAGGTTTACTGTATCCCTTGGACCTTCTAATAGACGATGAAACACAGAAATTGCATCGGAATTCAATACAAAAGGCACAATGCCGACTTAAGTACAAGAAGACTGGCTCTTCTTACTGACTATGCTTTGAACCATTCCTGTGACACTAGTTATAGATTCCGATGCTTCACTTCAGATTCACTGTATCCCTCTGACACTCTTATTGACGGTGAAACACAGAAATTGCATCGAAATTCAATAGAAAAGGCACAATGCCGACTTAAGTACAAGAAGCCGGACTCTGCTCACTGTCTATGTTTTGAACCATTCGAGTGACACTAGTTATAGATTCCGATGCTTCATTTCAGGTTTACTGTATCCCTTGGACCTTCTTAATGACGATGAAACACAGGCAGTGCATCGGAATTTAGTACAGAAGTCACAATGCCAACTTAAGTACAAGAAGACTGACTCTTCCTACTGACTATGTTTTGAACCATTCCTGAGACGCTAGTTATAGATTCCGATGCTTCATTTCAGGTTCACTGTATAGCTTCGACCTTCTTAATGACGATGAAACACAGACAGTGCATCGGAATTTAATACAAAAGTCACAATGCCAACTTAAGTACAAGAAGACTGACTCTTCCTACTGACTATGTTTTGAACCATTCCTGTGACATTAGTTATGGATTCCGAAGCTTCACTTCTGGGTTACTGTATCCCGTGGACCTTCTTATTGACGATGAAACACAGAAATTGCATCGGAATTAAATACAAAAGACACAATGCCGACTTAAGTACAAGAAGACTGACTCTTCTTACTGACTGCTTTGAACCGTTCCTGTGACGCTAGTCTTAAATTCCGATGCTTCACTTCAGGTTTACTGTAACCCTCTGACTTTCTTTTTGACTATGAAACACAGAAATTGCATCTGAATTAAATAGAAAACGCACAATGCCTACTATGGTACAAGAAGACTGACTCTTCTTACTGACCATATCTTGATCCATTCCTGTGACACTAGTTATTGATTCCGATGCTTCACTTCAGGTTTACTGTATCCCTTGGACCTTCTTGTTGACGATGAAACACAGAATTGCATCGGAATTCAATACAAAAGGTACAATGCCTACTTAAGTACAAGAAGACTGACACTACTTACTGACTATGATTTGAACCATTCCGGTGACACTACTTTTGGATTCCGATGCTTCACTTCAGGTTTACTGTATCCCTAGGACCTTCTAATTGACGATGAACCACAGAAATTGCATCGGAACTAAATACAAAAGGCACAATGCCGACTTAAGTATAAGAAGACTGACTCTTCCTACTGTCTATGTTTTGAACCATTCCTGTGACATTAGTTATGGTTTCCGAAGCTTCACTTCAGCGTTACTGTATCCTTTGGACCTTCTTATTGGCGACGAAACACAGAAATTGCATCGGAATTAAATAGAAAAGGCACAATGCCGACTTAAGTACAAAAAGACTGTCTCTCCCTACTCTCTATGTTTTGAATCATTCCTGTGACACTAGTTTTTTATTCCGATGCTTCACTTGAGGTTTACTGTATCCCTCGGACCTTCTTATGGACGGTGCAACACAGAAATTGCATCCTAATAAAATACAAAAGGCAAAATCCCGACTGAAGAACAAGAAGACTGAATCTTCCAAATCTCTATGTTTTGTACCATTCCTGTGACACTAGTTATAGTTTCCGATGCTTCACTTCAGGTTTATTGTATCCCTCTGACCTTCTTATTGACGATGAAACACAGAAATTGCATCGGAATTAAATAGAGAAGGCACAATACCGACTTAAGTACAAGAAGACTGACTCATCCTACTGTCTATGTTTTGAACCATTCAAGAGACACTAGTTATAGATTCCGATGTTTAACTTCAGGATAACTGTATCCCTTGGACCTTCATATTGACGATGAAACACAGAAATTGCATCGGAATTAAATACAAAAGGCACAATGCCGACTTAAGTACAAGAAGACTGACTCTACTTACTGACTATGTTTGAACCATTCCTGTGAGACTAGATATTGATTCCGATGCTTCACTCTAGGTTGACTGTATCCCTTGGACCTACTTATTGACGATGAAACACAGAAATTGCGTCGGAATTAAATACAAAAGGCACAATGCCGAATTAAGTACAAGAAGACTGACTCTTTTTACTGTCTATGTTTTGAATCATTCCTGTGACACTAGATATGGATTCCGATGCTTGACTCTAGGTTTACTATATCCCTTGGACCTTCTTATTGACGATGAAACACAGAAATTGCATCGGAATTAAGTAAAAAATGCACAATGACGACTTAAGAACAAGAGGACTGACTCTTCTTACTGTCTATGCTTTGAACCATTCCTGTGACCCTAGTTACAGATTCCGATGCTTCTCTCCAGGTTTACTGTATCCCTTGGACCTTCTAATAGACGATGAAACACTGAAATTGCATCGGAATTCAATACAAAAGGCACAATGCCGACTTAAGTACAAGAAGACTGGCTCTTCTTACTGACTATGCTTTGAACCATTCCTGTGACACTAGTTATAGATTCCGATGCTTCACTTCAGATTCACTGTATCCCTCTGACACTCTTATTGACGGTGAAACACAGAAATTGCATCGAAATTCAATAGAAAAGGCACAATGCCGACTTAAGTACAAGAAGCCGGACTCTGCTCACTGTCTATGTTTTGAACCATTCGAGTGACACTAGTTATAGATTCCGATGCTTCATTTCAGGTTTACTGTATCCCTTGGACCTTCTTAATGACGATGAAACACAGGCAGTGCATCGGAATTTAGTACAGAAGTCACAATGCCAACTTAAGTACAAGAAGACTGACTCTTCCTACTGACTATGTTTTGAACCATTCCTGAGACGCTAGTTATAGATTCCGATGCTTCATTTCAGGTTCACTGTATAGCTTCGACCTTCTTAATGACGATGAAACACAGACAGTGCATCGGAATTTAATACAAAAGTCACAATGCCAACTTAAGTACAAGAAGACTGACTCTTCCTACTGACTATGTTTTGAACCATTCCTGTGACATTAGTTATGGATTCCGAAGCTTCACTTCTGGGTTACTGTATCCCGTGGACCTTCTTATTGACGATGAAACACAGAAATTGCATCGGAATTAAATACAAAAGACACAATGCCGACTTAAGTACAAGAAGACTGACTCTTCTTACTGACTGCTTTGAACCGTTCCTGTGACGCTAGTCTTAAATTCCGATGCTTCACTTCAGGTTTACTGTAACCCTCTGACTTTCTTTTTGACTATGAAACACAGAAATTGCATCTGAATTAAATAGAAAACGCACAATGCCTACTATGGTACAAGAAGACTGACTCTTCTTACTGACCATATCTTGATCCATTCCTGTGACACTAGTTATTGATTCCGATGCTTCACTTCAGGTTTACTGTATCCCTTGGACCTTCTTGTTGACGATGAAACACAGAATTGCATCGGAATTCAATACAAAAGGTACAATGCCTACTTAAGTACAAGAAGACTGACACTACTTACTGACTATGATTTGAACCATTCCGGTGACACTACTTTTGGATTCCGATGCTTCACTTCAGGTTTACTGTATCCCTAGGACCTTCTAATTGACGATGAACCACAGAAATTGCATCGGAACTAAATACAAAAGGCACAATGCCGACTTAAGTATAAGAAGACTGACTCTTCCTACTGTCTATGTTTTGAACCATTCCTGTGACATTAGTTATGGTTTCCGAAGCTTCACTTCAGGGTTACTGTATCTATTGGACCTTCTTATTGGCGACGAAACACAGAAATTGCATCGGAATTAAATAGAAAAGGCACAATGCCGACTTAAGTACAAAAAGACTGTCTCTCCCTACTCTCTATGTTTTGAATCATTCCTGTGACACTAGTTTTTTATTCCGATGCTTCACTTGAGGTTTACTGTATCCCTCGGACCTTCTTATGGACGGTGCAACACAGAAATTGCATCCTAATAAAATACAAAAGGCAAAATCCCGACTGAAGAACAAGAAGACTGAATCTTCCAAATCTCTATGTTTTGTACCATTCCTGTGACACTAGTTATAGTTTCCGATGCTTCACTTCAGGTTTATTGTATCCCTCTGACCTTCTTATTGACGATGAAACACAGAAATTGCATCGGAATTAAATAGAGAAGGCACAATACCGACTTAAGTACAAGAAGACTGACTCATCCTACTGTCTATGTTTTGAACCATTCAAGAGACACTAGTTATAGATTCCGATGTTTAACTTCAGGATAACTGTATCCCTTGGACCTTCATATTGACGATGAAACACAGAAATTGCATCGGAATTAAATACAAAAGGCACAATGCCGACTTAAGTACAAGAAGACTGACTCTACTTACTGACTATGTTTGAACCATTCCTGTGAGACTAGATATTGATTCCGATGCTTCACTCTAGGTTGACTGTATCCCTTGGACCTACTTATTGACGATGAAACACAGAAATTGCGTCGGAATTAAATACAAAAGGCACAATGCCGAATTAAGTACAAGAAGACTGACTCTTTTTACTGTCTATGTTTAGAATCATTCCTGTGACACTAGATATGGATTCCGATGCTTGACTCTAGGTTTACTATATCCCTTGGACCTTCTTATTGACGATGAAACACAGAAATTGCATCGGAATTAAGTAAAAAATGCACAATGACGACTTAAGAACAAGAGGACTGACTCTTCTTACTGTCTATGCTTTGAACCATTCCTGTGACCCTAGTTACAGATTCCGATGCTTCTCTCCAGGTTTACTGTATCCCTTGGACCTTCTAATAGACGATGAAACACTGAAATTGCATCGGAATTCAATACAAAAGGCACAATGCCGACTTAAGTACAAGAAGACTGGCTCTTCTTACTGACTATGCTTTGAACCATTCCTGTGACACTAGTTATAGATTCCGATGCTTCACTTCAGATTCACTGTATCCCTTGGACCTTCTTATTGACGATGAAACACAGAAATTGCATCGGAATTAAATAGAAAACGCACAATGCCGACTTAAGTACAAGAAGACTGACTCTTCCTACTGTCTATGTTTTGATCCATTCCTGTGACACTAGTTATAGATTCCGATGCTTCACTTCACATTTACTGTATCCCTCTGACCTTCTAATTGACGATAAAACACAGAAATTACATCGCAATTAAATACATAAGGCACAATGCCGACTTAAGTACAAGAAGACTGACTCTTCTTACTGTCTATGTTTTGAACCATTCCTGTGACACTAGATATAGATTCCGATGCTTCACTCTAGGTTGACTGTATCAGTTGGACCTACTTATTGACGATGAAACACAGAAATTGCGTCGGAATTAAATACAAAAGCCACAATGCCGAATTGCGTACAAGAAGACTGATTCTTCTTACTGTCTATGATTTGAACCATTCCTGTGACAGTAGATATGGATTCCGATGCTTGACTGTAGGTTTACTGTATCCCTTGGAACTTCTTATTGACGATGAAACACAGAAATTGCATCGGAATTAAATAAAAAATGCACAATGCCGACTTAAGTAATAGAAGACTGGCTCTTCTTACTGACTATTCTTTGAACCATTCCTGTGACACTAGTAATAGATTCCGATGGTTCACTTCAGATTCACTGTATCCCTTGGACTTCTTATTGACGATGAAACACAGAAATTGCATCGGAATTAAATACAAAAGACACAATGCCGACTTAAGTACAAGAAGACTGGCTCTTCCTACCAACTTTGCTTTGAACCATTCCTGTGACACTAGTTATAGATTCCGATGCTTCACTTCCGCTTCACTGTATCCTTGGACCTTCTTGTTGACGATGAAACACAGAAATTGCATCGGAATTAAATAGAAAAGGCACAATGCCGACTTAAGTACAAGAAGACTGTCTCTTCTTACTGTCTATATTTGAACCATTCCTGTGACACTAGTTAAAGATTCCGATGCTTCATTTCAGGTTTACTGTATCCTTCTCCCCTTCTTATTGACGATGAAACACAGAAATTGCATCGGAATTAAATACAAAAGGCACAATGCCGACTTAAGTACAAGAAGACCGACTCATCTTACTGTCTTTGTTTTGAACCATTCCTGTGACACTAGTTATAGATTCCGATGCTTCACTCCAGGTTTACTGTATCCCTTGGACCTTCTTATTGACGGTGAAGCAAAGAAATTGCATCGGAATCAAATACAAAAGCACAATGCCGACTTAAGTACAAGAAGACGGACTCTTTTTACTGACTATGTTTTGAACCATTCCTGTGACACTAGTTATAGATTCCGATGCTTCACTTCAGGTTTACTGTATCCCTTGGACCTTCCTATTGACGATGAGTCTCAGAAATCGCATCGGAATTAAATAGAAGAAGCACAATGCCGACTTAAGTACAAAATGACTGTCTCTTCCTACTCTCTATGTTTTGAATCATTCCTGTGACACTAGTTTTTTATTCCGATGCTTCACTTGAGGTTTACTGTATCCCTCGGACCTTCTTATGGACGGTGAAACACAGAAATGGCATCCTAATAAAATACAAAAGGCAAAATCCCGACTGAAGTACAAGAAGACTGACTCTTCCAAATCTCTATGTTTTGTACCATTCCTGTGACACTAGTTATAGTTTCCGATGCTTCACTTCAGGTTTATTGTATCCCTCTGACCTTCTTATTGACGATGAAACACAGAAATTGCATCGGAATTAAATAGAGAAGGCACAATACCGACTTAAGTACAAGAAGACTGACACTACTTACTGACTATGTTTGAACCAATCCTGTGACACTAGATATTGATTCCGATGCTTCACTCTAGGTTGACTGTATCCCTTGGACCTACTTATTGACGATGAAACACAGAAATTGCGTCGGAATTAAATACAAAAGGCACAATGCCGAATGAAGTACAAGAAGACTGATTCTTTTTACTGTCTATGTTTTGAATCATTCCTGTGACACTAGATATGGATTCCGATGCTTGACTCTAGGTTTACTATATCCCTTGGACCTTCTTATTGACGATGAAACACAGAAATTGCATCGGAATTAAATAAAAAATGCACAATGACGACTTAAGAACAAGAGGACTGACTCTTCTTACTGTCTATGCTTTGAACCATTCCTGTGACACTAGTTACAGATTCCGATGCTTCTCTCCAGGTTTACTGTATCCCTTGGACCTTCTAATAGACGATGAAATATAGAAATTGCATCGGAATTAAATAGAAAACGCACAATGCCGACTTAAGGACAAGAAGACTGACTCTTCCTACTGTCTATGTTTTGATCCATTCCTGTGACACTAGTTATAGATTCCGATGCTTCACTTCACATTTTCTGTATCCCTCTGACCTTCTAATTGACGATAAAACACAGAAATTACATCGCAATTAAATACATAAGGCACAATGCCGACTTAAGTACAAGAAGACTGACTCTTCTTACTGTCTATGTTTTGAACCATTCCTGTGACACTAGATATAGATTCCGATGCTTCACTCTAGGTTGACTGTATCCGTTGGACCTACTTATTGACGATGAAACACAGAAATTGCGTCGGAATTAAATACAAAAGCCACAATGCCGAATTAAGTACAAGAAGACTGATTCTTCTTACTGTCTATGATTTGAACCATTCCTGTGACAGTAGATATGGATTCCGATGCTTGACTGTAGGTTTACTGTATCCCTTGGAACTTCTTATTGACGATGAAACACAGAAATTGCATCGGAATTAAATAAAAAATGCACAATGCCGACTTAAGTAAAAGAAGACTGGCTCTTCTTACTGACTATGCTTTGAAATATTCCTGTGACACTAGTTATAGATTCCGATGGTTCACTTCAGATTCACTGTATCCCTTGGACTTCTTATTGACGATGAAACACAGAAATTGCTTCGGAATTAAATACAAAAGACACAATGCCGACTTAAGTACAAGAAGACTGGCTCTTCCTACCAACTATGCTTTGAACCATTCCTGTGACACTAGTTATAGATTCCGATGCTTCACTTCCGTTTCACTGTATCCTTGGACCTTCTTGTTGACGATGAAACACAGAAATTGAAACGGAATTAAATAGAAAAGGCACAATGCCGACTTAAGTACAAGAAGAATGTCTCTTCCTACTGTCTATGTTTTGAACCATTCCTGTGACACTAGTTATAGATTCCGATGCTTCATTTCAGGTTTACTGTATCCTTCTCCCCTTCTTATTGACGATGAAACACAGAAATTGCATCGGAATTAAATACAAAAGGCACAATGCCGACTTAAGTACAAGAAGACCGACTCATCTTACTGTCTTTGTTTTGAACCATTCCTGTGACACTAGTTATAGATTCCGATACTTCACTCCAGGTTTACTGTATCCCTTGGACCTTCTTATTGACGGTGAAGCAAAGAAATTGCATCGGAATCAAATATAAAAGCACAATGCCGACTTAAGTACAAGAAGACGGACTCTTTTTACTGACTATGTTTTGAACCATTCCTGTGACACTAGTTATAGATTCCGATGCTTCACTTCAGGTTTACTGTATCCCTTGGAACTTCCTATTGACGATGAGACTCAGAAATAGCATCGGAATTAAATAGAAGAAGCACAATGCCGACTTAAGTACAAAAAGACGGATTCTTCCTACTCTCTATGTTTTGAACCATTCCTGTGACACTAGTTTTTTATTCCGATGCTTCACTTGAGGTTTACTGTATCCCTCGGACCTTCTTATGGACGATGAAACACAGAAATTGCATCGAAATAAAACACAAAAGGCACAATGCCGACTTAAGTACAATAAGACGGACTCTTCTTACTGACTATGTTTTGAACCATTCCTGTGACACTAGTTATAGATTCCGATGCTTCACTTCAGGTTTACTGTATCCCTTGGACATTCCTATTGACGATGGGACACAGAAATCGCATCGGAATTAAATAGAAAGAGCACAATGCCGACTTAAGTACAAAAAGACTGTCTCTTCCTACTCTCTATTTTTTGAATCATTCCTGTGACATTAGTTTTTTATTCCGATGCTTCACTTGAGGTTTACTGTATCCCTCGGACCTTCTTATGGACGGTGAAACACAGAAATCGCATCCTAATAAAATACAAAAGGCAAAATCCCGACTGAAGTACAAGAAGACTGAATCTTCCAAATCTCTATGTTTTGTACCATTCCTGTGACACTAGTTATAGTTTCCGATGCTTCACTTCAGGTATATTGTATCCCTCTGACCTTCTTATTGACGATGAAACACAGAAATTGCATCGGAATTAAATAGAGAAGGCACAATACCGACTTAAGTACAAGAAGACTGACTCATCCTACTGTCTATGTTTTGAACCATTCAAGTGACACTAGTTATAGATTCCGATGCTTAACTTCAGGATAACTGTATCCCTTGGACCTTCATATTGACGATGAAACACAGAAATTGCATCGGAATTAGATACAAAAGGCACAATGCCGACTTAAGTACAAGAAGACTGACTCTACTTACTGACTATGTTTGAACCATTCCTGTGACACTAGATATTGATTCCGATGCTTCACTCTAGGTTGACTGTATCCCTTGGACCTACTTATTGACGATGAAACACAGACATTGCGTCGGAATTAAATACAAAAGGCACAATGCCGAATTAAGTACAAGAAGACTGACTCTTTTTACTGTCTATGTTTTGAATCATTCCTGTGACACTAGATATGGATTACGATGCTTGACTCCAGGTTTACTATATCTCTTGGACCTTCTTATTGACGATGAAACACAGAAATTGCATCGGAATTAAATAATAAATGCACAATGACGACTTAAGAACAAGAGGACTGACTCTTCTTACTGTCTATGCTTTGAACCATTCCTGTGACACTAGTTACAGATTCCGATGCTTCACTTCAGATTCACTGTATCCCTTGGACCTTCTTATTGACGATGAAACACAGAAATTGCATCGGAATTAAATAGAAAAGGCACAATGCCGACTTAAGTACAAGAAGACTGGCTCTTCTTACTGACTATGCTTTGAACCATTCCTGTGACACTAGTTATAGATTCCGATACGTCACTTCCGTTTCACTGTATCCTTGGACCTTCTTATTGACGATGAAACACAGATATTGCATCGGAATTAAATAGAAAACGCACAATGCCGACTTAAGGACAAGAAGACTGGTTCTTCCTACTGTCTATGTTTTGAACCATTCCTGTGACACTAGTTATAGATTCCGATGCTTCACTTCACATTTACTGTATCCCTCTGACCTTCTAATTGACGATAAAACACAGAAATTACATCGCAATTAAATACATAAGGTACAATGCCGACTTAAGTACAAGAAGACTGAATCTTCCAACTCTCTATGTTTTGAACCATTCCTGTGACACTAGTTTTTTATTCCGATGCTTCACTTGAGGTTTACTGTATCCCTCGGACCTTCTTATGGACGATGAAACACAGAAATTGCATCGGAATAAAATACAAAAGGCACAATGCCGACTTAAGTACAAGAAGACTGAATCTTCCAACTTTCTATGTTTTGAACCATTCCTGTGACACTAGTTATCGAATCCGATGCTTCTCTTCAGGTTTACTGTATCCCTTGGACCTTCTTATTAACGATGAAACACACAAATTGCATCGGAATTAAATACAAAAGGCACAATGCCGACTTAAGTACAAGAAGACTGTCTCTTCCTACTGACTATGTTTTGAACCATTCCTGTGACACTAGTTATAGATTCCGATGCTTCACTTCAGGTTTACTGCATCCCTCTGAGCTTCTTATTGACTATGAAACACAGAAATTGCATCGGAATTAAATACAAAAAGCACAATGCCGACTTAAGTTCAAGAAGACTGACTCTTCTTACTGACTATGTTTTGAACCATTCCTGTGACACTAGTTATAGATTCTGATGCTTCTCTTCAGGTTTACTCTATCCCTTGGACCTTCTTATTGGCGATGAAACACAGAAAGAGCATCGGAATTAAATACAAAAGGCACAATGCCGACTTAAGTACAAGAAGACTTACTCTTCTTACTGACTATGATTTGATCCATTCCTGTGACACTAGTTGTAGATCCCGATGCTTCACCTCAGGTTTACTGTATCCCTCTGACGTTATTATTAACGATTAAACACAGAAATTGCATCGAAATTAAATACAAAAGGCACAATGCCGACTTAAGTAGAAGAAGACAGAGTCATCTTACTATCTATGTTTTGAACCATTCCTGTGACACTAGTTATAGATCCCGATGTTTCACTCCAGGTTTACTGTATCCCTTGGACCTTCATATTGACGATGAAACACAGAAATAGCATCGGAATTAAATACAAAATGCACAATGCCGACTTAAGTACATGAAGACTGACGCTTCTTACTGACTATGTTTTGAACCATTCCTGCGACACTAGTTATAGATTCCGATGCTTAACTTCAGGATAACTGTATCCCACTGACCTTCTTAGTGACGATGAAACACAGAAATTGCATCGAAATTAAATACAAAAGGCACAATGCCGACTTAAGTTCAAGAAGACTGACTCTTCTTACTGACTATGTTTTGAACCATTCCTGTGACACTAGTTACAGATTCCGATGCTTCACTCCAGGTTTACTGTATCCCTTGGACCTTCTAATTGACGATGAAACACAGAAATTGCATCGGAATTCAATACAAAAGGCACAATACCGACTTAAGTAAAAGAAGACTGGCTCTTCTTACTGACTATGTTTTGAACCATTCCTGTGACACTAGTTATAGATTCCGATGCTTCACTTCAGATTCACTGTATCCCTTGGACCTTCTTATTGACGATGAAACACAGAAATTGCATCGGAATTGAATACAAAAGACACAATGCCGACCTAAGTACAAGAAGACTGGCTCTTCTTACTGACTATGCTTTGAACCATTCCTGTGACACTATTTATAGATTCCGATGCTTCACTTCCGTTTCACTGTATCCTTGGACCTTCTTATTGACGATGAAACACAGAAATTGCATCGGAATTAAATAGAAAACGCACAATGCCGACTTAAGGACAAGAAGACTGGCTCTTCCTAATGTCTATGTTTTGAAATATTCCTGTGACACTAGTTATAGATTCCGATGCTTCATTTCATGTTTACTGTATCCTTCTGCCCTTCTTATTGACGATGAAACACAGAAATTGCATCGGAATTAAATACAAAAGGCACAATGCCGACTTAAGTACAAGAAGAACGACTCATCTTACTGTCTTTGTTTTGAACCATTCCTGTGACACTAGTTATGGATTCCGATTTTTCACTCCAGGTTTACTGTATCCCTTGGACCTTCTTATTGACGATGAAGCAAAGAAATTGCATCGGAATCAAATACAAAAGCACAATGCCGACTTAAGTACAAGAAGACGGACTCTTTTTACTGACTATGTTTTGAACCATTCCTGTGACACTAGTTATAGATTCCGATGCTTCACTTCAGGTTTACTGTATCCCTTGGACCTTCCTATTGACGATGAGACACAGAAATCGCATCGGAATTAAATAGAAGAAGCACAATGCCGACTTAAGTACAAAAAGGCTGACACTTCCTACTCTCTATGTTTTTAACCATTCCTGTGACACTAGTTTTTCATTCCGATGCTTCACTTGAGGTTCACTGTATCCCTCGGACCTTCTTATGGACGATGAAACACAGAAATTGCATCGGAATAAAATAAAAAAGGCACAATTCCGACTCAAGTACAAGAAGACTGACTCTTCCTACTGTCTATGTTTTGTACCAATCCTGTGACACTAGTTATAGATTCCGATGCTTCACTTGAGGTTTACTGTATCACTGGGACCTCCTTATTGACGATGAAACACACAAATTGCATCGGAATTAAATACAAAAGGCACAATGCCGACTTAAGTACAAGAAGACTGTCTCTTCCTACTGACTATGTTTTGAACCACTCCTGTGACACTAGTTATAGATTCCGATGCTTCACTTCTGGTTTACTGTATCCCTCTGAGCGTCTTATTGACGATGAATCACAGAAATTGCATCGGAATTAAATACAAAAGGCACAAAGCAGACAGAAGTACATGTAGACTGACTTTTCCAAATGTCTATGATATGAACCATTCCTGTGACACTAGTCATAGATTCCGATGGTTCATTTCAGGTTTACTGTATCCCTTGGACATTCTTATTGACGATGAAACACAGAAATTGCATCGGAATTAAATAGAAAAGGCACAATGCCGACTTAAGTACAAGAAGACTGACTCTTCCAACTGTCTACGTTTCGAACCATTCCTGTGACACTAGTTATAGATTCCGATGCTTCACTTCAGGTTTACTTTATCCCTCTGACCTTCTTATTGACGATGAAACACAGTAATTGCATCGGAATTAAATACAAAAGGCACAATGCTGACTTAACTACTAGAAGACTGACTCTTCTTACTGACTATGTTTTGAACCATTCCTATGACACTAGTTATGGATTCTGATGCTTCTCTTCAGGTTTACTGTATCCCTTGGACCTTCTTATTGGCGATGAAACACAGAAAGAGCATCGGAATTAAATACAAAAGGCATAATGCCGACTCAAGTACAAGAAGACTGACTCATCTTACTGACTATGTTTTGAACCATTCCTGTGACACTAGTTATAGATTCCGATGCTTCACTCCAGGTTTACTGTATCCCTTGGACCTTCATATTGACGATGAAACACAGGAATTGCATCGGAATTAAATACAAAAGGCACAATGCCGGCTTAACTACAATAAGACTGACTCTTCTTCTGTCTATGCTTTGAACCATTCCTGTGACACTGGTTATAGATTTCGATGCTTCACTTCACGTTTACTGTATCCCTTGGACCTTCTTATTGACGATGAAACACAGATATTGCATCGGAATTAAATGCAAAAGGCACAATGCCGACTTAAGTACAAAAGACTGACTCTTCTAACTGACTATGCTTTGAAACATTCCTGTGACACTAGTTATAGATTCCGATGCTTCACTTCAGGTTTACTGTATCCCTCTGACCTTCTTATTGACGATGAAACACAGAAATTGCATCGGAATTAAATATAAAAGGCACAATGCCGACTTAAGTACAAGAAGACTGACCCTGCTTACTGTCTATGTTTTGAAACATTAATGTGATACTAGTTATAAATTCTGATGCTTCACTTCAGGTTTACTGTATCCCTTGGACCTTCTTATTGGCGATGAAACACAGAAATTGCATCGGAATTAAATACAAAAGCACAATGCCGACTTAAGTACAAGAAGACGGACTCTTCTTACTGACTATGTTTTGAACCATCCTGTGACACTAGTTATAGATTCCGATGCTTCACTTCAGGTTTACTGTATCCCTTGGACATTCCTATTGACGATGAGACACAGATATCGCATCGGAATTAAATAGAAAAAGCACAATGCTGACTTAAGTACAAAAAGACTGACTCTTCCTACTCTCTATATTTTGAACCATTCCTGTGACACTAGTTTGTTATTCCGATGCTTCACTTGACGTTTACTGTATCCCTCGGATCTTCTTATGGACGGTGAAACACAGAAATTGCATCGGGATAAAATACAAAAGGCACAATCCCGACTTAAGTGCAAGAAGACTGAATCTCCCAACTCTCTATGTTTTGTACCAATCCTGTGACACTAGATATAGTTTCCGATGCTTCACTTCAGGTTTACTGTATCCCTCTGACCATCTTATTGACGATGAAAAACAGAAATTGCATCGGATTGAAATAGAGAAGGTACAATACCGACTTTAGTACAAGAAGACTGACTCATCCTACTGTCTATGTTTTGAACCATTCCTGTGACACTAGTTATAGATTCCGATGCTTCACTTCAGGTTTACTGTATCCCTTGGACCTTCTTATTTACAATGAAACACACAAATAGCATCGGAATTAAATACAAAAGGCACAATGCCGACTTAAGTACAAGAAGACTGTCTCTTGTTACTGACTATGTTTTGAACCAATCCTGTGACACTAGTTATGGATTCCGATGCTTCACTTCAGGTTTACTGTATCCCTCTGACCTTGTTATTGACGATGAATCACAAAAATTACATCGGAATTAAATACAATCGGCACAACGCCGACTTAAGTACATGTAGACTGACTTTTCCTAATGTCTATGTTTTGAACCATTCCTGTGACACTAGTTATTGATTCCGATGCTTCACTTCAGATTTACTGTATCCCTGTGACCTTCGTATTGACGATGAAACACAGAAATTGCATCGGAATTAAATAGAAAAGGCACAATGCCGACTTAACTACAAGAAGACAGACTCTTCTTACTGACTATGTTTTGAACCATTCCTGTGACACTAGTTATAGATTCCGATGCTTAACTTCAGGATATCTGTATCCCACTGACCTTCTTAGTGACGATGAAACACAGGAATTGCATCGGAATTAAATACAAAAGGCACATTGCCGACTTAAGTACAAGAAGACTGACTCATCTTACTGACTATGTTTTGAACCATTCCTGTGACACTAGTTATAGATTCCGATGCTTCACTTCAGATTTACTGTATCCCTGTGACCTTCGTATTGACGATGAAACACAGAAATTGCATCGGAATTAAATAGAAAAGGCACAATGCCGACTTAACTACAAGAAGACAGACTCTTCTTACTGACTATGTTTTGAACCATTCCTGTGACACTAGTTATAGATTCCGATGCTTAACTTCAGGATATCTGTATCCCACTGACCTTCTTAGTGACGATGAAACACAGGAATTGCATCGGAATTAAATACAAAAGGCACATTGCCGAATTAAGTACAAGAAGACTGACTCATCTTACTGCCTATGTTTTGAACCTTTCCTGTGACACTAGTTATAGATTCCGATGCTTCAATTCACATTTACTGTATTCCTCTGACCTTCTAATTGACGATAAAACACAGAAATTACATCGGAATTAAATACATAAGGCGCAATGCCGACTTAAGTACAAGAAGACTGAACCTTCTTACTGTCTATGTTTTGAACCATTCCTGTGACACTAGATATAGATTCCGATGCTTCACTCTAGGTTTACTGTATCCCTTGGACATACTTATTGACGATGAAACACAGAAATTGCATCGGAATTAAATAAAAAATGCACAATGCCGACTTAAGTACAAGAAGACTGACTCTTCTTACTGTCTATCTTTTGAACCATTCCTGTGACACTAGTTACAGATTCCGATGCTTCACTCCACGTTTACTGTATCCCTTGGACCTTCGTATTGACGATGAAACACAGCAATTGCATCGGAATTAAATACAAAAGGCACAATGCCGACTTAAGTACACGAAGACTGGCTCTTCTTACTGCCTATGCTTTGAACCATTCCTGTGACACTAGTTATAGACTCCGAAGCTTCACTTCAGTTTCACTGTATCCCTTGGGCCTTCTAACTGACGATGAAACACACAAATTGCATCGGAATTAAATACAAAAGGCACAATGCCGACTTAAGTACAAGAAGACCGACTCTTCTTACTGTCTATGATTTGAACCATTCCTGTGACACTAGTTACAGATTCAGATGCTTCACTCCAGGTTTACTGTCTCCCTTGGACCTTCTTATGGACGATGAAACACAGAAATTGCATCGGAATTAAATACAAAAGGCACAATGCCGACTTAAGTACAAGAAGACTGACTCTTCTTACTGTCAATGTTTTGAACCATTCCTGTGACACTAGTTATAGATTCCGATGCTTCACTCCAGGTTTACTGTATCCCTTGGACCTTCTTATTGACGATGAAACACAGAAATTGCATCGGAATTAAATAGAAACGGCACAATGCCGACTTAACTACAAGAAGACTGACTCTTCTTACTGACTATATTTTGAACCATTCCTGTGACACTAGTTATAGATTCCGATGCTTAATTTCAGGATTACTGTATACCACTGACATTCTTAGTGACGATGAAACACAGAAATTGCATCGGAATTAAATACAAATGGCACAATGCCGAATTGAGTACAAGAAGATTGACTCTTCTTACTGTCTATGTTTTGAACCATTCCTGTGACACTAGTTATAGATTCCGATGCTTCACTCCAGGTTTACTGTATCCCTTGGACCTTCATATTGACGATGAAACACAGAAATTGCATCGGAATTAAATACAAAAGGCACAATGCCGACTTAACAACAATAAGACTGACTCTTCTTCTGTCTATGCTTTGAACCATTCCTGTGTCACTGGTTATAGATTTCGATGCTTCACTTCACGTTTACTGTATCCCTTGCACCTTCTTATTGACGATGAATCACAGAAATTGCATAGGAATTAAATACAAAATGCACAATGCCGACTTAAGTACAAAAGACTGACTCTTCTAACTGACTATGCTTTGAAACATTCCTGTGACACTAGTTATAGATTCCGATGCTTCACTTCAGGTTTACTGTATCCCTCTGACCTTCTTATTGACGATGAAACACAGAAATTGCATCGCAATTAAATAAATAATGCACAATGTCGACTTAAGAATAATAAGACTGACTCTTCTTACTGTCTATGCTTTGAACCATTCCTGTGACACTAGTTACAGATTCAGAAGCTTCACTCCAGGTTTACTGTATCCCTTGGACCTTCTAATTTACGATGAAACACAGAAATTGCATCGGAATTAAATACAAAAGGCACAATGCCGACTTAAGTACAAGAAGACTGACTCTTCTTACTGACTATGCTTTGAACCATTCCTGTGACACTAGTTATAGATTCCGATGCTTCACTTCAGTTTCACTGTATCCCTTGGACCTTCTTACTGACGATCAAACTCAGAAATTGCATCGGAATTAAATAGAAAAGGCCCAATGCCGGCTTAAGTACAACAAGACTGACTCTTCCCACTGTCTATGATTTGAACCATTCCTGTGACAATAGTTATAGATTCCGATGCTTCACTTCAGGTTTACTGTATCCTTCTGCCCTTCTTATTGACGATGAAACACAGAAATTGCATCGGCATTAAATATAAAAGGCACAATGCCGACTTAAGTACAAGAAGACTGCCCCTGCTTACTGTCTATGTTTTGAACCATTAATGTGATACTAGTTATAAATTCTGATGCTTCGTTTCAGGTTTACTGTATCCCTTGGACCTTCTTATTGGCGATGAAACACAGAAATTGCATCGGAATTAAATACAAAAGCACAATGTCGACTTAAGTACAAGAAGACGGACTCTTCTTACTGACTATGTTTTGAACCATCCTGTGACACTAGTTATAGATTCCGATGCTTCACTTCAGGTTTACTGTATCCCTTGGACATTCCTATTGACGATGAGACACAGATATCGCATCGGAATTAAATAGAAAAAGCACAATGCCGACTTAAGTACAAAAAGACTGACTCTACTTACTGACTATGTTTTGAACCATTCCTGTGACACAAGTTATAGATTCCGATGCTTCACTTCACATTTACTGTATTCCTCTGACCTTCTAATTGACGATAAAACACAGAAATTACATCGGAATTAAATACATAAGGCGCAATGCCGTCTTAAGTACAAGAAGACTGAATCTTCTTACTGTCTATGTTTTGAACCATTCCTGTGACACTAGATATAGATTCCGATGATTCACTCTAGGTTTACTGTATCCCTTGGACATACTTATTGACGATGAAACACAGAAATTGCATCGGAATTAAATAAAAATGCACAATGCCGACTTAAGTACAAGAAGACTGACTCTTCTTACTGTCTATCTTTTGAACCATTCCTGTGACACTAGTTACAGATTCCGATGCTTCACTCCACGTTTACTGTATCCCTTGGACCTTCCTATTGACGATGAAACACAGCAATTGCATCGGAATTAAATACAAAAGGCACAATGCCGACTTAAGTACAAGAAGACTGGCTCTTCTTACTGCCTATGCTTTGAACCATTCCGGTGACACTAGTTATAGACTCCGAAGCTTCACTTCAGTTTCACTGTATCCCTTGGGCCTTCTAACTGACGATGAAACACACAAATTGCATCGGAATAAAATACAACTTTCACAATGCCGACTTAAGTACAAGAAGACTGACTCTTCTTACTGTCTATGATTTGAACCATTCCTGTGACACTAGTTACAGATTCAGATGCTTCACTCCAGGTTTACTGTCTCCCTTGGACCTTCTTATTGACGATGAAACACAGAAATTGCATCGGAATTAAATACAAAAGGCACAATGCCGACTTAAGTACAAGAAGACTGACTCTTCTTACTGTCAATGTTTTGAACCATTCCTGTGACACTAGTTATAGATTCCGATGCTTCACTCCAGGTTTACTGTATCCCTTGGACCTTCTTATTGACGATGAAACACAGAAATTGCATCGGAATTAAATAGAAACGGCACAATGCCGACTTAACTACAAGAAGGCTGACTCTTCTTACTGACTATATTTTGAACCATTCCTGTGACACTAGTTATAGATTCCGATGCTTAATTTCAGGATTACTGTATACCACTGACATTCTTAGTGACGATGAAACACAGAAATTGCATCGGAATTAAATACAAAAAGCACAATGCCAACTGAAGTACAAGAATACTGACTCATCTTACTGTCTATGATTTGAACCGTCCCTGTGACACTAGTTATAGATTACGATGCTTACCTCCAGGTTTACTGTATCCCTTGGACCTTCTTATTGACGATGAAATAAAGAAATTGCATCGGAATTAGATACAAAAAGCGCAATGCCGACTTTAGTACAAGAAGAATGACGCTTCTTATTGACTATGTTTTGAACCATTCCTGTGACACTAGTTATAGATTCCGATGCTTCACTTCAGGTTTACTGTATCCCTCTGACCCTCTTATTGACGATGAAACACAGAAATTGCATCGGAATTAAATACAAATGGCACAATGCCGAATTGAGTACAAGAAGATTGACTCTTCTTACTGTCTATGTTTTGAACCATTCCTGTGACACTAGTTATAGATTCCGATGCTTCACTCCAGGTTTACTGTATCCCTTGGACCTTCATATTGACGATGAAACACAGAAATTGCATCGGAATTAAATACAAAAGGCACAATGCCGACTTAACAACAATAAGACTGACTCTTCTTCTGTCTATGCTTTGAACCATTCCTGTGTCACTGGTTATAGATTTCGATGCTTCACTTCACGTTTACTGTATCCCTTGCACCTTCTTATTGACGATGAATCACAGAAATCGCATAGGAATTAAATACAAAATGCACAATGCCGACATAAGTACAAAAGACTGACTCTTCTAACTGACTATGCTTTGAAACATTCCTGTGACGCTAGTTATAGATTCCGATGCTTCACTTCAGGTTTACTGTATCCCTCTGACCTTCTTATTGACGATGAAACACAGAAATTGCATCGCAATTAAATAAATAATGCACAATGTCGACTTAAGAACAATAAGACTGACTCTTCTTACTGTCTATGCTTTAAACCATTCCTGTGACACTAGTTACAGATTCAGAAGCTTCACTCCAGGTTTACTGTATCCCTTGGACCTTCTAATTTACGATGAAACACAGAAATTGCATCGGAATTAAATACAAAAGGCACAATGCCGACTTAAGTACAACAAGACTGACTCTTCTTACTGACTATGCTTTGAACCATTCCTGTGACACTAGTTATAGATTCCAATGGTTGATTTCAGGTATACTGTATCCCTTGGACCTCCTTATTGACGATGAAACACAGAAATTGCATCGGAATTAAATAGAAAAGGCACAATGCCGACTTAACTACAAGAAGACTGACTCTTCTTACTGACTATGTTTTGAACCATTCCTGTGACACTAGTTATAGATTCCGATGCTTAACTTCAGGATATCTGTATCCCACTGACTTTCTTAGTGACGATGAAACACAGAAATTGCATCGGAATTAAATACAAAAGGCACATTGCCGACTTAAGTACAAGAAGACTGACTCCTCTTACTGACTATATTTTGAACCATTCCTGTGACACTAATTATAGATTCCGATGCTTAATTTCAGGATTACTGTATACCACTGACATTCTTAGTGACGATGAAACACAGAAAATGCATCGGAATTAAATTCAAAAGGTACAATGCCGAATGAAGTAAAAGAAGTCTGACTCTTCTTACTGTCTATGTTTTGAACCCTTAATGTGACACTAGTTATAGATTACGATGCTTCACTCCAGGTATACTGTATCCCTTGGACCTTCTTATTGACGATGAAACAGAGAAATTGCATCATAATTAAATAGAGAAGGCACAATGATAACTTAAGTACAAGAAGACTGACTCTTCTTACTATGTTTTGAACCATTCCTGTGACACTAGTCATAGATTCCGATGCTTAACTTCAGGGTTACTGTATCCCTTGGACCTTCTTATTGACGATGAAACACAGAAATTGCATCGGAATTAAATACAATAGGCTCAATGCCGACTAAAGTACAAGAAGACTGACTCTTCCTTCTGTCTATGTGTTGAACCATTCCTGTGACACTAGTCATAGATTCCGATGCTTCACTTCAGGTTTACTGTATCCCTCTTACCTTCGTATTGCCTATGAAACACAGAAATTGCATCGGAATTAAATACAAAAGGCACAATACCGACTTAAGTACAAGAAGACTGACTCTTCTTACTGACTATGTTTTTAACCATTCCTGTGACACTAGTCATAGATTCCGATGCTTAACTTCAGTATTACAATATCCCTCTGACCTTTTTATTGACGATGAAACACAGAAATTGCATCGGAATTAAATACAAAAGGCACAATGCCGACTTAAGTACAAGAAGACTGACTTTTCTTACTCTCTATGTGTTGAACCATCCCTGTGACACTAGTTATAGATTCCGATGCTTCACTCCAGGTTTACTGTATGCCTTGGACCATCTTATTGACGATGAAACACAGAAATTGCATCAGAATTAAATAGAAAAGGCACAACGCAGACTTAAGTACATGTAGACTGACTTTTCGTAATGTCTATGTTTTGTACCATTCCTGTGACACTAGTTATAGATTCCGATGCTTCACTTCAGGTTTACTGTATCCCTCTGACCCTCTTATTGACGATGAAACACAGAAATTGCATCGGAATTAAATACAAATGGCACAATGCCGAATTGAGTACAAGAAGATTGTCTCTTCTTACTGTCTATGTTTTGAACCATTCCTGTGACACTAGTTATGGACTCTGATGCTTCACTCCAGGTTTACTGTATCCCTTGGACCTTCTTATTGACGATGAAACACAGAAATTGCATCGGAATTAAATTCAAAAGGTACAATGCCGAATGAAGTAAAAGAAGTCTGACTCTTCTTACTGTCTATGTTTTGAACCATTAATGTGACACCAGTTATAGATTACGATGCTTCGCTCCAGGTTTACTGTATTCCTTGGACCTTCCTATTGACGATGAAACAGAGAAATTCCATCATAATTAAATAGAAAAGGCACAATGATAACTTAAGTACAAGAAGACTGACTCTTCTTACTGACTATGTTTTGAACAATTCCTGTGACACTAGTTATAGATTCCGATGCTTCACTTCAGGTTTTCTTTATCCCTCCGACCGTCGTATTGACGAAGAAACACAGAAATTGCATCGGAATTAAATAGAAAAGGCACAATGCCGACTTAAGTACTAGAAGACTGACTCTTCCTACTGTCTATGTTTTGAACCATTCTGTGACACTAGTTATAGATTCCGAAGCTTCACTTCAGGTATACTGCATCCCTTGGACTTTCTTATTGACGATGAAACACAGAAATTGCATCGGAATTAAATACAAGAGGCACAATGCCGACTTAACTACAAGAAGACTGACTCTTCTTACTGACTATGCTTTGAACCATTCCTGTGTCTCTAGTTATAGATTATGATGCTTAACTTCATGATTACTGTATCCCTCTGACCATCTTAGTGACGATGAAACACAGAAATTGCATCGGAATTTAATACAAAAAGCACAATGCCGACTTAAGTACAAGAAAACTGACTCATATTACTGTCTATGTTTTGAACCGTCCCTGTGACGCTAGTTATTGATTCCGATGCTTCACTCCAGGTTTACTGTATCCTTTGGACCTTCTTATTGACGATGAAACACAGAAATTGCATCGGAATTAAATTCAAAAAGCACAATGCCGACTTAAGTACAAGAGGACTGACTCTTCTTACTGACTATGTTTTGAACCATTCCTGTGACACTAGTTATAGATTCCGATGCTTCACTTCAGGTTTACTGTATCCCTCTGACCCTCTTATTGACGATGAAACACAGAAATTGCATCGGAATTAAACACAAATGGCACAATGCCGAATTGAGTACAAGAAGATTGACTCTTCTTACTGTCTATGTTTTGAACCATTCCTGTGACACTAGTTATTGACTCCGATGGTTCACTCCAGGTTTACTGTATCCCTTGGACCTTCTTATTGACGATGACACACAGAAATTGCATCGGAATTAAATTCTAAAGGTACAATGCCGAATGAAGTAAAACAAGTCTGACTCTTCTTACTGTCTATGTTTTGAACCATTAATGGGACACTAGTTATAGATTACGATGCTTCACTCCAGGTTTACTGTATTCCTTGGACCTTCTTATTGACGATGAAACAGAGAAATTGCATCATAATTAAATAGAATAGGCACAATGATAACTTAAGTACAAGAAGACTGACTCTTCTTACTGACTATATTTTGAACCATTCCTGTGACACTAGTCATAGATTCCGATGCTTCACTTCAGGATTACTGTATCCCTCTGACCTTCTTATTGACAATGAAACACAGAAATTGCATCGGAATTAAATACAAAAGGCACAATGCCGACTTAAGTACATGTAGACTGACTTTTCCTACTGTCTATGTTTTGAACCATTCCTGTGACACTTGTTATAGATTCCAATGGTTCATTTCTGGTTTACTGTATCCCTTGGACCTTCTTATTGACGATGAAACACAGAAATTGCATCGGAATTAAATACAAAAGGTACAATGGCGATTTAAGTACAAGAAGACTGACTCTTCCAACTATCTATGTTTTGAACAATTCCTGTGACACTAGTTATAGATTCCGATGCTTCACTTCAGGTTTTCTTTATCCCTCTGACCGTCGTATTGACGAAGAAACACAGAAATTGCATCGGAATTAAATAGAAAAGGCACAATGCCGACTTAAGTACTAGAAGACTGTCTCTTCCTACTGTCTAAGTTTTGAACCATTCCTGTGACACTAGTTATAGATTCCGATGCTTCACTTCAGGTTTACTGTATCCCTTGGACTTTCTTATTGACGATGAAACACAGCAATTGCATCGGAATTAAATACAAAAGGCACAATGCCGACTTAACTACAAGTAGACTGACTCTACTTACTGACTATGCTTTGAACCATTCCTGTGACTCTAGTTATAGATTCCGATGCTTAACTTCATGATTACTGTATCCCTCTGACCTTCTTAGTGACGATGAAACACAGAAATTGCATCGGAATTAAATACAAAAAGCACAATGCCGACTTAAGTACAAGAAAACTGACTCATCTTACTGTCTATGTTTTGAACCGTCCCTGTGACGCTAGTTATAGATTCCGCTGCTTCACTACAGGTTTACTGTATCCCTTGGACCATCGTATTAACGATGAAACACCAAAATTGCATCGGAATTAAATACAAAAGGCACAATACCGACTTAAGTACAAGAAGACGGATTCATTTTACTGACTATGTTTTGAACCATTCCTGTGACACTAGTTATAGATTCCGATGCTTCACTTCAGGTTTACTGTAGCCCTTGGACCTTCCTATTGACGATGAGACACAGAAATCGCATCGGAATTAAATAGAAGAAGCACAATACCGACTTAAGTACAAAAAGACTGACTCCTCCTACTCTCTATGTTTTGAACCATTCCTATGACACTAGTCTTTTATTCCGATGCTTCACTTGAGGTTTACTGTATCCCTCGGACCTTCTTATGGACGATGAAACACAGAAATTGCATCGGAATAAAATACAAAAGGCACAATGCCGACTTAAGTACAAGAAGACTGAATCTTCTAACTCTCTATGTTTTGAACCATTCCTGTGACACTAGTCATCGAATCCGATGCTTCTCTTCAGGTTTACTGTATCCCTCTGACCTTCTTATTGACGATGAAACACAGAAATTGCATCGGAATTAAATAGAAAAGGCACAATACCGAGTTAAGTACAAGAAGACTGACTCTTCCTACTGTCTATGTTTTCTATCATTCCTGTGACACTAGTTATAGATTCCGATGCTTCACTTCAGGTTTACTGTATCCCTCTGAGCTTCTTATTGACGATGAATCACAGAAATTGCATCGGAATTAAATACAAAAGGCACAAAGCAGACATAAATACATGTAGACTCACTTTTCCTAATGTCTATGATATGAACCATTCCTGTGACACTAGTTATAGATTCCGATGGTTCATTTCAGGTTTACTGTATCCCTTGGACATTCTTATTGACGATGAAACACAGAAATTGCATCGGAATTAAATACAAAAGGCACAATGCCGACTTAAATACAATAAGACTGACTCTTCCAACTGTCTACGTTTCGAGCCATTCCTGTGACACTAGTTATAGATTCCGATGCTTCACTTCATGTTTACTGTATCCCTCTGACCTTCTTATTCACGATGAAACACAGAAATTGCATCGGAATTAAATACAAAAGGCACAGTGCCGACTTAACTACAAGAAGACTGACTCTTCTTACTGACTATGTTTTGAACCATTCCTGCGACACTAGTTATAGATTCCGATGCTTAACTTCAGGATAACTGTATCCCACTGACCTTCTTAGTGACGATGAAACACAGAAATTGCATCGAAATTTAATACAAAAGGCACAATGCCGACTTAGGTACAAGAAGACTGACTCTTCTTACTGACTATGTTTTGAACCATTCCTGTGACACTAGTTATAGATTCTGATGCTTCTCTTCAGGTTTACTGTATCCCTTGGACCTTCTTATTGGCGATGAAACACAGAAAGAGCATCGGAATTAAATACAAAGGCACAATGCCGACTTAAGTACAAGAAGACTGACTCATCTTACCGTCTAAGTTTGAACCATTCCTGTGACACTAGTTATAGATTCCGATGCTTCACTCCAGGTTTACTGTATCCCTTGGACCTTCATATTGACGATGAAACACAGAAATTGCATCGGAATTAAATACAAAAGGCACAATGCCGACTTAACTACAATAAGACTGACTCTTCTTCTGTCTATGTTTTGAACCATTCCTGTGTCACTGGTTATAGATTTCGATGCTTCACTTCACGTCTACTGTATCCCTTGGACCTTCTTATTGACGATGAAACACAGAAATTGCATCGGAATTAAATACAAAAGGCACAATGCCGACTTAAGTACAAAAGACAGACACTTCTTACTGACTATGTTTTGAACCATTCTTGTGACACTAGATATAGATTACGATGCTTCACTCAAGGTTTACTGAATCCCTTAGACCTTCTTATTGACGATGAAACACAGAAATTGCATCGGAATTGAATAAATAATGCACAATGCCGTCTTAAGAACAATAAGACTGACTCTTCTTACTGTCTATGCTTTGAACCATTCCAGTGACACTAGTTACAGATTCAGATGCTTCACTCCAGGTTTACTGTATCCCTTGGACCTTCTTATTTACGATGAAACACAGAAATTGCATCGGAATTAAATACAAAAGGCACAATGCCGACTTAAGTACAAGAAGACTGGCTCTTCTTACTGACTATGCATTGAACCATTCCTGTGACACTAGTTATAGATTCCGATGCTTCACTTCAGGTTTACTGTATCCCTCTGACCATCTTATTCACGATGAAAAACAGAAATTGCATCTGATTTAAATAGAGAAGGTACAATACCGACTTAAGTACAAGAAGACTGACTCATCCTACTGTCTATGTTTTGAACCATTCCTGTGACACTAGTTATAGATTCCGATGCTTCACTTCAGGTTTACTGTATCCCTTGGACCTTCTTATTAACGATGAAACACACAAATTGCATCGGAATTAAATACAAAAGTCACAACGCCGACTTAAGTACAAGAAGACTGACTCTTCTTACTGACTATGTTTTGAACCAATCCTGTGACACTAGTTATAGATTCCGATGCTTCACTTCAGGTTTACTGTATCCCTCTGACCTTCTTATTGAGGATGAATCACAGAAATTGCACCGGAATTAAATACAAAAGACACAAAGCAGACTTCAGTACATGTAGACTGACTTTTCCTAATGTCTATGTCATGACCCATTCCTGTGACACTAGTTATAGATTCCGATGGTTCATTTCAGGTATACTGTATCCCTTTGACCTCCTTATTGACGATGGAACACAGAAATTGCATCGGAATTAAATACAAATGCACAATGCCGACTTTAGTACAAGAAGACTGACTCTTCCAACTGTCTACGTTATGAACCATTCCTGTGACACTAGTTATAGATTCCGATGCTTCACTTCAGATTTACTGTATCCCTGTGACCTTCGTATTGACGATGAAACACAGAAATTGCATCGGAATTAAATAGAAATGGCACAATGCCGACTTAACTACAAGAAGACTGACTCTTCTTACTGACTATGTTTGGAACCATTCCTGTGACACTAGTTATAGATTCCGATGCTTAACTTCAGGATAACTGTATCCCACTGACCTTCTTAGTGACGATGAAACACAGAAATTGCATCGGAATTAAATCCAAAAGGCACAATGCCGACTTAAGAACAAGAAGACTGACTTATCTTACCGTCAATGATTTGAACCATTCCTGTGACACTAGTTATAGATTGCGATGCTTCACTCCAGGTTTACAGTATCCCTTGGACCTTCATATTGACGATGAAACACAGAAATTGCATCGGAATTAAATACAAAAGGCACAATGCCGACTTAAGTACAAGAAGACTGACTCTTCTTCTGTCTATGTTTTGCACCATTCCTGTGTCACTACTTATAGATTTCGTTGCTTCACTTCAGGTTTACTGTATCCCCCCGACCTTCTTATTGTCGATAAAACACAGAAATTACATCGGAATTAAATACAAAAGGCTCAATGCCGACTTAAGTACAAGAAGACTGACTCTTCTTACTGTCTATGCTTTGAACCATTCCTGTGTCACTAGTTATAGATTCCGATGCTTCACTTCAGATTTACTGTATCCCTCTGTCGTTCTTAAGGCGATGAAACACAGAAATTGCGTCGGAATTAAATACAAAAGGCACAATGCCGAATTAAGTACAAGAAGACTGACTCTTCCTACTGTCTATGATTTGAACCATTCCTGTGACACTAGATATAGATTCCGATGCTTCACTCTAGGTTTACTGTATCCCTTGGACCTTCTTATTTACGATGAAACACAGAAATTGCATCGGAATTAAATACAAAAGGCACAATGCCGACTTAAGGACAAGTAGACTGACTCTTCTTACTGACTATGTTCTGAACCATTCCGGTGACACTAGTTATAGATTCCGTTGCATCACTTCATGTTCACTGTATCCCTCTGACCCTCTTATTGACGGTGAAACACAGAAATTGCATCGGAATTAAATAGAAAAGGCACAATGCCGACTTAAGTACAAGAAGACTGACTCTTCTTACTGTCTATGTTTGAACCATTCCAGTGACACTAGTTATAGTTTCCGATGCTCCACTTCAGGTTTACTGTATCTCTTGGACCATCTTATTGACGATGAAACACAGAAATTTCACCGAAATTAAATACAAAAGGCACAATGCCGACTTAAGTACAAGAAGACTGACTCTTCTTACTGAATATGTTTTAAACCATTCGTGTGACACTAGTTATAGATTCCGATGCTTCACTTCAGGTTAACTGTATCCCTCTGACCTTCATATTGACGATGAAACACAGAAATTGCATCGGAAATAAATACAACAGGCACAATACCGACTTAAGTACATGTAGACTGAATCTTCCTACTGTCTATGTTTTGAACCATTCCTGTGACACTAGTTATAGACTCCGATGCTTCATTTCAGGTTTACTGTATCCCTTGGACCTTCTTAATGACGATGAAACACAGATAGTGTATCGGATTTAAATACAAAAGGCACAATGCCAACTTAAGTACAAGAAGACGAATCTTCCTACTGTCTATGTTTTGAACCATTTCTGTGACACTAGTTATGGATTCCGATGCTTCACTTCAGGTTTACTGTATTCCTCTGACCCTCTTTTTGACGATGAAACACAGAAATTGCATCGGAATTAAATAGAAAAGGCACAATGCCGACTTAAGAGCAAGAAGACTGACTCTTCTTACTGTCTATGTTTTGAACCATTCCAGTGACACTAGTTATTGATTCCGATGCTCCACTTCAGGTTTACTGTATCTCTTGGACCTACTTATTGACAATGAAACACAGAAATTGCCTCGGAATTATATAGAAAAGGCACATTGCCGCCTTAAGTACAAGAAGACTGACTCTTCCTACTGTCTATTTGTGAACCATTCCATTGACACTAGTTATAGATTCCGATGCTTAACTTCAGATTTACTGTATCCCTCTGACCTTCTTATTGCCGATGAGACACAGAAATTACATCGGAGATAAATACAAAAGGCACAATACCGACTTAAGTACATGTAGACTGTATCTTCCTACTGTCTATGTCTTGAACCATTCCTGTGACACTAGTTATAGATTCCGATGCTTCACTTCAGGTTTACTGTATCCCTTGGACCTTCTTAATGACGTTGAAACACAGATAGTGCATCGGAATTAAATACAAAAGGCACCATGCCGACTTAAGTACAAGAAGACTGACTTTTCTTACAGACTATATCTTGATTCATTCCTGTGACACTAGTTATTGATTCCGATGCTTCACTTCAGGTTTAATGTATCCGTTGGACCTTGTTATTGATGATGAAACACAGAAATTGCATCGGAGTTAAATACAAATGGCACAATGCCTAATTAAGTACTGAATCTTCCTATGGTCTATGTTTCAAACCATTCCTGTGACACAAGTTATAGATTCCGACGCTTCATTTCAGGTTTACTGTATCCCTTGGACCTTCTTAATGACGTTGAAACACAGATAGTGCATCGGAATTAAATACAAAAGGCACAATGCCAACTTAGGTACAAGAAGACAGACTCTTTCTACTGACGATGTTTTGAACCATTCCTGTGACACTAGTTATGGATTCCGATGCTTCACTTCAGGTTTACTGTATCCCATGGACCTTCTCATTGACGATGAAACACAGAAATTGCATCGGAATTAGATACAAAAGGCACAATTCCGACTTAAGTACAACAAGACTGACACTTCTTACTGACTACATCTTGATCCATACCTGTGACACTAGTGACAGATTCCAATGCTTCACTTCTGGTTTACTGTATCCCTTGGACCTTCTTATTGACGATGAAACACAGATATTGCATCGGAATTAAATACAAAAGAAGCAATGCCGACTTAAGTACAAGAAGGCTGACTCTTCTTACTGTCTAAGTTTTGAAACGTTCCTGTGACACTAGTTATAGTGTCTGATGCTTCACTCCAGGTTTACTGTATCCCTTGGACCTTCTTATTGACGATGAAACACAGAAATTGCATCGGAATTAAATAGAAAAGGCACAATGCCGACTTAAGTACAAGAAGACTGACTCCTCCTACTGTCTATGTTTTGAACCATTCCTGTGACACTAGTTATAGATTCCAATGCTTCACCTCAGGTTCACTGTATCCCTCTGACCTTCTTATTGACGATGAAACACAGAAATTGCATCGGAATTAAATACAAAAGGCACAATGTCGACTTAAGTACAAGAAGACTGAGTCTTCTTACTGACTATATCTTGATCCATTCCTGTGACACTAGTTAAAGATTCCGATGCTTCACTTCAGGTTTACTGTATCCCTTGGACCTTCTTATTGACGATGAAACACAGGAATTGCATCGGAATTAAATACAAAAGGCACAATGCCGACTTAAGTACAAGAAGGCTGACTCTTCTTACTGACTATGATTTGAACCATTCCTGTGACACTAGTTGTAGATTCCGATGCTTCACTTCAGGTTTATTGTATCCCTCTGACCTTCTTATTAACGATGAAACAAAGATATTGCATCGGAATTAAATACAAAAGGCACAATGCCAACTTAATTACAAGCAGACTGACTCTTCTTACTGACTATGCTTTGATCCATTCCTGTGACTCTAGTTATAGATTCCGATGCTTCACCTCAGGTTCACTGTATCCCTCTGACCTTCTTATTGACGATGAAACACAGAAATTGCATCGGAATTGATTAGAAAAGGCACAATGCCGTCTTAAGTACAAGCAGACTGACTCATCTTAGTGTCTATGTTTTGAACCATTCCTGTGACACTAGTTAAAGATTCCGATGCTTCACTTCAGGTTTACTGTATCTCTTGGACCTTCTTAATGACGATGAAACACAGATAGTGTATCGGATTTAAATACAAAAGGCACAATGCCAACTTAAGTACAAGAAGACGAATCTTCCTACTGTCTATGTTTTGAACCATTTCTGTGACACTAGTTATGGATTCCGATGCTTCACTTCAGGTTTACTGTATTCCTCTGACCCTCTTTTTGACGATGAAACACAGAAATTGCATCGGAATTAAATAGAAAAGGCACAATGCCGACTTAAGAGCAAGAAGACTGACTCTTCTTACTGTCTATGTTTTGAACCATTCCAGTGACACTAGTTATTGATTCCGATGCTCCACTTCAGGTTTACTGTATCTCTTGGACCTACTTATTGACAATGAAACACAGAAATTGCATCGAAATTAAAAACAAATGGCACATTGCCTACTTAAGTACAAGAAGACTGACTCTTCTTACTGACTATGCTTTGAACCATTCCTGTGACACTAGTTATAGATTCCGATGCTTCACTTCAGGTTTACTGTATCCCTCTGACCTTCTTATTGACGATGAAACACAGAAATTGCATCGGAATTAAATACAAAAGGCTCAATGCCGACCTAAGTACACGAAGACTGACTCTTCTTACTGTCTATGTTTTGAACCATTCCTGTGACACTAGTTATGGATTCCGATGCTTCACTTCAGGTTTACTGTACCCCTTGGACCTTCTTATTGACGATGAAACACAGAAATTGCCTCGGAATTATATAGAAAAGGCACATTGCCGCCTTAAGTACAAGAAGACTGACTCTTCCTACTGTCTATTTGTGAACCATTCCATTGACACTAGTTATAGATTCCGATGCTTAACTTCAGATTTACTGTATCCCTCTGACCTTCTTATTGCCGATGAGACACAGAAATTACATCGGAAATAAATACAAAAGGCACAATACCGACTTAAGTACATGTAGACTGTATCTTCCTACTGTCTATGTCTTGAACCATTCCTGTGACACTAGTTATAGATTCCGATGCTTCACTTCAGGTTTACTGTATCCCTTGGACCTTCTTAATGACGTTGAAACACAGAAAGTGCATCGGAATTAAATACAAAAGGCACCATGCCGACTTAAGTACAAGAAGACTGACTTTTCTTACAGACTATATCTTGATTCATTCCTGTGACACTAGTTATTGATTCCGATGCTTCACTTCAGGTTTAATGTATCCGTTGGACCTTGTTATTGATGATGAAACACAGAAATTGCATCGGAGTTAAATACAAATGGCACAATGCCTAATTAAGTACTGAATCTTCCTATGGTCTATGTTTCAAACCATTCCTGTGACACAAGTTATAGATTCCGACGCTTCATTTCAGGTTTACTATATCCCTTGGACCTTCTTAATGACGTTGAAACACAGATAGTGCATCGGAATTAAATACAAAAGGCACAATGCCAACTTAGGTACAAGAAGACAGACTCTTTCTACTGACGATGTTTTGAACCATTCCTGTGACACTAGTTATGGATTCCGATGCTTCACTTCAGGTTTACTGTTTCCCATGGACCTTCTCATTGACGATGAAACACAGAAATTGCATCGGAATTAGATACAAAAGGCACAATTCCGACTTAAGTACAACAAGACTGACACTTCTTACTGACTACATCTTGATCCATACCTGTGACACTAGTGACAGATTCCAATGCTTCACTTCTGGTTTACTGTATCCCTTGGACCTTCTTATTGACGATGAAACACAGATATTGCATCGGAATTAAATACAAAAGAAGCAATGCCGACTTAAGTACAAGAAGGCTGACTCTTCTTACTGTCTAAGTTTTGAAACGTTCCTGTGACACTAGTTATAGTGTCTGATGCTTCACTCCAGGTTTACTGTATCCCTTGGACCTTCTTATTGACGATGAAACACAGAAATTGCATCGGAATTAAATAGAAAAGGCACAATGCCGACTTAAGTACAAGAAGACTGACTCCTCCTACTGTCTATGTTTTGAACCATTCCTGTGACACTAGTTATAGATTGCAATGCTTCACCTCAGGTTCACTGTATCCCTCTGACCTTCTTATTGACGATGAAACACAGAAATTGCATCGGAATTAAATACAAAAGGCACAATGTCGACTTAAGTACAAGAAGACTGAGTCTTCTTACTGACTATATCTTGATCCATTCCTGTGACACTAGTTAAAGATTCCGATGCTTCACTTCAGGTTTACTGTATCCCTTGGACCTTCTTATTGACGATGAAACACAGGAATTGCATCGGAATTAAATACAAAAGGCACAATGCCGACTTAAGTACAAGAAGGCTGACTCTTCTTACTGACTATGATTTGAACCATTCCTGTGACACTAGTTGTAGATTCCGATGCTTCACTTCAGGTTTATTGTATCCCTCTGACCTTCTTATTAACGATGAAACAAAGATATTGCATCGGAATTAAATACAAAAGGCACAATGCCAACTTAATTACAAGCAGACTGACTCTTCTTACTGACTATGCTTTGATCCATTCCTGTGACTCTAGTTATAGATTCCGATGCTTCACCTCAGGTTCACTGTATCCCTCTGACCTTCTTATTGACGATGAAACACAGAAATTGCATCGGAATTGATTAGAAAAGGCACAATGCCGTCTTAAGTACAAGCAGACTGACTCATCTTAGTGTCTATGTTTTGAACCATTCCTGTGACACTAGTTAAAGATTCCGATGCTTCACTTCAGGTTTACTGTATCCCTTGGACCGTCTTATTGACGATGAAACACAGAAATTGCATCTAAAATAAATACAAAAGGCACAATGCCGACTTAAGTACAACAAGACTGATTCTTCTTACTGGATATGTTTTGAACCTTTCCTGGGACACTAGTTATAGATTCCGATGCTTCACTTCAGGTTTAGTTTATCCCTCTGACCTTCTTATTGACGATGAAACACAGAAATTGCATCGGAAATAAATACAAAAGGCACAATACCGACTTAAGTACATGTAGACTGAATCTTCCTACTGTCTATGTTTTGAACCATTCCTGTGACACTAGTTATAGATTCCGATGCTTCATTTCAGGATTACTGCATCCCTCAGACCTTCTTAATGACGATGAAACACAGATAGTGCATCGGAATTTAATACAAAAGGTACAATGCCAACTTAAGTAGATGAAGACTGACTCTTCCTACTGTCTATGTTTTGAACCATTCCTGTGACACTAGTTATAGTTTCCGATGCTTCACCTCAGGTTCACTCTATCCCTTGGACCTTCTTATTGACGAAGAAACACAGAAATTGTCCCGGAATTAAATACAAAAGGCACAATGCCGACTTAAGTACAAGAAGACTGACTCTTCTTACTGACTGTTTTGAACCATTCCTGTGACACTAGTTATAGATTACGATGCTTCACTTCAGGTTTACTGTATCCCTCTGACCTTCTTATTAACGATGAAACACAGATATTGCATCGGAATTAAATACAAAAGGCACAATGCCGACTTAAGTACAAGAAGACTGACTCTTCTTACTGACTATGTTTTGAACCATTCCTGTGTCACTAGTTATAGATTCCGATGCTTCACTTCTGGTTTACTGTATCCCTTGGACCTTCGTATTGACGATGAAACACAGAAATTGCATGGGAATTAAATACAAAAGGCACAATGCCCAATGAAGTAGAAGAAGACTGACTCTTCTTACTGACTATGTTTTGAACCATTCCTGTGACACTAGTTATGGATTTCGATGGCTTCACTTCAGGTTTACTGTATCCCTTGGACCTTCGTATTGACGATGAAACACTGAAATTGCATCGGTATTAAATACAAAAGGCACAGTGCCGACCTAAGTACGAGAAGACTGACTCCTCTTACTGACTATACCTTGATTCATTCCTGTGACACTACTTATAGATTCCGATGCTTCACTTCAGGGTTACTGTATCCTTTGGACCTTCTTAATGGCGACGAAACACAGAAATTGCATCAGAATTAAATAGAAAATGCACAATGCCGACTTAAGTACAAGAAGACTGACTGTTCTTATTGTCTATGTTTCGAACCATTGCTGTGACACTAGTTATAGATTCCGATGCTTCACCTCAGGTCCACTGTATTCCTCTGACCTTCTCATTGACGACGAAACACAGAAATTGCATCTGAATTAAATACAAAGGGCACAATGCCGACTTAAGTGCAAGAAGACTGACTCTTCTTACTGTCTATGTTTTGAACCATTCCTGTGACACTAGTTACAGATTCCGATGCTTCACAGGAGGTTTACTGTATCCCTTGGACCTTCGTATTGACGATGAAACACAGAAATTGCATCGTAATTAAATAGAAAAGGCAACAATGCCGTCTTAAGTACAAGCAGACTGACTCTTCTTAGTGTCTATTTTTTGAACCATTCCTGTGACGCTAGTTAAAGATTCCGATGCTTCACTTCAGGTTTACTGTATCCGTTGCACCTTCTTATTGACGATGAAACTCAGAAATTGCATCGGAATTGAATACAAATGGCACAATGCCTACTTAAGTACAAGATGACTGGCTCTTCTTACTGAGTATGATTTGAACCATTCCTGTGACACTAGTTGTAGATTCCGAGGCTTCACTTCAGGTTTACTGTATCCCTAGGACCTTCTTATTGACGATGAAACACAGCAATTGCATCGGAACTAAATACAAAAGGCACAAGGCCGACTTAAGTATAAGAAGACTGACTCTTTACTGCTGTCTATGTTTGAACCATTCCTGTGACATTAGTTATAGATTCCGATGCTTCACTTCAGGGTTACTGTATCCTTTGGACCTTCTTATTGGCGACGAAACACAGAAATTGCATCGGAATTAAATAGCAAATGCACAATGCCGACTTCAGTACAAGAAGACTGACTGTTCTTACTGTCTATGTTTCGAACCATTGCTGTGACACTAGTTATAGATTCCGATGCTTCACCTCAGGTCCACTGTATCCCTCTGACCTTCTTATTGACGATGAAACACAGAAATTGCATCGGAATTAAATAGAAAAGGCACAACGCCGTCTTAAGTACAAGCAGACTGACTCTTCTTAGTGTCTATGCTTTGAACCATTCCTGTGACGCTAGTTACTGATTCCGATCCTTCACTTCAGGTTTAGTGTGTCCCTAGGACCTTCTTATTGACGATGAAACACAGATATTGCATCGGAATTAAATACAAAAGGCAAAATGCCGACTTAAGTACAAGAAGACTGACTCTTCTTACTGACTATGTTTTGAACCATTCCTGTGACACTAGTTATAGATTCCGATGCTTCACTTCTGGTTTACTGTATCCCTTGGACCGTCGTATTGATGATGAAACACAGAAGTTTCATCGGAATTAAATACAATAGGCACAATGCCGACTTACGTACAAGAAGACTGACTCTTCTTACTGACTATGTTTTGAACCATTCCTGTGACACTAGTTATGGATTCCAATGCTTCACTTCAGGTTTACTGTATCCCATGGACCTTCTTATTGACGTTGAAACACAGAAATTGCATCGGAATTAGATACAAAAGGCACAATGCCGACTTAAGTACAAGATGTCTGACTCTTCTTACTGACTCTATCTTGAACCATTCCTGTGACACTAGTTATAGATTCCGATGCTTCACTTCGGGTTTACTGTATCCCTTGGACCTTCGTATTGACGATGAAACACAGAAATTGCATCGGAATTAAATACAAAAGGCACAAAGCCGACTTAAGTACAAGAAGACTGACTCTACTTACTGACTCTATCTTGATCCATTCCTGTGACACTAGTTATAGATTCAGATGCTTCACTTCGGGTTTACTGTATCCCTTGGACCTTCTTATTGTCGATGAAACACAGAAATTGCATCGTAATTAAATACAAAAGGCACAAAGCCGACTTAAGTACAAGAACCCTGAATCTTCTTACTGCCTATGTTTTGAACCACTCCTGTGACACTAGTTATAGATTCCGATGCTTCACTTCAGGCCTACTGTATCCCTCTGACCTTATTATTGACGACGAAACACAGAAATTGCATCGGAATTAAATACAAAAGGCACAATGCCTACTTAAGAAGACTTACTCTTCTTACTGACTATGTTTTGAACCATTCCTGTGACACTAGTTTTGGATTCCGATGCTTCACTTCAGGTTTACTGTATTCCTTGGACCTTCTAATTGACGATGAAAGACAGAAATTGCATCGGAATTAAATACAAAAGGCACAATGTCGACTCAAGTACAAGATGACTGACTCTTCTTACTGACTCTATCTTGATCCATTCCTGTGACACTAGTTATAGATTCCGATGCTTCACTTCGCGTTTACTGTATCCCTTGGACCCTCTTATTGACGATGAAACACAGAAATTGCATCGGAATTAAATACAAAAGGCACAAAGCCGACTTAAGTACAAGAAGTCTGACTCTTCTTACTGACTATGATTTGAACCATTCCTGTGACACTAGTTGTAGATTCCGATGCTTCACTTCAGGTTTATTGTATCCCTCTGACCTTCTTATTAAAGATGAAACACAGATATTGCATCGGAATTAAATACAAAAGGCACAATGCCGACTTAAGTACAAGCAGACTGACTCTTCTTACTGACTATGCTTTGATCCATTCCTGTGACACTAGTTATAGATTCCGATGCTTCACTTCTGGTTTACTGTATCCCTTGGACCTTCGTATTGACGACGAAACACAAAAATTGCATCGGAATTAAATACAAAAGGCACAATGCTGACTCAAGTACAAGAAGACTGACTCTTCCTACTGACTATGTGTGAACGAATCCTGTGACATTAGTTATTGTTTCCGATGCTTCACTTCAGGTTTACTGTATCCTTTCGACCTTCCTATTGGCGACGAAACACAGAAATTGCATCGGAACAAAATACAAAAGGCACAATGCCGACTTAAGTACAAGAAGACTGACTCTTCCTACTGTCTATGTTTGAACTAATCCTGTGACATTGGTTGTAGATTCCGATGCTTCACTTCAGGTTTACTGTATCCTTTGGACCTTCCTATTGGCGACGAAACACAGAAATTGCATCGGAATTAAATAGAAAATCCACAATGCGGACTTAAGTACATGCAGACTGACTCTTCTCACTGGATATGTTTTGAACCATTCCTGTGACACTAGTTATAGATTCCGATGCTTCACTTCAGGTTTAGTGTATCCCTCTGACCTTATTGACGATGAAACACAGAAATTGCATCAGAAATAAATACAAAAGGCACAATACCGGCTTAAGTACATGTAGACTGAATCTTCCTACTGTCTATGTTTTGAACCATTCCTGTGACACTAGTTACAGATTCCGATGCTTCATTTCAGGATTACTGCATCCCTTGGACATTCGTAATGACGATGAAACACAGATAGTGCATCGGAATTAAATACAAAAGGTACAATGCCAACTTAAGTAAAAGAAGACTGACTCTTCCTACTGTCTATGTTTTGAACCATTCCTGTGACACTAGTTATAGATTCCGATGCTTCACTCCTGGTTTACTGTATCCCTTGGACCTTCTTATTGACGATGAAACACAGAAATTGCATCGGAATTAAATACAAAAGGCACAATGCCGACTTAAGTACAAGAAGGCTGACTCTTCATACTGTGTATGTTTTGAACCATTCCTGTGACTCTAGTTATAGATTCCGATGCTTCACTCCTGGTTTACTGTATCCCTTGGACCTTAATATTGACGATGAAACACAGAAATTGCATCGGAATTAAATACAAAAGTTACAATGCTGACTTAAGGACAAGAAGACTGGATCTTCTTACTGCCTATGTTTTGAACCATTCCTGTGACACTAGTTATAGATTCCGATGCTTCACTTCAGGTTTACTGTATCCCTCTGACCTTCTCATTGACGATGAAACACAGAAATTACATCTGAATTAAATACAAAAGGCCCAATGCCGACTTAAGTGCAAGAAGACTGACACTTCTTACTGTCTATGTTTTGAACCATTCCTGTGACACTAGTTATAGATTCCGATGCTTCACTTTTGGTTCACTCTATCCCTTGGACCTTCGTATTGACGATGAAACACAGAAATTGCATGGGAATTAAATACAAAAGGCACAATGCCCAATGAAGTACAAGAAGATTGACTCTTCTAACTGACTATGTTTTGAACCATTCCTGTGACACTAGTTATGGATTCCGATGCTTCACTTCAATTTTACTGTATCCCATGGACCTTCGTATTGACGATGAAACACTGAAATTGGATCGGTATTAAATACAAAAGGCACAGTGCCGACCTAAGTACGAGAATACTGACTCCTCTTACTGACTATACCTTGATTCATTCCTGTGACACTAGTTATAGATTCCGATGCTTCACTTCAGGTTTACTGTAACACTTGGACCTTATTATTGACGATGAAACACAGAAATTGCACCGGAATTAAATACAAAAGGCACAATGCCGACTAAAGGACAAGAAGACTGGATCTTCTTACTGCCTATGTTTTGAACCATTCCTGTGACACTAGTTATAGATTCCGATGCTTCACTTCAGGTTTACTGTATCCCTCTGACCTTATTGACGATGAAACACAGAAATTGCATCAGAAACTAAATATTAAAGGCACAATGCCGACTTAAGTATAAGAAGACTGACACTTTACAGCTGTCTATGTTTGAACCATTCCTGTGACATTAGTTATAGATTCCGATGCTTAACTTCAGGGTTACTGTATCCTTTGGACCTTCTTATTGGCGACGAAACACAGAAAATGCATCGGAATTAAATAGAAAATGCTTAATGCCGACTTAACTACAAGAAGACTGACTGTTCTTACTGTCTATGTTTCGAACCATTGCTGTGACACTAGTTATAGATTCCGATGCTTCACCTCAGGTCCACTGTATCCCTCTGACCTTCTTATTGACGATGAAACACAGAAATTGCATCGGAATTAAAAAAAAACGCACAATGCCGTCTTAAGTACAAGCAGACTGACTCTTCTTAGTGTCTATGTTTTGAACCAATCCTGTGACGCTAGTTACAGATTCCGATGCTTCACTTCAGGTTTACTGTGTCCCTTGGACATTCTTATTGACGATGAAACACAGAAATTGCATCAGAATTAAAAAACAAAAGGCAAAATGGCGACTTAAGTACAAGAAGACTGACTCTTCTTACTGACTGCTTTGAACCATTCCTGTGACACTAGATATAGATTCCGATGCTTCACTTCAGGTTTACTGTATCCCTCTGACGTTCTTATTAACGATGAAACACAGATATTGCATCGGAATTAAATACAAAAGGCACAATGCCGACTTAAGTACAAGAAGACTGACTCCTCTTACTGACTATGTTTTGAACCATTCCTGTGACACTAGATTTGGATTCCGATGCTTCACTTCAGGTTTACTGTATCCCTCTGACGTTCTTATTAACGATGAAACACAGATATTGCATCGGAATTGAATACAAAAGGCACAATGCCTACTTAAGTACAAGATGACTGGCTCTTCTTACTGAGTATGTTTTGAACCATTCCTGTGACACTAGTTGTAGATTCCGAGGCTTCACTTCAAGTTTACTGTATCCCTAGGACCTTCTTATTGACTATGAAACACAGAAATTGCATCGGAACTAAATACAAAAGGCGCAATGCCGACTTAAGTATAAGAAGACTGAATCTTTACTGCTGTCTATGTTTGAACCATTCCTGTGACATTAGTTATAGATTCCGATGCTTCACTTCAGGGTTACTGTATCCTTTGGACCTTCTTATTGGCGACGAAACACAGAAATTGCATCGGAATTAAATAGAAAATGCACAATGACGACTTAAGTACAAGAAGACTGACTGTTCTTACTGTCTATGTTTCGAACCATTGCTGTGACACTAGTTATAGATTCCGATGCTTCACCTCAGGTCCACTGTATCCCTCTGACCTTCTTATTGACGATGAAACACAGAAATTGCATCGGAATTAAATAGAAAAGGCACAATGCCGTCTTAAGTACAAGCAGACTGACTCTTCTTAGTGTCTATGTTTTGAACCGTTCCTGTGACGCTAGTTACAGATTCCGATGCTTCACTTCGGGTTTACTGTGTCCCTTGGACCTTCTTATTGACGATGAAACACAAAAATTGCATCGGAATTAAATTCAAAAGGCAAAATGGCGACTTAAGTACAAGAAGATTGACTCTTCTTACTGACTGTTTTGAACCATTCCTGTGACACTAGATATAGATTCCGATGCTTCACTTCAGGTTTACTGTATCCCTCTGACGTTCTTATTAAAGATGAAACGCTGATATTGCATCGGAATTAAATACAAGAGGCACAATGCCGACTTAAGTACAAGAAGACTGACTCTTCTTACTTACTATGTTTAGAACCATTCCTGTGACACTAGTTATAGATTCCAATGCTTCACTTCTGGTTTACTGTATCCCTTGGACCGACGTATTGATGATGAAACACAGAAATTTCATCGGAATTAAATACAAAAGGCACAATGCCGACTTACGTACAAGAAGACTGACTCTTCTTACTGACTATGTTTTGAACCATTCCTGTGACAATAGTTATGGATTCCGATGCTTGACTTCAGGTTTACTGTATCCCATGGACCTTCTTTTTGACGATGAAACACAGAAATTGCATCGGAATTAGATACAAAAGGCACAATGCCGACTTAAGTACAAAAAGACTGACTCTTCTTACTGACTATATCGTGTTCCATTCCTGTGACACTAGTTATAGATTGCGATGCTTCACTTCAGGTTTACTGTATCCCTTGGACCTTCTTATTGACGATGAAACACAGAAATTGCATCGGAATTAAATACAAAAGAAACAATGTCGAATTATGTACAAGAAGGCTGACTCTTCTTACTGTCTTTGTTTTGAACCGTTCCTGTGACAATAGTTATAGAGGCCGAAGCTTCACTCCAGGTTCACTGTATCCCTTGGACCTTCATATTGACGATGAAACACAGAAATTACATCGCAATTAAATACAAAAGGCACAATGCTGACTTAAGGACAAGAAGCCTCAATCTTCTTACTGCGTATGTTTTGACCCATTCCTGTGACACTAGTTATAGATTCCGATGCTTCACTTCAGGCTTACTGTATCCCTCTGACCTTCTAATTGACGACGAAACACAGAAATTGCATCGGAATTAAATACAAAAGGCACAATGCCTACTTAAGAAGACTTACTCTTCTTACTGACTATGTTTTCAACCATTCCTATGACACTAGTTTTGGATTCCGATGCTTCACTTCAGGTTTACTGTATCCCTTGGACCTTCTAATTTACGATGAAACACAGAAATACATCGGAATTAAATACAAAAGGCACAATGTCGACTTAAGTACAAGATGACTGACTCTTCTTACTGACTCTATCTTGATCCATTCCTGTGACACTAGTTATAGATTCCGATGCTTCACTTCGGGTTTACTGTATCCCTTGGACCTTCTTATTGACGATGAAACACAGAAATTGCATCGGAATTAAATACAAAAGGCACAAAGCCGACTTAAGTACAAGAAGACTGACTCTTCTTACTGACTATGATTTGAACCATTCCTGTGACACTAGTTGTAGATTCCGATTCTTCACTTCAGGTTTATTGTATCTCTCTGACCTTCTTATTAACGATGAAACACAGATATTGCATCGGAATTAAATACAAAAGGCACAATGCCGACTTAAGTACAAGCAGACTGACTCTTCTTACTGACTATGTTTTGATCCATTCCTGTGACACTAGTTATAGATTCCGATGCTTCACTTCTGGTTTACTGTATCCCTTGGACCTTCGTATTGACGACGAAACACAAAAATTGCATCGGAATTAAATACAAAAGGCACAATGCTTACTCAAGTACAAGAAGACTGACTCTTCCTACTGACTATGTTTGAACGAATCCTGTGACATTAGTTATTGTTTCCGATGCTTCACTTCAGGTTTACTGTATCCTTTCGACGTTCCTATTGGCGACGAAACACAGAAATTGCATCGGAACAAAATACAAAAGGCACAATAACGACTTAAGTACAAGAAGACTGGCTTTTCTTACTGTCTATGTTTTGAACCATTCCTGTGACTCTAGTTATAGATTCCGATGCTTCACTCCTGGTTTACTGTATCCCTTGGACCTTAATATTGACGATGAAACACAGAAATTGCATAGGAATTAAATAGAAAAGGCACAATGCCGTCTTAAGTACAAGCTGACTGACTCTTCTCACTGGATATGATTTGAACCATTCCTGTGACACTAGTTATAGATTCCGATGCTTCACTTCAGGTTTAGTGTGTCCCTCTGACCTTCTTATTGACGATGAAACACAGAAATTGCATCGGAAATGGATACAAAAGGCACAATACCGGCTTAAGTACATGTAGACTGAATCTTCCTACTGTCTATGTTTTGAACCATTCCTGTGACACTAGTTACAGATTCCGATGGTTCATTTCAGGATTACTGCATCCCTTGGACCTTCGTAATGACGATGAAACACAGATAGTGCATCGGAATTAAATACAAAAGGTACAATGCCAACTTTAGTACAAGAAGACTGACTCTTCCTACTGTCTATGTTTTGCACCATTCCTGTGACACTAGTTATAGATTCCGATGCTTCACTCCTGGTTTACTGTATCCCTTGGACCTTCTTATTGACGATGAAACACAGAAATTGCATCGGAATTAAATACAAAAGGCACAATGCCGACTTAAGTACAACAAGGCTGACTCTTCATACTGTGTATGTTTTGAACCATTCCTGTGACTCTAGTTATAGATTCCGATGCTTCACTCCTGGTTTACTGTATCCCTTGGACCTTAATATTGACGATGAAACACAGAAATTGCATCGGAATTAAATACAAAAGGCACAATGCTGACTTAAGGACAAGAAGACTGGATCTTCTTACTGCCTATGTTTTGAACCATTCCTGTGACACTAGTTATAGATTCCGATGCTTCATTTCAGGATTACTGCATCCCTTGGACATTCGTAATGACGATGAATCACAGATAGTGCATCGGAATTAAATACAAAAGGTACAATGCCAACTTAAGTAGAAGAAGACTGACTCTTCCTACTGTCTATGTTTTGAACCATTCCTGTGACACTAGTTATAGATTACGATGCTTGACTTCAGGTTTACTGTATCCCATGGTCCTTCTTATTGACGATGAAACACAGAAATTGCATCGTAATTAAATAGAAAAGGCAACAATGCCGTCTTAAGTACAAGCAGACTGACTCTTCTTAGTGTCTATTTTTAGAACCATTCCTGTGACGCTAGTTAAAGATTCCGAAGCTTCACTTCAGGTTTACTCTATCCGTTGCACCTTCTTATTGACGATGAAACTCAGAAATTGCATCGGAATTGAATACAAAAGGCACAATGCCTACTTAAGTACAAGATGACTGGCTCTTCATACTGAGTATGATTTGAACCATTCCTGTGACACTAGTTGTAGATTCCGAGGCTTCACTTCAGGTTTACTGTATCCCTAGGACCTTCTTATTGACGATGAAACACAGCAATTGCATCGGAACTAAATACAAAAGGCACAATGCCGACTTAAGTATAAGAAGACTGACTCTTTACTGCTGTCTATGTTTGAACCATTCCTGTGACATTAGTTATAGATTCCGATGCTTCACTTCAGGGTTACTGTATCCTTTGGACCTTCTTATTGGCGACGAAACACAGAAATTGCATCGGAATTAAATAGCAAATGCACAATGCCGACTTCAGTACAAGAAGACTGACTGTTCTTACTGTCTATGTTTCGAACCATTGCTGTGACACTAGTTATAGATTCCGATGCTTCACCTCAGGTCCACTGTATCCCTCTGACCTTCTTATTGACGATGAAACACAGAAATTGCATCGGAATTAAATAGAAAAGGCACAATGACGTCTTAAGTACAAGCAGACTGACTCTTCTTAGTGTCTATGCTTTGAACCATTCCTGTGACGCTAGTTACTGATTCCGATGCTTCACTTCAGGTTTAGTGTGTCCCTTGGACCTTCTTATTGACGATGAAACACAGATATTGCATCGGAATTAAATACAAAAGGCAAAATGCCGACTTAAGTACAAGAAGACTGACTCTTCTTACTGACTATGTTTTGAACCATTCCTGTGACACTAGTTATGGATTCCGATGCTTCACTTCTGGTTTACTGTATCCCTTGGACCGTCGTATTGATGATGAAACACAGAAGTTTCATCGGAATTAAATACAAAAGGCACAATGCCGACTTACGTACAAGAAGACTGACTCTTCTTACTGACTATGTTTTGAACCATTCCTGTGACACTAGTTATGGATTCCAATGCTTCACTTCAGGTTTACTGTATCCCATGGACCTTCTTATTGACGATGAAACACAGAAATTGCATCGGAATTAGATACAAAAGGCACAATGCCGACTTAAGTACAAGATGACTGACTCTTCTTACTGACTCTATCTTGAACCATTCCTGTGACACTAGTTATAGATTCCGATGCTTCACTTCAGGTTTACTGTATCCCTCTGACGTTCTTATTAAAGATGAAACGCTGATATTGCATCGGAATTAAATACAAGAGGCACAATGCCGACTTAAGTACAAGAAGACTGACTCTTCTTACTTACTATGTTTAGAACCATTCCTGTGACACTAGTTATAGATTCCAATGCTTCACTTCTGGTTTACTGTATCCCTTGGACCGACGTATTGATGATGAAACACAGAAATTTCATCGGAATTAAATACAAAAGGCACAATGCCGACTTACGTACAAGAAGACTGACTCTTCTTACTGACTATGTTTTGAACCATTCCTGTGACAATAGTTATGGATTCCGATGCTTGACTTCAGGTTTACTGTATCCCATGGACCTTCTTTTTGACGATGAAACACAGAAATTGCATCGGAATTAGATACAAAAGGCACAATGCCGACTTAAGTACAAAAAGACTGACTCTTCTTACTGACTATATCGTGTTCCATTCCTGTGACACTAGTTATAGATTGCGATGCTTCACTTCAGGTTTACTGTATCCCTTGGACCTTCTTATTGACGATGAAACACAGAAATTGCATCGGAATTAAATACAAAAGAAACAATGTCGAATTATGTACAAGAAGGCTGACTCTTCTTACTGTCTTTGTTTTGAACCGTTCCTGTGACAATAGTTATAGAGGCCGAAGCTTCACTCCAGGTTCACTGTATCCCTTGGACCTTCATATTGACGATGAAACACAGAAATTACATCGCAATTAAATACAAAAGGCACAATGCTGACTTAAGGACAAGAAGCCTCAATCTTCTTACTGCGTATGTTTTGACCCATTCCTGTGACACTAGTTATAGATTCCGATGCTTCACTTCAGGCTTACTGTATCCCTCTGACCTTCTAATTGACGACGAAACACAGAAATTGCATCGGAATTAAATACAAAAGGCACAATGCCTACTTAAGAAGACTTACTCTTCTTACTGACTATGTTTTCAACCATTCCTATGACACTAGTTTTGGATTCCGATGCTTCACTTCAGGTTTACTGTATCCCTTGGACCTTCTAATTTACGATGAAACACAGAAATACATCGGAATTAAATACAAAAGGCACAATGTCGACTTAAGTACAAGATGACTGACTCTTCTTACTGACTCTATCTTGATCCATTCCTGTGACACTAGTTATAGATTCCGATGCTTCACTTCGGGTTTACTGTATCCCTTGGACCTTCTTATTGACGATGAAACACAGAAATTGCATCGGAATTAAATACAAAAGGCACAAAGCCGACTTAAGTACAAGAAGACTGACTCTTCTTACTGACTATGATTTGAACCATTCCTGTGACACTAGTTGTAGATTCCGATTCTTCACTTCAGGTTTATTGTATCTCTCTGACCTTCTTATTAACGATGAAACACAGATATTGCATCGGAATTAAATACAAAAGGCACAATGCCGACTTAAGTACAAGCAGACTGACTCTTCTTACTGACTATGTTTTGATCCATTCCTGTGACACTAGTTATAGATTCCGATGCTTCACTCCTGGTTTACTGTATCCCTTGGACCTTCTTATTGACGATGAAACACAGAAATTGCATCGGAATTAAATACAAAAGGCACAATGCCGACTTAAGTACAAGAAGGCTGACTCTTCATACTGTGTATGTTTTGAACCATTCCTGTGACTCTAGTTATAGATTCCGATGCTTCACTCCTGGTTTACTGTATCCCTTGGACCTTAATATTGACGATGAAACACAGAAATTGCATCGGAATTAAATACAAAAGGCACAATGCTGACTTAAGGACAAGAAGACTGGATCTTCTTACTGCCTATGTTTTGAACCATTCCTGTGACACTAGTTATAGATTCCGATGCTTCACTTCTGGTTTACTGTATCCCTCTGACCTTCTCAATGACGATGAAACACAGAAATTGCATCTGAATTAAATACAAAAGGCCCAATGCCGACTTAAGTGCAAGAAGACTGACTCTTCTTACTGTCTATGTTTTGAACCATTCCTGTGACACTAGTTATAGATTCCGATGCTTCACTTTTGGTTCACTCTATCCCTTGGACCTTCGTATTGACGATGAAACACAGAAATTGCATGGGAATTAAATACAAAAGGCACAATGCCCAATGAAGTACAAGAAGATTGACTCTTCTTACTGACTATGTTTTGAACCATTCCTGTGACACTAGTTATGGATTCCGATGCTTCACTTCAATTTTACTGTATCCCTTGGACCTTCGTATTGACGATGAAACACTGAAATTGGATCGGTATTAAATACAAAAGGCACAGTGCCGACCTAAGTACGAGAATACTGACTCCTCTTACTGACTATACCTTGATTCATTCCTGTGACACTAGTTATAGATTCCGATGCTTCACTTCAGGTTTACTGTAACACTTTGACCTTATTATTGACGATGAAACACAGAAATTGCACCGGAATTAAATACAAAAGGCACAATGCCGGCTAAAGGACAAGTAGACTGGATCTTCTTACTGCCTATGTTTTGAACCATTCCTGTGACACTAGTTATAGATTCCGATGCTTCACTTCAGGTTTACTGTATCCCTCTGACCTTATTGACGATGAAACACAGAAATTGCATCGGAACTAAATACTAAAGGCACAATGCCGACTTAAGTATAAGAAGACTGACTCTTTACTGCTGTCTATGTTTGAACCATTCCTGTGACATTAGTTATAGATTCCGATGCTTAACTTCAGGGTTACTGTATCCTTTGGACCTTCTTATTGGCGACGAAACACAGAAATTGCATCGGAATTAAATAGAAAATGCTTAATGCCGACTTAACTACAAGAAGACTGACTGTTCTTACTGTCTATGTTTCGAACCATTGCTGTGACACTAGTTATAGATTCCGATGCTTCACCTCAGGTCCACTGTATCCCTCTGACCTTCTTATTGACGATGAAACACAGAAATTGCATCGGAATTAAAAAAAAAACGCACAATGCCGTCTTAAGTACAAGCAGACTGACTCTTCTTAGTGTCTATGTTTTGAACCAATCCTGTGACGCTAGTTACAGATTCCGATGCTTCACTTCAGGTTTACTGTGTCCCTTGGACCTTCTTATTGACGATGAAACACAGAAATTGCATCGGAATTAAATACAAAAGGCACAATGCTGACTTAAGTACAAGAAGACTGACTCCTCTTACTGACTATGTTTTGAACCATTCCTGTGACACTAGATTTGGATTCCGATGCTTCACTTCAGGTTTACTGTATCCCTCTGACGTTCTTATTAACGATGAAACACAGATATTGCATCGGAATTGAATACAAAAGGCACAATGCCTACTTAAGTACAAGATGACTGGCTCTTCTGTGACACTAGTTGTAGATTCCGAGGCTTCACTTCAAGTTTACTGTATCCCTAGGACCTTCTTATTGACTATGAAACACAGAAATTGCATCGGAACTAAATACAAAAGGCGCAATGCCGACTTAAGTATAAGAAGACTGAATCTTTACTGCTGTCTATGTTTGAACCATTCCTGTGACATTAGTTATAGATTCCGATGCTTCGCTTCAGGGTTACTGTATCCTTTGGACCTTCTTATTGGCGACGAAACACAGAAATTGCATCGGAATTAAATAGAAAATGCACAATGACGACTTAAGTACAAGAAGACTGACTGTTCTTACTGTCTATGTTTTGAACCATTGCTGTGACACTAGTTATAGATTCCGATGCTTCACCTCAGGTCCACTGTATCCCTCTGATCTTCTTATTGACGATGAAACACAGAAATTGCATCGGAATTAAATAGAAAAGGCACAATGCCGTCTTAAGTACAAGCAGACTGACTCTTCTTAGTGTCTATGTTTTGAACCATTCCTGTGACGCTAGTTACAGATTCCGATGCTTCACTTCAGGTTTACTGTGTCCCTTGGACCTTCTTATTGACGATGAAACACAGAAATTGCATCGGAATTAAATACAAAAGCAAAATGGCGACTTAAGTACAAGAAGATTGACTCTTCTTACTGACTGTTTTGAACCATTCCTGTGACACTAGATATAGATTCCGATGCTTCACTTCAGGTTTACTGTATCCCTCTGACGTTCTTATTAAAGATGAAACGCTGATATTGCATCGGAATTAAATACAAAAGGCACAATGCCGACTTAAGTACAAGAAGACTGACTCTTCTTACTTACTATGTTTTGAACCATTCCTGTGACACTAGTTATAGATTCCAATGCTTCACTTCTGGTTTACTGTATCCCTTGGACCGTCGTATTGATGATGAAACACAGAAATTTCATTGGAATTAAATACAAAAGGCACAATGCCGACTTACGTACAAGAAGACTGACTCTTCTTACTGACTATGTTTTGAACCATTCCTGTGACAATAGTTATGGATTCCGATGCTTGACTTCAGGTTTACTGTATCCCATGGACCTTCTTATTGACGATGAAACACAGAAATTGCATCGGAATTAGATACAAAAGGCACAATGCCGACTTAAGTACAAAAAGACTGACTCTTCTTACTGACTATATCGTGTTCCATTCCTGTGACACTAGTTATAGATTGCGATGCTTCACTTCAGGTTTACTGTATCCCTTGGACCTTCTTATTGACGATGAAACACAGAAATTGCATCGGAATTAAATACAAAAGAAACAATGCCGAATTATGTACAAGAACGCTGACTCTTCTTACTGTCTATGTTTTGAACCGTTCCTGTGACAATTGTTATAGAGTCCGAAGCTTCACTCCAGGTTCACTGTATCCCTTGGACCTTCTTATTGACGATGAAACACAGAAATTACATCGCAATTAAATACAAAAGGCACAATGCTGACTTAAGGACAAGAAGCCTCAATCTTCTTACTGCGTATGTTTTGAACCATTCCTGTGACACTAGTTATAGATTCCGATGCTTCACTTCAGGCTTACTGTAACCCTCTGACCTACTTATTGACGACGAAACACAGAAATTGCATCGGAATTAAATACAAAAGGCACAATGCCTACCTAAGAAGACTTACGCTTCTTACTGACTATGTTTTGAACCATTCCTATGACACTAGTTTTGGATTCCGATGCTTCACTTCAGGTTTACTGTATCCCTTGGACCTTCTAATTTACGATGAAACACAGAAATACATCGGAATTAAAATGCAAAAGGCACAATGTCGACTTAAGTACAAGATGACTGACTCTTCTTACTGACTCTATCTTGATCCATTCCGGTGACACTAGTTATAGATTCCGATGCTTCACTTCTGGTTTACTGTATCCCTTGGACCTTCGTATTGACGACGAAACACAAAAATTGCATCGGAATTAAATACAAAAGGCACAATGCTTACTCAAGTTCAAGAAGACTGACTCTTCCTACTGAATATGTTTGAACGAATCCTGTGACATTAGTTATTGTTTCCGATGCTTCACTTCCGGTTTACTGTATCCTTTCGACGTTCCTATTGGCGACGAAACACAGAAATTGCATCGGAACAAAATACAAAAGGCACAATGCCGACTTAAGTACAAGAAGACTGGCTTTTCTTACTGTCTATGTTTGGAACCATTCCTGTGACTCTAGTTATAGATTCCGATGCTTCACTCCTGGTTTACTGTATCCCTCTGAACTTCTTATTGACGATGAAACACAGAAATTGCATCGGAATTAAATAGAAAAGGCACAATGCTGTCTTAAGTACAAGCAGAGTGACTCTTCTCACTGGATAAGATTTGAACCATTCCTGTGACACTAGTTATAGATTCCGATGCTTCACTTCAGGTTTAGTGTATCCCTCTGACCTTCTTATTGACGATGAAACACAGAAATTGCATCGGAAATAAATACAAAAGGCACAATACCGGCTTAAGTACATGTAGACTGAATCTTCCTACTGTCTATGTTTTGAACCATTCCTGTGACACTAGTTACAGATTCCGATGGTTCATTTCAGGATTACTGCATCCCTTGGACCTTCGTAATGTCGATGAAACACAGATAGTGCATCGGAATTAAATACAAAAGGTACAATGCCAACTTAAGTACAAGAAGACTGACTCTTCCTACTGTCTATGTTTTGAACCATTCCTGTGACACTAGTTATAGATTCCGATGCTTCACTCCTGGTTTACTGTATCCCTTGGACCTTCTTATTGACGATGAAACACAGAAATTGCATCGGAATTAAATACAAAAGGCACAATGCCGACTTAAGTACAAGAAGGCTGACTCTTCATACTGTGTATGTTCTGAACCATTCCTGTGACTCTAGTTATAGATTCCGATGCTTCACTCCTGGTTTACTGTATCCCTTGGACCTTAATATTGACGATGAAACACAGAAATTGCATCGGAATTAAATACAAAAGGCACAATGCTGCCTTAAGGACAAGAAGACTGGATCTTCTTTCTGCCTATGTTTTGAACCATTCCTGTGACACTAGTTATAGATTCCGATGCTTCACTTCAGGTTTACTGTATCCCTCTGACCTTCTCATTGACGATGAAACACAGAAATTGCATCTGAATTAAATACAAAAGGCCCAATGCCGACTTAAGTGCAAGAAGACTGACTCTTCTTACTGTCTATGTTTTGAACCATTCCTGTGACACTAGTTATAGATTCCGATGCTTCACTTTTGGTTCACTCTATCCCTTGGACCTTCGTATTGACGATGAAATACAGAATTTGCATGGGAATTCAATACAAAAGGCACAATGCCCAATGAAGTACAAGAAGATTGACTCTTCTTACTGACTATGTTTTGAATTATTCCTGTGACACTAGTTATGGATTCCGATGCTTCACTTCAATTTTACTGTATCCCTTGGACCTTCGTATTGACGATGACACACTGAAATTGGATCGGTATTAAATACAAAATGCACAGTGCCGACCTAAGTACGAGAATACTGACTCCTCTTACTGACTATACCTTGATTCATTCCTGTGACACTAGTTATAGATTCCGATGCTTCACTTCAGGTTTACTGTAACACTTGGACCTTATTATTGACGATGAAACACAGAAATTGCACCGGAATTAAATACAAAAGGCACAATGCCGACTAAAGGACAAGAAGACTGGATCTTCTTACTGCCTATGTTTTGAACCATTCCTGTGACACTAGTTATAGATTCCGATGCTTCACTTCAGGTTTACTGTATCCCTCTGACCTTATTGACGATGAAACACAGAAATTGCATCGGAACTAAATACTAAAGGCACGATGCCGACTTAAGTATAAGAAGACTGACTCTTTACTGCTGTCTATGTTTGAACCATTCCTGTGACATTAGTTATAGATTCCGATGCTTAACTTCAGGGTTACTGTATCCTTTGGCCCTTCTTATTGGCGACGAAACACAGAAATTGCATCGGAATTAAATAGAAAATGCTTAATGCCGACTTAACTACAAGAAGACTGACTGTTCTTACTGTCTATGTTTCGAACCATTGCTGTGACACTAGTTATAGATTCCGATGCTTCACCTCAGGTCCACTGTATCCCTCTGACCTTCTTATTGACGATGAAACACAGAAATTGCATCGGAATTAAAAAACAAAAGGCAAAATGGCGACTTAAGTACAAGAAGACTGACTCTTCTTACTGACTGCTTTGAACCATTCCTGTGACACTAGATATAGATTCCGATGCTTCACTTCAGGTTTACTGTATCCCTCTGACGTTCTTATTAACGATGAAACACAGATATGGCATCGGAATTAAATACAAAAGGCACAATGCCGACTTAAGTACAAGAAGACTGACTCCTCTTACTGACTATGTTTTGAACCATTCCTGTGACACTAGATTTGGATTCCGATGCTTCACTTCAGGTTTACTGTATCCCTCTGACGTTCTTATTAACGATGAAACACAGATAATGCATCGGAATTGAATACAAAAGGCACAATGCCTACTTAAGTACAAGATGACTGGCTCTTCTTACTGAGTATGTTTTGAACCATTCCTGTGACACTAGTTGTAGATTCCGAGGCTTCACTTCAAGTTTACTGTATCCCTAGGACATTCTTATTGACTATGAAACACAGAAATTGCATCGGAACTAAATACAAAAGGCGCAATGCCGACTTAAGTATAAGAAGACTGAATCTTTACTGCTGTCTATGTTTGAACCATTCCTGTGACATTAGTTATAGATTCCTATGCTTCACTTCAGGGATACTGTATCCTTTGGACATTCTTATTGGCGACGAAACACAGAAATTGCATCGGAATTAAATAGAAAATGCACAATGACGACTTAAGTACAAGAAGACTGACTGTTCTTACTGTCTATGTTTCGAACCATTGCTGTGACACTAGTTATAGATTCCGATGCTTCACCTCAGGTCCACTGTATCCCTCTGACCTTCTTATTGACGATGAAACACAGAAATTGCATCGGAATTAAATAGAAAAGGCACAATGCCGTCTTAAGTACAAGAAGACTGACTCTTCTTACTTACTATGTTTTGAACCATTCCTGTGACACTAGTTATAGATTCCGATGCTTCACCTCAGGTCCACTGTATCCCTCTGACCTTCTTATTGACGATGAAACACAGAAATTGCATCGGAATTAAATAGAAAAGGCACAATGCCGTCTTAAGTACAAGAAGACTGACTCTTCTTACTTACTATGTTTTGAACCATTCCTGTGACACTAGATATAGATTCCGATGCTTCACTTAAGGTTTACTGTATTCCTCTGACGTTCTTATTAAAGATGTAACGCTGATATTGCATCGGAATTAAATACAAAAGGCACAATGCCGACTTAAGTACAAGAAGACTGACTCTTCTTACTTACTATGTTTTGAACCATTCCTGTGACACTAGTTATAGATTCCAATGCTTCACTTCTGGTTAACTGTATCCCTTGGACCGTCGTATTGATGATGAAACACAGAAATTTCATCGGAATTAAATACAAAAGGCACAATGCCGACTTACGTACAAGAAGACTGACTCTTCTTACTGACTATGTTTTGAACCATTCCTGTGACAATAGTTATGGATTCCGATGCTTGACTTCAGGTTTACTGTATCCCATGGACCTTCTTTTTGACGATGAAACACAGAAATTGCATCGGAATTAGATACAAAAGACACAATGCCGACTTAAGTACAAAAAGACTGACCCTTCTTACTGACTATATCGTGTTCCATTCCTGTGACACTAGTTATAGATTGCGATGCTTCATTTCAGGTTTACTGTATCCCTTGGACCTTCTTATTGACGATGAAACACAGAAATTGCATCGGAATTAAATACAAAAGAAACAATGTCGAATTATGTACAAGAAGGCTGACTCTTCTTACTGTCTATGTTTTGAACCGTTCCTGTGACAATAGTTATAGAGTCCGAAGCTTCACTCCAGGTTCACTGTATCCCTTGGACCTTCTTATTGACGATGAAACACAGAAATTACATCGCAATTAAATACAAAAGGCACAATGCTGACTTAAGGACAAGAAGCCTCAAACTTCTTACTGCGTATGTTTTGAACCATTCCTGTGACACTAGTTATAGATTCCGATGCTTCACTTCAGGCTTACTGTATCCCTCTGACCTTCTTATTGACGACGAAACACAGTAATTGCATCGGAATTAAATACTAAAGGCACAATGCCGACTTAAGTATAAGAAGACTGACTCTTTACTGCTGTCTATGTTTGAACCATTCCTGTGACATTAGTTATAGATTCCGATGCTTAACTTCAGGGTTACTGTATCCTTTGGCCCTTCTTATTGGCGACGAAACACAGAAATTGCATCGGAATTAAATAGAAAATGCTTAATGCCGACTTAACTACAAGAAGACTGACTGTTCTTACTGTCTATGTTTCGAACCATTGCTGTGACACTAGTTATAGATTCCGATGCTTCACCTCAGGTCCACTGTATCCCTCTGACCTTCTTATTGACGATGAAACACAGAAATTGCATCGGAATTAAAAAAAAAACGCACAATGCCGTCTTAAGTACAAGCAGACTGACTCTTCTTAGTGTCTATGTTTTGAACCAATCCTGTGACGCTAGTTACAGATTCCGATGCTTCACTTCAGGTTTACTGTGTCCCTTGGACCTTCTTATTGACGATGAAACACAGAAATTGCATCGGAATTAAAAAACAAAAGGCAAAATGGCGACTTAAGTACAAGAAGACTGACTCTTCTTACTGACTGTTTTGAACCATTCCTGTGACACTAGATATAGATTCCGATGCTTCACTTCAGGTTTACTGTATCCCTCTGACGTTCTTATTAACGATGAAACACAGATATGGCATCGGAATTAAATACAAAAGGCACAATGCCGACTTAAGTACAAGAAGACTGACTCCTCTTACTGACTATGTTTTGAACCATTCCTGTGACACTAGATTTGGATTCCGATGCTTCACTTCAGGTTTACTGTATCCCTCTGACGTTCTTATTAACGATGAAACACAGATATTGCATCGGAATTGAATACAAAAGGCACAATGCCTACTTAAGTACAAGATGACTGGCTCTTCTTACTGAGTATGTTTTGAACCATTCCTGTGACACTAGTTGTAGATTCCGAGGCTTCACTTCAAGTTTACTGCATCCCTAGGACATTCTTATTGACTATGAAACACAGAAATTGCATCGGAACTAAATACAAAAGGCGCAATGCCGACTTAAGTACAAAAAGACTGACTCTTCTTACTGACTATATCGTGTTCCATTCCTGTGACACTAGTTATAGATTCCGATGCTTCACTTCAGGCTTACTGTATCCCTCTGACCTTCTTATTGACGACGAAACACAGAAATTGCATCGGAATTAAATACAAAAGGCACAATGCCTACTTAAGAAGACTTACTCTTCTTACTGACTATGTTTTCAACCATTCCTATGACACTAGTTTTGGATTCCGATGCTTCACTTCAGGTTTACTGTATCCCTTGGACCTTCTAATTTACGATGAAACACAGAAATACATCGGAATTAAATACAAAAGGCACAATGTCGACTTAAGTACAAGATGACTGACTCTTCTTACTGACTCTACCTTGATCCATTCCTGTGACACTAGTTATAGATTCCGATGCTTCACTTCGGGTTTACTGTATCCCTTGGACCTTCTTATTGACGATGAAACACAGAAATTGCATCGGAATTAAATACAAAAGGCAATAAAGCCGACTTAAGTACAAGAAGACTGACTCTTCTTACTGACTATGATTTGAACCATTCCTGTGACACTAGTTGTAGATTCCGATTCTTCACTTCAGGTTTATTGTATCCCTCTGACCTTCTTATTAACGATGAAACACAGATATTGCATCGGAATTAAATACAAAAGGCACAATGCCGACTTAAGTACAAGCAGACTGACTCTTCTTACTGACTATGTTTTGATCCATTCCTGTGACACTAGTTACAGATTCCGATGCTTCACTTCTGGTTTACTGTATCCCTTGGACCTTCGTATTGCCGACGAAACACAAAAATTGCATCGGAATTAAATACAAAAGGCACAATGCTTACTCAAGTACAAGAAGACTGACTCTTCCTACTGACTATGTTTGAACGAATCCTGTGACATTAGTTATTGTTTCCGATGCTTCACTTCAGGTTTACTGTATCCTTTCGACGTTCCTATTGGCGACGAAACACAGAAATTGCATCGGAACAAAATACAAAAGGCACAATGCCGACTTAAGTACAAGAAGACTGGCTTTTCTTACTGTCTATGTTTTGCACCATTCCTGTGACTCCAGTTATAGATTCCGATGCTTCACTCCTGGTTTACTGTATCCCTCTGAACTTCTTATTGACGATGAAACACAGAAATTGCATCGGAATTAAATAGAAAAGGCACAATGCCGTCTTAAGTACAAGCAGACTGACTCTTCTCACTGGATATGATTTGAACCATTCCTGTGACACTAGTTATAGATTCCGATGCTTCACTTCAGGTTTAGTGTATCCCTCTGACCTTCTTATTGACGATGAAACACAGAAATTGCATCGGAAATAAATACAAAAGGCACAATACCGGCTTAAGTACATGTAGACTGAATCTTCCTACTGTCTATGTTTTGAACCATTCCTGTGACACTAGTTACAGATTCCGGTGGTTCATTTCAGGATTACTGCATCCCTTGGACCTTCGTAATGACGATGAAACACAGATAGTGCATCGGAATTAAATACAAAAGGTACAATGCCAACTTAAGTACAAGAAGACTGACTCTTCCTACTGTCTATGTTTTGAACCATTCCTGTGACAGTAGTTATGGATTCCGATGCTTCACTTCAATTTTACTGTATCCCTTGGACCTTCGTATTGACGATGAAACACTGAAATTGGATCGGTATTAAATACAAAAGGCACAGTGCCGACCTAAGTACGAGAATACTGACTCCTCTTACTGACTATACCTTGATTCATTCCTGTGACACTAGTTATAGATTCCGATGCTTCACTTCAGGTTTACTGTAACACTTGGACCTTATTATTGACGATGAAACACAGAAATTCCACCGGAAATGAATACAAAAGGCACAATGCCGACTAAAGGACAAGAAGACTGGATCTTCTTACTGCCTATGTTTTGAACCATTCCTGTGACACTAGTTATAGATTCCGATGCTTCACTTCAGGTTTACTGTATCCCTCTGACCTTATTGACGATGAAACACAGAAATTGCATCGGAACTAAATACTAAAGGCACAATGCCGACTTAAGTATAAGAAGACTGACTCTTTACTGCTGTCTATGTTTGAATCATTCCTGTGACATTAGTTATAGATTCCGATGCTTAACTTCAGGGTTACTGTATCCTTTGGACCTTCTTATTGGCGACGAAACACAGAAATTGCATCGGAATTAAATAGAAAATGCTTAATGCCGACTTAACTACAAGAAGACTGACTGTTCTTACTGTCTATGTTTCGAACCATTGCTGTGACACTAGTTATAGATTCCGATTCTTCACCTCAGGTCCACTGTATCCCTCTGACCTTCTTATTGACGATGATACACAGAAATTGCATCGGAATTAGAAAACAAAAGGCAAAATGGCGACTTAAGTACAAGAAGACTGACTCTTCTTACTGACTGTTTTGAACCATTCCTGTGACACTAGATATAGATTCCGATGCTTCACTTCAGGTTTACTGTATCCCTCTGACGTTCTTATTAACGATGAAACACAGAAATTGCATCGGAATTAAATACAAAAGGCACAATGCCGACTTAAGTACAAGAAGACTGACTCCTCTTACTGACTATGTTTTGAACCATTCCTGTGACATTAGATTTGGATTCCGATGCTTCACTTCAGGTTTACTGTATCCCTCTGACGTTCTTATTAACGATGAAACACAGATATTGCATCGGAATTGAATACAAAAGGCACCATGCCTACTTAAGTACAAGATGACTGGCTCTTCTTACTGAGTATGTTTTGAACCATTCCTGTGACACTAGTTGTAGATTCCGAGGCTTCACTTCAAGTTTACTGTATCCCTAGGACCTTCTTATTGACTATGAAACACAGAAATTGCTTCGGAACTAAATACAAAAGACGCAATGCCGACTTAAGTATAAGAAGACTGAATCTTTACTGCTGTCTATGTTTGAACCATTCCTGTGACATTAGTTATAGATTCCGATGCTTCACTTCAGGGTTACTGTATCCTTTGGACCTTCTTATTGGCGACGAAACACAGAAATTGCATCGGAATTAAATAGAAAATGCACAATGACGACTTAAGTACAAGAAGACTGACTGTTCTTACTGTCTATGTTTCGAACCATTGCTGTGACACTAGTTATAGATTCCGATGCTTCACCTCAGGTCCACTGTATCCCTCTGACCTTCTTATTGACGATGAAACACAGAAATTGCATCGGAATTAAATAGAAAAGGCACAATGCCGTCTTAAGTACAAGCAGACTGACTCTTCTTAGTGTCTATGTTTTGAACCATTCCTGTGACGTTAGTTACAGATTCCGATGCTTCACTTCAGGTTTACTGTGTCCCTTGGACCTTCTTATTGACAATGAAACACAGAAATTGCATCGGAATTAAATACAAAAGGCAAAATGGCGACTTAAGTACAAGAAGATTGACTCTTCTTACTGACTGTTTTGAACCATTCCTGTGACACTAGATATAGATTCCGATGCTTCACTTCAGGTTTACTGTATCCCTCTGACGTTCTTATTAAAGATGAAACGCTGATATTGCATCGGAATTAAATACAAAAGGCACAATGCCGACTTAAGTACAAGAAGACTGACTCTTCTTACTTACTATGTTTTGAACCATTCCTGTGACACTAGTTATAGATTCCAATGCTTCACTTCTGGTTTACTGTATCCCTTGGACCGTCGTATTGATGATGAAACACAGAAATTTCATCGGAATTAAATACAAAAGGCACAATGCCGACTTACGTACAAGAAGACTGACTCTTCTTACTGACTATGTTTTGAACCATTCCTGTGACAATAGTTATGGATTCCGATGCTTGACTTCAGGTTTACTGTATCCCATGGACCTTCTTATTGACGATGAAACACAGAAATTTCATCGGAATTAGATACAAAAGGCACAATGCCGACTTAAGTACAAAAAGACTGACTCTTCTTACTGACTATATCGTGTTCCATTCCTGTGACACTAGTTATAGATTGCGATGCTTCACTTCAGGTTTACTGTATCCCTTGGACCTTCTTATTGACGATGAAACACAGAAATTGCATCGGAATTAAATACAAAAGAAACAATGCCGAATTATGTACAAGAAGGCTGACTCTTCTTACGGTCTATGTTTTGAACCGTTCCTGTGACAATAGTTATAGAGTCCGAAGCTTCACTCCAGGTTCACTGTATCCCTTGGACCTTCTTATTGACGATGAAACACAGAAATTACATCGCAATTAAATACAAAAGGCACAATGCTGACTTAAGGACAAGAAGCCTCAATCTTCTTACTGCGTATGTTTTGAACCATTCCTGTGACACTAGTTATAGATTCCGATGCTTCACTTCAGGCTTACTGTATCCCTCTGACCTTCTTATTGACGACGAAACACAGAAATTGCATCGGAATTAAATACAAAAGGCACAATGCCTACTTAAGAAGACTTACTCTTCTTACTGACTATGTTTTGAACCATTCCTATGACACTAGTTTTGGATTCCGATGCTTCACTTCAGGTTTACTGTCTCCCTTGGACCTTCTAATTTACGATGAAACACAGAAATACATCGGAATTAAATACAAAAGGCACAATGTCGACTTAAGTACAAGATGACTGACTCTTCTTACTGACTCTATCTTGATCCATTCCTGTGACACTAGTTATAGATTCCGATGCTTCACTTCGGGTTTACTGTATCCCTTGGACCTTCTTATTGACGATGAAACACAGAAATTGCATCGGAATTAAATACAAAAGGCACAAAGCCGACTTAAGTACAAGAAGACTGACTCTTCTTACTGACTGTGATTTGAACCATTCCTGTGACACTAGTTGTAGTTTCCGATTCTTCACTTCAGGTTTATTGTATCCCTCTGACCTTCTTATTAACGATGAAACACAGATATTGCATCGGAATTAAATACAAAAGGCACAATGCCGACTTAAGTACAAGCAGACTGACTCTTCTTACTGACTATGTTTTGATCCATTCCTGTGACACTAGTTATAGATTCCGATGCTTCACTTCTGGTTTACTGTATCCCTTGGACCTTCGTATTGACGAAACACAAAAATTGCATCGGAATTAAATATAAAAGGCACAATGCTTACTCAAGTACAAGAAGACTGACTCTTCCTACTGACTATGTTTGAACGAATCCTGTGACATTAGTTATTGTTTCCGATGCTTCACTTCAGGTTTACTGTATCCTTTCGACGTTCCTATTGGCGACGAAACACAGAAATTGCATCAGAACAAAATACAAAAGGCACAATGCCGACTTAAGTACAAGAAGACTGGCTTTTCTTACTGACTATGTTTTGAACCATTCCTGTGACTCTAGTTATAGATTCCGATGCTTCACTCCTGGTTTACTGTATCCCTCTGAACTTCTTATTGACGATGAAACAAAGAAATTGCATCGGAATTAAATAGAAAAGGCACAATGCCGTCTTAAGTACAAGCAGACTGACTCTTCGCGCTGGATATGATTTGAACCATTCCTGTGACACTAGTTATAGATTCCGATGCTTCACTTCAGGTTTAGTGTATCCCTCTGACCTTCTTATTGACGATGAAACATAGAAATTGCATCGGAAATAAATACAAAAGGCACAATACCGGCTTAAGTACATGTAGACTGAATCTTCCTACTGTCTATGTTTTGAACCATTCCTGTGACACTAGTTACAGATTCCGATGGTTCATTTCAGGATTACTGCATCCCTTGGACCTTCGTAATGACGATGAAACACAGATAGTGCATCGGAATTAAATACAAAAGATACAATGCAAACTTAAGTACAAGAAGTCTGACTCTTCCTACTGTCTATGTTTTGAACCATTCCTGTGACACTAGTTATAGATTCCGATGCTTCACTCCTGGTTTACTGTATCCCTTGGACCTTCTTATTGACGATGAAACACAGAAATTGCATCGGAATTAAATACAAAAGGCACAATGCCGACTTAAGTACAAGAAGGCTGACTCTTCATACTGTGTATGTTTTGAACCATTCCTGTGACTCTAGTTATAGATTCCGATGCTTCACTCCTGGTTTACTGTATCCCTTGGACCTTAATATTGACAATGAAACACAGAAATTGCATCGGAATTAAATACAAAAGGCACAATGCTGACTTAAGGACAAGAAGACTGGATCTTCTTACTGCCTATGTTTTGAATCATACCTGTGACACTAGTTATAGATTCCGATGCTTCACTTCAGGTTTACTGTATCCCTCTGACCTTCTCATTGACGATGAAACACAGAAATTGCATCTCAATTAAATACAAAAGGCCCAATTCCGACTTAAGTGCAAGAAGACTGACTCTTCTTACTGTCTATGTTTTGAACCATTCCTGTGACACTAGTTATAGATTCCGATGCTTCACACATGGTTTACGGTATCCCTTGGACCTTCTTATTGACGATGAAACACCGAAATTGCATCGGAATTAAATAGAAAAGGCACAATGCCGACTTAGGTACAAGAAGACTGACTCTTCTTACTGTCTATGTTTTGAACCTTTCTTGTGACACTAGTTATGGATTCCGATGCTTCACTTCAGGTTTACTGTATCCCTTGCACCTTCTTATTGACGATGAAACACAGAAATGGCATCGGAACTAAATACAAAAGGCACAATGCCGACTTAAGTATAAGAAGACTGACTCTTTACTGCGGTCTATGTTTGAACCATTCCTGTGACATTAGTTATAGATTCCGATGCTTCACTTCAGGGTTACTGTATCCTTTGGACCTTCTTATTATCGACTAAACACAGAAATTGCATCGGAATTAAATAGAAAATGCACAATGTCGACTTAAGTACAAGAAGACTGACTTTCCTTACTGTCTATGTTTCGAACCATTGCTGTGACACTAGTTATATATTCCGATGCTTCACCTCAGGTCCACTGTATCCCTCTGACCTTCCTATTGACGATGAAACACAGAAATTGCATCGGAATTAAATAGACAAGGCACAATGCCGACTCAAGTACAAGAAGACTGACTCATCTTACTAACTATGATTTGAACAATTCCTGTGACACTAGTTGTAGATTCCGATGCTTCACTTCTGGTTTACTGTATCCCTTGGACCGTCGTATTGATGATGAAACACAGAAATTTCATCGGAATTGAATACAAAAGGCACAATGCCGACTTACGTACAAGAAGACTGACTCTTCTTACTGACTATGTTTTGAACCTTTCTTGTGACACTAGTTATGGATTCCGATGCTTCACTTCAGGTTTACTGTATCCCTTGCACCTTCTTATTGACGATGAAACACAGAAATTGCATCGGAACTAAATACAAAAGGCACAATGCCGACTTAAGTATAAGAAGACTGACTCTTTACTGCTGTCTATGTTTGAACCATTCCTGTGACACTAGTTATGGATTCCGATGCTTCACTTCAGGATTACTGTACCCCATGGACCTTCTTATTGACTATGAAACACAGAAATTGCATCGGAATTAAAAACAAAAGAAACTATGCCGAATTAAGTACAAGAAGTCTGACTCTTCTTACTGTCTATGTTTTGAACCGTTCCTGTGACACTAGTTATAGAGTCCGATGCTTCACTCCAGGTTTACTGTATCCCTTGGACCTTCTTATTGACGATGAAACACAGAAATTACATCGCAATTAAATACAAAAGTACAATGCTGACTTAAGGACAAGACGACTGAATCTAATTACTGCCTATGTTTTGAACCATTCCTGTGACACTAGTTATAGATTCCGATGCTTCACTTCAGGCTTACTGTATCCCTCTGACCTTCATATTGACGATGAAACACAGAAATTGCATCGGAATTAAATACAAAAGGCAATATGCCTACTTAAGAAGACTTACTCTTCTTACTGACTATGTTTTGAACCATTCCTGTGACACTAGTTTTGGATTCCGATGCTTCACTTCAGGGTTACTGTATCCTTTGGACCTTCTGATTGGCGACGAAACACAGAAATTGCATCGGAGTTAAATAGATAATGCACAATGCCGACTTAATTACAAGAAGACTGACTGTTCTTACTGTCTATGTTTCGAACCATTGCTGTGACACTAGTTATATATTCCGATGCTTCACCTCAGGTCCACTGTATCCCTCTGACCTTCTTATTGACGATGAAACACAGAAATTGCATCGGAATTAAATAGAAAAGGCACAATGCCGTCTTAAGTACAAGCAGACTGACTCTTCTTAGTGTCTATGATTTGAACCATTCCTGTGACGCTAGTTACAGATTCCGTTGCTTCACTTCAGGTTTACTGTGTCCCTTGGACCTTCTTATTGACGATGAAACACAGAAATTGCATCGGAATTAAATACAAAAGGCAAAATGGCGACTTAAGTACAAGAAGATTGACTCTTCTTACAGACTGTTTTGAACCATTCCTGTGACACTAGATATAGATTCCGATGCTTCTCTTCAGGTTTACTGTATCCCTCTGACGTTCTTATTAAAGATGAATCGCAGATATTGCATCGGAATTAAATACAAAAGGCACAATGCCGACTTAAGTACAAGAAGACTGACTCTTCTTACTGACTATGTTTTGAACCATTCCTGTGACACTAGTTATAGATTCCAATGCTTCACTTCTGGTTTACTGTATCCCTTGGACCGTCGTATTGATGATGAAATAAAGAAATTTCATCGGAATTAAATACAAAAGGCACAATGCCGACTTACGTACAAGAAGACTGACTCTTCTTACTGACTATGTTTTGAACCATTCCTGTGACACTAGTTACGGATTCCGATGCTTCACTTCAGGTTTACTGTATCCCATGGACCTTCTTATTGACGATGAAACACAGATATTGCATCGGAATTAGATACAAAAGGCACAATGCCGACTTAAGTACAAAAAGACTGACTCTTCTTACTGACTATATCGTGTTCCATTCCTGTGACACTAGTTATAGATTCCGATGCTTCACTTCAGGTTTACTGTATCCCTTGGACCTTCTTATTGACGATGAAACACAGAAATTGCATCGGAATTAAATACAAAAGAAACAATGCCGAATTAAGTACAAGAAGGCTGACTCTTCTTACTGTCTATGTTTTGAACCGTTCCTGTGACAATAGTTATAGAGTCCGAAGCTTCACTCCAGGTTCACTGTATCCTTTGGACCTTCTTATTGACGATGAAACACAGAAATTACATCGCAATTAAATACAAAAGGCACAATGCTGACTTAAGGACAAGAAGCCTGAATCTTCTTACTGCGTATGTTTTGAACCATTCCTGTGACACTAGTTATAGATTCCGATGCTTCACTTCAGGCTTACTGTATCCCTCTGACCTTCTTATTGACGACGAAACACAGAAATTGCATCGGAAATAAATACAAAAGGTACAATACCGGCTTAAGTACATGTAGACTGAATCTTCCTACTGTCTATGTTTTGAACCATTCCTGTGACACTAGTTGCAGATTCCGATGGTTCATTTCAGGATTACTGCATCCCTTGGACCTTCGTAATGACGATGAAACACAGATAGTGCATCGGAATTAAATACAAAAGGTACAATGCCAACTTAAGTAGAAGAAGACTGACTCTTCCTACTATTTATGTTTTGAACCATTCCTGTGACACTAGTTATAGATTCCTATGCTTCACTTTAGGTTTACTGTATCCCTTGGACCTTCTTATTGACGATGAAACACAGAAATTGCATCGGAATTAAATACAAAAGGCACAATGCCGACTTAAGTACAAGAAGGCTGACTCTTCATACTGTGTATGTTTTGAACCATTCCTGTGACTCTAGTTATAGATTCCGATGCTTCACTCCTGGTTTACTGTATCCCTTGGACCTTAATATTGACGATGAAACACAGAAATTGCATCGAAATTAAATACAAAAGGCACAATGCTGACTTAAGGACCAGAAGACTGGATCTTCTTACTGCCTATGTTTTGAACCATTCCTGTGACACTAGTTATAGATTCCGATGCTTCACTTCATGATTACTGTATCCCTCTGACCTTCTCATTGACGATGAAACACAGAAATTGCATCTGAATTAAATACAAAAGGCACAATGCCGACTTAAGTGCAAGAAGACTGACTCTTCTTACTGTCTATGTTTTGAACCATTCCTGTGACACTAGATATAGATTCCGATGCTTCACACATGGTTTACTGTATCCCTTGGACCTTCTTATTGACGATGAAACACCAAAATTGCATCGGAATTAAATAGAAAAGGCACAATGCCGACTTAGGTACAAGAAGACTGACTCTTCTTACTGACTATGTTTTGAACCATTCTTGTGACACTAGTTATGGATTCCGATGCTTCACTTCAGGTTTACTGTATCCCTTGGACCTTCTTATTGACGATGAAACACAGAAATTGCATCGGAACTAAATACAAAAGGCACAATGCCGACTTAAGTATAAGAAGACTGACTCTTTACTGCTGTCTATGTTTGAACCATTCCTGTGACATTAGTTATAGATTCCGATGCTTCACTTCAGGGTTACTGTATCCTTTGGACCTTCTTATTATCGACGAAACACAGAAATTGCATCGGAATTAAATAGAAAATGCACAAAGCCGACTTAAGTACAAGAAGACTGACTTTTCTTACTGTTTATGTTTCGAACCATTGCTGTGACACTAGTTATATATTCCGATGCTTCACCTCAGGTCCACTGTATCCCTCTGACCTTCCTATTGACGATGAAACACAGAAATTGCATCGGAAGTAAATAGACAAGGCACAATGCCGACTCAAGTACAAGAAGACTGACTCATCTTACTGACTATGATTTGAAGAATTCCTGTGACACTAGTTGTAGATTCCGATGCTTCACTTCTGGTTTACTGTATCCCTTGGACCGTCGTATTGATGATGAAACACAGAAATTTCATCGGAATTGAATACAAAAGGCACTATGCCGACTTACGTACAAGAAGACTGACTCTTCTTACTGACTATGTTTTGAACCATTCCTGTGACACTAGTTATGGATTCCGATGCTTCACTTCAGGATTACTGTATCCCATGGACCTTCTTATTGACTATGAAACACAGAAATTGCATCGGAATTAAATACAAAAGGCAATATGCTTACTTAAGAAGACTTACTCTTCTTACTGACTATGTTTTGAACCATTCCTGTGACACTAGTTTTGGATTCCGATGCTTCACTTCAGGTTTACTGTATCCCTCTGACCTTCTTATTAACGATAAAACACAGATATTGCATCGGAATTAAATACAAAAGGCACAATGCCGACTTAAGTACAAGCAGACTGACTCTTCTTACTGACTATGTTTTGATCCATTCCTGTGACACTAGTTATAGATTCCGATGCTTCACTTCTTGTTTACTGTATCCCTTGGACCTTCGTATTGACGACGAAACACAAAAATTGCATCGGAATTAAATACAAAAGGCACAATGGTGACTCAAGTACAAGAAGACTGACTCTTCCTACTGACAATGTTTGAACGAATCCTGTGACATGAGTTATTGTTTCCGATACTTCACTTCAGGTTTACTGTATCCTTTCGACCTTCCTATTGGCGACGAAACACAGAAATTGCATCGGAACAAAATACAAAAGGCACAATGCCGACTTAAGTACAAGAAGACTGACTCTTCCTACTGTCTATGTTTGAACGAATCCTGTGACATTAGTTATAGATTCCGATGCTTCACTTCAGGTTTACTGTATCCTTTGGACCTTCCTATTGACGACGAAACACAGAAATTGCATCGGAATTAAATAGAAAAGGCACAATGCCGACTTAAGTACAAGAAGACTGACTCTTCCTACTGTCTATGATTTGAACCATTCCTGTGACACTAGTTATAGATTCCGATGCTTCACCTCAGGTTCACTGTATCCCTCTGACCTTCTTATTGACGATGAAACACAGAAATTGCATCGGAATTTAATAGAAAAGGCACAATGCCGTCTTAAGTACAAGCAGACTGACTCTTCTTAATGTCTATGTTTTGAACCATTCCTGTGACACTAGTTAAAGATTCCGATGCTTCACTTCAGGTTTACTGTATCCCTTGGACCTTCTTATTGACGATGAAACACAGAAATTGCATCGAAAATAAATACAAAAGGCACAATGCCGACTTAAGTACAACAAGACTGACTCTTCTCACTGGATATGATTTGAACCATTCCTGTCACACTAGTTATAGATCCCGATGCTTCACTTCAGGTTTAGTGTATCCCTCTGACCTTCTTATTGACGATGAAACACAAAAATTGCATCGGAAATAAATACAAAAGGTACAATACCGGCTTAAGTACATGTAGACTGAATCTTCCTACTGTCTATGTTTTGAACCATTCCTGTGACACTAGTTGTAGATTCCGATGCTTCACTTCAGGTTTACTGTATCCCTAGGACCTTCATATTGACGATGAAACACAGAAATTGCATCGGAACTAAATACAAAAGGCACTATGCCGACTTAAGTATAAGAAGTCTGACTATTCCTACTATCTATGTTTTGAACCATTCCTGTGACATTAGTTATGGATTCCGATGCTTCACTTCAGGGTTACTGTATCCTTTGGTCCTTCGTATTGGCGGCGAAACACAGAAATTGCATCGGAATTAAATAGAAAAGGCACAATGCCGACTTAAGTATCAGAGGACTGACTCTTCTTATGTCTATGTTTTGAACCATTCCTGTGACACTAGTTATGGATTCTGATGCTTCACTTCAGGTTTACTGTATCCCTCTGACCTTCTCATTAACGATGAAACACAGATATTGCATCGGAATTAAATACAAAAGGCACAATGCCGACTTAAGTACAAGAAGACTGACTCTTCTTACTGACTAAGTTTTGAACCATTCCTGTGACACTAGTTATAGATTCCGATGATTCCCTTCCGGTTTACTGTATGCCTTGGACCTTCGTATTGACGATTAAACACAGAAATTGCATGGGAATTAAATACAAAAGGCACAATGCCCAATTAAGTACAAGAGGACTGACTCTTCTTACTGACTATGTTTTGAACCATTCCTGTGACATTAGTTATAGATTCCGATGCTTCACCTCAGGTTCACTGTATCCCTCTGACCTTCTTATTGAAGATGAAACACAGAAATTGCATCGGAATTAAATAGAAAAGGCACAATGCCGTCTTAAGTACAAGCAGTGTGACTCTTCTTAATGTCTATGTTTTGAACCATTCCTGTGACACTAGTTAAAGATTCCGATGCTTCACTTCAGGTTAACTGTATCCCTTGGACCTTCTTATTGACGATGAAACACAGAAATTGCATCGAAAATAAATACAAAAGGCACAATGCCGACTTAAGTACAACAAGACTGACTCTTCTCACTGGATATGTTTTGAACCATTCCTGTCACACTAGTTATAGATTCCGATGCTTCACTTCAGGTTTAGTGTATCCCTGTGACCTTCTTATTGACGATGAAACACAGAAATTGCATCGGAAATAAATACAAAAGGTACAATACCGGCTTAAGTACATGTAGACTGAATCTTCCTACTGTCTATGTTTTGAACCATTCCTGTGACACTAGTTACAGATTCCAATGCTTCATTTCAGGATTACTGCATCCTTGGATCTTCGTAATGACGATGAATCACAGATAGTGCATCGGAATTAAATACAAAAGGTACAATGCCAACTTAAGTAGAAGATGACTGAATCTTCTTACTGGATAAGTTTTGAACCATTCCTGTGACACTAGTTATAGATTCCGATGCTTTACTTCAGGTTTACTGTATCCATCTGACCTTCTTATTAACGATGAAACACAGATATTGCATCGGAATTAAATACAAAAGGCACAATGCCGACTTAAGTACAAGAAGACTGACTCTTCTTACTGACTATGTTTTGAACCATTCCTGTGACACTAGTTATAGATTCCGATGCTTCCCTTCTGGTTTACCGTATGCCTTGGACCTTCGTATTGACGATGAATCACAGAGATTGCATGGGAATTAAATACAAAAGGCACAATGCCCAATTAAGTACAAGAAGACTGACTCTTCTTGCTGACTATGTTTTGAACCATTCCTGTGACATTAGTTATGGATTCCGATGCTTCACTTCGGGTTTACTGTATCCCTTGGACCTTCGTATTGACGATGAAACACTGATATTGCATCGGTATTAGATACAAAAGGCACAATGCCGACTTAAGTACAAGAAGGCTGACTCTTCCTACTGTCTATGTTTTGAACCATTCCTGTGACACTAGTTATAGATTCCGATGCTTCACTCCTGGTATACTGTATCCCTTGGACCTTATTATTGACGATGAAACACAGAAATTGCATCGGAATTAAATACAAAAGGCACAATGCCGACTTAAGGACAGGAAGACTGGATCTTCTTACTGCCTATGTTTTGAACCATTCCTGTGACACTAGTTATAGATTCCGATGCTTCACTTCAGGTTTACTGTATCCCTCTGACCTTCTCATTGACGATGAAACACAGAAATTGCATCTGAATTAAATACAAAAGGCACAATGCCGACTTAAGTGCAAGAAGACTGACTCTTCTTACTGTCTATGTTTTGAACCATTCCTGTGACACTAGTTATAGATTCCAATGATTCACACAAGGTTTACTTTATCCCTTGGACCTTCTTATTGGCGATGAAACACCGAAATTGCATCGGAATTAAATAGAAAAGGCACAATGCCGACTTAGGTACAAGAAGACTGTCTCTTCTTACTGTCTATGTTTTGAACCATTCCTGTGACCCTAGTTATGGATTCCGATGCTTCACTTCAGGTTTAGTGTATCCCTTGGACCTTCTTATTGACGATGAAACTCAGAAATTGCATCGCAATTAAATACAAAAAGGCACAATGCCGACTTAAGTTCAAGAACACTGACTCTTCATACTGACTATATATTGATCCATTCCTGTGACACTAGTTATAGATTCCGATGTTTCACTTCAGGTATACTGTATACCTTGGACCTTCTTATTGACGACGAAACAGAGAAATTGCATCGAAATTAAATACAAAAGGCACAATGCCGACTTAAGTACAAGAAGACTGACTCTTCTTACTGACTATGATTTGAACAATTCCTGTGACACTAGTTGTAGTTCCCGATGCTTCACTTCAGGTTTACTGTATCCCTCTGACGTTCTTATTAACGATGAAAGACAGATATTGCATCGGAATTAAATACAAAAAGCACAATGCTGACTTTAGTACAAGAAGACTGACTCTTCTTACTGACTATGTTTTGAACCATTCCTGTGACACTAGTTATAGATTTCGACGCTTCACTTTCGGTTTACTGTATCCCTTGGACCATCGTATTGACGATGAAACACAGAAATTGCATCGGAATTAAATAGAAAAGACACAATGCCTTCTTAAGTACAAGCAGACTGACTCTTCTTACTGTCTATGTTTTGAAACATTCCTGTGACGCTAGTTAAAGATTCCGATGCTTCACTTCAGGTTTACTGTATCCCTTGGACCTTTTTATTGACGATGAAACACTGAAATTGCATCGAAAATAAATACAAAAGGCACAATGCCGACTTAAGTACAACAAGACTGACTCTTCTTACTGGATATGTTTTCAACGATTCCTGTGACACTAGTTATTGATTCCGATGCTACACTTCAGGTTTACTGTATCCCTCTGACTTTCTTTTTGACGATGAAACACAGAAATTGCATCGGAATTAAATAGATAAGGCACAATGCAAACTTAAGTACAAGAAGACTGACTCTTCTTACAGACTATATCTTGATCCATTCCTGTGACACTAGTTATATATTCCGATGCTTCACTTAAGGTTTACTGTATCCCTTGGACCTTCTTATTGACGATGAAACACCGAAATTGCATCGGAATTAAGTAGAATAGGCACAATGCCGACTTAAGTATAAGAAGACTGACTCTTCCTACTGTCTATGTTTTGAACCATTCCTGTGAGATTAGTTATGGATTCCGATGCTTCACTACAATCTTACCGTATTCTTTGGACCATCGTGTAGGCGACGAAACACAGAAATTGCATCGGAATTAAGTAGAAAAGGCACAATGCCGACTTAAGTACAAGAAGACTGACTCTTATTAGTGCCTATGTTTTGAACCATTCCTGTGACGCTAGTTACAGATTCCAATGGCTTCACTTCAGGTTTACTGTGTCCCTTGGACCTTCTTATTGACGATGAAACACAGAAATTGCATCGGAATTAAATACAAAAGGCACAATGTCGGCATAAGTACAAGAAGACTGACTCTTCTTACTGACTGTTTTGAAGCATTCCTGTGACACTAGTTATAGATTCTGATGCTTCACTTCAGGTTCACTGTATCCCTCTGACCTTCTTATTGACGATGAAACACAGAAATTTCATCGGAATTAAATACAAAAGGCACAATGCCGACTTAACTACAGGAAGACTGACTCTACTTACTGATTGTTTTGAACCATTCCTGTGACACTAGTTATAGATTCCGATGCTTCACTTCAGGTTTACTGTATCCCTCTGACCTTCTTATTAACGATGAAACACAGATATTGCATCAGAATTAAATACAAAAGGGACAATGCCGACTTAAGTACAAGAAGGCTGACTCTTCTTACTGACTATGTTTTGAACCATTCCTGTGACACTAGTTATACATTCCGATGCTTCACTTCTGGTTTACTGTGTCCCTTGGACCTTCGTATTGACGATGACACACAGAAATTGCATCGGAATAAAATACAAAAGGCACAATGCCGACCTAAGTACAAGAAGACTGACTCCTCTTACTGACTATATCTTGAACCATTCCTGTGACACTAGTTATGGATTCCGATGCTTCACTTCAGGTTTACTGTATCCCTTGGATATTCTTATTGACGATGAAACACAGAAATTGCATCGGAATTAAATACAAAAGGCACAATGCCTACTTAAGTACAAGAAGGCTGACTCTTCTTACTGTCTATGTTTTGTACCATTCCTGTGACACTAGTTATAGATTCCGATGCTTCACTTCAGGTTTAGTGTATCCCTTGGACCTTCTTATTGACGATGAAACACAGAAATTGCATCGGAAGTAATTACAAATGGCAGAATGCCGACTAAAGTACCAGAAGACTGACTCTTCTTACTGACTATGCTTTGAAACATTCCTGTGACACTAGTTATAGATTCCGATGCTTCACTCCTGGTTTACTGTATCCCTTGGACCTTATTATTGACGATGAAACACAGAAATTGCATCGGATTTAAATACAAAAGGCACAATGCCGACTTAAGGACAAGAAGATTGGATCTTCTTACTGCCTATGTTTTGAACCATTCCTGTGACACTAGTTATAGATTCCGATGCTTCACTTCAGGTGTACTGTATCCCTCTGACCTTCTCAGTGACGATGAAACACAGAAATTGCATCTGAATTAAATACAAAAGGCACAATGCCGACTTAAGTGCAAGAAGACTGACTCTTCTTACTGTCTATGTTTTGAACCATTCCTGAGACACTAGTTATAGATTCCGATGCTTCACACAAGGTTTACTGTATCCCTGCGACCTTCTTATCGACGATGAAACACTGAAATTGCATCGGAATTAAATAGAATAGGCACAATGCCGACTTAGGTACAAGAAGACTGTCTCTTCTTTTGTCTATGTTTTGAACCATTCCTGTGACACAAGTTATGGATTCCGATGCTTCACTTCCGGTTTACTGTATCCCTTGGACCTTCGTATTGACGATGAAACACTGAAATTGCATCGGAATTAAATATAAAAGGCACAATGCCGACTTAAGTACCAGAAGACTGTGTCTTCTTACTGACTATGATTTGAACCATTCCTGTGACACTAGTTGTAGATCCCGATGCTTCACTTCAGGTTTACTGTATCCCACTGACGTTCTTATTAACGATGAAACACAGATATTGCATCGGAATTAAATACAATAGGCACAATGCTGTCTTAAGTACAAGAAAACTGACTCTTCTTACTGACTATGTTTTGAACCATTCCTGTGGCACTAGTTATAGATTCCGATGCTTCACTTCCGGTTTACTGTATCCCTTGGACCTTCGTATTGACGATGAAACACTGAAATTGCATCGGAATTAAATATAAAAGGCACAATGCCGACTTAAGTACAAGAAGACTGACTCTTCTTACTGACTATGTTTTGAAGCATTCCTGTGACACTAGTTATGGATTCCGATGCTTCACTTCAGGTTTACTGTATCCCTTAGACCTTCGTATTGACGATGAAACACAGAAATTGCTTCGGAAATAAATACAAAAGGCACAATGCTGACTTAAGTAAAAGAAGACTGACTCTTCTTACTGACTATATCTCGATCCATTCCTGTGACACTAGTTATAGATTCAGATGCTTCACTTCACGATTACTGTATCCCTTGGACCTTCTTATTGACGATGAAACACAGAAATTGCATCGAAAATAAATACAAAAGGCACAATGCCGACTTAAGTACAACAAGCCTGACTCTTCTTACGGGTATGTTTTCAACGATTCCTGTGACACTAGTTATAGATTCCGATGCTTCACTTCAGGTTTACTGTATCCCTCTGACCTTCTTGGTGACGATGAAACACAGAAATTGCATCGGAAATAGATACAAAAGGAACAATACCGACTTAAGTATAAGAACACTGACTATTCCTACTGTCTATGTTTTGAACCATTCCTGTGACACTCGTTGTAGATTCCGATGCTTCACCTCAGGTTCACTGTCTCCCTTGGACCTCCTTATTGACGATGAAACACAGAAATTGCATCGGATTTAAATACAAAAGGCACAATGCCGACTTAAGTACAAGATGACTGACTCTTCTTACTGATTGTTTTGAACCATTCCCGTGACACTAGTTATATATTCCGATGCTTCACTTCAGGTTTACTGTATCCCTCTGACCTTCTTATTAACGATGAAACACAGATATTACATCAGAATTAAATTCAAAAATTCACAATGCCGACTTAAGTAAAATAAGACTGACTCTTCTTACTGACTATGTTTTGAACCATTCCTGTGACACTAGTTATACATTCCGATGCTTCACTTCTGGTTCACTGTATCCCTTGGACCTTCGTATTGACGATGAAACACAGAAATTGCATCGGAATAAAATACAAAAGGCACAATGCCGACTTAAGTACAAGAAGACTGACTCTTCTTACTGAGTATGTTTTGAACCATTCCTGTGACAGTAGTTATGGTTTCCGATGCTTCACTTCACGTTCAGTGTATCCCTCGGACCTTCGTATTGACGATGAAACACTGAAATTGCATCGGTATTAAATACAATAGGCACAATGCCGACCTAAGTATAAGAAGACTGACTCCTCTTACTATCTATGTTTTGAACCATTCCTGTGACACTACTTATAGATTCCGATGCTTCACTCCTGGCTTACTGTATCCCTTAGACCTTATTATTGACGATGAAACACAGAAATTGCATCGGAATTATATACAAAAGGCACAATGCTGACTTAAGGACAAGAAGACTGAATCTTCTTACTGCCTATGTTTTGAACCATTCCTGTGACACTAGTTATAGACTCCGATGCTTCATTTCAGGTTTACTGTATCCCTCTGACCTTCTTATTGACGATGAAACACAGAAATTGCATCTGAATTAAATACAAAAGGCACAATGACGACTAAAGTGCAAGAAGACTGACTCCTCTTACTGTCTATGTTTTGAACCATTCCTGTGACACTAGTTATCGATTCCGATGCTTCACACAAGGTTTACTGTATCCCTAGGACCTTCTTATTGATGATGAAACATCGAAATTGTATCGGAATTAAATAGAAAAGCACAATGCCGACTAAGGTACAAGAAGACTGTCTCTTCTTACTGTCTAAGTTTTGAACCATTCCTGTTACACTAGTTATTGATTCCGACGCTTCACTTCAGTTTTACTGTATCCCTTGTACCTACTTATTGACGATGAAACACAGAATCTGCATCGGAATTAAATACAAAAGGCACAATGCCGACTTAAGAACAAGAAGACTGACCCTTCTTACTGACTATAACTGGATCCATTCCTGTGACACTAATTATAGATTCCGATGCTGCACTTCAGGTTTACTGTATCTCTTGGACCTTCTTATTGACGATGAAACACAGATATTGCATCGGAATTAAATACAAAAGGCTCAATGCCGACTTAAGTATAAGAAGACTGACTCTTCTTACTGACTATGTTTTGTACCATTCCTGTGACACTAGTTATAGATTCCGATGCTTCAGTTCTGGTTTACTGTATCCCTTGGACCTTCGTATTGACGATGAAACAAAGAAATTGAATCGGAAGTAATTGCAAATGGCAGAATGCCGACTTAAGTACAAGAAGACTGACTCTTCTTACTGACTATGCTTTGAACCATTCCTGTGACACTAGTTATAGATTCCGATGCTTCACTTCAGGTTTACTGTATCCCTATGACCTTCTTATTGACGATGAATCACAGAACTTGCACCGGAACTAAATACAAAAGGCACAATGCCGACTTAAATACAAGACGACTGACTCTTCCTACTGTCTATGTTTTGAACCATTCCTGTGACACTAGTTATAGATTCCGATGCTTCACCTCAGGTTCACTGTATCCCTCTAATCTTCTTATTGACGATGAAACACAGAAATTGCATCGGAATTAAATAGAAAAGGCACAATGCCGTCTTAAGTAAAAGCGGACTGACTCTTCTTAGTGTCTATGATTTGAAACATTCCTGAGACGCTAGTTAACGATTCCGATGCTTCACTTCAGGTTTACTGTATCCCTTGGACCTTCTTATTGACGATGAAACACAGAAATTGCATCAGAATTAAATACAAAAGGCACAATGCCGACTTAAGTGGAAGAGGACTGACTCTTCTTACGGTCTATGTTTTGAACCATTCCTGTGACACTAGTTATAGATTCCGATGCTCCACTTCAGGTTTACTGTTTCTCTTGGACCTTCTTATTGACGATGAAACACAGAAATTGCATCAGAATTAAATACAAAAGGCACAATGCCGACTTAAGTGGAAGAGGACTGACTCTTCTTACGGTCTATGTTTTGAACCATTCCTGTGACACTATTTAGAGATTCCGATGCTTCCCTTCAGGTTTACTGTATCTCTCTGACCTTCTTATTGACGATGAAACACAGTAATTGCATCGGAATTAAATTGAAAAGGGCACAATGCCGACTTAAGTACAAAAAGGCTGACTCTTCTTACTGTCTATGTTTTGTACCATTCCTGTGACACTAGTTATCGATTCCGATGCTTCACACAAGGTTTACTGTATGCCTTGGACCTTCTTATTGATGATGAAACACCGAAATTGTATCGGAATTAATTAGAAAAGGCACAATGCCGACTTAAGTACAAGAAGACTGACCCTTGTTACTGACTATACCTTGATCCATTCCTGTGACACTAGTTATTGATTCCGATGCTTCACTTCAGGTTTAGTGTATCCCTTGGACCTTCTTATTGACGATGAAATACAGGTATTGCATCGGAAATAAATACAATGGGCACAATGCCGACTTAAGTACAAGAAGACTGACTCTTCTTACTGACTATGTTTTGTACCATTCCTGTGACACTAGTTATAGATTCCGATGCTCCACTTCAGGTTTACTGTTTCTCTTGGACCTTCTTATTGACAATGAAACACAGAAATTGCATCGAAATTAAATACAAAAGGCACAATGCCGACTTAAGTACAAGAAGACTGACTCTTCTTACTGACTATGTTTTGAACCATTCCTGTGACACTAGTTGTAGATTCCGATGCTTCACTTCAGGTTTACTGTATCCCTCTGACTTTCTTATTGACGATGAAACACAGAAATTGCATGGGAAAAAAATACAAAATTCACAATACCGACTTAAGTACATGCAGACTGAATCTTCCTACCGTCTATGCTTTGAACCATTCCTGTGACAGTAGTTATTGATTCCGATGCTTCATTTCAGGTTTACTGTATCCCTTGGACCTTCTTAATGACGATGAAGCACAGATAGTGCCTCGGAATGAAATACAAAAGGCACAATGCCGACTTAAGTACAAGACGGCTGACTCCTCTTACTGTCTATGTTTTGAACCATTCCTGTGACACTAGTTATAGATTCCGATGCTTCACTCCACGTTTACTGTATCCCTTGGACCTTCTTATTGACGATGAAACACAGAAATCGCAAAGGAATTAAATACAAAAGGCACAATGCCGACTTCGGGACAATAAGACTGAATCTTCTTACTGCCTATGTTTTGTACTAATCCTGTTACACTAGTTATAGATTCCGATGCTTCACTTCAGGTTTACTGTATTCCTCTGACCTTCTTATTGACGATGAAACAAAGAAATTGCATCGGAATTAAATACAAAAGGCACAATGCCGACTTAAGTGGAAGAGGACTGACTCTTCTTACGGTCTATGTTTTGAACCATTCCTGTGACACTAGTTATAGATTCCGATGCTTCACACAAGGTTTACTGTATCCCTTGGACCGTCTTGTTGACGATGAAACACAGAAATTACATCGGAATTAAATACAAAAGGCACAATGCCGACATAAGTACAAGAAGACTGACTTTTCTTACTGACTATTTCTTGATCCATTCCTGTGACACTAGTTATAGAATCCGATGCTTCACTTCAGGTTTACTGTATCCCTTGGACCCTCTTATTGACGATGAAACACAGAAATTGCATCGGAATTAAACACAAGAGGCACAATGCCGACTTAAGTACAAGAAGACTGACTCGTCTTACTGACTATGATTTGAACCATTCCTGTGACACTAGTTGTAGATTCCGATGCTTCACATCAGGTTTACTGAATCCCTTGGACCTTCGTGTTGACGATGAAACACCGAAATTGCATCGGAATTAACTACATAAGGCACAATGTCGACATAAGTACAAGAAGACTGACTCCTCTTACTGACTATACCTTGATCCATTCCTGTGACACTAGTTATGGATTCCGATGCTTCACTTCAGGTTTACTGTATCCCTTGGACATTCTTATTGACGATGAAACACAGAAATTGCATCGGAATTAAATACAAAAGGCACAATGCCGACTTAAGTACAAGAAGGCTGACTCTTCTTACTGTCTATGTTTTGTACCATTCCTGTGACACTAGTTATCGATTCCGATGCTTCACACAAGGTTTACTGTATCCCTTGGACCTTCTTATTGATGATGAAATACCGAAATTGTATCGGAATTAATTAGAAAAGGCACAATGCCGACTTAGGTACAAGAAGACTGTCTCTTCTTACTGTCTATGTTTGAACCATTCCTGTGACACTAGTTATGGATTCCGATGCTTCACTTCACTTTTACTGTATCCCTTGGACCTTCGTATTGACGATGAAACACAGAAATTGCATCGGAATTAAATACAAAAGGCACAATGCCGACTTAAGTACAAGAAGACTGACCCTTGTTACTGACTATACCTTGATCCATTCCTGTGACACTAGTTATAGATTCCGATGCTTCACTTCAGGTTTAGTGTATCCCTTGGACCTTCTTATTGACGATGAAACACAGGTATTGCATCGGAAATAAATACAATGGGCACAATGCCGACTTAAGTACAAGAAGACTGACTCTTCTTACTGTCTATGTTTTGTACCATTCCTGTGACACTAGTTATAGATTCCGATGCTTCACTTCTGATTTACTGTATCCCTTGGACCTTCGTATTGACGTTGAAACACAGAAATTGCAGCGGAAGTAATTACAAATGGCAGAATGCCGACTTAAGTACAAGAAGACTGACTCTTCTTACTGACTATGCTTTGAAACATTCCTGTGACACTAGTTATAGATTCCGATGCTTCACTTCAGGTTTAGTGTATCCCTTGGACCTTCTTATTGACGATGAAACACAGGTATTGCATCTGAATTAAATACATAAGGCACAATGCCGACTTAAGTGCAAGAAGACTGACTCTTCTTACTGTCTATGTTTTGAACCATTCCTGTGACACTAGTTATAGATTCCGGTGCTTCACACAAGGTTTACTGTATCCCTTGGACCTTCTTATTGACGATGAAACACCGAATTTGCATCGGAATTAAATAGAATAGGCACAATGCCGACTTAGGTACAAGAAGACTGTCTCTTCTTACTGTCTATGTTTTGAACCATTCCTATGACACTAGTTATGGATTCCGACGCTTCACTTCAGGTTTACTGTATCCCTTGGAGCTTCTTATTGACGATGAAACACAGAAATTGCATCGGAATTAAATACAAAAGGCACAATGCTGACTTAAGTTCAAGAACACTGACTCTTCTTACTGTCTATATATTGATCCATTCCTGTGACACTAGTTATAGTTTCTGATGCTTCACTTCAGGTTTACTGTATACCTTGGACCTTCTTATTGACGATGAAACACAGAAATTGCATCGGAATTAAATTCAAAAGGCACAATGCCGACTTAAGTACAAGAAGACTGACTCTTCTTACTGACTAAGATTTGAACCATTCCTGTGACACTAGTTGTAGATCCCGATGATTCACTTCAGGTTTACTGTATCCCTCTGACGTTCTTATTAACGATGAAACACAGATATTGCATCGGAATTAAATACAATAGGCACAATGCTGTCTTAAGTACAAGAAGACTGACTCTTCTTACTGACTATGTTTTGAACCATTCCTGTGACACGAGTTATAGATTCCGATGCTTCACTTCCGGTTTACTGTATCCCTTGGACCTTCGTATTGACGATGAAACACTGAAATTGCATCGGAATTAAATATAAAAGGCACAATGCCGACTTAAGTACAAGAAGACTGACTCTTCTTACTGACTATGTTTTGAAGCATTCCTGTGACACTAGTTATGGATTCCGATGCTTCACTTCAGGTTTACTGTATCCCTTAGACCTTCGTATTGACGATGAAACACAGAAATTGCTTCGGAATTAAATACGAAAGGCACAATGCTGACTTAAGTAATAGAAGACTGACTCTTATTACTGACTATATCTTGATCCATTCCTGTGACACTAGTTATAGATTCCGATGCTTCACTTCAGGCTTACTGTATCCCTTGGACCTTCTTATTGACGATGAAACACAGAAATTGCATAGAAAATAAATACAAAAGGCACAATGCCGACTTAAGTACAACAAGTCTTACTCTTCTTACGGGTATGTTTTCAACGATTCCTGTGACACTAGTTATACATTCCGATGCTTCACTTTAGGTTTACTGTATCCCTCTGACCTTCTTGTTGACGATGTAACACAGAAATTGCATCGGAAATAGATACAAAAGGAACAATACCGACTTAAGTACATGTAGACTTAATCTTCCTACTGTCTATGTTTTGAACCATTCCTGTGACACTAGTTATAGATTCCGATGCTTCATTTCAGGATTACAGTATCCCTTGGACGTTCTTAATGACGATGAAACACCGATAGTGCATCGGTATTAAATACAAAAGGCACAATGCCAACTTAAGTACAAGAAGACTGATTCTTCCTACTGTCTATGTTTTGAACCATTCCTGTGCCACTAGTTATAGATTCCGATGCTTCACTTCAGGTTTACTGTATATCTCTGACCTTCTTTTTGACGATGAAACACAGAAACTGCATCGGAATAAAATAGAAAAGGCACAATGCCAACTTAAGTACAAGAAGACTGACTCTTCTTACTGACTATACCATGATCCATTCCTGTGACACTAGTTATAGATTCCGATGCTTCACTTCAGGTTTACTGTGTCCCTTGGACCTTCTTATTGACGATGAAACACAGAAATTGCATCGGAATTAAATACAAAAGGCACAATGCCGACTTAAGTACAAGAAGACTGACTCTTCTTACTGACTGTTTTGAACCATTCCTGTGCCACTAGTTATAGATTCCGATGCTTCACTTCATGTTTACTGTATCCCTCTGACCTTCTTATTGACGATGAAACACAGAAATTGCATCAGAATTAAATACAAAAGGCACAATGCCGACTTATGTACAAGAAGACTGACTCTTCTTACTGTCTATGTTTTGAACCATTCCTATGACACTAGTTATGGACTCCGATGCTTCACTTCAGGTTTACTGTATCCCTTGGTCCTTCTTATAGACGATGAAACACAGAAATTGCGTCGGTATTAAATACAAAAGGCACAATGCCTACTTAAGTACAAGAAGACTGACTCTTGTTACTGACTATGCTTTGAACCATTCCTGTGACACTAGTTGTAGATTCCGATGCTTCACTTCAGGTTTACTGTATCCCTAGGACCTTCTTATTGACGATGAAACTCAGAAATTGCATCGGAACTAAATACAAAAGGCACAATGCCGACTTAAGTATAAGAAGACTGACTATTCCTACCGGCTATGTTTGAACCATTCCTGTGGCATTAGTTATGGATTCCGATGCTTCACTTTAGGGTTACTGTATCCCTTGGTCCTTCTTATAGACGATGAAACACAGAAATTGCGTCGGTATTAAATACAAAAGGCACAATGCCTACTTAAGTACAAGAAGACTGACTCTTGTTACTGACTATGCTTTGAACCATTCCTGTGACACTAGTTGTAGATTCCGATGCTTCACCTCAGGTTCACTGTCTCCCTTGGACCTCCTTATTGACGATGAAACTCAGAAATTGCATCGGAATTAAATACAAAAAACACAATGCCGACTTAAGTACAAGATGACTGACTCTTCTTACTGATTGTTTTGTACCATTCCCGTGACACTAGTTATATATTCCGATGCTTCACTTCAGGTTTACTGTATCCCTCTGACCTTCTTATTAACGATGAAACACAGATATTGCATCAGAATTAAATACAAAATTCACAATGCCGACTTAAGTACAAGAAGACTGACTCTTCTTACTGACTATGTTTTGAACCATTCCTGTGACACTAGTTATACATTCCGATGCTTCACTTCTGGTTTACTGTATCCCTTGGAACTTCGTATTGACGATGAAACACTGATATTGCATTGGTATTAAATACAAAAGGCACAATGCCGACCTAAGTACAAGAAGACTGACTCCTCTTACTATCTATGTTTTGAACCATTCCTGTGACACTACTTATAGATTCCGATGCTTCACTCCTGGTTTACTGTATCCCTTAGACCATATTATTGACGATGAAACACAGAAATTCCATCGGAATTAAATACAAAAGGCACAATGCTGACTTAAGGACAAGAAGACTGAATCTTCTTACTGACTATGTTTTGTACCATTCCTGTGACACTAGTTATAGATTCCGATGCTTCACTTCTGGTTTACTGTATCCCTTGGACCTTCGTATTGACGATGAAACACAGAAATTGCATCGGAATTAAATACAAAAGGCACAATGCTGACTTAAGGACAAGAAGACTGACTCTTCTTACTGTCTATGATTTGAACCATTCCTGTGACACTAGTTATCGATTCCGATGCTTCACACAAGGTTTACTGTATCCCTAGGACCTTCTTATTGATGATGAAACACCGAAATTGTATCGGAATTAAATAGAAAAGGCACAATGCCGACTATGGTACAAGAAGACTGTCTCTTCTTACTGTCTATGTTTTGAACCATTGCTGTGACACTAGTTATGGATTCCGACGCTTCACTTCAGTTTTACTGTATCCCTTGTACCTTCTTATTGACGATGAAACACAGAATCTGCATCGGAATTAAATACAAAAGGCACAATGATGACTTAAGAACAAGAAGACAGACCCTTCTTAATGACTATACCTTGATCTATTCCTGTGACACTAGTTATAGATTCCGATGCTTCACTTCAGGTTTACTGTATCTCTTGGACCTTCTTATTGACGATGAAACACAGATATTGCATCGGAATTAAATACAAAAGGCACAATGCCGACTTAAGTATAAGAAGACTGACTCTTCTTACTGACTATGTTTTGTACCATTCCTGTGACACTAGTTATAGATTCCGATGCTTCACTTCTGGTTTACTGTATCCCTTTGACCTTCGTATTGACGATGAAACACAGAAATTGCATCGGAAGTAATTGCTAATGGCAGAATGCCGACTTAAGTACAAGAAGACTGACTCTTCTTACTGACTATGCTTTGAACCATTCCTGTGACACTAGTTATAGATTCCGATGCTACACTTCAGGTTTACCGTATCCCTATGACCTTCTTATTGACAATGAATCACAGAACTTGCATCGGAACTAAATACAAAAGGCACAATGCCGACTTAAATACAAGACGACTTACTTTTCCTACTGTCTATGTTTTGAACCATTCCTGTGACACTAGTTATAGATTCCGATGCTTCACCTCTGGTTCACTGTATCCCTCTAATCATCTTATTGACGATGAAACACAGAAATTGCATGGGAAATAAATACAAAATTCACAATACCGACTTAAGTACACGTAGACTGAATCTTCCTACTGTCTATGTTTTGAACCATTCCTGTGACACTAGTTATAGATTCCGGTGCTTCATTTCAGGTTTACTGTATCCCTTGGACCTTCTTAATGACGATGAAGCACAGATAGTGCCTCGGAATTAAATACAAAAGGCACAATGCCGACTTAAGTACTAGAAGGCAGACTCCTCTTACTGTCTATGCTTTGAACCATTCCTGTGACACTAGTTATAGATTCCGATGCTTCACTCCACGTTTACTGTATCCCTTGGACCTTCTTATTGACGAAGAAACACAGAAATCGCATCGGAATTAAATACAAAAGGCACAATGCCGACTTAGGGACAATAAGACTGAATCTTCTTACTGCCTATGTTTTGTACCATTCCTGTGACACTAGTTATAGATTGCGATGCTTCACTTCAGGTTTACTGTATCCCTCTGACCTTCTTATTGACGATGAAACACAGAAATTGCATCGGAATTAAATACAAAAGGCACAATGCCGACTTAAGTAGAAGAGGACTGACTCTTCTTACGGTCTATGTTTTGAACCATTCCTGTGACACTAGTTATAGATTCCGATGCTACACACAAGGTTTACTGTGTCCCTTGGACCTTCTTATTGACGATGAAACACAGAAATTACATCGGAATTGAATACAAAAGGCACAATGCCGAATTAAGTACAAGAAGATTGACTTTTCTTACTGACTATTCCTTGATCCATTCCTGTGACACTAGTTATAGAATCCGATGCTTCACTTCAGGTTTACTGTATCCCTTGGACGCTCTTATTGACGATGAAACACAGAAATTGCATCGGAATTAAACACAAAAGGCACAATGCCGACTTAAGTACAAGAAGACTGACTCGTCTTACTGACTATGATTTGAACCATTCCTGTGACACTAGTTGTAGATTCCGATGCTTCACATCAGGTTTACTGTATCCCACTGACGTTCTTATTAACGATGAAACACAGATATTGCATCGGAATTAAATACAAAAGGCACAATGCCGACTTAAGTACAAGAAGACAGACTCTTCTTACTGACTATGTTTTGTACCATTCCTGTGACACTAGTTATAGATTCCGATGCTTCACTTCTGGTTTACTGTATCCCTTGGATCTTCGTATTGACGATGAAACACAGAAATTGCATCGGAATTAAATACAAAAGGCATAATGCCAACTTAAGTACAAGAGGACTGACTCTTCCTACTGTCTATGTTTTGAACTATTCCTGTGACACTAGTTATAGATTCCGATGCTTCACTTCAGGTTTACTGTACCCCTCTGACCTTTTTTTTGACGAAGAAACACAGAAATTGCATCGGAATTAGATAGAAAAGGCACAATGCCGAGTTAAGTACAAGAAGACTGACTCTTCTTACTGACTATATCTTGATCCATTCCTGTGACACTATTTATAGATTCCGATGCTACACTTCAGGTTTACTGTATCCCTTGGACCTTCTTATTGACGGTGAAACACAGAAATTGCATCGGAATTAAATACAAAAGGCACAATACTTAAGTACAAGAAGACTGACTCTTCTTACTAACTATGGTTTGAGCCCTTCCTGTGACACATGTTGTAGATTCCGATGCTTCACTTCAGGTTTACTATTTCCCTAGGACCTTCTTATTGATGATGAAACATAGATGTTGCATCGGAACAAAATAAAAAAGGCACAATGCCGACTTATGTATTAGAAGACTGACTCTTCCTACTGTCTATGATTTGAATCATTCCTGTGACACTAGTTATAGATTCTGATGATTCACTTCAGGTTTACTGTTTTCCTTGGACCGTCTTATTGATGATGAAGCACAGAAATTGCATCGGAATTAAATACAAAAGGCACAATTCCGACTTAAGTACAAGAAGACTGACTCTTCTTACTGTCTATCTTTTGAACCATTCCTGTGACACTAGTTATAGATTCCGATGCTTCACTTCAGGTTTACTGTATCCCTAGGACCTTCCTATTGACGATGAGACACAGAAATCGCATCGGAATTAAATAGAAAAAGCACAATGCCGACTTAAGTACAAAAAGACTGACTCTTCCTACTCTCTATGTTTTGAACCATTCCTGTGACTCTTGTTAATTATTCCGATGCTTCACTTGAGGTTTACTGTATCCCTCGGACCTTCTTATGGACGATGAAACACAGAAATTGCATCGGAATAAAATACAAATGGCACAATGCCGACTTAAGTACAAGAAGACTGACTCTTCAAACTGTCTACGTTTTGAACCATTCCTGTGACACTAGTTGTCGATTCCGATGCTTCACTTCAGGTTTACTGTATCCCTCTGACCTTCTTATTGACGATGAAACACAGAAATTGCATCGGAATTAAATAGAAAAGGCACAATGCCGACTTAAGTACAAGAAGACTGACTCTTCTTACTGACTAAATTTTGAACCATTCCTGTAACACTAGTTATAGATTCTGATGCTTCACTTCAGGTTTACTGTATCCCGTGGACCTTCTTATTTGCGATGAAACACAGATATTGCATCGGAATTAAATAAAAATGCACAATGCCGACTTAAGAACAAGAAGACCGACTCTTCTTACAGACTATGCTTTGAACCATTCCTGTGACACTAGTTATAGATTCCGATGCTTCACTTCAGTTTCACTGTATCCCTTGGACCTTCTTATTCGCGATGAAACACAGAAATAGCATCGGAAATAAATAGAAAAGGCACAATGCCGACTTAAGGACAAGAAGACTTTCTCATCTTACTGACTATGCTGTGAACCATTCCTGTGACACCAGTTATAGATTCCGATGCTTCACGTCCGTTTCACTGTATCCTTGGACCTTCTTATTGACGATGAAACACAGAAATTGCATCGGAATTAAGTAGAAAAGGCACAATGCCGACTTAAGTACAAGAAGACTGACTCTTCCTACTGTCTATGTTTTGAACCATTCCTGTGACACTAGTTATTGATTCTGATGCTTCATTTCACGTTTACTGTATCCCTAGGACCTTCTTATTGGCGATGAAACACAGAAATTGCATCGGAATTAAACACTAAAGGCACAATGCCGACTTAAGTACAAGAAGACCGACTCATCTTACTGTCTTTGTTTTGAACCATTCCTGTGACACTAGATATAGATTCCGATGCTTCACTCCAGGTTTACTGTATCCCTTGGACCATCTTATTGACGATGAAACAAAGAAATTGCATCGGAATTAAATAGAAAATGCACAATGCCGACTTAAGTACAAAAAGACTGACTCTTCCTACTCTCTATGTTTTGAACCATTCCTGTGAATCTAGTATTTTATTCCGATGCTTCACTTGAGGTTTACTGTATCCCTCGGACCTTCTTATGGACGATGAAACACAGAAATTGCATCGGAATAAAATACAAATGGCACAATGCCGACCTAAGTACAAGAAGACTGAATCTTCCCACTCTCTATGCTTTGAACCATTCCTGTGACACTAGTTTTCGAATCCGATGCTTCTCTTCAGGTTTACTGTATCCCTCTGACCTTCTTATTGACGATGAAACACAGAAATTGCATCGGAATTAAATAGAAAAGGTACAATACCGACTAAAGTACAAGAAGACTGACTCTTCCTACTGTCTATGTTTTGAACCATTCCTGTGACACTAGTTATAGAATCCGATGCTTCACTTCAGGTTTACTGTATTCCTTGGACCTTCATATTGACGATGAAACACAGAAATTGCATCGGAATTAAATACAAAAGGCACAATGCCGACTTAAGTACAAGAAGACTGACTCTACTTTCTGACTATGCTTTGAACCATTCCTGTGACACTAGATATAGATTCCGATGCTTCACTCTAGGTTGACTGTATCCCTTGGACCTACTTATTGACGATGAAACACAGAAATTGCGTCGGAATTCAATACAAAAGGCACAATGCCGACTTAAGTACAAGAAGACTGGCTCTTCTTACTGACTTTGCTTTGAACCATTCCTGTGACACTAGTTATAGATTCCGATGCTTCACTTCAGGTTTACTGTATCCCTTGGAGCTTCTTATTAACGATGAAACACACAAATTGCATCGGAATTAAATACAAAAGGCACAATGCCGACTTAAGTACAAGAAGACTGATTCTTCTTACTGACTATGTTTTCAACCATTCCTGTAACACTAGTTATGGTTTCCGATGCTTCACTTCGGGTTTACTGTATCCCTCTGACCCTCTTATTGACACAGAAATTGCATCGGAATTAAATACAAAAGGCACAAAGCAGACTTAAGTACATGTAGACTGACTTTTCCTAATGTCTATGTTTTGAACCATTCCTGTGACACTAGTTATAGGTTCCGATGGTTCATTTCAGGTTTACTGTATCCCTTGGACCTTCTTATTGACGATGAAACACAGTAATTGCATCGGAATTAAATACAAAAGGCACAATGCCGACATAACTACAAGAAGACTGACTCTACTTACTGACTATGTTTTGAACCATTCCTGTGACACTAGTTATAGTTTCCGATGCTTCACTTCACATTTACTGTATCCCTCTGACCTTCTAATTGACGATAAAACACAGAAATTACATCGGAATTAAATACAAAAGCCACATTGCCGACTTAAGTACAAGAAGACTGGCTCTTCCTACCAACTATGCTTTGAACCATTCCTGTGACACTAGTTATAGATTCCGATGCTTCACTTCCGTTTCACTGTATCCTTGGGCCTTCTTATTGACGATGAAACACAGAAATTGCATCGGAATTAAATAGAAAAGGCACAATGCCGACTTAAGTACAAGAAGACTGTCTCTTCCTACTGTCTATGTTTTGAACCATTCCTGTGACACTAGTTATTGATTCCGATGCTTCATTTCAGGTTTACTGTATCCTTCTCCCCTTCTTATTGACGATGAAACACAGAAATTGCATCGGAATTAAATACAAAAGGCACAATGCCGACTTAAGTACAAGAAGACCGACTCATCTTACTGTCTTTGTTTTGAACCATTCCTGTGACACTAGTTATAGATTCCGATGCTTCACTCCAGCTTTACTGTATCCCTTGGACCTTCTTATTGACGATGAAGCAAAGAAATTGCATCGGAATCAAATACAAAAGCACAATGCCGACTTAAGTACAAGAAGACTGAATCTTCCAACTCTCTATGTTTTGAACCATTCCTGTGACACTAGTTATAGATTCCGATGCTTAACTTCAGGATAACTGTATCCCACTGACCTTCTTAGTGACGATGAAACACTAGTGTCACAGGAATGGTTCAAAACATAGACAGTAAGAAGAGTCAGTCTTCTTGAACTTAAGTCGGCATTGTGCCTTTTGTATTTAATTCAGATGCAATTTCTGTGTTTCATCGTCAATGAGAGGGTCAGTGGGATACAGTACACCTGAAGTGAAGCATCGGAATCTATAACTAGTGTCACAGGAATGGTTCAAAACATTGGCAGTAAGAAGATCCAATCTTCTTGTCCTTAAGTCGGCATTGTGCCTTTTGTATTTAATTCCGATGCAATTTCTGTGTTTCATCGTCAATAATAAGGTCCAAGGGATACAGTAAACCAGGAGTGAAGCATCGGAATCTATAACTAGTGTCACAGGAATGTTTCAAAGCATAGTCAGTAAGAAGAGTCAGTCTTCTTGTACTTAAGTCGGCATTCTGCCATTTGTAATTACTTCCGATGCAATTTCTGTGTTTCATCGTCAATAAGAAGGTCCAAGGGATACACTAAACCTGAAGTGAAGCATCGGAATCTATAACTAGTGTCACAGGAATGGTACAATACATAGACAGTAAGAAGAGTCAGCCTTCTTGTACTTAAGTAGGCATTGTGCCTTTTGTATTTAATTCCGATGCAATTTCTGTGTTTCATCGTTAATAAGAATATCCAAGGGATACAGTAAACCTGAAGTGAAGCATCGGAATCCATAACTAGTGTCACAGGAATGGATCAAGATATAGTCAGTAGGAAGAGTCAGTCTTCTTGTACTTAGGTCGGCATTGTGTCTTTTGTATTTAATACCGATGGAATTTCAGTGTTTCATCGTCAATACGAAGGTCCAAGGGATACAGTAAACGTGAAGTGAAGTATCGGAAACCATAACTAGTGTCACAGGAATGGTTCAAAACATAGTCAGTAAGAAGAGTCAGTCTTCTTGTACTTAAGTCGGCATTGTGCCTTTTGTATTTTATTCCGATGCAATTTCTGTGTGTCATCGTCAATACGAAGGTCCAAGGGATACAGTAAACCAAAAGTGAAGCATCGGAATGTATAACTAGTGCCACAGGAATGGTTCAAAACATAGTCAGTAAGAAGAGTCAGCCTTCTTGTACTTAAGTCGGCATTGTCCCTTTTGTATTTAATTCTGATGCAATATCTGTGTTTCATCGATAATAAGAAGGTCAGAGGGATACAGTAAACCTGAAGTGAAGCATCGGAATCTATAACTAGTGTCACAGGAATGGTTCAAAACAATCAGTAAGTAGAGTCAGTCTTCTTGTAGTTAAGTCGGCATTGTGCCTTTTGTATTTAATTCCGATGAAATTTCTGTGTTTCATCGTTAATAAGAAGGTCAGAGGGATACAGTGAACCTGAAGTGAAGCATCAGAATCTATAACTAGTGTCACAGGAAAGCTTCAAAACAGTCAGTAAGAAGAGTCAGTCGTCTTGTACTTATGTCGACATTGTGCCTTTTGTATTTAATTCCGATGCAATTTCTGTGTTTCATCGTCAATAAGAAGGTCCAAGGGACACAGTAAACATGAAGTGAAGCCATTGGAATCTGTAACTAGCGTCACAAGAATGGTTCAAAACATAGGCACTAATAAGAGTCAGTCTTCTTGTACTTAAGTCGGCATTGTGCCTTTTCTACTTAATTCCGATGCAATTTCTGTGTTTCGTCGCCAACACGATGGTCCAAAGGAAACGGTAAGATTGTAGTGAAGCATCGGAATCCATAACTAATCTCACAGGAATGGTTCAAAACATAGCCAGTAGGAAGAGTCTGTCTTCTTATACTTAAGTCCGCATTGTGCCTATTCTATTTAATTCCGATGCAATTTCGGTGTTTCATCGTCAATAAGAAGGTCCAAGGGATACAGTAAACCTTAAGTGAAGCATCGGAATCTATAACTAGTGTCACAGGAATGGATCAAGATATAGTCTGTAAGAAGAGTCAGTCTTCTTGTACTGAAGTTGGCATTGTGCCTTTTCTATTTAATTCCGATGCAATTTCTGTGTTTCATCGTCAAAAAGAAAGTCAGAGGGATATAGTAAACCTGAAGTGTAGCATCGGAATCTATAACTAGTGTCACAGGAATCGTTGAAAACATATCCAGTAAGAAGAGTCAGTCTTGTCGTACTTAAGTCAGCATTGTGCCTTTTGTATTTATTTTCGATGCAATTTCTGTGTTTCATCGTCAATAAAAAGGTCCAAGGGATACAGTAAACCTGAAGTGAAGCATCGGAATTATTAACTAGCGTCACAGGAATGTTTCAAAACATAGACAGTAAGAAGAGTCAGTCTGCTTGTACTTAAGACGGCATTGTGTCTTTTCTATTTCATTCCGATGCAATTCCTGTGTTTCATCGTCAATACGATGGTCCAAGGAATACAGTAAACCGAAAGTGAAGCGTCGAAATCTATAACTAGTGTCACAGGAATGGTTCAAAACATAGTCAGTAAGAAGAGTCAGTCTTCTTGTACTAAAGTCAGCATTGTGCCTTTTGTATTTAATTCCGATGCAATATCTGTCTTTCATCGTTAATAAGAACGTCAGAGGGATACAGTACACCTGAAGTGAAGCATCGGGAACTACAACTAGTGTCACAGGAATTGATCAAATCATAGTCAGTAAGAAGAGTCAGTCTTCTTGTACTTAAGTCGGCATTGTGGCTTTTGTATTTAATTCCGATGCAATTTCTCTGTTTGGTCGTCAATACGAAGGTCCAAGGTATACAGTAAACCTGAAGTGAAACATCGGAATCTATAACTAGTGTCACAGGAATGGATCAATATATATTCAGTAAGAAGGGTCAGTGTTCTTGAACTTAAGTCGGCATTGTGCCTTTTTGTATTTAATTCCGATGCAATTTCGGTGTTTCATCGCCAATGAGAAGGTCAGAGGGATACAGTAAACCTGAAGTGAAGCATCGGAATCCATAACAAGTGTCACAGGAATGGTTCAAAACATAGACATAAGAAGAGTGAGTCTTCTGATACTTAAGGCGGCGTTGTGCCTTTTCTATTTAATTCCGATGCAATTTCTGTGTTTCGCCGCCAATACGAAGGACCAAAGGATACAGTAACCCTGAAGTGAAGCATCGGAATCCATTACTAATGTCACAGGAATGGTTCAAAACATAGATAGTAGGAATAGTCAGACTTCTTATACTTAAGTCGGCATTGTGCCTTTTGTATTTAGTTCCGATGCAATTTCTGTGTTTCATCGTCAATATGAAGGTCCTTGGGATACAGTAAACCTGAAGTGAAGCATCGGAATCTACAACTAGTGTCACAGGAATGGTTCAAAGCATAGTCAGTAAGAAGCGTCAGTCTTCTTGTACTTAAGTAGGCATTGTGCCTTTTGTATTTAATTCCGAGGTAATTTCTGTGTTTCATCGTCTATAAGAAGGTCCAAGGGATACAGTAAACCTGAAGTGAAGCATCGGAATCCATAACTAGTGTCACAGGAATGGTTCAAAACATATCCAGTAAGAAGAGTCAGTCATCTTCTACTTAAGTTGGCATTGTACCTTTTGTATTTAATTCCGATGCACTACCTGTGATTCATCGTCATTACGAAGGTCCAAGGGATGCAGTAATCCTGAAATGAAGCATCGGAATCTGTAACTAGTGTCACAGGAATGGTTCAAAACATAGACAGTAGGAAGATTCAGTCTACATGTACTTAAGCCGGTATTGTACCTTTTGTATTTATTTCCGATGCAATTTCTGTGTTTCATCGTCAATAAGAAGGTCAGAGGGATACACTAAACCTGAAGTGAAGCATCGGAATCTTTAACTAGTGTCACAGGAATGGTTCAAAACATTGACTTTAAGAAGAGTCAGTCTGCTTGTACTTAAGACGGCATTGTGCCTTTTCTATTTAATTCCGATGCAATTTCTGTGTTTCATGGTCAATAAGAAGGTCAGAGGGATACAGTGAACCTGAGGTGAAGCATCGGAATCTATAACTAGTGTCACAGGAATGGTTCAAAACATAGACAGTAAGAAGAGTCAGTCTTCTTGCACTTAAGTCGGCATTGTGCCTTTTGTATTTAATTCAGATGCAATTTCTGTGTTTCATCATCAATGAGATCGACAGAGGGATACAGTAAACCTGAAGTGAAGCATCGGAATCTATAACTAGTGTCACAGGAATGGTTCAAAACATAGGCAGTAAGAAGATCCAGTCTTCTTGTCCTTAAGTCCGTATTGTACCTTTTGTATTTAATTCCGATGCAATTTCTGTGTTTCATCGTCAATAATAAGGTCCAAGGGATACAGTATACCAGGAGTGAAGCATCGGAATCTATAACTAGTGTCACAGGAATGGTTCAAAACATAGACAGTATGAAGAGTCAGCCTTCTTGTACTTAAGTCGGCATTGTGCCTTTTGTATCTAATACCGATGCAATTTCAGTGTTTCATCGTCAATACGAAGGTCCAAGGGATACAGTAAACCCGAAGTGAAGCATCGGAATCCATAACTAATGTCACAGGAATGGTTCAAAACATAGTCAGTAAGAAGAGTCAGTCTTCTTGTACTTAATTGGGCATTGTGCCTTTTGTATTTAATTCCCATGCAATTTCTGTGTTTCATCGTCAATACGAAGGTCCAAGGCATACAGTAAACCAGAAGGGAAGCATCGGAATCTATAACTAGTGTCACAGGAATGGTTCAAAACATAGTCAGTAAGAAGAGTCAGTCTTCTTGTACTTAAGTCGGCATTGTGCCTTTTGTATTTATTTCCGATGCTATTTCTGTGTTTCATCGTCAAAAAGAAAGTCAGAGGGATATAGTAAACCTGAAGTGTAGCATCGGAATCTATAACTAGTGTCACAGGAATCGTTGAAAACATATCCAGTAAGAAGAGTCAGTCTTGTTGTACTTAAGTCAGCATTGTGCCTTTTGTATTTATTTTCGATGCAATTTCTGTGTTTCATCGTCAATAAAAAGGTCCAAGGGATACAGTAAACCTGAAGTGAAGCATCGGAATTATTAACTAGCGTCACAGGAATGTTTCAAAACATAGACAGTAAGAAGAGTCAGTCTGCTTGTACTTAAGACGGCATTGTGTCTTTTCTATTTCATTCCGATGCAATTCCTGTGTTTCATCGTCAATACGATGGTCCAAGGAATACAGTAAACCGAAAGTGAAGCGTCGAAATCTATAACTAGTGTCACAGGAATGGTTCAAAACATAGTCAGTAAGAAGAGTCAGTCTTCTTGTACTAAAGTCAGCATTGTGCCTTTTGTATTTAATTCCGATGCAATATCTGTCTTTCATCGTTAATAAGAACGTCAGAGGGATACAGTAAACCTGAAGTGAAGCATCGGGAAGTACAACTAGTGTCACAGGAATTGTTCAAATCATAGTCAGTAAGAAGAGTCAGTCTTCTTGTACTTAAGTCGGCATTGTGGCTTTTGTATTTAATTCCGATGCAATTTCTCTGTTTGGTCGTCAATACGAAGGTCCAAGGTATACAGTAAACCTGAAGTGAAACATCGGAATCTATAACTAGTGTCACAGGAATGGATCAATATATATTCAGTAAGAAGGGTCAGTGTTCTTGAACTTAAGTCGGCATTGTGCCTTTTTGTATTTAATTCCGATGCAATTTCGGTGTTTCATCGCCAATGAGAAGGTCAGAGGGATACAGTAAACCTGAAGTGAAGCATCGGAATCCATAACTAGTGTCACAGGAATGGTTCAAAACATAGACATAAGAAGAGTGAGTCTTCTGATACTTAAGGCGGCGTTGTGCCTTTTCTATTTAATTCCGATGCAATTTCTGTGTTTCGCCGCCAATACGAAGGACCAAAGGATACAGTAACCCTGAAGTGAAGCATCGGAATCCATAACTAATGTCACAGGAATGGTTCAAAACATAGATAGTAGGAATAGTCAGACTTCTTATACTTAAGTCGGCATTGTGCCTTTTGTATTTAGTTCCGATGCAATTTCTGTGTTTCATCGTCAATATGAAGGTCCTTGGGATACAGTAAACCTGAAGTGAAGCATCGGAATCTACAACTAGTGTCACAGGAATGGTTCAAAGCATAGTCAGTAAGAAGCGTCAGTCTTCTTGTACTTAAGTAGGCATTGTGCCTTTTGTATTTAATTCCGAGGTAATTTCTGTGTTTCATCGTCTATAAGAAGGTCCAAGGGATACAGTAAACCTGAAGTGAAGCATCGGAATCCATAACTAGTGTCACAGGAATGGTTCAAAACATATCCAGTAAGAAGAGTCAGTCATCTTCTACTTAAGTTGGCATTGTACCTTTTGTATTTAATTCCGATGCACTACCTGTGATTCATCGTCATTACGAAGGTCCAAGGGATGCAGTAATCCTGAAATGAAGCATCGGAATCTGTAACTAGTGTCACAGGAATGGTTCAAAACATAGACAGTAGGAAGATTCAGTCTACATGTACTTAAGCCGGTATTGTACCTTTTGTATTTATTTCCGATGCAATTTCTGTGTTTCATCGTCAATAAGAAGGTCAGAGGGATACACTAAACCTGAAGTGAAGCATCGGAATCTTTAACTAGTGTCACAGGAATGGTTCAAAACATTGACTTTAAGAAGAGTCAGTCTGCTTGTACTTAAGACGGCATTGTGCCTTTTCTATTTAATTCCGATGCAATTTCTGTGTTTCATGGTCAATAAGAAGGTCAGAGGGATACAGTGAACCTGAGATGAAGCATCGGAATCTATAACTAGTGTCACAGGAATGGTTCAAAACATAGACAGTAAGAAGAGTCAGTCTTCTTGCACTTAAGTCGGCATTGTGCCTTTTGTATTTAATTCAGATGCAATTTCTGTGTTTCATCATCAATGAGATCGACAGAGGGATACAGTAAACCTGAAGTGAAGCATCGGAATCTATAACTAGTGTCACAGGAATGGTTCAAAACATAGGCAGTAAGAAGATCCAGTCTTCTTGTCCTTAAGTCCGTATTGTACCTTTTGTATTTAATTCCGATGCAATTTCTGTGTTTCATCGTCAATAATAAGGTCCAAGGGATACAGTATACCAGGAGTGAAGCATCGGAATCTATAACTAGTGTCACAGGAATGGTTCAAAACATAGACAGTATGAAGAGTCAGCCTTCTTGTACTTAAGTCGGCATTGTGCCTTTTGTATCTAATACCGATGCAATTTCAGTGTTTCATCGTCAATACGAAGGTCCAAGGGATACAGTAAACCCGAAGTGAAGCATCGGAATCCATAACTAATGTCACAGGAATGGTTCAAAACATAGTCAGTAAGAAGAGTCAGTCTTCTTGTACTTAATTGGGCATTGTGCCTTTTGTATTTAATTCCCATGCAATTTCTGTGTTTCATCGTCAATACGAAGGTCCAAGGCATACAGTAAACCAGAAGGGAAGCATCGGAATCTATAACTAGTGTCACAGGAATGGTTCAAAACATAGTCAGTAAGAAGAGTCAGTCTTCTTGTACTTAAGTCGGCATTGTGCCTTTTGTATTTATTTCCGATGCTATTTCTGTGTTTCATCGTCAATAAGAAGGTCAGATGGATACAGTAAACCTGAAGTGAAGCATCGGAATCTATAACTAGTGTCACAGGAATGGTTCAAAACATATCCAGTAAGAAGAGTCAGTCATCTTCTACTTAAGTTGTCATTGTACCTTTTGTATTTAATTCCGATGCACTATCTGTGATTCATCGTCATTACGAAGGTCCAAGGGATGCAGTAATCCTGAAATGAAGCATCGGAATCTGTAACTAGTGTCACAGGTATGGTTCAAAACATAGACAGTAGGAAAATTCAGTCTACATGTACTTAAGCCGGTATTGTACCTTTTGTATTTATTTCCGATGCAATTTCTGTGTTTCATCGTCAATAAGAAGGTCAGAGGGATACACTAAACCTGAAGTGAGGCATCGGAATCTATAACTAGTGTGACAGGAATGGATCAAAACATATCCAGTGAGAAGAGTCAGTCTTGTTGTACTTAAGTCGGCATTGTGCCTTTTGTATTTATTTTCGATGCAATTTCTGTGTTTCATCGTCAATAAGAAGGTCCAAGGGATACAGTAAACCTGAAGTGAAGCATCGGAATCTTTAGCTAGTGTCACAGGAATGGTTCAAAACATAGACATTAAGAAGAGTCAGTCTGCTTGTACTTAAGACGGCATTGTGCCTTTTCTATTTAATTCCGATGCAATTTCTGTGTTTCATCGTCAATAAGAAGGTCAGAGGGATTCAGTGAACCTGAGGTGAAGCATCGGAATCTATAACTAGTAACACAGGAATGGTTCAAATCATAGACAGTAGGAAGAGTCAGTCTTCTTGTACATAAGTCGGCATTGTGCCTTTTCTATTTAATTCCGATGCAATTTCTGTGTTTCGTCGCCAATAGGAAGGTCCAAAGGATACAGTAAACCTGAAGTGAAGCATCGGAATCTATAACTAATGTCACAGGATTCGTTCAAACATAGACAGTAGGAAGAGTCAGTCTTCTTGTACTTAAGTCGGCATTGTGCCTTTTGTATTTTGTTCCGATGCAATTTCTGTGTTTCGTCGCCAATAGGAAGGTCGAAAGGATACAGTAAACCTGAAGTGAAGCATCGGAAACAATAACTAATGTCACAGGATTCGTTCAAACATAGTCAGTAGGAAGAGTCAGTCTTCTTGTACTTGAGTCAGCATTGTGCCTTTTGTATTTAATTCCGATGCAATTTTTGTGTTTCGTCGTCAATACGAAGGTCCAAGGGATACAGTTAACCAGAAGTGAAGCATCGGAATCTATAACTAGTGTCACAGGAATGGATCAAAACATAGTCAGTAAGAAAAGTCAGTCTGCTTGTACTTAAGTCGGAATTGTGCCTTTTGTATTTAATTTCGATGCAATATCTGTGTTTCATCGTTAATAAGAAGGTCAGAGGGATACAATAAACCTGAAGTGAAGCATCGGAATCTACAACTAGTGTCACAGGAATGGTTCAAATCATAGTCAGTATGAAGAGTCAGTCTTCTTGTACTTAAGTCGGCATTGTGACTTTTGTATTTAATTCCGATGCAATTTCTGTGTTTCATCGTCAATAAGAAGGTCCAAGGGATACAGTAAACCCGAAGTGAAGCATCGGAATCTATAACTAGTGTCACAGGAATGGATCAATATAGAGTCAGTAAGAAGAGTCAGTCATCTTGTACTTAAGTCGACATTGTGCCTTTTGTATTTAATTCCGATGCAATTTCTGTGTTTCATCGTCAATTAGAAGGTCCAAGGGATACAGTAAACCTGAAGTGAAGCATCGGAATCCAAAACTAGTGTCACAGGAATGGTTCAAAACATAGTCAGTAAGAAGAGTAAGTCTTCTTAAGTACGCATATTGCCTTTTGTATTTAATTCCGATGCATCTTCTGTGTTTCATCGTCAATAAGAAGGTCCAAGGTATACAGTAAACCTGAAGTGAAACATCGGAATCTATAACTAGTGTCATAGGAATGGATCAATATATAGTCAGTAAGAAGGGTCAGTGTTCTTGAACTTAAGTCGGCATTGTGCCTTTTTGTATTTAATTCCGATGCAATTTCGGTGTTTCATCGCCAATAAGAAGGTCAGAGGGATACAGTAAACCTGAAGTGAAGCATCGGAATCCATAACTAGTGTCACAGGAATGGTTCAAAACATAGACATAAGAAGAGTCAGTCTTCTGATACTTAAGGCGGCGTTGTGCCTTTTCTATTTAATTCCGATGCAATTTCTGTGTTTCGCCGCCAATACGAAGGACCAAAGGATACAGTAACCCTGAAGTGAAGCATCGGAATCCATAACTAATGTCACAGGAATGGTTCAAAACATAGATAGTAGGAATAGTCAGACTTCTTATACTTAAGTCGGCATTGTGCCTTTTGTATTTAGTTCCGATGCAATTTCTGTGTTTCATCGTCAATATGAAGGTCCTTGGGATACAGTAAACCTGAAGTGAAGCATCGGAATCTACAACTAGTGTCACAGGAATGGTTCAAAGCATAGTCAGTAAGAAGCGTCAGTCTTCTTGTACTTAAGTAGGCATTGTGCCTTTTGTATTTAAGTCCGAGGTAATTTCTGTGTTTCATCGTCTATAAGAAGGTCCAAGGGATACAGTAAACCTGAAGTGAAGCATCGGAATCCATAACTAGTGTCACAGGAATGGTTCAAAACATAGACATAAGAAGAGTCAGTCTTCTGATACTTAAGTCGGCATTGTGCCTTTTGTATTTATTTCCGATGCTATTTCTGTGTTTCATCGTCAATAAGAAGGTCAGATGGATACAGTAAACCTGAAGTGAAGCATCGGAATCTATAACTAGTGTCACAGGAATGGTTCAAAACATATCCAGTAAGAAGAGTCAGTCATCTTCTACTTAAGTTGGCATTGTACCTTTTGTATTTAATTCCGATGCACTACCTGTGATTCATCGTCATTACGAAGGTCCAAGGGATGCAGTAATCCTGAAATGAAGCATCGGAATCTGTAACTAGTGTCACAGGAATGGTTCAAAACATAGACAGTAGGAAGATTCAGTCTACATGTACTTAAGCCGGTATTGTACCTTTTGTATTTATTTCCGATGCAATTTCTGTGTTTCATTGTCAATAAGAAGGTCAGAGGGATACACTAAACCTGAAGTGAAGCATCGGAATCTTTAACTAGTGTCACAGGAATGGTTCAAAACATAGACTTTAAGAAGAGTCAGTCTGCTTGTACTTAAGACGGCATTGTGCCTTTTCTATTTAATTTCGATGCAATTTCTGTGTTTCATGGTCAATAAGAAGGTCAGAGGGATACAGTGAACCTGAGGTGAAGCATCGGAATCTATAACTAGTGTCACAGGAATGGTTCAAAACATAGACAGTAAGAAGAGTCAGTCTTCTTGCACTTAAGTCGGCATTGTGCCTTTTGTATTTAATTCAGATGCAATTTCTGTGTTTCATCGTCAATGAGGAGGTCAGAGGGATACAGTAAACCTGAAGTGAAGCATCGGAATCCATAACTAGTTTCACAGGAATGGTTCAAAACATAGACATAAGAAGAGTCAGTCTTCTGATACTTAAGTCGGCATTGTGCCTTTTGTATTTATTTCCGATGCTATTTCTGTGTTTCATCGTCAATAAGAAGGTCAGATGGATACAGTAAACCTGAAGTGAAGCATCGGAATCTATAACTAGTGTCACAGGAATGGTTCAAAACATATCCAGTAAGAAGAGTCAGTCATCTTCTACTTAAGTTGTCATTGTACCTTTTGTGTTTAATTCCGATGCACTATCTGTGATTCATCGTCATTACGAAGGTCCAAGGGATGCAGTAATCCTGAAATGAAGCATCGGAATCTGTAACTAGTGTCACAGGTATGGTTCAAAACATAAACAGTAGGAAAATTCAGTCTACATGTACTTAAGCCGGTATTGTACCTTTTGTATTTATTTCCGATGCAATTTCTGTGTTTCATCGTCAATAAGAAGGTCAGAGGGATACACTAAACCTGAAGTGAGGCATCGGAATCTATAACTAGTGTGACAGGAATGGTTCAAAACATATCCAGTGAGAAGAGTCCGTCTTGTTGTACTTAAGTCGGCATTGTGCCTTTTGTATTTATTTTCGATGCAATTTCTGTGTTTCATCGTCAATAAGAAGGTCCAAGGGATACAGTAAACCTGAAGTGAAGCATCGGAATCTTTAACTAGTGTCACAGGAATGGTTCAAAACATAGACATTAAGAAGAGTCAGTCTGCTTGTACTTAAGACGGCATTGTGCCTTTTCTATTTGATTCCGATGCAATTTCTGTGTTTCATCGTCAATAAGAAGGTCAGAGGGATACAGTGAACCTGAGGTGAAGCATCGGAATCTATAACTAGTGTCACAGGAATGGTTCAAATCATAGACAGTAGGAAGAGTCAGTCTTCTTGTACATAAGTCGGCATTGTGCCTTTTCTATTTAATTCCCATGCAATTTCTGTGTTTCGTCGCCAATAGGAAGGTCCAAAGGATACAGTAAACCTGAAGTGAAGCATCGGAATCTATAACTAATGTCACAGGATTCGTTCAAACATAGACAGTAGGGAGAGTCAGTCTTCTTGTACTTAAGTCGGCATTGTGCTTTTTGTATTTTGTTCCAATGCAATTTCTGTGTTTCGTCGCCAATAGGAAGGTCGAACGGATACAGTAAACCTGAAGTGAAGCATCGGAAACAATAACTAATGTCACAGGATTCGTTCAAACATAGTCAGTAGGAAGAGTCAGTCTTCTTGTACTTGAGTCAGCATTGTGCCTTTTGTATTTAATTGCGATGTAATTTCTGTGTTTCATCGTCAATAAGAAGGTCCAAGGGATACAGTAAACCTGGAGTGAAGCATCGGACTCTGTAACTAGTGTCACAGGAACGGTTCAAAACGTAGACAGTAAGAAGAGTCAGACTTCTTGTACTTAATTCGGCATTGTTTCTTTTGTATTTAATTCCGATGCAATTTCTGTGTTTCACCGTCAATAAGAAGGTCCATGGGATACAGTAATCCTGAAGTGAAGCATCGGAATCGATAACTAGTCTCACAGGAATGGTTCAAAACATAGTCAGTAAGAAGAGTCAGTCTTCTTGTACGTAAGTCGGCATTGTGCCTTTTGTATTCAATTCCGATGAAATTTCTGTGTTTCATCATCAATACGACGGTCCAAGGGATACAGTAAACCAGAAGTGAAGCATCGGAATCTACAACTAGTGTCACAGGAATTGTTCAAATCATAGTCAGTAAGATGAGTCAGTCTTCTTGTACTTAAGTCGGCATTGTGCCTTGTCTATTTAATTCCGATGCAATTTCTGTGTTTCATCGTCAATAGGAAGGTCAGAGGGATACTGTGGACCTGAGGTGAAGCATCGGAATATATAACTAGTGTCACAGGAATGGTTCAAAACATAGACAGTAAGAAGAGTCAGTCTTCTTGCACTTAAGTCGGCATTGTGCCTTTTGTATTTAATTCAGATGCAATTTCTGTGTTTCATCGTCAATGAGAAGGTCAGGGGGATACAGTAAACCTGAAGTGAAGCATCGGAATCTATAACTAGTGTCACAATAATGGTTCAAAACATAGGCAGTAAGAAGATCCAGTCTTCTTGTCCTTAAGTCCGCATTGTACCTTTTGTATTTAATTCCGATGCAATTTCTGTGTTTCATCGTCAATAATAAGGTCCAAGGGATACAGTAAACCTGAAGTGAAGCATCGGAATCTATAACTAGTGTCACAGGAGTGGTTCAAAACATAGACAGTATGAAGAGTCAGCCTTCTTGTACATAAGTCGGCATTGTGCCTTTTGTATCTATTACCAATGCAATTTCAGTGTTTCATCGTCAATACGAAGGTCCAAGGGATACATTAAACCCGAAGTGAAGCATCGGAATCCATAACTAATGTCACAGGAATGGTTCAAAACATAGACATAAGAAGAGTCAGTCTTCTGATACTTAAGTCGGCATTTTGCCTTTTGTATTTAGTTCCGATGCAATTTCTGTGTTTCATCGTCAATATGAAGGTCCTTGGGATACAGTAAACCTGAAGTGAAGCATCGGAATCTACAACTAGTGTCACAGGAATGGTTCAAAGCATAGTCAGTAAGAAGTGTCAGTCTTCTAGTACTTAAGTAGGCATTGTGCCTTTTGTATTTAATTCCGAGCTAATTTCTGTGTTTCATCGTCAATAAGAAGGTCCAAGGGATACATTAAACCCGAAGTGAAGCATCGGAATCCATAACTAGTGTCACAGGAATGGTTCAAAACATAGACATAAGAAGAGTCAGTCTTCTGATACTTAAGTCGGCATTGTGCCTTTTGTATTTATTTCCGATGCAATTACTGTGTTTCATCGTCAATAAGAAGGTCAGATGGATACAGTAAACCTGAAGTGAAGCATCGGAATCTATAACTAGTGTCACAGGAATGGTTCAAAACATATCCAGTAAGAAGAGTCAGTCATCTTCTACTTAAGTTGTCATTGTACCTTTTGTATTTAATTCCGATGCACTATCTGTGATTCATCGTCATTACGAAGGTCCAAGGGATGCAGTAATCCTGAAATGAAGCATCGGAATCTGTAACTAGTGTCACAGGTATGGTTCAAAACATAAACAGTAGGAAAATTCAGTCTACATGTACTTAAGCCGGTATTGTACCTTTTGTATTTATTTCCGATGCAATTTCTGTGTTTCATCGTCAATAAGAAGGTCAGAGGGATACACTAAACCTGAAGTGAGGCATCGGAATCTATAACTAGTGTGACAGGAATGGTTCAAAACATATCCAGTGAGAAGAGTCCGTCTTGTTGTACTTAAGTCGGCATTGTGCCTTTTGTATTTATTTTCGATGCAATTTCTGTGTTTCATCGTCAATAAGAAGGTCCAAGGGATACAGTAAACCTGAAGTGAAGCATCGGAATCTTTAACTAGTGTCACAGGAATGGTTCAAAACATAGACATTAAGAAGAGTCAGTCTGCTTGTACTTAAGACGGCATTGTGCCTTTTCTATTTGATTCCGATGCAATTTCTGTGTTTCATCGTCAATAAGAAGGTCAGAGGGATACAGTGAACCTGAGGTGAAGCATCGGAATCTATAACTAGTGTCACAGGAATGGTTCAAATCATAGACAGTAGGAAGAGTCAGTCTTCTCGTACATAAGTCGGTATTGTGCCTTTTCTATTTCATTCCCATGCAATTTCTGTGTTTCGTCGCCAATAGGAAGGTCCAAAGGATACAGTAAACCTGAAGTGAAGCATCGGAATCTATAACTAATGTCACAGGATTCGTTCAAACATAGATAGTAGGAAGAGTCAGTCTTCTTGTACTTAAGTCGGCATTGTGCCTTTTGTATTTTGTTCCAATGCAATTTCTGTGTTTCGTCGCCAATAGGAAGGTCGAAAGGATACAGTAAACCTGAAGTGAAGCATCGGAAACAATAACTAATGTCACAGGATTCGTTCAAACATAGTCAGTAGGGAGAGTCAGTCTTCTTGTACTTGAGTCAGCATTGTGCCTTTTGTATTTTATTCCGATGCAATTTTTGTGTTTCGTCGTCAATACGAAGGTCCAAGGGATACAGTAAACCAGAAGTGAAGCATCGGAATCTATAACTAGTGTCACAGGAATGGATCAAAACATAGACAGTAAGAAGAGTCAGTCTGCTTGAACTTAAGTCGGCATTGTGCCTTTTGTATTTAATTTCGATGCAATATCTGTGTTTCATCGTTAATAAGAAGGTCAGAGGGATACAATAAACCTGAAGTGAAGCATCGGAATCTACAACTAGTGTCACAGGAATGGTTCAAATCATAGTCAGTATGAAGAGTCAGTCTTCTTGTACTTAAGCCGGCATTGTGACTTTTGTATTTAATTCCGATGCAATTTCTGTGTTTCATCGTCAATAAGAAGGTCCAAGGGATACAGTAAACCCGAAGTGAAGCATCGCAATCTATAACTAGTGTCACAGGAATGGATCAATATAGAGTCAGTAAGAAGAGTCAGTCAACTTGTACTTAAGTCGACATTGTGCCTTTTGTATTTAATTCCTATGCAATTTCTGCGTTTCATCGTCAATTAGAAGGTCCAAGGGATACAGTAAACCTGAAGTGAAGCATCGGAATCCAAAACTAGTGTCACAGGAATGGTTCAAAACATAGTCAGTAAGAAGAGTAAGTCTTCTTAAGTACGCATATTGCCTTTTGTATTTAATTCCGATGCATCTTCTGTGTTTCATCGTCAATAAGAAGGTCAGAGGGATACAGTAAGCCTGAAGTGAAGCATCGGAATCTATAACTAGTGTCACAGGAATGGTTCAAAACATAGGCAGTAAGAAGATTCAGTCTTCTTGTCCTTAAGTCAGCATTGTGCCTTTTGTATTTAATTGCGATGTAATTTCTGTGTTTCATCGTCAATAAGAAGGTCCAAGGGATACAGTAAACCTGGAGTGAAGCATCGGACTCTGTAACTAGTGTCACAGGAACGGTTCAAAACGTAGACAGTAAGAAGAGTCAGACTTCTTGTACTTAATTCGGCATTGTTTCTTTTGTATTTAATTCCGATGCAATTTCTGTGTTTCACCGTCAATAAGAAGGTCCATGGGATACAGTAATCCTGAAGTGAAGCATCGGAATCGATAACTAGTGTCACAGGAATGGTTCAAAACATAGTCAGTAAGAAGAGTCAGTCTTCTTGTACGTAAGTCGGCATTGTGCCTTTTGTATTCAATTCCGATGAAATTTCTGTGTTTCATCATCAATACGACGGTCCAAGGGATACAGTAAACCAGAAGTGAAACATCGGAATCTACAACTAGTGTCACAGGAATTGTTCAAATCATAGTCAGTAAGATGAGTCAGTCTTCTTGTACTTAAGTCGGCATTGTGCCTTGTCTATTAAATTCCGATGCAATTTCTGTGTTTCATCGTCAATAGGAAGGTCAGAGGGATACTGTGGACCTGAGGTGAAGCATCGGAATATATAACTAGTGTCACAGCAATGGTTCGAAACATAGACAGTAAGAAAAGTCAGTCTTCTTGTACTTAAGTCGGCATTGTGCATTTTCTATTTAATTCCGATGCAATTTCTGTGTTTCGTCGATAATAAGAAGGTCCAAAGGATACAGTAACTCTGAAGTGAAGCATCGGAATCTATAACTAATGTCACAGGAATGGTTCAAACATAGACAGCAGTAAATAGTCAGTCTTCTTATACTTAAGTCGGCATTGTGCCTTTTGTATTTAGTTCCGATGCAATTTCTGTGTTTCATCGTCAATAAGAAGGTCCAAGGGATACAGTAAACCTGAAGTGAAGCATCGGAATCCATAACTAGTGGCACAGGAATGGTTCAAACATAGACATAAGAAGAGTCAGTCTTCTGATACTTAAGTCGGCATTGTGCCTTTTGTATTTATTTCAGATGCAATTTCTGTGTTTCATCGTCAATGAGAATGTCGGAGGGATACAGTAAACCTGAAGTGAAGCATCGGAATCTATAACTAGTGTCACAGGAATGGTTCAAAACATAGGCAGTAAGAAGATCCAGTCTTCTTGTCCTTAAGTCCGCATTGTGCCTTTTGAATTTAATTCCGATGCAATTTCTGTGTTTCATCGTCAATAATAAGGTCAGAGGGATACACTAAACCTGAAGTGAAGCATCGGAATCTATAACTAGTGTAACAGGAATGGTTCAAAACATATCCAGTGAGAAGAGTCAGTCTTGTTGTACTTATGTCGGCATTGTGCCTTTTGTATTTATTTTCGATGCAATTTCTGTGCTTCATCGTCAATAAGAAGGTCCAAGGGATACAGTAAACCTGAAGTGAAGCATCGGAATCTTTAACTAGTGTCACAGGAATGGTTCAAAACATAGACATTAAGAAGAGTCAGTCTTCTTGTACTTAAGACGGCATTGTGCCTTTTCTATTTAATTCCGATGCTATTTCTGTGTTTCATCGTCAATAAGAAGGTCAGAGGGATACAGTGAACCTGAGGTGAAGCATCGGAATCTATAAATAGTGTCACAGGAATGGTTCAAAACATAGACAGTAAGAAGAGTCAGTCTTCTTGCACTTAAGTCGGCATTGTGCCTTTTGTATTTAATTCAGATGCAATTTCTGTGTTTCATCGTCAATGAGAAGGTCAGAGGGATACAGTAAACCTGAAGTGAAGCATCGGAATCTATAACTAGTGTCACTGGAATGAATCAAAACATAGGCAGTAAGAAGATCCAGTCTTCTTGTCCTTAAGTCCGCATTGTGCCTTTTGTATTTAATTCCGATGCAATTTCTGTGTTTCATCGTCAATAATAAGGTCCAAGGGATACAGTATACCAGGAGTGAAGCATCGGAATCCATAACTAGTGTCACAGGAATGGTTCAAAACATAGACAGTATGAAGAGTCAGCCTTCTTGTACTTAAGTCGGCATTGTGCCTTTTGTATTTAATATGATGCAATATCTGTGTTTCATCGTTAATAAGAAGGTCAGAGGGATACAGTAAACCTGAAGTGAAGCATCGGAATCCATAACTAGTGTCACAGGAATGGTTCAAAACATAGACATAAGAAGAGTCAGTCTTCTGATACTTAAGTCGGCATTGTGCCTTTTCTATTTAATTCCGATGCAATTTCTGTGTTTCGCCGCCAATACGAAGGAACAAAGGATACAGTAACATTGAAGTGAAGCATCGGAATCCATAACTAATGTCACAGGAGTGGTTCAAAACATTGATAGTAGGAATAGTCAGACTTCTTATACTTAAGTCGGCATTGTGCCTTTTGTATTTAGTTCCGATGCAATTTCTGTGTTTCATCGTCAATATGAAGGTCCTTGGGATACAGTAAACCTGAAGTGAAGCATCGGAATCTACAACTAGTGTCACTGGAATGGTTCAAAGCATAGTCAGTAAGAAGCGTCAGTCTTCTAGTACTTAAGTAGGCATTGTGCCTTTTGTATTTATTTCCGATACAATTTCTGTGTTTCATCGTCAATAAGAAGGTCAGATGGATACAGTAAACCTGAAGTGAAGCATCGGAATCTATAACTAGTGTCACAGGAATGGTTCAAAACATATCCAGTAAGAAGAGTCAGTCATCTTCTACTTAAGTTGGCATTGTACTTTTGTATTTAATTCCGATGCACTATCTGTGATTCATCGTCATTACGAAAGTCCAAGGGATGCAGTAATTCTGAAATGAAGCATCGGAATCTGTAACTAGTGTCACAGGAATGGTTCAAAACATAGACAGTAGGAAGATTCAGTCTACATGTACTTAAGCCGGAATTGTACCTTTTGTATTTTTTTCCGATGCAATTTCTGTATTTCATCGTCAATAAGAGGGTCAGAGGGATACACTAAACCTGAAGTGAAGCATCGGAATCTATAACTAGTGTGACAGGAATGGTTCAAAACATATCCAGTGAGAAGAGTCAGTCTTGTTGTACTTAAGTCGGCATTGTGACTTTTGTATTTATTTTCGATGCAATTTCTGTGTTTCATCGTCAATAAGAAGGTCCAAAGGATACAGTGAACCTGAAGTGAAGCATCGGAATCTTTAGCTAGTGTCACAGGAATGGTTCAAAACATAGACATTAAGAAGAGTCAGTCTGCTTGTACTTAAGACGGCATTGTGCCTTTTCTATTTAATTCCGATGCAATTTCTGTGTTTCATCGTCAATAAGAAGGTCAGAGGGATACAGTGAACCTGAGGTGAAGCATCGGAATCTATAACTAGTGTCACAGGAATGGTTCAAATCATAGACAGTAGGAAGAGTCAGTCTTCTTGTACTTAAGTCGGCATTGTGCCATTTGTATTTTGTTCCGATGCAATTTCTGTGTTTCGTCGCCAATAGGAAGGTCGAAAGGATACAGTAAACCTGAAGTGAAGCATCGGAAACAATAACTAATGTCACAGGATTCGTTCAAACAATGTCAGTAGGAAGAGTCAGTCTTCTTGTACTTGAGTCAGCATTGTGCCTTTTGTATTCAATTCCGATGCAATTTTTGTGTTTCGTCGTCAATACAAAGGTCCAAGGGATACAGTAAACCAGAAGTGAAGCATCGGAATCTATAACTAGTGTCACAGGAATGGATCAAAACGAAGTCAGAAAGAAGAGTCATTCTGCTTGTACTTAAGTCGGCATTGTGCCTTTTGTATTTAATTCCGATGCAATATCTGTGTTTCATCGTTAATAAGAAGGTCAGAGGGATACAATAAACCTGAAGTGAAGCATCGGAATCTACAACTAGTGTCACAGGAATGGTTCAAATCATAGTCAGTATGAAGAGTCAGTCTTTTTGTACTTAAGTCGGCATTGTGCCTTTTGTATTTAATTCCGATGCAATTTCTGTGTTTCATCGTCAATAAGAAGGTCCAAGGGATACAGTAAACCCGAAGTGAAGCATCGGAATCTATAACTAGTGTCACAGGAATGGATCAAGATAGAGTCAGTAAGAAGAGTCAGTCATCTTGTACTTAAGTCGACATTGTGCCTTTTGTATTTAATTCCGATGCAATTTCTGTGTTTCATCGTCAATTAGAAGGTCCAAGGGATACAGTGAACCTGAAGTGAAGCATCGAAATCCAAAACTAGTGTCACAGGAATGGTCCAAAACATAGTCAGTAAGAAGAGTAAGTCTTCTTAAGTACGCATATTGCCTTTTGTATTTAATTCCGATGCAATTTCTGTGTTTCATCGTCAATAAGAAGGTCAGAGGGATACAGTAAGCCTGAAGTGAAGCATCGGAATCTATAACTAGTGTCACAGGAATGGTTCAAAACATAGGCAGTAAGAAGATTCAGTCTTCTTGTCCTTAAGTCAGCATTGTGCCTTTTGTATTTAATTGCGATGTAATTTCTGTGTTTCATCGTCCATAAGAAGGTCCAAGGGATACAGTAAACCTGGAGTGAAGCATCGGACTCTATAACTAGTGTCACAGGAACGGTTCAAAACATAGACAGTAAGAAGAGTCAGACTTCTTGTACTTAATTCGGCATTGTTCCTTTTGTATTTAATTCCGATGCAATTTCTGTGTTTCATCGTCAATAAGAAGGTCCATGGGATACAGTAATCCTGAAGTGAAGCATCGGAGTCGATAACTAGTGTCACAGGAATGGTTCAAAACATAGTCAGTAAGAAGAGTCAGTGTTCTTGTACGTAAGTCGGCATTGTGCCTTTTGTATTCAATTCCGATGAAATTTCTGTGTATCATCATCAATACGATGGTCCAAGGGATACAGTAAACCAGAAGTGAAGCATCGGAATCTACAACTAGTGTCACAGGAATTGTTCAAATCATAGTCAGTAAGATGAGTCAGTCTTCTTGTACTTAAGTCGGCATTGTGCATTTTGTATTTAATTCCGATGCAATTTCTGTGTTTCGTCGATAATAAGAAGGTCCAAAGGATACAGTAACCCTGAAGTGAAGCATCGGAATCTATAACTAATGTCACAGGAATGGTTCAAACATAGACAGCAGTAAAGAGTCAGTCTTCTTATACTTAAGTCGGCATTGTGCCTTTTGTATTTAGTTCCGATGCAATTTCTGTGTTTCATCGTCAATAAGAAGGTCCAAGGGATACAGTAAACCTGAAGTGAAGCATCGGAATCCATAACTAGTGTCACAAGAATGGTTCAAAACATAGACAGTAAGAAGAGACAGTCTTCTTGTACCTAAGTCGGCATTGTGCCTTTTCTATTTAATTCCGATGCAATTTCTGTGTTTCATCGTCAATAAGAAGGTCCAAGGGATACAGTAAACCATGTGTGAAGCATCGCAATCTATAAATAGTGTCACAGGAATGGTTCAAAAAATAGACAGTAAGAAGAGTCAGTCTTCTTGCACTTAAGTCGGCATTGTGCAAGAAGACTGACTCTTCTTACTGTCTATGTTTTGAACCATTCCTGTGACCCTAGTTATAGATTCCGATGCCTCACTCTAGGTTTAATGTATCTCTTGAACCTTCTTATTGACGATGAGACACAGAAATTGCATAGGAATTAAATAAAAAAGGCACCATGCCGACTTAAGTACAAGAAGACTGACTCTGCTTACTGTCTATGTTTTCAACCATTCCTGTGACACTAGTTACAGATTCCGATGCCTCACTCCAGGTTAACTGTATCCCTTGGACCTTCTTAATGACGATGAAACACAGTAATTGCATCGGAATTAAATACAAAAGGCACAATGCCGACTTAGGTACAAGAAGACTGACTCTTCTTAGTGGCTATGCTTTGAACCATTCCTGTGACACCAGTTATAGATTCCGATGCTTCACTTCAGGTTTACTGTATACCTTGGACATTCTTATTGACGATGAAACACAGAAATTGCATCGGAATTAAATAGAAAAGGCTCAATGTCGACTTAAGTACAAGAAGACTGACTCTTCTTACTGTCTATGATTTGAACCATTTCTGTGACACTAGTTATAGATTCCGATGCTTCACCCCAGGTTTACTGTACCCCTTGGACCTTCTTATTGACGATGAAACACCGAAATTGCATCGGAATGAAATAGTAAAGGCACAATGCTGACTTAAGTACAAGAAGACAGACTCTTCTTACTGACTATGTTTTGAACCATTCCTGTGACACTAGTTATAGATTCCGATGCTTCACTTCAGGTATACTGTATCCCTCTGACCTTAATGCCGATGAAACACAGAAATTGCATCGGAATTAAATAGAAAAGGCACTATGCCGACTTAAGTGCAAGAAGACTGACTCTTCTTAGTGATTATAGTTTGACCATTGCTGTCACACTAGTTATAGATTCCGATGCTTTACTTCAGGTTTACTGTATACCTTGGACATTCTTATAGACGATGAAACACAGAATTTGCGTCGGAATTAAATAAAAAAGGCACAATGTCGACTTAAGTACAAGAAGACTGACTCTTCTTACTGTCTATGTTTTGAACCATTCCTGAGACACTAGTTATAGATTCCGATGCTTCACACCACATTTACTGTAACCCTTGGACCTTCCTATTGACGATGAAACACAGAAATTGCATCGGAATTAAATAGAAAAGGCACAATGCCGACTTAAGTACAAGTAGACTGACTCTTCTAACTGACTATGTTTGAACCATTGCTGTCACACTAGTTATAGATTCCGATGCTTCACTCCAGGTTTACTGTAACCCTTGGACCTTCTTATTGACGATGAAACACAGAAATTGCATCGGAATTAAATAGAAAAGGCACAATGCTGACTTAAGTACAAGAAGACTGACTCTTCCTACTGTCTATGTTTTGAACCATTCCAGTGACACTAGTTTTGGAATCCGATGCTTCACCTCAGGTTTACTGCATCCCTCTGACCTTCTTATTGACAATGAAACACAGAAATTGCATCGGAATTAAATACAAATGGCACAATCCCGACTTAAGTACAAGAAGACTGACTCTTCCTACTGTCCATGTTTTGAACCATTCCTGTGACACTAGTTACAGATTCCGATGCTTCACTTCAGGATTACTGTATACCTTGGACATTCGTATTGACGATGAAACAGAGAAATTGCATCGGAATTAAATAGAAAAGGCTCTATGTCGACTTAAGTACAAGAAGACTGACTCTTCTTACTGTCTATGTTTTGAACCATTCCTGTGACAGTAGTTATAGATTCCAATGCTTCACTCCAGGTTTACTGTAACCCTTGCACCTTCTTATTGCCGATGAAACACAGAAATTGCATCGCAATTAAATAGAAAAGGCACAATGCTGACTTAAGTACAAGAAGACTGACTCTTCTTACTGACTATTTTTTGAACTATTCCTGTGTCACTAGATATAGATTCCGATGCTTCACTTCAGGTTTACTGTATCCCTCTGACCGTATTGCCGATGAAACACAGAAATTGCATCGGAATTAAATAGAAAAGGCACAATGCCGACTTAAGTACAAGAAGACTGACTCTTCTTAGTGATTATAGTTTGAACCATTGCTGTCACACTAGTTATAGATTCCGATGCTTTACTTCAGGTTTACTGTATACCTTGGACATTCTTATTGACGATGAAACACAGAAATTGCATCGGAATTAAATAGAAAAGGCACAATGTCGACCTGAGTACAAGAAGACTGACTCTTCTTACTGTCTATGTTTTGAACCATTCCTGTGACACTAGTTATAGATTCCGATGCTTCACTCCACATTTACTGTAACCCTTGGACCTTCTTATTGACGATGAAACACAGAAATTACATCGGAATTAAATAGAAAAGGCACAATGCCGACTTAAGTACAAGAAGACTGACTCTTCTTACTGACTATGTTTGAACCATTCCTGTGACACTAGTTACAGTTTCCGATGCTTCACTTCAGGTTTACTATATCCCTCTGACCTTCTTATAGACGATGAAACACCGAAATTGCATCGGAGTTAAATAGACTACTCACAATGCCGACTCAAGTACAAGAAGACTGACTCTTCTTACTGTCTATGTTTTGAACCATTCCTGTGACACTAGTTATAGATTCCGATGCTTTACTTCAGGTTTACTGTATACCTTGGACATTCTTATTGACGATGAAACACAGAACATGCATCGGAATTAAATAGAAAAGGCACAATGTCGACCTAAGTACAAGAAGACTGACTCTACTTACTGTCTATGTTTTGAACCATTCCTGTGACACTAGTTATAGATTCCGATGCTTCACTCCACATTTACTGTAAGCCTTGGACCTTCTTATTGACGATGAAACACAGAAATTGCGTCGGAATTAAATAGAAAAGGCACAATGCCGACTTAAGTACAAGAAGACTGACTCTTCTTACTGACTATGTTTGAACCATTCCTGTGACACTTGTTACAGATTCCGATGCTTCACTTCAGGTTTACTGTATCCCTCTGACCTTCTTATTGACGATGGAACACCGAAATTGCATCGGAGTTAAATAGAAAACTCACAATGCCGACTCAAGTACAAGAAGACTGACTCTTCTTACTGTCTATGTTTTGAACTATTCCTGTGACACTAGTTATAGATTCCGATGCTTTACTTCAGGTTTACTGTATACCTTGGACATTCTTATCGACGATGAAACACAGAAATTGCATCGGAATTAAATAGAAAACTCACAATGCCGACTCAAGTACAAGAAGACTGACTCTTCTTACTCGTCTACGTTTTGAACCATGCCTGTGACACTAGTTATAGATTCCGATGCTTCACTCCAGGTTTACTGTATACCTTGGACCTTCTTATTGACGATGAAACACAGAAATTGCATCGGAATTAAATAGAAAAGGCACAATGCCGACTTAAGTACAAGAAGACTGACTCTTCTTAGTGATTATAGTTTGAACCATTGCTGTGACACTAGTTATAGATTCCGATGCTTTACTTCAGGTTTACTGTATACATTGGACATTCTTATTGACGATGAAACACAGAAATTGCATCGGAATTAAATACAAAAGGCACAATGCCGACTTCTGTACACGAATACTGACTCTTCTTACTGTCTATGTTTCGAACCATCCCCGTGACATTAGTTATAGATTCCGATGCTTCACTCCAGGTTGACTGTATCCCTTGGACCTTCTTATAGCCGATGATACACAGAAATTGCATCGGAATTAAATACAAATGGCACAATGCCGACTTTAGTACAAGAAGACCGACTCTTCTTACTGTCTATGTTTTGAACCATTCCTGTGACACTAGTTATAGATTCCGATGCCTCACTCTAGGTTTAATGTATCCCTTGAACCTTCTTATTGACGATGAAACACAGAAATTGCATAGGAATTAATTAAAAAAGGCACAATGCCGACTTAAGTACAAGAAGACTGACTCTGCTTACTGTCTATGTTTTGAACCATTCCTGTGACACTAGTTACAGATTCCGATGCCTCATTCCAGGTTTACTGTATCCCTTGGACCTTCTTATTGACGATGAAACTCAGAAATTGCATCGGAATTAAATACAAAGGCACAATGCCGACTTAAGTACAAGAAGACTGACTCTTCTTACTGACTATGCTTTGAACCATTCCTGTGACACTAGTTATAGATGACGATGCTTCACTTCAGGTTTACTGTATACCTTGGACATTCTTATTGACGATGAAACAGAGAAATTGCATCGGAATTAATTAGAAAAGGCTCAATGTCGACTTAAGTCCCAGAAGACTGACTCTTCTTACTGTGTATGTTTTGAACCATTCCTGTGACACTAGTTATAGATTCCGATGCTTCACTCCAGGTTTACTGTAACCCTTGGACCTTCTTATTGACGATGAATCACAGAAATTGCATCGCAATTAAATAGAAAAGGCACAATGCTGACTTAAGTACAAGAAGACTGACTCTTCTTACTGACTATGTTTTGAACCATTTCTGTGACACTAGTTATAGATTCCGATGCTTCACTTCAGGTTTACTGTATCCCTCTGACCGTATTGCCGATGAAACACAGAAATTGCATCGGAATTAAATAGAAAAGGCACAATGCCGACTTAAGTACAAGAAGACTGACTCTTCTTAGTGATTATGGTTTGAACCATTGCTGTCACACTAGTTATAGATTCCGATGCTTTACTTCTGGTTTACTGTATACCTTGGACATTCTTATTGACGATGAAACACAGAAATTGCATCTGAATTAAATAGAAAAGGCACAATGTCGACTTAAGTACAAGGAGACTGACTCTTCTTACTGTCTATGTTTTGAACCATTCCTGTGACACTAGTTATAGATTCCGATGCTTCACTCCACATTTACTGTAACCCTTGGACCTTCTTATTGACGATGAAACACAGAAATTGCATCGGAATTAAATAGAAAAGGCACAATGCCGACTTAAGTACAGGAAGACTGACTCTTCTTACTGACTATGTTTGAACCATTCCTGTGACACTAGTTACAGATTCCGATGCTTCACTTCAGGTTTACTGTATCCCTCTGACCTTCTTATTGACGATGAAACACCGAAATTGCATCGGAGTTATATAGAAAACTCACAATGCCGACTCAAGTACAAGAAGACTGACTCTTCTTACTGTCTATGTTTAGAAACAATTCCTGTGACACTAGTTATAGATTCCGATGCTTCACTAGAGGGTTTGCTGTATACCTTGGACCTTCTTATTGACGATAAAACACAGAAATTGCTTCGGAATTAAATAGAAAACGCACAATGCCGACTTAAGTACAAGAAGACTGACTCTTCTTAGTGATTTTAGTTTGAACCATTGCTGTGACACTAGTTATAGATTCCGATGCTTTACTTCAGGTTTACTGTATACCTTGGATATTCTTATTGCCGATGAAACACAGAAATTGCATCGGAATTAAATAGAAAAGGCACAATGCCGACTTAAGTACAAGAATACTGACTCTTCTTACTGTTTATGTTTCGAAGCATCTCCGTGACACTAGCTATAGATTGCGATGCTTCACTCCAGGTTGACTGTATCCCTTGGACCTTCTAATTGACGAAGATACACAGATATTGCATCGGAATTAAATACAGAAGGCACAATGCCGTCTTTAGTACAAGAAGACTGACTCTTCTTACTGTCTATGTTTCGAACCATTCCTGTGACCCTAGTTATAGATTCCGATGCCTCACTCTAGGTTTAATGTATCCCTTGAACCTTCTTATTGGCGATGAAACACAGAAATTGCATCGGAATTAAATACAAAAGGCACAATGCCGACTTAAGTGCAAGAAGACTGACTCTTCTTACTGACTATGCTTTGAACCATTCCTGTGACACCAGTTATAGATTCAGATGCTTCACTTCAGGTTTACTGTATACCTTGGACATTGTTATTGACGATGAGACAGAGAAATTGCATCGGAATTACATAGAAAAGGCTCAATGTCGACTTAAGTACATGAAGACTGACTCTTCTCACTGTCTATGTTTTGAACCATTCCTGTGACACTAGTTATAGACTCCGATGCTTCACTCCAGGTTTACTGTAATCCTTGGACCTTCTTATTGACGATGAAACACAGAAATTGCATCGCAATTAAATAGAAAAGGCACAATGCTGACTTAAGTACAAGAAGACTGACTCTTCTTACTGACTATGTTTTGAACCATCCCTGTGACACTAGTTATAGATTCCGATGCTTCACTTCAGGTTTACTGTATACCTTGTACCTTCTTATTGACGATGAAACACAGAAATTGCATCGGAAGTTAATACAATTGGCACAATGGCGACTTAAGTACTAGAAGACTGACTCTTCTTACTGACTATGTTTTGGACCATTCCTGTGCCACTAGTTATAGATTCCGGTGCTTCACTTCAGGTTTAATGGATCCCTTGGACCAACTTATTGACTATGAAAGCCAGAAATTGCATCGGAATTAAATACAAAACGCACAATGCCGACTTAAGTACAAGAATACTGACTCTTCTTACTGTCTATGTTTTGAACCATCCCCGTGACACTAGTTATAGATTCCGATGCTTTTCTCCAGGTTGACTGTATTCCTTGGACCTTCTTATTGACGATGATACACAGAAATTGCATCGGAATTAAATACAAAAGACACAATGCCGACTTTAGTACAAGAAGACTGACTCTTCTTACTGTCTATGATTTGAACCATTCCTGTGACACTAGTTATAGATTCCGATGCCTCACTCTAGGTTTAATGTATCCCTTGAACCATCTTATTGACGATGAGACACAGAAATTGCATAGGAATTAAATAAAAAAGGCACCATACCGACTTATGTACAAGAAGACTGACTCTGCTTACTGTCTATGTTTTCAACCATTCCTGTGACACTAGTTACAGATATCGATGCCTCACTCCAGGTTAACTGTATCCCTTGGACCTTCTTATTGACGATGAAACACAGTAATTGCATCGGAATTAAATACAAAAGGCACAATGCCGACTTAGGTACTAGAAGACTGACTCCTCTTAGTGACTATGCTTTGAACCATTCCTGTGACACTATTTATAGATTCCGATGCTTCACTTCAAGTTTACTGTATACCTTGGACATTCTTATTGACGATGAAACACAGAAATTGCATCGGAATTAAATAGAAAAGGCTCAATGTCGACTTAAGTACAAGAAGACTGACTCTTCTTACTGTCTATGATTTGAACCATTCCTGTGACACTAGTTATAGATTCCGATGCTTCACCCCAGGTTTACTGTAACCCTTGGACCTTCTTATTGACGATGAAACACAGAAATTGCATCGGAATGAAATACAATAGGCACAATGCTGACTTAAGTACAAGAAGACAGACTCTTCTTACTGACTAAGTTTTGAACCATTCCTGTGACACTAGTTATAAATTCCGATGCTTCACTTCAGGTCTACTGTATACCTTGTACCTTCTTATTGACGATGAAACACAGAAATTGCATCGGGATTAAATACAAAAGGCACAATGCCGACTTAAGTACAAGAAGACTGACTCTTCCTACTGTCTATGTTTTGAACCATTCCTGTGACACTAGTTATAGATTCCGATGCTTCACTTCAGGTTTACTGTATCCCTCTGACCTTATTGCCGATGAAACACAGAAATTGCATCGGAATTAAATAGAAAAGGCACTATGCCGACTTAAGTGCAAGAAGACTGACTCTTCTTAGTAATTATAGTATGAACCATTGCTGTCACACTAGTTATAGATTCCGATGCTTTACTTCAGGTTTACTGTAAACCTTGGACATTCTTATTGACGATGAAACACAGAATTTGCTTCGGAATTAAATACAAACGGCACAATGCCGACTTAAGTACAAGAAGACTGACGCTTCTTAGTGATTATAGTTTGAACCATTGGTGTCACACTAGTTATAGATTCCGATGCTTTACTTCAGGTTTACTTTGTACCTTGGACATTCTTATTGACGATGAAACACAGAAATTGCATCGGAATTAAATAGAAAAGGCACAATGCAGACTTAAGTACAAGAAGACAGACTCTTCTTACTGACTATGATTTGAACCATTCCTGTGACACTAGTTATAGATTCCGATGCTTCACTTCAGGTTTAGTGTATACCTTGTACCTTCTTATTGACGATGAAACACAGAAATTGCATCGGAATTAAATACAAACGGCACAATGCCGACTTAAGTACAAGAAGACTGACTCTTCCGACTGTCTATGTTTTGAACCATTCCTGTGACACTAGTTTTGGATTCCGATGCCTCACCTCAGGTTTACTGTATCCCTCTGACCTTCTTATTGAGAATGAAACACAGAAATTGCATCGGAATTAAATACAAATGGCACAATGCCGACTTAAGTACAAGAAGACTGACTCTTCCTTCTGTCTATGTTTTGAACCATTCCTGTGATACTAGTTATAGATTCCGATGCTTCACTTCAGGTTTACTGTATCCCTCTGACCTTATTGCCGATGAAACACCGAAATTGCATCCGAATTAAATACAAAAGGCACATTGCCGACTTAAGTACTAGAAGACTGACTCTTCTTACTGTCTATGATTTGAACCATTCCTGTGACACTAGTTATAGATTCCGATGCTTCACCCCAGGTTTACTGTAACCCTTGGACCTTCTTATTGACGATGAAACACAGAAATTTCATCGGAATTAAATAGAAAAGGCACAATGCTGACTTAAGTACAAGAGGACAGACTCTTCTTACTGACTATGTTTTGAATCATTCCTGTGACACTAGTTATAGATTCCGATGCTTCACTTCAGGTTTACTGTAGACCTTGTACCTTCTTATTGACGATGAAACACAGAAATTGCATCGGGATTAAATACAAAAGGGCACAATGCCGACTTAAGTACAAGAAGACTGACTCTTCCTACTGTCTATGTTTTGAACCATTCCTGTGACACTAGATTTGGATTCCGATGCTTCACCTCAGGTTTACTGTATCCCTCTGACCTACTTAATTACAATGAAACACAGAATTTGCATCGGAATTAAATACAAATGGCACAATGCCGACTTAAGTACAAGAAGACTGAATCTTCCTACTGTCTATGTTTTGACCCATTCCTGTGACACTAGTTACAGATTCCGATGCTTCACTTCAGGTTTACTGTATCCCTCTGACCTTATTGCCAATGATACACAGAAATTGCATCGGAATTAAATAGAAAAGGCACAATGCCGACTTAAGTGCAAGAAGACTGGCTCTTCTTAGTGATTATAGTTTGAACCATTGCTGTCACACTAGTTATAGATTCCGATGCTTTACTTCAGGTTTACTGTATACCTTGGACATTCTTATTGACGATGAAAAACAGAAATTGCATCGGAATTAAATAAAAAATGCACAATGTCGACTTAAGTACAAGAAGACTGACTCTTCTTACTGTCTATGTTTAGAACCATTCCTGAGACACTAGTTATAGATTCCGATGCTTCACTTCAGGTTTACTGTATACCTTGTACCTTCTTATTGACGATGAAACACAGAAATTGCATCGGAATTAAATACAAACGGCACAATGCCGACTTAAGTACAAGAAGACTGACTCTTCCTACTGTCTATGTTTGAACCATTCCTGTGACACTAGTTTTGGATTCCGATGCTTCACCTCAGGTTTACTGTATCCCTCTGACCTTCTTATTGACAATGAAACACAGAAATTGCATCGGAAATAAATACAAATTGCACAATGCCGACTTAAGTACAAGAAGACTGACTCTTCCTACTGTCTATGTTTTGAACCACTCCTGTGACACTAGTTATAGATTCCGATGCTCCACTTCAGGTTTACTGTATACCTTGGACATTCTTATTGACGATGAAACACAGAAATTGCATCGGAATTAAATAAAAAATGCACAATGTCGACTTAAGTACAAGAAGACTGACTCTTCCAACTGTCTATGTTTTGAACCATTCCTGTGACACTAGTTCTAGATTCCGATGCTTCACTTCAGGTTTACTGTATCCCCCTGACATTATTGCCGATGAAACACTGAAATTGCATCGGAATATATAGAAAAGGCACAATGCCGACTTGAGTACAAGAAGACTTACGCTTCTTAGTGATTATAGTTTGAACCATTGCTGTCACACTAGTTATGGATTCCGATGCTTTACTTCACGTTTACTGTGTACCTTGGACATTCTTATTGACGATGAAACACAGAAATTGCATAGGAATTAAATAGGAAAGGCACAATGCTGACTTAAGTACAAGAAGACTGACTCTTCCTACTGTCTATGTTTTGAACCACTCCTGTGACACTAGTTATAGATTCCGATGCTCCACTTCAGGTTTACTGTATACCTTGGACATTCTTATTGACGATGAAACAGAGAAATTGCATCGGAATTAAATAGAAAAGGCTCAATGTCGACTTAAGTACAAGAAGACTGACTCTTCTTACTGACTATGTTTTCAACCATTCCTGTGACACTAGTTATAGATTCCGATGCTTCACTTCAGGTTTACTGTATCCCTCTGACCGTATTGCCGATGAAACACAGAAATTGCATCGGAATTAAATAGGAAAGGCACAATGCCGACTTAAGTACAAGAAGACTGACTCTTCTTAGTGATTATAGTTTGAACCATTGCTGTCACACTAGTTATAGATTCCGATGCTTCACCTCAGGTTTACTGTATACCTTGGACATTCTTATTGACGATGAAACACAGAAATAGCATCGGAATTAAATAGAAAAGGCACAATGTCGACTTAAGTACAAGGAGACTGACTCTTCTTACTGACTATGTTTGAACCATTCCTGTGACACTAGTTACAGATTCCGATGCTTCACTTCAGGTTTACTGTATCCCTCTGACCTTCTTATTGACGATGAAACACCGAAATTGCATCGGAGTTAAATAGAAAACTCACAATGCCGACTCAAGTACTAGAAGACTGACTCTTCTTACTGTCTATGTTTTGAACCATTCCTGTGACACTAGTTATACATTCCGATGCTTCACTCCAGGTTTACTGTATATCTTGGACATTCTTATTGTCGATGAAACAGAGAAATTGCATCGGAATTACATAGAAAAGGCTCAATGTCGACTTAAGTACAAGAAGACTGACTCTTCTTACTGTCTATGTTTTGAACCACTCCTGTGACACTAGTTATAGATTCCGATGCTTCACTCCAGGTTTACTGTAATACTTGGACCTTCTTATTGACGATGAAACACAGAAATCGTATCGCAATTAAATAGAAAAGGCACAATGCTGACTTAAGTACAAGAAGACTGACTCTTCATACTGACTATGTTTTGAACCATTCCTGTGACACTAGTTATAGATTCCGATGCTTCACTTCAGGTTTACTGTATACCTTGTACCTTCTTATTGACGATGAAACACAGAAATTGCATCGGAATTAAATACAAAGGGCACAATGCCGACTTAAGTACAAGAAGACTGACTCTTCCTACTGTCTATGTTTTGAACCATTCCTGTGACACTAGTTATGGATTCCGATGCATCACCTCAGGTTTACTGCAACCCTCTGACCTTCTTATTGACAATGAAACACAGAAATTGCATCGGGATTACATACAAATGGCACAATGCCGACTTAAGCACAAGAAGACTGACTCTTCCTACTGTCTATGTTTTGAACCATTCCTGTGACACTAGTTATAGATTCCGATGCTTCACTTCAGGTTTACTGTATCCCTCTGACCTTATTGCCGAAGAAACACAGAAATTGCATCGGAATTAAATAGAAAAGGCACAATGCCTACTTAAGTAAAAGAAGACTGACTCTTCTTAGTGATTATAGTTTGAACCATTGCTGTGACACTAGTTGTAGATTCCGATGCTTTACTTCAGGTTTACTGTATACCTTGGACATTCTTATTGACGATGAAACACAGAAATTGCATCGGAATTATATACAAAATGCACAATGCCTATTTAAGTACAAGAATACTGACTCTTCTTACTGCCTACGTTTTCAACCATTCCTGTGACACTAGTTATAGATTCCGATGCTTCACTTCAGGTTTACTGTATCCCTCTGACCGTATTGCCGATGAAACACAGAAATTGCATCGGAATTAAATAGAAAAGGCACAATGCCGACTTAAGTACAAGAAGACTGACTCTTCTTAGTGATTATAGTTTGAACCATTGCTGTCACACTAGTTATAGATTCCGATGCTTTACTTCAGGTTTACTGTATACCTTGGACATTCTTATTGACGATGAAACACAGAAATTGCGTCGGAATTAAATAGAAAAGGCACAATGTCGACTTAAGGTCAAGGAGACTGACTCTTCTTACTGTCTATGTTTTGAACCATACCTGTGACACTAGTTATAGATTCCGATGCCTCACTCCACATTTACTGTGACCCTTGGACCTTCTTATTGACGATGAAACACAGGAATTGCATCGGAATTAAATAGAAAAGGCACAATGCCGACTTAAGTACAAGAAGACTGACTCTTCTTACTGACTATGTTTGAACCATTCCTGTGACACTAGTTATAGATTCCGATGCTTCACTTCAGGTTTACTGTATCCCTCTGACCTTCTTATTGACGATGAAACACCGAAATTGCATTGGAGTTAAATAGAAAACTCACAATGCCGACTCAAGTACAAGAAGCCTGACTCTTCTTACTGTCTATGTTTTGAACCATTCCTGTGACACTAGTTATAGATTCCGATGCTTCACTCCAGGTTTACTGTATACCTTGGACATTCTTATTGACGATGAAACAGAGAAATTGCATCGGAATTACATAGAAAAGGCTCAATGTCGACTTAAGTACAAGAAGACTGACTCTTCTTACTGTCTATGTTTTGAACCATTCCTGTGACACTAGTTATAGATTCCGATGCTTCACTCCAGGTTTACTGTTATCCTTGGACCTTCTTATTGACGATGAAACAAAGAAATTGCACCGCAATTAAATAGAAAAGGCACAATGCTGACTTAAGTACAAGAAGACTGACTCTTCTTACTGACTATGTTTTGAACCATTCCTGTGACACTAGTTATAGATTTCGATGCTTCATTTCAGGTTTACTGTATACCTTGTACCTTCTTATTGACGATGAAACACAGAAATTGCATCGGAATTAAATACAAAAGGCACAATGCCGACTTAAGTACAAGAAGACTGATTCTTCTTAGTGATTATAGTTTGAACCATTGCTGTCACACTAGTTATAGATTCCGATGCTTTACTTCAGGTTTACTGTATACCTTGGACATTCTTATTGACGATGAAACATAGAAATTGCATCGGAATTAAATAGAAAAGGCACAATGTCGACTTAAGTACAGTAAGACTGACTCTTCTTACTGTCTATGTTTTGAACCATTCCTGTGACACTAGTTATAGATTCCGATGCTTCACTCCACATTTACAGTATCCCTTGGACCTTCTTATTTACGATGAAACACAGAAATTGCATCGCGATTAAATAGAAAAGGCACAATGTCGACTTAAGTACAAGGAGACTGACTCTTCTTACTGTCTATGTTTTGAACCATTCCTGTGACACTAGTTATAGATTCCGATGCTTCACTCCATATTTCCTGTAACCCTTGGACCTTCTTATTGACGTTGAAACACAGAAATTGCATCGGAATTAAATAGAAAAGGCACAATGCCGACTTAAGTACAAGAAGACTGACTCTTCTTACTGACTATGTTTGAACCATTCCTGTGACACTAGTTACAGGTTCCGATGCTCACTTCAGGTTTACTGTATCCATCTGACCTTCTTATTGACGATGAAACACCGAAATTGCATCGGAGTTAAATAGAAAACTCACAATGCCGACTCAAGTACAAGAAGACTGACTCTTCTTACTGTCTATGTTTTGAACCATTCCTGTGACACTAGTTATAGATTCCGATGCTTCACTCCAGGTTTACTGTATACCTTGGACACTCTTATTGACGATGAAACAGAGAAATTGCATCGGAATTACATAGAAAAGGCTCAATGTCGACTTAAGTACAAGAAGACTGACTCTTCTTACTGTCTATGTTTTGAACCATTCCTGTGACACTAGTTATAGATTCCGATGCTTCACTCCAGGTTTACTGTTATCCTTGGACCTTCTTATTGACGATGAAACAAAGAAATTGAATCGCAATTAAATAGAAAAGGCACAATGCTGACTATAGTACAAGAAGACTGACTCTTCTTACTGACTATGTTTTGAACCATTCCTGTGACACTAGTTATAGATTCCGATGCTTCACTCTAGGTTTAATGTATCCCTTGAACCTTCTTATTGACGATGAAACACAGAAATTGCATCGGAATTAAATAGAAAAGGCATAATGCCGACTTAAGTATAAGAAGACTGACTCTTCTTAGTGATTATAGTTTGAACCATTGCTGTGTCACTAGTTACAGATTCCGATGCTTCACTTCAGGTTTACTGTATCCCACTGACCTTCTTATTGACGATGAAATACCGAAATTGCATCGGAGTTAAGTAGAAAACTCACAATGCCGACTCAAGTACAAGAAGACTGACTCTTCTTACTGTCTATGTTTTGAACCATTCCTGTGACACTAGTTATAGATTCCGATGCTTCACTTCAGGTTTACTGTATCCCTCTGACCGTATTGCCGATGAAACACAGAAATTGCATCGGAATTAAATATAAAAGGCACAATGCCGACTTAAGTACAAGATGACTGACTCTTCTTGGTGATTATAGTTTGAACCATTGCTGTCACACTAGTTATAGATTCCGATGCTTTACTTCAGGTTTACTGTATACCTTGGACATTCTTATTGACGATGAAACACTGAAATTGCATCGGAATTAAATAGAAAAGGCACAATGTCGACTTAAGTACAAGGAGACTGACTCTTCTTACTGTCTATGTTTTGAACCATTCCTGTGACACTAGTTATAGATTCCGATGCTTCACTCCACATTTACTGAAACCCTTGGACCTTCTTATTGACGATGAAACACAGAAATTGCATCGGAATTAAATAGAAAAGGCACAATGCCGACATAAGTACAAGAAGACTGACTCTTCTTACTGACTATGTTTGAACCATTCCTGTGACACTAGTTACAGATTCCGATGCTTCACTTCAGGTTTACTGTATCCATCTGACCTTCTTATTGACGATGTAACACCGAAATTGCATCGGAGTTAAATAGAAAACTCACAATGCCGACTCAAGTACAAGAAGACTGTCTCTTCTTACTGTCTATGTTTTGAACCATTCCTGTGACAATAGTTATAGATTCCGATGCTTCACTCTAGGTTTAATGTATCCCTTGAACCTTCTTATTGACGATGAAACACAGAAATTGCATCGGAATTAAATAGAAAAGGCATAATGCCGACTTAAGTATAAGAAGACTGACTCTTCTTAGTGATTATAGTTTGAACCATTGCTGTGACACTAGTTATAGATTCCGATGCTTTACTTCAGGTTTACTGTATACCTTGGTCATTCTTATGGACGATGAAACACAGAAATTGCATCGGAATTAAATACAAAAGGCACAATGGCGACTTATGTACAAGATTACTGACTCTTCTTACCGCCTATGTTTCGAACCATCCCCGTGACACTAGTTATAGATTCCGATGCTTCACTCCAGGTTGACTGTATCCCTTGGACCTTCTAATTGACGATGATAAACAGAAATTGCATCGGAATTAAATACAAAACGCACAATGCCGACTTCAGTACAAGAAGACTGTCTCTTCTTACTGTCTATGTTTTGAACCATTCCTGTGACACTAGTTATAGATTGCGATGCCTCACTCTAGGTTTAATGTATCCCTTGAACCTTCTTATTGACGAAGAAACACAGAAATTGCATAGGAATTAAATAAAAAAGGCACAATGCCGACTCAAGTACAAGAAGACTGACTCTGCTTACTGTCTATGTTTTGAACCATTCCTGTGACACTAGTTACAGATTCCGATGCCTCACTCCAGGTTTACTGTATCCCTTGGACCTTCTAATTGACGATGAAACACAGAAATTGCATCGGAATTAAATAGAAAAGCCACAATGCTGACTTAAGTACAAGAAGACTGACTCTTCTTACTGACTATGTTTTGAACCATTCCTGTGACACTAGTTATAGATTCCGATGCTTCACTTCAGGTTTACTGTATACCTTGTACCTTCGTATTGACGATGAAACACAGATATTGCATCGGAATTAAATACAAAAGGCACAATGCCCCCTTAAGTACAAGAAGACTGACTCTTCCTACTGTCTATGTTTTGAACCATTCCTGTGACACTAGTTTTGGATTCCGATGCTTCACCTCAGGTTTACTGTATCCCTCTGACCTTCTTATTGACAATGAAACACAGATATTGCATCGGAATTAAATACAAATGGCACAATGCCGACCTAAGTACAAGAAGACTGACTCTTCCTACTGTCTATGTTTTGAACCATTCCTGTGACACTAGTTATGGATTCCGATGCATCACCTCAGTTTTACTGTAACCCTCTGACCTTCTTATTGACAATGAAACACAGAAATTGCATCGGAATTAAATACAAATGGCACAATGCCGACTTAAGCACAAGAAGGCTGACTCTTCCTACTGTCTATGTTTTGAACCATTCCTGTGACACTAGTTATAGATTCCGATGCTTCACTTCAGGTTTACTGTATCCCTCTGACCTTATTGCCGATGAAACACAGAAATTGCATCGGAATTAAATAGAAAAGGCACAATGCCGACTTAAGTACAAGAAGACTGACTCATCTTAGTGATTATAGTTTGAACCATTGCTGTCACGCTAGTTATAGATTCCGATGCTTTACTTCAGGTTTAGTGTATATCTTAAACATTCTTATTGACGATGAAACATAGAAATTGCATCGGAATTAAATAGAAAAGGCACAATGTCGACTTAAGTACAAGAAGACTGACTCTTCTTACTGTCTATGTTTTGAACCATTCCTGTGACACTAGTTATAGATTCCGATGCTTCACTCCACATTTACTGTATCCCTTGGACCTTCTTATTTACGATGAAACACAGAAATTGCATCGCAATTAAATAGATAAGGCACAATGCCGAGTTAAGTACAAGAAGACTGACTCTTCTTACTGACTATGTTTGAACCAATTCTGTGACACTAGTTACAGATTCCGATGCTTCACTTCAGGTTTACTGTATCCCTCTGACCTTTTTATTGACGATGAAACACCGAAATTGCATCGGAGTTAAATAGAAAACTCACAATGCCGACTCAAGTACAAGAAGACTGACTCTTCTTACTGTCTATGTTTTGAATCATTCCTGTGACACTAGTTATAGATTCCGTTGCTTCACTCCAGGTTTACTGTATACCTTGGACCTTCTTATTGACGTTGAAACACAGAAATTGCATCGGAATTAAATAGAAAAGGCACAATGCCGCCTTAAGTAAAAGAAGACTGACTCTTCTTAGTGATTATAGTTTGAACCATTGCTGTGACACTAGTTTTGGATTCCGATGCTTCACCTCAGGTTTACTGTATCCCTCTGACCTTCTTATTGACAATGAAACACAGATATTGCATCAGAATTAAATACAAATGGCACAATGCCGACTTAAGTACAAGAAGACTGACTCTTCCTACTGTCTATGATTTGAACCATTCCTGTGACACTAGTTATAGATTCCGATGTTTCACTTCAGGTTTACTGTATCCCTCTGACCTTATTGCCGATGAAACACAGAAATTACATCGGAATTAAATAGAAAAGGCACAATGCCGACTTAAGTACAAGAAGACTGACTCTTCTTAGTGATTATAGTTTGAACCATTGCTGTCACACTAGTTATAGATTCCGATGCTATACTTCAGGTTTACTGTATACCTTGGACATTCTTATTGACGATGAAACACAGAAATTGCATCGGAATTAAATAGAAAAGGCACAATGTCGACTTAAGTACAAGAAGACTGACTCTTCTTACTGTCTATGTTTTGAACCATTCCTGTGACACTAGTTATAGATTCCGATGCTTCACTCCACATTAACTGTAACCCTTGGACCTTCTTATTGACGATGAAACACAGAAATTGCATCGGAATTAAATAGAAAAGGCACAATGCCGACTTAAGTACAAGAAGACTGGCTCTTCTTACTGACTATGTTTGAACCATTCCTGTGACACTAGTTACAGATTCCGATGCTTCACTTCAGGTTTACTGTATCCCTCTGACCTTCTTATTGACGATGAAACACCGAAATTGCTTCGGAATGAAATAGAAAACTCACAATGCCGACTCATGTACAAGAAGACTGACTCTTCTTACTGTCTATCTTTGAACCATTCCTGTGACACTAGTTATAGATTCCGATGCTTCACTCCAGGTTTACTGTATACCTTGGACCTTCTTATTGACGATGAAACACAGAAATTGCATCGGAATTAAATAGAAAAGGCACAATGCCGACTTAAGTACAAGAAGACTGGCTCTTCTTACTGACTATGTTTGAACCATTCCTGTGACACTAGTTACAGATTCCGATGCTTCACTTCAGGTTTACTGTATCCCTCTGACCTTCTTATTGACAATGAAACACAGATATTGCATCAGAATTAAATACAAATGGCACAATGCCGACTTAAGTACAAGAAGACTGACTCTTCCTACTGTCTATGATTTGAACCATTCCTGTGACACTAGTTATAGATTCCGATGTTTCACTTCAGGTTTACTGTATCCCTCTGACCTTATTGCCGATGAAACACAGAAATTGCATCGGAATTAAATAGAAAAGGCACAATGCCGACTTAAGTACAAGAAGACTGGCTCTTCTTACTGACTATGTTTGAACCATTCCTGTGACACTAGTTACAGATTCCGATGCTTCACTTCAGGTTTACTGTATCCCTCTGACCTTCTTATTGACGATGAAACACCGAAATTGCTTCGGAATGAAATAGAAAACTCACAATGCCGACTCATGTACAAGAAGACTGACTCTTCTTACTGTCTATCTTTGAACCATTCCTGTGACACTAGTTATAGATTCCGATGCTTCACTCCAGGTTTACTGTATACCTTGGACCTTCTTATTGACGATGAAACACAGAAATTGCATCGGAATTAAATAGAAAAGGCACAATGCCGACTTAAGTACAAGAAGACTGGCTCTTCTTACTGACTATGTTTGAACCATTCCTGTGACACTAGTTACAGATTCCGATGCTTCACTTCAGGTTTACTGTATCCCTCTGCCCTTCTTATTGACAATGAAACACAGATATTGCATCAGAATTAAATACAAATGGCACAATGCCGACTTAAGTACAAGAAGACTGACTCTTCCTACTGTCTATGATTTGAACCATTCCTGTGACACTTGTTATAGATTCCGATGTTTCACTTCAGGTTTACTGTATCCCTCTGACCTTATTGCCGATGAAACACAGAAATTACATCGGAATTAAATAGAAAAGGCACAATGCCGACTTAAGTACAAGAAGACTGACTCTTCTTAGTGATTATAGTTTGAACCATTGCTGTCACACTAGTTATAGATTCCGATGCTATACTTCAGGTTTACTGTATACCTTGGACATTCTTATTGACGATGAAACACAGAAATTGCATCGGAATTAAATAGAAAAGGCACAATGTCGACTTAAGTCCAAGAAGACTGACTCTTCTTCCTGTCTATGTTTTGAACCATTCCTGTGACACTAGTTATAGATTCCGATGCTTCACTCCCGGTTTACTGTAACCCTTGGACCTTCTTATTGACGATGAAACACAGAAATTGCATCGGAATTAGATAGAAAAGGCACAATCCCGACTTAAGTACAAGAAGACTGACTCTTCTTACTGACTATGTTTGAACCATTCCTGTGACACTAGTTACAGATTCCGATGCTTCACTTCAGGTTTACTGTATCCCTCTGACCTTCTTATTGACGATGAAACACCGAAAATGCATCGGAATTAAATAGAAAACTCACAATGCCAACTCAAGTACTAGAAGACTGACTCTTCTTACTGTCTATGTTTTGAACTATTCCTGTGACACTAGTTATAGATTCCGATGCTTCACTCCAGGTTTACTGTATACGTTGGACCTGCTTATTGACGATGAAACACAGAAATTGCATCGGAATTAAATAGAAAAGGCACAATGCCGACTTAAGTACAAGAAGACTGACTCTTCTTAGTGATTATAGTTTGAACCATTGCTGTGACACTAGTTATAGATTCCGATGCTTTACTTCAGGTTTACTGTATACCTTGGACATTCTTATTCACGATGAAACACAGAAATTGTAACGGAATTAAATAGAAAAGGCACAATGTCGACTTAAGTACAAGAAGACTGACTCTTCTTACTGACTACGTTTTGAACCATTCCTGTGACACTAGTTATAGATTCCGATGCTGCACTTCAGGTTTACTGTATACCTTGGACCTTCTAATTGACGATGATACACAGAAATTGCATCGGAATTAAATACAAAAGGCACAATGCCGACTTCAGTACAAGAAGACTGTCTCTTCTTACTGTCTATGTTTTGAACCATTCCTGTGACACTAATTATAGATTGCGATGCCTCACTCTAGGTTTAATGTATCCCTTGAACCTTCTTATTGACGATGAAACACAGAAATTGCATAGGAATTAAATAAAAAAGGCACAATGCCGACTTAAGTACAAGAAGACTGACTCTGCTTACTGTCTATGTTTTGAACCATTCCTGTGACACTAGTTACAGATTCCGATGCCTCACTCCAGGTTTACTGTATCCCTTGGACCTTCTAATTGACGATGAAACACAGAAATTGCATCGGAATTACATACAAAAGGCACAATGCCGTCTTAAGTACAAGAAGACTGACCCTTCTTACTGACTATGCTTTGAACCATTCCTGTGACACTAGTTATAGATTCCGATGCTTCACTTCAGGTTTACTGTATACCTTGGACATTCTTATTGACGATGAAACACAGAAATTGCATCGGAATTAAATAGAAAAGGCTTAATGTCGACTTAAGTACAAAAAGACTGACTTTTCTTACTGTCTATGTTTTGAACCATTCCTGTGTCACTAGTTATACATTCCGATGCTTCACTCCAGGTTTACTGTAACCCTTGGACCTTCTTATTGACGATGAAACACAGAAATTGCATCGGAATTAAATAGAAAAGCCACAATGCTGACTTAATACAAGAAGACTGACTCTTCTTACTGACTATGTTTTGAACCATTCCTGTGACACTAGTTATAGATTCCGATGCTTCACTTCAGGTTTACTGTATACCTTGTACCTTCGTATTGACGATGAAACACAGATATTGCATCGGAATTAAATACAAAAGGCACAATGCCGCCTTAAGTACAAGAAGACTGACTCTTCCTACTGTCTATGTTTTGAACCATTCCTGTGACACTAGTTTTGGATTCCGATGCTTCACCTCAGGTTTACTGTATCCCTCTGACCTTCTTATTGACAATGAAACACAGATATTGCATCGGAATTAAATACAAATGGCACAATGCCGACCTAAGTACAAGAAGACTGACTCTTCCTACTGTCTATGTTATGAACCATTCCTGTGACACTAGTTATGGATTCCGATGCATCACCTCAGGTTTACTGTAACCCTCTGACCTTCTTATTGACAATGAAACACAGAAATTGCATCGGAATTAAATACAAATGGCACAATGCCGACTTAAGCACAAGAAGACTGACTCTTCCTACTGTCGATGTTTTGAACCATTCCTGTGACACTACTTATAGATTCCGATTTTTCACTTCAGGTTTACTGTATCCCTCTGACCTTATTGCCGATGAAACACAGAAATTGCATCGGAATTAAATAGAAAGTGCACAATGCCGACTTAAGTACAAGAAGACTGACTCATCTTAGTGATTATAGTTTGAACCATTGCTGTCACGCTAGTTATAGATTCCGATGCTTTACTTCAGGTTTACTGTATATCTTGGACATTCTTATTGACGATGAAACATAGAAATTGCATCGGAATTAAATAGAAAAGGCACAATGTCGACTTAAGTACAAGAAGACTGACTCTTCTTACTGTCTATGTTTTGAACCATTCCTGTGACACTAGTTATAGATTCCGATGCTTCACTCCACATTTACTGTATCCCTTGGACCTTCTTATTTACGATGAAACACAGAAATTGCATCGCAATTAAATAGAAAAGGCACAATGCCGAATTAAGTACAAGAAGACTGACTATTCTTACTGACTATGTTTGAACCAATTCTGTGACACTAGTTACAGATTCCGATGCTTCACTTCAGGTTTACTGTATCCCTCTGACCTTCTTATTGACGATGAATCACCGAAATTGCATCGGAGTTAAATAGAAAACTCACAATGCCGACTCAAGTACAAGAAGACTGACTCTTCTTACTGTCTATGTTTTGAATCATTCCTGTGACACTAGTTATAGATTCCGATGCTTCACTCCAGGTTTACTGTATACCTTGGACCTTCTTATTGACGATGAAACACAGAAATTGCATCGGAATTAAATAGAAAAGGCACAATTCCGCCTTAAGTAAAAGAAGACTGACTCTTCTTAGTGATTATAGTTTGAACCATTGCTGTGACACTAGTTTTGGATTCCGATGCTTCACCTCAGGTTTACTGTATCCCTCTGACCTTCTTATTGACAATGAAACACAGATATTGCATCAGAATTATATACAAATGGCACAATGCCGACTTAAGTACAAGAAGACTGACTCTTCCTACTGTCTATGATTTGAACCATTCCTGTGACACTAGTTATAGATTCCGATGTTTCACTTCAGATTTACTTTATCCCTCTGACCTTATTGCCGATGAAACACAGAAATTACATGGGAATTATATAGAAAAGGCACAATGCCAACTTAAGTACAAGAAGACTGACTCTTCTTAGTGATTATAGTTTGAACCATTGCTGTCACACTAGTTATAGATTCCGATGCTATACTTCAGGTTTACTGTATACCTTGGACATTCTTATTGACGATGAAACACAGAAATTGCATCGGAATTAAATAGAAAAGGCACAATGTCGACTTAAGTACAAGAAGACTGACTCTTCTTACTGTCTATGTTTTGAACCATTCCTGTGACACTAGTTATAGATTCCGATGCTTCACTCCACATTTACTGTAACCCATGGACCTTCTTATTGACGATGAAACACAGAAATTGCATCGGAATTAAATAGAAAAGGCACAATGCCGACTTAAGTACAAGAAGACTGGCTCTTCTTACTGACTATGTTTGAACCATTCCTGTGACACTAGTTACAGATTCCGATGCTCCACTTCAGGTTTAATGTATCCCTCTGACCTTCTTATTGACGATGAAACACCGAAATTGCATCGGAAAGAAATAGAAAAACTCACAATGCCGACTCATGTACAAGAAGACTGACTCTTCTTACTGTCTATGTTTGAACCATTCCTGTGACACTAGTTAGAGATTCCGATGCTTCACTCCAGGCTTACTGTATACCTTGGACCTTCTTATTGACGATGAAACACAGAAATTGCATCGGAATTAAATAGAAAAGGCACAATGACGACTTAAGTACAAGAAGACTGACTCTTCATAGTGATTATAGTTTGAACCATTGCTGTGACACTAGTTATAGATTCCGATGCTTTACTTCAGGTTTACTGTATACCTTGGACATTCTTATTGACGATGAAACACAGAAATTGCATCGGAATGAAATAGAAAAGGCACATTGCCGACTTAAGTCCAAGATGACTGACCCTTCTTCCTGTCTATGTGTTGAACCATTCTTGTGACACTAGTTATAGATTCCGATGCTTCACTCCCGGTTTACTGTAACCCTTGGACCTTCTTATTGACGATGAAACACAGAAATTGCATCGGAATTAAATAGAAAAGGCACAATTCCGACTTAAGTACAAGAAGACTGACTCTTCTTACTGACTATGTTTGAACCATTCCTGTGACACTAGTTACAGATTCCGATGCTTCACTTCAGGTTTACTGTATCCCTCTGACCTTCTTATTGACGATGAAACACCGAAAATGCATCGGAATTAAATAGAAAACTCACAATGCCGACTCAAGTACAAGAAGACTGACTCTTCTTACTGTCTATGTTTTGAACCATTCCTGTGACACTAGTTATAGATTCCGATGCTTCACTCCATGTTTACTGTATACGTTGGACCTGCTTATTGACGATGAAACACAGAAATTGCATCGGAATTAAATAGACAAGGCACAATGCCGACTTAAGTACAAGAAGACTGACTCTTCTTAGTGATTATAGTTTGAACCATTGCTGTGACACTAGTTATAGATTCCGATGCTTTACTTCAGGTTTACTGTATACCTTATACATTCTTATTGACGATGAAACACAGAAATTGCAACGGAATTAAATAGAAAAGGCACAATGTCGACTTAAGTACAAGAAGACTTACTCTTCTTACTGACTACGTTTTGAACCATTCCTGTGACACTAGTTATAGATTCCGATGCTTCACTGCAGGTTTACTGTATACCTTGTACCTTCTTATTAACGATGAAACACAGAAATTGCATCGGAATTAAATACAAAAGGCACAATGTCGACTTAAGGAGAAGAAGACTGACTCTTCTTACTGACTATGTTTGAACCATTCCTGTGACACTAGTTATAGATTCCGATGCTTCACTTCAGGTTTACTGTATCCCTCTGACCTACTTATTGACGATGAAGCACAGATATTGCATCGGAATTAAATAGAAAACTCACAATGCCGACTTAAGTACAAGAAGACTGACTCTTCATACTGTCTATGTTTTGAACCATTCCTGTGACACTAGTTATAGATTCCGATGCTTCACTCCTGGTTTACTGTATCCCTTGGACCTTCTTATTGACGATGAAGCACAGAAATTGCATCGGAATTAAATAGAAAAGGCACAATGCCGACTTAATTACAAGAAGACTGACTATTCTTAGTGATTATAGTTTGAACCATTGCTGTGACACTAGTTATAGATTCCGATGCTTTACTTCAGGTTTACTGTATACCTTCGACATTCTTATTGACGATAAAACACAGAAATTGCATCGGAATTAATTAAAAAATGCTCAATGTCTACTTAAGTAGAAGAAGACTGACTCTTCTTACTGTCTATGGTTTGAACCATTCCTGTGACACTAGTTATAGATTCCGATGCTTCACTCTAGGTTTACTGTAACCGTTGGACCTTCTTATTGACGATGCGACACAGAAACTGCATCGGAATGAAATAGAAAAGGCACAATGCCGACTTAAGTACAAGAAGACTGACTCTTCTTACTGACTATGTTTTGAACCAATCCTGTGACACTAGTTATAGATTCCGATGCTTCACTTCAGGTTTACCGTATACCTTGGACCTTCTTATTGACGATTAAACACAGAAATTGCATCGGAATTAAATACAAAATGCACAATGCCGACTTAAGTACAATAAGACTGACTTTTCCTACTGTCTATGTTTGAACCATTCGTGTGACACTAGTTATAGATTCCGATGCTTCTTTTCAGATTTACTGTATCCCTCTGACATTGTTGCCGATGAAACACGGAAATTGCATCGGAATTAAATACAAAATTCAGAATGCCGTGTTAAGGACAAGAAGACTGATTCTTCTTACTGACTATGTTTTGAAAAATTCCTCTGACTCTAGTTATAGATTCCGATGATTCACTTCAGGTTTACTGTATCCCTCTGACCTTATTGCCGATGAAACACAGAAATTGCATCGGAATTAAATACAAGAGGCACAATGCCGACTTAAGTACAAGAAGACTGACTCCTCTTACTGACTACGTTTTGAACCATTCCTGTGACACTCGTTATAGATTCCGATGCTTCACTTCAGGTTTACTGTATACCTTGTACCTTCTTATTGACGATGAAACACAGAAATTGCATCGGAATTAAATACAAAAGGCACAATGCCGACTTAAGTACAAGAAGACAGACTCTTCCTACTGTCTATGTATTGAACCATTCCTGTGACACTAGTTTTGGATTCCGATACTTCACCTCAGGTTTACTGTATCCCTCTGACCTTCTTATTGACAATGAAACACAGAAATTGCATCGGAATTAAATACAAAAGGCACAATGCCGACTTAAGTACAAGAAGACTGACTCTTCCTACTGTCTATGTTTTGAACCATTCCAGTGACACTAGTTATAGATTCCGTTGCTTCACTCCAGGTTTACTGTATCCCTTGGACCTTCTTATTGACGATGAAGCACTGAAATTGCATCGGAATTAAATAGAAAAGGCACAATGCCGACTTAAGTACAAGAAGACTGACTCTTCTTAGTGATTATAGTTTGAACCATTGCTGTGACACTAGTTATAGATTCCGATGCTTTACTTCAGGTTTACTGTATACCTTCGACATTCTTATTGACGATGAAACACAGAAATTGCATCGGAATTAAATAAAATATGCTCAATGTCGACTTAAGTACAATAAGACTGACTCTTCCTACTGTCCATGTTTTGAACCATTCCTGTGACACTAGTTTTGGATTCCGATGCTTAACTTCAGGTTTACTGTATCCCTCTGACCTTATTGCCGATGAAACACAGAAATTGCATCGGAATTAAATACAAAATTCACAATGCCGAGTTAAGGACAAGAAGACTGATTCTTCTTACTGACTATGTTTGAAAAATTCCTGTGACTCTAGTTATAGATTCCGATGCTTCACTTCAGGTTTACTGTATCCCTCTGACCTTATTGCCGATGAAACACAGAAATTGCATCGGAATTAAATACAAAAGGCACAATGCCGACTTAAGTACAAGAAGACTGACTCATCTTACTGACTACGTTTTGAACCATTCCTGTGACACTAGTTATAGATTCCGATGTTTCACTTCAGGTTTACTGTATCCCTCTGACCTTATTGCCGATGAAACACAGAAATTACATCGGAATTATATAGAAAAGGCACAATGCCGACTTAAGTACAAGAAGACTGACTCTTCTTAGTGATTATAGTTTGAACCATTGCTGTCACACTAGTTATAGATTCCGATGCTATACTTCAGGTTTACTGTATACCTTGGACATTCTTATTGACGATGAAACACAGAAATTGCATCGGAATTAAATAGAAAAGGCACAATGTCGACTTAAGTACAAGAAGACTGACTCTTCTTACTGTCTATGATTTGAACCATTCCTGTGACACTAGTTATAGATTCCGATGCTTCACTCCACATTTACTGTAACCCATGGACCTTCTTATTGACGATGAAACACAGAAATTGCATCGGAATTAAATAGAAAAGGCACAATGCCGACTTAAGTACAAGAAGACTGGCTCTTCTTACTGACTATGTTTGAACCATTCCTGTGACACTAGTTACAGATTCCGATGCTCCACTTCAGGTTTAATGTATATCTCTGACCTTCTTATTGACGATGAAACACCGAAATTGCATCGGAATGAAATAGAAAAACTCACAATGCCGACTCATGTACAAGAAGACTGACTCTTCTTACTGTCTATGTTTGAACCATTCCTGTGACACTAGTTATAGATTCCGATGCTTCACTCCAGGTTTACTGTATACCTTGGACCTTCTTATTGACGATGAAACACAGAAATTGCATCGGAATTCAATAGAAAAGGCACAATGACGACTTAAGTACAAGAAGACTGACTCTTCATAGTGATTATAGTTTGAACCATTGCTGTGACACTAGTTATAGATTCCGATGCTTTACTTCAGGTTTACTGTATACCTTGGACATTCTTATTGACGATGAAACACAGAAATTGCATCGGAATTAAATAGAAAAGGCACAATGCCGACTTAAGTCCAAGAAGACTGACTCTTCTTCCTGTCTATGTGTTGAACCATTCTTGTGACACTAGTTATAGATTCCGATGCTTCACTCCCGGTTTACTGTAACCCTTGGACCTTCTTATTGACGATGAAACACAGAAATTGCATCGGAATTAAATAGAAAAGGCACAATTCCGACTTAAGTACAAGAAGACTGACTCTTCTTACTGACTATGTTTGAACCATTCCTGTGACACTAGTTACAGATTCCGATGCTTCACTTCAGGTTTACTGTATCCCTCTGACCTTCTTATTGACGATGAAACACCGAAAATGCATCGGAATTAAATAGAAAACTCACAATGCCGACTCAAGTACAAGAAGACTGACTCTTCTTACTGTCTATGTTTTGAACCATTCCTGTGACACTAGTTATAGATTCCGATGCTTCACTCCATGTTTACTGTATACGTTGGACCTGCTTATTGACGATGAAACACAGAAATTGCATCGGAATTCAATAGAAAAGGCACAATGACGACTTAAGTACAAGAAGACTGACTCTTCATAGTGATTATAGTTTGAACCATTGCTGTGACACTAGTTATAGATTCCGATGCTTTACTTCAGGTTTACTGTATACCTTATACATTCTTATTGACGATGAAACACAGAAATTGCAACGGAATTAAATAGAAAAGGCACAATGTCGACTTAAGTACAAGAAGACTCACTCTTCTTACTGACTACGTTTTGAACCATTCCTGTGACACTAGTTATAGATTCCGATGCTTCACTTCAGGTTTACTGTATACCTTGTACCTTCTTATTAACGATGAAACACAGAAATTGCATCGGAATTAAATACAAAAGGCACAATGCCGACTTAAGTACAAGAAGACAGACTCTTCCTACTGTCTATGTATTGAACCATTCCTGCGACACTAGTTTTGGATTCCGATGCTTCACCTCAGGTTTACTGTATCCCTCTGACCTTCTTATTGACAATGAAACACAGAAATTGCATCGGAATTAAATACAAAAGGCACAATGCCGACTTAAGTACAAGAAGACTGACTCTTCTTACTGACTACGTTTTGAACCATTCCAGTGACACTAGTTATAGATTCCGATGCTTCACTTCAGGTTTACTGTATACCTTGTACCTTCTTATTAACGATGAAACACAGAAACTGCATCGGAATGAAATTGAAAAGACACAATGCTGACTGAAGTACAAGAAGACTGACTCTTCCTACTGTCTATGTTTTGAATCATTCCTGTGACACTAGTTATAGATTCCGATGCTTCACTCCAGGTTTACTGTATACCTTGGACCTTCTTATTGACGATGAAACACAGAAATTGCATCGGAATTAAATAGAAAAGGCACAATTCCGCCTTAAGTAAAAGAAGACTGACTCTTCTTAGTGATTATAGTTTGAACCATTGCTGTGACACTAGTTTTGGATTCCGATGCTTCACCTCAGGTTTACTGTATCCCTCTGACCTTCTTATTGACAATGAAACACAGATATTGCATCAGAATTATATACAAATGGCACAATGCCGACTTAAGTACAAGAAGACTGACTCTTCCTACTGTCTATGATTTGAACCATTCCTGTGACACTAGTTATAGATTCCGATGTTTCACTTCAGATTTACTTTATCCCTCTGACCTTATTGCCGATGAAACACAGAAATTACATGGGAATTATATAGAAAAGGCACAATGCCAACTTAAGTACAAGAAGACTGACTCTTCTTAGTGATTATAGTTTGAACCATTGCTGTCACACTAGTTATAGATTCCGATGCTATACTTCAGGTTTACTGTATACCTTGGACATTCTTATTGACGATGAAACACAGAAATTGCATCGGAATTAAATAGAAAAGGCACAATGTCGACTTAAGTACAAGAAGACTGACTCTTCTTACTGTCTATGTTTTGAACCATTCCTGTGACACTAGTTATAGATTCCGATGCTTCACTCCACATTTACTGTAACCCATGGACCTTCTTATTGACGATGAAACACAGAAATTGCATCGGAATTAAATAGAAAAGGCACAATGCCGACTTAAGTACAAGAAGACTGGCTCTTCTTACTGACTATGTTTGAACCATTCCTGTGACACTAGTTACAGATTCCGATGCTCCACTTCAGGTTTAATGTATCCCTCTGACCTTCTTATTGACGATGAAACACCGAAATTGCATCGGAAAGAAATAGAAAAACTCACAATGCCGACTCATGTACAAGAAGACTGACTCTTCTTACTGTCTATGTTTGAACCATTCCTGTGACACTAGTTAGAGATTCCGATGCTTCACTCCAGGCTTACTGTATACCTTGGACCTTCTTATTGACGATGAAACACAGAAATTGCATCGGAATTAAATAGAAAAGGCACAATGACGACTTAACTACAAGAAGACTGACTCTTCATAGTGATTATAGTTTGAACCATTGCTGTGACACTAGTTATAGATTCCGATGCTTTACTTCAGGTTTACTGTATACCTTGGACATTCTTATTGACGATGAAACACAGAAATTGCATCGGAATGAAATAGAAAAGGCACATTGCCGACTTAAGTCCAAGATGACTGACCCTTCTTCCTGTCTATGTGTTGAACCATTCTTGTGACACTAGTTATAGATTCCGATGCTTCACTCCCGGTTTACTGTAACCCTTGGACCTTCTTATTGACGATGAAACACAGAAATTGCATCGGAATTAAATAGAAAAGGCACAATTCCGACTTAAGTACAAGAAGACTGACTCTTCTTACTGACTATGTTTGAACCATTCCTGTGACACTAGTTACAGATTCCGATGCTTCACTTCAGGTTTACTGTATCCCTCTGACCTTCTTATTGACGATGAAACACCGAAAATGCATCGGAATTAAATAGAAAACTCACAATGCCGACTCAAGTACAAGAAGACTGACTCTTCTTACTGTCTATGTTTTGAACCATTCCTGTGACACTAGTTATAGATTCCGATGCTTCACTCCATGTTTACTGTATACGTTGGACCTGCTTATTGACGATGAAACACAGAAATTGCATCGGAATTAAATAGACAAGGCACAATGCCGACTTAAGTACAAGAAGACTGACTCTTCTTAGTGATTATAGTTTGAACCATTGCTGTGACACTAGTTATAGATTCCGATGCTTTACTTCAGGTTTACTGTATACCTTATACATTCTTATTGACGATGAAACACAGAAATTGCAACGGAATTAAATAGAAAAGGCACAATGTCGACTTAAGTACAAGAAGACTTACTCTTCTTACTGACTACGTTTTGAACCATTCCTGTGACACTAGTTATAGATTCCGATGCTTCACTGCAGGTTTACTGTATACCTTGTACCTTCTTATTAACGATGAAACACAGAAATTGCATCGGAATTAAATACAAAAGGCACAATGTCGACTTAAGGAGAAGAAGACTGACTCTTCTTACTGACTATGTTTGAACCATTCCTGTGACACTAGTTATAGATTCCGATGCTTCACTTCAGGTTTACTGTATCCCTCTGACCTACTTATTGACGATGAAGCACAGATATTGCATCGGAATTAAATAGAAAACTCACAATGCCGACTTAAGTACAAGAAGACTGACTCTTCATACTGTCTATGTTTTGAACCATTCCTGTGACACTAGTTATAGATTCCGATGCTTCACTCCTGGTTTACTGTATCCCTTGGACCTTCTTATTGACGATGAAGCACAGAAATTGCATCGGAATTAAATAGAAAAGGCACAATGCCGACTTAATTACAAGAAGACTGACTATTCTTAGTGATTATAGTTTGAACCATTGCTGTGACACTAGTTATAGATTCCGATGCTTTACTTCAGGTTTACTGTATACCTTCGACATTCTTATTGACGATAAAACACAGAAATTGCATCGGAATTAATTAAAAAATGCTCAATGTCTACTTAAGTAGAAGAAGACTGACTCTTCTTACTGTCTATGGTTTGAACCATTCCTGTGACACTAGTTATAGATTCCGATGCTTCACTCTAGGTTTACTGTAACCGTTGGACCTTCTTATTGACGATGCGACACAGAAACTGCATCGGAATGAAATAGAAAAGGCACAATGCCGACTTAAGTACAAGAAGACTGACTCTTCTTACTGACTATGTTTTGAACCAATCCTGTGACACTAGTTATAGATTCCGATGCTTCACTTCAGGTTTACCGTATACCTTGGACCTTCTTATTGACGATTAAACACAGAAATTGCATCGGAATTAAATACAAAATGCACAATGCCGACTTAAGTACAATAAGACTGACTTTTCCTACTGTCTATGTTTGAACCATTCGTGTGACACTAGTTATAGATTCCGATGCTTCTTTTCAGATTTACTGTATCCCTCTGACATTGTTGCCGATGAAACACGGAAATTGCATCGGAATTAAATACAAAATTCAGAATGCCGTGTTAAGGACAAGAAGACTGATTCTTCTTACTGACTATGTTTTGAAAAATTCCTCTGACTCTAGTTATAGATTCCGATGATTCACTTCAGGTTTACTGTATCCCTCTGACCTTATTGCCGATGAAACACAGAAATTGCATCGGAATTAAATACAAGAGGCACAATGCCGACTTAAGTACAAGAAGACTGACTCCTCTTACTGACTACGTTTTGAACCATTCCTGTGACACTCGTTATAGATTCCGATGCTTCACTTCAGGTTTACTGTATACCTTGTACCTTCTTATTGACGATGAAACACAGAAATTGCATCGGAATTAAATACAAAAGGCACAATGCCGACTTAAGTACAAGAAGACAGACTCTTCCTACTGTCTATGTATTGAACCATTCCTGTGACACTAGTTTTGGATTCCGATACTTCACCTCAGGTTTACTGTATCCCTCTGACCTTCTTATTGACAATGAAACACAGAAATTGCATCGGAATTAAATACAAAAGGCACAATGCCGACTTAAGTACAAGAAGACTGACTCTTCCTACTGTCTATGTTTTGAACCATTCCAGTGACACTAGTTATAGATTCCGTTGCTTCACTCCAGGTTTACTGTATCCCTTGGACCTTCTTATTGACGATGAAGCACTGAAATTGCATCGGAATTAAATAGAAAAGGCACAATGCCGACTTAAGTACAAGAAGACTGACTCTTCTTAGTGATTATAGTTTGAACCATTGCTGTGACACTAGTTATAGATTCCGATGCTTTACTTCAGGTTTACTGTATACCTTCGACATTCTTATTGACGATGAAACACAGAAATTGCATCGGAATTAAATAAAATATGCTCAATGTCGACTTAAGTACAATAAGACTGACTCTTCCTACTGTCCATGTTTTGAACCATTCCTGTGACACTAGTTTTGGATTCCGATGCTTAACTTCAGGTTTACTGTATCCCTCTGACCTTATTGCCGATGAAACACAGAAATTGCATCGGAATTAAATACAAAATTCACAATGCCGAGTTAAGGACAAGAAGACTGATTCTTCTTACTGACTATGTTTGAAAAATTCCTGTGACTCTAGTTATAGATTCCGATGCTTCACTTCAGGTTTACTGTATCCCTCTGACCTTATTGCCGATGAAACACAGAAATTGCATCGGAATTAAATACAAAAGGCACAATGCCGACTTAAGTACAAGAAGACTGACTCATCTTACTGACTACGTTTTGAACCATTCCTGTGACACTAGTTATAGATTCCGATGTTTCACTTCAGGTTTACTGTATCCCTCTGACCTTATTGCCGATGAAACACAGAAATTACATCGGAATTATATAGAAAAGGCACAATGCCGACTTAAGTACAAGAAGACTGACTCTTCTTAGTGATTATAGTTTGAACCATTGCTGTCACACTAGTTATAGATTCCGATGCTATACTTCAGGTTTACTGTATACCTTGGACATTCTTATTGACGATGAAACACAGAAATTGCATCGGAATTAAATAGAAAAGGCACAATGTCGACTTAAGTACAAGAAGACTGACTCTTCTTACTGTCTATGATTTGAACCATTCCTGTGACACTAGTTATAGATTCCGATGCTTCACTCCACATTTACTGTAACCCATGGACCTTCTTATTGACGATGAAACACAGAAATTGCATCGGAATTAAATAGAAAAGGCACAATGCCGACTTAAGTACAAGAAGACTGGCTCTTCTTACTGACTATGTTTGAACCATTCCTGTGACACTAGTTACAGATTCCGATGCTCCACTTCAGGTTTAATGTATATCTCTGACCTTCTTATTGACGATGAAACACCGAAATTGCATCGGAATGAAATAGAAAAACTCACAATGCCGACTCATGTACAAGAAGACTGACTCTTCTTACTGTCTATGTTTGAACCATTCCTGTGACACTAGTTATAGATTCCGATGCTTCACTCCAGGTTTACTGTATACCTTGGACCTTCTTATTGACGATGAAACACAGAAATTGCATCGGAATTCAATAGAAAAGGCACAATGACGACTTAAGTACAAGAAGACTGACTCTTCATAGTGATTATAGTTTGAACCATTGCTGTGACACTAGTTATAGATTCCGATGCTTTACTTCAGGTTTACTGTATACCTTGGACATTCTTATTGACGATGAAACACAGAAATTGCATCGGAATTAAATAGAAAAGGCACAATGCCGACTTAAGTCCAAGAAGACTGACTCTTCTTCCTGTCTATGTGTTGAACCATTCTTGTGACACTAGTTATAGATTCCGATGCTTCACTCCCGGTTTACTGTAACCCTTGGACCTTCTTATTGACGATGAAACACAGAAATTGCATCGGAATTAAATAGAAAAGGCACAATTCCGACTTAAGTACAAGAAGACTGACTCTTCTTACTGACTATGTTTGAACCATTCCTGTGACACTAGTTACAGATTCCGATGCTTCACTTCAGGTTTACTGTATCCCTCTGACCTTCTTATTGACGATGAAACACCGAAAATGCATCGGAATTAAATAGAAAACTCACAATGCCGACTCAAGTACAAGAAGACTGACTCTTCTTACTGTCTATGTTTTGAACCATTCCTGTGACACTAGTTATAGATTCCGATGCTTCACTCCATGTTTACTGTATACGTTGGACCTGCTTATTGACGATGAAACACAGAAATTGCATCGGAATTCAATAGAAAAGGCACAATGACGACTTAAGTACAAGAAGACTGACTCTTCATAGTGATTATAGTTTGAACCATTGCTGTGACACTAGTTATAGATTCCGATGCTTTACTTCAGGTTTACTGTATACCTTATACATTCTTATTGACGATGAAACACAGAAATTGCAACGGAATTAAATAGAAAAGGCACAATGTCGACTTAAGTACAAGAAGACTCACTCTTCTTACTGACTACGTTTTGAACCATTCCTGTGACACTAGTTATAGATTCCGATGCTTCACTTCAGGTTTACTGTATACCTTGTACCTTCTTATTAACGATGAAACACAGAAATTGCATCGGAATTAAATACAAAAGGCACAATGCCGACTTAAGTACAAGAAGACAGACTCTTCCTACTGTCTATGTATTGAACCATTCCTGCGACACTAGTTTTGGATTCCGATGCTTCACCTCAGGTTTACTGTATCCCTCTGACCTTCTTATTGACAATGAAACACAGAAATTGCATCGGAATTAAATACAAAAGGCACAATGCCGACTTAAGTACAAGAAGACTGACTCTTCTTACTGACTACGTTTTGAACCATTCCAGTGACACTAGTTATAGATTCCGATGCTTCACTTCAGGTTTACTGTATACCTTGTACCTTCTTATTAACGATGAAACACAGAAACTGCATCGGAATGAAATTGAAAAGACACAATGCTGACTGAAGTACAAGAAGACTGACTCTTCCTACTGTCTATGTTTTGAACCATTCCTGTGACACTAGTTGTAGATTCCGATGCTTCACTTCAGCTTTACTGTATCCCTCTGACCTTATTGCCGATGAAACACAGAAATTGCATCGGAATTAAATACAAAAGGCACAATGTCGACTTAAGGAGAAGAAGACTGACTCTTCTTACTGACTATGTTTTGAAACATTCCTGTGACTCCAGTTATAGATTCCGATGCTTCATTTCAGGTTTACTGTATCCCTCTGACCTTCTTATTGACGATGAAACACAGAATCTGCATCGGAATGAAATAGAAAAGGCACAATGCCGACTTAAGTACAAGAAGACTGACTCTTCTTACTGATAATAGGTTCAACCATTCCGGTGACAATAGTTATAGATTCCGATGCTTCACTTCAGGTTTACAGTATCCCTTGGACCTTGTTATTGACGGTGACACACAGAAATAGCAATGAAATTAAATACAAAAGGCAAAATGGTAACTTTAGTACACGAAGATTGACTCTTCTTACTGCCTATGTTTTGAACCATTCCTGTGACACTAGTTATAGATTCCGATGCTTCACTTCATGTTTACTGTATCCCTCTGACCTACTTATTGACGATGAAGCACAGATATTGCATCGGAATTAAATAGAAAACTCACAATGCCGACTTAAGTACAAGAAGACTGACTCTTCATACTGTCTATGTTTTGAACCATTCCTGTGCCACTAGTTATAGATTCCGATGCTTCACTCCTGGTTTACTGTATCCCTTGGACCTTCTTATTGACGATGAAGCACAGAAATTGCATCGGAATTAAATTGAAAAGGCACAATGCCGACTTAATTACAAGAAGACTGACTATTCTTAGTGATTATAGTTTGAACCATTGCTGTGACACTAGTTATGGATTCCGATGCTTTACTTCAAGTTTACTGTATACCTTCGACATTCTTATTGACGATAAAACACAGAAATTGCATCGGAATTAAATAAAAAATGCTCAATGTCTACTTAAGTAGAAGAAGACTGACTCTTCTTACTGTCTATGGTTTGAACCATTCCTGTGACACTAGTTATAGATTCCGATGCTTCACTCTAGGTTTACTGTAACCGTTGGACCTTCTTATTGACGTTGAAACACAGAAACTGCATCGGAATTAAATAGAAAAGGCACAATGCCGACTTAAGTACAAGAAGACTGACTCTTCTTACTGACTATGTTTTGAACCAATCCTGTGACACTAGTTATAGATTCCGATGCTTCACTTCAGGTTTACTGTATACCTTGGACCTTCTTATTGACGATTAAACACAGAAATTGCATCGGAATTAAATACAAAATGCACAATGCCGACTTAAGTACAATAAGACTGACTTTTCCTACTGTCTATGTTTGAACCATTCCTGTGACACTAGTTATAGATTCCGATGCTTCACTTCAGATTTACTGTATCCCTCTGACATTGTTGCCGATGAAACACGGAAATTGCATCGGAATTAAATACAAAATTCAATTTGCCGTGTTAAGGACAAGAAGACTGATTCTTCTTACTGACTATGTTTTGAAAAATTCCTGTGACTCTAGTTATAGATTCCGATGCTTCACTTCAGGTTTACTGTATCCCTCTGACCTTATTGCCGATGAAACACAGAAATTGCATCGGAATTAAATACAAAAGGCACAATGCCGACTTAAGTACAAGAAGACTGACTCCTCTTACTGACTACGTTTTGAACCATTCCTGTGACACTCGTTATAGATTCCGATGCTTCACTTCAGGTTTACTGTATACCTTGTACCTTCTTATTGACGATGAAACACAGAAATTGCATCGGAATTAAATACAAAAGGCACCATGCCGACTTAAGTACAAGAAGACAGACTCTTCCTACTGTCTATGTATTGAACCATTCCTGTGACACTAGTTTTGGATTCCGATACTTCACCTCAGGTTTACTGTATCCCTCTGACCTTCTTATTGACAATGAAACACAGAAACTGCATCGGAATTAAATACAAAAGGCACAATGCCGACTTAAGTACAAGAAGACTGACTCTTCCTACTGTCTATGTTTTGAACCATTCCAGTGACACTAGTTATAGATTCCGTTGCTTCACTCCAGGTTTACTGTATCCCTTGGACCTTCTTATTGACGATGAAGCACTGAAATTGCATCGGAATTAAATAGAAAAGGCACAATGCCGACTTAAGTACAAGAAGACTGACTCTTCTTAGTGATTATAGTATGAACCATTGCTGTGACACTAGTTATAGATTCCGATGCTTTACTTCAGGTTTACTGTATACCTTCGTCATTCTTATTGACGATGAAACACAGAAATTGCATCGGAATTAAATAAAAAATGCTCAATATCGACTTAAGTACAAGAAGACTGACTCTTCTTACTGTCTGTGGTTTGAACCATTCCTGTGACACTAGTTATAGATTCCGATGCTGCACTCTAGGTTTACTTTAACCCTTGGACCTTCTTATTGACGATGAAACACAGAAATTGCATCGGAATTAAACAGAAAACGTACAATGCCGACTTAAGTACAAGAAGACTGACTCTTCTTACTGACTATGTTTTGAACCATTCCTGTGACACTAGTAATAGATTCTGATGCTTTACTTCAGGTTTACTGTATACCTTCGACATTCTTATTGACGATGAAACACAGAAATTGCATCGGAATTAAATAAAATATGCTCAATGTCGACTTAAGTACAATAAGACTGACTCTTCCTACTGTCCATGTTTTGAACCATTCCTGTGACACTAGTTTTGGATTCCGATGCTTAACTTCAGGTTTACTGTATCCCTCTGACCTTATTGCCGATGAAACACAGAAATTGCATCGGAATTAAATACAAAATTCACAATGCCGAGTTAAAGACAAGAAGACTGATTCTTCTTACTGACTATGTTTGAAAAATTCCTGTGACTCTAGTTATAGATTCCGATGCTTCACTTCAGGTTTACTGTATCCCTCTGACCTTATTGCCGATGAAACACAGAAATTGCATCGGAATTAAATACAAAAGGCACAATGCCGACTTAAGTACAAGAAGACTGACTCTTCTTACTGTCTACGTTTTGAACCATTCCTGTGACACTAGTTATAGATTCCGATGCTTCACTTCAGGTTTACTGAATACCTTGTACCTTCTTATTGACGATGAAACACAGAAATTGCATCGGAATTAAATACAAAAGGCACAATGCCGACTTAAGTACAAGAAGACAGACTCTTCCTACTGTCTATGTATTGAACCATTCCTGTGACACTAGTTTTGGATTTCGATGCTTCACCTCAGGTTTACTGTATCCCTCCGACCTTCTTATTGACAATGAAACACAGAAATTGCATCGGAATTAAATACAAAAAGCACAATGCCGACTTAAGTACAAGAAGACTGACTCTTCCTACTGTCTATGTTTTGAACCATTCCTGTGACACTAGTTATAGATTCCGATGCTTCACTTCAGCTTTACTGTATCCCGCTGACCTTATTGCCGATGAAACACAGAAATTGCATCGGAATTAAATACAAAAGGCACAATGACGACTTAAGGAGAAGACGACTGACTCTTCTTACTGACTATGTTTTGAAAAATTCCTGTGACTCTAGTTATAGATTCCGATGCTTCACTTCAGGTTTACTGTATCCCTTGGACCATCTTATTGACGATGAATCACAGGAATTGCATCGGAATTAAACACAAAAGGCACAATGCCGACTTAAGTACAAGAAGACTGACTCCTCCTTCTGTCTATGTTTTGAACCATTCCTGTGACACTAGTTATAGATTCCGATGCTTCATTTCAGGTTTACTGTATCCCTCTGACCTTCTTATTGACGATGAAACACATTATCTGCATCGGAATGAAATAGGAAAGGCACAATGCCGACTTAAGTACAAGAAGACTGACTCTTCTTACTGATAATAGTTTGAACCATTCCGGTGACAATAGTTATAGATTCCGATGCTTCACTTCAGGTTTACTGTATCCCTTGGACCTTGTTATTGACGGTGACACTCAGAAATAGCATTGAAATTAAATACAAAAGGCAAAATGCTAACTTTAGTACAAGAAGATTGACTCTTCTTACTGTCTATGATTTGGACCATTCCTCTGACACTAGTTATAGATTCCGATGCTTCACTTCAGGTTTACTGTATCCCTCTGACCTACTTATTGACGATGAAACACAGATATTGCATCGGAATTAAATAGAAAACTCACAATGCCGACTTAAGTACAAGAAGACTGACTCATCTTACTGTGTATATTTTGAACCATTCCAGTGACACTAGTTATAGATTCCGATGCTTCAGGTTTATTGAATTCCTTGGACCTTCTTATTGACGATGAAACACAGAAATTGCATCGGAATTAAATAGAAAAGGCACAATGTCATCTTAAGTACAAGAAGACTGACTCTTCTTACAGTCTAGGATTTTAACCATTCCAGTGAAACTAGTTATAGATTCCGATGCTTCACTACAGGTTTACTGTCTCCCTTGGACCTTCTTATTGACGATGAAACACAGAAATTGCATCGGAATTAAATTAAAAAGGCACAATGCCGACATAAGTATAAGAAGACTGACTCTTCTTACTGACTATGTTTTGAACCATTCCTGAGACACTAGTTATAGATTCCGATGCTTCACTCCAGGTTTACTGTATCCCTTGGACCTTCTTATTGACGTTGAAACACAGAAATTGCATCGGAATTAAATAGAAAAGGCACAATGCCGACTTAAGTACAAGAAGACTGACTCCTCTTAGTGATTATAGTTTTAACCATTGCTGTGACACTAGTTATAGATTCCGATGCTTTACTTCAGGTCTATTGTATACCTTGGACATTCTTATTGACGATGAAACACAGAATTTGCATCGGAATTAAATAGAAAATGCACAATGTCGACTCAAGTACAAGAAGACTGACTCTTCTTACTGTCTATGTTTTGAACCATTCCTGTGACACTAGTTATAGATTCCGATGCTTCACTCCATATTTACTGTATCCCTTGGACCTTCTTATTGACGATGAAACACAGAAATTGCAATGGAATTAAATAGAAAAGGCACAATGCCGACTTAAGTACAAGAAGACTGACTCTTCTTACTGACTATGTTTGAACCATTCCTGTGACACTAGTGATAGATTCCGTTGCTTCACTTCAGGTTTACAGTATACCTTGGACCTTCTTATTGACGATGAAACACAGAAATTGCATCAGAATTAAATACAAAATGCACAATGCCGACTTAAGTACAAGAAGACTGACTCTTCTTACTGTCTATATTTTGAACCATTCCAGTGACACTAGTTATAGATTCCAATGCTTTAGGTTTACTGAATTCCTTGGGGATTCTTATTGACGCTAAAACACAGAAATTGCATCGGAATTAAATACAAAAGGCACAATGCCAACTTAAGTACAAAAAGACTGACTCTTCCTACTGTCTATGTTTTGAACCAATTCTGTGACACTAGTTATAGAGTCCGATGGTTCACTTCAGGTTTACTGTATCCCTTGGACCTTCTTATTGACGATGAATCACAGGAATTGCATCGGAATTAAATACAAATGGCACAATGCCGACTTAAGTACAAGAAGTCTTACTCTTCTTACTGTCTATTTTTGGAACCATTCCTGTGACACTAGTAATAGATTGCGATGCTTCACTCCAGGTTTACTATATCCCTTGGACCTTCTTATTGCCGATGAAACACAGAAATTGCATCGGAATGAAATAGTAAATCACAATGCCGACTTAAGTACAAGAAGACTGACTCTTATTACTGATAATAGTTTGAACCATTCCTGTGACAATAGTTATAGATTCCGATGCTTCACTTCAAATTTACTGTATCCCTTGGACCTTATTATTGACGGTGAAACACAGAAATAGCATTGAAAATAAATAGAAAAGACACAATGCCAACTTAAGTACAAGAAGACTGACTCTTCTTACTGTCTATTTTTTGAACAATTCCAGTGACACTAGTCATTGATTCCGATGCTTCACTCCAGGGTTACTCTATCCCTTGGACCTTCTTATTGGCGATGAAACACAGAAATTGCATCGGAATTAAATACAAAAGCCAAAAAGGCAAAATGCTAACTTTAGTACACGAAGATTGACTCTTCTTACTGTCTATGTTTTGAACCATTCCTGTGACACTAGTTATAGATTCCGATGCTTTACTTCAGGTTTACTGTATACCTTCGACATTCTTATTGACGATGAAACACAGAAATTGCATTGGAATTAAATAAAAAATGCTCAATGTCGATTTAAGTACAAGAAGACTGACTCTTCTTACTGTCTATGGTTTGAACCATTCCTGTGACACTAGTTATAGATTCCGATGCTTCACTCTAGGTTTACTGGATACCTTGGACATTCTTATTGACGATGAAACATAGAAATTGCATCGGAATTAAATAGAAAAGGTACAATGCCGACTTAAGTACAAGAAGACTGACTCTACTTACTGACTATGTTTTGAACCATTCCTGTGACACTAGTTATAGATTCGGATGCTTCACTTCAGGTTTACTGTATCCCTCTGACCTTCTTATTGACGATGAAACACAGAAATTGCGTCGGAATTAAATAGAAAAATCACAATGCCGACTTAAGTACTAGAAGACTGACTCTTCTTACTGTCTATGTTTTGAACCATTCCTGTGACACTAGTTATAGATTCCGATGCTTCACTCCACGTTTACTGTATCCCTTGGACCTTCTTATTGACGATGAAACACAGAAATTGCATCGGAATTAAATAGAAAAGGCACAATGCCGACTTAAGTGCAAGAAGACTGACTCTTCTTAGTGATTATAGTTTGAACCATTGCTGTGACACTAGTTATAGATTCCGATGATTTACTTCAGGTTTACTGTATCCCTTGGACCTTCTTATTGACGATGAAACACAGAAATTGCATCAGAATTAAATAGAAAAGGAACAATGTCGTCTTAAGTACAAGAAGACTGACTCTTCTTACAGTCTATGATTTTAACCATTCCAGTGAAACTAGTTATAGATTCCGATGCTTCACTCCAGGTTTACTGTCTCCCTTGGACCTTCTTATTGACGATGAAACACAGAAATTGCATTGGAATTAAATACAAAATGCACAATGCCGACTTAAGTACAAGAAGACTGACTCGTCTTACTGTGTATATTTTGAACCATTCCAGTGACACTAGTTATAGATTCCGATGCTTCAGGTTTATTGAATTCCTTGGACCTTCTTATTGACGATGAAACACAGAAATTGCATCGGAATTAAATAGAAAAGGCACAATGTCATCTTAAGTACAAGAAGACTGACTCTTCTTACAGTCTAGGATTTTAACCATTCCAGTGAAACTAGTTATAGATTCCGATGCTTCACTACAGGTTTACTGTCTCCCTTGGACCTTCTTATTGACGATGAAACACAGAAATTGCATCGGAATTAAATTAAAAAGGCACAATGCCGACATAAGTATAAGAAGACTGACTCTTCTTACTGACTATGTTTTGAACCATTCCTGAGACACTAGTTATAGATTCCGATGCTTCACTCCAGGTTTACTCTATCCCTTGGACCTTCTTATTGACGTTGAAACACAGAAATTGCATCGGAATTAAATAGAAAAGGCACAATGCCGACTTAAGTACAAGAAGACTGACTCCTCTTAGTGATTATAGTTTTAACCATTGCTGTGACACTAGTTATAGGTTCCGATGCTTTACTTCAGGTCTATTGTATACCTTGGACATTCTTATTGACGATGAAACACAGAATTTGCATCGGAATTAAATAGAAAATGCACAATGTCGACTCAAGTACAAGAAGACTGACTCTTCTTACTGTCTATGTTTTGAACCATTCCTGTGACACTAGTTATAGATTCCGATGCTTCACTCCATATTTACTGTATCCCTTGGACCTTCTTATTGACGATGAAACACAGAAATTGCAATGGAATTAAATAGAAAAGGCACAATGCCGACTTAAGTACAAGAAGACTGACTCTTCTTACTGACTATGTTTGAACCATTCCTGTGACACTAGTGATAGATTCCGTTGCTTCACTTCAGGTTTACTGTATACCTTGGACCTTCTTATTGACGATGAAACACAGAAATTGCATCAGAATTAAATACAAAATGCACAATGCCGACTTAAGTACAAGAAGACTGACTCTTCTTACTGTCTATATTTTGAACCATTCCAGTGACACTAGTTATAGATTCCGATGCTTTAGGTTTACTGAATTCCTTGGGGATTCTTATTGACGCTAAAACACAGAAATTGCATCGGAATTAAATACAAAAGGCACAATGCCAACTTAAGTACAAAAAGACTGACTCTTCCTACTGTCTATGTTTTGAACCAATTCTGTGACACTAGTTATAGAGTCCGATGGTTCACTTCAGGTTTACTGTATCCCTTGGACCTTCTTATTGACGAAGAATCACAGGAATTGCATCGGAATTAAATACAAATGGCACAATGCCGACTTAAGTACAAGAAGTCTTACTCTTCTTACTGTCTATTTTTGGAACCATTCCTGTGACACTAGTAATAGATTGCGATGCTTCACTCCAGGTTTACTATATCCCTTGGACCTTCTTATTGCCGATGAAACACAGAAATTGCATCGGAATGAAATAGAAAATCACAATGCCGACTTAAGTACAAGAAGACTGACTCTTATTACTGATAAAAGTTTGAACCATTCCTGTGACAATAGTTATAGATTCCGATGCTTCACTTCAAATTTACTGTATCCCTTGGACCTAATTATTGACGGTGAAACACAGAAATAGCATTGAAAATAAATAGAAAAGACACAATGCCGACTTAAGTACAAGAAGACTGACTCTTCTTACTGTCTATAATTTGAACCATTCCTGTGACACTAGTTATAGATTCCGATGCTTCACTTCAGGTTTACTGTATCCCTTGGACCTTATTATTGACGATGAAACAGAGAAATTGCATCGGAATTAAATAGAAGAGGCACAATGCCGACTTATGTACAAGAAGACTGACTCTTCTTACTGACTATGCTTTGAACCATTCCTGTGACACTAGTTGTAGATTACGATGCATCACTTCAGGTTTACTGTGTACCTTGGAAGTTCTTATTGACGATGAAACACAGAAATTGCATCGGAATTAAATACAAAAGGCACAATGCCGACTTATGTACAAGAAGACTGACTCTTCCTACTGTCAATGTTTTGATCCATTCCTGTGACACTAGTTTTAGATTCCGATTCTTGACTTCAGGTTTACTGTATCCCTCTGACCTTCTTATTGGCCATGAAACACAGAAATTGCGTCGGAATTAAATACAAAAGGCACAATTCCGACTTAAGTACAAGAAGACTGACTCTTCCTACTGTCTATGTTATGAACCATTCCTGTGACACTAGTTATAGATTCCGATGCTTCACTTCAGGTTTACTGTATCCCTCTGACCTTATTGCCGATGAAACACAGAAATTGAATCGGAATTAAATACAAAAGGCAGAATGGCGACTTAAGGACAAGAAGACTGACTCTTCTTACTGACTATGTTTGAACCATTCCTGTGACACTAGTTATAGATTCCGATGCTTCACTTCAGGTTTACTGTTTCCCCTGGACCTTCTTATTGACGATGAAACACAAAAATTGCATCGGAATTAAATACAAACGGCACAATGCCGACTTAAGTACAAGAAGACTGACTCTTCCTACTGTCTATGTTTTGAACCATTTCTGTGACACTAGTTATAGAGTCCGATGCTTCACATCAGGTTTACTGTATCTCTTGAACCTTCTTATTGACGATGAGTCACAGAAATTGCATCGGAATTAAATACAAAAGGCACAATGCCGACTTAAGTACAAGAAGACTGACTCTTCTTACTGTGTAATTTTTGAACCATTCCAGTGACACTAGTTATAGATTCCGAAGCTTCACTTCAGGTTTACTGTACCCCTTGGATCTTCTTATTGACGATGAAACACAGAAATTGCATCGGAAGTAAATACACAAAGCACAATGCCGACATAAGTACAAGGAGACTGACTCTTCTTACTGTCTATGTTTTGAACCATCACTGTGACACTAGTTATAGATTCCGATTCTTCACTCCAGGTTTACTGTATTCCTCTGACCTTCTTATTGACGATGAAACACAGAAATTGTATGGAATTAAATACAAAAGGACAATGCCGACTTAAGTACAAGAAGACTGACTCTTCTTACTGTCTATTTTTTGAACAATTCCTGTGACACTAGTTATAGATTCCGATGCTTCACTTCAGGTTTACTTTATCCCACTGACCTTCTTATTGACGATGAAACACAGAAATTGCATCGGAATTAAATACAAAAAGGCACAATCCCGACTTAAGTACAAGAAGACTGACTCTTCTTACTGTCTATTTTTTGAACAATTCCTGTGACACTAGTTATAGATTCCGATGCTTCACTTCAGGTTTACTGTCTCCCTCTGACCTTCTTATTGACGATGAAACACAGAAATTGCATCGGAATTAAATACAAAAGGCACAATGCCGACTTAAGTACAAGAAGACTGATTCTTCTTATAGTCATTCCAGTGACACTAGTTATAGATTCCGATTCTTCAGGTTTACTGTATCCCTCTGACCTTCTTATTGACGATGAAACACAGAATTTGCATCGGAATTAAATACAAATGGCACAATACCGACTTCAGTACAAGAAGTCTTACTCTTCTTACTGTCTATTTTTGGAACCATTCCTGTGACACTAGTAATGGATTGCGATGCTTCACTCCAGGTTTACTATATCCCTTGGACCTTCTTATTGCCGATGAAACACAGAAACTGCATCGGAATGAAATAGAAAAGGCACAATGCCGACTTAAGTACAAGAAGACTGACTCTTATTACTGATAATAGTTTGAACCATTCCTGTGACAATAGTTATAGATTCCGATGTTTCACTTCAAATTTACTGTATCCCTTGGACCTTATTATTGACGGTGAAACACAGAAATAGCATTGAAAATAAATAGAAAAGGCACAATGCCGACTTAAGTACAAGAAGACTGACTCTTCTTACTGTCTATTTTTTGAACAATTCCAGTGACACTAGTTATAGATTCCGATGCTTCACTCAAGGGTTACTCTATCCCTTGGACCTTCTTATTGGCGATGAAACACAGAAATTGCATCGGAATTAAATACAAAAGACACAATGCCGACTAAAGGACAAGAAGACTGAGTCTTCTTATTGACTTTGCTTAAAACCAATCCTGTGACACTAGGTATAGATACCGATGCTTGACTTCAGTTTTAGGGTATCCCTTGGACCGTCTTATTGACGATGAAACACAGAATTTGCATCGGAATTAAATAGAAAAGGCACAATGTCGACTTAAGTACAAGAAGACTGACTCTTCTTACTGTCTATAATTTGAACCATTCCTGTGACACTAGTTATAGATTCCGATGCTTCACTTCAGGTTTACTGTATCCCTTGGACCTTATTATTGACGATGAAACAGAGAAATTGCATCGGAATTAAATAGAAGAGGCACAATGCCGACTTATGTAAAAGAAGACTGACTCTTCTTACTGACTATGCTTTGAACCATTCCTGTGACACTAGTTGTAGATTACGATGCATCACTTCAGGTTTACTGTGTACCTTGGAAGTTCTTATTGACGATGAAACACAGAAATTGCATCGGAATTAAATACAAAAGGCACAATACCGACTTATGTACAAGAAGACTGACTCTTCCTACTGTCGATGTTTTGATCCATTCCTGTGACACTAGTTTTAGATTCCGATTCTTGACTTCAGGTTTACTGTATCCCTCTGACCTTCTTATTGACCATGAAACACAGAAATTGCGTCGGAATTAAATACAAAAGGCACAATTCCGACTTAAGTACTAGAAGACTGACTCTTCCTACTGTCTATGTTTTGAACCATTCCTGTGACACTAGTTATAGATTCCGATGCTTCACTTCAGGTTTACTGTTCCCCTTGGACCTTCTTATTGACGATGAAACACAGATATTGCATCGGAAGTAAATACACAAAGCACAATGCCGACTTAAGTACAAGGAGACTGACTCTTCTTACTGTGTAAATTTTGAACCATTCCTGTGACACTAGTTATAGATTCCGAAGCTTCACTTCAGGTTTACTGTTCCCCTTGGACCTTCTTATTGACGATGAAACACAGAAATTGCATCGGAAGTAAATACACAAAGCACAATGCCGACTTAAGTACAAGGAGACTGACTCTTCTTACTGTCTATGTTTTGAACCATCACTGTGACACTAGTTATAGATTCCGATTCTTCACTCCAGGTTTACTGTATTCCTCTGACCTTCTTATTGACGATGAAACACAGAAATTGTATGGAATTAAATACAAAAGGACAATGCCGACTTAAGTACAAGAAGACTGACTCTTCTTACTGTCTATTTTTTGAACAATTCCTGTGACACTAGTTATAGATTCCGATGCTTCACTTCAGGTTTACTGTATCCCACTGACCTTCTTATTGACGATGAAACACAGAAATTGCATCGGAATTAAATACAAAAAGGCACAATCCCGACTTAAGTACAAGAAGACTGACTCTTCTTACTGTCTATTTTTTGAACAATTCCTGTGACACTAGTTATAGATTCCGATGCTTCACTTCAGGTTTACTGTCTCCCTCTGACCTTCTTATTGACGATGAAACACAGAAATTGCATCGGAATTACATACAAAAGGCACAATGCCGACTTAAGTACAAAAAGACTGACTCTTCTTATAGTCATTCCAGTGACACTAGTTATAGATTCCGATGCTTCACTTCCGGTTTACTGTATCCCTCTGACCTTCTTATTGACGATGAAACACAGAAATTGCATCGGAATGAAATACAAATGGCACAATGCCGACTTAAGTACAAGAAGTCTTACTCCTCTTACTGTCTATTTTTGGAACCATTCCTGTGACACTAGTAATAGATTGCGATGCTTCACTCCAGGTTTACTATATCCCTTGGACCTTCTTATTGCCGATGAAACACAGAAATTGCATCGGAATGAAATAGATAAGGCACAATGCCGACTTAAGTACAAGAAGACTGACTCTTATTACTGATAATAGTTTGAACCATTCCTGTGACAATAGTTATAGATTCCGATGCTTCACTTCAAATTTACTGTATCCCTTGGACCTTATTATTGACGGTGAAACACAGAACTAGCATTGAAAATAAATAGAAAAGGCACAATGCCGACTTAAGTACAAGAAGACTGACTCTTCTTACTGTCTATTTTTTGAACAATTCCAGTGACACTAGTTATAGATTCCGATGCTTCACTCCAGGGTTACTCTATCCCTTGGACCTTCTTATTGACGATGAAACACAGAAATTGCATCGGAATTAAATACAAAAGACACAATGCCGACTAAAGGACAAGAAGACTGAGTCTTCTTACTGACTTTGTTTAGAACCAATCCTGTGACACTAGGTATAGATACCGATGCTTGACTTCAGTTTTAGGGTATCCCTTGGACCGTCTTATTGACGATGAAACACAGTAATTGCATCGGAATTAAATAGAAAAGGCACAATGTCGACTTAAGTACAAGAAGACTGACTCTTCTTACTGTCTATAATTTGAACCATTCCTGTGACACTAGTTATGGATTCCGATGCTTCACTTCAGGTTTACTGTATCCCTTGGACCTTCTTATTGACGATGAAACACAGAAATTGCATCGGAATTAAATAGAAGAGGCACAATGCCGACGTATGTACAAGAAGACTGACTCTTCTTACTGACTATGCTTTGAACCATTCCTGTGACACTAGTTGTAGATTACGATGCATCACTTCAGGTTTACTGTGTACCTTGAAAGTTCTTATTGACGATGAAACACAGAAATTGCATCGGAATTAAATACAAAAGGCACAATGCCGACTTATGTACAAGAAGACTGACTCTTCCTACTGTCTATGTTTTGATCCATTCCTGTGACACTAGTTTTAGATTCCGATTCTTGACTTCAGGTTTACTGTATCCCTCTGACCTTCTTATTGACCATGAAACACAGAAATTGCGTCGGAATTAAATACAAAAGGCAGAATTCCGACTTAAGTACAAGAAGACTGACTCTTCCTACTGTCTATGTTTTGAACCATTCCTGTGACACTAGTTATAGATTCCGATGCTTCACTTCAGGTTTACTGTATCCCTCTGACCTTATTGCCGATGAAACACAGAAATTGAATCGGAATTAAATACAAAAGGCAGAATGGAGACTTAAGGACAAGAAGACTGACTCTTCTTACTGACTATGTTTGAACCATTCCTGTGACACTAGTTATAGATTCCGATGCTTCACTTCAGGTTTACTGTTTCCCCTGGACCTTCTTATTGACGATGAAACACAAAAATTGCATCGGAATTAAATACAAAAGGCACAATGAAGACTTAAGTACAAGAAGACTGACTCTTCCTACTGTCTATGTTTTGAACCATTTCTGTGACACTAGTTATAGAGTCCGATGCTTCACATCAGGTTTACTGTATCTCTTGAACCTTCTTATTGACGATGAATCACAGAAATTACATCGGAATTAAATACAAAAGGCACAATGCCGACTTAAGTACAAGAAGACTGACTCTTCTTATTGTGTAAATTTTGAACCATTCCAGTGACACTAGTTATAGATTCCGAAGCTTCCCTTCAGGTTTACTGTACCCCTTGGACCTTCTTATTGACGATGAAACACAGAAATTGCATCGGAAGTAAATACACAAAGCACAATGCCGACTTAAGTACAAGGAGACTGACTCTTCTTACTGTCTATTTTTTGAACAATTCCTGTGACACTAGTTATAGATTCCGATGCTTCACTTCAGGTTTACTGTATCCCACTGACCTTCTTATTGACGATGAAACACAGAAATTGCATCGGAATTAAATACAAAAGGCACAATCCCGACTTAAGTACAAGAAGACTGACTCTTCTTACTGTCTATTTTTTGAACAATTCCTGTGACACTAGTTATAGATTCCGATGCTTCACTTCAGGTTTACTGTCTCCCCCTGACATTCTTATTGACGATGAAACACAGAAATTGCATCGGAATTAAATACAAAAGGCACAATGCCGACTTAAGTACAAGAAGAATGACTCTTCTTACAGTCTATGTTTGAACCATTCCTGTGACACATGTTATAGAGTACGATGCTTCACTTCAGGTTTACTGTATCTCTTGGACCTTCTTATTAACGATGTATCACAGATTTTGCATCGGTATTAAATACAAAAGGCACAATGCCGACTTAAGTACAAGAAGACTGACTCTTCTTACTGTCTATATTTTGAACCATTCCAGTGACATTAGTTATAGATTCCGATGCTTCACTTCAGGTTTACTGTACCCCTTGGACCTTCTTATTGACGATGAAACACAGAAATTGCATCGGAAGTAAATACAAAAAGCACAATGCCGACTTTAGTACAAGAAGACTGACTCTTCTTACTGTCTATTTTTTGAACAATTCCTGTGACACTAGTTATAGATTCCGAGGCTTCACTCCAGGGTTACTGTATCACTTGGACCTGCTTATTGACGATGAAACACTTAAATTGCATCGGAATTAAATAGAAAAGGCACAATGCCGACTTAAGTACAAGAAGACTGACTCTTCTTAGTGTTTATAGTTTGAACCATTGCTGTGACACTAGTTATAGATTCCGATGCTTTACTTCAGGTTTACTGTATACCTTGGACATTCTTATTGACGATGAAACACAGAAATTGCATCGGAATTAAATAGAAAAGGCACAATGTCGACTTAAGGACAAAAAGACTGACTCTTCTTACTGACTACGTTTTGAACCATTCCTGTGACACTAGTTATAGATTCCGATCCTTCACTTCAGGTTTACTGTATACCTTGTACCTTCTTATTGACGATGAAACACAGAAATTGCATCGGAAATAAATACAAAAGGCACAATGCCGACTTAAGTACAAGAAGACAGACTCTCCCTACTGTCTATGTATTGAACCATTCCTGTGACACTAGTTTTGGATTCCGATGCTTCACCTCAGGTTTACTGTATCCCTCTGGCGTTCTTATTGACAATGAAACACAGAAATTGCATCGGAATTAAATACAAAAGGCACAATGCCTACTTAAGTACAAGAAGACTGACACTTCCTACTGTCTATGTTTTGAACCATTCCTGTGCCACTAGTTATAGATTCCGATGCTTCACTTCAGCTTTACTGTATCCCTCTGACCTGATTGCCGATGAAACACGGAAATTGATCGGAATTTAATACAAAAGGCACAATGCCGACTTAAGGAGAAGAAGACTGACTCTTCTTACTGACTATGTTTGATACATTCCTGTGACTCTAGTTATAGATTCCGATGCTTCACTTCAGGTTTACTGTATCCCTTGGACCTTCTTATTGACGAAGAATCACAGGAATTGCATCGGAATTAAACACAAAAGGCACAATGCCGACTTAAGTACAAGAAGACTGACTCTTCCTACTGTCTATGCTTTGAACCATTCCTGTGACCCTAGTTATAGATTCCGATGCTTCATTTCAGGTTTACTGTATCCCTCTGACCTTCTTATTGACGATGAAACACAGAAACTGCATCGGAATGAGATAGAAAAGGCACAATGCCGACTTAAGTACAAGAAGACTGACTCTTCTTACTGATAATAGTTTGAACCATTCCGGTGACAATAGTTATAGATTCCGATGCTTCACTTCGGGTTTACTGTATCCCATGGACCTAGTTATTGATGGTGACACACAGAAATAGCATTGAAATTAAATACAAAAGGCAAAATGCTAACTTTAGTACACGAAGATTGACTCTTCTTACTGTCTATGTTTTGAACCATTCCTGTGACACTAGTTATAGATTCCGAGGCTTCACTCCAGGGTTACTGTATCACTTGGACCTGCTTATTGACGATGAAACACTTAAATTGCATCGGAATTAAATAGAAAAGGCACAATGCCGACTTAAGTACAAGAAGACTGACTCTTCTTAGTGTTTATAGTTTGAACCATTCCTGTGACACTAGTTATGGATTCCGATGCTTCACTTCAGGTTTACTGTATCCCTTGGACCTTCTTATTGACGATGAAACACAGAAATTGCATCGGAATTAAATAGAAGAGGCACAATGCCGACGTATGTACAAGAAGACTGACTCTTCTTACTGACTATGCTTTGAACCATTCCTGTGACACTAGTTGTAGATTACGATGCATCACTTCAGGTTTACTGTGTACCTTGAAAGTTCTTATTGACGATGAAACACAGAAATTGCATCGGAATTAAATACAAAAGGCACAATGCCGACTTATGTACAAGAAGACTGACTCTTCCTACTGTCTATGTTTTGATCCATTCCTGTGACACTAGTTTTAGATTCCGATTCTTGACTTCAGGTTTACTGTATCCCTCTGACCTTCTTATTGACCATGAAACACAGAAATTGCGTCGGAATTAAATACAAAAGGCAGAATTCCGACTTAAGTACAAGAAGACTGACTCTTCCTACTGTCTATGTTTTGAACCATTCCTGTGACACTAGTTATAGATTCCGATGCTTCACTTCAGGTTTACTGTATCCCTCTGACCTTATTGCCGATGAAACACAGAAATTGAATCGGAATTAAATACAAAAGGCAGAATGGAGACTTAAGGACAAGAAGACTGACTCTTCTTACTGACTATGTTTGAACCATTCCTGTGACACTAGTTACAGATTCCGATGCTTCACTTCAGGTTTACTGTTTCCACTGGACCTTCTTATTGACGATGAAACACAAAAATTGCATCGGAATTAAATACAAAAGGCACAATGAAGACTTAAGTACAAGAAGACTGACTCTTCCTACTGTCTATGTTTTGAACCATTTCTGTGACACTAGTTATAGAGTCCGATGCTTCACATCAGGTTTACTGTATCTCTTGAACCTTCTTATTGACGATGAATCACAGAAATTACATCGGAATTAAATACAAAAGGCACAATGCCGACTTAAGTACAAGAAGACTGACTCTTCTTACTGTGTAAATTTTGAACCATTCCAGTGACACTAGTTATAGATTCCGAAGCTTCCCTTCAGGTTTACTGTACCCCTTGGACCTTCTTATTGACGATGAAACACAGAAATTGCATCGGAAGTAAATACACAAAGCACAATGCCGACTTAAGTACAAGGAGACTGACTCTTCTTACTGTCTATTTTTTGAACAATTCCTGTGACACTAGTTATAGATTCCGATGCTTCACTTCAGGTTTACTGTATCCCACTGACCTTCTTATTGACGATGAAACACAGAAATTGCATCGGAATTAAATACAAAAGGCACAATCCCGACTTAAGTACAAGAAGACTGACTCTTCTTACTGTCTATTTTTTGAACAATTCCTGTGACACAAGTTATAGATTCCGATGCTTCACTTCAGGTTTACTGTCTCCCCCTGACATTCTTATTGACGATGAAACACAGAAATTGCATCGGAATTAAATACAAAAGGCACAATGCCGACTTAAGTACAAGAAGAATGACTCTTCTTACAGTCTATGTTTGAACCATTCCTGTGACACATGTTATAGAGTACGATGCTTCACTTCAGGTTTACTGTATCTCTTGGACCTTCTTATTAACGATGTATCACAGATTTTGCATCGGTATTAAATACAAAAGGCACAATGCCGACTTAAGTACAAGAAGACTGACTCTTCTTACTGTCTATATTTTGAACCATTCCAGTGACATTAGTTATAGATTCCGATGCTTCACTTCAGGTTTACTGTACCCCTTGGACCTTCTTATTGACGATGAAACACAGAAATTGCATCGGAAGTAAATACAAAAAGCACAATGCCGACTTTAGTACAAGAAGACTGACTCTTCTTACTGTCTATTTTTTGAACAATTCCTGTGACACTAGTTATAGATTCCGAGGCTTCACTCCAGGGTTACTGTATCACTTGGACCTGCTTATTGACGATGAAACACTTAAATTGCATCGGAATTAAATAGAAAAGGCACAATGCCGACTTAAGTACAAGAAGACTGACTCTTCTTAGTGTTTATAGTTTGAACCATTGCTGTGACACTAGTTATAGATTCCGATGCTTTACTTCAGGTTTACTGTATACCTTGGACATTCTTATTGACGATGAAACACAGAAATTGCATCGGAATTAAATAGAAAAGGCACAATGTCGACTTAAGTACAAAAAGACTGACTCTTCTTACTGACTACGTTTTGAACCATTCCTGTGACACTAGTTATAGATTCCGATGCTTCACTTCAGGTTTACTGTATACCTTGTACCTTCTTATTGACGATGAAACACAGAAATTGCATCGGAAATAAATACAAAAGGCACAATGCCGACTTAAGTACAAGAAGACAGACTCTTCCTACTGTCTATGTATTGAACCATTCCTGTGACACTAGTTTTGGATTCCGATGCTTCACCTCAGGTTTACTGTATCCCTCTGGCGTTCTTATTGACAATGAAACACAGAAATTGCATCGGAATTAAATACAAAAGGCACAATGCCTACTTAAGTACAAGAAGACTGACACTTCCTACTGTCTATGTTTTGAACCATTCCTGTGCCACTAGTTATAGATTCCGATGCTTCACTTCAGCTTTACTGTATCCCTCTGACCTTATTGCCGATGAAACACGGAAATTGATCGGAATTTAATACAAAAGGCACAATGCCGACTTAAGGAGAAGAAGACTGACTCTTCTTACTGACTATGTTTGATACATTCCTGTGACTCTAGTTATAGATTCCGATGCTTCACTTCAGGTTTACTGTATCCCTTGGACCTTCTTATTGACGAAGAATCACAGGAATTGCATCGGAATTAAACACAAAAGGCACAATGCCGACTTAAGTACAAGAAGACTGACTCTTCCTACTGTCTATGCTTTGAACCATTCCTGTGACCCTAGTTATAGATTCCGATGCTTCATTTCAGGTTTACTGTATCCCTCTGACCTTCTTATTGACGATGAAACACAGAAACTGCATCGGAATGAGATAGAAAAGGCACAATGCCGACTTAAGTACAAGAAGACTGACTCTTCTTACTGATAATAGTTTGAACCATTCCGGTGACAATAGTTATAGATTCCGATGCTTCACTTCGGGTTTACTGTATCCCATGGACCTTGTTATTGATGGTGACACACAGAAATAGCATTGAAATTAAATACAAAAGGCAAAATGCTAACTTTAGTACACGAAGATTGACTCTTCTTACTGTCTATGTTTTGAACCATTCCTGTGACACTAGTTATAGATTCCGATGCTTCACTTCAGGTTTACTGTATCCCTCTGACCTACTTATTGACGATGAAACACAGATATTGCATCGGAATTAAATAGAAAACTCACAATGCCAACTTAAGTACAAGAAGACTGACTCTTCATACTGTCTATGTTTTGAACCATTGCTGTGACACTAGTTATAGATTCCGATGCTTTACTTCAGGTTTACTGTATACCTTCGACATTCTTATTGACGATGAAACACAGAAATTGCATCGGAATTAAATAAAAAATGCTCAATGTCGATTTAAGTACAAGAAGACTGACTCTTCTTACTGTCTATGGTTTGAACCATTCCTGTGACACTAGTTATAGATTCCGATGCTTCACTCTAGGTTTACTGTATACCTTGGACATTCTTATTGTCGATGAAACACAGAAATTGCATCGGAAGTAAATACAAAAAGCACAATGCCGACTTTAGTACAAGAAGACTGACTCTTCTTACTGTCTATTTTTTGAACAATTCCTGTGACACTAGTTATAGATTCCGAGGCTTCACTCCAGGGTTACTGTATCACTTGGACCTGCTTATTGACGATGAAACACTTAAATTGCATCGGAATTAAATAGAAAAGGCACAATGCCGACTTAAGTACAAGAAGACTGACTCTTCTTAGTGTTTATAGTTTGAACCATTGCTGTGACACTAGTTATAGATTCCGATGCTTTACTTCAGGTTTACTGTATACCTTGGACATTCTTATTGACGATGAAACACAGAAATTGCATCGGAATTAAATAGAAAAGGCACAATGTCGACTTAAGTACAAAACGACTGACTCTTCTTACTGACTACGTTTTGAACCATTCCTGTGACACTAGTTATAGATTCCGATGCTTCACTTCAGGTTTACTGTATACCTTGTACCTTCTTATTGACGATGAAACACAGAAATTGCATCGGAAATAAATACAAAAGGCACAATGCCGACTTAAGTACAAGAAGACAGACTCTTCCTACTGTCTATGTATTGAACCATTCCTGTGACACTAGTTTTGGATTCCGATGCTTCACCTCAGGTTTACTGTATCCCTCTGGCGTTCTTATTGACAATGAAACACAGAAATTGCATCGGAATTAAATACAAAAGGCACAATGCCTACTTAAGTACAAGAAGACTGACACTTCCTACTGTCTATGTTTTGAACCATTCCTGTGCCACTAGTTATAGATTCCGATGCTTCACTTCAGCTTTACTGTATCCCTCTGACCTTATTGCCGATGAAACACGGAAATTGATCGGAATTTAATACAAAAGGCACAATGCCGACTTAAGGAGAAGAAGACTGACTCTTCTTACTGACTATGTTTGATACATTCCTGTGACTCTAGTTATAGATTCCGATGCTTCTCTTCAGGTTTACTGTATCCCTTGGACCTTCTTATTGACGAAGAATCACAGGAATTGCATCGGAATTAAACACAAAAGGCACAATGCCGACTTAAGTACAAGAAGACTGACTCTTCCTACTGTCTATGCTTTGAACCATTCCTGTGACCCTAGTTATAGATTCCGATGCTTCATTTCATGTTTACTGTATCCCTCTGACCTTCTTATTGACGATGAAACACAGAAACTGCATCGGAATGAGATAGAAAAGGCACAATGCCGACTTAAGTACAAGAAGACTGACTCTTCTTACTGATAATAGTTTGAACCATTCCGGTGACAATAGTTATAGATTCCGATGCTTCACTTCGGGTTTACTGTATCCCATGGACCTTGTTATTGATGGTGACACACAGAAATAGCATTGAAATTAAATACAAAAGGCAAAATGCTAACTTTAGTACACGAAGATTGACTCTTCTTACTGTCTATGTTTGAACCATTCCTGTGACACTAGTTATAGATTCCGATGCTTCACTTCAGGTTTACTGTATCCCTCTGACCTACTTATTGACGATGAAACACAGATATTGCATCGGAATTAAATAGAAAACTCACAATGCCAACTTAAGTACAAGAAGACTGACTCTTCATACTGTCTATGTTTTGAACCATTGCTGTGACACTAGTTATAGATTACGATGCTTTACTTCAGGTTTACTGTATACCTTCGACATTCTTATTGACGATGAAACACAGAAATTGCATCGGAATTAAATAAAAAATGCTCAATGTCGATATAAGTACAAGAAGACTGACTCTTATTACTGTCTATGGTTTGAACCATTCCTGTGACACTAGTTATAGATTCCGATGCTTCACTCTAGGTTTACTGTATACCTTGGACATTCTTATTGTCGATGAAACATAGAAATTGCATCGGAATGAAATAGAAAAGGTACAATGCCGACTTAAGTACAAAAAGACTGACTCTACTTACTGACTATGTTTTGAACCATTCCTGTGACACTAGTTATAGATTCGGATGCTTCACTTCAGGTTTACTGTATACCTTGGACCTTCTTATTGACGATTAAACACAGAAATTGCATCGGAATTAAATACAAAATGCACAATGCCGACTTAAGTACAATAAGACTGACTCTTCCTACTGTCTATGTTTTGAACCATTCCTGTGACACTAGTTTTGGATTCCGATGCTTCACTTCAGGTTTACTGTATCCCTCTGACCATCTTATTGACAATGAAACATAGAAATTGCATCGGAATTAAATACAAAAGGCACAATGCCGACTTAAGTACAAGAAGACTGACTCTTCCTACTGTCTATGTTTTGAACCATTCCTGTGACACTAGTTATAGATTCCGATGCTTCACTTCAGGTTTACTGTATCCCTCTGACCTTATTGCCGATGAAACACAGAAATTGCATCGGAATTAAATACAAAATTCACAATGCCAAGTTAAGGACAAGAAGACTGACTCTTCCTACTGTCTATGTTTTGAACCATTACTGTGTCACTAGTTATAGATTCCGATGCTGCACTCCAGGTATACTGTATCCCTTGGACCTTCTTATTGACGATGAAACACAGAAATTGCATCGGAATTAATAGAAAAGGCACAATGCCGACTTAAGTACAAGAAGACTGACTCTTCTTAGTGATTGTAGTTAGAACCATTGCTGTGACACTAGTTATAGATTCCGATGATTTACTTCAGGTATACTGTATCCCTTGGACCTTCTTATTGACGATGAAACACAGAAATTGCATCGGAATTAAATAGAAAAGGAACAATGTCGTCTTAAGTACAAGAAGACTGACTCTTCTTACAGTCTATTATTTTAACCATTCCAGTGAGACTAGTTATAGATTCCGATGCTTCACTCCAGGTTTACTCTCTCCCTTGGACCTTCTTATTGACGATGAAACACAGAAATTGCATTGGAATTAAATACAAAATGCACAATGCCGACTTAAGTACAAGAAGACTGACTCGTCTTACTGTCTATATTTTGAACCATTCCAGTGACACTAGTTATAGATTCCGATGCTTCAGGTTTACTGAATTCCTTGGACCTTCTTATTGACGATGAAACACAGAAATTGCATCGGAATTAAATTGAAAAGGCACAATGCCGACTTATGTACAAGACGACTGACTCTTCTTACTGACTATGTTATGAACCATTCCTGTGACACTGGTTATAGATTCCGATGCTTCACTTCAGGTTTACTGTATACCTTGAACCTTCTTATTGACGATGAAACACAGAAATTGCATCAGAATTAAATACAAAATGCACAATGCCGACTTAAGTACAAGAAGACTGACTCTTCTTACTGTCTATATTTTGAACCATTCCAGTGACACTAGTTATAGATTCTTATGCTTCAGGTTTACTGAATTCCTTGGACCTTCTTATTGACGCTGAAACACAGAAATTGCATCGGAATTAAATACAAAAAGCACAATGCCGACTTAAGTACAAAAAGACTGACTCTTCCTACTGTCTATGTTTTGAACCAATTCTGTGACACTAGTTATAGAGTCCGATGGTTCACTTCAGGTTTACTGTATCCCTTGGACCTTCTTATTGACGATGAATCACAGGAATTGTATCGGAAATAAATACAAAAATCACAATGCCGACAAAAGTACAAGAAGACTGACTCTTCTTACTGTCATTCCAGTGACACTAGTTATAGATTCCGATGCTTCACTTCAGGTTTACTGTATCCCTCTGACCTTCTTATTGACGATGAAACACAGAAATTGCATCGGAATTAAATACAAAAGGCACAATGCCGACTTAAGTACAAGAAGTCTTACTCTTCTTACTGTCTATTTTTGGAACCATTCCTGTGACACTAGTAATAGATTGTGATGCTTCACTCCAGGTTTACTATATCCCTTGGACCTTCTTATTGCCGATGAAACACAGAAATTGCATCGGAATGAAATAGAAAAGGCACAATGCCGACTTAAGTACAAGAAGACTGACTCTTATTACTGATAATAGTTTGAACCATTTCTGTGACAATAGTTATAGATTCCGATGCTTCACTTCAAATTTACTGTATCCCTTGGACCTTATTATTGACGGTGAAACACAGAAATAGCATTGAAATTAAATAGAAAAGGCACAATGCAGACTTAAGTACAAGAAGACTGACTCTTCTTACTGACTTTGTTTTGAACCAATCCTGTGACACTAGGTATAGATACCGATGCTAGACTTCAGTTTTAGGGTGTCCCTTGGACCGTCTTCTTGACGATGAAACACAGAAATTGCATCGGAATTAAATAGAAAAGGCACAATGTCGACTTAAGTACAAGAACACTGACTCTTCTTACTGTCTATGCTTTGAACCATTCCTGTGACACTAGTTATAGATTCAGATGCTTCACTTCAGGTTTACTGTATCCCTTGGACCTTCTTATTGACGATGAAACACAGAAATTGCATTGGAATTAAATACAAAAGGCACAATGCCGACTTATGTACAAGAAGACTGACTCTTCCTACTGTCTATGCTTTGATCCATTCCTGTGACACTAGTTTTAGATTCCGATTCTTTACTTCAGGTTTACTGTATCCCTCTGACCTTTTTATTGACCATGAAACACAGAAATTGCGTCGGAATTAAATACAAAAGGCACAATGCCGACTTAAGTACAAGAAGACTGACTCTTCCTACTGTCTATGTTTTGAACCATTTCTGTGACACTAGTTATAGAGTCCGATGCTTCACTTCAGGTTTACTGTATCTCTTGGACCTTCTTATTGACGATGAATCACAGAAATTGCATCGGAATTAAATACAAAAGGCACAATGGCGACTTAAGTACAAGAAGACTGACTCTTCTTACTGTGTATATTTTGAACCATTCCAGTGGCACTAATTATGGATTCCGATGCTTCACTTCAGGTTTACTGTACCCCTTGGACCTTCTTATTGACGATGAAACACAGAAATTACATCGTAAGTAAATAGACACAGAACAATGCCGACTTAAGTACAAGAAGACTGACTCTTCTCACTGTCTATGTTTTGAACCATCACTGTGACACTAGTTATAGATTCCGATTCTTCACTCCAGATTTACTGTATCCCTCTGACCTTCTTATTGACTATGAAACACAGAAATTGAATCGGAATTAAATACAAAAGGAACAATGCCGACTTAAGTACAAGAAGACTGACTCTTCTTACTGTCTATTTTTTGAACAATTCCTGTGACACTAGTTATAGATTCCGATGCTTCACTTCAGGTTTACTGTATCCCACTGACCTTCTTATTGACGATGAAACACGGAAATTGCATCGGAATTAAATACAATAGGCACAATGCCGACATAAGTACAGGAAGACTGACTCATCTTACTGTCTATGTTTTGAACCATCCCTGTGACATTAGTTATAGATTCCGATGCTTCACTCCAGGTTTACTGTATCCATCTGACCTTCTTATTGACGATGAAACATAGAAATTTCATCGGAATTAAATACAAAAGGCACAATGCCGACTTAAGAACAAAAAGACTGACTCTTCTTACTTTCTATTTTTTGAACAATTCCTGTGACACTAGTTATAGATTCCGATGCTTCACTTCAGGTTTACTGTATCCCTCTGACCTTCTTATTGACGATGAAACACAGAAATTGCATCGGAATTAAATACAAAAGGCACAATGCCGACTTAAGTACAGGAAGAATGACTCTTCTTACAGTCTATGTTTGTACCATTCCTGTGACACATGTTATAGAGTACGATGCTTCACTTCAGGTTTACTGTACCCCTTGGGCCTTCTTATTGACGAGGAAACACAGAAATTGCATCGGAAGTAAATACAAAAAGCACAATGCCGACTTAAGTACAAGAAGACTGACTCTTCTTACTGTCTATGTTTTGAACCATCACTGTGACACTAGTTAAAGATTGCGATGCTTCACTCCTGGTTTACTGTATCTCTTGCACCTTCTTATTGCCGATGAAACACAGAAATTGCATCGGAATGAAATTGAAAAGGCACAATGCCGACATAAGTACAAGAAGATTGACTCTTATTACTGATAATAGTTTGAACCATTCCTGTGACAATAGTTATAGATTCCGATGCTTCACTTTAAATTTACTGTATCCCTTGTACCTTGGTCGTGACGGTGAAACACAGAAATAGCATTGGAATTAAATAGAAAAGGCACAATGCCGACTTAAGTACAAGAAGACTGACTCTTCTTACTGTCTATTTTTTGAACAATTCCTGTGACACTAGTATAGATTCCGATGCTTCACTCCAGGGTTACTGTATCACTTGGACCTTCTTATTGACGATGAAACACAGAAATTGCATCGGAAGTAAATACAAAAAGCACAATGCCGACTTAAGTACAAGAAGACTGACTCTTCTTACTGTCTATGTTTAGAACCATCACTGTGACACTAGTTATAGATTCAGATGCTTCCCTCCAGGTTTACTGTATCCCTCTGACCTTCTTATTGAAGATGAAACACAGAAATTGCATCGGAATGAAATACAAAAGGCACAATGCCGACTTAAGTACAAGAAGACTGACACTTCTTACTGTCTATTTTTTGAACAACTCCTGTGACACTAGTTATAGATTCCGATGCTTCACTTCAGGTTTACTGTATCCCTCTGACCTTATTATTGACGATGAAACACAGAAATTGCATCGGAATTAAATACAAAAGGCACAATGCCGACTTAAGTACAAGAAGACTGACTCTTCTTACTGTTTTTGTTTTGAACCATTCCTGTGACACTAGTTATAGAGTCCGATTCTTCACTTCAGGTTTACTGTATCTCTTGGACCTTCTTATTGACGATGAATCACAGAAATTGCATCGGAATTAAATACAAAAGGCACAATAACGACTTAAGTACAAGAAGACTGACTCTTCTTACTGATAACAGTTTGAACCATTCCAGGGACAATAGTTATAGACTCCGATGCTTCACTTCAGGTTTACTGTATCCCTTCGACCTTGTTATTGACGGTGAACCACAGAAATAGCATTGGAATTAAATACAAAAGGAAAAATGCCAACTTTAGTCCACGAAGACTGACTCTTCTTACTGTCAATGTTTTGAACCATTCCTGTGACACTAGTTATAGATTCCGATGCTTCACTTCAGGTTTACTGTATCCCTCTGACCTTCTTATTGACGATGAAACACAGATATTGCATCGGTATTAAATAGAAAACTCACAATGCCGACTTAAGTACAAGAAGACTGACTCTTGTTACTGTCTATGTTTTGAACCATTACTGTGACACTAGTTATAGATTCCGATGCTTCACACCAGGTTTACTGTATCCCTTGGACATTCTTATTGACGATGAAACACAGAAATTGCATCGGAATTAAATAGAAAAGGCACAATGCCGACTTACGTACAAGAAGACTGACTCTTCTTAGTGATTATAGTTTGAACCAATGCTGTGACACTAGTTATAGATTCCGATGATTTACTTCAGGTTTACTGTATCCCTTGGACCTTCTTATTGACGATGAAACACAGAAATTGCATCGGAATTAAATAGAAAAGGAACAATGGCGTCTTAAGTACAAGAAGACTGACTCTTCTTACAGTCTATGATTTTAACCATTCCAGTGAAACTAGATATAGATTGCGATGCTTCACTCCAGGTTTACTCTCTCCCTTGGACCTTCTTATTGACGATGAAACACAGAAATTGAATTGGAATTAAATACAAAATGCACAATGCCGACTTAAGTACAAGAAGACTGACTCTTATTACTGATAATAGTTTGAACCATTCCTGTGACAATAGTTATAGATTCCGATGCTTCACTTCAAATTTACTGTATCCCTTGGACCTTATTATTGACGGTGAAACACAGAAATAGCATTGAAATTAAATAGAAAAGGCACAATGCAGACTTAAGTACAAGAAGACTGACTCTTCTTACTGACTTTGTTTTGAACCAATCCTGTGACACTAGGTATAGATACCGATGCTAGACTTCAGTTTTAGGGTGTCCCTTGGACCGTCTTCTTGACGATGAAACACAGAAATTGCATCGGAATTAAATAGAAAAGGCACAATGTCGACTTAAGTACAAGAAGACTGACTCTTCTTACTGTCTATGCTTTGAACCATTCCTGTGACACTAGTTATAGATTCAGATGCTTCACTTCAGGTTTACTGTATCCCTTGGACCTTCTTATTGACGATGAAACACAGAAATTGCATTGGAATTAAATACAAAAGGCACAATGCCGACTTATGTACAAGAAGACTGACTCTTCCTACTGTCTATGCTTTGATCCATTCCTGTGACACTAGTTTTAGATTCCGATTCTTTACTTCAGGTTTACTGTATCCCTCTGACCTTTTTATTGACCATGAAACACAGAAATTGCGTTGGAATTAAATACAAAAGGCACAATGCCGACTTAAGTACAAGAAGACTGACTCTTCCTACTGTCTATGTTTTGAACCATTTCTGTGACACTAGTTATAGAGTCCGATGCTTCACTTCAGGTTTACTGTATCTCTTGGACCTTCTTATTGACGATGAATCACAGAAATTGCATCGGAATTAAATACAAAAGGCACAATGGCGACTTAAGTACAAGAAGACTGACTCTTCTTACTGTGTATATTTTGAACCATTCCAGTGGCACTAATTATGGATTCCGATGCTTCACTTCAGGTTTACTGTACCCCTTGGACCTTCTTATTGACGATGAAACACAGAAATTACATCGTAAGTAAATAGACACAGAACAATGCCGACTTAAGTACAAGAAGACTGACTCTTCTCACTGTCTATGTTTTGAACCATCACTGTGACACTAGTTATAGATTCCGATTCTTCACTCCAGATTTACTGTATCCCTCTGACCTTCTTATTGACTATGAAACACAGAAATTGAATCGGAATTAAATACAAAAGGAACAATGCCGACTTAAGTACAAGAAGACTGACTCTTCTTACTGTCTATTTTTTGAACAATTCCTGTGACACTAGTTATAGATTCCGATGCTTCACTTCAGGTTTACTGTATCCCACTGACCTTCTTATTGACGATGAAACACGGAAATTGCATCGGAATTAAATACAATAGGCACAATGCCGACATAAGTACAGGAAGACTGACTCATCTTACTGTCTATGTTTTGAACCATCCCTGTGACATTAGTTATAGATTCCGATGCTTCACTCCAGGTTTACTGTATCCATCTGACCTTCTTATTGACGATGAAACATAGAAATTTCATCGGAATTAAATACAAAAGGCACAATGCCGACTTAAGAACAAGAAGACTGACTCTTCTTACTTTCTATTTTTTGAACAATTCCTGTGACACTAGTTATAGATTCCGATGCTTCACTTCAGGTTTACTGTATCCCTCTGACCTTCTTATTGACGATGAAACACAGAAATTGCATCGGAATTAAATACAAAAGGCACAATGCCGACTTAAGTACAGGAAGAATGACTCTTCTTACAGTCTATGTTTGTACCATTCCTGTGACACATGTTATAGAGTACGATGCTTCACTTCAGGTTTACTGTACCCCTTGGGCCTTCTTATTGACGAGGAAACACAGAAATTGCATCGGAAGTAAATACAAAAAGCACAATGCCGACTTAAGTACAAGAAGACTGACTCTTCTTACTGTCTATGTTTTGAACCATCACTGTGACACTAGTTAAAGATTGCGATGCTTCACTCCTGGTTTACTGTATCTCTTGCACCTTCTTATTGCCGATGAAACACAGAAATTGCATCGGAATGAAATTGAAAAGGCACAATGCCGACATAAGTACAAGAAGATTGACTCTTATTACTGATAATAGTTTGAACCATTCCTGTGACAATAGTTATAGATTCCGATGCTACACTTTAAATTTACTGTATCCCTTGTACCTTGGTCGTGACGGTGAAACACAGAAATAGCATTGGAATTAAATAGAAAAGGCACAATGCCGACTTAAGTACAAGAAGACTGACTCTTCTTACTGTCTATTTTTTGAACAATTCCTGTGACACTTGTATAGATTCCGATGCTTCACTCCAGGGTTACTGTATCACTTGGACCTTCTTATTGACGATGAAACACAGAAATTGCATCGGAAGTAAATACAAAAAGCACAATGCCGACTTAAGTACAAGAAGACTGACTCTTCTTACTGTCTATGTTTAGAACCATCACTGTGACACTAGTTATAGATTCAGATGCTTCACTCCAGGTTTACTGTATCCCTCTGACCTTCTTATTGAAGATGAAACACAGAAATTGCATCGGAATGAAATACAAAAGGCACAATGCCGACTTAAGTACAAGAAGACTGACACTTCTTACTGTCTATTTTTTGAACAACTCCTGTGACACTAGTTATAGATTCCGATGCTTCACTTCAGGTTTACTGTATCCCTCTGACCTTATTATTGACGATGAAACACAGAAATTGCATCGGAATTAAATACAAAAGGCACAGTGCCGACTTAAGTACAAGAAGACTGACTCTTCTTACTGTTTTTGTTTTGAACCATTCCTGTGACACTAGTTATAGAGTCCGATTCTTCACTTCAGGTTTACTGTATCTCTTGGACCTTCTTATTGACGATGAATCACAGAAATTGCATCGGAATTAAATACAAAAGGCACAATGCCGACTTAAGTACAAGAAGACTGACTCTTCTTACTGATAACAGTTTGAACCATTCCAGGGACAATAGTTATAGACTCCGATGCTTCACTTCAGGTTTACTGTATCCCTTCGACCTTGTTATTGACGGTGAACCACAGAAATAGCATTGGAATTAAATACAAAAGGAAAAATGCCAACTTTAGTCCACGAAGACTGACTCTTCTTACTGTCAATGTTTTGAACCATTCCTGTGACACTAGTTATAGATTCCGATGCTTCACTTCAGGTTTACTGTATCCCTCTGACCTTCTTATTGACGATGAAACACAGATATTGCATCGGTATTAAATAGAAAACTCACAATGCCGACTTAAGTACAAGAAGACTGACTCTTGTTACTGTCTATGTTTTGAACCATTACTGTGACACTAGTTATAGATTCCGATGCTTCACACCAGGTTTACTGTATCCCTTGGACATTCTTATTGACGATGAAACACAGAAATTGCATCGGAATTAAATAGAAAAGGCACAATGCCGACTTAAGTACAAGAAGACTGACTCTTCTTAGTGATTATAGTTTGAACCAATGCTGTGACACTAGTTATAGATTCCGATGATTTACTTCAGGTTTACTGTATCCCTTGGACCTTCTTATTGACGATGAAACACAGAAATTGCATCGGAATTAAATAGAAAAGGAACAATGGCGTCTTAAGTACAAGAAGACTGACTCTTCTTACAGTCTATGATTTTAACCATTCCAGTGAAACTAGATATAGATTGCGATGCTTCACTCCAGGTTTACTCTCTCCCTTGGACCTTCTTATTGACGATGAAACACAGAAATTGAATTGGAATTAAATACAAAATGCACAATGCCGACTTAAGTACAAGAAGACTGACTCGTCTTACTGTCTATATTTTGAACCATTCCAGTGACACTAGTTATAGATTCCGATGCTTCAGGTTTACTGAATTCCTAGGACCTTCTTATTGACGATGAAACACAGAAATTGCATCGGAATTAAATAGAAAAGGCACAATGTCGTCTTAAGTACAAGAAGACTGACTCTTCTTACAGTCTATGATTTTAACCATTCCAGTGAAACTAGTTATAGATTCCGATGCTTCACTCCAGGTTTACTGTCTCCCTTGGACCTTCTTATTGACGATGAAACACAGAAATTGCATCGGAATTAAATAGAAAAGGCACAATGCCGACATAAGTATAAGAATACTGACTCTTCTTACTGACTATGTTTTGAACCATTCCTGAGACACTAGTTATAGATTCCGATGCTTCACTCCAGGTTTACTGTATCCCTTGGACCTTCTAATTGACGATGAAACACAGAAATTGCATCGGAATTAAATAGAAAAGGCACAATGCCGACTTATGTACAAGACGACTGACTCTTCTTACTGACTGTGTTTTGAACCATTCCTGTGACACTGGTTATAGATTCCGATGCTTCACTTCAGGTTTACTGTATACCTTGAACATTCTTATTGACGATGAAACACAGAAATTGCATCAGAATTAAATACAAAATGCACAATGCCGACTTAAGTACAAAAAGGCTGACTCTTCTTACTGTCTATATTTCGAACCATTCCAGTGACACTAGTTATAGATTCCGAAGCTTCAGGTTTACTGAGTTCCTTGGACCTTCTTATTGACGCTGAAACACAGAAATTGAATCGGAATTAAATACAAAAGGCACAATGCCGACTTAAGTACAAAAAGACTGACTCTTCCTACTGTCTATGTTTTGAACCAATTCTGTGACACTAGTTATAGAGTCCGATGGTTCACTTCAGGTTTACTGTATCCCTTGGACCTTCTTATTGACGATGAATCACAGGAATTGCATCGGAAATAAATACAAAAGGCACAATGCCGACTTAAGTACAAGAAGACTGAGTCTTCTTACTGTCTATTTTTTGAACAATTCCTGTAACACTAGTTATAGATACCGATGCTTCACTCCAGGGTTACTGTATCCCTTGGACCTTCTTATTGACGATGAAACAGAGAAATTGCATCGGAATGAAATAGAAAAGGCACAATGCCGACTTATGTACAAGAAGACTGACTCTTCTTACTGACTATGCTTTGAACCATTCCTGTGACACTAGTTATAGATTACGATGCATCACTTCAGGTTTACTGTATACCTTGGAAGTTCTTATTGACGATGAAACACAGAAATTGCATCGGAAGTAAATACACACAGCACAATGCCGACTTAGGTACAAGAAGACTGACTCTTCTCACTGTCTATGTTTTGAACCATCACTGTGACACTAGTTATAGATTCCGATTCTTCACTCCAGGTTTACTGTATCCCTGTGACCTTCTTATTGACGATGAAACACAGAAATTGCATCGGAATTAAATACAAAAGGAACAATGCCGACTTAAGTACAAGAAGACTGACTCTTCTTACTGTCTATTTTTTGAACAATTCCTGTGACACTAGTTATAGATTCCGATGCTTCACTTCAGGTTTACTGTATCCCACTGACCTTCTTATTGACGAAGAAACACGGAAATAGCATCGGAATTCAATACAAAAGGCACAATGCCGACTTAAGTACAAGAAGACTGACTCTTCTTACTGTGTATATTTTGAACCATTCCAGTGGCACTAGTTATAGATTCCGATGCTTCACTTCAGGTTTACTGTACCCCTTGGACCTTCTTATTGACGATGAAACACAGAAATTGCATCGGAAGTAAATACACACAGCACAATGCCGACTTAGGTACAAGAAGACTGACTCTTCTCACTGTCTATGTTTTGAACCATCACTGTGACACTAGTTATAGATTCCGATTCTTCACTCCAGGTTTACTGTATCCCTCTGACCTTCTTATTGACGATGAAACACAGAAATTGCATCGGAATTAAATACAAAAGGAACAATGCCGACTTAAGTACAAGAAGACTGACTCTTCTTACTGTCTATTTTTTGAACAATTCCTGTGACACTAGTTGTAGATTCCGATGCTTCACTTCAGGTTTACTGTATCCCACTGACCTTCTTATTGACGATGAAACACGGAAATAGCATCGGAATTAAATACAAAAGGCACAATGCCGACTTAAGTACAAGAAGACTGTCTCTTCTTACTGTCTATGTTTGAAACATTCCTGTGACACCAGTTATAGATTCCGATGCTTCACTTCAGGCTATCTGTATCCCTCTGACCTTCTTATTGACGATGAAACACAGAAATTGCATCGGAATTAAATAGAAAAAGCACAATGCCGACATAAGTACAAGAAGACTGACTCATCTTACTGTCTATGATTTGAACCATCCCGGTGACATTAGTTATAGATTCCGATGCTTCACTCCAGGTTTACTGTATCCCTCTGACCTTCTTATTGACGATGAAACACAGAAATTTCATCGGAATTAAATACAAAAGGCACAATGCCGACTTAAGTACAAGATGACTGACTCTTCTTACTTTCTATTTTTTGAACAATTCCTGTGACACTAGTTATAGATTCCGATGCTTCACTTCAGGTTTACTGTATCCCTCTGACCTTCTTATTGACGATGAAACACAGAAATTGCATCGGAATTAAATACAAAAGGCACAATGCCGACTTAAGTACAAGAAGAATGACTCTTCTTACAGTCTATGTTTGAACCATTCCTGTGACACATGTTATAGAGTACGATGCTTCACTTCAGGTTTACTGTATCTCATGGACCCTCTTATTGACGATGAATCACAGACATTGCGTCAGTATTAAATACAAAAGGCACAATGCCGACTTAAGGACAAGAAGACTGACTCTTCTTACTGACTTTGTTTTGAACCAATCCTGTGACACTAGGTATAGATTCCGATGCTTGACTTCAGTTTTAGTGTATCCCTTGGACCTTCTTATTGACGATGAAACACAGAAATTGCATCGGAATTAAATAGAAAAGGCACAATGTCGACTTAAGTACAAGAAGACTGACTCTTCTTACTGTCTATGTTTTGAACCATTCCTGTGACACTAGTTATTGATTCCGATGCTTCACTTCAGGTTTACTGTATCCCTTGGACCTTCTTATTGACGATGAAACATAGAAATTGCATCGGAATTAAATACAAAAGGCACAAAGCCGACTTATGTACAAGAAGACTGATTCTTCTTACTGTCTATGTTTTGAACCATTTCTGTGACACTAGTAATAGAGTCCGATGCTAAACTTCAGGTTTACTGTATCTCTTGGACCATCTTATTGACGATGAATCACAGAAATTGCATCGGAATTAAATACAAAAGGCACAATGCCGACTTAAGTACAAGAAGACTGACTCTTCTTACTGTCTATATTTTGAACCATTCCAGTGACACTAGTTATAGATTCCGATGCTTCACTTCAGGTTTACTGTACCCCTTGGACCTTCTTATTGACGATGAAACACAGAAATTGCATTGGAAGTAAATACAAAAAGCACAATGCCGACTTAAGTACAAGAAGACTGACCCTTCTTACTGTCTATGTTTAGAACCATCACTGTGACACTAGTTATAGATTCCGATTCTTCACTCCAGGTTTACTGTATCCCTCTGACCTTCTTATTGACGATGTAACACAGAAATTGCATCGGGTTTAAATACAAAAGGCACAATGCCGACTTAAGTACAAGAAGACTGACACTTCTTACTGTCTATTTTTGAACAATTCCTGTGACACTAGTAATAGATTCCGATGTTTCACTTCAGGTTTACTGAACCCCTCAGACCTTCTTATTGACGATGAAACACGGAAATTGCATCGGAATTAAATACAAAAGGCACAATGCCGACTTAAGTACACGAAGACTGTCTCTTCTTACTGTCTATGTTTGAACCATTCCTGTGACACTAGTTATAGATTCCGATGCCTCACTTCAGGTTTACTGTATCCCTCTGACCTTCTTATAGACGATGAAACACAGAAATTGCATCTGAATTAAATAGAAAAAGCACAATGCCGACATAAGTACAAGAAGACTGACTCATCTTACTGTCTATGTTTTGACCCATCCCTGAGACATTAGTTATAGATTCAGATGCTTCACTCCAGGTTTTCTGTATCCCTCTGACCTTCTTATTGACGATGAAACACAGAAATTGCATCGGAATGAAATACAAAAGGCACAATGCCGACTTATGTACAAGAAGACTGACTCTTCTTACTGTCTATTTTTTGAACAACTCCTGTGACACTAGTTATAGATTCCGATGCTTCACTTCAGGTTTACTGTATCCCTCTGACCTTATTATTGACGATGAAACACAGAAATTGCCTCGGAATTAAATACAAAAGGCACAATGCCGACTTAAGTACAAGAAGCCTGACTCTTCTTACTGTCTATGTTTGAACCATTCCTGTGACACTAGTTATAGAGTCCGATGCTTCACTTCAGGTTTACTGTATTTCTTGGACCTTCTTATTGACGACGAATCACAGAAATTGCATCGGAATTAAATACAAAAGGCACAATGCCGACTTAAGTACAAGAAGACTGACTCTTCTGACTGTCTATATTTTGAAACATTCCAGTGACACTAGTTATAGATTCCGATGCATCACTTCAGGTTTACTGTACCCCTTGGACCATCTTATTGACGATGAAACACAGAAATTGCATCGGAAGTAAATACAAAAGGCACAATGCCGACTTAAGTACAAGAAGACTGACACTTCTTACTGTCTATGATTTGAACCATCACTGTGACACTAGTTATAGATTCCGATTCTTCACTCCAGGTTTACTGTATCCCTCTGACCTTCTTATTAACGATGAAACACAGAAATTGCATCGGAATTAAATACAAAAGGCACAATGCCGACTTAAGTACAAGAAGGCTGACTCTTCTTGCTGTCTATTTTTTGAACAATTCCTGTGACACTAGTTATAGATTCCGATGCTTCACTTCAGGTTTACTGTATACCTTGTACCTTCTTATTGACGATGAAACACAGAAATTGCATCGGAATTAAATACAAAAGGCACAATGCCGACTTAAGTACAAGAAGACTGACTCTTCTTACAGTCTATTTTTTCACCAATTCCTGTGACACTTGTTATAGATTCGGATACTTCACTCCAGGTTTACTGTATCCCTCTGACCTTCTTATTGACGGTGAACACAGAAATTGCATCGGAATTAAACACGAAGGGCACAATGCCGACATAAGTACAAGAATACTGACTCTTCTTACTGACTATGTTTTGAACCATTCCTGTGACACTAGTTATAGATTCCGATACCTCTCTTCACGTTTACTGTATCCCTCTGACCTCCTTATTGTCGATGAAACACAGAAATTGCATCAGAATTAAATAGAAAAGGCACAATGGCGACTTAAGTACAAGAAGACTGACTCTTCTTACTGACTATGTTTTGAACCATTTCTGTGGCACTAGTTGTAGATTCCGATGCTTCACTTCAGGTTTACTGTATCCCTTGGACCTTCTTATTGACGATGAAACACAGAAATTGCATCGGAATTAAATACAAAAGGCCCAATGCCGACTTCAGTACTTAAAGACCGACTCTTCTTACTGACAATGATTTTAACCATTCCTGTGACACTAGTTATGGATTCCGATGCTTCACTTCAGGTTTACTGTATCCCTTGGACCTTCTTATTGGCGATGAAACACAGAAATTGCATCGGAATAAAATACAAAAGGCAAAATGCCGACTTAAGTACACGAAGACTGATTCTTCTTACTGTCAATGTTTTGAACCATTCCTGTGACACTAGTTATAGATTCCGATGCTACACTCCAGGTTTACTGTATCCCTTGGACCTTTTTATTGACGATGAAACACAGAAATTGCATCGGAATTAAATACAAAAGGCAAAAGGCCGACTTAAGTACAAGAAGACATACTCTTCTTACTGACTATGTTTTGAACCATTCCTGTGACACTAGTTATAGATTCCGATGCTTCACTTCAGGTTTACTGTATCCCTCTGACCTTCTTATTGACGATGAAACACAGAAATTGCATCGGAATTAAATAGAAAAGGCACAATGTCGACTTAAGTACAAGATGCGTAAAACTATAGACCTATATCTCTTACGTCGATCCCTTGTAGAATTTTAGAACATGTTTTTTGCTCGCGTATCATGTCATTTCTGGAAACCAAGAATCTACTATGTAGGAATCAACATGGATTCCGGAAACAGCGATCGTGTGAGACCCAACTCGCCTTATTTGTTCATGAGACCCAGAAAATATTAGATACAGTCTCCCATGTAGATGCTATTTTTCTTGACTTCCGGAAGGCGTTCGATACAGTTCCGCACTGTCGCCTGATAAACAAAGTAAGAGCCTACGGAATATCAGACCAGCTGTGTGGCTGGATTGAAGAGTTTTTAGCAAACAGAACACAGCATGTTGTTATCAATGGAGAGACGTCTACAGACGTTAAAGTAACATCTGGCGTGCCACAGGGGAGTGTTATGGGACCATTGCTTTTCACAATATATATAAATGACCTAGTAGATAGTGTCGGAAGTTCCATGCGGCTTTTCGCGGATGATGCTGTAGTATACAGAGAAGTTGCTGCATTAGAAAATTGTAGCGAAATACATGAAGATCTGCAGCGGATAGGCACTTGGTGCAGGGAGTGGCAACTGACCCTTAACGTATACAAATGTAATGTATTGCGAATACATAGAAAGAAGGATTCTTTATTGTATGATTATATGATAGCGGGACAAACATTGGTAGCAGTTACTTCTGTAAAATATCTGAGAGTGTGCGTACGGAACGATTTGAAGTGGAATGATCATAAAAAATTAATTGTTGGTAAGGCGGGTACCAGGTTGAGATTCATTGGGAGAGTGCTTAGAAAATGTAGTCCATCAACAAAGGAGGTGGCTTACAAAATAATCGTTCGACCTATACTTGAGTATTGCTCATCAGTTTGGGATCAGTACCAGGTCGGGTTGACGGAGGAGATAGAGAAGATCCAAAGAAGAGCGGCGCGTTTTGTCACCGGGTTATTTGGTAACCGTGATAGCGTTACGGAGATGTTTAATAAACTCAAGTGGCAGATTCTGCAAGAGAGGCGCTCTGCATCGCGGTGTAGCTTGCTCGCCAGGTTTCGAGAGGGTGCGTTTCTGGATGAGGTATCGAATATATTGCTTCCCCCTACTTACACCTCCCGAGGAGATCACGAATGTAAAATTAGAGAGATTAGAGCGCGCACGGAGGCTTTCAGACAGTCGTTCTTCCCGCGAACCATACGCGACTGGAACAGGAAAGGGAGGTAATGACAGTGGCACGTAAAGTGCCCTCCGCCACACACCGTTGGGTGGCTTGCGGAGTATCAATGTAGATGTAGATGTAGATGTAGAAGACTGACTCTTCTTACTGTCTATGTTTTGAACAATTCCTGTGACACTAGTTATAGATTCCGATGCTTCATTCCAGGTTTACTGTATCCCTTGGACATTCTTATTGATGATGAAACACAGAAATTGCATCGGAATTAAATACAAAAGGCACAATACCGACTTAAGAACAAGAAGACTGACTCTTCCTACTGTCTATGTTTTGAACCATTCCTGTGACACTAGTTTTGGATTCCGATGCTTCACTTCAGGTTTACTGTATCCCTCTGACATTCTTATTGACGATGAAACACAGAAATTGCATCGGAACTAAATACAAAAGTCACAATGCCGACTTAAGTACAAGAAGACTGACTCTTCTTACTGTCTATGCTTTGAACCATTCCTGTGACACTAGTTATAGATTCCGATGCTTCACTTCAGGTTTACTGTTTCCCTTGGACCTTCTTATTGACGATGAAACACAGAAATTGCATCGGAATTAAATACAAAGGGCACAATGCCGACCTAAGTACAAGAAGACTGACTCTTCCTACTGTCTACGTTTTGAACCAATTCTGTGACACTAGTTATAGAGTCCGATGCTTCACTTCAGGTTTACTGTATCACTTGGACCTTCTTATTGAAGATGAATCACAGAAATTCCATCGGAATTAATTACAAAAAGCACAATGCCGACTTAAGTACAAGAAGACTGACTCTTCTTACTGTCTATGGTTTGAACCAATACTGTGACACTAGTTATAGATTCAGATGCTTCACTTCAGGTTTAGTGTATACCACCGACCTTATTGCCGATGAAAAACAGAAATTGAATCGGAATTAAATACAAAAGGCACAATGCCGACTTAAGGACAAGAAGACTGACTCTTCTTACTGACTATGTTTTGAACCATTGCTGTTACTCTAGTTACAGATTCCGATGCTTCACATCAGGTTTACTGTATCCCTCTGACCATCTTATTGACGATGAAACACAGAAATTGCATCGGAATTAAATAAAAAAGGCACAATGTCGACTTAAGTACAAGAAGACTGACTCTTCTTACTGTCTATGTTTTGAACCATTCCTGTGACACTAGTCATAGATTCCGATGCCTCACTCCAGGTTTACTGTAACCCTTGGACCTTCTTATTGATGATAAAACACAGAAATTGCATCGGAATTAAATAGAAAAGGCACAATGCCGACTTAAGGACAAGAAGACTGACTCTTCTTACTGTCTATATTTTGAACCATTCCAGTGACACTAGTTATTTATTCCGATGCTTCACTTCAGGTTTATTGAATTCCTTGGACCTTCTTATTGACGATGAAACGCAGAAATTTCATCGGAATTAAATACAAAAGGCACAATGCCGACTTAAGTACAAGAAGACTGACTCTTCCTACTGTCTATGTTTTGAACCAATTCTGTGACACTAGTAATTTTAGTCCGATGCTTCGCTTCAGGTTTACTGTATCCCTTGGTCCTTCTTATTGACGATGAATCACAGGAATTGCATCGGAATTAAATACAAAAGGCACAATGCCTAATTAAGTACAAGAAGACTGACTCTTCTTACTGTCTACACTTTGAAAAATTCCAGTGACACTAGTTATAGATTCCGATGCTTCACTTCAGGTTTACTGTATTCCTTGGACCTTCTTATTGACGATGAACACTGAAATTGCATCGAAATTAAATACAAAAGGCACAATGCCGACTTAAGTACAAGAAGACTGACTCTTCTTACTGTCAATGTTTTGAACCACTACTGTGACACTAGTTATAGATTCCGATGCTTCACTCCAGGTTTACTGTATCCCTTGGACGTTCTTGTTGACGATAACACTGAAATTGCATCGGAATTAAATAAAAAAGTCACAATGCCGACTTAAGGACAAGAAGACTGACTCGTCTTACTCACTATGTTTTGAACCATTCCTGTGACACTAGTTATAGATTCCGATTCTTCACTTCAAGTTTACTGTATCCTTCTGACCTTCTTATTGACGATGAAAATCAGAAACTGCATCGGAATTAAATACAAAAGCACAATGCCGATTTAAGTACAAGAAGACTGACTCTTCTTACTGTCTATGTTTCAACCATTCCTGTGACACTAGTTATAGATTCCGATGCTTCACTTCAAGTTTACTGTATCCCTCTGACCTTCTTATTGACGATGAAACACAGAAACTGCATCGGAATTAAATACAAAAGGCCCAATGCCGACTTAAGTACAAGAAGACTGACTCTTCTTAGGGTCTATTCTTTGAACCATTCCTGTGACACTAGTTATAGATTCCGATGCTTCACTCCAGGTTTACTGTATCCCTTGGACCTTCTTATTGACGATGAAACACAGAAACTGCATCGGAATGAAATTGAAAAGGCACAATGCCGACTTAAGTACAAGACGATTGACTCTTCTTACTGATAATAGTTTGAACCATTCCTGTGACAATAGTTATAGATTCCGATGCTTCACTTCAGGTTTACTGTATCCCTTGGACCTTGTTATTGACGGTGACACACAGAAATAGCGTTGGAATTAAATACAAAAGGCAAAATGCCAACTTTAGTACACGACGACTGACTCTTCTTATTGTCTATGTTTTGAACCATTCCTGTGACACTAGTTATAGATCTCGACGCTTCACTTCAGGTTTACTGTATCCCTCTGACCTTCTTATAGACGATGAAACAGCGAAATTGCAACGGAATTAAATACAAAATCACAATGCCGACTTAAGTACAAGAAGACTGACTCTTCTTAGGGTCTATTCTTTGAACCATTCCTGTGACACTAGTTATAGATTCCGATGCTTCACTCCAGGTTTACTGTATACCTTGGACATTCTTATTGACGATGAAACACAGAAATTGCATCGGAATTAAATAAAAAAGGCACAATGTCGACTTAAGTACAAGGAGACTGACTCTTCTTACTGTCTATATTTTGAACCATTCCAGTGACACTAGTTATAGATTCCGATGCTTCACTTCAGGTTTGCTGTATTCCTTGGACCTTCTTATTGACGGTGAAACAAAGAAATTGCATCGAAATTAAATAGAAAAGGCACAATGCCGACTTATGTACAAGAAGACAGACTCTTCTTTGTGATTATAGTTTGAACCATTGCTGTGACACTAGTTACAGATTCCGATGCTTTACTTCAGGTTTACTGTATATCGTGGACATTCTTATTGACGATGAAACATAGAAATTGCATCGGAATTAAATAAAAAAGGCACAATGGCGACTTAAGTACAAGAAGACTGACTCTTCTAACTGTCTATATTTTGAACCATTCCAGTGACACTAGTTATAGATTCCGATGCTTCACTTCAGGTATGCTGTATTCCTTGGACCTTCTTATTGACGATGAAACACAGAAATTGCATCGGAATTAAATACAAAGGGCACAATGCCGACCTAAGTACAAGAAGACTGACTCTTCCTACTGTCTACGTTTTGAACCAATTCTGTGACACTAGTTATAGAGTCCGATGCATCACTTCAGGTTTACTGTATCACTTGGACCTTCTTATTGAAGATGAATCACAGAAATTACATCGGAATTAAATACAAAAAGCACAATGCCGACTTAAGTACAAGAAGACTGACTCTTCTTACTGTCTATGGTTTGAACCAATACTGTGACACTAGTTATAGATTCAGATGCTTCACTTCAGGTTTAGTGTATACCACCGACCTTATTGCCGATGAAAAACAGAAATTGAATCGGAATTAAATACAAAAGGCACAATGCCGACTTAAGGACAAGAAGACTGACTCTTCTTACTGACTATGTTTTGAACCATTGCTGTTACTCTAGTTACAGATTCCGATGCTTCACATCAGGTTTACTGTATCCCTCTGACCATCTTATTGACGATGAAACACAGAAATTGCATCGGAATTAAATAAAAAAGGCACAATGTCGACTTAAGTACAAGAAGACTGACTCTTCTTACTCTCTATGTTTTGAACCATTCCTGTGACACTAGTCATAGATTCCGATGCCTCACTCCAGGTTTACTGTAACCCTTGGACCTTCTTATTGATGATGAAACACAGAAATTGCATCGGAATTAAATAGAAAAGGCACAATGCCGACTTAAGGACAAGAAGACTGACTCTTCTTACTGTCTATATTTTGAACCATTCCAGTGACACTAGTTATATATTCCGATGCTTCACTTCAGGTTTATTGAATTCCTTGGACCTTCTTATTGACGATGAAACGCAGAAATTTCATCGGAATTAAATACAAAACGCACAATGCCGACTTAAGTACAAGAAGACTGACTCTTCCTACTGTCTATGTTTTGAACCAATTCTGTGACACTAGTAATTTTAGTCCGATGCTTCGCTTCAGGTTTACTGTATCCCTTGGTCCTTCTTATTGACGATGAATCACAGGAATTGCATCGGAATTAAATACAAAAGGCACAATGCCTAATTAAGTACAAGAAGACTGACTCTTCTTACTGTCTATACTTTGAAAAATTCCAGTGACACTAGTTATAGATTCCGATGCTTCACTTCAGGTTTACTGTATTCCTTGGACCTTCTTATTGACGATGAACACTGAAATTGCATCGAAATTAAATACAAAAGGCACAATGCCGACTTAAGTACAAGAAGACTGACTCTACTGACTGTCAATGTTTTGAACCACTACTGTGACACTAGTTATAGATTCCGATGCTTCACTCCAGGTTTACTGTATCCCTTGGACGTTCTTGTTGACGATAACACTGAAATTGCATCGGAATTAAATAAAAAAGTCACAATGCCGACTTAAGGACAAGAAGACTGACTCGTCTTACTCACTATGTTTTGAACCATTCCTGTGACACTAGTTATAGATTCCGATGCTTCACTTCAGGTTTACTGTATCCCTTGGACCTTGTTATTGACGGTGACACACAGAAATAGCATTGGAATTAAATACAAAAGGCAAAATGCCAACTTTAGTACACGACGACTGACTCTTCTTATTGTCTATGTTTTGAACCATCCCTGTGACACTAGTTATAGATTTCGACGCTTCACTTCAGGTTTACTGTATCCCTCTGACCTTCTTATAGACGATGAAACACCGAAATTGCAACGGAATTAAATACAAAAGCACAATGCCGACTTAAGTACAAGAAGACTGACTCTTCTTAGGGTCTATTCTTTGAACCATTCCTGTGACACTAGTTATAGATTCCGATGCTTCACTCCAGGTTTACTGTATAACTTGGACATTCTTATTGACGATGAAACACAGAAATTGCATCGGAATTAAATAAAAAAGGCACAATGTCGACTTAAGTACAAGGAGACTGACTCTTCTTACTGTCTATATTTTGAACCATTCCAGTGACACTAGTTATAGATTCCGATGCTTCACTTCAGGTTTGCTGTATTCCTTGGACCTTCTTATTGACGGTGAAACAAAGAAATTGCATCGAAATTAAATAGAAAAGGCACAATGCCGACTTAAGAACAAGAAGACAGACTCTTCTTTGTGATTATAGTTTGAACCATTGCTGTGACACTAGTTACAGATTCCGATGCTTTACTTCAGGTTTACTGTATATCGTGGACATTCTTATTGACGATGAAACATAGAAATTGCATCGGAATTAAATAAAAAAGGCACAATGGCGACTTAAGTACAAGAAGACTGACTCTTCTAACTGTCTATATTTTGAACCATTCCAGTGACACTAGTTATAGATTCCGATGCTTCACTTCAGGTTTGCTGTATTCCTTGGACCTTCATATTGACGATGAAACACAGAAATTGCATCGAAATTAAATACAAAAGGCACAATGCCGACTTAAGTACAAGAAGACTGACTCTTCTTACTGTCAATGTTTTGAACCACTACTGTGACACTAGTTATAGATTCCGATGCTTCACTCCAGGTTTACTGTATTCCTTGGACCTTCTTATTGACGATGAACACTGAAATTGCATCGAAATTATATACAAAAGGCACAATGCCGACTTAAGTAAGAGAAGACTGACTCTTCTTACTGTCAATGTTTTGAACCACTACTGTGACACTAGTTATAGATTCCGATGCTTCACTCCAGGTTTACTGTATCCCTTGGACGTTCTTGTTGACGATAACGCTGAAATTGCATCGGAATTAAATAAAATAGTCACAATGCCGACTTAAGGACAAGAAGACTGACTCGTCTTACTCACTATGTTTTGAACCATTCCTGTGACACTAGTTATAGATTCCGATTCTTCACTTCAGGTTTACTGTATCCTTCTGACCTTCTTATTGACGATGAAACACAGAAACTGCATCGGAATTAAATACAAAAGCACAATGCCGATTTAAGTACAAGAAGACTGACTCTTCTTACTGTCTATGTTTCAACCATTCCTGTGACACTAGTTATAGATTCCGATGCTTCACTTCAGGTTTACTGTATCCCTCTGACCTTCTTATTGACGATGAAACACAGAAACTGCATCGGAATTAAATACAAAAGGCCCAATGCCGACTTAAGTACAAGATGACTGACTCTTCTTAGGGTCTATTCTTTGAACCATTCCTGTGACACTAGTTATAGATTCCGATGCTTCACTCCAGGTTTACTGTATCCCTTGGACCTTCTTATTGACGATGAAACACAGAAACTGCATCGGAATGAAATTGAAAAGGCACAATGCCGACTTAAGTACAAGACGATTGACTCTTCTTACTGATAATAGTTTGAACCACTCCTGTGACAATAGTTATAGAATCCGATGCTTCACTCCAGGTTTACTGTATCCCTTGGACGTTCTTGTTGACGATAACACTGAAATTGCATCGGAATTAAATAAAATAGTCACAATGCCGACTTAAGGACAAGAAGACTGACCCGTCTTACTCACTATGTTTTGAACCATTCCTGTGACACTAGTTATAGATTCCGATTCTTCACTTCAGGTTTACTGTATCCTTCTGACCTTCTTATTGACGATGAAACACAGAAACTGCATCGGAATTAAATACAAAAGCACAATGCCGATTTAAGTACAAGAAGACTGACTCTTCTTACTGTCTATGTTTCAACCATTCCTGTCACACTAGTTATAGATTCCGATGCTTCACTCCAGGTTTACTGTATACCTTGGACATTCTTATTGACGATGAAACACAGAAATTGCATCGGAATTAAGTAAAAAAGGCACAATGTCGACTTAAGTACAAGACTGACTCTTCTAACTGTCTATATTTTGAACCATTCCAGTGACACTAGTTATAGATTCCGATGCTTCACTTCAGGTTTGCTGTATTCCTTGGACCTTCATATTGACGATGAAACACAGAAATTGCATCGAAATTAAATACAAAAGGCACAATGCCGACTTAAGGACAAGAAGACTGACTCTTCTTTCTGACTATTATTTGAACCATTCCTGTGACACTAGTTATAGATACCGATGCTTCACTTCAGGATTACTGTATCCTTCTGACCTTCTTATTGACGATGAAACACAGAAATTGCATCGGAATTAAATACAAAAGCACAATGCCGACTTAAGTACAAGAAGACTGACTCTTCTTACTGTCTATGTTTCAACCATTCCTGTGACACTAGTTATAGATTCCGATGCTTCACTTCAGGTTTACTGTATCCCTCTGACCTTCTTATTGACGATGAAACACAGAAACTGCATCGGAATTAAATACAAAAGGCACAATGCCGACTTAAGTACAAGAAGACTGACTCTTCTTACGGTCTATTCTTTGAACCATTCCTGTGACACTAGTTATAGATTCCGATGCTTCACTCCAGGTTTGCTGTATTCCTTGGACCTTCTTATTGACGGTGAAACAAAGAAATTGCATCGAAATTAAATAGAAAAGGCACAATGCCGACTTAAGAACAAGAAGACAGACTCTTCTTTGTGATTATAGTTTGAACCATTGCTGTGACACTAGTTACAGATTCCGATGCTTTACTTCAGGTTTACTGTATATCGTGGACATTCTTATTGACGATGAAACATAGAAATTGCATCGGAATTAAATAAAAAAGGCACAATGGCGACTTAAGTACAAGAAGACTGACTCTTCTAACTGTCTATATTTTGAACCATTCCAGTGACACTAGTTATAGATTCCGATGCTTCACTTCAGGTTTGCTGTATTCCTTGGACCTTCATATTGACGATGAAACACAGAAATTGCATCGAAATTAAATACAAAAGGCACAATGCCGACTTAAGTACAAGAAGACTGACTCTTCTTACTGTCAATGTTTTGAACCACTACTGTGACACTAGTTATAGATTCCGATGCTTCACTCCAGGTTTACTGTATTCCTTGGACCTTCTTATTGACGATGAACACTGAAATTGCATCGAAATTATATACAAAAGGCACAATGCCGACTTAAGTAAGAGAAGACTGACTCTTCTTACTGTCAATGTTTTGAACCACTACTGTGACACTAGTTATAGATTCCGATGCTTCACTCCAGGTTTACTGTATCCCTTGGACGTTCTTGTTGACGATAACGCTGAAATTGCATCGGAATTAAATAAAATAGTCACAATGCCGACTTAAGGACAAGAAGACTGACTCGTCTTACTCACTATGTTTTGAACCATTCCTGTGACACTAGTTATAGATTCCGATTCTTCACTTCAGGTTTACTGTATCCTTCTGACCTTCTTATTGACGATGAAACACAGAAACTGCATCGGAATTAAATACAAAAGCACAATGCCGATTTAAGTACAAGAAGACTGACTCTTCTTACTGTCTATGTTTCAACCATTCCTGTGACACTAGTTATAGATTCCGATGCTTCACTTCAGGTTTACTGTATCCCTCTGACCTTCTTATTGACGATGAAACACAGAAACTGCATCGGAATTAAATACAAAAGGCCCAATGCCGACTTAAGTACAAGATGACTGACTCTTCTTAGGGTCTATTCTTTGAACCATTCCTGTGACACTAGTTATAGATTCCGATGCTTCACTCCAGGTTTACTGTATCCCTTGGACCTTCTTATTGACGATGAAACACAGAAACTGCATCGGAATGAAATTGAAAAGGCACAATGCCGACTTAAGTACAAGACGATTGACTCTTCTTACTGATAATAGTTTGAACCACTCCTGTGACAATAGTTATAGAATCCGATGCTTCACTCCAGGTTTACTGTATCCCTTGGACGTTCTTGTTGACGATAACACTGAAATTGCATCGGAATTAAATAAAATAGTCACAATGCCGACTTAAGGACAAGAAGACTGACCCGTCTTACTCACTATGTTTTGAACCATTCCTGTGACACTAGTTATAGATTCCGATTCTTCACTTCAGGTTTACTGTATCCTTCTGACCTTCTTATTGACGATGAAACACAGAAACTGCATCGGAATTAAATACAAAAGCACAATGCCGATTTAAGTACAAGAAGACTGACTCTTCTTACTGTCTATGTTTCAACCATTCCTGTCACACTAGTTATAGATTCCGATGCTTCACTCCAGGTTTACTGTATACCTTGGACATTCTTATTGACGATGAAACACAGAAATTGCATCGGAATTAAGTAAAAAAGGCACAATGTCGACTTAAGTACAAGACTGACTCTTCTAACTGTCTATATTTTGAACCATTCCAGTGACACTAGTTATAGATTCCGATGCTTCACTTCAGGTTTGCTGTATTCCTTGGACCTTCATATTGACGATGAAACACAGAAATTGCATCGAAATTAAATACAAAAGGCACAATGCCGACTTAAGGACAAGAAGACTGACTCTTCTTTCTGACTATTATTTGAACCATTCCTGTGACACTAGTTATAGATACCGATGCTTCACTTCAGGATTACTGTATCCTTCTGACCTTCTTATTGACGATGAAACACAGAAATTGCATCGGAATTAAATACAAAAGCACAATGCCGACTTAAGTACAAGAAGACTGACTCTTCTTACTGTCTATGTTTCAACCATTCCTGTGACACTAGTTATAGATTCCGATGCTTCACTTCAGGTTTACTGTATCCCTCTGACCTTCTTATTGACGATGAAACACAGAAACTGCATCGGAATTAAATACAAAAGGCACAATGCCGACTTAAGTACAAGAAGACTGACTCTTCTTACGGTCTATTCTTTGAACCATTCCTGTGACACTAGTTATAGATTCCGATGCTTCACTCCAGGTTTACTGTATCCCTTGGACCTTCTTATTGACGATGAAACACAGAAACTGCATCGGAATGAAATTGAAAAGGCACAATGCCGACTTCAGTACAAGAAGGTTGACTCTTCTTACTGATAATAGTTTGAACCACTCCTGTGACAATAGTTATAGAATCCGATGCTTCACTTCAGGTTTACTGTATCCCTTGGACCTTGTTATTGACGGTGACACACAGAAATAGCATTGGAATTAAATACAAAAGGCAAAATGCCAACTTTAGTACACGACGACTGACTCTCCTTATTGTCTATGTTTTGAACCATTCCTGTGACACTAGTTATAGATTCCGACGCTTCACTTCAGGTTTACTGTATCCCTCTGACCTTCTTATAGATGATGAAACACCGAAATTGCAACGGAATTAAATAGAAAACTCACAATGCTGACTTAAGTACAAGAAGACTGACTCTTCTTATTGTCTATGTTTCGAACCATTTGTGTGACACTAGTTATAGATTCCGATGCTTCACTCCAGGTTTACTGTATATCTTGGACATTCTTATTGACGATGAAACACAGAAACTGCATCGGAATGAAATAGAAAGGGCACAATGCTGACTTAAGTACAAGAAGACTGACTCTTCTTACTGTCTATGTTTTGAACCATTCCAGTGACACTAGTTATAGATTCCGATGCTTCCCTTCAGGTTTGCTGTATTCCTTGGACCTTCTTATTGACCATGAAACAAAGAAATTGCGTCGAAATTAAATAGAAAAGGCACAATGCCGACTGAAGTACAAGAAGACAGACTCTTCTTTGTGATTATAGTTTGAACCATTGCTGTGACACTAGTTATAGATTCCGATGCTTTACTTCAGGTTAACTGTATACCTTGGACATTCTTATTGACGATGAAACACAGAAATTCCATCGGAATTAAATAAAAAAGGCACAATGTCGACTTAAGTACAAGAAGACTGACTCTTCTAACTGTCTATATTTTGAACCATTCCAGTGACACTAGTTATAGATTCCGATGCTTCACTTCAGGTTTGCTGTATTCCTTGGACCTTCTTATTGACGATGAAACACAGATATTGCATCGAAATTAAATACAAAAGGCACATTGCCGACTTAAGGACAAGAAGACTGACTCTTCTTTCTGACTATGATTTGAACCATTCCTATGACACTAGTTATAGATTCCGATGGTTCACTTCAGGTTTACTGTTTCCCTCTGACCTTCTTATTGACGATGAAACACAGAAATTGCATCGGAATTAAATACAAAAGGCACAATGCCAACTTAAGTACCAGAAGACTGACTCTTCTTACTGTCTATGTATCAACCATTCCTTTGACACTAGTTATACATTCCGATGCTTCACTTCAGGGTTACTGTATCCCTCTGACCTTCTTATTGACGATGAAACACAGAAATTGCATCGGAATTAAATACAAAAGCCACAATGCCGACTTAAGTACAAGAAGACTGACTCTTCTTACTGTCTATTTTTTGAATCATTAATGTGACACCAGTTATAGATTCCGATGCTTCACTCCAGGTTTACTGAATCCCGTGGACTGTCTTATTGACGATGAAACACAGAAACTGCATCAGAATTAAATAGAAAAGGCACAATGCCGACTTAAGTACAAGAAGACTGACTCTTCTTAGAGATTATAGTTTGAACCATTGCTGTGACACTAGTTATAGATTCCGATGCTTTACTTCAGGTTTACTGTATACCTTGGACATTCTTATTGACGATGAAACACAGAAATTGCATCGGAATTAAATAGAAAAGGCTCAATATCGACTTAAGTACAAGAGGACTGACTCTTCTTGCTGTCTATGTTTTGAACCATTCCTGTGACTCTAGTTATAGATTCCGATGCTTCACTCCAGGTTTACTGTAACCCTTGGACATTCTTATTGACGATGAAACACAGAAATTGCATCGCAATGAAATACAAAAGGCACAATGCCGACTTAAGTACAAGAAGACTGACTCTTCCTACTGTTTATGTTTTGAACCATTCCTGTGACACTAGTTATAGATTCCGATGCTTCACTCCAGGTTTACTGTATACCTCGGACCTTCTTATTGACAATGAAACTCAGAAATTGCATCGGATTTAAATAGAAAAGTCACAATGCCGACTTAAGTACAAGATGACTGACTCCTCCTACTGTCTATGCTTTGAACCATTCCTGTGACACTAGTTATAGATTCCGATGCTTCACTTCAGGTTTACTGTATCCCTCTAACGTTATTGCCGATGAAACAAAGAAATTGCATCGGAATTAAATACAAAAGGCACAATGCCGACTTAAGGACATGAAGACTGACTCTTCTTAGTGACTATGTTTTGAAACATTCCTGTTACTCTAGTTATAGATTCCTATGCTTCACTTCAGGTTTACTGTATCCCTTGGATCTTCTTATTGACGATGAATCACAGGAATTGCATCGGAATTAAACACAAAATGCACAATGCCGACTTAAGTACAAGATGTCTGACTCTTCTTACTGTCTATATTTTGAACTATTCCAGTGTCACTAGTTATAGATTCCGATGCTTCACTTCAGGTTTACTGTATTCCTTGGACTTTCCTATTGACGATGAAGCACAGAAATTGCATCGAAATTAAATACAAACGGCACAATGCCGACTTAAGTACAAGAAGACTGACTCTTCTTACTGTCTATGTTTTGAACCATTACTGTGACACAAGTTATAGATGCCGATGCTTCACTCCAGGTTTACTGTATCCCTTGTACCTTCTTGTTGACGATGAAACACAGAAATTGCATCGGAATTAAATACAAATGGCACAATGCCGACTTAAGGACAAGAAGTCTGACTCTTCTTACTATCTATGTTTTGAACCATTCCTGTGACACTAGTTATAGATTCCGATGCTTCACTTCAGGTTTACTGTATCACTCTGACATTCTTATTGACGATGAAACACAGAAATTGCATCGGAATTAAATACAAAAGGCGCAATGCCGACTTAAGTACAAGAAAACTGACTCTTCTTACTGTCTATGTTTCAACCATTCCTGTGATACTAGTTATTGATTCCGATGCTTCACTCCAGGGTTACTGTATCCCTTGGACCTTCTTATTGACGATGAAACACAGAAACTGCATCGGAATGAAATAGAAAAGGCACAATGCCGAATTAAGTACAAGAGGACTGACTTTCTTACTGATAATAGTTTGAACCTTTCCGGTGACAATAGTTATAGATTCCGATGCTTCACTTCAGGTTTACTGTATCCCTTGGACCTTGTTATTGACGGTGACACACAGAAATAGCATTGGAAATAAATACAAAAGGCAAAATGCCAACTTTAGTACACGAAGACTGACTCTTCTTACTGTTTTTGTTTTGAACCATTCCTGTGACACTAGTTATAGATTCCGATGCTTCACTCCAGGTTTACTGTACCCCTTGGACCTTCTTATTAACGATGAAACACAGAAATTGCATCGGAATTAAAAAGAAAACTGACAATGCCGACTTAAGTACAAGAAGACTGACTCTTCTTACTGTCTATGTTTTGAACCATTCCTGTGACACTAGTTATGGATTCCGATGCTTCACTCCAGGTTTACTGTACCCCTTGGACCTTCTTATTGACGATGAAACACAGAAATAGCATCGGAATTAAATAGAAAAGGCACAATGCCGACTTAAGTACAAGAAGACTGACTCTTCTTAGTGATTATAGTTTGAAACATTGCTGTGACACTAGTTATAGATTCCGATGCTTTACTTCAGGTTTACTGTATACCTTGGACCTTCTTATTGGCGATGAAACACGGAAATTGCATCGGAATTAAATACAAAAGGCACAATGCCGACTTAAGTACAAGATGACTGACTCTTCTTAGTGATTATAGTTTGAACCATTGCTGTGACACTAGTTATAGGTCCGATGCTTTACTTCAGGTTTACTGTATACCTTGGACCTTCTTATTGACGATGAAACACAGAAATTGCATCGGAATTAAATACAAAAGGCACAATGCCGACTTAAGTACAAGAAGACTGACTCTTCCCACTGTCTATGTTTGAACCATTCCTGTGACACTAGTTTTGGATTCCGATGCTTCACCTCAGGTTTACTGTATCCCTCTGACCTTCTTATTGACAATGAAACACAGAAATTGCATCGGAATTAAATACAAAAGGCACAATGCCGACTTGAGTACAAGAAGACTGACTCTTCCTACTGTCTATGTTTTGAACCATTCCTGTGACTCTAGTTATAGGTTCCGATGCTTCACTTCAGGTTTACTGTATCCCTCTGACCTTCTTATTGACGATGAAACACAGAAATTGCATCGTAATTAAATACAAAAGCCACAATGCCGACTTAAGCACAAGAAGAGTGACTCTTCTTACTGTCTATGATTTGAACCATTCCTGTGACACTAGTTATAGATTCCGATGCTTCACTTCAGGTTTACTGTCTCCCTTGGACTTTCTTATTGACGATGAAACACAGAAATTGCATCGGAATTAAATACAAAAGGCACAATGCCGACTTAAGTACAAGAAGACTGACTCTTCCTACTGTCTATGCTTTGAACCAATTCTGTGGCACTAGTTATAGAGTCCGATGCTTCACTTCAGGTTTACTGTATCCCTTGGAACTTCTTATTTGACGATGAATCACAGAAATAGCATCGGAATTAAATACAAAAGGCGCGATGCCGACTTAAGGACAAGAAGACTGACTCTTCTTACTGTGTATATTTTGATCCATTCCAGTGACACTAGTTATATATTCCGATGCTTCACTTCAGGTTTATTGAATTCCTTGGACCTTCTTATTGACGATGAAACGCAGAAATGTCGTCGGAATTAAATACAAAAGGCACAATGCCGACTTAAGTACAAGAAGACTGACTCTTCTTACTGTCAATGTTTTGAACCACTACTGTGACACTGGTTATAGATTCCGATGCTTCACTCCAGGTTTACTGTATCCCTCTGACCATCTTATTGACAATGAAACACAGAAATTGCATCGGAATTAAATACAAAAGGGACAATGCCGACTTAAGTACAAGAAGACTGACTCTTCTTACTGTCTATTTTTTGAACCAGTCCTGTGACACTAGTTATAGATTCCGATGCTTCACTCCAGGTTTACTGTATCGCTTGGACCTTCTTATTGACGATGAAACACAGAAACTGCATCGGAATGTAATAGAAAACGCCCAATGCCGACTTATGTACAAGAAGACTGACTCTTCTTACTGATAATAGTTTGAACCATTCCAGTGACAATAGTTATAGATTCCGATGCTTCACTTCAGGTTTACTGTATCCCTCTGACCTTCTTATTGACGATGAAACACAGATATTGCATCGGAATTAAATAGAAAACTCACAATCCCGACTTAAGTACTAGAAGACTGACTCTTCTTACTGTCTATGTTTTGAACCATTCCTGTGACACTAGTTCAGATTCCGATGCTTCACTCCAGGTTTACTGTATCCCTTGGTCCTTCTTATTGACGATGAAACACAGAAATTGCATCGGAATTAAATAGAAAAGGCACAATGCCGACTTAAGTGCAAGAAGACTGACTCTTCTTAGTGATTATAGTTTGAACCATTGCTGTGACACTAGTTATAGATTCCGATGATTTACTTCAGGTTTTCTGTATCCCTTGGACCTTCTTATTGACGATGAAACACAGAAATTGCATCGGAATTAAATAGAAAAGGAACAATGTCGTCTTAAGTACAAGAAGACTGACTCTTCTTACAGTCTATGATTTTAACCATTCCAGTGAAACTAGTTATAGATTCCGATGCTTCACTCCAGGTTTACTGTCTCCCTTGGACCTTCTTATTGACGATGAAACACCGAAATTGCATTGGAATTAAGTACAAAACGCACAATGCCGACTTAAGTACTGTCTACATTTTGAACCATTCCAGTGACACTAGTTATAGATTCCGATGCTTCAGGTTTACTGAATTCCTTGGACCTTCTTATTGACGATGAAACACAGAAATTGCATCGGAATTAACTAGAAAAGGCACAATGTCGTCTTAAGTACAAGAAGACTGACTCTTTTTACAGTCTATGATTTTAACCATTCCAGTGAAACTAGTTATAGATTCCGATGCTTCACTACAGGTTTACTGTCTCCCTTGGACCTTCTTATTGATGATTAAACACAGAAATTGCATCGGAATTAAATAGAAAAGGAACAATGTCGTCTTAAGTACAAGAAGACTGACTCTTCTTACTGTCTATGTTTTGAACCATTCCTGTGACACTAGTTATAGATTCCGATGCTTCACTCAAAATTTACTGTATCCCTTGGACCTTCTTATTGACGATGAAACACAGAAATTGCAATGGAATTAAATAGAAAAGGCACAATGCCGACTTAAGTACAAGAAGACTGACTCTTCTTACTGACTATGTTTGAACCATTCCTGTGACACTAGTTATAGATTCCGTTGCTTCACTTCAGGTTTACTGTATACCTTGGACCTTCTTATTGACGATGAAACACAGAAATTGCATCAGAATTAAATACAAAATGCACAATGCCGACTTAAGTACAAGAAGACTGACTCTTCTTACTGTCTATATTTTGAACCAATCCAGTGACACTAGTTATAGATTCCGATGCTTCAGGTTTACTGTATTCCTTGGACCTTCTTATTGACGCTGAAACACAGAAATTGCATCGGAATTAAATACAAAAGGCACAATGCCGACTTAAGTACAAGAAGACTGACTCTTCTTACTGTCTATGTTTTGAACCATTCCAGTGACACTAGTTATAGATTCCGATGCTTCCCTTCAGGTTTGCTGTATTCCTTGGACCTTCTTATTGACCATGAAACAAAGAAATTGCGTCGAAATTAAATAGAAAAGGCACAATGCCGACTTAAGTACAAGAAGACAGACTCTTCTTTGTGATTATAGTTTGAACCATTGCTGTGACACTAGTTATAGATTCCGATGCTTTACTTCAGGTTTACTGTATACCTTGGACATTCTTATTGACGATGAAACACAGAAATTCCATCGGAATTAAATAAAAAAGGCACAATGTCGACTTAAGTACAAGAAGACTGACTCTTCTAACTGTCTATATTTTGAACCATTCCAGTGACACTAGTTATAGATTCCGATGCTTCACTTCAGGTTTGCTGTATTCCTTGGACCTTCTTATTGACGATGAAACACAGAAATTGCATCGAAATTAAATACAAAAGGCACATTGCCGACTTAAGGACAAGAAGACTAACTCTTCTTTCTGACTATGATTTGAACCATTCCTATGACACTAGTTATAGATTCCGATGGTTCACTTCAGATTTACTGTATCCCTCTGACCTTCTTATTGACGATGAAACACAGAAATTGCATCGGAATTAAATACAAAAGGCACAATGCCAACTTAAGTACCAGAAGACTGACTCTTCTTACTGTCTATGTATCAACCATTCCTTTGACACTAGTTATACATTCCGATGCTTCACTTCAGGGTTACTGTATCCCTCTGACCTTCTTATTGACGATGAAACACAGAAATTGCATCGGAATTAAATACAAAAGCCACAATGCCGACTTAAGTACAAGAAGACTGACTCTTCTTACTGTCTATTTTTTGAACCATTAATGTGACACCAGTTATAGATTCCGATGCTTCACTCCAGGTTTACTGAATCCCGTGGACTTTCTTATTGACGATGAAACACAGAAACTGCATCGGAATTAAATAGAAAAGGCACAATGCCGACTTAAGTACAAGAAGACTGACTCTTCTTAGAGATTATAGTTTGAACCATTGCTGTGACACTAGTTATAGATTCCGATGCTTTACTTCAGGTTTACTGTATACCTTGGACATTCTTATTGACGATGAAACACAGAAATTGCATCGGAATTAAATAGAAAAGGCTCAATGTCGACTTAAGTACAAGAAGACTGACTCTTCTTGCTGTCTATGTTTTGAACCATTCCTGTGACTCTAGTTATAGATTCCGATGCTTCACTCCAGGTTTACTGTAACCCTTGGACATTCTTATTGACGATGAAACACAGAAATTGCATCGCAATTAAATACAAAAGGCACAATGCCGACTTAAGTACAAGAAGACTGACTCTTCCTACTGTTTATGTTTTGAACCATTCCTGTGACAGTAGTTATAGATTCCGATGCTTCACTCCAGGTTTACTGTATAACTTGGACCTTCTTATTGACAATGAAACACAGAAATTGCATCGGAATTAAATAGAAAAGTCACAATGCCGACTTAAGTACAAGATGACTGACTCTTCCTACTGTCTATGCTTTGAACCATTCCTGTGACACTAGTTATAGATTCCGATGCTTCACTTCAGGTTTACTGTATCCCTCTAACATTATTGCCGATGAAACAAAGAAATTGCATCGGAATTAAATACAAAAGGCACAATGCCGACTTAAGGACATGAAGACTGACTCTTCTTAGTGACTATGTTTTGAAACATTCCTGTTACTCTAGTTATAGATTCCGATGCTTCACTTCAGGTTTACTGTATCCCTTGGACCTTGTTATTGACGGTGACACACAGAAATAGCATTGGAAATAAATACAAAAGGCAAAATGCCAACTTTAGTACACGAAGACTGACTCTTCTTACAGTTTATGTTTTGAACCTTTCCTGTGACACTAGTTATAGATTCCGATGCTTCACTTCAGGTTTACTGTATCCCTCTGAAATTCTTATTAACGATGAAACACAGAAATTGCATCGGAATTAAAAAGAAAACTGACAATGCCGACTTAAGTACAAGAAGACTGACTCTTCTTACTGTCTATGTTTTGAACCATTCCTGTGACACTAGTTATAGATTCCGATGCTTCACTCCAGGTTTACTGTACCCCTTGGACCTTCTTATTGACGATGAAACACAGAAATAGCATCGGAATTAAATAGAAAAGGCACAATGCCGACTTAAGTACAAGAAGACTGACTCTTCTTAGTGATTATAGTTTGAAACATTGCTGTGACACTAGTTATAGATTCCGATGCTTTACTTCAGGTTTACTGTATACCTTGGACCTTCTTATTGACGATGAAACACGGAAATAGCATCGGAATTAAATACAAAAGGCACAATGCCGACTTAAGTACAAGAAGACTGACTCTTCCTACTGTCTATGTTTTGAACCAATTCTGTGACACTAGTAATAGAGTCCGATGCTTCACTTCAGGTTTACTGTATCCCTTGGACCTTCTTATTGACGATGAATCACAGGAATTGCATCGGAATTAAATACAAAAGGCACAATGCCGAATTAAGTACAAGAAGACTGACTCTTCTTACTGTCTATACGTTGAACCATTCCAGTGACACTAATTATCAATTCCGATGCTTCACATCAGGTTTACTGTATTCCTTGGACCTTCTTATTGACGATGAACACTGAAATTGCATCGGAATTAAATACAAAAGGCACAATGCCGACTTAAGTACAAGAAGTCTTACTCTTCTTACTGTCTATTTTTGGAACCATTCCTGTGACACTAGTAATAGATTGCGATGTTTCACTCCAGGTTTACTATATCCCTTGGACCCTCTTATTGCCGATGAAACACAGAAATTGCATCGGAATGAAATAGAAAAGGCACAATGCCGACTTAAGTACAAGAAGACTGACTCTTATTACTGATAATAGTTTGAACCATTCCTGTGACAATAGTTATAGATTCCGATGCTTCACTTCAAATTTACTGTATCCCTTGGACCTTATTATTGACGGTGAAACACAGAAATAGCATTGAAAATAAATAGAAAAGGCACAATGCCGACTTAAGTACAAGAAGACTGACTCTTCTTGCTGTCGATTTTTTGAACAATTCCAGTGACACTAGTTATAGATTCCGATGCTTCACTCCAGGATTACTGTATCCCTTGGACCTTCTTATTGGCGATGAAACACAGAAATTGCATCGGAATTAAATAGAAAAGGCACAATGTCGACTTAAGTACAAGAAGACTGACTCTTCTTACTGTCTATAATTTGAACCATTCCTGTGACACTAGTTATAGATTCCGATGCTTCACTTCAGGTTTACTGTATCCCTTGGACCTTCTTATTGACGATGAAACAGAGAAATTGCATCGGAATTAAATAGAAGAGGCACAATGCCGACTTATGTACAAGAAGACTGACTCTTCTTACTGACTATGCTTTGAACCATTCCTGTGACACTAGTTGTAGATTATGATGCATCACTTCAGGTTTACTGTATACCTTGGAAGTTCTTATTGACGATGAAACACAGAAATTGCATCGAAATTAAATACAAAAGGCACAATGCCTACTTATGTACAAGAAGACTGACTCTTCCTACTGTCTATGTTTTGAACCATTCCTGTGACACTAGTTATAGATTCCGATGCTTCACTTCAGGTTTACTGTACCCCTTGGACCTTCTTATTGACGATGAAACACAGAAATTGCATCGGAATTAAATACAAAAGGCACAATGCCTACTTATGTACAAGAAGACTGACTCTTCCTACTGTCTAGGTTTTGAACCATTCCTGTGACACTAGTTATAGATTCCGATACTTCACTTCAGGTTTACTGTACCCCTTGGACCTTCTTATTGACGATGAAACACAGAAATTGCATCGGAAGTAAATACACAAAGCACAATGATGACTTAAGTACATGGAGACTGACTCTTCTTACTGTCTATGTTTTGAACCATCACTGTGACACTAGTTATAGATTCCGATTCTTCACTCCAGGTTTACTGTATCCCTCTGACCTTCTTATTGACGATGAAACACAGAAATTGCATCGGAATTAAATACAAAAGGACAATGCCGACTTAAGTACAAGAAGACTGACTCTTCTTACTGTCTATTTTTTGAACAATTCCTGTGACACTAGTTATAGATTCCGATGCTTCACTTCAGGTTTACTGTATCCCACTGACCTTCTTATTGACGATGAAACACGGAAATTGCATCGGAATTAAATACAAAAGGCACAATGCCGACTTAAGTACAAGAAGACTGTCTCTTCTTACTGTCTATGTTTGAACCATTCCTGTGACACTAGTTATAGATTCCGATGCCTCACTTCTGGTTAACTGTATCCCTCTGACCTTCCTATTGACGATGAAACACAGAAATTGCATCGGAATTAAAGAGAAAAGGCACAATGCCGACATAAGTACAAGAAGACTGACTCATCTTACTGTCTATGCTTTGAACCATCCCTGTGACATTAGTTATAGATTCCGATGCTTCACTCCAGGTTTACTCTATCCCTCTGACCTTCTTATTGACGATGAAACACAGAAATTGCATCGGAATTAAATACAAAAGGCACAATGCCGACTTAAGTACAAGAAGAATGACTCTTCTTACAGTCTATGTTTGATCCATTCCTGTGACACATGTTATAGAGTACCATGCTTCACTTCAGGTTTACTGTATCTCTTGGACCTTCTTACTAACGATGAATCGAAGATTTTGCATCGGTATTAAATACAAAAGGCACAATGCCGACTTAAGTACAAGAAGACTGACTCTTCTTACTGTCTATATTTTGAACCATTCCAGTAACATTAGTTATAGATTCCGATGCTTCACTTCAGGTTTACTGTACCCCTTGGACCTTCTTATTGACGATGAAACACAGAAATTGCATAGGAAGTAAATACAAAAAGCACAATGCCGACTTAAGTACAAGAAGACTGACTCTTCTTACTGTCTATTTTTTGAACAATTCCAGTGACACTAGTTGTAGATTCCGATGCTTCACTCCAGGGTTACTGTATCACTTGGACCTTCTTATTGATGATGAAACACAGAAATTGTATCGGAATTAAATAGAAAAGGCACAATGCCGACTTAAGTACAAGAAGACTGACTCTTCTTAGTGATTATAGTTTTAACCATTGCTGTGACACTAGTTATAGATTCCGATGCTTTACTTCAGGTATATTGTATACCTTGGACATTCTTATTGACGATTAAACACAGAAATTGCATCGGAATTAAATAGAAAAGGCACAATGTCGACTTAAGTACAAGAAGACTGACTCTTCTTACTGTCTATGTTTTGAACCATTCCTGTGACACTAGTTATAGATTCCGATGCTTCACTCCAAATTTACTGTATCCCTTGGACCTTCTTATTGACGATGAAACACAGAAATTGCAATGGAATTAAATAGAATAGGCACAATGCCGACTTAAGTGCAAGAAGACTGACTCTTCTTAGTGATTATAGTTTGAACCATTGCTGTAACACTAGTTATAGATTCCGATGATTTACTTCAGGTTTTCTGTATCCCTTGGACCTTCTTATTGACGATGAAACACAGAAATTGCATCGGAATTAAATAGAAAAGGAACAATGTCGTCTTAAGTACAAGAAGACTGACTCTTCTTACAGTCTATGATTTTAACCATTCCAGTGAAACTAGTTATAGATTCCGATGCTTCACTCCAGGTTTACTGTCTCCCTTGGACCTTCTTATTGACGATGAAACACCGAAATTGCATTGGAATTAAGTACAAAACGCACAATGCCGACTTAAGTACTGTCTACATTTTGAACCATTCCAGTGACACTAGTTATAGATTCCGATGCTTCAGGCTTACTGAATTCCTTGGACCTTCTTATTGACGATGAAACACAGAAATTGCATCGGAATTAAATAGAAAAGGCACAATGTCGTCTTAAGTACAAGAAGACTGACTCTTTTTACAGTCTATGATTTTAACCATTCCAGTGAAACTAGTTATAGATTCCGATGCTTCACTACAGGTTTACCGTCTCCACTGACCTTCTTATTGATGATTAAACACAGAAATTGCATCGGAATTAAATAGAAAAGGCAGAATGCCGACATCAGTATAAGAAGACCTACTCTTCTTACTGACTATGTTTTGAACCATTCCTGAGACACTAGTTATAGATTCCGATGCTTCACTCCAGGTTTACTGTATCCCTTGGACCTTCTTATTGACGATGAAACACAGAAATTGCATCGGAATTAAATAGAAAAGGCACAATGCCGACTTAAGTACAAGAAGACTGACTCTTCTTAGTGATTATAGTTTTAACCATTGCTGTGACACTAGTTATAGATTCCGATGCTTTACTTCAGGTCTATTGTATACCTTGGACATTCTTATTGACGATTAAACACAGAAATTGCATCGGAATTAAATAGAAAAGGCACAATGTCGACTTAAGTACAAGAAGACTGACTCTTCTTACTGTCTATGTTTTGAACCATTCCTGTGACACTAATTATAGATTCCGATGCTTCACTCCTAATTTACTGTATCCCTTGGACCTTCTTATTGACGATGAAACACAGAAATTGCAATGGAATTAAATAGAAAAGGCACAATGCCGACTTAAGTACAAGAAGACTGACTCTTCTTACTGACTATGTTTGAACCATTCCTGTGACACTAGTTATAGATTCCGTTGCTTCACTTCAGGTTTACTGGATACCTTGGACCTTCTTATTGACGATGAAACACAGAAATTGCATCAGAATTAAATACAAAATGCACAATGCCGACTTAAGTACAAGAAGACTGACTCTTCTTACTGTCTATATTTTGAACCAATCCAGTGACACTAGTTATAGATTCCGATGCTTCAGGTTTACTGAATTCCTTGGACCTTCTTATTGACGCTGAAACACAGAAATTGCATCGGAATTAAATACAAAATGCACAATGCCGACTTAAGTACCAAAAGACTGACTCTTCCTACTGTCTATGTTTTGAACCAATTCTGTGACACTAGTTATAGAGTCCGATGGTTCACTTCAGTTTTACTGTATCCCTTGGACCTTCTTATTGACGATGAATCACAGGAATTGCATCGGAAATAAATACAAAAGGCACAATGCCGACTTAAGTACAAGAAGACTGACTCTACTTACTGTCATTCCAGTGACACTAGTTATAGATTCCGATGCTTCACTTCAGGTTTACTGTATCCCTCTGACCTTCTTATTGACGATGAAACACAGAAATTGCATCGGAATTAAATACAAAAGGCACAATGCCGACTTAAGTACAAGAAGTCTTACTCTTCTTACTGTCTATTTTTGGAACCATTCCTGTGACACTAGTAATAGATTGCGATGTTTCACTCCAGGTTTACTATATCCCTTGGACCCTCTTATTGCCGATGAAACACAGAAATTGCATCGGAATGAAATAGAAAAGGCACAATGCCGACTTAAGTACAAGAAGACTGACTCTTATTACTGATAATAGTTTGAACCATTGCTGTGACAATAGTTATAGATTCCGATGCTTCACTTCAAATTTACTGTATCCCTTGGACCTTATTATTGACGGTGAAACACAGAAATAGAATTGAAAATAAATAGAAAAGGCACAATGCCGACTTAAGTACAAGAAGACTGACTCTTCTTGCTGTCGATTTTTTGAACAATTCCAGTGACACTAGTTATAGATTCCGATGCTTCACTCCAGGATTACTGTATCCCTTGGACCTTCTTATTGGCGATGAAACACAGAAATTGCATCGGAATTAAATAGAAAAGGCACAATGTCGACTTAAGTACAAGAAGACTGACTCTTCTTACTGTCTATAATTTGAACGATTCCTGTGACACTAGTTATAGATTCCGATGCTTCACTTCAGGTTTACTGTATCCCTTGGACCTTCTTATTGACGATGAAACAGAGAAATTGCATCGGAATTAAATAGAAGAGGCACAATGCCGACTTATGTACAAGAAGACTGACTCTTCTTACTGACTATGCTTTGAACCATTCCTGTGACACTAGTTGTAGATTATGATGCATCACTTCAGGTTTACTGTATACCTTGGAAGTTCTTATTGACGATGAAACACAGAAATTGCATCGAAATTAAATACAAAAGGCACAATGCCTACTTATGTACAAGAAGACTGACTCTTCCTACTGTCTATGATTTGAACCATTCCTGTGACACTAGTTATAGATTCCGATGCTTCACTTCATGTTTACTGTACCCCTTGGACCTTCTTATTGACGATGAAACACAGAAATTGCATCGGAATTAAATACAAAAGGCACAATGCCTACTTATGTACAAGAAGACTGACTCTTCCTACTGTCTAGGTTTTGAACCATTCCTGTGACACTAGTTATAGATTCCGATACTTCACTTCAGGTTTACTGTACCCCTTGGACCTTCTTATTGACGATGAAACACAGAAATTGCATCGGAAGTAAATACACAAAGCACAATGATGACTTAAGTACATGGAGACTGACTCTTCTTACTGTCTATGTTTTGAACCATCACTGTGACACTAGTTATAGATTCCGATTCTTCACTCCAGGTTTACTGTATCCCTCTGACCTTCTTATTGACGATGAAACACAGAAATTGCATCGGAATTAAATACAAAAGGACAATGCCGACTTAAGTACAAGAAGACTGACTCTTCTTACTGTCTATTTTTTGAACAATTCCTGTGACACTAGTTATAGATTCCGATGCTTCACTTCAGGTTTACTGTATCCCACTGACCTTCTTATTGACGATGAAACACGGAAATTGCATCGGAATTAAATACAAAAGGCACAATGCCGACTTAAGTACAAGAAGACTGTCTCTTCTTACTGTCTATGTTTGAACCATTCCTGTGACACTAGTTATAGATTCCGATGCCTCACTTCTGGTTAACTGTATCCCTCTGACCTTCCTATTGACGATGAAACACAGAAATTGCATCGCAATTAAAGAGAAAAGGCACAATGCCGACATAAGTACAAGATGACTGACTCATCTTACTGTCTATGCTTTGAACCATCCCTGTGACATTAGTTATTGATTCCGATGCTTCACTCCAGGTTTACTGTATCCCTCTGACCTTCTTATTGACGATGAAACACAGAAATTGCATCGGAATTAAATACAAAAGGCACAATCCCGACTTAAGTACAAGAAGACTGACTCTTCTTACTGTCTATTTTTTGAACAATTCCTGTGACACTAGTTATAGATTCCGATGCTTCACTTCAGGTTTACTGTATCCCTCTGACCTTCTTATTGACGATGAAACACAGAAATTGCATCGGAATTAAATACAAAAGGCACAATGCCGACTTAAGTACAAGAAGAATGACTCTTCTTACAGTCTATGTTTGAACCATTCCTGTGACACATGTTATAGAGTACCATGCTTCACTTCAGGTTTACTGTATCTCTTGGACCTTCTTACTAACGATGAATCGAAGATTTTGCATCGGTATTAAATACAAAAGGCACAATGCCGACTTAAGTACAAGAAGACTGACTCTTCTTACTGTCTATATTTTGAACCATTCCAGTAACATTAGTTATAGATTCCGATGCTTCACTTCAGGTTTACTGTACCCCTTGGACCTTCTTATTGACGATGAAACACAGAAATTGCATAGGAAGTAAATACAAAAAGCACAATGCCGACTTAAGTACAAGAAGACTGACTCTTCTTACTGTCTATTTTTTGAACAATTCCAGTGACACTAGTTGTAGATTCCGATGCTTCACTCCAGGGTTACTGTATCACTTGGACCTTCTTATTGATGATGAAACACAGAAATTGTATCGGAATTAAATAGAAAAGGCACAATGCCGACTTAAGTACAAGAAGACTGACTCTTCTTAGTGATTATAGTTTGAACCATTGCTGTGACACTAGTTATAGATTCCGATGCTTTACTTCAGGTTTACTGTATACCTTGGACATTCTTATGGACGATGAAACACAGAAATTGCATCGGAATTAAATAGAAAAGGCACAATGTCGACTTAAGTACAAAAAGACTGACTCTTCTTACTGACTACGTTTTGAACCATTCCTGTGACACTAGTTATATATTCCGATGCTTCACTTCAGGTTTACTGTATACCTTGTACCTTCTTATTGACGATGAAACACAGAAATCGCATCGGAAATAAATACAAAAGGCACAATGCCGACTTAAGTACAAGGAGACAGACTCTTCCTACTGTCTATGTATTAAACCATTCCTGTGACACTAGTTTTGGATTCCGATGCTTCACCTCAGGTTTACTGTATCCCTCTGGCCTTCTTATTGACAATGAAACACAGAAATGGCATCGGAATTAAATACAAAAGGCACAATGCCGACTTAAGTCCAAGAAGACTGACTCTTCCTACTGTCTATGTTTTGAACCATTCCTGTGACACTAGTTATAGATTCCGATGCTTCACTTCAGCTTTACTGTATCCCTCTGACCTTATTGCCGATGAAACACCGAAAGTGCATCGGAATTAAATACAAAAGGCACAATGCCGACTTAAGGAGACGAAGACTGACTCTTCTTACTGACTATGTTTTGAAACATTCCTGTGACTCTAGTTATAGATTCCGATGCTTCACTTCAGGTTTACTGTATCCCTTGGACCTTCTTATTGACGATGAATCACAGGAATTGCATCGGAATTAAACACAAAAGGCACAATGCCGACTTAAGTACAAGAAGACTGACTCTTCCTACTGTCTATGTTTTGAACCATTCCTGTGACCCTAGTTATAGATATCGATGCTTCATTTCAGGTTTACTGTATCCCTCTCACCTTCATATTGACGATGAAACACAGAAACGGCATCGGAATGAAATAGAAAAGGCACAATGCCGACTTAAGTACAAGAAGACTGACTCCTCTTACTGATAATAGTTTGAACCATTCCGGTGACAATAGTTATAGATTCCGATGCTTCACTTCAGATTTACTGTATCCCATGGACCTTGTTATTGACGGTGACACACAGAAATAGCATTGAAATTAAATACAAAAGGCAAAATGCTAACTTTAGTACACGAAGATTGACTCTTCTTACTGTCTATGTTTTGAACCATTCCTGTGACACTAGTTATAGATTCCGATGCTTCACTTCAGGTTTACTGTATCCCTCTGACCTACTGATTGACGATGAAACACAGATATTGCATCGAAATTAAATAGAAAACTCACAATGCCGACTTAAGTACAAGAAGACTGACTCTTCTTAGTGATTATAGTTTGAACCATTCCAGTGACACTAGTTATAGATTCCGATGCTTTACTTCAGGTTTACTGTATACCTTCGACATTCTTATTGACGATGAAAGACAGAAATTGCATCGGAATTAAATAAAAAATGCTCAATGTCGATTTAAGTACATGAAGACTGACTCTTCTTACTGTCTATGGTTTGAACCATTCCTGTGACACTAGTTATAGATTCCGATGCTTCACTCTAGGTTTACTGTATACCTTGGACATTCTATTGACGATGAAACATAGAGATTGCATCGGAATTAAATAGAAAAGGCACAATGCCGACTTAAGTACAAGAAGACTGACTCTTCTTACTGACTATGTTTTGAACCATTCCTGTGACACTAGTTATAGATTCGGATGCTTCACTTCAGGTTTACTGTATACCTTGGACCTTCTTATTGACGATTAAACACAGAAATTGCATCGGAATTAAATACAAAAGGCACAATGCCGACTTAAGTACAATAAGACTGACTCTTCCTACTGTCTATGTTTTGAACCATTCCTGAGACACTAGTTTTGGATTCCGATGCTTCACTTCAGGTTTACTGTATGCCTCTGACCATCTTATTGACAATGAAACATAGAAATTGCATCGGAATTAAATACAAAAGGCACAATGCCGACTTAAGTACAAGAAGACTGACTCTTCCTACTGTCTATATTTTGAACCATTCCAGTGACACTAGTTATAGATTCCGATGCTTCACTTCAGGTTTACTGTATCCCTTGGACCTTCTTATTGACGATGAATCAGAGGAATTGCATCGGAATTAAATACAAAAGGCACAATGCCGACTTAAGTACAAGAAGAAGACTGACTCTTCTTACTGTCTATATTTTGAACCATTCCAGTGACACTAGTTATAGATTCCGATGCTTCACTTCAGGTTTACTGTATTCCTTGGACCTTCGTATTGACGATGAAACACAGAAATTGCATCGGAATTAAATAGAAAAGGCACAATGCCGACTTATGTACAAGACGACTGACTCTTCTTACTGACTATGTTTTGAAAAATTCCTGTGACTCTAGTTATAGATTCCGCTGCTTCACTTCAGGTTTACTGTATCCCTCTGACCTTATTGCCGATAAAACACAGAAATTGCATCGGAATTAAATACAAAAGGCACAATGCCGACTTAAGTACAAGAAGACTGACTCTTCTTACTGTCTATATTTTGAACCATTCCAGTGACACTAGTTATAGATCCCGATGCTTCACTTCAGGTTTACTGTATCCCTTGGACCTTCTTATTGACGATGAATCAGAGGAATTGCATCGGAATTAAATACAAAAGGCACAATGCCGACTTAAGTACAAGAAGAAGACTGACTCTTCTTACTGTCTATATTTTGAACCATTCCAGTGACACTAGTTATAGATTCCGATGCTTCACTTCAGGTTTACTGTATTCCTTGGACCTTCGTATTGACGATGAAACACACAAATTGCATCGGAATTAAATAGAAAAGGCACAATGCCGACTTATGTACAAGACGACTGACTCTTCTTACTGACTATGTTTTGAACCATTCCTGTGACACTGGTTATAGATTCCGATGCTTCACTTCAGGTTTACTGTATACCTTGAACCTTCTTATTGACGATGAAACACAGAAATTGCATCGTAATTAAATACAAAAGGCACAATGCCGACTAAAGTACAATAAGACTGACTCTTCCTACTGCCTATTTTTTGAACCATTCCTGTGACACTAGTTATAGATTCCGATGCTTCACTCCAGGTTTACTGTATCGCTTGGACCTTCTTATTGCCGATGAAACACAGAAACTGCATCAGAATGAAATAGAAAAGGCACAATGCCGACTTAAGTACAAGAAGACTGACTCTTCTTACTGATAATACACTCCTGGAAATTGAAATAAGAACACCGTGAATTCATTGTCCCAGGAAGGGGAAACTTTATTGACACAATCCTGGGGTCAGATACATCACATGATCACACTGACAGAACCACAGGCACATAGACACAGGCAACAGAGCATGCACAATGTCGGCACTAGTACAGTGTATATCCACCTTTCGCAGCAATGCAGGCTGCTATTCTCCCATGGAGACGATCGTAGAGATGCTGGATGTAGTCCTGTGGAACGGCTTGCCATGCCATTTCCACCTGGCGCCTCAGTTGGACCAGCGTTCGTGCTGGACGTGCAGACCGCGTGAGACGACGCTTCATCCAGTCCCAAACATGCTCAATGGGGGACAGATCCGGAGATCTTGCTGGACAGGGTAGTTGACTTACACCTTCTAGAGCACGTTGGGTGGCACGGGATACATGCGGACGTGCATTGTCCTGTTGGAACAGCAAGTTCCCTTGCCGATCTAGGAATGGTAGAACGATGGGTTCGATGACGGTTTGGATGTACCGTGCACTATTCAGTGTCCCCTCGACGATCACCAGTGGTGTACGGCCAGTGTAGGAGATCGCTCCCCACACCATGATGCTGGGTGTTGGCCCTGTGTGCCTCGGTCGTATGCAGTCCTGATTGTGGCGCTCACCTGCACGGCGCCAAACACACATACGACCATCATTGGCACCAAGGCAGAAGCGACTCTCATCGCTGAAGACGACACGTCTCCATTCGTCCCTCCATTCACGCCTGTCGCGACACTACTGGAGGCGGGCTGCACGATGTTGGGGCGTGAGCGGAAGACGGCCTAACGGTGTGCGGTACCGTAGCCCAGCTTCATGGAGACGGTTGCGAATGGTCCTCGCCGATACCCCAGGAGCAACAGTGTCCCTAATTTGCTGGGAAGTGGCGGTGCGGTCCCCTACGGCACTGCGTAGAATCCTACGGTCTTGGCGTGCATCCGTGCGTCGCTGCGGTCCGGTCCCAGGTCGACGGGCACGTGCACCTTCCGCCGACCACTGGCGACAACATCGATGTACTGTGGAGACCTCACGCCCCACGTGTTGAGCAATTCCGCGGTACGTCCACCCGGCCTCCCGCATGCCCACAATACGCCCTCGCTCAAAGTCCGTCAACTGCACATACGGTTCACGTCCACGCTGTCGCGGCATGCTACCAGTGTTAAAGACTGCGATGGAGCTCCGTATGCCACGGCAAACTGGCTGACACTGACGGCGGCGGTGCACAAATGCTGCGCAGCTAGCGCCATTCGACGGCCAACACCGCGGTTCCTGGTGTGTCCGCTGTGCCGTGCGTGTGATCATTGCTTGTACAGCCCTCTCGCAGTGTCCGGAGCAAGTATGGTGGGTCTGACACACCGGTGTCAATGTGTTCTTTTTTCCATTTCCAGGAGTGTAGTTTGAACCATTCCAGGGACAATAGTTATAGATTCCGATGCTTCACTTCAGGTTTACTGTATCCCTTGGACCTTGTTATTGACGGTGAACCACGGAAATAGCATTGGAATTAAATACAAAAGGAAAAATGCCAACTTTAGCCCACGAAGACTGACTCTTCTTACTGTCTATGTTTTGAACCATTCCTGTGACACTAGTTATAGATTCCGATGCTTCACTTCAGGTTTACTGTATCCCTCTGACCTTCTTATTGACGATGAAACACAGAAATTGCATCGGAATTAAATAGAAAACTCACAATGCCGACTTAAGTACAAGAAGACTGACTCTTCTTACTGTCTATGTTTTGAACCATTCCTGTGACACTAGTTATAGATTCCGATGCTTCACTCCAGGTTTACTGTATCCCTTGGACCTTCTTATTGACGATGAAACACAGAAATTGCATCGGAATTAAATAGAAAAGGCACAATGCCGACTTAAGTACAAGAAGACTGACTCTTCTTAGTGATTATAGTTTGAGCCATTGCTGGGACACTAGTTATAGATTCCGATGATTTACTTCAGGTTTACTGTATCCCTTGGACCTTCTTATTGACGATGAAACACAGAAATTGCATCGGAATTAAATAGAAAAGGAACAATGTCGTCTTAAGTACAAGAAGACTGACTCTTCTTACAGTCTATGATTTTAACCATTCCAGTGAAACTAGTTATAGATTCCGATGCTTCACTCCAGGTTTACTCTCTCCCTTGGACCTTCTTGTTGACGATGAAATACAGAAATTGCATTGGAATTAAATACAAAATGCACAATGCCGACTTAAGTACAAGAAGACTGACTCGTCTTACTGTCTATATTTTGAACCATTCCAGTGACACTAGTTATAGATTTCGATGCTTCAGGTTTACTGAATTCCTTGGGCCTTCTTATTGACGATGAAACACAGAAATTGCATCGGAATTAAATAGAAAAGGCACGATGTCGTCTTAAGTACAAGAAGACTGACTCTTCTTACAGTCTATGATTTTAACCATTCCAGTGAAACTAGTTATAGATTCCGATGCTTCACTCCAGGTTTACTGTCTCCCTTGGACCTTCTTATTGACGATGAAACACAGAAATTGCATCGGAATTAAATAGAAAAGGCACAATGCCGACTTATGTACAAGACGACTGACTCTTCTTACTGACTATGTTTTGAACCATTCCTGTGACACTGGTTATAGATTCCGATGCTTCACTTCAGGTTTACTGTGTACCTTGAACCTTCTTATTGACGATGAAACACAGAAATTGCATCAGAATTAAATACAAAATGCACAATGCCGACTTAAGTACAAGAAGACTGACTCTTCTTACTGTCTATATTTTGAACCATTCCAGTGACACTAGTTATAGATTCCGATGCTTCAGGTTTACTGAATTCCTTGGACCTTCTTATTGACGCTGAAACACAGAAATTGCATCGGAATTAAATACAAAAGGCACAATGCCGACTTAAGTACAAAAAGACTGACTCTTCCTACTGTCTATGTTTTGAACCAATTCTGTGACACTAGTTATAGAGTCAGATGGTTCACTTCAGGTTTACTGTATCCCTTGGACCTTCTTATTGACGATGAATCACAGGAATTGCATCGGAAATAAATACAAAAGTCACAATGCCGACTTAAGTACAAGAAGACTGACTCTACTTACTGTCATTCCAGTGACACTAGTTATAGATTCCGATGCTTCACTTCAGGTTTGCTGTATCCCTCTGACCTTCTTATTGACCATGAAACACAGAAATTGCATCGGAATGAAATAGAAAAGGCACAATGCCGACTTAAGTACAAGAAGACTGACTCTTATTACTGATAATAGTTTGAACCATTCCTGTGACAATAGTTATAGATTCCGATGCTTCACTTCAAATTTACTGTATCCCTTGGACCTTATTATTGACGGTGAAACACAGAAATAGCATTGAAATTAAATAGAAAAGGCACAATGCCGACTTATGTACAAGAAGACTGACTCTTCTTACTGACTATGCTTTGAACCATTCCTGTGACACTAGTTATAGATTACGATGCATCACTTCAGGTTTACTGTATACCTTGGAAGTTCTTATTGACGATGAAACACAGAAATTGCATCGGAATTAAATACAAAAGGCACAATGTCGACTTATGTACAAGAAGACTGACTCTTCTTACTGTCTATTTTTTGAACAATTCCTGTGACACTAGTTATAGATTCCGATGCTTCACTCCAGGGTTACTGTATTCCTTGGACCTTCTTATTGGCGCCGAAACACAGAAATTGCATCGGAATTAAATACAAAAGACACAATGCAGACTGAAGGACAAGAAGACTGAGTCTTCTTACTGACTTTGTTTTGAACCAATCCTGTGACACTAGGTATAGATACCGATGCTAGACTTCAGTTTTAGGGTGTCCCTTGGACCGTCTTATTGACGATGAAACACAGAAATTGCATCGGAATTAAATAGAAAAGGCACAATGTCGACTTAAGTACAAGAAGACTGACTCTTCTTACTGTCCATAATTTGAACCATTCCTGTGACACTAGTTATAGATTCCGATGCTTCACTTCAGGTTTACTGTATCCCTTGGACCTTCTTATTGACGATGAAACAGAGAAATTGCATCGGAATGAAATAGAAAAGGCACAATGCCGACTTATGTACAAGTAGACTGACTCTTCTTACTGACTATGCTTTGAACCATTCCTGTGACACTAGTTATAGATTACGATGCATCACTTCAGGTTTACTGTGTACCTTGGAAGTTCTTATTGACGATGAAACACAGAAATTGCATCGGAATTAAATACAAAAGGCACAATGCCGACTTATGTACAAGAAGACTGACTCTTCCTACTGTCTATGCTTTGATCTATTCATGTGACACTAGTTTTAAATTCCGATGCTTTACTTCAGGTTTACTGTATCCCTCTGACCTTTTTATTGACCATGAAACACAGAAATTGCGTCGGAATTAAATACAAAAGGCACAATGCCGACTTAAGTACAAAAAGACTGACTCTACCTACTGTCTCTGTTTTGAACCATTCGTGTGACACTAGTAATAGATTCCGATGCTTCACTTCAGGTTTACTGTATCCTTCTGACCTTATTGCCGATGAAACACAGAAATTGAATGGGAATTAAATACAAAAGGCCGAATGGCGACTTAAGGACAAGAAGACTGACTCTTCTTACTGACTATGTTTGAACCATTCCTGTGACACTAGTTATAGATTCCGATGCTTCACGTCAGGTTTACTGTTTCCCTTGGAACTTCTTATTGACGATGAAATACAAAATTTGCATCGGAATTAAATACAAAAGGCACAATGCCGACTTAAGTACAAGAAGACTGACTCTTCCTACTGTCTATGTTTTGAACCATTTCTGTGACACTAGTTATAGAGTCCGACGCTTCACTTCAGGTTTACTGTATCTCTTGGACCTTCTTATTGACGATGAATCACAGAAATTGCATCGGAATTAAATACAAAAGGCACAATGCCGACTTAAGTACAAGAAGACTGACTCTTCTTACTGTCTATTCTTTGAACAATTCCTGTGACACTAGTTATAGATTCCGATGCTTCACTTCAGGTTTACTGTATCCCACTGACCTTCTTATTGACGATGAAACACGGAAATTGCATCGGAATTAAATACAAAAGGCACAATGCCGACTTAAGTACAAGAAGACTGTCTCTTCTTACTGTCTATGTTTGAACCATTCCTGTGACACTAGTTATAGATTCCGATGCTTCACTTCAGGCTAACTGTATCCCTCTGACCTTCTTATTGACGATGAAACACAGAAATAGCATCGGACTTAAATAGAAAAGGCACAATGCCGACATAAGTACAAGAAGACTGACTCATCTTACTGTCTATGTTTTGAACCATCCCTGTGACATTAGTTATAGATTCCGATGCTTCACTCCAGGTTTACTGTATCCATCTGACCTTCTTATTGACGATGAAACACAGAAATTTCATCGGAATTAAATACAAAAGGCACAATGCCGACTTAAGTACAAGATGACTGACTCTTCTTACTTTCTATTTTTTGAACAATTCCTGTGACACTAGTTATAGATTCCGATGCTTCACTTCAGGTTTACTGTATCCCTCTGACCTTCTTATTGACGATGAAACACAGAAATTGCATCGGAATTAAATTCAAAAGACACAATGCCGACTGAAGAACAAGAAGACAGAGTCTTCTTACTGACTTTGTTTTGAACCAATCCTGTGACACTAGGTATAGATACCGATGCAAGACTTCAGTTTTAGGGTGTCCCTTGGACCGTCTTATTGACGATGAAACACAGAAATTGCATCGGAATTAAATAGAAAAGGCACAATGTCGACTTAAGTACAAGAAGACTGACTCTTCTTACTGTCTATAATTTGAACCATTCCTGTGACACTAGTTATAGATTCCGATGCTTCACTTCAGGTTTACTGTATCCCTTGGACCTTCTTATTGACGATGAAACAGAGAAATTGCATCGGAATGAAATAGAAAAGGCACAATGCCGACCTATGTACAAGAAGACTGACTCTTCTTACTGACTATGCTTTGAACCATTCCTGTGACACTAGTTATAGATTACGATGCATCACTTCAGGTTTACTGTATACCTTGGAAGTTCTTATTGACGATGAAACACAGAAATTGCATCGGAATTAAATACAAAAGGCACAATGCCGACTTAAGTACAGGAAGAATGACTCTTCTTACAGTCTATGTTTGAACCATTCCTGTGACACATGTTATAGAGTACGATGCTTCACTTCAGGTTTACTGTATCTCATGGACCTTCTTATTGAGGATGAATCACAGAAATTGCGTCGGTATTAAATACAAAAGGCACAATGCCGACTTAAGTACAAGAAGACTGACTCTTCTTACTGTCTATATTTTGAACCATTCCAGTGACATTAGTTATAGATTCCGATTCTTCACTTCAGGTTTACTGTACCCCTTGGACCTTCTTATTGACGATGAAACACAGAAATTGCATCGGAAGTAAATACAAAAAGCACAATGCCGACTTAAGTACAAGAAGACTGACTCTTCTTACTGTCTATGTTTTGAACCATCACTGTGACACTAGTTAAAGATTGCGATGCTTCACTCCTGGTTTACTGTATCTCTTGGACCTTCTTATTGCCGATGAAACACAGAAATTGCATCGGAATGAAATAGAAAAGGCACAATGCCGACTTACGTACAAGAAGAATGACTCTTATTACTGATAATAGTTTGTACCATTTCTGTGGCAATAGTTATAGATTCCGATGCTTCACTTTAAATTTACTGTATCCCTTGTACCTTGGTCTTGACGGTGAAACACAGAAATAGCATTGGAATTAAATAGAAAAGGCACAATGCCGACTTAAGTACAAGAGGACTGACTCTTCTTACTGTCTATTTTTTGAACAATTCCTGTGACACTAGTTATAGATTCCGATGCTTCACTCCAAGGTTACTGTATCACTTGGACCTTCTTATTGACGATGAAACACAGAAATTGCATCGGAAGTAAATACAAAAGGCACAAAGCCGACTTATGTACAAGAAGACTGATTCTTCCTACTGTCTATGTTTTGAACCATTTCTGTGACACTAGTAATAGAGTCCGATGCTTCACTTCAGGTTTACTGTATCTCTTGGACCATCTTATTGACGATGAATCACAGAAATTGCATCGGAATTAAATACAAAAGGCACAATGCCGACTTAAGTACAAGAAGACTGACTCTTCTTACTGTCTATATTTTGAACCATTCCAGTGACTAGTTATAGATTCCGATGCTTCACTTCAGGTTTACTGTACACCTTGGACCTTCTTATTGACGATGAAACACAAAAATTGCATCGGAAGTAAATACAAAAAGCACAATGCCGACTTAAGTACAAGAAGACTGACTCTTCTTACTGTCTATGTTTAGAACCATCACTGTGACACTAGTTATAGATTCCGATTATTCACTCCAGGTTTACTGTATCCCTCTGACCTTCTTATTGACGTTGTAACACAGAAATTGCATCGGGTTTAAATACAAAAGGCACAATGCCGACTTAAGTACAAGATGACTGACACTTCTTACTGTCTATTTTTGAACAATTCCTGTGACACTAGTAATAGATTCCGATGTTTCACTTCAGGTTCACAGTACCCCTCTGACCTTCTTATTGACGATGAAACACGGAAATTGCATCGGAATTAAATACAAAAGGCACAATGCCGACTTAAGTACAAGAAGACTGTCTCTTCTTACTGTCTATGTTTGAACCATTCCTGCGACACTAGTTATAGATTTCGATGCTTCACATCAGGCTAACTGAATCTCTCTGACCTTCTTATTGACGATGAAACACAGAAATTGCATCGGAATTAAATAGAAAAGGCACAATGCCGACATAAGTACAAGAAGACTTACTCTTCTTACTTTCTATTTTTTGAACAATTATTGTGACACTAGTTATAGATTCCAATGCTTCACTTCAGGTTTACTGTATCCCTCTGACCTTCTTATTGACGATGAAACACAGAAATTTCATCGGAATTAAATAAAAAAGGCACAATGCCGACTTAAGTACAGGAAGAATGACTCTTCTTACAGTCTATGTTTGAACCATTCCTGTGACACTAGTTATAGATTCCGATGCTTCACTTCAGGTTTACTGTATCCCTCTGACCTTCTTATTGACGATGAAACAGAGAAATTGCTTATGAATTAAATAGAAAAGCCACAATGCCGACATAAGTACAAGAAGACTGACTCATCTTACTGTCTATGTTTTGAACCATCCCTGTGACATTAGTTATAGATTCAGATGCTTCACTCCAGGTTTACTGTATCCCTCTGACCTTCTTATTGACGATGAAACACAGAAATTGCATCGGAATGAGAAACAAAAGGCACAATGCCGACTTAAGTACATGAAGACTGACTCTTCTTACTGTCTATTCTTTGAACAACTCCTGTGACACTAGTTATAGATTCCGATGCTTCACTTCAGGTTTACTGTATCCCTCTGACCTTATTATTGACGATGAAACACAGAAATTGCATCGGAATTAAATACAAAAGGCACAATGCCGACTTAAGTACAAGAAGACTGACTCTTCTTACTGATAATAGTTTGAACCATTCCAGGGACAATAGTTATAGATTCCGATGCTTCACTTCAGGTTTACTGTATCCCTTGGACCTTGTTATTGACGGTGAACCACAGAAATAGCTTTGGAATTAAATACAAAAGGAAAAATGCCATCTTTAGCCCACGAAGACTGACTCTTCTTACTGTCTATGTTTTGAACCATTCCTGTGACACTAGTTATAGATTCCGATGCTTCACTTTAGGTTTACTGTATCCCTCTGACCTTCTTATTGACGATGAAACACAGAAAATGCATCGGAATTAAATAGAAAACTCACAATGCCGACTTAAGTACAAGAAGACTGACTCTTCTTACTGTCTATGTTTTGAACCATTCCTGTGACACTAGTTATAGATTCCGATGCTTCACTCCAGGTTTACTGTATCCCTTGGACCTTCTTATTGACGATGAAACACAGAAATTGCATCGGAATTAAATAGAAAAGGCACAATGCCGACTTAAGTACAAGAAGACTGACTCTTCTTAGTGATTATAGTTTGAACCATTGCTGTGACACTAGTTATAGATTCCGATGATTTACTTCAGGTTTACTGTATCCCTTGGACCTTCTTATTGACGATGAAACACAGAAATTGCATCGGAATTAAATAGAAAAGGAACAATGTCGTCTTAAGTACAAGAAGACTGACTCTTCTTACAGTCTATGATTTTAACCATTCCAGTGAAACTAGTTATAGATTCCGATGCTTCACTCCAGGTTTACTCTCTCCCTTGGACCTTCTTATTGACGATGAAACACAGAAATTGCATTGGAATTAAATACAAATTGCACAATGCCGACTTAAGTACAAGAAGACTGACTCGTCTTACTGTCTATATTTTGAACCATTCCAGTGACACTAGATATAGATTCCGATGCTTCAGGTTTACCGAATTCCTTGGACCTTCTTAATGACGATGAAACACAGAAATTGCATCGGAATTAAATAGAAAAGGCACAATGTCGTCTTAAGTACAAGAAGACTGACTCTTCTTACAGTCTTTGATTTTAACCATTCCAGTGAAACTAGTTATAGATTCCGATGCTTCACTCCAGGTTTACTGTCTCCCTTGGACCTTCTTATTGACGATGAAACACAGAAATTGCATCGGAATTAAATAGAAAAGGCACAATGCCGACATAAGTATAAGAAGACTGACTCTTCTTACTGACTATGTTTTGAACCATTCCTGAGACACTAGTTATAGATTCCGATGCCTCACTCCAGGTTTACTGTATCCCTTGGACCTTCTTATTGACGATGAAACACAGAAATTGCATCGGAATTAAATAGAAAAGGCACAAAGCCGACTTATGTACAAGACGACTGACTCCTCTTACTGACTGTGCTTTGAACCATTCCTGTGACACTGGTTATAGATTCCGATGCTTCACTTCAGGTTTACTGTATACCTTGAACATTCTTATTGACGATGAAACACAGAAATTGCATCAGAATTAAATACAAAAGGCACAATGCCGACTTAAGTACAAGAAGACTGACTCTTCTTACTGTCTATATTTTGAACCATTGCTGTGACACTAGTAATAGATTCCGATGCTTCAGGTTTACTGAATTCCTTGGACCTTCTTATTGACGCTGAAACACAGAAATTGCATCGGAATTAAATACAAAAGGAACAATGCCGACTTAAGTACAAAAAGACTGACTCTTCCTACTGTCTATGTTTTGAACCAATTCTGTGACACTAGTTATAGAGTCCGATGGTTCACTTCGGGTTTACTGTTTCCCTTGGACCTTCTTATTGACGATGAATCACAGGAATTGCATCGGAAATAAATACAAAAGGCACAATGCCGACTTAAGTACAAGAAGACAGACTCTTCTTACTGTCAATCCAGTGACACTAGTTATAGATTCCGAAGCTTCACTTCAGGTTTACTGTATCCCTCTGACCTTCTTATTGACGATGAAACACAGAAATTGCATCGGAATTAAATACAAAAGGCACAATGCCGACTTAAGTACAAGAAGTCTTACTCTTCTAAATGTCTATTTTTGGAACCATTCCTGTGACACTAGTAATAGATTGCGATGGTTCACTCCAGGTTTACTATATCCCTTGGACCTTCTTATTGCCGATGAAACACAGAAATTGCATCGGAATGAAATAGAAAAGGCACAATGCCGACTTAAGTACAAGAAGACTGACTATTATTACTGATAATAGTTTGTACCATTCCTGTGACAATAGTTATAGATTCCGATGCTTCACTCCAGGGTTACTGTATCCCTTGGACCTTCTTATTGACGATGAAACAGAGAAATTGCATCGGAATGAAATAGAAAAGGCACAATGCCGACTTATGTACAAGAAGACTGACTCTTCTTACTGACTATGCTTTGAATCATTCCTGTGACACTAGTTATAGATTACGATACATCACTTCAGGTTTACTGTATACCTTGGAAGTTCTTATTGACGATGAAACACAGAAATTGCATCGGAATTAAATACAAAAGGCACAATGCCGACTTATGTACAAGAAGACTGACTCATCCTACTGTCTATGCTTTGATCCATTCCTGTGACACTAGTTTTAGATTCCGATTCTTTACTTCAGGTTTACTGTATCCCTCTGACCTTTTTATTGACCATGAAACACAGAAATTACGTCGGAATTAAATACAAAAGGCACAATGCCGACTTAAGTACAAGAAGACTGACTCTACCTACTGTCTCTGCTTTGAACCATTCCTGTGACACTAATAATAGATTCCGATGCTTCACTTCAGGTTTACTGTATCCCTCTGACCTTATTGCCGATGAAACACAGAAATTGAATCGGAATTAAATACAAAAGGCCGAATGGCGACTTAAGGACAAGAAGACTGACTCTTCTTACTGTCTATGCTTTGAACCATTCCTGTGACACTAGTTATAGATTCCGATGCTTCACTTCAGGCTTACTGTATCCCTTGGACCTTCTTATTGACGATGTAACACAGAAATTGCATCGGAAGTAAATACAAAAAGCACAATGCCGACTTAAGTACAAGAAGACTGACTCTTCTTACTGTCTATGTTTAGAACCATCACTGTGACACTAGTTACAGATTCCGATTCTTCACTCCATGTTTACTGTATCCCTCTGACCTTCTTATTGACGATGTAACACAGAAATTGCATCGGGTTTAAATACAAAAGGCACAATGCCGGCTTAAGTACAAGAAGACTGACACTTCTTACTGTCTATTTTTGAACAATTCCTGTGACACTAGTTATAGATTCCGATGTTTCACTTCAGGTCTACTGTACCCCTCTGACCTTCTTATTGACGATGAAACACGGAAATTGCATCGGAATTAAATACAAAAGGCACAATGCCGACTTAAGTACACGAAGACTGTCTCTTCTTACTGTCTATGTTTGAACCATTCCTGTGACCCTAGTTATAGATTCCGATGCTTCACTTCAGGTTTACTGTATCCCTCTGACCTTCTTATTGACGATGAAACACAGAAATTGCATCTGAATTAAATAGAAAATGCACAATGCCGACATAAGTACAAGAAGACTGACTCATCTTACTGTCTATGATTTGAACCATCCCTGTGACATTAGTTATAGATTCAGATGCATCACTCCAGGTTTACTGTATCCCTCTGACCTTCTTATTGACGATGAAACACAGAAATTGCATCGGAATTAAATACAAAAGGCACAATGCCGACTTAAGTACAAGAAGACTGACTCTTCTAAGTGTCTATGTTTGAACCATTCCTGTGACACTAGTTATAGAGTCCGATGCTTCACTTCAGGTTTACTTTATCTCTTGGACCTTCTTATTGACGATGAATCACAGAAATTGCGTCGGAATTAAATACAAAAGGCACAATGCCGACTTAAGTACAAGAAGACTGACTCTTCTTACTGTCTATATTTTAAAACATTCCAGTGACACTAGTTATAGATTCCGATGCATCACTTCAGGTTTACTGTACCCCTTGGACCATCTTATTGACGATGAAACACAGAAATTGCATCGGAAGTAAATACAAAAGGCACAATGCCGACTTAAGTACAAGAAGACTGACACTTCTTACTGTCTATGATTTGAACCATCACAGTGACACTAGTTATAGATTCCGATTCTTCACTCCAGGTTTACTGTATCCCTCTGACCTTCTTATTAACGATGAAACACAGAAATTGCATCGGAATTAAATACAAAAGGCACAATGCCGACTTAAGTACAAGAAGGCTGACTCTTCTTACTGTCTATTTTTTGAACAATACCTGTGACACTAGTTATAGATTCCGATGCTTCACTTCAGGTTTACTGTATCCCTCTGACCTTCTTATTGACGATGAAAGACGGAAATTGCATCGGAATTAAATACAAAAGGCACAATGCCGACTTAAGTACAAGAAGACAGTCTCTTCTTACTGTCTATGTTTGAACCATTCCTGTGACACTAGTTATAGATTCCGATGCTTCACTTCAGGTTTACTGTATCCCTCTGACCTTCTTATTGACGATGAAACACAGAAATTGCATCGGAATTAAATTGAAAAGGCACAATGCCGACATAAGTACAAGAAGACTGACTCATCTTACTGTCTATGTTTTGAACCATCCCTGTGACATTAGTTATAGATTCCGATGCTTCACTCCAGGTTTACTGTATCCCTCTGACCTTCTTATTGACGATGAAACACAGAAATTGCATCGGAACTAAATACAAAAGACACAATGCCGACTTAAGTACAAGAAGACCTACTCTTCTTACTGTCTATTTTTTGAACAATTCCTGTGACACTAGTTATAGATTCCGATGCTTCACTTCAGGTTTACTGTATACCTTGTACCATCTTATTGACGATGAAACACAGAAATTGCATCGGAATTAAATACAAAAGGCACAATGCCGACTTAAGTACAAGAAGACTGACTCTTCTTACTGTCTATGTTTGAACCATTCCTGTGACACTAGTTATAGAGTCCGATGCTTCACTTCAGGTTTACTGTATCTCGTGGACCTTCTTATTGACGATGAATCACAGAAATTGCATCGGAATTAAATACAAAAGGCACAATGCCGACTTAAGTACAAGAAGACTGACTCTTCTTACTGTCTATGTTTTGAACCATCACTGTGACATTAGCTATAGATTCCGAGTCTTCACTCCAGGTTTATTGCATCCCTCTGACCTTCTTATTGACGATGAAACACAGAAACTGCATCGGAATTAAATAGAAAAGGCACAATGCCGACTTAAGTACAAGAAGACTGACTCTTCTTACTGTCTATATTTTCAACAATTCCTGTGACACTTGTTATAGATTCGGATACTTCACTCCAGGTTTACTGTATCCCTCTGACCTTCTTATTGACGGTGAACACAGAAATTGCATCGGAATTAAACACGAAGGGCACAATGCCGACATAAGTACAAGAAGACTGACTCTTCTTACTGTCAATGTTTTGAACCATTCCTGTGACACTAGTTATAGATTCCGATGCTACACTCCAGGTTTACTGTATCCCTTGGACCTTTTTATTGACGATGAAACACAGAAATTGCATCGGAATTAAATACAAAAGCAAAAGGCCGACTTAAGTACAAGAAGACATACTCTTCTTACTGACTATGTTTTGAACCATTCCTGTGACACTAGTTATAGATTCCGATGCTTCACTTCAGGTCTACTGTATCCCTGTGACCTTCTTATTGACGATGAAACACAGAAATTGCATCGGAATTAAATAGAAAAGGCACAATGTCGACTTAAGTACAAGATGCGTAAAACTATAGACCTATATCTCTTACGTCGATCTCTTGTAGAATTTTAGAACATGTTTTTTGCTCGCGTATCATGTCATTTCTGGAAACCCAGAATCTACTATGTAGGAATCAACATGGATTCCGGAAACAGCGATCGTGTGAGACCCAACTCGCCTTATTTGTTCATGAGACCCAGAAAATATTAGATACAGTCTCCCATGTAGATGCTATTTTTCTTGACTTCCGGAAGGCGTTCGATACAGTTCCGCACTGTCGCCTGATAAACAAAGTAAGAGCCTACGGAATATCAGACCAGCTGTGTGGCTGGATTGAAGAGTTTTTAGCAAACAGAACACAGCATGTTGTTATCAATGGAGAGACGTCTACAGACGTTAAAGTAACATCTGGCGTGCCACAGGGGAGTGTTATGGGACCATTGCTTTTCACAATATATATAAATGACCTAGTAGATAGTGTCGGAAGTTCCATGCGGCTTTTCGCGGATGATGCTGTAGTATACAGAGAAGTTGCTGCATTAGAAAATTGTAGCGAAATACAGGAAGATCTGCAGCGGATAGGCACTTGGTGCAGGGAGTGGCAACTGACCCTTAACGTATACAAATGTAATGTATTGCGAATACATAGAAAGAAGGATTCTTTATTGTATGATTATATGTTAGCGGGACAAACATTGGTAGCAGTTACTTCTGTAAAATATCTGAGAGTGTGCGTACGGAACGATTTGAAGTGGAATGATCATATAAAATTAATTGTTGGTAAGGCGGGTACCAGGTTGAGATTCATTGGGAGAGTGCTTAGAAAATGTAGTCCATCAACAAAGGAGGTGGCTTACAAAACACTCGTTCGACCTATACTTGAGTATTGCTCAACAGTGTGGGATCCGTACCAGGTCGGGTTGACGGAGGGGATAGAGAAGATCCAAAGAAGAGCGGCGCGTTTTGTCACCGGGTTATTTGGTAACCGTGATAGCGTTACGGAGATGTTTAATAAACTTAAGTGGCAGATTCTGCAAGAGAGGCGCTCTGCATCGCGGTGTAGCTTGCTCGCCAGGTTTCGAGAGGGTGCGTTTCTTGATGAGGTATCGAATATATTGCTTCCCCCTACTTACACCTCCCGAGGAGATCACGAAAGTAAAATTACAGAGATTAGAGCGCGCACGGAGGCTTTCAGACAGTCGTTCTTCCCGCGAACCATACGCGACTGGAACAGGAAAGGGAGGTAATGACAGTGGCACGTAAAGTGGCCTCCGCCACACACCGTTGGGCGACTTGCGGAGTATCAATGTAGATGTAGATGTAGATGTAGAAGACTGACGCTTCTTACTGTCTATGTTTTGAACAATTCCTGTGACACTAGTTATAGATTCCGATGCTTCATTCCAGGTTTACTGTATCCCTTGGACATTCTTATTGATGATGAAACACAGAAATTGCATCGGAATTAAATACAAAAGGCACAATGCCGACTTAAGAACAAGAAGACTGACTCTTCCTACTGTCTATGTTTTGAACCATTCCTATGACACTAGTTTTGGATTCCGATGCTTCACTTCAGGTTTACTGTATCCCTCTGACCTTCTTATTGACGATGAAACACAGAAATTGCATCGGAATTAAATACAAAAGTCACAATGCCGACTTAAGTACAAGAAGACTGACTCTTCTTACTGTCTATGCTTTGAACCATTCCTGTGACACTAGTTATAGATTCCGATGCTTCACTTCAGGTTTACTGTTTCCCTTGGACCTTCTTATTGACGATGACACACAGAAATTGCATCGGAATTAAATACAAAGGGCACAATGCCGACCTAAGTACAAGAAGACTGACTCTTCCTACTGTCTACGTTTTGAACCAATTATTTGACACTAGTTATAGAGTCCGATGCTTCACTTCAGGTTTACAGTATCACTTGGACCTTCTTATTGAAGATGAATCACAGAAATTCCATCGGAATTAAATACAAAAGGCACAATGCCGACTTAAGTACAAGAAGACTGACTCTTCTTACTGTCTATGGTTTGAACCAATACTGTGACACTAGTTATAGATTCCGATGCTTCACTTCAGGTTTATTGTATTCCTTGGACCTTCTTATTGACGATGAAACACAGAAATTGCATCGGAATTAAATACAAAAGGCACAATGACGACTTAAGTACAAGAAGAGTGACTCTTCCTACTGTCTATGTTTTGAACCATTCCTGTGACACTAGTTATAGATTCCGATGTTTCACTTGAGGTTTAGTGTATACCACCGACCTTATTGCCGATGAAAAACAGAAATTGAATCGGAATTAAATACAAAAGGCACAATGCCGACTTAAGGACAAGAAGACTGACTCTTCTTACTGACTATGTTTTGAACCATTGCTGTTACTCTAGTTACAGATTCCGATGCTTCACTTCAGGTTTACTGTATCCCTCTGACCATCTTATTGACGATGAAACACAGAAATTGCATCGGAATTAAATAAAAAAGGCAAAATGTCGACTTAAGTACAAGAAGACTGACTCTTCTTACTGTCTATGTATTGAACCATTTCTGTGACACTAGTCATAGATTCCGATGCTTCACTCCAGGTTTACTGTAACCCTTGGACCTTCTTATTGATGATGAAACACAGTAATTGCATCGGAATTAAATAGAAAAGGCACAATGCCGACTTAAGGACAAGAAGACTGACTCTTCTTACTGTCTATATTTTGAACCATTCCAGTGACACTAGTTATATATTCCGATGCTTCACTTCAGGTTTATTGAATTCCTTGGACCTTCTTATTGACGATGAAACGCAGAAATTTCATCGGAATTAAATACAAAAGGCACAATGCCGACTTAAGTACAAGAAAACTGACTCTTCATACTGTCTATGTTTTGAACCAATTCTGTGACACTAGTAATAGAGTCCGATGCTTCACTTCAGGTTTACTGTATCCCTTGGACCTTCTTATTGACGATGAATCACAGGAATTGCATCGGAATTAAATACAAAAGGCACAAAGCCGAAATAAGTACAAGATGTCTGACTCTTCTTACTGTCTATACTTTGAAAAATTCCAGTGACACTAGTTATAGATTCCGTTGCTTCACTTCAGGTTTACTGTTTTCCTTGGACGTTCTTATTGACGATGAACACTGAAATTGCATCGAAATTAAATACAAAAGGCACAATGCCGACTTAAGTACAAGAAGACTGACTCTTCTTACTGTCTATATTTTGAACAATTCCTGTGACACTAGTTATAGATTCCGATGCTTCACTCCAGGTTTACTGTATCCCTTGGACCTTCTTGTTGACGATAACACAGAAATTGCATCGGAATTAAATAAAAAAGTCACAATGCCGACTTAAGGACAAGAAGACTGACTCGTCTTACTCACTATGTTTTGAACCATTCCTGTGACACTAGTTATAGATTCCGATTCTTCACTTCAGGTTTACTGTATCCTTCTGACCTTCTTATTGACGGTGAAACACAGAAATTGCATCGGAATTAATTACAAAAGCACAATGCCGACTTAAGTACAAGAAGACTGACTCTTCTTACTGTCTATGTTTCAACCATTCCTGTGACACTAGTTATAGATTCCGATGCTTCACTTCAGGTTTACTGTATCCCTCTGACCTTCTTATTGACGATGAAATACAGAAACTGCATCGGAATTAAATACAAAAGGCACAATGCCGACTTAAGTACAAGAAGACTGACTCTTCTTAGGGTCTATTCTTTGAACCATTCCTGTGACACTAGTTATAGATTCCGATGCTTCACTCCAGGTTTACTGTATCCCTTGGACCTTGCTATTGACGGTGACACACAGAAATTGCATCGGAATAAAATAAAAAGTCACAATGCCGACTTAAGGACAAGAAGACTGACTCGTCTTACTCACTATGTTTTGAACCATTCCTGTGACACTAGTTATAGATTCCGATTCTTCACTTCAGGTTTACTGTATCCTTCTGACCTTCTTATTGACGGTGAAACACAGAAATTGCATCGGAATTAATTACAAAAGCACAATGCCGACTTAAGTACAAGAAGACTGACTCTTCTTACTGTCTATGTTTCAACCATTCCTGTGACACTAGTTATAGATTCCGATGCTTCACTCCAGGTTTACTGTATCCCTTGGACCTTCTTATTGACAATGAAACACAGAAATTGCATCGGAATTAAATACAAAAGGCACAATGCCGACTTAAGTACAAGAAGACTGACTCTTCCTACTGTCTATGCTTTGAACCATTCCTGTGACACTAGTTATAGATTCCGATGCTTCACTTCAGGTTTACTGTATCCCTCTAACGTTATTGCCGATGAAACACAGAAATTGCATCGGAATTAAATACAAAAGGCACAATGCCGACTTAAGGACATGAAGACTGACTCTTCTTAGTGACTATGTTTTGAAACATTCCTGTTACTCTAGTTATAGATTCCGATGCTTCACTTCAGGTTTACTGTATCCCTTGGATCTTCTTATTGACGATGAATCACAGGAATTGCATCGGAATTAAACACAAAATGCACAATGCCGACTTAAGTACAAGATGTCTGACTTTTCTTACTGTCTATATTTTGAACCATTCCAGTGACACTAGTTATAGATTCCGATGCTTCACTTCAGGTTTACTGTATTCCTTGGACTTTCTTATTGACGATGAAGCACAGAAATTGCATCGAAATTAAATACAAACGGCTCAATGCCGACATAAGTACAAGAAGACTGACTCTTCTTATTGTCTATGTTTTGAACCATTACTGTGACACTAGTTATAGATGCCGATGCTTCACTCCAGGTTTACTGTATCCCTTGTACCTTCTTGTTGACGATGAAACACAGAAATTGCATCGGAAATAAATACAAAAGGGGCAATGCCGACTTAAGTACAAGAAGACTGACTCCTCTTACTGTCTATGTTTCAACCATTCCTGTGATACTAGTTATTGATTCCGATGCTTCACTCCAGGGTTACTGTATCCCTTGGACCTTCTTATTGACGATGAAACACAGAAACTGCATCGGAATGAAATAGAAAAGGCACAATGCCGAATTAAGTACAAGAGGACTGACTTTCTTACTGATAATAGTTTGAACCATTCCGGTGACAATAGTTATAGATTCCGATGCTTCACTTCAGGTTTACTGTATCCCTTGGACCTTGTTATTGACGGTGACACACAGAAATAGCATTGGAATTAAATACAAAAGGCAAAATGCCAACTTTAGTACACGAAGACTGACTCTTCTTACTGTTTATGTTTTGAACCATTCCTGTGACACTAGTTATAGATTCCGATGCTTCACTTCAGGTTTACTGTATCCCTCTGAAATTCTTATTAACGATGAAACACAGAAATTGCATCGGAATTAAAAAGAAAACTCACAACGCCGACTTAAGTACAAGAAGACTGACTCTTCTTACTGTCTATGTTTTGAACCATTCCTGTGACACTTGTTATAGATTCCGATGCTTCACTCCAGGTTTGCTGTATCCCTTGGACCTTCTTATTGACGATGAAACACAGAAATAGCATCGGAATTAAATAGAAAAGGCACAATGCCGACTTAAGTACAAGAAGACTGACCCTTCTTAGTGATTATAGTTTGAACCATTGCTGTGACACTAGTTATAGATTCCGATGCTTTACTTCAGGTTTACTGTATACCTTGGACCTTCTTATTGACGATGAAACACAGAAATTGCATCGGAATTAAATACAAAAGGCACAATGCCGACTTAAGTACAAGATGACTGACTCTTCTTAGTGATTATAGTTTGAACCATTGCTGTGACACTAGTTATAGGTCCGATGCTTTACTTCAGGTTTACTGTATACCTTGGACCTTCTTATTGACGATGAAACACAGAAATTGCATCGGAATTAAATACAAAAGGCACAATGCCGACTTAAGTACAAGAAGACTGACTCTTCCTACTGTCTATGTTTTGAACCATTCCTGTGACACTAGTTATAGATTCCGATGCTTCACTTCAGGTCTACTGTATCCCTCTGACTTTATTGCAGATGAAACACAGAAATTACATCGTATGTAAATACAAAAGGCACAATGCCGACTTAAGGACAAGAAGACTGACTCTTCTTACTGACTATGTTTTGAACCATTCCTGTGACTCTAGTTATAGATTCCGATGCTTCACTTCAGGTTTACTGTATCCCTCTGACTTTCTTATTGACGATGAAACACAGAAATTGCATCGGAATTAAATACAAAAGACACAATGCCGACTTAAGTACAAGAAGACTGACTCTTCCTACTGTCTATGCTTTGAACCAATTCTGTGGCACTAGTTATAGAGTCCGATGCTTCACTTCAGGTTTACTGTATCCCTTGGAACTTCTTATTTGACGATGAATCACAGAAATTGCATCGGAATGAAATACAAAAGGCACAATGCCGACTTAAGGACAAGAAGACTGACTCTTCTTACTGTGTATATTTTGATCCATTCCAGTGACACTAGTTATATATTCCGATGCTTCACTTCAGGTTTATTGAATTCCTTGGACCTTCTTATTGACGATGAAACGCAGAAATTTCATCGGAATTAAATACAAAAGGCACAATGCCGACTTAATTACAAGAAGACTGACTCTTCCTACTGTCTATGTTTTGAACCAATTCTGTGACAATAGTAATAGAGTCCGATGCTTCACTTCAGGTTTACTGTATCCCTTGGACCTTCTTATTGACGATGAATCACAGGAATTGCATCGGAATTAAATACAAAAGGCACCATGCCGAATTAAGTACAGGAAGACTGACTCTTCTTACTGTCTATACGTTGAACCATTCCAGTGACACTAGTTATCAATTCCGATGCTTCACATCAGGTTTACTGTATTCCTTGGACCTTCTTATTGACGATGAACACTGAAATTGCATCGAAATTAAATACAAAAGGCACAATGCCGACTTAAGTACAAGAAGACTAACTCTTCTTACTGTCAATGTTTTGAACCACTACTGTGACACTAGTTATAGATTCCGATGCTTCACTCCAGGTTTACTGTATCCCTTGGACCTTCTTGTTGACGATAACACAGAAATTGCATCGGGATTAAATAAAAATGGCACAATGCCGACTTAAGGACAAGAAGACTGACTCTTCTTACTGTCTATTCTTCGAACAATTCCTGTGACACTAGTTATAGATTCCGATGCTTCACTCCAGGTTTACTGTATCCCACCGACCTTCTTATTGACGATGACACACAGAAACTGCATCGGAATGAAATTGAAAAGGCACAATGCCGACTTAGTACAAGAAGATTGACTCTTCTTACTGATAATAGTTTGAACCATTCCTGTGACAATTGTTATATATTCCGATGCTTCACTTCAGGTTTACTGTATCCCTTGGACCTTGTTATTGACGGTGACACACAGAAATAGCATTGGAATTAAATACAAAAGGCAAAATGCCAACTTTAGTACACGACGACTGACTCTTCTTATTGTCTATGTTTTGAACCATTCCTGTGACACTAGTTATAGATTCCGACGCTTCACTTCAGGTTTACTGTATCCCTCTGACCTTCTTATAGACGATGAAACACCGAAATTGCATCGGAATTAAATAGAAAACTCACAATGCTGACTTAAGTACAAGAAGACTGACTCTTCTTACTGTCTATGTTTTGAACCATTGCTGTGACACTAGTTATAGATTCCGATACTTCACTCCAGGTTTACTGTATACCTCGGACCTTCTTATTGACGATGAAACACGGAAAATGCATCGGAATTAAATTGAAATGGCACAATGCCGACTTAAGTACAAGAAGACAGACTCTTCTTTGTGATTATAGTTTGAACCATTGCTGTGACACTAGTTATAGATTCCGATGCTTTACTTCAGGTTTACTGTATACCTTGGACATTCTTATTGACGATGAAACACAGAAATTGCATCGGAATTAAATAAAAAAGGCACAATGTCGACTTAAGTACAAGAAGACTGACTCTTCTTACTGTCTATGTTTTGAACCATTTCTGTGACACTAGTTATAGATTCCGTTTTTCACTCCAGGTTTACTGTAACCCTTGGACCTTCTTATTGACGATGAAACACAGAAATTGCTTCGGAATTAAATAGAAAAGACACAATGCCGACTTAAGGACAAGAAGACGGACTCTTCTTACTGTCTATATTTTGAACCATTCCAGTGACACTAGTTATATATTCCGATGCTTCACTTCAAGTTTATTGAATTCCTTGGACCTTCTTATTGACGATGAAACGCAGAAATTTCATCGGAATTAAATACAAAAGGCACAATGCCGACTTAAGTACAAGAAGACTGACTCTTCCTACTGTCTATGTTTTGAACCAATTCTGTGACACTAGTAATAGAGTCCGATGCTTCACTTCAGGTATACTGTATCCCTTGGACCTTCTTATTGACGATGAACACTGAAATTGCATCGAAATTAATTACAAAAGGCACAATGCCGACTTAAGAACAAGAGGACTGACTCTTCTTACTGTCAATGTTTTGAACCACTACTGTGACACTAGTTATAGATTCCGATGCTTCACTCCAGGTTTACTGTATCCCTTGGACCTTCTTGTTGACGATAACACAGAAATTGCATCGGAATGAAATAAAAAAGGCACAATGCCGACTTAAGGACAAGAAGACTGACTCTTCTTACTGACTATGATTTGAACCATTCCTGTGACACTAGTTATAGATTCCGATGCTTCTCTTCAGGTTTACTGTATCCTTCTGACCTTCTTATTGACGATGAAACACAGAAATCGCATCGGAATTAAATACTAAAGGCACAATGTCGACTTAAGTACAAGAAGACTGACTCTTCTTACTGTCTATGTTTCAACCATTCCTGTGACACTAGTTATAGATTCCGATGCTTCACTTCAGGTTTACTGTATCCCACCGACCTTCTTATTGACGTTGAAACACAGAAATTGCATCGGAATTAAATACAAAAGGCACAATGCCGACTTAAGTACAAGAAGACTGACTCTTCTTAATGTCTATACTTTGAAGCATTTCTGTGACACTAGTTATAGATTCCGATGCTTCACTCCAGGTTTACTGTATCCCTTGGACCTTCTTATTGACGATGAAACACAGAAACTGCATCGGAATGAAATTGAAAAGGCACAATGCCGACTTAAGTACAAGAAGATTGACTCTTCTTACTGATAATGGTTTGAACCATTCCTGTGACAATAGTTATAGATTCCGACGCTTCACTTCAGGTTTACTGTATCCCTTGGACCTTGTTATTGACGGTGACACACAGAAATAGCATTGGAATTAAATACAAAAGGCAAAATGCCAACTTTAGTATTCGACGACTGACTCTTCTTATTGTCTATGATTTGAACCATTCCTGTGACACTAGTTATAGATTCCGACGCTTCACTTCAGGTTTACTGTATCCCTCTGACCTTCTTACAAACGATGAAACACCGAAATTGCATCGGAATTAAATAGAAAACTCACAATGCTGACTTAAGTACAGTAAGACTGACTCTTCTTACTGTCTATGTTTTGAACCATTGCTGTGACACTAGTTATAGATTCCGATGCTTCTCTCCAGGTTTACTGTATACCTTGGACCTTCTTATTGACGATGAAACACAGAAATTGCATCGGAATTAAATAGAAAAGACACAATGCCGACTTAAGTACAAGAAGACAGACTCATCTTGTGATTATAGTTTGAACCATTGCTGTGACACTAGTTATAGATTCCGATGCTTTACTTCAGGTTTACTGTATACCTTCGACATTCTTATTGACGATGAAACACAGAAATTGCATCGGAATTAAATAAAAAAGGCACAATGTCGACTTAAGTACAACAAGACTGACTCTTCTTACTGTCAATATTTTGAACCATTCTTGTGACACTAGTTATAGATTCCGATGCTTCACTTCAGGTTTGCTGTATTCCTTGGACCTTCTTATTGACGATGAAACACAGAAATTGCATCGAAATTAAATACAAAATGCACAATACCGACTTAAGTACAAGAAGACTGACTTTTCTTACTGTCTATGTTTTGAACCATTACTATGATACTAGTTAGAGATTCCGAAGCTTCACTCCAGGTTTATTGTATCCTTTGGACCTTCTTGTTGACGATGAAACACAGAAATTGCATCGAAATTAAATACAAAAGGCACAATGCCGACTTAAGTACAAGAAGACTGACTCTTCTTACTGTCTATGTTTTGAACCATTACTGTGACACTAGTTATAGATTCCGAAGCTTCACTCCAAGTTTATTGTATCCTTTGGACCTTCTTGTTGACGATGAAACACAGAAATTGCCTCGGAATTAAATACAAAAGGCACAATGCCGACTGTAGGACAAGAAGACTGATTCTTCTTACTGACTTTGTTTTGAACCATTCCTGTGACACTAGTTATAGATTCCGATGGTTCACTTCAGGTTTACTGTATCCCTCTGACCTTCTTATTGACGATGAAACACAGAAATTGCATCGGAATTAATTACAAAAGGCACAATGCCGACTTTAGTACAAAAAGACTGACTCTTCTTACTGTTTATGTATCAACCATTCCTTTGACACTAGTTATAGATTCCGATGCTTCACTTCAGGGTTACTGTATCCCTCTGACCTTCTTATTGACGATGAAACACAGAAATTGCATCGGAATTAAATACAAAAGGCACAATGCCGACTTAAGTACAAGAAGACTGACTCCTCTTACTGTCTATTTTTTGAACCATTCCTGTGACACCAGTTATAGATTCCGATGCTTCACTCCAGGTTTACTGAATCCCCTGGACCTTCTTATTGACGATGAAACGCAGAAACTGCATCGGAATGAAATAGAAAAGGCACAATGCCGACTTAAGTACACGAAGACTGACTCTTCCTACTGTTTATGTTTTGAACCATTCCTGTGACACTAGTTATAGATTCCGATGCTTCACTCCAGGTTTACTGTATACCTTGGACCTTCTTATTGACGATGAAACACAGAAATTGCATCGGAATTAAATACAAAAGGCACAATGCCGACTTAAGTACAAGAAGACTGACTCTTCCTACTGTCTATGTTTTGAACCATTCCTGTGACACTAGTTATAGATTCCGATGCTTCACTTCAGGTTTACTGTATCCCTCTGACGTTATTGCCGATGAAACACAGAATTTGCATCGGAATTAAATACAAAAGGCACAATGCCGACTTAAGGACATGAAGACTGACTCTTCTTACTGACTATGTTTTGAAACATTCCTGTGACTCTAGTTATAGATTCCGATGCTTCACTTCAGGTTTACTGTATCCCTTGGATCTTCTTATTGACGATGAATCACAGGAATTGCATCGGAATTAATCACAAAATGCACAATGCCGACTTAAGTACAAGAAGTCTGACTCTTCTTACTGTCTATATTTTGAACCATTCCAGTGACACTAGTTATAGATTCCGATGCTTCACTTCAGGTTTACTGTATTCCTTGGACTTTCTTATTGACGATGAAACACAGAAATTGCATCGGAATTAAATACAAAAGGCGCAATGCCGACTTAAGTACAAGAAGACTGACTCTTCTTACTGTCTATGTTTCAACCATTCCTGTGATACTAGTTATTGATTCCGATGCTTCACTCCAGGTTTACTGTATCCCTTGGACCTCCTTATTGACGATGAAACACAGAAACTGCATCAGAATGAAATAGGAAAGGCACAATGCCGAATTAAGTACAAGAGGACTGACTTTCTTACTGATAATAGTTTGAACCATTCCGGTGACAATAGTTATAGATTCCGATGCTTCACTTCAGGTTTACTGTATCCCTTGGACCTTGTTATTGACGGTGACACACAGAAATAGCATTGAATTAAATACAAAAGGCAAAATGCCAACTTTAGTACACGAAGACTGACTCTTCTTACTGTCTATGTTTTGAACCATTCCTGTGACACTAGTTATAGATTCCGATGCTTCACTTCAGGTTTACTGTATCCCTCTGACTTTATTGCCGATGAAACACAGATATTGCATCGGAAGTAAATACAAAAGGCACAATGCCGACTTAAGGACAAGAAGACTGACTCTTCTTACTGACTATGATTTGAACCATTCCTGTGACTCTAGTTATAGATTCCGATGCTTCACTTCAGGTTTACTGTTTCCCTTGGACCTTCTTATTGATGATGAAACACAGAAATTGCATCGGAATTAAATACAAAAGGCACAATGCCGACTTAAGTACAAGAAGACTGACTCTTCCTACTGTCTATGCTTTGAACCAATTCTGTGACACTAGTTATAGAGTCCGATGCTTCTCTTCAGGTTTACTGTATCCCTTGGACCTTCTTATCGACGATGAATCACAGAAATTGCATCGGAATTAAATACAAAAGGCACAATGCCGACTTAAGTACAAGAAGACTGACTCTTCTTACTGTCTATTCTTTGAACCATTCCTGTGACACTAGTTGTAGATTCCGATGCTTCACTCCAGGTTTACTGTATCCCTTGGACCTTCTTATTGACGATGAAACACAGAAACTGCATCGGAATGAAATTGAAAAGGCACAATGCCGACTTAAGTACAAGAAGATTGACTCTTCTTACTGATAATAGTTTGAACCATTCCTGTGACAATAGTTATAGATTCCGATGCTTCACTTCACGTTTACTGTATTCCTTGGACATTCTTATTGACGATGAAACACAGAAATTGCATCGAAATTAAATACAAAAGGCACAATGACGATTTAAGTACAAGAGGACTGACTCTTCTTAGAGATTATAGTTTGAACCATTGCTGTGACACTAGTTATAGATTCCGATGCTTTACTTCAGATTTACTGTATACCTTGGACATTCTTATTGACGATGAAACACCGAAATGGCATCGGAAGTAAATAGAAAAGGCTCAATGTCGACTTAAGTACAAGAAGACTGACTCTTCTTGCTGTCTATGTTTTGAACCATTCCTGTGACACTAGTAATGGATTCCGATGCTTCACTCCAGGTTTACTGTAACCCTTGGACCTTCTTATTGACGATGAAACACAGAAATTGCATCGCAATTAAATACAAAAGGCACAATGCCGACTTAAGTACAAGAAGACTGACTCTTCCTACTGTCTATGTTTTGAACCAGTCCTGTGACACTAGTTATAGATTCCGATGCTTCACTTCAGGTTTACTGTATCCCTCTGACGTTATTGCCGATGAAACACAGAAATTGCATCGGAATTAAATAGAAAACTCACAATGCCGACTTAAGTACAAGAAGACTGACTCTTCTTACTGTCTATGTTTTGAACCATTCCTGTGACACTAGTTATAGTTTCCGATGCTTCCCTCCAGGTTTACTGTATACCTTGGACCTTCTTATTGACAATGAAACACAGAATTTGCATCGGAATTAAATACAAAAGGCACAATGCCGACTTAAGTACAAGAAGACTGACTCTTCCTACTGTCTATGTTTTGAACCATTCCTGTGACACTAGTTATAAATTCCGATGCTTCACTCCAGGTTTACTGTGACCCTTGGACCTTCTTATTGACGATGAAACACCGAAATTGCATCGGAATTAAATAGAAAACTCACAATGTCGACTTAAGTACAAGAAGACTGACTCTTCTTACTGTCTATGTTTTGAACCATTCCTGTGACACTAGTTATAGGTTCCGATGCTTCACTCCAGGTTTACTGTATACCTTCGACCTTCTTATTGACGCTGAAACACAGAAATTGCATCGGAATTAAATACAAAAGGCACAATGCCGACTTAAGTACAAGAAGACTGACTCTTCCTACTGTCTATGTTTTGAACCATTCCTGTGACAATAGTTATAGATTCCGATGCTTCACTTCAGGTTTACTGTATCCCTCTGACGTTATTGCCGATGAAACACAGAAATTGCATCGGAATTAAATACAAAAGGCACAATGCCGACTTAAGTACATGAAGACTGACTCTTCTTACTGACTATGTTTTGAAACATTCCTGTGACTCTAATTATAGATTCCGATGCTTCACTTCAGGTTTACTGTATCCCTTGGATCTTCTTATTGACGATGAATCACAGGAATTGCATCGGAATTAAACACAAAATGCACAATGCCGACTTAAGTACAAGAAGTCTGACCCTTCTTACTGTCTATATTTTGAACCATTCCAGTGACACTAGTTATAGATTCCGATGCTTCACTTCAGGTTTACAGTATCCCTCTGACCTTCTTATTGACGATGAAACTCAGAAATTGCATCGGAATTAAATACAAAAGGCGCAATGCCGACTTAAGTACAAGAAGACTGACTCTTCTTACTGTCTATGTTTCAACCATTCCTGTGATACTAGTTGTTGATTCCGATGCTTCACTCCAGGTTTACTGTATCCCTTGGACCTTCTTATTGACGATGAAACACAGAAACTGCATCGGAATGAAATAGAAAAGGCACAATGCCGAATTTAGTACAAGAGGACTGACTTTCTTACTGATAATAGTTTGAACCATTCCGGTGACAATAGTTATAGAATCCGATGCTTCACTTCAGGTTTACTGTATCCCTTGGACCTTGTTATTGACGGTGACACACAGAAATAGCATTGGAATTAAATACAAAAGGCAAAATGCCAACTTTAGTACACGAAGACTGACTCTTCTTACTGTCTATGTTTTGAACCATTCCTGTGACACTAGTTATAGATTCCGATGCTTCACTTCAGGTTTACTGTATCCCTCTGACTTTATTGCCGATGAAACACAGAAATTGCATCGGAAGTAAATACAAAAGGCACAATGCCGACTTAAGGACAAGAAGACTGACTCTTCTTACTGACTATGTTTTGAACCATTCCTGTGACTCTAGTTATAGATTCCGATGCTTCACTTCAGGTTTACTGTATCCCTTTGACCTTCTTATTGACGATGAAACACAGAAATTGCATCGGAATTAAATACAAAAGCCACAATGCCGACTTAAGTACAAGATGACTGACTCTTCCTACTGTCTATGCTTTGAACCAATTCTGTGACACTAGTTATAGAGTCCGATGCTTCACTTCAGGTTCACTGTATCCCTTGGAACTTCTTATTGACGATGAATCACAGGAATTGCATCGGAATTAAATACAAAAGGCACAATGCCGACTTAAGGACAAGAAGACTGACTCTTCTTACTGTCTATATTTTGAACCATTCCAGTGACACTAGTTATAGATTCCGATTCTTCACTTCAGGTTTATTGAATTCCTTGGACCTTCTTATTGACGATGAAATGCAGAAATTTCATCGGAATTAAATACAAAAGGCACAATGCCGACTTAAGTACAAGAAGACTGACTCTTCCTACTGTCAATGTTTTGAACCAATTCTGTGACACTAGTAATAGAGTCCGATGCTTCACTTCAGGTTTACTGTATCCCTTGGACCTTCTTATTGACGATGAATCACAGGAATTGCATCGGAATTCAATACAAGAGGTACAATGCCGAATTAAGTACAAGAAGACTGACTCTTCTTACTGTCTATACTTTGAACCATTCCAGAGACACTAGTTATAGATTCTGATGCTTCTCATCAGGTTTACTGTATTCCTTGGACCTTCTTATTGACGATGAACACTGAAATTGCATCGAAATTAAATACAAAAGGCACAATGCCGACGTAAGTACAAGGAGACTGACTCTTCTTACTGTCAATGTTTTGAACCACTACTGTGACACTAGTTATAGATTCCGATGCTTCAGTCTAGGTTTACAGTATCCCTTGGTCCTTCTTGTTGACTATAACACAGATATTGCATCGGAATTAAATAAAAAAGGCACAATGCCGACTTAAGGACAAGAAGACTGACTCTTCTTACTGACTATGTTTTGAACCATTCCTGTGCCACTAGTTATGGATTATGATGCTTCACTTCAGGTTTACTGTATCCTTCTGACATTCTTATTGACGATGAAACACAGAAATTGCATCGGAATTAAATACAAAAGCACAATGCCGACTTAAGTACAAGAAGACTGACTCTTCTTACTGTCTATGTTTCAACCATTCCTGTGACACTAGTTATAGATTCCGATGCTTCACTTCAGGTTTACTGTATCCCTCTGACCTTCTTATTGACGATGAAACACAGAAATTGCATCGGAATTAAATACAAAAGGCACAATGCCGACTTAAGTACAAGAAGACTGACACTTCTTACTGTCTATTCTTTGAACCATTCCTGTGACACTAGTTATAGATTCCGATGCTTCACTCCAGGTTTACTGTATCCCTTGGTTCTTCTTATTGACGATGAAACACAGAAACTGCATCGGAATGAAATTGAAAAGGCACAATGCCGACTTAAGTACAAGAAGATTGACTCTTCTTACTGATAATAGTTTGAACCATTCCTGTGACAATAGTTATAGATTCCGATGCTTCACTTCAGTTTTACTGTATCCCTTGGACCTTGTTATTGACGGTGACACACAGAAATAGCATTGGAATTAAATACAAAAGGCAAAATGCCAACTTTAGTACACGACGACTGACTCTTCTTATTGTCTATGTTTTGAACCATTCCTGTGACACTAGTTATAGATTCCGACGCTTCACTTCAGGTTTACTGTATCCCTCTGACCTTCTTATAGACGATGAAACACCGAAATTGCATCGGAATTAAATAGAAAACTCACAATGCTGACTTAAGTACAAGAAGACTGACTCTTCTTACTGTCTATGTTTTGAACCATTGCTGTGACACTAGTTATAGATTCCGATGCTTCACTCCAGGTTTACTGAATACCTTGGACCTTCTTATTGACGATGAAACACAGAAATTGCATCGGAATTAAACAGAAAAGGCAAAATGCCGACTTAAGTACAAGAAGACAGACTCTTCTTTCTGATTATAGTTTGAACCATTGCTGTGACACTAGTTATAGATTCCGATGCTTTACTTCAGGTTTACTGTATACCTTGGACATTCTTATTGACGATGAAACAGAGAAATTGCATCGGAATTAAATAAAAAAGGCACTATGTCGACTTAAGTACAAGAAGACTGACTCTTCTTACTGTCTATGTTTTGAACCATTCCTGTGACACTAGTTATAGATTCCGATGCTTCACTCCAGGTTTACTGTAACCCTTGGACCTTCTTATTGACGATGAAACACAGAAATTGCATCGGACTTAAATAGAACAGGCACAATGCCGACTTAAGTACAAGAAGACTGACTCTTCTTACTGTCTATGTTTTGAACCATTGCTGTGACACTAGTTATAGATTCCGATGCTTCACTCCAGGTTTACTGAATACCTTGGACCTTCTTATTGACGATGAATCACAGGAATTGCATCGGAATTAAATACAAAAGGCACAATGCCGACTTAAGTACAAGAAGACTGACTCTTCTTACTGTCTATATTTTGAATTATTCCTGTGACTCTAGTTATAGATTCCGATGCTTCACTTCAGGTTTACTGTATCCCTTGGTTCTTCTTATTGACGATGAATCACAGAAATTGCATCGGAATTAAACACAAAATGCACAATGCCGACTTAAGTACAAGAAGTCTGACTCTTCTTACTGTCTATATTTTGAACCATTCCAGTAACACTAGTTATAGATTCCGATGCTTCACTTCAGGTTTACTGTATTCCTTGGACTTTCTTATTGACGATGAAACACAGAAATTGCATCGAAATTAAATACAAAAGGCACAATGCCGACTTAAGTACAATAAGACTGACTCTTATTACTGTCTATGTTTTGAACCATTACTGTGACACTCGTTATAGATTCCGATGCTTCACTCCATGTTTACTGTTTCCCTTGGACCTTCTTATTGACGATGAAACACAGAAACTGCATCGGAATGAAATAGAAAAGGCACAATGCCGAATTAAGTACAAGAGGACTGACTTTCTTACTGATAATAGTTTGAACCATTCCGGTGACAATAGTTATAGATTCCGATGCTTCACTTCAGGTTTACTGTATCCCTTGGACCTTGTTATTGACGGTGACACACAGATATAGCATTGGAATTAAATACAAAAGGCAAAATGCCAACTTTAGTACACGAAGACTGACTCTTCTTACTGTCTATGTTTTGAACCATTCCTGTGACACTAGTTATAGATTGCGATGCTTCACTTCAGGTTTACTGTATCCCTCTGACTTTATTGCCGATGAAACACAGAAATTGCATCGGAAGTAAATACAAAAGGCACAATGCCGACTTAAGGACAAGAAGACTGACTCATCTTACTGACTATGATTTGAACCATTCCTGTGACTCTAGTTATAGATTCCGATGCTTCACTTCAGGTTTACTGTTTCCCTTGGACCTTCTTATTGACGATGAAACACAGAAATTGCATCGGAATTAAATACAAAAGCCACAATGCCGACTTAAGTACAAGAAGACTGACTCTTCCTACTGTCTATGCTTTGAACCAATTCTGTGACACTAGTTATAGAGTCCGATGCTTCACTTCAGGTTCACTGTATCCCTTGGAACTTCTTATTGACGATGAATCACAGAAATTGCATCGGAATTAAATACAAAATGCGCAATGCCGACTTAAGGACAAGAAGACTGACTCTTCTTACTGTCTATATTTTGAACCATTCCAGTGACACTAGTTATATATTCCGATGCTTCACTTCAGGTTTATTGAATTCCTTGGACCTTCTTATTAACGATGAAACGCAGAAATTTCATCGGAATTAAATACAAAAGGCACAATGCCGACTTAAGTACAAGGAGACTGACTCTTCCTACTGTCTATGTTTTGAACCAATTCTTTGACACTAGTAATAGAGTCCGATGCTTCACTTCAGGTTTACTGTATCCCTTGGACCTTCTTATTGATGATGAATCACAGGAATTGCATCGGAATTAAATACAAAAGGCACAATGCCGAATTAAGTACAAGAAGACTGACTCTTCTTACTGTCTATACTTTAAACCATTCCAGTGACACTAGTTATAGATTCCGATGCTTCACATCAGGTTTACTGTATTCCTTGGACCTTCTTAATGACGATGGACACTGAAATTGCATCGAAATTAAATACAAAAGGCACAATGCCGACTTAAGTACAAGAAGACTGACTCTTCTTACTGTCAATGTTTTGAACAACTACTGTGACACTAGTTATAGATTCCGATGCTTCACTCCAGGTTTACTGTATCCCTTGGACCTTCTTGTTGACGATAACACAGAAATTGCATCGGAATTAAATAAAAAAGGCACAATGCCGACTTAAGGACAAGAAGACTGACTCTTCTTACTGACTATGTTTTGAACCATTCCTGTGACACTAGTTATAGATTCCGATGCTTCACTTCAGGTTTACTGTATCCTTCTGACCTTCTTATTGACGATGAATCACAGAAATTGCATCAGAAGTAAATACAAAAGCACAATGCCGACTTAAGTACAAGAAGACTGACTCTTCTTAGTGTCTATGTTTCAACCATACCTGTGTCACTAGTTATAGATTCCGATGCTTCTCATAAGGTTTACTGTATGCCTCTGACCTTCTTATTGACGATGAAACACAGAAATTGCATTGTAATTAAATACAAAAGGCACAATGCTGACTTAAGTACAAGAAGACCGACTCTTCTTACTGTCTATTCTTTGAACCATTCCTGTGACACTAGTTGTAGATTCCGATGCTTCACTCCAGGTTTACTGTATCCCTTGGACCTTCTTAATGACGATGAAACACAGAAACTGCATCGGAATGAAATTGAAAAGGCACAATGCCGACTTAAGTACAAGAAGATTGACTCTTCTTACTGATAATAGTTTGAACCATTCCTGTGACAATAGTTATAGATTCCGATGCTTCACTTCAGGTTTACTGTATCCCTTGGAACTTCTTATTGACGATGAATCACAGAAATTGCATCGGAATTAAATACAAAAGGCGCAATGCCGACTTAAGGACAAGAAGACTGACTCTTCTTAGTGTCGATATTTTGAACCATTCCAGTGACACTAGTTATATATTCCGATGCTTCACTTCAGGTTTATTGAGTTCCTTGGACCTTCTTATTAACGATGAAACGCAGAAATTTCATAAGAATTAAATACAAAAGGCACAATGCCGACTTAAGTACAAGAAGACTGACTCTTCCTACTGTCTATGTTTTCAACCAATTCTGTGACACTAGTAATAGAGTCCGATGCTTCACTTCAGGTTTACTGTATCCCTTGGACCTTCTTATTGACGATGAATCACAGGAATTGTATCGGATTTAAATTCAAAAGGCACAATGCCGAATTAAGTACAAGAAGACTGACTCTTCTTACTGTCAATGTTTTGAACCACTACTGTGACACTAGTTATAGATTCCGATGCTTCACTCCAGGTTTACTGTATCCCTTGGTCCTTCTTGTTGACGATAACACAGAAATTGCATCGAATTAAATAAAAAAGGCACAATGCCGACTTAAGGACAAGAAGACTGACTCTTCTTACTGACTATGTTTTGAACCATTCCTGTGACACTAGTTATAGATTCCGATGCTTCACTTCAGGTTTACTGTATCCTTCTGACCTTCTTATTGACGATGAAACACAGAAATTGCATCGGAATTAAATACAAAAGCACAATGCCGACTTAAGTACAAGAAGACTGACTCTTCTTAGTGTCTATGTTTCAACCATACCTGTGTCACTAGTTATAGATTCCGATGCTTCTCTTAAGGTTTACTGTATCCCTCTGACCTTCTTATTGACGATGAAACACAGAAATTGCATCGGAATTAAATACAAAAGGCACAATGCCGACTTAAGTACAAGAAGACTGACTCTTCTTACTGTCTATTCTTTGAACCATTCCTGTGACACTAGTTGTAGATTCCGATGCTTCACTCCAGGTTTACTGTATCCCTTGGACCTTCTTATTGACGATGAAACACAGAAACTGCATCGGAATGAAATTGAAAAGGCACAATGCCGACTTAAGTACAAGAAGATTGACCCTTCTTACTGATAATAGTTTGAACCATTCCTGTGACAATAGTTACAGATTCCGATGCTTCACTTCAGGTTTACTGTATCCCTTGGACCTTGTTATTGACGGTGACACACAGAAATAGCATTGGAATTAAATACAAAAGGCAAAATGCCAACTTTAGTACACGACGACTGACTCTTCTTATTGTCTATGTATTGAACCATTCCTGTGACACTAGTTATAGATTCCGACGCTTCACTTCAGGTTTACTGTATCCCTCTGACCTTCTTATAGACGATGAAACACCGAAATTGCATCGGAATTAAATAGAAAACTCACAATGCTGACTTAAGTACAAGAAGACTGACTCTTCTTACTGTCTATGCTTTGAACCTTTGCAGTGACACTAGTTATAGATTCCGATGCTTCACTCCAGGTTTACTGTATACCTTGAACCTTCTTCTTGACGATGAAACACAGAAATTGCATCGGAATTAAACAGAAAAGGCACAATGCCGACATAAGTACAAGAAGACAGACTCTTCTTTGTGATTATAGTTTGAACCATTGCTGTGACACTAGTTATAGATTCCGATGCTTTACTTCAGGTTTACTGTATACCTTGGACTTTCTTATTGACGATGAAACACAGAAATTGCATCGGAATTAAATAAAAAAGCACAATGTCGACTTAAGTACAAGAAGACTGACTCTTCTTACTGTCTATGTTTTGAACCATTCCTGTGACACTAGTTATAGATTCCGATGCTTCACTCCCGGTTTACTGTAACCCTTGGACCTTCTTATTGACGATGAAACACAGAAATTGCATCGGAATTAAATAGAAAAGGCACAATGCCGACTTAAGTACAAGAAGACTGACTCTTCTTACTGACTATGTTTTGAACCATTCCTGTGACACTAGTTATAGATTCCGATGGTTCACTTCAGGTTTACTGTATACCTTGTACCTTCTTATTAACGATGAAACACAGAAATTGCATCGGAATTAAACACAAAAGGCACAATGCCGACTTAAGTACAAGAAGACTGACTCTTCCTACTGTCTATGTTTTGAACCAATTCTGTGACACTAGTTATAGAGTCCGATGCTTCACTTCAGGTTTACTGTATCCCTTGGACCTTCTTATTGACGATGAATCACAGGAATTGCATCGGAATTAAATACAAAAGGCACAATGCCGACTTAAGTACAAGAAGACTGACTCTTCTTACTGTCTATATTTTGAACCATTCCAGTGACACTAGTTATAGATTCCGATGCTTCACTTCAGGTTTTCTGTATTCCTTGGACCTTCTTATTGACGATGAAACACAGAATTTGCATCGAAATTAAATACAAAAGGCACAATGCCGACTGAAGTACACGAAGACTGACTCTTCTTACTGTCTATGTTTTGAATCATTACTGTGACACTAGTTAAAGATTCCGAAGCTTCACTCCAGGTTTATTGTATCCTTTGGACCTTCTTGTTGACGATGAAACACAGAAATTGCATCGGAAATAAATACAAAAGGCACAATGCCGACTTAAGTACAAGAAGACTGACTCTTCTTACTGTCTATGTATCAACCATTCCTGTGACACTAGTTATATATTCCGATGCTTCACTTCAGGGTTACTGCATCCCTCTGACCTTCTTATTGACGATGAAACACAGTAATTGGATCGGAATTAAATACAAAAGGCACAATGCCGACTTAAGTACAAGATGACTGACTCTTCTTACTGACTATGTTTTGAACCATTCCTGTGACACTAGTTATAGATTCCGATGCTTCACTCCAGGTTTACTGTATACCGTGGACCTTCTTATTGACAATGAAACACAGAAATTGCATCGGAATTAAATACAAAAGGCACAATGCCGACATAAGTACAAGAAGACTGACTCTTCCAACTGTCTATGTTTTGAACCATTCCTGTGACACTAGTTATAGATTCCGATGCTTCACTTCAGGTTTACTGTATCCCTCTGACCTTATTGCCGATGAAACACAGAAATTGCATCGGAATTAAATACAATTGGCACAATGCCGACTTAAGTACAAGAAGACTGACTCTTCCTACTGTCTATGCTTTGAACCAATTCTGTGACACTAGTTATAGAGTCCGATGCTTCACTTCAGGTTCACTGTATCCCTTGGAACTTCTTATTGACGATGAATCACAGAAATTGCATCGGAATTAAATACAAAAGGCGCAATGCCGACTTAAGGACAAGAAGACTGATTCTTCTTACTGTCTATATTTTGAACCATTCCAGTGACACTAGTTATATATTCCGATGCATGACTTCAGGTTTACTGAATTCCTTGGACCTTCTTATTAACGATGAAACGCAGAAATTTCATCGGAATTAAATACAAAAGGCACAATGCCGACTTAAGTACAAGAAGACTGACTCTTCCTACTGTCTATGTTTTGAACCAATTCTTTGACACTAGTAATAGAGTCCGATGCTTCACTTCAGGTTTACTGTATCCCTTGGACCTTCTTATTGACGATGAATCACAGGAATTGCATCGGAATTAAATACAAAAGGCACAATGCCGAATTAAGTACGAGAAGACTGACTCTTCTTACTGTCTATCCTTTGAACCATTCCTGTGACACTAGTTGTAGATTCCGATGCTTCACTCCAGGTTTACTGTATCCCTTGGACCTTCTTATTGACGATGCAACACAGAAACTGCATCGGAATGAAATTTAAAAGGCACAATGCCGACTTAAGTACAAGAAGATTGACTCTTCTTACTGATAATAGTTTGAACCATTCCTGTGACAATAGTTATAGATTCCGATGCTTTACTTCAGGTTTACTGTATACCTTGGACATTCTTATTGACGATGAAACACAGAAATTGCATCGGAATTAAATAGTAAAGGCACAATGCCGACTTAAGTACAAGATGACTGACTCTTCTTACTGACTATGTTTTGAACCATTCCTGTGACACTAGTTATAGATTCTGATGCTTCACTCCAGGTTTACTGTATACCTTGGACCTTCTTGTTGACAATGAAACACAGAAATTGCATCGGAATTAAATACAAAAGGCACAATGCCGACTTAAGTACAAGAAGACTGACTCTTCCTACTGTCTATGTTTTGAACCAGTCCTGTGACACTAGTTATAAATTCCGATGCTTCACTTCAGGTTTACTGTATCCCTCTGACGTTATTGCCGATGAAACACAGAAATTGCATCGGAATTAAATAGAAAACTCACAATGCCGACTTAAGTACAAGAAGACTGACTCTTCTTACTGTCTATGTTTTGAACCATTCCTGTGACACTAGTTATAGTTTCCGATGCTTCACTCCAGGTTTACTTTATACCTTGGACCTTCTTATTGACAATGAAACACAGAAATTGCATCGGAATTAAATACAAAAGGCACAATGCCGACTTAAGTACAAGAAGACTGACTCTTCCTACTGTCTATGTTTTGAACCATTCCTGTGACACTAGTTATAGATTCCGATGCTTCACTCCAGGTTTACTGTGACCCTTGGACCATCTTATTGACGATGAAACACCGAAATTGCATCGGAATTAAATAGAAAACTCACAATGCCGACTTAAGTACAAGTAGACTGACTCTTCTTACTGTCTATGTTTTGAACCATTGCTGTGACACTAGTTATAGTTTCCGATGCTTCACTCCAATTCTACTGTATACCTTGGACCTTCTAATTGACGCTGAAACACAGAAATTGCATCGGAATTAAATACAAAAGGCACAATGCCGACTTAAGGACATGAAGACTGACTCTTCCTACTGACTATGATTTGAAACATTCCTGTGACTCTAATTATAGATTCCGATGCTTCACTTCAGGTTTACTGTATCCCTTGGATCTTCTTATTGATGATGAATCACAGGAATTGCATCGGAATTAAATACAAAAGGCACAATGCCGACTTAAGGACAAGAAGTCTGACTCTTCTTACTGTCTATGTTTTGAACCATTCCTGTGACACTAGTTATAGATTCCGATACTTCACTTCAGGTTTACTGTATCCCTCTGACCTTCTTATTGACGATGAAACACAGAAATTGCTTCGGAATTAAATACAAAAGGCACAATGCCGACTTAAGGACAAGAAGACTGACTCTTCTTACTGTCTATGTTTTGAACCATTCCTGTGACACTAGTTATAGATTCCGATGCTTCACTTCAGGTTTACTGTATCCCTCTGACCTTCTTATTGACGATGAAACACAGAAATTGCATCGGAATTAAATACAAAAGGCGCAATGCCGACTTAAGTACAAGAAGACTGACTCTTCTTACTGTCTATGTTTCAACCATTCCTGTGATACTAGTTGTTGATTCCGATGCTTCACTTCAGATTTACTGTATCCCTTGGACCTTGTTATTGACGGTGACACACAGAAATAGCATTGGAATTAAATACAAAAAGCAAAATGCCAACTTTAGTACACGAAGACTGACTCTTCTTACTGTCTATGTTTTGAATCATTCCTGTAACACTAGTTATAGATTCCGATGCTTCACTTCAGGTTTACTGTATCCCTCTGACTTTATTGCCGATGAAACACAGAAATTGCATCGGAAGTAAATACAAAAGGCACAATGCCGACTTACGGACAAGAAGACTGACTCTTCTTACTGACTATGTTTTGAACCATTCCTGTGACTCTAGTTATAGATTCCGATGCTTCACTTCAGGTTTACTGTATCCCTTTGACCTTCTTATTGACGATGAAACACAGAAATTGCATCGGAATTAAATACAAAAGGCACAATGCCGACTGAAGTACAAGAAGACTGACTCTTCTTACTGTCTATGTTTTGAACCATTACTGTGACACTAGTTATAGATTCCGAAGCTACACTCCAGGTTTATTGTATCCTTTGGACCTTCTTGTTGACGATGAAACACAGAAATTGCATCGGAATTAAATACAAAAGGCACAATGCCGACTTAAGTACAAGAAGACTGACTCTTCTTACTGTCTATGTATCAACCATTCCTGTGACACTAGTTATATATTCCGATGCTTCACTTCAGGGTTACTGCATCCCTCTGACCTTCTTATTGACGATGAAACACAGAAATTGCATCGGAATTAAATATAAAAGGCACAATGCCGACTTAAGTACAAGAAGACTGACTCTTCTTGCTGTCTATGTTTGAACCATTCCTGTGACACTAGTTATAGATTCCGATGCTTCACTCCAGGTTTACTGTAACCCTTGGACCTTCTTATTGGCGATGAAACACAGTAATTGCATCGGAATTAAATACAAAAGGCACAATGCCGACTTAAGTACAAGAAGACTGACTCTTCCTACTGTCTATGTTTTGAACCATTCCTGTGACACTAGTTATAGATTCCGATGCTTCACTCCAGGTTTACTGTGACCCTTGGACCTTCTTATTGACGATGAAACACAGAAATTGCATCGGAATTAAATAGAAAAGGCACAATGCCGACTTAAGTACAAGATGACTGACTCTTCTTACTGACTATGTTTTGAACCATTCCTGTGACACTAGTTATAGATTCCGATGCTTCACTTCAGGTTTACTGTATCCCTCTGACATTCTTATTGACGATGAAACACCGAAATTGCATCGGAATTAAATAGAAAACTCACAATGTCGACTTAAGTACAAGAAGACCGACTCTTCTTGCTGTCTATGTTTTGAACTATTCCTGTGACACTAGTTATAGATTCCGATGCTTCACTTCAGGTTTACTGTATCCCTTGGATCTTCGTATTGACGATGAATCACAAGAATTGCATCGGAATTATACACAAAATGCACTATGCTGACTTATGTACAAGAAGTCTGACTCTTCTTACTGTCTATATTTTGAACTATTCCAGTGACACTAGTTATAGATTCCGATGCTTCACTTCAGGTTTACTGTATTCCTTGGACATTCTTATTGACGATGAAACACAGAAATTGCATCGAAATTAAATACAAAAGGCACAATGACGACTTAAGTACAAGAGGACTGACTCTTCTTAGAGATTATAGTTTGAACCATTGCTGTGACACTAGTTATAGATTCCGATGCTTCACTCCAGGTTTACTGTGACCCTTGGACCTTCTTATTGACGATGAAACACAGAAATTGCATCGGAATTAAATAGAAAAGGCACAATGCCGACTTAAGTACAAGATGACTGACTCTTCTTACTGACTATGATTTGAACCATTTCTGTGACACTAGTTATAGATTCCGATGCTTCACTCCAGGTTTACTGTATACCTTGGACCTTCTTGTTGACAATGAAACACAGAAATTGCATCGGAATTAAATACAAAAGGCACAATGCCGACTTAAGTACAAGAAGACTGACTCTTCCTACTGTCTATGTTTTGAACCAGTCCTGTGACACTAGTTATAGATTCCGATGCTTCACTTCAGGTTTACTGTATCCCTCTGACGTTATTGCCGATGAAACACAGAAATTGCATCGGAATTAAATACAAAAGGCACAATGACGACTTAAGTACAAGAGGACTGACTCTTCTTAGAGATTATAGTTTGAACCATTGCTGTGACACTAGTTATAGATTCCGATGCTTCACTCCAGGTTTACTGTGACCCTTGGACCTTCTTATTGACGATGAAACACAGAAATTGCATCGGAATTAAATAGAAAAGGCACAATGCCGACTTAAGTACAAGAAGACTGACTCTTCCTACTGTCTATGTTTTGAATCATTCCTGTGACACTAGTTATAGATTCCGATGCTTCACTCCAGGTTTACTGTGACCCTTGGACCTTCTTATTGACGATGAAACATCGAAATTGCATCGGAATTAAATAGAAAACTCACAATGCCGACTTAAGTACAAGAAGACTGACTCTTCTTACTGTCTATGTTTTGAACCATTCCTGTGACACTAGTTATAGTTTCCGATGCTTCACTCCAGGTTTACTGTATACCTTGGACCTTCTTATTGACGCTGAAACACAGAAATTGCATCGGAATTAAATACAAAAGCACAATGCCGACTTAAGTACAAGAAGACTGACTCTTCCTAGTGTCTATGTTTTGAACCATTCCTGTGACACTAGTTATAGTTTCCGATGCTTCACTTCAGGTTTACTGTATCCCTCTGACGTTATTGCCGATGAAACACAGAAATTGCATCGGAATTAAATACAAAAGGCACAATGCCGACTTAAGGACATGAAGACTGACTCTTCTTACTGACTATGTTTTGAAACATTCCTGTGACTCTAATTATAGATTCCGATGCTTCACTTCAGGTTTACTGTATCCCTTGGATCTTCTTATTACCGATGAAACATAGAAATTGCATCGGAATTAAATACAAAAGGCACAATGCCGACTTAAGGACAAGGAGGCTGACTCTTCTTACTGACTATGTTTCAACCATTCCTGTGATACTAGTTGTTGATTCAGATGCTTCACTCCAGGTTTACTGTATCCCTTGGACCTTCTTATTGACGATGAAACACAGAAACTGCATCAGAATGAAATAGAAAAAGCACAATGCCGAATTTAGTACAAGAGGACTGACTTTCTTACTGATAATAGTTTGAACCATTCCGGTGACAATAGTTATAGATTCCGATGCTTCACTTCAGGTTTACTGTATCCCTTGGACCTTGTTATTGACGGTGACACACAGAAATAGCATTGGAATTAAATACAAAAGGCAAAATGCCAACTTTAGTACACGAAGACGGACTCTTCTTACTGTCTATGTTTTGAACCATTCCTGTGACACTAGTTATAGATTCCGATGCTTCACTTCAGGTTTACTGTATCCCTCTGACTTTATTGCCGATGAAACACAGAAATTGCAACGGAAGTAAATACAAAAGGCACAATGCCGACTTAAGGACAAGAAGACTGACTCTTCTTACTGACTATGTTTTGAACCATTCCTGTGACTCTAGTTATAGATTCCGATGCTTCACTTCAGGTTTACCGTATTCCTTGGACCTTCTTAATGACGATGGACACTGAAATTGCATCGAAATTAAATACAAAAGGCACAATGCCGACTTAAGTACAAGAAGACTGACTCTTCCTACTGTCTATGTTTTCAACCAATTCTGTGACACTAGTAATAGAGTCCGATGCTTCACTTCAGGTTTACTGTATCCCTTGGACCTTCTTATTGACGATGAATCACAGGAATTGTATCGGAATTAAATTCAAAAGGCACAATGCCGAATTAAGTACAAGAAGACTGACTCTTCTTACTGTCAATGTTTTGAACCACTACTGTGACACTAGTTATAGATTCCGATGCTTCACTCCAGGTTTACTGTATCCCTTGGTCCTTCTTGTTGACGATAACACAGAAATTGCATCGGAATTAAATAAAAAAGGCACAATGCCGACTTAAGGACAAGAAGACTGACTCTTCTTACTGACTATGTTTTGAACCATTCCTGTGACACTAGTTATAGATTCCGATGCTTCACTTCAGGTTTACTGTATCCTTCTGACCTTCTTATTGACGATGAAACACAGAAATTGCATCGGAATTAAATACAAAAGCACAATGCCGACTTAAGTACAAGAAGACTGACTCTTCTTAGTGTCTATGTTTCAACCATACCTGTGTCACTAGTTATAGATTCCGATGCTTCTCTTAAGGTTTACTGTATCCCTCTGACCTTCTTATTGACGATGAAACACAGAAATTGCATCGGAATTAAATACAAAAGGCACAATGCCGACTTAAGTACAAGAAGACTGACTCTTCTTACTGTCTATTCTTTGAACCATTCCTGTGACACTAGTTGTAGATTCCGATGCTTCACTCCAGGTTTACTGTATCCCTTGGACCTTCTTATTGACGATGAAACACAGAAACTGCATCGGAATGAAATTGAAAAGGCACAATGCCGACTTAAGTACAAGAAGATTGACCCTTCTTACTGATAATAGTTTGAACCATTCCTGTGACAATAGTTATAGATTCCGATGCTTCACTTCAGGTTTACTGTATCCCTTGGACCTTGTTATTGACGGTGACACACAGAAATAGCATTGGAATTAAATACAAAAGGCAAAATGCCAACTTTAGTACACGACGACTGACTCTTCTTATTGTCTATGATTTGAACCATTCCTGTGACACTAGTTATAGATTCCGATGCTTCACTCCAGGTTTACTGTATACCTTGAACCTTCTTATTGACGATGAAACACAGAAATTGCATCGGAATTAAACACAAAAGGCACAATGCCGACTTAAGTACAAGAAGACTGACTCTTCCTACTGTCTATGTTTTGAACCAATTCTGTGACACTAGTTATAGAGTCCGATGCTTCACTTCAGGTTTACTGTATCCCTTGGACCTTCTTATTGACGATGAATCACAGGAATTGCATCGGAATTAAATACAAAAGGCACAATGCCGACTTAAGTACAAGAAGACTGACTCTTCTTACTGTCTATATTTTGAACCATTCCAGTGACACTAGTTATAGATTCCGATGCTTCACTTCAGGTTTTCTGTATTCCTTGGACCTTCTTATTGACGATGAAACACAGAATTTGCATCGAAATTAAATACAAAAGGCACAATGCCGACTGAAGTACACGAAGACTGACTCTTCTTACTGTCTATGTTTTGAATCATTACTGTGACACTAGTTATAGATTCCGAAGCTTCACTCCAGGTTTATTGTATCCTTTGGACCTTCTTGTTGACGATGAAACACAGAAATTGCATCGGAATTAAATACAAAAGGCACAATGCCGACTTAAGTACAAGAAGACTGACTCTTCTTACTGTCTATGTATCAACCATTCCTGTGACACTAGTTATATATTCCGATGCTTCACTTCAGGGTTACTGCATCCCTCTGACCTTCTTATTGACGATGAAACACAGTAATTGCATCGGAATTAAATACAAAAGGCACAATGCCGACTTAAGTACAAGATGACTGACTCTTCTTACTGACTATGTTTTGAACCATTCCTGTGACACTAGTTATAGATTCCGATGCTTCACTCCAGGTTTACTGTATACCTTGGACCTTCTTATTGACAATGAAACACAGAAATTGCATCGGAATTAAATACAAAAGGCACAATGCCGACATAAGTACAAGAAGACTGACTCTTCCAACTGTCTATGTTTTGAACCATTCCTGTGACACTAGTTATAGATTCCGATGCTTCACTTCAGGTTTACTGTATCCCTCTGACCTTATTGCCGATGAAACACAGATATTGCATCGGAATTAAATACAATTGGCACAATGCCGACTTAAGTACAAGAAGACTGACTCTTCCTACTGTCTATGCTTTGAACCAATTCTGTGACACTAGTTATAGAGTCCGATGCTTCACTTCAGGTTCACTGTATCCCTTGGAACTTCTTATTGACGATGAATCACAGAAATTGCATCGGAATTAAATACAAAAGGCGCAATGCCGACTTAAGGACAAGAAGACTGACTCTTCTTACTGTCTATATTTTGAACCATTCCAGTGACACTAGTTATATATTCCGATGCATGACTTCAGGTTTATTGAATTCCTTGGACCTTCTTATTAACGATGAAACGCAGAAATTTCATCGGAATTAAATACAAAAGGCACAATGCCGACTTAAGTACAAGAAGACTGACTCTTCCTACTGTCTATGTTTTGAACCAATTCTTTGACACTAGTAATAGAGTCCGATGCTTCACTTCAGGTTTACTGTATCCCTTGGACCTTCTTATTGACGATGAATCACAGGAATAGCATCGGAATTAAATACAAAAGGCACAATGCCGAATTAAGTACGAGAAGACTGACTCTTCTTACTGTCTATCCTTTGAACCATTCCTGTGACACTAGTTGTAGATTCCGATGCTTCACTCCAGGTTTACTGTATCCCTTGGACCTTCTTATTGACGATGCAACACAGAAACTGCATCGGAATGAAATTTAAAAGGCACAATGCCGACTTAAGTACAAGAAGATTGACTCTTCTTACTGATAATAGTTTGAACCATTCCTGTGACAATAGTTATAGATTCCGATGCTTTACTTCAGGTTTACTGTATACCTTGGACATTCTTATTGACGATGAAACACAGAAATTGCATCGGAATTAAATAGTAAAGGCACAATGCCGACTTAAGTACAAGATGACTGACTCTTCTTACTGACTATGTTTTGAACCATTCCTGTGACACTAGTTATAGATTCTGATGCTTCACTCCAGGTTTACTGTATACCTTGGACCTTCTTGTTGACAATGAAACACAGAAATTGCATCGGAATTAAATACAAAAGGCACAATGCCGACTTAAGTACAAGAAGACTGACTCTTCCTACTGTCTATGTTTTGAACCAGTCCTGTGACACTAGTTATAAATTCCGATGCTTCACTTCAGGTTTACTGTATCCCTCTGACGTTATTGCCGATGAAACACAGAAATTGCATCGGAATTAAATAGAAAACTCACAATGCCGACTTAAGTACAAGAAGACTGACTCTTCTTACTGTCTATGTTTCGAACCATTCCTGTGACACTAGTTATAGTTTCCGATGCTTCACTCCAGGTTTACTGTATACCTTGGACCTTCTTATTGACAATGAAACACAGAAATTGCATGGGAATTAAATACAAAAGGCACAATGCCGACTTAAGTACAAGAAGACTGACTCTTCCTACTGTCTATGTTTTGAACCATTCCTGTGACACTAGTTATAGATTCCGATGCTTCACTCCAGGTTTACTGTGACCCTTGGACCATCTTATTGACGATGAAACACCGAAATTGCATCGGAATTAAATAGAAAACTCACAATGCCGACTTAAGTACAAGAAGACTGACTCTTCTTACTGTCTATGTTTTGAACCATTGCTGTGACACTAGTTATAGTTTCCGATGCTTCACTCCAGGTTTACTGTATACCTTGGACCTTCGTATTGACGCTGAAACACAGAAATTGCATCGGAATTAAATACAAAAGGCACAATGCCGACTTAAGGACATGAAGACTGACTCTTCTTACTGACTATGATTTGAAACATTCCTGTGACTCTAATTATAGATTCCGATGCTTCACTTCAGGTTTACTGTATCCCTTGGATCTTCTTATTGATGATGAATCACAGGAATTGCATCGGAATTAAATACAAAAGGCACAATGCCGACTTAAGGACAAGAAGTCTGACTCTTCTTACTGTCTATGTTTTGAACCATTCCTGTGACACTAGTTATAGATTCCGATACTTCACTTCAGGTTTACTGTATCCCTCTGACCTTCTTATTGACGATGAAACACAGAAATTGCATCGGAATTAAATACAAAAGGCACAATGCCGACTTAAGGACAAGAAGACTGACTCTTCTTACTGTCTATGTTTTGAACCATTCCTGTGACACTAGTTATAGATTCCGATGCTTCACTTCAGGTTTACTGTATCCCTCTGACCTTCTTATTGACGATGAAACACAGAAATTGCATCGGAATTAAATACAAAAGGCGCAATGCCGACTTAAGTACAAGAAGACTGACTCTTCTTACTGTCTATGTTTCAACCATTCCTGTGATACTAGTTGTTGATTCCGATGGTTCACTTCAGATTTACTGTATCCCTTGGACCTTGTTATTGACGGTGACACACAGAAATAGCATTGGAATTAAATACAAAAGGCAAAATGCCAACTTTAGTACACGAAGACTGACTCTTCTTACTGTCTATGTTTTGAATCATTCCTGTAACACTAGTTATAGATTCCGATGCTTCACTTCAGGTTTACTGTATCCCTCTGACTATATTGCCGATGAAACACAGAAATTGCATCGGAAGTAAATACAAAAGGCACAATGCCGACTTACGGACAAGAAGACTGACTCTTCTTACTGACTATGTTTTGAACCATTCCTGTGACTCTAGTTATAGATTCCGATGCTTCACTTCAGGTTTACTGTATCCCTTTGACCTTCTTATTGACGATGAAACACAGAAATTGCATCGGAATTAAATACAAAAGGCACAATGCCGACTGAAGTACAAGAAGACTGACTCTTCTTACTGTCTATGTTTTGAACCATTACTGTGACACTAGTTATAGATTCCGAAGCTACACTCCAGGTTTATTGTATCCTTTGGACCTTCTTGTTGACGATGAAACACAGAAATTGCATCGGAATTAAATACAAAAGGCACAATGCCGACTTAAGTACAAGAAGACTGACTCTTCTTACTGTCTATGTATCAACCACTCCTGTGACACTAGTTATATATTCCGATGCTTCACTTCAGGGTTACTGCATCCCTCTGACCTTCTTGTTGACGATGAAACACAGAAATTGCATCGGAATTAAATACAAAAGGCACAATGCCGACTTAAGTACAAGAAGACTGACTCTTCTTGCTGTCTATGTTTGAACCATTCCTGTGACACTAGTTATAGATTCCGATGCTTCACTCCAGGTTTACTGTAACCCTTGGACCTTCTTATTGACGATGAAACACAGTAATTGCATCGGAATTAAATACAAAAGCACAATGCCGACTTAAGTACAAGAAGACTGACTCTTCCTACTGTCTATGTTTTGAACCATTCCTGTGACACTAGTTATAGATTCCGATGCTTCACACCAGGTTTACTGTGACCCTTGGACCTTCTTATTGACGATGAAACACAGAAATTGCATCGGAATTAAATAGAAAAGGCACAATGCCGACTTAAGTACAAGATGACTGACTCTTCTTACTGCCTATGTTTTGAACCATTCCTGTGACACTAGTTATAGATTCCGATGCTTCACTTCAGGTTTACTGTATCCCTCTGACATTCTTATTGACGATGAAACACCGAAATTGCATCGGAATTAAATAGAAAACTCACAATGTCGACTTAAGTACAAGAAGACCGACTCTTCTTGCTGTCTATGTTTTGAACCATTCCTGTGACACTAGTTATAGATTCCGATGCTTCACTTCAGGTTTACTGTATCCCTTGGATCTTCGTATTGACGATGAATCACAAGAATTGCATCGGAATTATACACAAAATGCACAATGCTGACTTAAGTACAAGAAGTCTGACTCTTCTTACTGTCTATATTTTGAACTATTCCAGTGACACTAGTTATAGATTCCGATGCTTCACTTCAGGTTTACTGTATTCCTTGGACATTCTTATTGACGATGAAACACAGAAATTGCATCGAAATTAAATACAAAAGGCACAATGACGACTTAAGTACAAGAGGACTGACTCTTCTTAGAGATTATAGTTTGAACCATTGCTGTGACACTAGTTATAGATTCCGATGCTTCACTCCAGGTTTACTGTGACCCTTGGAATTTCTTATTGACGATGAAACACAGAAATTGCATCGGAATTAAATAGAAAAGGCACAATGCCGACTTAAGTACAAGATGACTGACTCTACTTACTGACTATGATTTGAACCATTTCTGTGACACTAGTTATAGATTCCGATGCTTCACTCCAGGTTTACTGTATACCTTCGACCTTCTTGTTGACAATGAAACACAGAAATTGCATCGGAATTAAATACAAAAGGCACAATGCCGACTTAAGTACAAGAAGACTGACTCTTCCTACTGTCTATGTTTTGAACCAGTCCTGTGACACTAGTTATAGATTCCGATGCTTCACTTCAGGTTTACTGTATCCCTCTGACGTTATTGCCGATGAAACACAGAAATTGCATCGGAATTAAATACAAAAGGCACAATGACGACTTAAGTACAAGAGGACTGACTCTTCTTAGAGATTATAGTTTGAACCATTGCTGTGACACTAGTTATAGATTCCGATGCTTCACTCCAGGTTTACTGTGACCCTTGGACCTTCTTATTGACGATGAAACACAGAAATTGCATCGGAATTAAATAGAAAAGGCACAATGCCGACTTAAGTACAAGAAGACTGACTCTTCCTACTGTCTAGGTTTTGAACCATTCCTGTGACACTAGTTATAGATTCCGATGCTTCACTCCAGGTTTACTGTGACCCTTGGACCTTCTTATTGACGATGAAACATCGAAATTGCATCGGAATTAAGTAGATAACTCACAATGCCGACTTAAGTACAAGAAGACTGACTCTTCTTACTGTCTATGTTTTGAACCATTCCTGTGACACTAGTTATAGTTTCCGATGCTTCACTCCAGGTTTACTGTATACCTTGGACCTTCTTATTGACGCTGAAACACAGAAATTGCATCGGAATTAAATACAAAAGCACAATGCCGACTTAAGTACAAGAAGACTGACTCTTCCTAGTGTCTATGTTTTGAACCATTCCTGTGACACTAGTTATAGATTCCGATGCTTCACTTCAGGTTTACTGTATCCCTCTGACGTTATTGCCGATGAAACACAGAAATTGCTTCGGAATTAAATACAAAAGGCACAATGCCGACTTAAGTACAAGGAGACTGACTCTTCTTACTGACTATGTTTCAACCATTCCTGTGATACTAGTTGTTGATTCCGATGCTTCACTCCAGGTTTACTGTATCCCTTGGACCTTCTTATTGACGATGAAACACAGAAACTGCATCAGAATGAAATAGAAAAAGCACAATGCCGAATTTAGTACAAGAGGACTGACTTTCTTACTGATAATAGTTTGAACCATTCCGGTGACAATAGTTATAGATTCCGATGCTTCACTTCAGGTTTACTGTATCCCTTGGACCTTGTTATTGACGGTGACACACAGAAATAGCATTGGAATTAAATACAAAAGGCAAAATGCCAACTTTAGTACACGAAGACGGACTCTTCTTACTGTCTATGTTTTGAACCATTCCTGTGACACTAGTTATAGATTCCGATGCTTCACTTCAGCTTTACTGTATCCCTTTGACCTTCTTATTGACGATGAAACACAGAAATTGAATCGGAATTAAATACAAAAGGCACAATGCCGACTGAAGTACAAGAAGACTGACTCTTCTTACTGTCTATGTTTTGAACCATTACTGTGACACTAGTTATAGATTCCGAAGCTTCACTCCAGGTTAATTGTATCCTTTGGAATTTCTTGTTGACGATGAATCACAGAAATTGCATCGGAATTAAATACAAAAGGCACAATGCCGACTTAAGTACAAGAAGACTGACTCTTCTTACTGCCTATGTATCAACCATTCCTGTGACACTAGTTATATATTCCTATGCTTCACTTCAGGGTTATTGCATCCCTCTGACCTTCTTATTGACGATGAAACACAGAAATTGCATCGGAATTAAATACAAAAGGCACAATGCCGACTTAAGTACAAGAAGACTGACTCTTCTTGCTGTCTATGTTTTGAACCATTCCTGTGACACTAGTTATAGATTCCGATGCTTCACTCCAGGTTTACTGTAACCCTTGGACCTTCTTATTGACGATGAAACGCAGAATTGCATCGGAATTAAATACAAAAGGCACAATGCCGACTTAAGTACAAGAAGACTGACTCTTCCTACTGTCTATGTTTGAACCATTCCTGTGACACTAGTTATAGATTCCGATGCTTCACTCCAGGTTTACTGTGACCCTTGGACCTTCTTATTGACGATGAAACACAGAAATTGCATCGGAATTAAATAGAAAAGGCACAATGCCGACTTAAGTACAAGATGACTGACTCTTCTTACTGACTATGTTTTGAACCATTCCTGTGACACTAGTTATAGATTCCGATGCTTCACTTCAGGTTTACTGAATCCCTCTGACATTCTTATTGACGATGAAACACCGAAATTGCATCGGAATTAAATAGAAAACTCACAATGTCGACTTAAGTACAAGAAGACCGACTCTTCTTGCTGTCTATGTTTTGAACCATTCCTGTGACATTAGTTATAGATTCCGATGCTTCACTTAAGGTTTACTGTATCTCTTTTATCTTCGTATTGACGATGAATCACAGGAATTGCATCGGAATTATACACAAAATGCACAATGCCGACTTATGTACAAGAAGTCTGACTCTTCTTACTGTCTATATTTTGAACTATTCCAGTGACACTAGTTATAGATTCCGATGCTTCACTTCAGGTTTACTGTATTCCTTGGACATTCTTATTGACGATGAAACACGGAAATTGCATCGAAATTAAATACAAAAGGCACAATGACGACTTAAGTACAAGAGGACTGACTCTTCTTAGAGATTATAGTTTGAACCATTGCTGTGACACTAGTTATAGATTCCGATGCTTCACTCCAGGTTTACTGTGACCCTTGGACCTTCTTATTGACGATGAAACACAGAAATTGCATCGGAATTAAATAGAAAAGGCACAATGCCGACTTAAGTACAAGATGACTGACTCTTCTTTCTGACTATGTTTTGAACCATTCCTGTGACACTAGTTATAGATTCCGATGCTTCACTCCAGGTTTACTGTAACCCTTGGACCTTCTTATTGACGATGAAACACAGTAATTGCATCGGAATTAAATACAAAAGGCACAATGCCGACTTAAGTACAAGAAGACTGACTCTTCTTACTGTCTATGTTTCAACCATTCCTGTGATACTAGTTGTTGATTCCGATGCTTCACTCCAGGTTTACTGTATCCCTTGGACCTTCTTATTGACGATGAAACACAGAAACTGCATCAGAATGAAATAGAAAAAGCACAATGCCGAATTTAGTACAAGAGGACTGACTTTCTTACTGATAATAGTTTGAACCATTCCGGTGACAATAGTTATAGATTCCGATGCTTCACTTCAGGTTTACTGTATCCCTTGGACCTTGTTATTGACGGTGACACACAGAAATTGCATCGGAATTAAATACAAAAGCACAATGCCGACTTAAGTACAAGAAGACGGACTCTTCCTACTGTCTATGTTTTGAACCATTCCTGTGACACTAGTTATAGATTCCGATGCTTCACTTCAGGTTTACTGTATCCCTCAGACGTTATTGCCGATGAAACACAGAAATTGCATTGGAATTAAATACAAAAGGCACAATGCCGACTTAAGGACATGAAGACTGACTCTTCTTACTGACTATGTTTTGAACCATTCCTGTGACACTAGTTATAGATTCCGATGCTTCACTCCAGGTTTACTGTGACCCTTGGACCTTCTTATTGACGATGAAACACAGAAATTGCATCGGAATAAATAGAAAAGGCACAATGCCGACTTAAGTACAAGATGACTGACTCTTCTTACTGACTATGTTTTGAACCAGTCCTGTGACACTAGTTTTAGATTCCGATGCTTCACTTCAGGTTTACTGTATCCCTCTGACGTTATTGCCGATGAAACACAGAAATTGCATCGGAATTAAATAGAAAACTCACAATGCCGACTTAAGTACAAGAAGACTGACTCTTCTTACTGTCTATGTTTTGAACCATTCCTGTGACACTAGTTATAGTTTCCGATGCTTCACTCCAGGTTTACTGTATACCTTGGACCTTCTTATTGACAATGAAACACAGAAATTGCATCGGAATTAAATACAAAAGGCACAATGCCGACTTAAGTACAAGAAGACTGACTCTTCCTACTGTCTATGTTTTGAACCATTCCTGTGACACTAGTTATAGATTCCGATGCTTCACTCCAGGTTTACTGTGACCCTTGGACCTTCTTATTGACGATAAAACACCGAAATTGCATCGGAATTAAATAGAAAACTCACAATGCCGACTTAAGTACAAGATGACTGACTCTTCTTACTGTCAATGTATCAACCATTCCTGTGACACTAGTTATATATTCCGATGCTTCACTTCAGGGTTACTGCATCCCTCTGACCTTCTTGTTGACGATGAAACACAGAAATTGCATCGGAATTAAATACAAAAGGCACAATGCCGACTTAAGTACAAGAAGACTGACTCTTCTTGCTGTCTATGTTTTGAACCATTCCTGTGACACTAGTTATAGATTCCGATGCTTCACTCCAGGTTTACTGTAACCCTTGGACCTTCTTATTGACGATGAAACACAGTAATTGCATCGGAATTAAATACAAAAGGCACAATGCCGACTTAAGTACAAGAAGACTGACTCTTCCTACTGTCTATGTTTTGAACCATTCCTGTGACACTAGTTATAGATTCCGATGATTCACTCCAGGTTTACTGTGACCCTTGGACCTTCTTATTGACGATGAAACACAGAAATTGCATCGGAATTAAATAGAAAAGGCACAATGCCGACTTAAGTACAAGATGACTGACTCTTCTTACTGACTATGTTTTGAACCAGTCCTGTGACACTAGTTATAGATTCCGATGCTTCACTTCAGGTTTACTGTATCCCTCTGACGTTATTGCCGATGAAACACAGAAATTGCATCGGAATTAAATAGAAAACTCACAATGCCGACTTAAGTACAAGAAGACTGACTCTTCTTACTGTCTATGTTTTGAACCATTCCTGTGACACTAGTTATAGTTTCCGATGCTTCACTCCAGGTTTACTGTATACCTTGGACCTTCTTATTGACAATGAAACACAGAAATTGCATCGGAATTAATTACAAAAGGCACAATGCCGACTTAAGTACAAGAAGACTGACTCTTCCTACTGTCTATGTTTTGAACCATTCCTGTGACACTAGTTATAGATTCCGATGCTTCACTCCAGGTTTACTGTGACCCTTGGACCTTCTTATTGACGATAAAACACCGAAATTGCATCGGAATTAAATAGAAAACTCACAATGCCGACTTCAGTACAAGAAGACTGACTCTTCTTACTGTCTATGTTTTGAACCATTCCTGTGACACTAGTCATAGTTTCCGATGCTTCACTCCAGGTTTACTGTATACCTTGGACCTTCTTATTGACGCTGAAACACAGAAATTGCATCGGAATTAAATACAAAAGCACAATGCCGACTTAAGTACAAGAAGACTGACTCTTCCTACTGTCTATGTTTTGAACCATTCCTGTGACACTAGTTATGGATTCCGATGCTTCACTTCAGGTTTACTGTATCCCTCTGACGTTATTGCCGATGAAACACAGAAATTGCATCGGAATTAAATACAAAAGGCACAATGCCGACTTAAGGACATGAAGACTGACTCTTCTTACTGACTATGTTTTGAAACATTCCTGTGAGTCTAATTATAGATTCCGATGCTTCACTTCAGGTTTACTGTATCCCTGGGATCTTCTTATTGACGATGAATCACAGGAATTGCATCGGAATTAAACACAAAATGCACAATGCCGACTTAAGTACTAGGAGTCTGACCCTTCTTACTGTCTATATTTTGAACCATTCCAGTGACACTAGTTATAGATTCCGATGCTTCACTTCAGGTTTACTGTATTCCTTGGACTTTCTTATTGACGATGAAACACAGAAATTGCATCGGCATTAAATACAAAAGGCACAATGCCGACTTAAGGACAAGAAGACTGACTCTTCTTACTGTCTATGTTTTGAACCATTCCTGTGACACTAGTTATAGATTCCGATGCTTCACTTCAGGTTTACTGTATCCCTCTGACCTTCTTATTGACGATGAAACACAGAAATTGCATCGGAATTAAATACAAAAGGCGCAATGCCGACTTAAGTACAAGAAGACTGACTCTTCTTACTGTCTATGTTTCTACCATTCCTGTGATACTAGTTGTTGATTCCGATGCTTCACTCCAGGTTTACTGTATCCCTTGGACCTTCTTATTGACGATGAAACACAGAAACTGCATCAGAACGAAATAGAAAAAGCACAATGCCGAATGTAGTACATGAGGACTGACATTCTTACTGATAATAGTTTGAACCATTCCGGTGACAATAGTTATAGATTCCGATGCTTCACTTCAGGTTTACTGTATCCCTTGGACCTTGTTATTGACGGTGAGACACAGAAATAGCATTGGAATTAAATACAAAAGGCAAAATGCCAACTTTAGTACACGAAGACTGACTCTTCTTACTGTCTATGTTTTGAACCATTCCTGTGACACTAGTTATAGATTCCGATGCTTCACTTCAGGTTTAAAGTATCCCTCTGACGTTATTGCCGATGAAACACAGAAATTGCATCGGAAGTAAATACAAAAGGCACAATGCCGACTTAAGGACAAGAAGACTGACTCTTCTTACTGACTATGTTTTGAACCACTCCTGTGACTCTAGTTATAGATTCCGATGCTTCACTTCAGGTTTACTGTATCCCTTTGACCTTCTTATTGACGATGAAACACAGAAATTGCATCGGAATTAAATACAAAAGCCACAATGCCGACTTAAGTACAAGAAGACTGACTCTTCTTACTGTCTATGATTTGAACCATTCCTGTGACAGTAGTTATAGATTCCGATGCTTCACTTCAGGTTTACTGTTTCCCTTGGACCTTCTTATTGACGATGAAACACAGAAGTTGCATCGGAATTAAATACAAAATACACAATGCCGACTTAAGTACAAGAAGACTGACCCTTCCTACTGTCTATGCTTTGAACCAATTCTGTGACACTAGTTATAGAGTCCGATGCTTCACTTCAGGTTCACTGTATCCCTTGGAACATCTTATTGACGATGAATCACAGAAATGGCATCGGAATTAAATACAAAAGGCACAATGCCGACTTAAGCACAAGAAGACTGACTCCTCTTACTGTCTATATTTTGAACCATTCCAGTGACACTAGTTATATATTCCGATTCTTCACTTCAGGTTTATTGAATTCCTTGGACCTTCTTATTGAGGATGAAATGGAGAAATTCCTTCGGAATTAAATACAAAAGGCTCAATGCCGACTTAAGTACAAGAAGACTGACTCTTCTTACTGTCAATGTTTTGAACCACTACTGTGACACTAGTTATAGATTCCGATGCTTCACTCCAGGTTTACTGTATCCCTTGGACCTTCTTGTTGACGATAACACAGAAATTGCATCGGAATTAAATAAAAAAGGCACAATGCCGACTTAAGGACAAGAAGACTGACTCTTCTTACTGACTATGTTTTGAACCATTCCTGTGACACTAGTTATAGATTCCGATGCTTCACTTCAGGTTTATTGTATCCTTCTGACCTTCTTATTGACGATGAAACACAGAAATTGCATCGGAATTAAACACAAAAGCACAATGCCGACTTAAGTACAAGAAGACTGACTCTTCTTACTGTCTATGTTTCAACCATTCCTGTGACACTAGTTATAGATTCCGATGCTTCACTTCAGGTTTACTGTATCCCTCTGACCTTCTTTTTGATGATGAAACACAGAAATTGCATCGGAATTAAATACAAAAGGCACAATGCCGACTTAAGTACAAGAAGACTGACACTTCTTACTGTCTATTCTTTGAACCATTCCTGTGACACTAGTTATAGATTCCGATGCTTCACTCCAGGTTTACTGTATCCCTTGGACCTTCTTATTGAAGATGAAACACAGAAACTGCATCGGAATGAAATTGAAAAGGCACAATGCCGACTTAAGTACAAGAAGATTGACTCTTCTTACTGATAATTGTTTGAACCATTCCTGTGACAATAGTTATATATTCCGATGCTTCACTTCAGGTTTACTGTATCCCATGGACCTTGTTATTGACGGTGACACACAGAAATAGCATTGGAATTAAATACAAAAGGCAAAATGCCAACTTTAGTACACGACGACTGACTCTTCTTATTGTCTATGTTTTGATCCATTCCTGTGACACTAGTTATAGATTCCGACGCTTCACTTCAGGTTTACTGTATCCCTCTGACCTTCTTATAGACGATGAAACACCGAAATTGCATCGGAACTAAATAGAAAACTCACAATGCTGACTTAAGTACAAGAAGACTGACTCTTCTTACTGTCTATGTTTTGAACCATTGCTGTGACACTAGTTATAGATTCCGATGCTTCACTCCAGGTTAACTGAATACCTTGGAGCTTCTTATTGACGATGAAACACAGAAATTGCATCGGAATTAAACAGAAAAGGCACAGTGAAGACTTAAGTACAAGAAGACAGACTCTTCTTTGTGATTATAGTTTGAACCATTGCTGTGACACTAGTTATAGATTCCGATGCTTTACTTCAGGTTTACTGTATACCTTGGACATTCTTATTGACGATGAAACACAGAAATTGCGTCGGAATTAAATAAAAAAGGCACAATGCCGACTTACGGACAAGAAGACTGACTCTTCTTACTGTCTATGTTTTGAACCATTCCTGTGACACTAGTTATAGATTCCGATGCTTCACTTCAGGTTTACTGTATCCCTCTGACCTTCTTATTGACGATGAAACACAGAAATTGCATCGGAATTAAATACAAAAGGCGCAATGCCGACTTAAGTACAAGAAGACTGACTCTTCTTACTGTCTATGTTTCAACCATTCCTGTGATACTAGTTGTTGATTCCGATGCTTCACTCCAGGTTTACTGTATCCCTTGGACCTTCTTATTGACGATGAAACACAGAAACTGCATCAGAATGAAATAGAAAAAGCACAATGCCGAATTTAGTACAAGAGGACTGACTTTCTTACTGATAATAGTTTGAACCATTCCGGTGACAATAGTTATAGATCCCGATGCTTCACTTCAGGTTTACTGTATCCCTTGGACCTTGTTATTGACGGTGAGACACAGAAATAGCATTGGAATTAAATACAAAAGGCAAAATGCCAACTTTAGTACACGAAGACTGACTCTTCTTACTGTCTATGTTTAGAACCATTCCTGTGACACTAGTTATAGATTCCGATGCTTCACTTCAGGTTTAAAGTATCCCTCTGACGTTATTGCCGATGAAACACAGAAATTGCATCGGAAGTAAATACAAAAGGCACAATGCCGACTTAAGGACAAGAAGACTGACTCTTCTTACTGACTATGTTTTGAACCATTCCTGTGACTCTAGTTATAGATTCCGATGCTTCACTTCAGGTTTACTGTATCCCTTTGACCTTCTTATTGACGATGAAACACAGAAATTGCATCGGAATTAAATACAAAAGCCACAATGCCGACTTAAGTACAAGAAGTCTGACTCTTCTTACTGTCTATGATTTGAACCATTCCTGTGACACTAGTTATAGATTCCGATGCTTCACTTCAGGTTTATTGTATCCTTCTGACATTCTTATTGACGATGAAACACAGAAATTGCATCGGAATTAAACACAGAAGCACAATGCCGACATAAGTACAAGAAGACTGACTCTTCTTACTGTCTATGTTTCAACCATTCCTGTGACACTAGTTATAGATTCCGATGCTTCACTTCAGGTTTACTGTATCCCTCTGACCTTCTTATTGACGATTAAACACAGAAATTGCATCGGAATTAAATACAAAAGGCACAATGCCGACTTAAGTACAAGAAGACTGACACTTCTTACTGTCTATTCTTTGAACCATTCCTGTGACACTAGTTATAGATTCCGATGCTTCACTCCAGGTTTACTGTATCCTTTGGACCTTCTTATTGACGATGAAACACAGAAACTGCATCGGAATGAAATTGAAAAGGCACAATGCCGACTTAAGTACAAGAAGATTGACTCTTCTTACTGATAATTGTTTGAACCATTCCTGTGACAATAGTTATAGATTCCGATGCTTCACTTCAGGTTTACTGTATCCCATGGACCTTGTTATTGACGGTGACACACAGAAATAGCATTGGAATTAAATACAAAAGGCAAAATGCCAACTTTAGTACACGACGACTGACTCTTCTTATTGTCTATGTTTTGATCCATTCCTGTGACACTAGTTATAGATTCCGACGCTTCACTTCAGGTTTACTGTATCCCTCTGACCTTCTTATAGACGATGAAACACCGAAATTGCATCGGAATTAAATAGAAAACTCACAATGCTGAGTTAAGTACAAGAAGACTGACTCTTCTTACTGTCTATGTTTTGAACCATTGCTGTGACACTAGTTATAGATTCCGATGCTTCACTCCAGGTTTACTGAATACCTTTGAGCTTCTTATTGACGATGAAACACAGAAATTGCATCGGAATTAAACAGAAAAGGCACAATGAAGACTTAAGTACAAGAAGACAGACTCTTCTTTGTGATTATAGTTTGAACCATTGCTGTGACACTAGTTATAGATTCCGATGCTTTACTTCAGGTTTACTGTATACCTTGGACATTCTTATTGACGATGAAACACAGAAATTGCATCGGAATTAAATAAAAAAGGCACAATGTCGACTTAAGTACAAGAAGACTGACTCTTCTTACTGTCTATTATTTGAACCATTTCTGTGACACTAGTTATAGATTCCGATGCTTCACTCCAGGTTTACTGTAACCCTTGGACCTTCTTATTGACGATGAAACACAGAAATTGCACCGGAATTAAATACAAAAGGCACAATGCCGACTTAAGTACAAGAAGACTGACTCTTCCTACTGTCTATGTTATGAACCAATTCTGTGACACTAGTTATAGAGTCCGATGCTTCACTTCAGGTTTACTGTATCCCTTGGAACTTCTTATTGACAATGAATCACAGGAATTGCATCGGAATTAAATACAAAAGGCACAATGCCGACTGAAGTACAACAAGACTGTCTCTTCTTACTGTCTATGTTTTGAACCATTACTGTGACACTAGTTACAGATTCCGAAGCTTCACTCCAGGTCTATTGTATCCTTTGGACATTCTTGTTGACGATTAAACACAGAAATTGCATCGGAATTAAATACAAAAGGCACAATGCTGACTTAAGTACAAGAAGACTGACTCTTCTTACTGTTTATGTATCAACCATTCCTGTGACACTAGTTATATATTCCGATGCTTCACTTCAGGGTTACTGCATCCCTCTGACCTTCTTATTGACGATGAAACACAGAAATTGCATCGGAATTAAATACAAAAGGCACAATGCCGACTTAAGTACAAGAAGACTGACTCTTCTTGCTGTCTATGTTTTGAACCATTCCTGTGACACTAGTTATAGATTCCGATGCTTCACTCCAGGTTTACTGTAACCCTTGGACCTTCTTATTGACGATGAAACACAGTAATTGCATCGGAATTAAATACAAAAGGCACAATGCCGACTTAAGTACAAGAAGACTGACTCTTCCAACTGTCTATGTTTTGAAACATTCCTGTGACACTAGTTATAGATTCCGATGCTTCACTCCAGGTTTACTGTGACCCTTGGACCTTCCTATTGACGATGAAACACAGAAATTGCATCGGAATTAAATAGAAAAGGCACAATGCCGACTTAAGTACAAGATGACTGACTCTTCTTACTGACAATGTTTTGAACCATTCCTGTGACACTAGTTATAGATTCCGATGCTTCACTTCAGGTTTACTGTATCCCTCTGACCTTCTTATTGTCGATGAAACACCGAAATTGCATCGAAATTAAATAGAAAACTCACAAGTTCGACTTAAGTACAAGAAGACTGACTCTTCTTACTGTCTAAGATTTGAACCATTCCTGTGACACTAGTTATAGATTCAGATGCTTCACTCCAGGTTTACTGTATACCTTGGACCTTCTTATTGACAATGAAACACAGAAATTGCATCGGCATTAAATACAAAAGGCACAATGCCGACATAAGTACAAGAAGACTGACTCTTCCAACTGTCTATGTTTTGAACCATTCCTGTGCCACTAGTTATAGAATCCGATGCTTCACCTCAGGTTTACTGTATCCCTCTGACCTTATTGCCGATGAAACACAGAAATTGCATCGGAATTAAATACAATTGGCACAATGCCGACTTAAGTACATGAAGACTGACTCTTCTTACTGACTATGTTTTGAAACATTCCTGTGACTCTAGTTATAGATTCCGATGCTTCACTTCAGGTTTACTGTATCCCTTGGACCTTCTTATTGACGATGAATCACAGGAATTGCATCGGAATTAAACACAAAATGCACAATGCCGACTTAAGTACAAGAAGTCTGACTCTTCTTACTGTCTATATTTTGAACCATTCCAGTGACACTAGTTATAGATTCCGATGCTTCACTTCAGGTTTACAGTATTCCTTGGACTTTCTTATTGACGATGAAACACAGAAATTGCATCGAAATTAAATACAAAAGGCCTAATGCCGACTTAAGTACAAGAAGACTGACTCTTCTTACTGTCTATGTTTCAACCATTCCTGTGATACTAGTTATTGATTCCGATGCTTCACTCCAGGTTTACTGTATCCCTTGGACCTTCTTGTTGACGATGAAAAACAGAAACTGCATCGGAATGAAATAGAAAAGGCACAATGCCGACTTAAGTACAAGAGGACTGACTCTTCTAACTGATAATAGTTTGAACCATTCCGGTTACAATAGTTATAGATTCCGATGCTTCACTTCAGGTTTACTGTATCCCTTGGACCTTGTTATCGACGGTGACACACAGAAATAGCATTGGAATTAAATACAAAAGGCAAAATGCTAACTTTTGTACACGACGACTGACTCTTCTTACTGTCTATGTTTTGAACCATTCCTGTGACACTAGTTATAGATTCCGATGCTTCACTTCAGGTTTACTGTATCCCTCTGACCTTCTTATTGACGATGAAACACAGAAATTGCATAGGAATTAAATAGAAAACTAACAATGCCGACTTAAGTACATGAAGACTAACTCTTCTTACTGTCTATGTTTTGAACCATTCCTGTGACACTAGTTATAGATTCCGATGCTTCACTCCAGGTTTACTGTATCCCGTGGACCTTCTTATTGACGATGAAACACAGAAATTGCATCGGAATTAAATAGAAAAGGCACAATGCCGACATAAGCACAAGAAGACTGACTCTTCTTAGTGATTATAGTTTGAACCATTGCTGTGACACTAGTTACAGATTCCGATGCTTTACTTCAGGTTTACAGTATACCTTGGACATTCTTATTGACGATGAAACACAGAAATTGCATCGGTATTAAATAGAAAAGGCTCAATATCGACTTAAGTACAAGAAGACTGACTCTTCTTACTGACTATGATTTGAACCATTCCTGTGACAATAGTTATAGATTCCAATGCTTGACTTCAGGTTTACTGTATACCTTGTACCTTCTTATAGACGATGAAACACAGAAATTGCATCGGAATTAAATACAAAATGCACAATGCCGACTTAAGTACAAGAAGACTGACTCTTCCTAATGTCTATGTCTTGAACAATACCTGTGACACTAGTTTTGGATTCCGATGCTTCACCTCAGGTTTACTGTATCCCTCTGACCTTCTTATTGACAATGAAACACAGAAATTGCATCGGTATTAATTACAAATGGCACAATGCCGACTTAAGTACAAGAAGACTGACTCTTCCTACTGTCTATGTTTTGAACCATTCCTGTGACACTAGTTATAGATTCCGATGCTTCACTCCAGGTTTACTGTAACCCTTGGACCGTCTTATTGACAATGAAACACAGAAATTGCATCGGAATTAAATAGAAAATGCACAATGCCGACTTAAGTACAAGAAGACTGACTCTTCTTACTGACTATGTTTCAACCATTCCTGTGACACTAGTTATAGATTCCGATGCTTCACTTCAGGTTTACTGTATCCCTCTGACCTTCTTATTGAGGATGAAACACCGAAATTGCATCGGAATTAAATAGAAAACTCACAATGCCGACTCAAGTACAAGAAGACTGACTCTCCTTACTGTCTATGTTTTGAACCATTCCTGTAACACTAGTTATAGATTCCGATGCTTCACTCCAGGTTTACTGTATACCTTGGACCTTCTTATTGACGATGAAACACAGAAATTGCAATGGAATTTAATAGAAAAGGCACAATGCCGACTTAAGTACAAGAAGACTGACTCTTCTTAGTGATTATAGTTTGAACCATTGCTGTGACACTAGTTATAAATTCCGATGCTTTACTTCAGGTTTACTGTATCCCTCTGACCTTCTTATTGAGGATGAAACTCCGAAATTGCATCGGAATTAAATAGAAAACTCACAATGCCGACTGAAGTACAAGAAGACTGACTCTCCTTACTGTCTATGTTTTGAACCTTTCCCCTGACACTAGTTATAGATTCCAATGCTTCACTTCTGGTTTACTGTATCCCTCTGACTTTATTGCCGATGAAACACAGAAATTGCATCGGAAGTAAATACAAAAGGCACAATGCCGACTTAAGGACAAGAAGACTGACCCTTCTTACTGACTATGTTTTGTACCATTCCTGTGACTATTGTTATAGATTCCGATGCTTGACTTCACGTTTACTGTATCCCTCTGACCTTCTTATTGACGATGAAACACAGAAATTGCATCGTAATTATATACAAAAGCCACAATGCCGAGTTAAGTACAAGAAGACTGACTCTTCTTACTGTCTATGATTTGAACCATTCCTGTGACACTAGTTATAGATTCCGATGCTTCACTTCAGGTTTACTGTTCCCTTGGACCTTCTTAATGACGATGAAACACAGAAATTGCATCGGAATTAAATACAAAAGGCACAATGCCGACTTACGTACAAGAAGACTGACTCTTCCTACTGTCTATGGTTTGAACCAATTCTGTGACACTAGTTATAGAGTCCGATGCTTCACTTCAGGTTTACTGTATCCCTTGGAACTTCTTATTTGACGATGAATCACAGAAATTGCATCGGAATTAAATACAAAAGGCACAATGCCGACTTAAGGACAAGAAGACTGACTCTTCTTACTGTCTATATTTTGAACCATTCCAATGACACTAGTTATATATTCCGATGCTTCACTTCAGGTTTATTGAATTCCTTGGACCTTCTTATTGACGATGAAACGCAGAAATTTCATCGGAATTAAATACAAAAGGCACAATGCCGACTTAAGTACAAGAAGACTGACTCTTCCTACTGTCTATGTTTTGAACCAATTCTGTGACACTAGTAATAGAGTCCGATACTTCACTTCAGGTTTACTGTATTCCTTGGACCTTCTTATTGACGATGAACACTGAAATTGCATCGAAATTAAATACAAAAGGTACAATGCTGACTTAAGTACAAGAAGACTGACTCCTCTTACTGTCAATGTTTTGAACCACTACTGTGACACTAGTTATAGATTCCGATGCTTCCCTCCAGGTTTACTGTATCCCTTGGACCTACTTGTTGACGATAACACAGAAATTGCATCGGAATTAAATAAAAAAGGCACAATGCCGTCTTAAGGACAAGAAGACTGACTCTTCTTACTGACTATGTTTTGAACCATTCCTGTGACACTAGTTATAGATTCCGATGTTTCACTTCAGGTTTACTGTATCCTTCTGACCTTATTATTGACGATGAAACACAGAAATTGCATCGGAATGAAATACAAAAGCACAATGCCGACTTAAGTACAAGAAGACTGACTCTTCTTACTGTCTATGTTTCAACCATTCCTGTGACACTAGTTATAGATTCCGATGCTTCACTTCAGGTTTTCTGTTTCCTTCTGACCTTCTTATTGACGATGAAACACAGAAATTGCATCGGAATTAAATACAAAAGGCACAATGCCGACTTAAGTACAAGAAGACTCACTCTTCTTAGTGTCTATTCTTTGAACCATTCCTGTGACACTAGTTATAGATTCCGATGCTTCACTCCAAGTTTACTGTATACCTTGGACCTTCTTATTGACGATGAAACACAGAAACTGCATCGGAATGAAATTGAATAGGCACAATGCCGACTTAAGTACAAGAAGACTGACTCTTCTTACTGATAATAGTTTGAACCATTCCTGTGACAATAGTTATAGATTCCGATGCTTCACTTCAGGTTTACTGTATCCCTTGGACCTTTTTATTGACGGTGACACACAGAAATAGCATTGGAATTAAATACAAAAGGCAAAATGCCAACTTTAGTACACGACGACTGACTCTTATTATTGTCTATGTTTTGAACCATTCCTGTGACACTAGTTATAGATTCCGACACTTCACTTCAGGTTTACTGTATCACTCTGACATTCTTATAGACGATGAAACACCGAAATTGCTTCGGAATTAAATAGAAAAATCACAATGCTGACTTAAGTACAAGAAGACTGACTCTTCTTACTGTCTATGCTTTGAACCATTGCTGTGACACTAGTTATAGATTCCGATGCTTCACTCCAGGTTTACTGTATACCTTGGACCTTCTTATTGACGATGAAACACGGAAAATGCATCGGAATTAAATAAAAAAGGCACAATATCGACTTAAGTACAAGAAGACTGACTCTTCTTACTGTCTATGTTTTGAAAAATTCCTGTGATACTCGTTATAGAGTCCGATGCTTCACTCCAGGTTTACTGTAACCCTTGGTCCTTCTTATTGACGATGAAACACAGAAATTGCTTCGGAATTAAATAGAAAAGGCACAATGCCGACTTAAGGACAAGAAGACTGACTCTTCTTACTGTCTATATTTTGAACCATTCCAGTGACACTAGTTATATATTCCGATGCTTCACTTCAGGTTTATTGAATTCCTTGGACCTTCTTATTGACGATGAAACGCAGAAATTTCATTGGAATTAAATACAAAAGGCACAATGCCGACTTAAGTACAAGAAGACTGACTCTTCCTACTGTCTATGTTTTGAACAAATTCTGTGACACTAGTAATAGAGTCCGATGCTTCACTTCAGGTTTACTGTATCCCTTGGACCTTCTTATTGATGATGAATCACAGGAATTGCATCGGAATTAAATACAAAAGGCACAATGCTGAATTAAATACAAGAAGACTGACTCTCCTTACTGTCTATACTTTGAACCATTCCAGTGACACTAGTTATAGATTCCGATGTTTCACTTCAGGTTTACTGTATTCCTTGGACCTTCTTATTGACGATGAACACTGAAATTGCATCGAAATTAAATACAAAAGGCACAATGCCGACTTAAGTACAAGAAGACTGACTCTTCTTCCTGTCAATGTTTTGAACCACTACTGTGACACTAGTTATAGATTCCAATGCTTCACTCCAGGTTTACTATATCCCTTGGACCTTCTTGTTGACGATAACACAGAAATTGCATCGGAATTAAATAAAAGATGCACAATGCCGACTTAAGGACAAGAAGACTGACTCTTCTTACTGACTATGTTTTGAACCATTCCTGTGACACTAGTTATAGATTCCGATGCTTCACTTCAGGTTTACAGTATCCTTCTGACCTTCTTATTGACGATGAAACACAGAAATTGCATCGGAATTAAATACAAAAGCACAATGCCGACTTAAGTACAAGAAGACTGACTCTTCTTACTATGTTTCAACCATTCCTGTGACACTAGTTATAGATTCCCATGCTTCACTTCAGGTTTACTGTATCCCTCCGACCTTCTTATTGACGATGAAACACAGAATTTGCATCGGAATTGAATACAAAAGTCACAATGTCGACTTAAGTACAAGAAGACTGACTCTTCTTACTGATATTAGTTTGAACCATTCCTGTGACAATAGTTGTAGATTCCGACGCTTCACTTCAGGTTTACTGTATCCCATGGACCTTGTTATTGACGGTGACACACAGAAATAGCATTGGAATAAAATACAAAAGGCAAAATGCCGACTTTAGTACACGACGACTGACTCTTCTTATTGTCTATGTTTTGAACCATTCCTGTGACACTAGTTATAGATTCCGACACTTCACTTCAGGTTTACTGTATCACTCTGACATTCTTATAGACGATGAAACACCGAAATTGCTTCGGAATTAAATAGAAAAATCACAATGCTGACTTAAGTACAAGAAGACTGACTCTTCTTACTGTCTATGCTTTGAACCATTGCTGTGACACTAGTTATAGATTCCGATGCTTCACTCCAAGTTTACTGTATACCTTGGACCTTCTTATTGACGATGAAACACGGAAAATGCATCGGAATTAAATAAAAAAGGCACAATGTCGACTTAAGTACAAGAAGACTGACTCTTCTTACTGTCTATGTTTTGAAAAATTCCTGTGATACTCGTTATAGAGTCCGATGCTTCACTCCAGGTTTACTGTAACCCTTGGTCCTTCTTATTGACGATGAAACACAGAAATTGCTTCGGAATTAAATAGAAAAGGCACAATGCCGACTTAAGGACAAGAAGACTGACTCTTCTTACTGTCTATATTTTGAACCATTCCAGTGACACTAGTTATATATTCCGATGCTTCACTTCAGGTTTATTGAATTCCTTGGACCTTCTTATTGACGATGAAACGCAGAAATTTCATTGGAATTAAATACAAAAGGCACAATGCCGACTTAAGTACAAGAAGACTGACTCTTCCTACTGTCTATGTTTTGAACAAATTCTGTGACACTAGTAATAGAGTCCGATGCTTCACTTCAGGTTTACTGTATCCCTTGGACCTTCTTATTGATGATGAATCACAGGAATTGCATCGGAATTAAATACAAAAGGCACAATGCTGAATTAAATACAAGAAGACTGACTCTCCTTACTGTCTATACTTTGAACCATTCCAGTGACACTAGTTATAGATTCCGATGTTTCACTTCAGGTTTACTGTATTCCTTGGACCTTCTTATTGACGATGAACACTGAAATTGCATCGAAATTAAATACAAAAGGCACAATGCCGACTTAAGTACAAGAAGACTGACTCTTCTTCCTGTCAATGTTTTGAACCACTACTGTGACACTAGTTATAGATTCCAATGCTTCACTCCAGGTTTACTATATCCCTTGGACCTTCTTGTTGACGATAACACAGAAATTGCATCGGAATTAAATAAAAGATGCACAATGCCGACTTAAGGACAAGAAGACTGACTCTTCTTACTGACTATGTTTTGAACCATTCCTGTGACACTAGTTATAGATTCCGATGCTTCACTTCAGGTTTACAGTATCCTTCTGACCTTCTTATTGACGATGAAACACAGAAATTGCATCGGAATTAAATACAAAAGCACAATGCCGACTTAAGTACAAGAAGACTGACTCTTCTTACTGTCTATGTTTCAACCATTCCTGTGACACTAGTTATAGATTCCGATGCTTCACTTCAGGTTTACTGTATCCCTCCGACCTTCTTATTGACGATGAAACACAGAATTTGCATCGGAATTGAATACAAAAGTCACAATGTCGACTTAAGTACAAGAAGACTGACTCTTCTTACTGATATTAGTTTGAACCATTCCTGTGACAATAGTTGTAGATTCCGACGCTTCACTTCAGGTTTACTGTATCCCATGGACCTTGTTATTGACGGTGACACACAGAAATAGCATTGGAATTAAATACAAAAGGCAAAATGCCGACTTTAGTACACGACGACTGACTCTTCTTATTGTCTATGTTTTGAACCATTCCTGTGACACTAGTTATAGATTCCGACGCTTCACTTCAGGTTTACTGTATGCCTCTGACGTTCTTATAGACGATAAAACACCGAAATTGCATCGGATTTAAATAGAAAACTCACAATGCTGACTTAAGTACAATAAGACTGACTCTTCTTACTGTCTATGTTTTGAACCATTGCTGTGACACTAGTTATAGATTCCGATGCTTCACTCCAGGTTTACTGTATACCTTGGACCTTCTTATTGACGATGAAACACAGAAATTGCATCGGAATTAAATAGAAAAGGCACAATGCCGACTTAAGTACAAGAGGACTGACTCTTGTTAGAGATTATAGTTTGAACCATTGCTGTGACACTAGTTATAGATTCCGATGCTTTACTTCAGGTTTACTGTATGCCTTGGCCATTCTTATTGACGATGAAACACAGAAATTGCATCGGAATTAAATAGCAAAGGCTCAATGTCGACTTAAGTACAAGAAGACTGACTCTTCTTGCTGTCTATATTTTGAACCATTCCAATGACACTAGTTATATATTCCGATGCTTCACTTCAGGTTTATTGAATTCCTTGGACCTTCTTATTGACGATGAAACGCAGAAATTTCATCGGAATTAAATACAAAAGGCACAATGCCGACTTTAGTACAAGAAGACTGACTCTTCCTACTGTCTATGTTTTGAACCAATTCTGTGACACTAGTAATAGAGTCCGATACTTCACTTCAGGTTTACTGTATTCCTTGGACCTTCTTATTGACGATGAACACTGAAATTGCATCGAAATTAAATACAAAAGGTACAATGCTGACTTAAGTACAAGAAGACTGACTCCTCTTACTGTCAATGTTTTGAACCACTACTGTGACACTAGTTATAGATTCCGATGCTTCCCTCCAGGTTTACTGTATCCCTTGGACCTACTTGTTGACGATAACACAGAAATTGCATCGGAATTAAATAAAAGAGGCACAATGCCGTCTTAAGGACAAGAAGACTGACTCTTCTGACTGACTATGTTTTGAACCATTCCTGTGACACTAGTTATAGATTCCGATGTTTCACTTCAGGTTTACTGTATCCTTCAGACCTTATTATTGACGATGAAACACAGAAATTGCATCGGAATGAAATACAAAAGCACAATGCCGACTTAAGTACAAGAAGACTGACTCTTCTTACTGTCTATGTTTCAACCATTCCTGTGACACTAGTTATAGATTCCGATGCTTCACTTCAGGTTTTCTGTTTCCTTCTGACCTTCTTATTGACGATGAAACACAGAAATTGCATCGGAATTAAATACAAAAGGCACAATGCCGACTTAAGTACAAGAAGACTCACTCTTCTTAGTGTCTATTCTTTGAACCATTCCTGTGACACTAGTTATAGATTCCGATGCTTCACTCCAAGTTTACTGTATACCTTGGACCTTCTTATTGACGATGAAACACAGAAACTGCATCGGAATGAAATTGAATAGGCACAATGCCGACTTAAGTACAAGAAGACTGACTCTTCTTACTGATAATAGTTTGAACCATTCCTGTGACAATAGTTATAGATTCCGATGCTTCACTTCAGGTTTACTGTATCCCTTGGACCTTTTTATTGACGGTGACACACAGAAATAGCATTGGAATTAAATACAAAAGGCAAAATGCCAACTTTAGTACACGACGACTGACTCTTCTTATTGTCTATGTTTTGAACCATTCCTGTGACACTAGTTATAGATTCCGACACTTCACTTCAGGTTTACTGTATCACTCTGACATTCTTATAGACGATGAAACACCGAAATTGCTTCGGAATTAAATAGAAAAATCACAATGCTGACTTAAGTACAAGAAGACTGACTCTTCTTACTGTCTATGCTTTGAACCATTGCTGTGACACTAGTTATAGATTCCGATGCTTCACTCCAGGTTTACTGTATACCTTGGACCTTCTTATTGACGATGAAACACGGAAAATGCATCGGAATTAAATAAAAAAGGCACAATGTCGACTTAAGTACAAGAAGACTGACTCTTCTTACTGTCTATGTTTTGAAAAATTCCTGTGATACTAGTTATAGAGTCCGATGCTTCACTCCAGGTTTACTGTAACCCTTGGTCCTTCTTATTGACGATGAAACACAGAAATTGCTTCGGAATTAAATAGAAAAGGCACAATGCCGACTTAAGGACAAGAAGACTGACTCTTCTTACTGTCTATATTTTGAACCATTCCAGTGACACTAGTTATATATTCCGATGCTTCACTTCAGGTTTATTGAATTCCTTGGACCTTCTTATTGACGATGAAACGCAGAAATTTCATTGGAATTAAATACAAAAGGCACAATGCCGACTTAAGTACAAGAAGACTGACTCTTCCTACTGTCTATGTTTTGAACAAATTCTGTGACACTAGTAATAGAGTCCGATGCTTCACTTCAGGTTTACTGTATCCCTTGGACCTTCTTATTGATGATGAATCACAGGAATTGCATCGGAATTAAATACAAAAGGCACAATGCTGAATTAAATACAAGAAGACTGACTCTCCTTACTGTCTATACTTTGAACCATTCCAGTGACACTAGTTATAGATTCCGATGTTTCACTTCAGGTTTACTGTATTCCTTGGACCTTCTTATTGACGATGAACACTGAAATTGCATCGAAATTAAATACAAAAGGCACAATGCCGACTTAAGTACAAGAAGACTGACTCTTCTTCCTGTCAATGTTTTGAACCACTACTGTGACACTAGTTATAGATTCCAATGCTTCACTCCAGGTTTACTATATCCCTTGGACCTTCTTGTTGACGATAACACAGAAATTGCATCGGAATTAAATAAAAGATGCACAATGCCGACTTAAGGACAAGAAGACTGACTCTTCTTACTGACTATGTTTTGAACCATTCCTGTGACACTAGTTATAGATTCCGATGCTTCACTTCAGGTTTACAGTATCCTTCTGACCTTCTTATTGACGATGAAACACAGAAATTGCATCGGAATTAAATACAAAAGCACAATGCCGACTTAAGTACAAGAAGACTGACTCTTCTTACTATGTTTCAACCATTCCTGTGACACTAGTTATAGATTCCCATGCTTCACTTCAGGTTTACTGTATCCCTCCGACCTTCTTATTGACGATGAAACACAGAATTTGCATCGGAATTGAATACAAAAGTCACAATGTCGACTTAAGTACAAGAAGACTGACTCTTCTTACTGATATTAGTTTGAACCATTCCTGTGACAATAGTTGTAGATTCCGACGCTTCACTTCAGGTTTACTGTATCCCATGGACCTTGTTATTGACGGTGACACACAGAAATAGCATTGGAATAAAATACAAAAGGCAAAATGCCGACTTTAGTACACGACGACTGACTCTTCTTATTGTCTATGTTTTGAACCATTCCTGTGACACTAGTTATAGATTCCGACGCTTCACTTCAGGTTTACTGTATGCCTCTGACGTTCTTATAGACGATAAAACACCGAAATTGCATCGGAATTAAATAGAAAACTCACAATGCTGACTTAAGTACAATAAGACTGACTCTTCTTACTGTCTATGTTTTGAACCATTGCTGTGACACTAGTTATAGATTCCGATGCTTCACTCCAGGTTTACTGTATACCTTGGACCTTCTTATTGACGATGAAACACAGAAATTGCATCGGAATTAAATAGAAAAGGCACAATGCCGACTTAAGTACAAGAGGACTGACTCTTGTTAGAGATTATAGTTTGAACCATTGCTGTGACACTAGTTATAGATTCCGATGCTTTACTTCAGGTTTACTGTATGCCTTGGCCATTCTTATTGACGATGAAACACAGAAATTGCATCGGAATTAAATAGCAAAGGCTCAATGTCGACTTAAGTACAAGAAGACTGACTCTTCTTGCTGTCTATGTTTTGAACCATTCCTGTGACACTAGTTATAGATTCCGATGCTTCACTCCAGGTTTACTGTAACCCTTGGGCCTTCTTGTTGACGATGAAACACAGAAATTGCATCGCAATTAAATACAAAGGGCACAATGCCGACTTAAGTACAAGAAGACTGACTCTTCCTACTGTTTATGTTTTGAACCTTTCCTGTGACACTAATTATAGATTCCGATGCTTCACTCCAGGTTTACTGTATTCCTTGGACCTTCTTGTTGACGATAACACAGAAATTGCATCGGAATTAAATAAAAAAGGCACAATGCCGACTTAAGGACAAGAAGACTGACTCTTCTTACTGACTATATTTGAACCATTCCTGTGACACTAGTTATAAATGTCGATGCTTCACTTCAGGTTTACTGTATCCCTCTGACCTTCTTATTGACGATGAAACACCGAAATTGCATCGGAATTAAATAGCAAAGGCTCAATGTCGACTTAAGTACAAGAAGACTGACTCTTCTTGCTGTCTATGTTTTGAACCATTCCTGTGACACTAGTTATAGATTCCGATGCTTCACTCCAGGTTTACTGTAACCCTTGGACCTTCTTGTTGACGATGAAACACAGAAATTGCATCGCAAATAAATACAAAGGGCACAATGCCGACTTAAGTACAAGAAGACTGACTCTTCCTACTGTTTATGTTTTGAACCTTTCCTGTGACACTAGTTATAGATTCCGATGCTTCACTCCAGGTTTACTGTATTCCTTGGACCTTCTTATTGACAATGAAACACAGAGATAGCATTGGAATTAAATACAAAAGGCAAAATGCCGACTTTAGTACACGACGACTGACTCTTCTTATTGTCTATGTTTTGAACCATTCCTGTGACACTAGTTATAGATTCCGACGCTTCACTTCAGGTTTACTGTATGCCTATGACGTTCTTATAGACGATAAAACACCGAAATTGCATCGGAATTAAATAGAAAACTCACAATGCTGACTTAAGTACAATAAGACTGACTCTTCTTACTGTCTATGTTTTGAACCATTGCTGTGACACTAGTTATAGATTCCGATGCTTCACTCCAGGTTTACTGTATACCTTGGAACTTCTTATTGACGATGAAACACAGAAATTGCATCGGAATTAAATAGAAAAGGCACAATGCCGACTTAAGTACAAGAGGACTGACTCTTGTTAGAGATTATTGTTTGAACCATTGCTGTGACACTAGTTATAGATTCCGATGCTTTACTTCAGGTTTACTGTATGCCTTGGACATTCTTATTGACGATGAAACACAGAAATTGCATCGGAATTAAATAGCAAAGGCTCAATGTCGACTTAAGTACAAGAAGACTGACTCTTCTTGCTGTCTATGTTTTGAACCATTCCTGTGACACTAGTTATAGATTCCGATGCTTCACTCCAGGTTTACTGTAACCCTTGGACCTTCTTGTTGACGATGAAACACAGAAATTGTATCGCAATTAAATACAAAGGGCACAATGCCGACTTAAGTACAAGAAGACTGACTCTTCCTACTGCTAATGTTTTGAACCTTTCCTGTGACACTAGTTATAGATTCCGATGCTTCACTCCAGGTTTACTGTATTCCTTGGACCTTCTTGTTGACGATAACACAGAAATTCCATCGGAATTAAATAAAAAAGGCACAATGCCGACTTAAGGACAAGAAGACTGACTCTTCTTACTGTCTATGTTTTGAACCATTCCTGTGACACTAGTTATAGTTTCCGATGCTACACTCCAGGTTTACTGTATACCTTGGACCTTCTTATTGACAATGAAACACAGAAATTGCATCGGAATTAAATACAAAAGGCACAATGCCGACTTAAGTACAAGAAGACTGACTCCTCCTACTGTCTATGTTTTGAACCATTCCTGTGACACTAGTTATAGATTCCGGTGCTTCACTTCAGGTTTACTGTATCCCTCTGACGTTATTGCCGATGACACACAGAAATTGCATCGGAATTAAATACAAAAGGCACAATGCCGACTTAAGGACATGAAGACTGACTCTTCTTACTGACTATGTTTTGAAACATTCCTGTGACTCTAGTTATAGATTCCGATGCTTCACTTCATTTTTACTGTATCCCTTGGATCTTCTTATTGACGATGAAACACAGAAATTGCATCGGAATTACATACAAAAGGCACAATGCCGACTTAAGGACAAGGAGACTGACTCTTCTTACTGTCTATGTTTTGAACCATTCCTGTGACACTAGTTATAGATTACGATGCTTCACTTCAGGTTTACTGTATCCCTCTGACCTTCTTATTGACGATGAAACACAGAAACTGCATCGGAATGAAATAGAAAAGGCACAATGCCGAATTAAGTACAAGAGGACTGACTTTCTTACTGATAATAGTTTGAACCATTCCGGTGACAATAGTTATAGATTCCGATGCTTCACTTCAGGTTTACTGTATCCCTTGGACCTTGTTACTGACGGTGACACACAGAAATAGCATTGGAATTAAATACAAAAGGCAAAATGCCAACTTTAGTACACGAAGACTGACTCTTCTTACTGTCTATGTTTTGAACCATTCCTGTGACACTAGTTATAGATTCCGATGCTTCACTTCAGGTTTACTGTATCCATCTGACTTTATTGCCGATGAAACACAGAAATTGCATCGGAATTAAATACAAAAGGCACAATGTCGACTTAAGTACAAGAAGACTGACTCTTCTTACTGTCTATTCTTTGAAGCATTCCTGTGACACTAGTTATAGATTCCGATGCTTCACTCCAGGTTTACTGTATCCCTTGGACCTTCTTATTGACGATTAAACACAGAGACTGCATCGGAATGAAATTGAAAAGGCACAATGTCGACTTAAGTACAAGAAGATTGACTCTTCTTACTGATAATAGTTTGAACCATTCCTGTGACAATAGTTATAGATTCCGATGCTTCACTTCAGGTTTACTGTATCCCTTGGACCTTGTTATTGACGGTGACACACAGAAATAGCATTGGAATTAAATACAAAAGGCAAAATGCCAACTTTAGTACACGACGACTGACTCTTCTTATTGTCTATGCTTTCAACCATTCCTGTGACACTAGTTATAGATTCCGACGCTTCACTTCAGGTTTACTGTATCCCTCTGACGTTCTTATAGACGATAAAACACCGAAATTGCATCGGAATTAAATAGAAAACTCACAATGCTGACTTAAGTACAATAAGACTGACTCTTCTTACTGTCTATGTTTTGAACCATTGCTGTGACACTAGTTATAGATTCCGATGCTTCACTCCAGGTTTACTGTATACCTTGGACCTTCTTATTGACGATGAAACACAGAAATTGCATCGGAATTAAATAGAAAAGGCACAATGACGACTTAAGTACAAGAGGACTGACTCTTCTTAGAGATTATAGTTTAACCATTGCTGTGACACTAGTTATAGATTCCGATGCTTTACTTCAGGTTTACTGTATGCCTTGGACATTCTTATTGACGATGAAACACAGAAATTGCATCGGAATTAAATAGCAAAGGGTCAATGTCGACTTAAGTACAAGAAGACTGACTCTTCTTGCTGTCTATGTTTTGAACCATTCCTGTGACACTAGTTATAGATTCCGATGCTTCACTCCAGGTTTACTGTATCCCTTGGACCTTCTTGTTGACGATAACACAGAAATTGCATCGGAATTAAATAAAAAAGGCACAATGCCGACTTAAGGACAAGAAGACTGACTCTTCTTACTGACTATGTTTTGAACCATTCCTGTGACACTAGTTATAAATGTCGATGCTTCACTTCAGGTTTACTGTATCCCTCTGACCTTCTTATTGACGATGAAACACCGAAATTGCATCGGAATTAAATAGAAAACTCACAATGCCGACTTAAGTACAAGAAGACTGACTCTTCTTACTGTCTATGTTTTGAACCATTCCTGTGACACTAGTTATAGTTTCCGATGCTACACTCCAGGTTTACTGTATACCTTGGACCTTCTTATTGACAATGAAACACAGAAATTGCATCGGAATTAAATACAAAAGGCACAATGCCGACTTAAGTACAAGAAGACTGACTCCTCCTACTGTCTATGTTTTGAACCATTCCTGTGACACTAGTTATAGATTCCGGTGCTTCACTTCAGGTTTACTGTATCCCTCTGACGTTATTGCCGATGACACACAGAAATTGCATCGGAATTAAATACAAAAGGCACAATGCCGACTTAAGGACATGAAGACTGACTCTTCTTACTGACTATGTTTTGAAACATTCCTGTGACTCTAGTTATAGATTCCGATGCTTCACTTCATTTTTACTGTATCCCTTGGATCTTCTTATTGACGATGAATCAGAGGAATTGCATCGGAATTAAACACAAAATGCACAATGCCGACTTAAGTACAAGAAGTCTGACTCTTCTTACTGTCTATATTTTGAACCATTCCAGTGACACTAGTTATAGATTCCGATGCTTCACTTCAGGTTTACTGTATTCCTTGGACTTTCTTATTGACGATGAAACACAGAAATTGCATCGGAATTACATACAAAAGGCACAATGCCGACTTAAGGACAAGGAGACTGACTCTTCTTACTGTCTATGTTTTGAACCATTCCTGTGACACTAGTTATAGATTACGATGCTTCACTTCAGGTTTACTGTATCCCTCTGACCATCCTATTGACGATGAAACACAGAAACTGCATCGGAATGAAATAGAAAAGGCACAATGCCGAATTAAGTACAAGAGGACTGACTTTCTTACTGATAATAGTTTGAACCATTCCGGTGACAATAGTTATACAGGGCGTTTCAAAAAGAAAGAGCAGATTTCAAACATTTATTTCTCAAAAACTACAAATGATAGAAACACAATTCAAACGTTTCTTGTCAGAGAAAGGTTCAAAGTTTTTCAATGGCCCGCGCAGAAGTTCCATGCAAATCCGCAGTGGCGCTGGCGTTTGTTTGTAGGAAAATGGCGACGACACCACAGGAACGATCATTTTGTGTGCTGCAATTTGCAAAGTTAGAGTCCATTGTTGGTGTGCAACGTGCATTCCGCCGTCAATTCAACAAACAGCCGCCTCGTCATAAGCAAATTTATGAGTGGCATCACAGATTCGTAGAAGATGGTTGCATCTGCAAGCGAAAAAGCACGGGTCGTCCACGCACATCGGATGAAAATGTCGAGCGTGTCCGTGCAGCTTACGAAAGGAGCCCTAGAAAATCCACGGCACGGGCAAGTCACGAACTAAACATGTCTAAAACAACGGTATGGCGCGTTCTGAGTAACCGTCTGCACATGAAGCCGTACAAACTGCAGTTATTGCAAGCATTGCGTCCTGACGACCACAACAAAAGGTTCGAATTTTCAACTGCAATTCTACAGGACATGGAAGAGGACAATTTTGCCGAACGATTAATTTTTTCAGATGAATCAACGTTTCACATTTCTGGTAAAGTTAATCGGCATAACGTACGAATTTGGGCGAGTGAAACTCCGAGGGACGTTATTCAACATGAAAGAGACTCACCAAAGGTTAACGTCTTTTGTGCAATTTCGGTAAACAAAGTTTATGGACCTTTCTTTTTCATGGAGAAAACTATCACAGGAACCATTTACCTGGACATGTTAGAAAACTGGCTATTTCCTCAACTTCAGGAAGATTCAAATCACTTCATCTTCATGCAAGATGGCGCCCCACCACACTTCTCTGAACCTGTACGACGGTACCTAAATAACACCATTCCAGGACGGTGGATTGGAAGAGCAGGAGCACAAGATCAATGTCATCGTCTGTGGCCTCCCAGGTCACCAGACCTTACTCCCTGCGATTTTTATTTGTGGGGGTACATAAAGGACTGTGTTTATGTCCCACCTATGCCCGCTACTCTTCAAGAGGTACGACATCGAATTGTTGCGGCCGTGAATTCGGTAACTAAAGACCAGTTGCGTCGTGTGTGGCAAGAAATGAGATACCGGTTTGATATTTGTCGTGTAACAAATGGTGCTCATATTGAGGTACAGTTTTGATATTTGTTGTGTAACATTTGGTACTCATATTGAGTGAAGGACCGTTGGAATTGTGTTTCTATCATTTGTAGTTTTTGAGAAATAAATGTTTGAAATCTGCTCTTTCTTTTTGAAACGCCCTGTAGATTCCGATGCTTCACTTCAGGTTTACTGTATCCCTTGGACCTTGTTACTGACGGTGACACACAGAAATAGCATTGGAATTAAATACAAAAGGCAAAATGCCAACTTTAGTACACGAAGACTGACTCTTCTTACTGTCTATGTTTTGAACCATTCCTGTGACACTAGTTATAGATTCCGATGCTTCACTTCAGGTTTACTGTATCCATCTGACTTTATTGCCGATGAAACACAGAAATTGCATCGGAATTAAATACAAAAGGCACAATGCCGACTTAAGTACAAGAAGACTGACTCTTCTTACTGTCTATTCTTTGAAGCATTCCTGTGACACTAGTTATAGATTCCGATGCTTCACTCCAGGTTTACTGTATCCCTTGGACCTTCTTATTGACGATTAAACACAGAAACTGCATCGGAATGAAATTGAAAAGGCACAATGTCGACTTAAGTACAAGAAGATTGACTCTTCTTACTGATAATAGTTTGAACCATTCCTGTGACAATAGTTATAGATTCCGATGCTTCACTTCAGGTTTACTGTATCCCTTGGACCTTGTTATTGACGGTGACACACAGAAATAGCATTGGAATTAAATACAAAAGGCAAAATGCCAACTTTAGTACACGACGACTGACTCTTCTTATTGTCTATGCTTTCAACCATTCCTGTGACACTAGTTATAGATTCCGACGCTTCACTTCAGGTTTACTGTATCCCTCAGACCTTCTTATAGACGATGAAACACCGAAATTGCATCGGAATTAAATAGAAATCTCACAATGCTGACTTAAGTACAAGAAGACTGACTCTTTTTACTGTCTATGTTTTGAACCATTGCTGTGACACTAGTTATAGATTCCGATGCTTCACTCCAGATTTACTGTATCCCTTGGACCTTCTTATTGACGATGAAACACAGAAACTGCATCGGAATGAAATTGAAAAGGCACAATGTCGACTTAAGTACAGGAAGACAGACTCTTCTTCGTGATTATAGTTTGAACCATTGCTGTGACACTAGTTATAGATTCCGATGCTTTACTTCAGGTTTACTGTATACCTTGGACCTTCTTATTGACGATGAAACACAGAAATTGCATCGGAATTAAATAGAAAAGGCACAATGCCGACTTAAGTACAAGAAGACTGACTCTTCTTACTGACTATGTTTTGTACCATTCTTGTGACACTAGTTATAGATTCCGATGCTTCACTTCAGGTTTACTGTATCGCTTGGATCTTCTTATTGACGATGAATCACAGGAATTGCATCGGAATTAAACACAAAATGCACTATGCCGACTTAAGTACAAGAAGGCTGACTCTTCCTACTGTCTATGTTTTGAACCAATTCTGTGACACTAGTTATAGAGTCCGATACTTCACTTCTGGTTTACTGTATCCCTTGGACCTTCTTATTGGCGATGAATCACAGGAATTGCATCGGAATTAAATAGAAAAGGCACAATGCCGACTTAAGTACAAGAAGACTGACTCTTCTTACTGTCTATATTTTGAACCATTCCAGTGACACTAGTTATAGATTCCGATGCTTCACTTCAGGTTTGCTGTATTCCTTGGACCTTCTTATTGACGATGAAACACAGAAATTGCATCGAAATTAAATACAAAAGGCACAATGCCGACTTAAGTACAAGAAGACTGACTCTTCTTGCTGTCTGTGTTTTGAACCATTCCTGTGACACTATTATAGATTCCGATGCTTCACTCCAGGTTTACTGTAACCCTTGGACCTTCTTATTGACAATGAAACGCAGTAATTGCATCGGAATTAAATACAAAAGGCACAATGCAGACTTAAGTACAAGAAGACAGACTCTTCCTACTGTCTATGATTTGAACCATTCCTGTGACACTAGTTATAGATTCCGATGCTTCACTCCAGGTTTACTGTGACCCTTGGACCTTCTTATTGACGATGAAACACAGAAATTGCATCGGAATTAAATAGAAAAGGCACAATGCCGACTTAAGTACAAGATGACTGACTCTTCTTACTGACTATGTTTTGAACCATTCCTGTGACACTAGTTATAGATTCCGATGCTTCACTTCAGGTTTACTGTATCCCTCTGACCTTCTTATTGACGATGAAACACCGAAATTGCGTCGGAATTAAATAGAAAACTCACAATGTCGACTTAAGTACAAGAAGACTGACTCTTCATACTGTCTATGTTTTGAACCATTCCTGTGACACTAGTTATAGATTCCGATGCTTCACTCCAGGTTTACTGTATACCTTGGACCTTCTTATTGACAATGAACCACAGGAATTGCATCGGAATTATATACAAAAGGCACAATGACGACTTAAGTACAAGAAGTCTCACTCTTCTTACTGTCTATATTTTGAACCATTCCAGTGACACTAGTTATAGATTCCGATGCTTCACTTCAGGTTTACTGTATTCCTTGGACTTTCTTATTGACGATGAAACACAGAAATTGCATCGGAATTAAATAGAAAAGGCACAATGCCGACTTAAGTACAAGATGACTGACTCTTCTTACTGACTACGTTTTCAACCAATCCTGTGACACTAGTTTTAGATTCCGATGCTTCACTCCAGGTATACTGTATACCTTGGACCTTCTTATTGACAATGAAACACAGAAATTGCATCGGAATTAAATAGAAAAGGCGCAATGCCGACTTAAGTACAAGAGGACTGACTCTTCTTAGAGATTATAGTTTGAACCATTGCTGTGACACTAGTTATAGATTCCGATGCTTTACTTCAGGTTTACTGTATACCTTGGACATTCTTATTGACGATGAAACACAGAAATCCCATCGGAATTAAATAGAAAAGGCTCAATGTCGACTTAAGTACAAGAAGACTGACTCTTCTTGCTTCTATGTTTTGAAACATTCCTGTGACACTAATTATAGATTCCGATGCTTCACTCCAGGTTTACTGTAACCCTTGGACCTTTTTATTGACGATGAAACACCGAAATTGCATCGCAATTAAATACAAAAGGCAAAATGCCGACTTAAGTACAAGAAGACTGACTCTGCCTACTGTTTATGTTTTGAACCATTCCTGTGACACTAGTTATAGATTCCGATGCTTCACTCCAGGTTTACTGTGACCCTTGGACCCTCTTATTGACGATGAGCACAGAAATTGCATCGGAATTAAATAGAAAAGGCACAATGTCGACTTAAGTACAAGATGACTGACTCTTCTTACTGACTATGTTTTGAACCATTCCTGTGACACTAGTTATAGATTCCGATGCTTCACTCCAGGTTTACTGTATACCTTGGACATTCTTATTGACAATGAAACACAGAAATTGCATCGGAATTAAATACAAAAGGCACAAAGCCGACTTAAGTACAAGAAGACTGACTCTTCCTACTGTCTATGTTTTGAACCATTCCTGTGACACTAGTTATAGATTCCGATGCTTCACTTCAGGTTTACTGTATCCCTCTGACGTTATTGCCGATGAAGCACAGAAATTGCATCGGAATTAAATAGAAAACTCACAATGCCGACTTAAGTACAAGAAGACTGACTCTTCTTACTGTCTAAATTTTGAACCATTCCTGTGACACTAGTTATAGTTTCCGATGCTTCACTCCAGGTTTACTGTATACCTTGGACCTTCTTATTGACAATGAAACACAGAAATTGCATCGGAATTAAATACAAAAGGCACAATGCCGACTTAAGTACAAGAAGACTGACTCTTCCAACTGTCTATGTTTGGAACCATTCCTGTGACACTAGTTATAGATTCCGATGCTTCACTCCAGGTTTACTGTGACCCTTGGACCTTCTTATTGACGATGAAACACCGAAATTGCATCGGAATTAAATAGAAAACTCACAATGCCGACTTAAGTACAAGAAGACTGACTCTTCTTACTGTCTATGTTTTGAACCATTCCTGTGACACTAGTTATAGTTTCCGATGCTTCACTCCAGGTTTACGGTATACGTTGGACCTTCTTATTGACAATGAAACACAGAAATTGCATCGGAATTAAATACAAAAGGCACAATGCAGACATAAGTACAAGAAGACTGACTCTTCCTACTGTCTATGTTTTGAACCATTCCTGTGACACTAGTTATAGATTCGGATGCTTCACTTCAGGTTTACTATATCCCTCTGACGTTATTGCCGATGAAACACAGAATTTGCATCGGAATTAAATACAAAAGGCACAATGCCGACTTAAGGACATGAAGACTGTCTCTTCTTACTGACTATGATTTGAAACATTCCTGTGACTCTAGTTATAGATTCCGATGCTTCACTTCAGGTTTACTGTATCCCTTGGATCTTCTTATTGACGATGAATCACAGGAATTGCATCGGAATTAAACACAAAATTCACAATGCCGACTTAAGTACAAGAAGTCTGACTCTTCTTACTGTCTATATTTTGAACCATTCCAGTGACACTAGTTATAGATTCCGATGCTTCACTTCAGGTTTACTGTATTCCTTGGACTTTCTTATTGACGATGAAACACAGAAATTGCATCGGAATTAAATACAAAAGGCACAATGCCGACTTAAGTACAAGAAGACTGACTCTTCCTACTGTCTATGTTTTGAACCATTCCTGTGACACTAGTTATAGATTCCGATGCTTCACTCCAGGTTTACTGTATACCTTGGACCTTCTTATTGACAATGAAACACAGAAATTGCATCGGAATTAAATACAAAAGGCACAATGCAGACTTAAGTACAAGAAGACTGACTCTTCCTACTGTCTATGTTTGGAACCATTCCTGTGACACTAGTTATAGATTCGGATGCTTCACTTCAGGTTTACTGTATCGCTCTGACGTTATTGCCGATGAAACACAGAAATTGCATCGGAATTAAATAGAAAACTCACAATGCCGACTTAAGTACAAGAAGACTGACTCTTCTTACAGTCTAAATTTTGAACCATTCCTGTGACACTAGTTATAGTTTCCGATGCTTCACTCCAGGTTTACTGTATACCTTGGACCTTCTTATTGACAATGAAACACAGAAATTGCATCGGAATTAAATACAAAAGGCAGAATGCCGACTTAAGTACAAGAAGACTGACTCTTCCTACCGTCTATGTTTTGAACCATTCCTGTGACACTAGTTATAGATTCCGATGCTTCACTCCAGGTTTACTGTGACCCTTGGACCTTCTTATTGACACTGAAACACAGAAATTGCATCGGAATTAAATATAAAAGGCACAATGCAGACTTAAGTACAAGAAGACTGACTCTTCTTACTGTTTATGTTTTGAACCATTCCTGTGACACTAGTTATGGATTCGGATGCTTCACTTCAGGTTTACTGTATTCCTCTGACGTTATTGCCGATGAAACACAGATATTGCATCGGAATTAAATACAAAAGGCACAATGCCGACTTCAGGACATGAAGACTGTCTCTTCTTACTGACTATGATTTGAAACATTCCTGTGACTCTAGTTATAGATTCCGATGCTTCACTTCAGGTTTACTGTATCCCTTGGATCTTCTTATTGACCATGAATCACAGGAATTGCATCGGAATTAAACACAAAATGCACAATGCCGACTTAAGTACAAGAAGTCTGACTCTTCTTACTGTCTATATTTTGAACCATTCCAGTGACACTAGTTATAGATTCCGATGCTTCACTTCAGGTTTACTGTATTCCTTGGACTTTCTTATTGACGATGAAACACAGAAATTGCATCGGAATTAAATACAAAAGGCACAATGCTGACTTAAGGACAAGAAGACTGACTCTTCTTACTGTCTATGTTTTGAACCATTCCTGTGACACTAGTTATAGATTCCGATGCTTCACTCCAGGTTTACTGTATCCCTTGGACCTTCTTATTGACGATGAAACACAGAAACTGCATCGGAATGAAATAGAAAAGGCACAATGCCGAATTAAGTACAATAGGACTGACTTTCTTACTGATAATAGTTTGAACCATTCCGGTGACAATAGTTATAGATTCCGATGCTTCACTTCAGGTTTACTGTATCCCTTGGACCTTGTTATTGACGGTGACACACAGAAATAGCATTGGAATTAAACACAAAAGGCAAAATGAGAACTTTAGTACACGAAGACTGACTCTTCTTACTGTCTATGTTTTGAACCATTCCTGTGACAATAGTTATAGATTCCGATGCTTCACTTCAGGTTTACTGTATCCCTCTGACTTTATTGCCGATGAAACACAGAAATTGCATCGGAAGTAAATACAAAAGGCACAATGCCGACTTAAGGACAAGAAGACTGACTCCTCTTACTGACTAAGATTTGAAGCATTGCTGTGACTCTAGTTATAGATTCCGATGCTTCACTTCAGGTTTACTGTATCCCTTTGACCTTCTTATTGACGGTGAAACACAGAGATTGCATCGTAATTAAATACAAAAGCCACAATGCGACTTAAGTACAAGAAGACTGACTCTTCTTACTGTCTATTATTTGAACCATTCCTGTGACACTAGTTATAGATTCCGATGCTTCACTTCAGGTTTACTGTTTCCCTTGGACCTTCTTATTGACAATGAAACATAGAAATTGCATCGGAATTAAATACAAAAGGCACAATGCCGACTTAAGTACAAGAAGACTGACTCTTCCTACTGTCTATGCTTTGAACCAATTCTGTGACACTATTTATAGAGTCCGATGCTTCACTTCAGGTTCACTGTATCCCTTGGAACTTCTTATTGACGATGAATCACAGAAATTGCATCGGAATTAAATACAAAAGGCTCAATGCCGACTTAAGGACAAGAAGACTGACTCTTCTTACTGTCTATATTTTGAAACATTCCAGAGACACTAGTTATAGATTCCGATGCTTCACTTCAGGTTTGCTGTATTCCTTGGACCTTCTTATTGACGATGAAACACAGAAATTGCATCGGAATTAAATACAAAAGGCACAATGCCGACTTAAGTACAAGAAGACTGACTCTTCCAACTGTCTATGTTTTGAACCATTCCTGTGACACTAGTTATAGATTCCGATGCTTCACTTCAGGTTTACTGTATCCCTCTGACCTTATTGCCGATGAAACACAGAAATTGCATCGGAATTAAATACGAAAGGCACAATGCCGACTTAAGGACATGAAGACTGACTCTTCTTACTGACTATGTTTTGAAACATTCCTGTGACTCTAGTTATAGATTCCGATGCTTCACTTCAGGTTTACTGTATCGCTTGGATCTTCTTATTGACGATGAATCACAGAAATTGCATCGGAATTAAATGGAAAAGGCACAATGCCGACTTAAGTATAAGAGGACTGACTCTTCTTAGAGTATATAGTTTGAACCGTTGCTGTGACACTAGTTATAGATTCCGATGCTTTACTTCAGGTTTACTATATACCTTGGACATTCTTATTGACGATGAAACACAGAAATTCCATCGGAATTAAATAGAAAAGGCTCAATGTCGACTTAAGTACAAGAAGACTGACTCTTCTTGCTTCTATGTTTTGAACCATTCCTGTGACACTAGTTATAGATTCCGATGCTTCACTCCAGGTTTACTGTAACCCTTGGACCTTCTTATTGACGATGAAACACCGAAATTGCATCGCAATTAAATACAAAAGGCAAAATGCCGACTTAAGTACAAGAAGACTGACTCTTCCTACTGTTTATGTTTTGAACCATTCCTGTGACACAAGTTATAGATTCCGATGGTTCACTCCAGGTTTACTGTGACCCTTGGACCTTCTTATTGACGATGAAACACAGAAATTGCATCGGAACTAAATAGAAAAGGCACAATGCCGACTTAAGTGCAAGAAGACTGACTCTTCTTACTGAATATGTTTTGAACCATTCCTGTGACACTAGTTATAGATTCCGATGCTTCACTCCAGGTTTACTGTATACCTTGGGCATTCTTATTGACAATGAAACACAGAAATTGCATCGGAATTAAATACAAAAGGCAGAATGCCGCTTCAGTACAAGAAGACTGACTCTTCCTACTGTCTATGTTTTGAACCATTCCTGTGACACTAGTTATAGATTCCGATGCTTCACTTCAGGTTTACTGTATCCCTCTGACGTTATTGCCGATGAAGCACAGAAATTGCATCGGAATTAAATAGAAAACTCACAATGCCGACATAAGTACAAGAAGACTGACTCTTCTTACTGTCTAAATTTTGAACCATTCCTGTGACTCTAGTTATAGTTTCCGATGCTTCACTCCAGGTTTACTGTATATCTTGGACCTTCTTATTGACCATGAAACACAGAAATTGCATCGGAATTAAATACAAACGCACAATGCCGACTTAAGTACAAGAAGACTGACTCTTCCTACTGTCTATGTTTTGAACCATTCCTGTGACACTAGTTATAGATTCCGATGCTTCACTCCAGGTTTACTGTGACCCTTGGACCTTCTTATTGACGATGAAACACCGAAATTGCATCGGAATTAAATAGAAAACTCACAATGCCGACTTAAGTACAAGAAGACTGACTCTTCTTACTGTCTATGTTTTGAACCATTCCTGTGACACTAGTTATAGTTTCCGATGCTTCACTCCAGGTTTACTGTATACCTTGGACCTTCTTATTGACAATAAAACACAGAAATTGCATCGGAATTAAATACAAAAGGCACAATGCAGACTTAAGTACAAGAAGACTGACTCTTACTACTGTCTATGTTTTGAACCATTCCTGTGACACTAGTTATAGATTCCGATGCTTCACTTCAGGTTTACTGTATCCCTCTGACGTTATTGCCGATGAAACACAGAAATTGCATCGGAATTAAATACAAAAGGCACAATGCCGACTGAAGGACATGAAGACTGTCTTTTCTTACTGACTATGATTTGAAACATTCCTGTGACTCTAGTTATAGATTCCGATGCTTCACTTCAGGTTTACTGTATCCCTTGGATCTTCTTATTGACGATGAATCACAGGAATTGCATCGGAATTGAACACAAAATGCACAATGCCGACTTAAGTACAAGAAGTCTGACACTTCTTACTGTCTATATTTTGAACCATTGCAGTGACACTAGTTATAGATTCCGATGCTTCACTTCAGGTTTACTGTATTCCTTGGACTTTCTTATTGACGATGAAACACAGAAATTGCATCGGAATTAATTACAAAAGGCACAATGCCGACTTAAGGACAAGAAGACTGACTCTTCTTACTGTCTATGTTTTGAACCATTCCTGTGACACTAGTTATAGATTCCGATACTTCACTTCAGGTTTACTGTATCCCTCTGACCTTCTTATTGACGATGAAACACAGAAATTGCATCGGAATTAAATACAAAAGGCGCAATGCCGACTAAAGTACAAGAAGACTGACTCTTCTTACTGTCTATGTTTCAACCATTCCTGTGATACTAGTTATTGATTCCGATGCTTCACTCCAGGTTTACTGTATCCCTTGGACCTTCTTATTGACGATGAAACACAGAAACTGCATCGGAATGAAATAGAAAAGGCACAATGCCGAATTAAGTACAAGAGGACTGACTTTCTTACTGATAATAGTTTGAACCATTCCGGTGACAATAGTTATAGATTATGATGCTTCACTTCAGGTTTACTGTATCCCTTGGACCTTGTTATTGACGGTGACACACAGAAATAGCATTGGAATTAAACACAAAAGGCAAAATGCCAACTTTAGTACACGAAGACTGACTCTTCTTACTGTCTATGTTTTGAACCATTCCTGTGACACTAGTTATAGATTCGGATGCTTCACTTCAGGTTTACTCTATTCCGATGACGTTATTGCCGATGAAACACAGATATTGCATCGGAATTAAATACAAAAGGCACAATGCCGACTTAAGGACATGAAGACTGTCTCTTCTTACTGACTATGATTTGAAACATTCCTGTGACTCTAGTTATAGATTCCGATGCTTCACTTCAGGTTTACTGTATCCCTTGGATCTTCTGATTGACGATGAATCACAGGAATTGCATCGGAATTAAACACAAAATGCAAAAATTGCCGACTTAAGTACAAGAAGTCTGACTCTTCTTACTGTCTATATTTTGAACCATTCCAGTGACACTAGTTATAGATTCCGATGCTTCACTTCAGGTTTACTGTTTTCCTTGGACTTTCTTATTGACGATGAAACACAGAAATTGCATCGGAATTAAATACAAAAGGCACAATGCCGACTTAAGGACAAGAAGACTGACTGTTCTTACTGTCTATGTTTTGAACCATTCCTGTGACACTAGTTATAGATTCCGATGCTTCACTCCAGGTTTACTGTATCCCTTGGACCTTCTTATTGACGATGAATCACAGAAACTGCATCGGAATGAAATAGAAAAGGCACAATGCCGAATTAAGTACAATAGGACTGACTTTCTTACTGATAATAGTTTGAACCATTCCGGTGACAATAGTTATAGATTCCGATGCTTCACTACAGGTTTACTGTATCCCTTGGACCTTGTTATTGACGGTGACACACAGAAATAGCATTGGAATTAAACACAAAAGGCAAAATGCCAACTTTAGTACACGAAGACTGACTCTTCTTACTGTCTATGTTTTGAACCATTCCTGTGACAATAGTTATAGATTCCGATGCTTCACTTCAGGTTTACTGTGTCCCTCTGACTTTATTGCCGATGAAACACAGAAATTGCATCGGAAGTAAATACAAAAGGCACAATGCCGACTTAAGGACAAGAAGACTGACTCTTCTTACTGACTTTGATTTGAAGCATTCCTGTGACTCTAGTTATAGATTCCGATGCTTCACTTCAGGTTTACTGTATCCCTTTGACCTTCTTATTGACGATGAAACACAGAAATTGCATCGTAATTAAATACAAAAGCCACAATGCGACTTAAGTACAAGAGGACTGACTCTTCTTACTGTCTATTATTTGAACCATTCCTGTGACACTAGTTATAGATTCCGATGCTTCACTTCAGGTTTACTGTTTCCCTTGGACCTTCTTATTGACGATGAAACATAGAAATTGCATCGGACTTATTACAAAAGGCACAATGCCGACTTAAGTACAAGAAGACTGACTCATCCTACTGTCTATGCTTTGAACCAATTCTGTGACACTAGTTATAGAGTCCGATGCTTCACTTCAGGTTCACTGTATCCCTTGGAACTTCTTATTGACGATGAATCACAGAAATTGCATCGGAATTAAATACAAAAGGCTCAATGCCGACTTAAGGACAAGAAGACTGACTCTTCTTACTGTCTATATTTTCAACCATTCCAGTGACACTAGTTATAGATTCCAATGCTTCACTTCAGGTTTGCTGTATTCCTTGACACAGAAATTGCATCGGAATTAAATACAAAAGGCACAATGCCGACTTAAGTACAAGAAGACTGACTCTTCCAACTGTCTATGTTTTGAACCATTCCTGTGACACTAGTTATAGATTCCGATGCTTCACTTCAGGTTTACTGTATCCCTCTGACCTTATTGCCGATGAAACACAGAAATTGCATCGGAATTAAATACGAAAGGCACAATGCCGACTTAAGGACGTGAAGACTGACTCTTCTTACTGACTATGTTTTGAAACATTCCTGTGACTCTAGTTTTAGATTCCGATGCATCACTTCAGGTTTACTGTATCGCTTGGATCTTCTTATTGACGATGAATCACAGGAATTGCATCGGAATTAAACACAAAATGCACTATGCCGACTTAAGTACAAGAAGTCTGACTCTTCTTACTGTCTATATTTTGAACCATTCCAGTGACACTAGTTATAGATTCCGATGCTTCACTTCAGGTTTACTGTATTCCTTGGACTTTCTTATTGACGATGGAACACAGAAATTGCATCGGAATTAAATAGAAAAGGCACAATGCCGACTTAAGTACAAGATGACTGACCCTTCTTACTGACTATGTTTTGAACCAATCCTGTGACACTAGTTATAGATTCCGATGCTTCACTCCAGGTTTACTGTATACCTTGGACCTTCTTATTGACAATGAAACACAGAAATTGTATCGGAATTAAATAGAAAAGGCACAATGCCGACTTAAGTACAAGAGGACTGACTCTTCTTAGAGATTATAGTTTGAACCGTTGCTGTGACACTAGTTATAGATTCCGATGCTTTACTTCAGGTTTACTGTATACCTTGGACATTCTTATTGACGATGAAACACAGAAATTCCATCGGAATTAAATAGAAAAGGCACAATGTCGACTCAAGTACAAGAAGACTGACTCTTCTTGCTTCTATGTTTTGAACCATTCCTGTGACACTAGTTATAGATTGCGATGCTTCACTCCAGGTTTAATGTAACCCTTGGACCTTCTTATTGACGATGAAACACCAAAATTGCATCGCAATTAAATACAAAAGGCAAAATGCCGACTTAAGTACAAGAAGACTGACTCTTCCTACTGACTATGTTTTGAACCATTCCTGTGACACTAGTTATAGATTCCGATGCTTCACTCCAGGTTTACTGTGACCCTTGGACCTTCTTATTGACGATGAAACACCGAAATTGCATCGGAATTAAATAGAAAACTCACAATGCCGACTTAAGTACAAGAAGACTGACTCTTCTTACTGTCTATGTTTTGAACCATTCCTGTGACACTAGTTATAGTTTCCGATGCTTCACTCCAGGTTTACTGTATACCTTGGACCTTCTTATTGACAATAAAACACAGAAATTGCATCGGAATTAAATACAAAAGGCAGAATGCCGCTTAAGTACAAGAAGACTGACTCTTCCTACTGTCTATGTTTTGAACCATTCCTGTGACACTAGTTATAGATTCCGATGCTTCACTTCAGGTTTACTGTATCCCTCTGACGTTATTGCCGATGAAGCACAGAAATTGCATCGGAATTAAATAGAAAACTCACAATGCCGACTTAAGTACAAGAAGACTGACTCTTCTTACTGTCTAAATTTTGAACCATTCCTGTGACACTAATTATAGTTTCCGATGCTTCACTCCAGGTTTACTGTATATCTTGGACCTTCTTATTGACAATGAAACACAGATATTGCATCGGAATTAAATACAAACGCACAATGCCGACTTAAGTACAGGAAGACTGACTCTTCCTACTGTCTATGTTTTGAACCATTCCTGTGACACTAGTTATAGATTCCGATGCTTCACTCCAGGTTTACTGTGACCCTTGGACCTTCTTATTGACGATGTAACACCGAAATTGCATCGGAATTAAATAGAAAACTCACAATGCCGACTTAAGTACAAGAAGACTGACTCTTCTTACTGTCTATGTTTTGAACCATTCCTGTGACACTAGTTATAGTTTCCGATGCTTCACTCCAGGTTTACTGTATACCTTGGACCTTCTTATTGACAATAAAACACAGAAATTGCATCGGAATTAAATACAAACGGCACAATGCAGACTTAAGTACAAGAAGACTGACTCCTCCTACTGTCTATGTTTTGAACCATTCCTGTGACACTAGTTATAGATTCCGATGCTTCACTTCAGGTTTGCTGTATCCCTCTGACGTTATTGCCGATGAAACACAGAAATTGCATCGGAATTAAATACAAAAGGCACAAAGCCGACTGAAGGACATGAAGACTGTCTTTTCTTACTGACTATGATTTGAAACATTCCTGTGACTCTAGTTATAGATTCCGATGCTTCACTTCAGGTTTACTGTATTCCTTGGACTTTCTTATTGACGATGAAACACAGAAATTGCATCGGAATTAAATACAAAAGGCACAATGCCGACTTAAGGACAAGAAGACTGACTCTTCTTACTGTCTATGTTTTGAACCATTCCTGTGACACTAGTTATAGATTCCGATGCTTCACTTCAGGTTTACTGTATCCCTCTGACCTTCTTATTGACGATGAAACACAGAAATTGCATCGGAATTAAATACAAAAGGCGCAATGCCGACCTAAGTACAAGAAGACTGACTCTTCTTACTGTCTATGTTTCAACCATTCCTGTGATACTAGTTATTGATTCCGATGCTTCACTCCAGGTTTACTGTATCCCTTGGACCTTCTTATTGACGATGAAACACACAAACTGCATCGGAATGAAATAGAAAAGGCACAATGCCGAATTAAGTACAAGAGGACTGACTTTCTTACTGATAATAGTTTGAACCATTCCGGTGACAATAGTTATAGATTATGATGCTTCACTTCAGGTTTACTGTATACATTGGACCTTCTTATTGACAATGAAACACAGAAATTGCATCGGAAATAAATAGAAAAGGCACAATGCCGACTTAAGTACAAGAGGACTGACTCTTCTTAGAGATTATAGTTTGAACCGTTGCTGTGACACTAGTTATAGATTCCGATGCTTTACTTCAGGTTTACTGTATACCTTGGACATTCTTATTGACGATGAAACACAGAAATTCCATCGGAATTAAATAGAAAAGGCTCAATGTCGACTTAAGTACAAGAAGACTGACTCTTCTTGCTTCTATGTTTTGAACCATTCCTGTGACACTAGTTATAGATTCCGATGCTTCACTCCAGGTTTACTGTAACCCTTGGACCTTCTTATTGACGATGAAACACCGAAATTGCATCGGAATTAAATACAAAAGGCGCAATGCCGACTAAAGTACAAGAAGACTGACTCTTCTTACTGTCTATGTTTCAACCATTCCTGTGATACTAGTTATTGATTCCGATGCTTCACTCCAGGTTTACTGTATCCCTTGGACCTTCTTATTGACGATGAAACACAGAAACTGCATCGGAATGAAATAGAAAAGGCACAATGCCGAATTAAGTACAAGAGGATTGACTTTCTTACTGATAAAACTTTGAACAATTCCGGTGACAATAGTTATAGAATATGATGCTTCACTTCAGGTTTACTGTATCCCTTGGACCTTTTTATTGACGGTGACACACAGAAATAGCATTGGAATTAAACACAAAAGGCAAAATGCCAACTTTAGTACACGAAGACTGACTCTTCTTACTGTCTATGTTTTGAACCATTCCTGTGACACTAGTTATAGATTCCGATGCTTCACTTCAGGTTAACTGTATCCCTCTGACTTAATTGCCAATGAAACACAGAAATTGCATCGGAAGTAAATACAAAAGGCACAATGCCGACTTAAGGACAAGAAAACTGACTCTTCTAACTGACTATGTTTTGAAGCATTCCTGTGACTCTAGTTATAGATTCCGATGCTTCACTTCAGGTTTACTGTATCCCTTTGCCCTTCTTATTGACGATGAAACACAGAAATTGCATCGTAATTAAATACTAAAGCCACAATGCCGACTTAAGTACAAGAAGACTGACTCTTCTTACTGTCTATGATTTGAACCATTCCTGTGACACTAGTTATAGATTCCGATGCTTCACTTCAGGTTTACTGTTTCCCTTGGACCTTCTTATTGACGATGAAACACAGAAATTGCATCGGAATTAAATACAAAAGGCAAAATGCCGACTTAAGTACAAGAAGACAGACTCTTCCTACTGTCTATGCTTTGAACCAATTCTGTGACACTAGTTATAGAGTCCAATGCTTCACTTCAGGTTCACTGTATCCCTTGGAAGTTCTTATTGACGATGAATCACAGAAATTGCATCGGAATTAAATACAAAAGGCTCAATGCCGACTTTAGGACAAGAAGACTGACTCTTCTTACTGTCTCTATTTTGAACCATTCCAGTGACACTAGTTATAGATTCCGATGCTTCACTTAAAATTTGCTATATTCCTTGGACCTTCTTATTGACGATTAAACACAGAAATTGCATCGAAATTAAATACAAAAGGCACAATGCCGACTTAAGTACAAGAAGACTGACTCTTCTTACTGTCTATGTATCAACCATTCCTGTGACACTAGTTATAAATTCCGATGCTACACTTCAGGGTTACTGCATCCCTCTGACCTTCTTATTGACGATGAAACACAGAAATTGCATCGGAATTAAATACAAAAGGCACAATGCCGACTTAAGTACAAGAAGACTGACTCTTCTTGCTGTCTGTGTTTTGAACCATTCCTGTGACACTAGTTATAGATTCCGCTGCTTCACTCCAGGTTTACTGTACCCCTTGGACCTTCTTATTGACGATGAAACACAGTAATTGCATCGGAATTAAATACAAAAGGCACAATGCTGACTTACGTACAAGAAGACTGACTCTTCCTACTGTCTATGATTTGAACCATTCCTGTGACACTAGTTATAGATTCCGATGCTTCACTCCAGGTTTACTGTGACCCTTGGACCTTCTTATTGACGATGAAACACAGAAATTGCATCGGAATTAAATAGAAAAGGCACAATGCCGACTTAAGTACAAGATGACTGACTCTTCTTACTGACTATGTTTTGAACCATTCCTGTGACACTAGTTATAGATTCCGATGCTTCACTTCAGGTTTACTGTATCCCTCTGACGTTCTTATTGACGATGAAACACCGAAATTGCATCGGAATTAAATAGAAAACTCACAATGTCGACTTAAGTACAAGAAGACTGACTCTTCTTACTGTCTATGTTTTGAACCATTCCTGTGACACTAGTTATAGATTCCGATGCTTCACTCCAGGTTTACTGTATACCTTGGACCTTCTTATTGACAATGAAACACTGGAATTGCATCGGAATTAAATACAAAAGGCACAATGCCGACTTAAGTACAAGAAGACTGACTCTTCCAACTGTCTATGTTTTGAACCATTCCTGTGACACTAGTTATAGATTCCGATGCTTCACTTCAGGTTTACTGTATTCCTTGGACTTTCTTATTGACGATGAAACACAGAAATTGCATCGGAATTAAATAGAAAACTCACAATGCCGACTTAAGTACAAGAAGACTGACTCTTCTTACTGTCTAAATTTTGAACCAATCCTGTGACACTAGTTATAGTTTCCGATGCTTCACTCCAGGTTTACTGTATACCTTGGACCTTCTTATTGACAATGAAACACCGAAATTGCATCGGAATTAAATGGAAAAGGCACAATGCCGACTTAAGTACAAGATGACTGACTCTTCTTACTGACTATGTTTTGAACCATTCCTATGACACTAGTTATAGATTCCGATGCTTCACTTCAGGTTTACTGTATCCCTCTGACCTTATTGCCGATGAAACACAGAAATTGCATCGGAATTAAATACAAAAGGCACAATGCCGACTTAAGGACATGAAGACTGACTCTTCTTACTGACTATGTTTTGAAACATTCCTGTGACTCCAGTTATGGATTCCGATGCTTCACTTCAGGTTTACTGTATCCCTTGGATGTTCTTATTGACGATGAATCACAGGAATTGCATCGGAATTAAACACAAAATCTACAATGCCGACTTAAGTACAAGAAGTCTGACTCTTCTTACTGTCAATATTTTGAACCATTCCAGTGACACTAGTTATAGATTCCGATGCTTCACTTCAGGTTTACTGTATTCCTTGGACTTTCTTATTGACGATGAAACACAGAAATTGCATCGGAATTAAATACAAAAGGCACAATGCCGACTTAAAGACAAGAAGACTGACTCTTGTTACTGTCTATGTTTTGAACCATTCCTGTGACACTAGTTATAGATTCCGATGCTTCACTTCAGGTTTACTGTAACCCTCTGACCTTCTTATTGACGATGAAACACCGAAATTGCATTGGAATTAAATACAAAAGGCACAATGCCGACTAAAGTACAAGAAGACTGACTCTTCTTACTGTCTATGTTTCAACCATTCCTGTGATACTAGTTATTGATTCCGGTGCTTCACTCCAGGTTTACTGTATCCCTTGGACCTTGTTATTGACGGTGACACACAGAAATAGCATTGGAATTAAACACAAAAGGCAAAATGCCAACTTTAGTACACGAAGACTGACTCTTCTTACTGTCTATGTTTTGAACCATTCCTGTGACACTAGTTATAGATTCCGATGCTTCACTTCAGGTTTACTGTATCCCTCTGACTTTATTGCCGATGAAACACAGAAATTGCATCGAAAGTAAATACAAAAGGCACAATGCCGACTTAAGGACAAGAAGACTGACTATTCTTACTGTCTATGATTTGAACCACTCCTGTGACACTAGTTATAGATTCCGATGCTTCACTTCAGGTTTACTGTTTCCCTTGGACCTTCTTATTGACGATGAAACACAGAAATTGCATCGGAATTAAATACAAAAGGCGCAATGCCGACTTAAGTACAAGAAGACTGACTCTTTCTATTGTCTATGCTTTGAACCAATTCTGTGACACTAGTTATAGAGTCCGATGCTTCACTTCAGGTTCACTGTATCCCTTGGAACTTCTTATTGACGATGAAACGCAGAAATTTCATCGGAATTAAATACAAAAGGCACAATGCCGACTTAAGTACAAGAAGACTGACTCTACCTACTGTCTATGTTTTGAACCAATTCTGTGACACTAGTAATAGTGTCTGATGCTTCACTTAAGGTTTACTGTATCCCTTGGACCTTCTTATTGACGATGAATCACAGGAATTGCATCGGAATTAATTACAAAAGGCACAATGCCGAATTGAGGACAAGAAGACTGACTCTTCTTACTGTCTATACTTTGAACCAGTCCAGTGACACTAGTTATAGATTCCGATGCTTTACTTCAGGTTTACTGTATTCCTTGGACCTTCTTATTGACGATGAACAATGAAATTGCATCGAAATTAAATACAAAAGGCACAATGCCGACTTAAGTACAAGAGGAATGACTCTTCTTAGAGATTATAGTTTGAACCATTGCTGTGACACTAGTTATAGATTCCGATGCTTTACTTCAGGTTTACTGTATACCTTGGACATTCTTATTGACGATGAAACACAGAAATTCCATCGGAATTAAATAGAAAAGGCTCAATGTCGACTTAAGTACAAGAAGACTGACTCTTCTTGCTTCTATGTTTTGAACCATTCCTGTGACACTAGTTATAGATTCCGATGCTTCACTCCAGGTTTACTGTATCCCGTGGACCTTCTTATTGACGATGAAACACAGTAATTGCATCGGAATTAAATACAAAAGGCACAATGCCGACTTAAGTACAAGAGGAATGACTCTTCTTAGAGATTATAGTTTAAACCATTGCTGTGACACTAGTTATAGATTCCGATGCTTTACTTCAGGTTTACTGTAACCCTTGGACCTTCTTATTGGCGATGAAACACCGAAATAGCATCGCAATTAAATACAAAAGGCAAAATGCCGACTTAAGTACAAGAAGACTGACTCTTCCTACTGTTTATGTTTTCAACCATTCCTGTGACACTAGTTATAGATTCCGCTGCGTCACTCCAGGTTTACTGTAAGCCTTGGACCTTCTTATTGACGATGAAACACAGTAATTGCATCGGAATTAAATACAAAAGGCACAATGCAGACTTAAGTACAAGAAGACTGACTCTTCCTACTGTCTATGATTTGAACCATTCCTGTGACACTAGTTATAGATTCCGATGCTTCACTCCAGGTTTACTGTGACCCTTGGACCTTCTTATTGACGATGAAACAGAAATTGCATCGGAATTAAATAGAAAAGGCACAATGCCGACTTAAGTACAAGATGACTGACTCTTCTTACTGACTATGTTTTGAACCATTCCTGTGACACTAGTTATAGATTCCGATGCTTCACTTCAGGTTTACTGTATCCCTCTGACGTTCTTATTGACGATGAAACACCGAAATTGCATCGGAATTAAATAGAAAACTCACAATGTCGACTTAAGTACAAGAAGACTGACTCTTCTTACTGTCTATGTTTTGAACCATTCCTGTGACACTAGTTATAGATTCCGATGCTTCACTCCAGGTTTACTGTATACCTTGGACCTTCTTATTGACAATGAAACACAGGAATTGCATCGGAATTAAATACAAAAGGCACAATGCCGACTTAAGTACAAGAAGACTGACTCTTCCAACTGTCTATGTTTTGAACCATTCCTGTGACACTAGTTATAGATTCCGATGCTTCACTTCAGGTTTACTGTATTCCTTGGACTTTCTTAATGACGATGAAACACAGAAATTGCATCGGAATTAAATAGAAAAGGCACAATGCCGACTTAAGTACAAGATGACTGACTCTTCTTACTGACTATGTTTTGAACCAATTCTGTGACACTAGTTATAGATTCCGATGCTTCACTCCAGGTTTACTGTATACCTTGGACCTTCTTATTGACAATGAAACACAGAAATTGCATCGGAATTAAATAGAAAAGGCACAATGCCGACTTAAGTACAAGAGGACTGACTCTTCTTAGAGATTATAGTTTGAACCATTGCTGTGACACTAGTTATAGATTCCGATGCTTTACTTCAGGTTTACTGTATACCTTGGACATTCTTATTGACGATGAAACACAGAAATTGCATCGGAATTAAATACAAAAGGCTCAATGTCGACTTAAGTACAAGAAGACTGACTCTTCTTGCTTCTATGTTTTGAACCATTCCTGTGACACTAGTTATAGATTCCGATGCTTCACTCCAGGTTTACTGTAACCCTTGGACCTTCTTATTGACGATGAAACACCGAAATAGCATCGCAATTAAATACAAAAGGCAAAATGCCGACTTAAGTACAAGAAGACTGACTCTTCCTACTGTTTATGTTTTGAACCATTCCTGTGACACTAGTTATAGATTCCGATGCTTCACTCCAGGTTTACTGTGACCCTTGGACCTTCTTATTGACGATGAAACACAGAAATTGCATCGGAATTAAATAGAAAAGGCACAATGCCGACTTAAGTTCAAGATGACTGACTCTTCTTACTGACTATGTTTTGATCCATTCCTGTGACACTAGTTAAAGATTCCGATGCTTCACTCCAGGTTTACTGTATACCTTGGACATTCTTATTGACAATGAAACACAGAAATTGCATCGGAATTAAATACAAAAGGCACAATGCCGACTTAAGTACAAGAAGACTGACTCTTCCTACTGTCTATGTTTTGAACCATTCCTGTGACACTAGTTATAGATTCCGATGCTTCACTTCAGGTTTACTGTATCCCTCTGACGTTATTGCCGATGAAACACAGAAATTGCATCGGAATTAAATACAAAAGGCACAATGCCGACTTAAGGACATGAAGACTGACTCTTCTTACTGACTATGTTTTGAAACATTCCTGTGACTCCAGTTATAGATTCCGATGCTTCACTTCAGGTTTACTGTATCCCTTGGATGTTCTTATTGACGATGAATCACAGGAATTGCATCGGAATTAAACACAAAATGCACAATGCCGACTTAAGTACAAGAAGTCTGACTCTTCTTCCTGTCTATATTTTGAACCATTCCAGTGACACTAGTTATAGATTCCGATGCTTCACTTCAGGTTTACTGTATTCCTTGGACCTTCTTATTGACGATGAAACACAGAAATTGCATCGGAATTAAATACAAAAGGCACAATGCCGACTTAAGGACAAGAAGACTGACTCTTCTTACTGTCTATGTTTTGAACCATTCCTGTGACACTAGTTATAGATTCCGATGCTTCACTTCAGGTTTACTGTATCCCTCTGACCTTCTTATTGACGATGAAACACCGAAATTGCATTGGAATTAAATACAAAAGGCACAATGCCGACTAAAGTACAAGAAGACTGACTCTTCTTACTGTCTATGTTTCAACCATTCCTGTGATACTAGTTATTGATTCCGATGCTTCACTCCAGGTTTACTGTATCCCTTGGACCTTGTTATTGACGGTGACACACAGAAATAGCATTGGAATTAAACACAAAAGGCAAAATGCCTACTTTAGTACACGAAGACTGACTCTTCTTACTGTCTATGTTTTGAACCATTCCTGTGACACTAGTTATAGATTCCGATGCTTCACTTCAGGTTTACTGTATCCCTCTGACTTTATTGCCGATGAAACACAGAAATTGCATCGAAAGTAAATACAAAAGGCACAATGCCGACTTAAGGACAAGAAGACTGACTATTCTTACTGTCTATGATTTGAACCACTCCTGTGACACTAGTTATAGATTCCGCTGCTTCACTTCAGGTTTACTGTTTCCCTTGGACCTTCTTATTGACGATGAAACACAGAAATTGCATCGGAATTAAATACAAAAGGCGCAATGCCGACTTAAGTACAAGAAGACTGACTCTTTCTATTGTCTATGCTTTGAACCAATTCTGTGACACTAGTTATAGAGTCCGATGCTTCACTTCAGGTTCACTGTATCCCTTGGAACTTCTTATTGACGATGAAACGCAGAAATTGCATCGGAATTAAATACAAAAGGCACAATGCCGACTTAAGTACAAGAAGACTGACTCTACCTACTGTCTATGTTTTGAACCAATTCTGTGACACTAGTAATAGTGTCTGATGCTTCACTTAAGGTTTACTGTATCCCTTGGACCTTCTTATTGACGATGAATCACAGGAATTGCATCGGAATTAAATACAAAAGGCACAATGCCGAATTAAGGACAAGAAGACTGACTCTTCTTACTGTCTATACTTTGAACCAGTCCAGTGACACTAGTTATAGATTCCGATGCTTTACTTCAGGTTTACTGTATTCCTTGGACCTTCTTATTGACGATGAACATTGAAATTGCATCGAAATTAAATACAAAAGGCACAATGCCGACTTAAGTACAGGAAGACTGACTCTTCTTACTGTCAATGTTTTGAACCACTACTGTGACACTAGTTATCGATTCCGATGCTTCACTCCAGGTTTACTGTATCCCTTGGACCTTCTTGTTGACGATAACACAGAAAATGCATCGGAATTAAATAAAAAAGGCACAATGCCGACTTAAGGACAAGAAGACTGACTCTTCTTACTGACTATGTTTTGAACCATTCCTGTGACACTAGTTATAGATTCCGATGCATCACTTCAGGTTTACTGTATCCTTCTGACCTTCTTATTGACGATGAAACACAGAAATTGCATCGGAATTAAATACAAAAGCACAATGCCGACTTAAGTACAAGAAGACTGACTCTTCTTACTGTCTATGTTTCAACCATTCCTGTGACACTAGTTATAGATTCCGATGCTTCACTTCAGGTTTACTGTATCCCTCTGACGTTATTGCCGATGAAGCACAGAAATTGCATCGGAATTAAATAGAAAACTCACAATGCCGACTTAAGTACAAGAAGACTGACTCTTCTTACTGTCTAAATTTTGAACCAATCCTGTGACACTAGTTATAGTTTCCGATGCTTCACTCCAGGTTTACTGTATACCTTGGACCTTCTTATTGACAATGAAACACCGAAATTGCATCGGAATTAAATACAAAAGGCACAATGCCGACTTAAGTACAAGATGACTGACTCTTCTTACTGACTATGTTTTGAACCATTCCTGTGACACTAGTTATAGATTCCGATGCTTCACTTCAGGTTTACTGTATCCCTCTGACCTTATTGCCGATGAAACACAGAAATTGCATCGGAATTAAATAAAAAAGGCACAATGCCGACTTAAGGACAAGAAGACTGACTCTTCTTACTGTCTATGATTTGAACCACTCCTGTGACACTAGTTATAGATTCCGATGCTTCACTTCAGGTTTACTGTTTCCCTTGGACCTTCTTATTGACGATGAAACACAGAAATTGCATCGGAATTAAATACAAAAGGCGCAATGCCGACCTAAGTACAAGAAGACTGACTCTTCCTATTGTCTATGCTTTGAACCAATTCTGTGTCACTAGTTATAGAATCCGATGCTTCACTTCAGGTTCACTGTATCCCTTGGAACTTCTTATTGACGATGAATCACAGAAATTGCATCGTAATTAAATACAAAAGGCACAATGCCGACTTAAGGACAAGAAGACTGACTCTTCTTACTGTCTATATTTTGAACCATTCCAATGACACTACTTATATAATCCGATGCTTCACTTCAGGTTTATTGAATTCCTTGGACCTTCTTATTGACGATGAAACGCAGAAATTTCATCGGAATTAAATACAAAAGGCACAATGCCGACTTAAGTACAAGAAGACTGACTCTACCTACTGTCTATGTTTTGAACCAATTCTGTGACACTAGTAATAGAGTCCGATGCTTTACTTCAGGTTTACCGTATCCCTTGGACCTTCGTATTGACGATGAATCACAGGAATTGCATCGGAATTAAATACAAAAGGCACAATGCCGAATTAAGGACAAGAAGACTGACTCTTCTTACTGTCTATACTTTGAACCAGTCCAGTGACACTAGTTATAGATTCCGATGCTTCACTCCAGGTTTACTGTATCCCTTGGACCTTCTTGTTGACGATAACACAGAAAATGCATCGGAATTAAATAAAAAAGGCACAATGTCGACTTAAGGACAAGAAGACTGACTCTTCTTACTGACTATGTTTTGAACCATTCCTGTGACACTAGTTATAGATTCCGATGCTTCACTTCAGGTTTACTGTATCCTTCTGACCTTCTTATTGACGATGAAACACAGAAATTGCATCGGAATTAAATACAAAAGCACAATGCCGACTTAAGTACAAGAAGACTGACTCTTCTTACTGTCTATGTTTCAACCATTCCTGTGTCACTAGTTATAGATTCCGATGCTTCACTTCAGGTTTACTGTATCCCTCTGACATTCTTATTGACGATGAAACACAAAAATTGCATCGGAAATAAATACAAAAGGCACAATGCCGACCTAAGTACAAGAAGACTGACTCTTCTTACTGTCTATTCTTGGAACCATTCCTGTGACACTCGTTATAGATTCCGATGCTTCAGTCCAGGTTTACTGTATCCCTTGGACCTTCTTATTGCCGATGAAACACAGAAATTGCATCGGAATGAAATTGAAAAGGCACAATGCCGACTTAAGTACAAGAAGATTGACTCGTCTTACTGATAATAGTTTGAACCATTCCTGTGACAATAGTTATAGATTCCGATGCTTCACTTCAGGTTTACTGTATCCCTTGGAACTTGTTATTGACGGTGACACACAGAAATAGCATTGGAATTAAATACAAAAGGCAAAATGCCAACTTTAGTACACGACGACTGACTTTTCTTAGTGTCTATGCTTTGAACCATTCCTGTGACACTAGTTATAGATTCCGACGCTTCACTTCAGGTTTACTGTATCCCTCTGCCCTTCTTATAGACGATGAAACACCGAAATTGCATCGGAATTAAATAGAAAACTCACAATGCTGACTTAAGTACAAGAAGACTGACTCTTCTTACTGTCTATGCTTTGAACCATTGCTGTGACACTAGTTATAGATTCCGATGCTTCACTTCAGGTTTACTGTATCCCTCTGACCTTATTGCCGATGAAACACCGAAATTGCATCGGAATTAAATAGAAAACTCACAATGTCGACTTAAGTACAAGAAGACTGACTCTTCTTACTGTCTATGTTTTGAACCATTCCTGTGACACTAGTTATAGATTCCGATGCTTCACTCCAGGTTTACTGTATACCTTGGACCTTCTTATTGACAATGAAACACAGGAATTGCATCGGAAATAACTACAAAAGGCACAATGAAGACTTAAGTACAAGAAGACTGACTCTTCCAACTGTCTATGTTTTGAACCATTCCTGTGACACTAGTTATAGATTCCGATGCTTCACTTCAGGTTTACTGTATCCCTCTGACCTTATTGCCGATGAAACACAGAAATTGCATCGGAATTAAATACAAAAGGCACAATGCCGACTTAAGGACATGAAGACTCACTCTTCTTACTGACTATGTTTTGAAACATTCCTGTGACTCTAGTTATAGATTCCGATGCTTCACTTCGGGTTTACTGTATCCCTTGGATCTTCTTATTGACGATGAATCACAGGAATTGCAACGGAATTAAACACAAAATGCACTATGCCGACTTAAGTACAAGAAGTCTGACTCTTCTTACTGTCTATATTTTGAATCATTCCAGTGACACTAGTTATAGATTCCGATGCTTCACTTCAGGTTTACTGTATTCCTTGGACTTTCTTATTGACGATGAAACACAGAAATTGCATCGGAATTAAATAGAAAATGCACAATGCCGACTTAAGTACAAGATGACTGACTCTTCTTACTGACTATGTTTTGAACCAATCCTGTGACACTAGTTATAGATTCCGATGCTTCACTCCAGGTTTACTTTATACCTTGGACCTTCTTATTGACAATGAAACACAGAAATTGCATCGGAATTAAATAGAAAAGGCACAATGCCGACTTAAGTACAAGAGGACTGACTCTTCTTAGAGATTATAGTTTGAACCATTGCTGTGACACTAGTTATAGATTCCGATGCTTTACTTCAGGTTTACTGTATACCTTGGACATTCTTATTGACGATGAATCACAGAAATTCCATCGGAATTAAATAGAAATGGCTCAATGTCGACTTAAGTACAAGAAGACTGACTCTTCTTGCTTCTATGTTTTGAACCATTCCTGTGACACTAGTTATAGATTCCGATGCTTCACTCCAGGTTTACTGTAACCCTTGGACCTTCTTATTGACGATGAAACACCGAAATTGCATCGCAATTAAATACAAAAGGCAAAATGCCGACTTATGTACAAGAAGACTGACTCTTCTTACTGTCTATATTTTGAACCATTCCAGTGACACTAGTTATAGATTCCGATGCTTTACTTCAGGTTTACTGTATTCCTTGGACTTTCTTATTGACGATGAAACACAGAAATTGCATCGGAATTAAATACAAAAGGCACAATGCCGACTTAAGGACAAGAAGACTGACTCTTCTTACTGTCTATGTTTTGAACCATTCCTGTGACACTAGTTATAGATTCCGATGCTTCACTTCAGGTTTACTGTATCCCTCTGACCTTCTTATTGACGATGAAACACAGAATTTGCATCGGAAATAAATACAAAAGGAGCAATGCCGACTAAAGTACAAGAAGACTGACTCATCTTACTGTCTATGTTTCAACCATTCCTGTGATACTAGTTATTGATTCCGACGCTTCACTGCAGGTTTACTGTATCCCTTGGACCTTCTTATTGACGATGAAACACAGAAACTGCATCGGAATGAAATAGAAAAGGCACAATGCCGAATTAAGTACAAGAGGACTGACTTTCTTACTGATAATAGTTTGAACCATTCCGGTGACAATAGTTATAGATTCCGATGCTTCACTTCAGGTTTACTGTATCCCTTGGATCTTGTTATTGACGGAGACACACAGAAATAGCATTGGAATTAAACACAAAAGGCAAAATGCGAACTTTAGTACACGAAGACTGACTCTTCTTACTGTCTATGTTTTGAACCATTCCTGTGACACTAGTTATAGATTCCGATGCTTCACTTCAGGTTTACTGTATCCCTCTGACTTTATTGCCGATGAAACACAGAAATTGCATCGGAAGTAAGTACAAAAGGCACAATGCCGACTTAAGGACAAGAAGACTGACTCTTCTTACTGACTATGATTTGAAGCATTCCTGTGACTCTAGTTATAGATTCCGATGCTTCACTTCAGGTTTACTGTATCCCTTTGACCTTCTTATTGACGATGAAACACAGAAATTGCATCGTAATTAAATACAAAAGCCACAATGCCGACTTAAGTACAAGAAGACTGACTCTTCTTACTGTCTATTATTTGAACCATTCCTGTGACACTAGTTATAGATTCCGATGCTTCACTTCAGGTTTACTGTTTCCCTTGGACCTTCTTATTGATGATGAAACACAGAAATTGCATCGGAATTAAATAAAAAAGGCACAATGCCGACTTAAGGACAAGAAGACTGACACTTCTTACTGACTATGTTTTGAACCATTCCTGTGACACTAGTTATAGATTCCGATGCTTCACTTCAGGTTTACTGTATCCTTCTGACCTTCTTATTGACGATGAAACACAGAAATTGCATCGGAATTAAATACAAAAGCACAATGCCGACTTAAGTACAAGAAGACTGACTCTCCTTACTGTCTATGTTTCAACCATTCCTGTGACACTAGTTATAGATTCCGAAGCTTCACTTCAGGTTTACTGTATCCCTCTGACCTTCTTATTGACGATGAAACACAGAAACTGCATCGGAATGAAATTGAAAAGGCACAATGCCGACTTAAGTACAAGAAGATTGACTCTTCTTACTGATAATAATTTGAACCATTCCTGTGACAATAGTTATAGATTCCGATGCTTCACTTCAGGTTTACTGTATCCCTTGGACCTTGTTATTGACGGTGACACATAGAAATAGCATTGGAATTAAATACAAAAGGCAAAATGCCAACTTTAGTACATGACGACTGACTCTTCTTATTGTCTATGCTCTGAACCATTCCTGTGACACTAGTTATAGATTCCGACGCTTCACTTCAGGTTTACTGTATCCCTCTGACCTTCTTATAGACGATGAAACACCGAAATTGCATCGGAATTAAATAGAAAACTCACAATGCTGACATAAGTACAAGAAGACTGACTCTTCTTACTATCTATGCTTTGAACCATTGCTGTGACACTAGTTATAGATTCCGATGCTTCACTCCAGGTTTACTGTATACCTTGGACCTCATATTAACGATGAAACACAGAAATTGCATCGGAATTAAACAGAAAAGGCACAATGCCGACTTAAGTACAAGAACCCGGACTCTTCTTTGTGATTACAGTTTGAACCATTGCTGTGACACTAGTTATAGATTCCGATGCTTTACTTCAGGTTTACTGTATACCTCGGACATTCTTATTGACGATGAAACACAGAAATTGCATCGGAATTAAATAAAAAAGGCACAATGTCGACTTAAGTACAAGAAGACTGACTCTTCTTACTGTCTATGTTTTGAACTATTCCTGTGACACTAGTTATAGATTCCGATGCTTCACTCCAGGTTTACTGTAACCCTTGGACCTTCTTATTGACGATGAAACACAGAAATTGCATCGGAACTAAATAGAAAAGGCACAATGCCGACTTAAGTACAAGAAGACTGACTCTTCTTACTGACTATGGTTTGTACCATTCCTGTGACACTAGTTATAGATTCCGATGCTTCACTTCAGGTTTACTGTATACCTTGTACCTTCTTATTGACGATGAAACACAGAAATTAAGTCGGAATTAAATACAAAAGGCACAATGCCGACTAAAGTACAAGAAGACTGACTCTTCCTACTGTCTATGTTTTGAACCAATTCTGTGACACTAGTTATAGAGTCCGATGTTTCACTTCAGGTTTACTGTATCCCTTGGACCTTCTTATTGACGATGAATCACAGGAATTGCATCGGAATTAAATACAAAAGGTACAATGCCGACTTAAGTACAAGAAGATTGACTCTTCTTACTGTCTATGTTTTGTACCATTACTGTGACACTAGTTATAGATTCCGAAGCTTCACTCCAGGTTTATTGTATCCTTTGGACATTCTTGTTGACGACGAAACACAGAAATTGCATCGGAATTAAATACAAAAGGCACAATGCCGACTTAAGTACAAGAAGACTGACTCTTCTTACTGTCTATGTATCAACCATTCCTGTGACACTAGTTATATATTCCGATGCTTCACTTCAGGGTTACTGCATCCCTCTAACCTTCTTATTGACGATGAAACACAGAAATTGCATCGGAATTAAATACAAAAGGCACAATACCGACTTAAGTACAAGAAGACTGACTCTTCTTGCTGTCTATGTTTTGAACCATACCTGTGACACTAGTTATTGATTCCGATGCTTCACTCCAGGTTTACTGTAACCCTTGGACCTTCTTATTGACGATGAAACACAGTAATTGCATCGGAATTAAATACGAAAGGCACAATGCCGACTTAAGTACAAGAAGACTGACTCTTCCTACTGTCTATGTTATGAACCATTCCTGTGACACTAGTTATAGATTCCGATGCTTCACTCCAGGTTTACTGTGACCCTTGGACCTTCTTATTGACGATGAAACACAGAAATTGCATCGGAATTAAATAGAAAAGGCACAATGCCGACTAAAGTACAAGATGACTGACTCTTCTTACTGACTATGTTTTGAACCATTCCTGTGACACTAGTTATAGATTCCGATGCTCCACTTCAGGTTTACTGTATCCCTCTGACCTTCTTATTGACGATGAAACACCGAAATTGCATCGAAATTAAATAGAAAACTCACAATGTCGACTTAAGTACAAGAAGACTGACTCTTCTTACTGTCTATGTTTTAACCATTCCTGTGACACTAGTTATAGATTCCGATGCTTCACTCCAGGTTTACTGTATACCTTGGACCTTCTAATTGACAATGAAACACAGAAATTGCATCGGAATTAAATACAAAAGGCACAATGCCGACATAAGTACAAGAAGACTGACTCTTCCAACAGTCTATGTTTTGAACCAGTCCTGTGACACTAGTTATAGATTCCGATGCTTCACTTCAGGTTTACTGTATCCCTCTGACCTTATTGCCGATGAAACACAGAAATTGCATCGGAATTAAATACAAAAGGCACAATGCCGACTTAAGGACATGTAGACTGACTCTTCTTACTGACTATATTTTGAACCATTCCAGTGACACTAGTTATAGATTCCGATGCTTCACTTCAGGTTTACTGTAATCCTTGGACTTTCCTATTGACGATGAAACACAGAAATTGCATCGAAATTAAATACAAAATGCACAATGCCGACTTAAGTACAAGAAGACTGACTCTTCTTACTGTCTATGCTTTGAACCATTACTGTGACACTAGTTATAGATTCCGATGCTTCACTCCAGGTTTACTGTATCCCTTGTACCTTCTTGTTGACGATGAAACACAGAAATTGCATCGAAATTAAATACAAAAGGCACAATGCCGACTTAAGGACAAGAAGACTGACTCTTCTTACTGACTATGTTTTGAACCATTCCTGTGACACTAGTTATAGATTCCGATGCTTCACTTCAGGTTTACTGTATCCTTCCGACCTTCTTATTGACGATGAAACACAGAAATTGCATCGGAATTAAATACAAAAGCACAATGCCGACTTAAGTACAAGAAGACTGACTCTTCTTACTGTCTATGTTTCAACCATTCCTGTGACACTAGTTATAGATTCCGATGCTTCACTTCAGGTTTACTGTATCCCTCTGACCTTCTTATTGGCGATGAAACACAGAAATTGCATCGGAATTAAATACAAAAGGCACAATGCCGACTTAAGTACAAGAAGACTGACTCTTCTTACTGTCTATTCTTTGAACCATTCCTGTGACACTAGTTATAGATTCCGATGCTTCACTCCAGGTTTACTGTATCCCTTGGACCTTCTTATTGACGATGAAACACAGAAACTGCATCGGAATGAAATTGAAAAGGCACAATGCCGACTTAAGTACAAGAAGATTGACTCTTCTTACTGATAATTGTTTGAACCATTCCTGTGACAATAGTTATAGATTCCGATGCTTCACTTCAGGTTTACTGTATCCCTTGGACCTTGTTATTGACGGTGACACATAGAAATAGCATTGGAATTAAATACAAAAGGCAAACTGCCAACTTTAGTACATGACGACTGACTCTTCTAATTGTCTATGCTTTGAACCATTCCTGTGACACTAGTTATAGATTCCGACGCTTCACTTCAGGTTTACTGTATCCCTCTGACCTTCTTATAGACGATGAAACGACGAAATTGCATCGGAATTAAATAGAAAACTCACAATGCTGACATAAGTACAAGAAGACTGACTCTTCTTACTGTCTATTCTTTGAACCATTGCTGTGACACTAGTTATAGATTCCGATGCTTCACTCCAGGTTTACTGTATACCTTGGACCTTCTTATTGACGATGAAACACAGAAATTGCATCGGAATTAAACAGAAAAGGCACAATGCCGACTTAAGTACAAGAACCCAGACTCTTCATTGTGATTACAGTTTGAACCATTGCTGTGACACTAGTTAAAGATTCCGATGCTTTACTTCAGGTTTACTGTATACCTCGGACATTCTTGTTGACGATGAAACACAGAAATTGCATCGGAATTAAATAAAACAGGCACAATGTCGACTTAAGTACAAGAAGACTGACTCTTCTTACTGTCTATGTATCAACCATTCCTGTGACACTAGTTATAGATTCCGATGCTTCACTTCAGGTTGGCTGTATTCCTTGGACCTTCTTATTGACGATGAAACACAGAAATTGCATCGAAATTAAATACAAAAGGCTCAATGCCGACTGAAGTACAAGAAGACTGACTCTTCTTACTGTCTATGTTTTGTACCATTACTGTGACACTAGTTATAGATTCCGAAGCTTCACTCCAGGTTTATTGTATCCTTTGGACATTCTTGTTGACGACGAAACACAGAAATTGCATCGGAATTAAATACAAAAGGCACAATGCCGACTTAAGTACAAGAAGACTGACTCTTCTTGCTGTCTATGTTTTGAACCATACCTGTGACACTAGTTATTGATTCCGATGCTTCACTCCAGGTTTACTGTAACCCTTGGACCTTCTTATTGACGATGAAACACAGTAATTGCATCGGAATTAAATACGAAAGGCACAATGCCGACTTAAGTACAAGAAGACTGACTCTTTCTACTGTCTGTGTTATGAACCATTCCTGTGACACTAGTTATAGATTCCGATGCTTCACTCCAGGTTTGCTGTGACCCTTGGACCTTCTTATTGACGATGAAACACAGAAATTGCGTCGGAATTAAATAGAAAAGGCACAATGCCGACTTAAGTACAAGATGACTGACTCTACTTACTGACTATGTTTTGAACCATTCCTGTGACACTAGTTATAGATTCCGATGCTTCACTTCAGGTTTACTGTATCCCTCTGACCTTCTTATTGACGATGAAACACAGAAATTGCATCGGAATTAAATACAAATGGCACAATGCCGACTTAAGGACATGAAGACTGACTCTTCTTACTGACTATGTTTTGAAACATTCCTGTGACTCTAATTATAGATTCCGATGCTTCACTTCAGGTTTACTGTATCCCTTGGATCTTCTTATTGACGATGAATCACAGGAATTGCATCGGAATTAAACACAAAATGCACAATGCCGACTTAAGTACAAGAAGTCTGACTCTTCTTACTGACTATACTTTGAACCATTCCAGTGACACTAGTTATAGATTCCGATGCTTCACTTCAGGTTTACTGTAATCCTTGGACTTCCTTATTGACGATGAAACACAGAAATTGCATCGAATTAAATACAAAAGGCACAATGCCGACTTAAGTACAAGAAGACTGACTCTTCTTACTGTCTATGTTTTGAACCATTACTGTGACACTAGTTATAGATTCCGATGCTTCACTCCAGGTTTACTGTATCCCTTGTACCTTCTTGTTGACGATGAAACACAGAAATTGCATTGGAATTAAATACAAATGGCACAATGCCGACTTAAGTACAAGAAGACTGACACTTAATACTCTTTATGTTTTGAACCATTCCTGTGACACTAGTTATAGATTCCGATGCTTCACTCCAGGTTTACTGTGACCCTTGGACCTTCTTATTGACGATGAAACACAGAAATTGCATCGGAATTAAATAGAAAAGGCACAATGCCGACTTCAGTACAAGATGACTGACTCTTCTTACTGACTATGTTTTGAACCAATCCTGTGACACTAGTTATAGATTCCGATGCTTCACTCCAGGTTTACTGTATCCCGTGGACCTTCTTATTGACGATGAAACACAGAAATTGCATCGGAATTAAATAGAAAAGGCACAATGCCGACTTAAGTACAAGAAGACTGACTCTTCTTACTGAATATGTTTTGTACCATTCCTGTGTCACTAGTTATAGATTCCGATGCTTCACTTCAGGTTTACTGTATACCTTGTACCTTCTTATTGACGATGAAACACACAAATTGCATCGGAATTAAATAGATAAGGCACAATACCGACTTAAGTACAAGATGACTGACTCTTCTTACTGACTATGTTTTGAACCATTCCTGTGACACTAGTTATAGATTCCGATGCTTCACTCCAGGTTTACTGTATACCTTGGACCTTCTTATTGACAATGAAACACAGAAATTGCATCGGAATTAAATAGAAAAGGCACAATGCCCACTTAAGTACAAGAGGACTGACTCTTCTTAGAGATTATAGTTTGAACCATTGCTGTGACACTAGTTATAGATTCCGATGCTTCACTTCAGGTTTACTGTATACCTTGGACATTCTTATTGACGATGAAACACAGAAATTCCATCGGAATTAAATAGAAAAGGCTCAATGTCGACTTAAGTACAAGAAGACTGACTCTTCTTGCTGTCTATGTTTTGAACCATTCCTGTGACACTAGTTATAGATTGCGATGCTTCACTCCAGGTTTACTGTAACCCATGGACCTTCTTATTGACGATGAAACACCGAAATTGCATCGCAATTAAATACAAAAGGCACAATGCCGACTTAAGTACAAGAAGACTGACTCTTAATACTGTTTATGTTTTGAACCATTCCTGTGACACTAGTTATAGATTCCGATGCTTCACTCCAGGTTTACTGTGACCCTTGGACCTTCGTATTGACGATGAAACACAGAAATTGCATCGGAATTAAATAGAAAAGGCACAATGCCGACTTATGTACAAGATGACTGACTCTTCTTACTGACTATGTTTTGAACCAATCCCGTGACACTAGTTATAGATTCCGATGCTTCACTCCAGGTTTACTGTATACCTTGGACCTTCTTATTGACAATGAAACACAGAAATTGCATCGGAATTAAATACAAAAGGCACAATGCCGACTTAAGTACAAGAAGACTGACTCTTCCTACTGTCTATGTTTAGAACCATTCCTGTGACACTAGTTATAGATTCCGATGCTTCACTTCAGGTTTACTGTATCCCTCTGACGTTATTGCCGATGAAGCACAGAAATTGCATCGGAATTAAATAGAAAACTCACAATGCCGACTTAAGTACAAGAAGACTGACTGTTCTTACTATCTATGTTTTGAACCATTCCTGTGACACTAGTTATAGATTCCGATGCTTCACTCCAGGTTTACTGTGACCATTGGACCTTCTTATTGACGATGAAACACAGAAATTGCATCGGAATTAAATACAAAAGGCACAATGCCGACTTAAGTACAAGAAGACTGACTCTTCCTACTGTCTATGTTTTGAACCAATTCTGTGACACTAGTTATAGAGTCCGATGCTTCACTTCAGTTTCACTGTATCCCTTGGAACTTCTTATTGACGATGAATCACAGAAATTGCATCGGAATTAAATACAAAAGGCACAATGCCGACTTAAGGACAAGAAGACTGACTCTTCTTACTGTCTATATTTTGAACCATTCTAGTGACACTAGTTATATATTCCGATGCTTCACTTCAGGTATATTGAATTCCTTGGACTTTCTTATTGACGATGAAACGCAGTAATTTCATCGGAGTTAAATACAAAAGGCACAATGCCGACTTAAGTACAAGAAGACTGACTCTTCCTACTGTCTATGTTTTGAACCAATTCTGTGACACTAGTAATAGAGTCCGATGCTTCACTTCAGGTTTACTGTATCACTTTGACCTTCTTATTGACGATGAATCACAGGAATTGCATCGGAATTAAATACAAAAGGCACAATGCCGAATTAAGTACAAGAAGACTGACTCTTCTTACTGTCTATGTTTCAACCATTCCTGTGACACTAGTTATAGATTCCGATGCTTCACTTCAGGTTTACTGTATCCCTCTGACCTTCTTATTGACGATGAAACACAGAAATTGCATCGGAATTAAATACAAAAGGCACAATGCCGACTTAAGTACAAGAAGACTGACTCTACTTACTGTCTATTTTTTGAACCACTCCTGTGACACTAGTTATAGATTCCGACGCTTCACTCCAGGTTTACTGTATCCCTTGGACCTTGTTATTGACGATGAAACACGGAAACTGCATCGGAATGAAATTGAAAAGGCACAATGCCGACTTAAGTACAAGAAGATTGACTCTTCTTACTGATAATAGTTTGAACCATTCCTGTGACAATAGTTATAGATTCCGATGCTTCACTTCAGGTTAACTGTATCCCTTGGACCTTGTTATTGACGGTGACACACAGAAATAGCATTGGAATTAAATACAAAAGGCAAAATGCCAACTTTAGTACACGACGACCGACTCTTCTTATTGTCTATGTTTTGAACCATTCCTGTGACACTAGTTATAGATTCCGACGCTTCACTTCAGGTTTACTGTATCCCTCTGACCTTCTTATAGACGATGAAACACCGAAATTGCATCGGAATTAAATAGAAAACTCACAATGCCGACTTAAGTACAAGAAGACTGACTCTACTTACTGTCTATGTTTTAACCATTCCTGTGACACTAGTTATAGATTCCGATGCTTCACTCCAGGTTTACTGTATACTTTGGACCTTCTTATTGACGATGAAACACAGAAATTGCATCGGAATTAAACAGAAAAGGCACAATGCCGACTTAAGTACAAGAAGACAGACTCTTCTAAGTGATTATAGTTTGAACCATTGCTGTGACACTAGTTATAGATTCCGATGCTCTACTTCAGGTTTACTGTATACCTTGGACATTCTTATTGACGATGAAACACAGAAATTGCATCGGAATTAAATAAAAAAGGCACAATGTCGACTTAAGTACAAGAAGGCTGACTCTTCCTACTGTCTATATTTTGAACCATTCCAGTGACACTAGTTATAGATTCCGATGCTTCACTTCAGGTTTGCTGTATTCCTTGGACCTTCTTATTGACGATGAAACACAGAAATTGCATCGAAATTAAATACGAAAGGCACAATGAAGACTGAAGTACAAGAAGACTGACTCTTCTTACTGTCTATGTTTTGATCCATTACTGTGAGACTAGTTATAGATTCCGAAGCTTCACTCCAGGTTTATTGTATCCTTTGGACATTCGTGTTGACGATGAAACACAGAAATTGCATCGGAATTAAATACAAAAGGCACAATGCCGACTTAAGTACAAGAAGACTGACTCTTCTTACTGTCTATGTATCAACCATCCCTGTGACACTAGTTATATACTCCGATGCTTCACTTCAGGGTTACTGCATCCCTCTGACCTTCTTATTGACGATGAAACACAGAAATTGCATCGGATTTAAATACAAAAGGCACAATGCCGACTTAAGTACAAGAAGACTGACTCTTCTTGCTGTCTATGCTTTGAACCATACCTGTGACACTAGTTATAGATTCCGATGCTTCACTCCAGGTTTACTGTGACCCTTGGACCTTCTTATTGACGATGAAACACAGAAATTGCATCGGAATTAAATAGAAAAGGCAAAATGCCGACTTAAGTACAAGATGACTGACTCTTCTTACTGACTATGGTTTGAACCATTCCTGTGACACTAGTTATAGATTCCGATGCTTCACTTCAGGTTTACTGTATCCCTCTGACCTTCTTATTGACGATGAAACACCGAAATTGCATCGGAATTAAATAGAAAACTCACAATATCGACTTAAGTACAAGAAGACTGACTCTTCTTACTGTCTATGTTTTGAACCATTCCGGTGACACTAGTTATAGATTCCGATGCTTCACTTCAGGTTTACTGTATTCCTTGGACTTTCTTATTGACGATGAAACACAGAAATTGCATCGGGATTAATTACAAAAGGCACAATGCCGACTTAAGGACAAGAAGACTGACTCCTCTTACTGTCTATGTTTTGAACCATTCCTGTGACACTAGTTATAGATTCCGATGCTTCACTTCAGGTTTACTGTATCCCTTGGACCTTCGTATTGACGATGAAACACAGAAACTGCATCGGAATGAAATAGAAAAGGCACAATGCCGAATTAAGTACAGGAGGACTGACTCTTCTTACTGATAATAGTTTGAACCATTCCGGTGACAATAGTTATAGATTCCGATGCTTCACTTCAGGTTTACTGTATCCCTTGGACATTGTTATTGACGGTGACACACAGATATAGCATTGGAATTAAATACAAAAGGCAAAATGCCAACTTTAGCACACGAAGACTGACTCTTCTTACTGTCTATGTTTTGAACCATTCCTGTGACACTAGTTATAGATTCCGATGCTTCACTTCAGGTTTACTGTATCCCTCTGACCTTATAGCCGATGAAACACAGAAATTGCATCGGAATTAAATACAAAAGGCACAATGCCGACTTAAGGACATGAAGACTGACTCTTCTTACTGTCTATGTTTTGAACCATTCCTGTGACACTAGTTATAGATTCCGATGCTTCACTTCAGGTTTACTGTATCCCTCTGACCTTCTTATTGACGATGAAACAACGAAATTGCATCGGAATTAAATAGAAAACTCACAACATCGACTTAAGTATAAGAAGACTGACTCTTCTTACTGTCTATGTTTTGAACCATTCCTGTGACACTAGTTATAGATTCCGATGCTTCACTTCAGGTTTACTGTATTCCTTGGACTTTCTTATTGACGATGAAACACAGAAATTGCATCGGAATTAAATACAAAATGCACAATGCCGACTTAAGTACAAGAAGACTGACTCTTCTTACTGTCTATGTTTTGAACCATTACTGTGACACTATTTATAGATTCCGATGCTTCACTCCAGGTTTACTGAATCCCTTGTACCTTCTTGTTGACGACGAAACACAGAAATTGCATAGGAATTAAATACAAATGGCCCAATGCCGACTTAAGGACAAGAAGACTGACTCTTCTTACTGTCTATGTTTTGAACCATTCCTGTGACACTAGTTATAGATTCCGATGCTTCACTTCAGGTTTACTGTATCCCTCTGACCTTCTGATTGACGATGAAACACAGAAATTGCATCGGAATTAAATGCAAAAGGCGCAATGCCGACTTAAGTACAAGAAGACTGACACTTCTTATCCCTATGTTTCAACCTTTCCTGTGATACTAGTTATTGATTCCGATGCTTCACTCCAGGTTTACTGTATCCCTTGGACCTTCTTATTGACGATGAAACACAGAAACTGCATCGGAATGAAATAGAAAAGGCACAATGCCGACTTAAGTACAAGAGGACTGACTCTTCTTACTGATAATAGTTTGAACCATTCCGGTGACAATAGTTATAGATTCTGATGCTTCACTTCAGGTTTACTGTATCCCTTGGACATTGTTATTGACGGTGACACACAGATATAGCATTGGAATTAAATACAAAAGGCAAAATGCCAACTTTAGCACACGAAGACTGACTCTTCTTACTGTCTATGTTTTGAACCATTCCTGTGACACTAGTTATAGATTCCGATGCTTCACTTCAGGTTTACTGTATCCCTCTGACTTTCTTACTGACGATGAAACACAGAAATTGCATCGGAATTAAAAAGAAAACTCACAATGCCGACCTAAGTACAAGAAGACTGACTCTTCTTACTGTCTATGTTTTGAACCATTCCTGTGACACTAGTTATAGATTCCGATGCTTCACTCCAGGTTTACTGTACCCCTTGGACCTTCTAATTGACGATGAAACACAGAAATTGCATCGGAATTAAATACAAAAGGCACAATGCCGACTTAAGTACAAGAAGACTGACTCTTCTTAGTGATTATATATTGAAACATTGCTGTGATACTAGTTATAGATTCCGATGCTTTACTTCAGGTTTACTGTATACCTTGGACATTCTTATTGACGATGAAACACAGAAATTGCATCGGAATTAAATACAAAAGGCTCAATGTCGACTTAAGTACAAGAAGACTGACTCTTCTTACTGTCTATGTTTTGAACCATTCCTGTGTCACTAGTTATAGATTCCGATGCTTCACTTCAGGTTTACTGTATCCCTCTGACCTTATTGCCGATGAAACACAGAAATTGCATCGGAATTAAATACAAAAGGCACAATGCCGACTTAAGGACATGAAGACTGACTCTTCTTACTGACTATGTTTGAAACATTCCTGTGACTCTAGTTATAGATTCCGAAGCTTCACTTCAGGTTTACTGTATCCCTTGGACCTTCTTATTGACGATGAATCACAGGAATTGCATCGGAATTAAACACAAAATGCACAATGCCGACTTAAGTACAAGAAGTCTGACTCTTCTTACTGTCTATATTTTGAACCATTCCAGTGACACTAGTTATAGATTCCGATGCTTCACTTCAGGTTTACTGTATTCCTTGGACTTTCTTATTGACGATGAAACACAGAAATTGCATCGAAATTAAATACAAAAGGCATAATGCCGACTTAAGTACAGGAAGACTGACTCTTCTTACTGTCTATGTTTCAACCATTCCTGTGATACTAGTTATTGATTCCGATGCTTTCCTCCAGGTTTACTGTATCCCTTGGACCTTCTTATTGACGATGAAACACCGAAACTGCATCGGAATGAAATAGAAAAGGCACAATGCCGACTTAAGTACAAGAGGACTGACTCTTCTAACTGATAATAGTTTGAACCATTCCGGTGACAATAGTTATAGATTCCGATGCTTCACTTCAGGTTTACTGTATCCCTTGGACCTTGTTATCGTTGGTGACACACAGAAATAGCATTGGAATTAAATACAAAAGGCAAAATGCCAACTTCAGTACACGAAGACTGACTCTTCTTACTGTCTATGTTGTGAACCATTCCTGTGACACTAGTTATAGATTCCGATGCTTCACTTCAGGTTTACTGTATCCCTCTGACCTTCTTATTGACGATGAAACACAGAAATTGCATCGGAATTAAATAGAAAACTCACAATGCCGTCTTAAGTACAAGAAGACTGACTCTTCTTACTGTCTATGCTTTGAACCATTCCTGTGACACTAGTTATAGATTCCGATGCTTCACTCCAGGTTTACTGTATCCCGTGGACCTTCTTATTGACGATGAAACACACAAATTGCTTCGGAATTAAATAGAAAAGGCACAATGCCGACTTAAGTACAAAAAGACTGACTCTTCTTAGTGATTATAGTTTGAACCATTGCTGTGACACTAGTTATAGATTCCGATGCTTTACTTCAGGTTTACTGAATACCTTGGACATTCTTATTGACGATGAAACACAGAAATTGCATCGGAATTAAATAGAAAAGGCACAATGCCGACTTAAGTACAAGAAGACAGACTCTTCTTACTGACTATGTTTCAACCATTCCTGTGACACTATTTATAGATTCCGATGCTTCACTCCAGGTTTACTGTATCCCTCTGACCTTACTGAAGATGAAACACAGAAATTGCATCGGAATTAAATACAAACGGCACAATGCCGACTTAAGGACAAGAAGACTGACTCTTCTTACTGACTATGATTTGAAACACTCCTGCGACTCTAGTTATAGATTCCGATGCTTCACTTCAGGTTTACTGTCTCCCTCTGACCTTACTGCCGATGAAACAGAGAAATTGCATCGGAATTAAATAGAAAAGGCACAATGCCGACTTAAGTACAAGAAGACTGACTCTTCTTAGTGATTATAGTTTGAACCGTTGCTGAGACACTAGTTATGGATTCCGATGCTTTACTTCAGGTTTACTGTATACCTTGGACATTCTTATTGACGATGAGACACAGAAATTGCATCGGAATTAATTAGAAAAGGAACAATGTCGACTTAAGTACATGAAGACTGACTCTTCTTACTGTCTATGTTTTGAACCATTCCTGTGACACTAGTTATAGATTCCGATGCTTCACTCCAGGTTTACTGTAACCCTTGAACCTTCTTATTGACGATGAAACACAGAAATGGCATTGGAATTAAATAGAAAAGGCACAATGCCGACTTAAGTACGAGAAGATTGACTCTTCTTACTGACTATGTTTAAACCATTCTTGTGACACTAGTTATAGATTCCGATGCATCACTTCAGCTTTACTGTATCCCTCTGACCTTCTTATTGACGATGAAACACCAAAATTGCATCGGAATTAAATAGAAAACTCACAATGCCGACTCAAGTACAAGAAGACCGAGTCTTCTTACTGTCTATGTTTGAACCATTCCTGTGACACTAGTTATAGATTCCGATGCTTCACTCCAGGTTTACTGTATACCTAGGACCTTCTTATTGACGATGAAACACAGAAATTGCATCGGAATTAAATAGAAAAGGCACAATGGCGACTTATGTACAAGAAGACTGACTCTTCTTAGTGATTATATTTTGAACCATTGCTGTGACACTAGTTATAGATTCCGATGCTTTACTACAGGTTTACTGTATACCTTGGACGTTCTTATTGACGATGAAACACAGAAATTGCATCGGAATTAAATAGAAAAGTCACAATGTCGACTTAAGTACAAGAAGACTGACTCTTCTGACTGTCTATGTTTGAACATTCCTGTGACACTAGTTATAGATTCCGATGCTTCACTCCAGGTTTACTGTAACCCTCGGACCTTCTTATTGACGATGAATCACAGAAATTGCATCGGAATTAAATAGAAAAGGCACAATGCCGACTTAAGTACAAGAAGATTGACTCTTCTTACTGACTATGTTTTGAACCATTCCTGTGACACTAGTTATAGATTCCGATGCTTCACTTCAGGTTTACTGTATACCTTGTACCTTCTTATTGACGATGAAACACAGAAATTGTATCGGAATTAAATACAAAAGGCACAATGCCGACTTAAGTACAAGAAGACTGACTCTTCTTACTGTCTATGTTTGAACCATTCCTGTGACACTAGTTTTGGATTCCGATGCTTCACCTCAGGTTTACTGTATCCCTCTGACCCTCTTATTGACGATGAAACACAGAAATTGCATCGGAATTAAATACAAATGGCACAATGCCGACTTAAGTACAAGAAGACTGACTCTTCCTGCTGTCTATGTTTTGAACCATTCCTGTGACACTAGTTATAGATTCCGATGCTTCACTTCAGGTTTACTGTATCCCTCTGACTTATTGCCGATGAAACACAGAAATTGCATCGGAATTAAATACAAAAGGCACAATGCCGACTTAAGGACAAGAAGACTGACTCTTCTTACTGACTATGATTTGAAACACTCCTGTGACTCTAGTTATAAATTCCGATGCTTCACTTCAGGTTTACTGTATCCCTCTGACCTTAATGCCGTTGAAACACAGAAATTGCATCGGAATTAAATAGAAAAGGCACAATGCCGACTTAAGTACAAGAAGACTGACTCTTCTTAGTGATTATAGTTTGAACCGTTGCTGAGACACTAGTTATGGATTCCGATGCTTTACTTCAGGTTTACTGTATACCTTGGACATTCTTATTGACGATGAGACACAGAAATTGCATCGGAATTAATTAGAAAAGGAACAATGTCGACTTAAGTACATGAAGACTGACTCTTCTTACTGTCTATGTTTTGAACCATTCCTGTGACACTAGTTATAGATTCCGATGCTTCACTCCAGGTTTACTGTAACCCTTGAACCTTCTTATTGACGATGAAACACAGAAATGGCATTGGAATTAAATAGAAAAGGCACAATGCCGACTTAAGTACGAGAAGATTGACTCTTCTTACTGACTATGTTTAAACCATTCTTGTGACACTAGTTATAGATTCCGATGCATCACTTCAGCTTTACTGTATCCCTCTGACCTTCTTATTGACGATGAAACACCAAAATTGCATCGGAATTAAATAGAAAACTCACAATGCCGACTCAAGTACAAGAAGACCGAGTCTTCTTACTGTCTATGTTTGAACCATTCCTGTGACACTAGTTATAGATTCCGATGCTTCACTCCAGGTTTACTGTATACCTAGGACCTTCTTATTGACGATGAAACACAGAAATTGCATCGGAATTAAATAGAAAAGGCACAATGGCGACTTATGTACAAGAAGACTGACTCTTCTTAGTGATTATATTTTGAACCATTGCTGTGACACTAGTTATAGATTCCGATGCTTTACTACAGGTTTACTGTATACCTTGGACGTTCTTATTGACGATGAAACACAGAAATTGCATCGGAATTAAATAGAAAAGTCACAATGTCGACTTAAGTACAAGAAGACTGACTCTTCTGACTGTCTATGTTTGAACATTCCTGTGACACTAGTTATAGATTCCGATGCTTCACTCCAGGTTTACTGTAACCCTCGGACCTTCTTATTGACGATGAATCACAGAAATTGCATCGGAATTAAATAGAAAAGGCACAATGCCGACTTAAGTACAAGAAGATTGACTCTTCTTACTGACTATGTTTTGAACCATTCCTGTGACACTAGTTATAGATTCCGATGCTTCACTTCAGGTTTACTGTATACCTTGTACCTTCTTATTGACGATGAAACACAGAAATTGTATCGGAATTAAATACAAAAGGCACAATGCCGACTTAAGTACAAGAAGACTGACTCTTCTTACTGTCTATGTTTGAACCATTCCTGTGACACTAGTTTTGGATTCCGATGCTTCACCTCAGGTTTACTGTATCCCTCTGACCCTCTTATTGACGATGAAACACAGAAATTGCATCGGAATTAAATACAAATGGCACAATGCCGACTTAAGTACAAGAAGACTGACTCTTCCTGCTGTCTATGTTTTGAACCATTCCTGTGACACTAGTTATAGATTCCGATGCTTCACTTCAGGTTTACTGTATCCCTCTGACTTATTGCCGATGAAACACAGAAATTGCATCGGAATTAAATACAAAAGGCACAATGCCGACTTAAGGACAAGAAGACTGACTCTTCTTACTGACTATGATTTGAAACACTCCTGTGACTCTAGTTATAAATTCCGATGCTTCACTTCAGGTTTACTGTATCCCTCTGACCTTAATGCCGTTGAAACACAGAAATTGCATCGGAATTAAATAGAAAAGGCACAATGCCGACTTAAGTACAAGAAGACTGACTCTTCTTAGTGATTATAGTTTGAACCATTGCTGAGACACTAGTTATGGATTCCGATGCTTTACTTCAGGTTTACTGTATACCTTGGACATTCTTATTGACGATGAAACACAGAAATTGCATCGGAATTAAATAGAAAAGGCACAATGTCGACTTAAGTACAAGAAGACTGACTCTTCTTACTGTCTATGTTTTGAACCATTCCTGTGACACTAGTTATAGATTCCGATGCTTCACTCCAGGTTTACTGTAACCCTTGGACCTTCTTATTGACGATGAAAGACAGAAATTGGATTGGAATTAAATAGAAAAGGCACAATGCCGATTTAAGTACAAGAAGACTGACTCTTCTTAGTGATTATAGTTTAAACCATTCCTGTGACACTAGTTATAGATTCCGATGCTTCACTTCAGGTTTACTGTATCCCTCTGACCTTCTTATTGACGATGAAACACCGAAATTGCATCGGAATTAAATAGAAAACCCACAATGCCCACTCAAGTACAAGAAGACTGACTCTTCTTACTGTCTATGTTTTTAACCATTCCAGTGACACTAGTTATAGATTCCGATGCTTCACTCCAGGATTACTGAATACCTTGGACCTTCTTATTGACGATGAAACACAGAAATTGCATCGGAATTAAATGGAAAAGGCACAATGGCGACTTAAGTACAAGAAGACTGACTCTTCTTAGTGATTATAGTTTGAACCATTGCTGTGACACTAGTTATAGATTCCGACACTTTACTACTCGTTTACTGTATACCTTGGAGATTCTTATTGACGATGAAACACAGAAATTGCATCGGAATGAAATAGAAAAGGCACAATGTCGACTTAAGTACAAGAAGACTGACTCTTCTGACGGTCTATGTTTGAACCATTCCTGTGACACTAGTTATAGATTCCGATGCTTCAGTCCAGGTTTACTGTATCCCTCTGACCTTATTGAAGATGAAACACAGAAATTGCATCGGAATTACATACAAACGGCACAATGCCGACTTAAGGACAAGAAGACTGACTCTTCTTACTGCCTATGATTTGAAACACTCCTGTGACTCTAGTTATAGATTCCGATGCTTCACTTCAGGTTTACTGTATCCCTCTGACCTTACTGCCGATGAAACACAGAAATTGCATCGGAATTAAATAGAAAAGACACAATGCCGACTTAAGTACAAGATGACTGACTCTTCTTAGTGATTATAGTTTGAACCGTTGCTGAGACACTAGTTATGGATTCCGATGCTTTACTTCAGGTTTACTGTATACCTTGGACATTCTCATTGACGATGAGACACAGAAATTGCATCGGAATTAAATAGAAAAGGCACAATGTCGACTTAAGTACAAGAAGACTGACTCTTCTTACTGTCTATGTTTTGAACCATTCCTGTGACACTAGTTATAGATTCCGATGCTTCACTCCAGGTTTACTGTAACCCTTGGACCTTCTTATTGACGATGAAACACAGAAATTGCATTGGAATTAAATAGAAGAGGCACAATGCCGACTTAAGTACAAGAAGATTGACTCTTCTTACTGACTATGTTTAAACCATTCTTGTGACTCTAGTTATAGATTCCGATGCTTCACTTCAGGTTTACTGTATCCCTCTGACCTTCTTATTGACGATGAAACACCGAAATTGCATCGGAATTAAATAGAAAACTCACAATGCCGACTCAAGTACAAGAAGACCGACTCTTCTTACTGTCTATGTTTTGAACCATTCCTGTGACACTAGTTATACATTCCGATGCTTCACTCCAGGTTCACTGTATACCTAGGACCTTCTTATTGACGATGAAACACAGAAATTGCATCGGAATTAAATAGAAAAGGCACAATGGCGACTTATGTACAAGAAGACTGACTCTTCTTAGTGATTATATTTTGAACCATTGCTGTGACACTAGTTATAGATTCCGATGCTTTACTACAGGTTTACTGTATACCTTGGACCTTCTTATTGACGATGAAACACAGAAATTGCATCGGAATTAAATAGAAAAGTCACAATGTCGACTTAAGTACAAGAAGACTGACTCTTCTGATTGTCTATGTTTGAACATTCCTGTGACACTAGTTATAGATTCCGATGCTTCACTCCAGGTTTACTGTAACCCTCGGACCTTCTTATTGACGATGAATCACAGAAATTGCATCGGAATTAAATAGAAAAGGCACAATGCCGACTTAAGTACAAGAAGATTGACTCTTCTTACTGACTATGTTTTGAACCATTCCTGTGACACTAGTTATAGATTCCGATGCTTCACTTCAGGTTTACTGTATACCTTGTACCTTCTTATTGACAATGAAACACAGAAATTGTATCGGAATTAAATACAAAAGGCACAATGCCGACTTAAGTACAAGAAGACTGACTCTTCTTACTGTCTATGTTTGAACCATTCCTGTGACACTAGTTTTGGTTTCCGATGCTTCACCTCAGGTTTACTGTATCCCTCTGACCCTCTTATTGACGATGAAACACAGAAATTGCATCGGAATTAAATACAAAAGGCACAATGCCGACTTAAGTACTAGAAGACTGACTCTTCCTACTGCCTATGTTTTGAACCATTCCTGTGACACTAGTTATAGATTCCGATGCTTCACTTCAGGTTTACTGTATCCCTCTGACCTTCTTATTGACGATGAAACAACGAAATTGCATCGGAATTAAATAGAAAACTCACAATATCGACTTAAGTATAAGAAGACTGACTCTTCTTACTGTCTATGTTTTGAACCATTCCTGTGACACTAGTTATAGATTCCGATGCTTCACTTCAGGTTTACTGTATTCCTTGGACTTTCTTATTGACGATGAAACACAGAAATTGCATCGGAATTAAATTCAAAAGGCACAATGCCGACTTAAGTACAAGAAGACTGACTCTTCTTACTGTCTATGTTTTGAACCATTACTGTGACACTATTTATAGATTCCGATGCTTCACTCCAGGTTTACTGAATCCCTTGTACCTTCTTGTTGACGACGAAACACAGAAATTGCATAGGAATTAAATACAAATGGCCCAATGCCGACTTAAGGACAAGAAGACTGACTCTTCTTACTGTCTATGTTTTGAACCATTCCTGTGACACTAGTTATAGATTCCGATGCTTCACTTCAGGTTTACTGTATCCCTCTGACCTTCTTATTGACGATGAAACACAGAAATTGCATCGGAATTAAATGCAAAAGGCGCAATGCCGACTTAAGTACAAGAAGACTGACACTTCTTATCTCTATGTTTCAACCATTCCTGTGATACTAGTTATTGATTCCGATGCTTCACTCCAGGTTTACTGTATCCCTTGGACCTTCTTATTGACGATGAAACACACAAACTGCATCGGAATGAAATAGAAAAGGCACAATGCCGACTTAAGTACAAGAGGACTGACTCTTCTTACTGATAATAGTTTGAACCATTCCGGTGACAATAGTTATAGATTCCGATGCTTCACTTCAGGTTTACTGTATCCCTTGGACATTGTTATTGACGGTGACACACAGATATAGCATTGGAATTAAATACAAAAGGCAAAATGCCAGCTTTAGCACACGAAGACTGACTCTTCTTACTGTCTATGTTTTGAACCATTCCTGTGACACTAGTTATAGATTCCGATGCTTCACTTCAGGTTTACTGTATCCCTCTGACTTTCTTACTGACGATGAAACACAGAAATTGCATCGGAATTAAAAAGAAAACTCACAATGCCGACCTAAGTACAAGAAGACTGACTCTTCTTACTGCCTATGTTTTGAACCATTCCTGTGACACTAGTTATAGATTCCGATGCTTCACTCCAGGTTTACTGTACCCCTTGGACCTTCTAATTGACGATGAAACACAGAAATTGCATCGGAATTAAATACAAAAGGCACAATGCCGACTTAAGTACAAGAAGACTGACTCTTCTTAGTGATTATATATTGAAACATTGCTGTGACACTAGTTATAGATTCCGATGCTTTACTTCAGGTTTACTGTATACCTTGGACATTCTTATTGACGATGAAACACAGAAATTGCATCGGAATTAAATACAAAAGGCTCAATGTCGACTTAAGTACAAGAAGACTGACTCTTCTTACTGTCTATGTTTTGAACCATTCCTGTGACACTAGTTATAGATTCCGATGCTTCACTTCAGGTTTACTGTATCCCTCTGACCTTATTGCCGATGAAACACAGAAATTGCATCGGAATTAAATACAAAAGGCACAATGCCGACTTAAGGACATGAAGACTGACTCTTCTTACTGACTATGTTTTGAAACATTCCTGTGACTCTAGTTATAGATTCCGAAGCTTCACTTCAGGTTTACTGTATCCCTTGGACCTTCTTATTGACGATGAATCACAGGAATTGCATCGGAATTAAACACAAAATGCACAATGCCGACTTAAGTACAAGAAGTCTGACTCTTCTTACTGTCTATATTTTGAACCATTCCAGTGACACTAGTTATAGATTCCGATGCTTCACTTCAGGTTTACTGTATTCCTTGGACTTTCTTATTGACGATGAAACACAGAAATTGCATCGAAATTAAATACAAAAGGCGCAATGCCGACTTAAGTACAAGAAGACTGACTCTTCTTACTGTCTATGTTTCAACCATTCCTGTGATACTAGTTATTGATTCCGATGCTTTACTCCAGGTTTACTGTATCCCTTGGACCTTCTTATTGACGATGAAACACAGAAACTGCATCGGAATGAAATAGAAAAGGCACAATGCCGACTTAAGTACAAGAGGACTGACTCTTCTAACTGATAATAGTTTGAACCATTCCGGTGACAATAGTTATACATTCCGATGCTTCACTTCAGGTTTACTGTATCCCTTGGACCTTGTTATCGTTGGTGACACACAGAAGTAGCATTGGAATTAAATACAAAAGGCAAAATGCCAACTTCAGTACACGAAGACTGACTCTTCTTACTGTCTATGTTGTGAACCATTCCTGTGACACTAGTTATAGATTCCGATGCTTCACTTCAGGTTTACTGTATCCCTCTGACCTTCTTATTGACGATGAAACACAGAAATTGCATCGGAATTAAATAGAAAACTCACAATGCCGTCTTAAGTACAAGAAGACTGACTCTTCTTACTGTCTATGCTTTGAACCATTCCTGCGACACTAGTTATAGATTCCGATGCTTCACTCCAGGTTTACTGTATCCCGTGGACCTTCTTATTGACGATGAAACACACAAATTGCTTCGGAATTAAATAGAAAAGGCACAATGCCGACGTAAGTACAAAAAGACTGACTCTTCTTAGTGATTATAGTTTGAACCATTGCTGTGACACTAGTTATAGATTCCGATGCTTTACTTCAGGTTTACTGAATACCTTGGACATTCTTATTGACGATGAAACACAGAAATTACATCGGAATTAAATAGAAAACGCTCAATGTCGACTTAAGTACAAGAAGACTGACTCTTCTTACTGTCTATGCTTTGAACCATTCCTGTGACACTAGTTATAGATTCCGATGCTTCACTCCAGGTTTACTGTAACCCTTGGACCTTCTTATTGACGATGAAACACAGAAATTGCATCGGAATTAAATAGAAAAGGCACAATGCCGACTTAAGTACAAGAAGACTGACTCTTCTTACTGACTATGTTTCAACCATTCCTGTGACACTATTTATAGATTCCGATGCTTCACTCCAGGTTTACTGTATCCCTCTGACCTTACTGAAGATGAAACACAGAAATTGCATCGGAATTAAATACAAACGGCACAATGCCGACTTAAGGACAAGAAGACTGACTCTTCTTACTGACTATGATTTGAAACACTCCTGCGACTCTAGTTATAGATTCCGATGCTTCACTTCAGGTTTACTGTATCCCTCTGACCTTACTGCCGATGAAACAGAGAAATTGCATCGGAATTAAATAGAAAAGGCACAATGCCGACTTAAGTACAAGAAGACTGACTCTTCTTAGTGATTATAGTTTGAACCGTTGCTGAGACACTAGTTATGGATTCCGATGCTTTACTTCAGGTTTACTGTATACCTTGGACATTCTTATTGACGATGAGACACAGAAATTGCATCGGAATTAATTAGAAAAGGCACAATGTCGACTTAAGTACATGAAGACTGACTCTTCTTACTGTCTATGTTTTGAACCATTCCTGTGACACTAGTTATAGATTCCGATGCTTCACTCCAGGTTTACTGTAACCCTTGAACCTTCTTATTGACGATGAAACACAGAAATGGCATTGGAATTAAATAGAAAAGGCACAATGCCGACTTAAGTACAAGAAGATTGACTCTTCTTACTGACTATGTTTAAACCATTCTTGTGACACTAGTTATAGATTCCGAAGCATCACTTCAGCTTTACTGTATCCCTCTGACCTTCTTATTGACGATGAAACACCAAAATTGCATCGGAATTAAATAGAAAACTCACAATGCCGACTCAAGAACAAGAAGACCGAGTCTTCTTACTGTCTATGTTTTGAACCATTCCTGTGACACTAGTTATAGATTCCGATGCTTCACTCCAGGTTTACTGTATACCTAGGACCTTCTTATTGACGATGAAACACAGATATTGCATCGGAATTAAATAGAAAAGGCACAATGGCGACTTATGTACAAGAAGACTGACTCTTCTTAGTGATTATATTTTGAACCATTGCTGTGACACTAGTTATAGATTCCGATGCTTTACTACAGGTTTACTGTATACCTTGGACGTTCTTATTGACGATGAATCACAGAAATTGCATCGGAATTAAATAGAAAAGTCACAATGTCGACTTAAGTACAAGAAGACTGACTCTTCTGACTGTCTATGTTTGAACATTCCTGTGACACTAGTTATAGATTCCGATGCTTCACTCCAGGTTTACTGTATACCTAGGACCTTCTTATTGACGATGAAACACAGAAATTGCATCGGAATTAAATAGAAAAGGCACAATGGCGACTTATGTACAAGAAGACTGACTCTTCTTAGTGATTATATTTTGAACCATTGCTGTGACACTAGTTATAGATTCCGATGCTTTACTACAGGTTTACTGTATACCTTGGACGTTCTTATTGACGATGAAACACAGAAATTGCATCGGAATTAAATAGAAAACTCACAATGCCGACTCAAGAACAAGAAGACCGAGTCTTCTTACTGTCTATGTTTTGAACCATTCCTGTGACACTAGTTATAGATTCCGATGCTTCACTCCAGGTTTACTGTAACCCTCGGACCTTCTTATTGACGATGAATCACAGAAATTGCATCGGAATTAAATAGAAAAGGCACAATGCCGACTTAAGTACAAGAAGATTGACTCTTCTTACTGACTATGTTTTGAACCATTCCTGTGACACTAGTTATAGATTCCGATGCTTCACTTCAGGTTTACTGTATACCTTGTACATTCTTATTGACGATGAAACACAGAAACTGTATCGGAATTAAATACAAAAGGCACAATGCCGACTTAAGTACAAGAAGACTGACTCTTCTTACTGTCTATGTTTGAACCACTCCTGTGACACTAGTTTTGGATTCCGATGCTTCACCTCAGGTTTACTGTATCCCTCTGACCCTCTTATTGACGATGAAACACAGAAATTGCATCGGAATTAAATACAAATGGCACAATGCCGACTTAAGTACAAGAAGACTGACTCTTCCTGCTGTCTATGTTTTGAACCATTCCTGTGACACTAGTTATAGATTCCGATGCTTCACTTCAGGTTTACTGTATCCCTCTGACTTATTGCCGATGAAACACAGAAATTGCATCGGAATTAAATACAAAAGGCACAATGCCGACTTAAGGACAAGAAGACTGCCTCTTCTTACTGACTATGATTTGAAACACTCCTGTGACTCTAGTTATAGATTCCGATGCTTCACTTCAGGTTTACTGTATCCCTCTGACCTTAATGCCGATGAAACACAGAAATTGCATCGGAATTAAATAGAAAAGGCACAATGTCGACTTAAGTACAAGAAGACTGACTCTTCTTACTGTCTATGTTTTGAACCATTCCTGTGACACTAGTTATAGATTCCGATGCTTCACTCCAGGTTTACTGTAACCCTTGGACCTTCTTATTGACGATGAAAGACAGAAATTGGATTGGAATTAAATAGAAAAGGCACAATGCCGATTTAAGTACAAGAAGACTGACTCTTCTTAGTGATTATAGTTTAAACCATTCCTGTGACACTAGTTATAGATTCCGATGCTTCACTTCAGGTTTACTGTATCCCTCTGACCTTCTTATTGACGATGAAACACCGAAATTGCATCGGAATTAAATAGAAAAACCACAATGCCCACTCAAGTACAAGAAGACTGACTCTTCTTACTGTCTATGATTTTAACCATTCCAGTGACACTAGTTATAGATTCCGATGCTTCACTCCAGGATTACTGAATACCTTGGACCTTCTTATTGACGATGAAACACAGAAATTGCATCGGAATTAAATGGAAAAGGCACAATGGCGACTTAAGTACAAGAAGACTGACTCTTCTTAGTGATTATAGTTTGAACCATTGCTGTGACACTAGTTAAAGATTCCGACACTTTACTACACGTTTACTGTATACCTTGGAGATTCTTATTGACGATGAAACACAGAAATTGCATCGGAATGAAATAGAAAAGGCACAATGTCGACTTAAGTACAAGAAGACTGACTCTTCTGACGGTCTATGTTTGAACCATTCCTGTGACACTAGTTATAGATTCCGATGCTTCACTCCAGGATTACTGTATCCCTCTGACCTTATTGAAGATGAAACACAGAAATTGCATCGGAATTAAATACAAACGGCACAATGCCGACTTAAGGACAAGAAGACTGACTCTTCTTACTGCCTATGATTTGAAACACTCCTGTGACTCTAGTTATAGATTCCGATGCTTCACTTCAGGTTTACTGTATCCCTCTGACCTTACTGCCGATGAAACACAGAAATTGCATCGGAATTAAATAGAAAAGGCACAATGCCGACTTAAGTACAAGAAGACTGACTCTTCTTAGTGATTATAGTTTGAACCGTTGATGAGACACTAGTTATGGATTCCGATGCTTTACTTCAGGTTTACTGTATACCTTGGACATTCTTATTGACGATGAGACACAGAAATTGCATCGGAATTAAATAGAAAAGGCACAATGTCGACTTAAGTACATAAAGACTGACTCTTCTTACTGTCTATGTTTTGAACCATTCCTGTGACACTAGTTATAGATTCCGATGCTTCACTCCAGGTTGACTGTAACCCTTGGACCATCTTATTGACGATGAAACACAGAAATTGCATTGGAATTAAATAGAAAAGGCACAATGCCGACTTAAGTACAAGAAGATTGACTCTTCTTACTGACTATGTTTAAACCATTCTTGTGACACTAGTTATAGATTCCGATGCATCACTTGAGGTTTACTGTATCCCTCTGACCTTCTTATTGACGATGAAACACCGAAATTGCATCGGAATTAAATAGAAAACTCACAATGCCGACTCAAGTACAAGAAGACCGACTCTTCTTACTGTCTATGTTTTGAACCATTCCTGTGACACTAGTTATAGATTCCGATGCTTAACTCCAGGTTTACTGTATACCTAGGACCTTCTTATTGACGATGAAACACAGAAATTGCATCGGAATTAAATAGAAAAGGCACAATGGCGACTTATGTACAAGAAGACTGACTCTTCTTAGTGATTATATTTTGAACCATTGCTGTGACACTAGTTATAGATTCCGATGCTTTACTACAGGTTTACTGTATACCTTGGACGTTCTTATTGACGATGAAACACAGAAATTGCATCGGAATTAAATAGAAAAGTCACAATGTCGACTTAAGTACAAGAAGACTGACTCTTCTGACTGTCTATGTTTGAACATTCCTGTGACACTAGTTATAGATTCCGATGCTTCACTCCAGGTTTACTGTAACCCTCGGACCTTCTTATTGACGATGAATCACAGAAATTGCATCGGAATTAAATAGTAAAGGCACAATGCCGACTTAAGTACAAGAAGACTGACTCTTCTTACTGACTATGTTTTGAACCATTCCTGTGACACTAGTTATAGATTCCGATGCTTCACTTCAGGTTTACTGTATCCCTCTGACCTTCTTATTGACGATGAAACACAGAAATTGTATCGGAATTAAATACAAAAGGCACAATGCCGACTTAAGTACAAGAAGACTGACTCTTCTTACTGTCTATGTTTGAACCATTCCTGTGACACTAGTTTTGGATTCCGATGCTTCACCTAAGGTTTACTGTATCCCTCTGACCCTCTTATTGACGATGAAACACAGAAATTGCATCGGAATTAAATACAAAAGGCACAATGCCGACTTAAGTACAAGAAGACTGACTCTTCCTACTGTCTATGTTTTCAACCATTCCTGTGACACTAGTTTTGGATTCCGATGCTTCACCTCAGGTTTACTGTATCCCTCTGACTTTCTAATTGACAATGAAACACAGAAATTGCATCGGAATTAAATACAAATGGCACAATGCCGACTTAAGTACAAGAAGACTGACTCTTCCTGCTGTCTATGTTTTGAACCATTCCTGTGACACTAGTTATAGATTCCGATGCTTCACTTCAGGTTTACTGTATCCCTCTGACTTATTGCCGATGAAACACAGAAATTGCATCGGAATTAAATACAAAAGGCACAATGCCGACTTAAGGACAAGAAGACTGACTCTTCTTACCGACTATGATTTGAAACACTCTTGTGACTCTAGTTATAGATTCCGATGCTTCACTTCAGGTTTACTGTATCCCTCTGACCTTAATGCCGATGAAACACAGAAATTGCATCGGAATTAAATAGAAAAGGCACAATGCCGACTTAAGTACAAGAAGACTGACTCTTCTTAGTGATTATAGGTTGAACCATTGCTGAGACACTAGTTATGGATTCCGATGCTTTACTTCAGGTTTACTGTATACCTTGGACATTCTTATTGACGATGAAACACAGAAATTGCATCGGAATGAAATAGAAAAGGCACAATGTCGACTTAAGTACAAGAAGACTGACTCTTCTTACTGTCTATGTTTTGAACCATTCCTGTGACACTAGTTATAGATTCCGATGCTTCACTCCAGGTTTACTGTAACCCTTGGACCTTCTTATTGACGATGAAAGACAGAAATTGCATTGGAATTAAATAGAAAAGGCACAATGCCGACTTAAGTACAAGAAGACTGACTCTTCTTACTGACTATGTTTAAACCATTCCTGTGACACTAGTTATAGATTCCGATGCTTCACTTCAGGTTTACTGTATCCCTCTGACCTTATTGACGATGAAACACCGGAATTGCATCGGAATTAAATAGAAAACCCACAATGCCGACTTAAGGACAAGAAGACTGACTCTTCTTACTGTCTATGTTTCAACCATTCCTGTGATACTAGTTATTGATTCCGATGCTTTACTCCAGGTTTACTGTATCCCTTGGACCTTCTTATTGACGATGAAACACAGAAACTGCATCGGAATGAAATAGAAAAGGCACAATGCCGACTTAAGTACAAGAGGACTGACTCTTCTAACTGATAATAGTTTGAACCATTCCGGTGACAATAGTTATAGATTCCGATGCTTCACTTCAGGTTTACTGTATCCCTTGGACCTTGTTATCGTTGGTGACACACAGAAATAGCATTGGAATTAAATACAAAAGGCAAAATGCCAACTTCAGTACACGAAGACTGACTCTTCTTACTGTCTATGTTGTGAACCATGCCTGTGACACTAGTTATAGATTCCGATGCTTCACTTCAGGTTTACTGTATCCGTCTGACCTTCTTATTGACGATGAAACACAGAAATTGCATCGGAATTAAATAGAAAACTCACAATGCCGTCTTAAGTACAAGAAGACTGACTCTTCTTACTGTCTATGCTTTGAACCATTCCTGCGACACTAGTTATAGATTCCGATGCTTCACTCCAGGTTTACTGTATCCCGTGGACCTTCTTATTGACGATGAAACACACAAATTGCTTCGGAATTAAATAGAAAAGGCACAATGCCGACTTAAGTACAAAAAGACTGACTCTTCTTAGTGATTATAGTTTGAACCATTGCTGTGACACTAGTTATAGATTCCGATGCTTTACTTCAGGTTTACTGAATACCTTGGACATTCTTATTGACGATGAAACACAGAAATTGCATCGGAATTAAATAGAAAAGGCTCAATGTCGACTTAAGTACAAGAAGGATGACTCTTCTTACTGTCTATGCTTTGAACCATTCCTGTGACACTAGTTATAGATTCCGATGCTTCACTCCAGGTTTACTGTAACCCTTGGACCTTCGTATTAACGATGAAACACAGAAATTGCATCGGATTTAAATAGAAAAGGCACAATGCTGACTTAAGTACAAGAAGACTGACTCTTCTTAGTGATTATAGTTTGAACCGTTGCTGAGACACTAGTTATGGATTCCGATGCTTTACTTCAGGTTTACTGTATACCTTGGATATTCTTATTGACGATGAGACACAGAAATTGCATCGGAATTAAATAGAAAAGGCACAATGTCGACTTAAGTACATGAAGACTGACTCTTCTTACTGTCTATGTTTTGAACCATTCCTGTGACACTAGTTATAGATTCCGATGCTTCACTCCAGGTTTACTGTAACCCTTGGACCATCTTATTGACGATGAAACACAGAAATTGCATTGGAATTAAATAGAAAAGGCACAATGCCGACTTAAGTACAAGAAGATTGACTCTTCTTACTGACTATGTTTAAACCATTCTTGTGACACTAGTTACAGATTCCGATGCATCACTTCAGGTTTATTGTATCCCTCTGACCTTCTTATTGACGATGAAACACCGAAATTGCATCGGAATTAAATAGAAAACTCACAATGCCGACTCAAGTACAAGAAGACCGACTCTTCTTACTGTCTATGTTTTGAACCATTCCTGTGACACTAGTTATAGATTCCGATGCTTAACTCCAGGTTTACTGTATACCTAGGACCTTCTTATTGACGATGAAACACAGAAATTGCATCGGAATTAAATAGAAAAGGCACAATGGCGACTTATCTACAAGAAGACTGACTCTTCTTAGTGATTATATTTTGAACCATTGCTGTGACACTAGTTATAGATTCCGATGTTTTACTACAGGTTTACTGTATACCTTGGACGTTCTTATTGACGATGAAACACAGAAATTGCATCGGAATTAATTAGAAAAGTCACAATGTCGACTTAAGTACTAGAAGACTGACTCTTCTGACTGTCTATGTTTGAACATTCCTGTGACACTAGTTATAGATTCCGATGCTTCACTCCAGGTTTACTGTAACCCTCGGACCTTCTTATTGACGATGAATCACAGAAATTGCATCGGAATTAAATAGAAAAGGCACAATGCCGACTTAAGTACAAGAAGACTGACTCTTCTTACTGTCTATGTTTGAACCATTCCTGTGACACTAGTTTTGGATTCCGATGGTTCACCTCAGGTTTACTGTATCCCTCTGACCCTGTTATTGACGATGAAACACAGAAATTGCATCGGAATTAAATACAAAAGGCACAATGCCGACTTAAGTACAAGAAGACTGACTCTTCCTACTGTCTATGTTTTGAACCATTCCTGTGACACTAGTTTTGGATTCCGATGCTTCACCTCAGGTTTACTGTATCCCTCTGACTTTCTTATTGACAATGAAACACAGAAATTGCATCGGAATTCAATACAAATGGCACAATGCCGACTTAAGTACAAGAAGACTGACTCTTCCTGCTGTCTATGTTTAGAACCATTCCTGTGACACTAGTTATAGATTCCGATGCTTCACTTCAGGTTCACTGTATCCCTCTGACTTATTGCCGATGAAACACAGAAATTGCATCGGAATTAAATACAAAAGGCACAATGCCGACTTAAGGTCAAGAAGACTGACTCTTCTTACTGACTATGATTTGAAACACTCTTGTGACTCTAGTTATAGATTCCGATGCTTCACTTCAGGTTTACTGTATCCCTCTGACCTTAATGCCGATGAAACACAGAAATTGCATCGGAATTAAATAGAAAAGGCACAATGCCGACTTAAGTACAAGAAGACTGACTCTTCGTAGTGATTATAGTTTGAACCATTGCTGAGACACTAGTTATGGATTCCGATGCTTTACTTCAGGTTTACTGTATACCTTGGACATTCTTATTGACGATGAAACACAGAAATTGCATCGGAATGAAATAGAAAAGGCACAATGTCGACTTAAGTACAAGAAGACTGACTCTTCTTACTGTCTATGTTTTGAACCATTCCTGTGACACTAGTTATAGATTCCGATGCTTCACTCCAGGTTTACTGTAACCCTTGGACCTTCTTATTGACGATGAAAGACAGAAATTGCATTGGAATTAAATAGAAAAGGCACAATGTCGACTTAAGTACAAGAAGACTGACTCTTCTTACTGTCTATGTTTTGAACCATTCCAGTGACACTAGTTATAGATTCCGATGCTTCACTCCAATTTTACTGTATACCTTGGACCTTCTTATTGACGATGAAACACAGAAATTAAATCGGAATTAAATGGAAAAGGCACAATGGCGAATTAAGGACAAGAAGACTGACTCTTCTTAGTGATTATAGTTTGAACCATTGCTGTGACACTAGTTATAGATTCCGACGCTTTACTACACGTTTGCTGTATACCTTGGAGATTCTTATTGACGATGAAACACAGAAATTGCATCGGAATTAAATAGAAAAGGCACAATGTCGACTTAAGTACAAGAAGACTGACTCTTCTGACTGTCTATGTTTGAACCATTCCTGTGACACTAGTTATAGATTCCGATGCTTCACTCCAGGTTTACTGTATCCCTCTGACCTTATTGAAGATGAAACACAGAAATTGCATCGGAATTAAATACAAACGGCACAATGCCGACTTAAGGACAAGAAGACTGACTCTTCTTACTGACTATGATTTGAAACCCTCCTGTGACTCTAGTTATAGATTCCGATGCTTCACTTCAGGTTTACTGTATCCCTCTGACCTTACTGCCGATGAAACACAGAAATTGCATCGGAATTAAATAGAAAAGACACAATGCCGACTTAAGTACAAGAAGACTGACTCTTCTTAGTGATTATAGTTTGAACCGTTGCTGAGACACTAGTTATGGATTCCGATGCTTTACTTCAGGTTTACTGTATACCTTGGACATTCTCATTGACGATGAGACACTGAAATTGCTTCGGAATGAAATAGAAAAGGCACAATGTCGACTTAAGTACAAGAAGACTGACTCTTCTTACTGTCTATGTTTTGAACCATTCCTGTGACACTAGTTATAGATTCCGATGCTTCACTCCAGGTTTACTGTAACCCTTGGACCTTCTTATAGACGATGAAACACAGAAATTGCATTGGAATTAAATAGAAAAGGCACAATGCCGACTTAAGTACAAGAAGATTGACTCTTCTTACTGACTATGTTTAAACCATTCTTGTGACTCTAGTTATAGATTCCGATGCTTCACTTCAGGTTTACTGTATCCCTCTGACCTTCTTATTGACGATGAAACACCGAAATTGCATCGGAATTAAATAGAAAACTCACAATGCCGACTCAAGTACAAGAAGACCGACTCATCTTACTGTCTATGTTTTGAACCATTCCTGTGACACTAGTTATAGATTCCGATGCTTCACTCCAGGTTTACTGTATACCTAGGACCTTCTTATTGACGATGAAACACAGAAATTGCATCGGAATTAAATAGAAAAGGCACAATGGCGACTTATGTACAAGAAGACTGACTCTTCTTAGTGATTATATTTTGAACCATTGCTGTGACACTAGTTATAGATTCCGATGCTTTAGGACAGGTTTACTGTATACCTTGGACCTTCTTATTGACGATGAAACACAGAAATTGCATCGGAATTAAATAGAAAAGTCACAATGTCGAATTAAGTACAAGAAGACTGACTCTTCTGACTGTCTATGTTTGAACATTCCTGTGACACTAGTTATAGATTCCGATGCTTCAATCCAGGTTTACTGTAACCCTCGGACCTTCTTATTGACGATGAATCACAGAAATTGCATCGGAAGTAAATAGAAAAATCACAATGCCGACTTAAGTACAAGAAGATTGACTCTTCTTACTGACTATGTTTTGAACCATTCCTGTGACACTAGTTATAGATTCCGATGCTTCACTTCAGGTTTACTGTATACCTTGTACCTTTTTATTGACGATGAAACACAGAAATTGTATCGGAATTAAATACAAAATGCACAATGCCGACTTAAGTACAAGAAGACTGACTCTTCTTACTGTCTATGTTTGAACCATTCCTGTGACACTAGTATTGGTTTCCGATGCTTCACCTCAGGTTTACTGTATCCCTCTGACCCTCTTATTGACGATGAAACACAGAAATTGCATCGGAATTAAATACAAAAGGCACAATGCCGACTTAAGTACAAGAAGACTGACTCTTCCTACTGCCTATGTTTTGAACCATTCCTGTGACACTAGTTTTGGATTCCGATGCTTCACCTCAGGTTTACTGTATCCCTCTGACCTTCTTATTGACAATGAAACACAGAAATTGCATCGGAATTAAATACAAATGGCACAATGCCGACTTAAGTACAAGAAGACTGACTCTTCTTGCTGTCTATGTTTTGAACCATTCCTGTGACACTAGTTATAGATTCCGATGCTTCACTTCAGGTTTACTGTATCCCTCTGACTTATTGCCGATGAAACACAGAAATTGCATCGGAATTAAATACAAAAGGCACAATGCCGACTTAAGGACAAGAAGACTGACTCTTCTTACTGACTATGATTTGAAACACTCCTGTGACTCTAGTTATAGATTCCGATGCTTCACTTCAGGTTTACTGTATCCCTCTGACCTTAATGCCGATGAAACACAGAAATTGCATCGGAATTAAATACAAAAGGCACAATGCCGACTTAAGTACAAGAAGACTGACTCTTCTTACTGTCTATGTTTTGAACCATTCCTGTGACACTAGTTATAGATTCCGATGCTTCACTCCAGGTTTACTGTAACCCTTGGACCTTCTTATTGACGATGAAAGACAGAAATTGCATTGGAATTAAATAGAAAAGGCACAATGCCGACTTAAGTACAAGAAGACTGACTCTTCTTACTGACTATGTTTAAACCATTCCTGTGACACTAGTTATAGATTTCGATGCTTCACTTCGGGTTTACTGTATCCCTCTGACCTTCTTATTGACGATGAAACACCGAAATTGCATCGGAATTAAATAGAAAACCCACAATGCCGACTCAAGTACAAGAAGACTGACTCTTCTTACTGTCTATGTTTTGAACCATTCCAGTGACACAAGTTATAGATTCCGATGCTTCACTCCAGGTTTACTGTATACCTTGGACCTTCTTATTGACGATGAAACACAGAAATTGCATCGGAATTAAATGGAAAAGGCACAGTGGCGACTTAAGTACAAGAAGACTGACTCTTCTTAGTGATTATAGTTTTGAACCATTGCTGTGACACTAGTTATAGATTCCGACGCTTTACTAAACGTTTACTGTATACCTTGGACATTCTTATTGACGATGAAACACAGAAATTGCATCGGAATTAAATAGAAAAGGCACAATGTCGACTTAAGTACAAGAAGACTGACTCTTCTGACTGTCTATGTTTGAACCATTCCCACAGGAATGTAACTCTTGGACCTTCTTATTGACGATGAACCACAGAAATTGCATCGGAATTAAATAGAAAAGGCACAATGCCGACTTAAGTACAAGAAGACTGACTCTTCCTACTGTCTATGTTTTGAACCATTCCTGTGACACTAGTTATAGATTCCGATGCTTCACTTCAGCTTTACTGTATCCCTCTGACCTTATTGCGGATGAAACACAGAAATTGCATCGGAATTAAATACATAAGGCACAATGCCGACTTAAGGACAAGAAGACTGACTCTTCTTACTGACTATGTTTTGAAACATTCCTGTGACTCTAGTAATAGATTCCGATGCTTCACTTCAGGTTCACTGTATCCCTTGGACCTTCGTATTGACGATGAATCACAGGAATTGCATCGGAATTAAACACAAAAGGCACAATCCTGACTTAAGTACAAGAAGACTGACTCTTCTTACTGTCTATATTTTGAACCATTCCAGTGACACTAGTTATAGATTCCGATGCTTCACTCCAGGTTTACTGTATCCCTCTGACCTTACTGAAGATGAAACACAGAAATTGCATCGGAATTAAATACAAACGGCACAATGCCGACTTAAGGACAAGAAGACTGACTCTTCTTACTGACTATAATTTGAAACACTCCTGTGACTCTAGTTATAGATTCCGACGCTTCACTTCAGGTTTACTGTATCCCTCTGACCTTACTGCCGATGAAACACAGAAATTGCATCGGAATTAAATAGAAAAGGCACAATGCCGACTTAAGTACAAGAAGACTGACTCTTATTAGTGATTATAGTTTGAACCGTTGCTAAGACACTAGTTATGGATTCCGATGCTTTACTTCAGGTTTACTGTATACCTTGGACATTCTTATTGGCGATGAGACACAGAAATTGCATCGGAATTAAATAGAAAAGGCACAATGTCGACTTAAGTACATGAAGACTGACTCTTCTTACTGTCTATGTTTTGAACCATTCCTGTGACACTAGTTATAGATTCCGATGCTTCACTCCAGGTTTACTGTAACCCTTGGACCATCTTATTGACGATGAAACACAGATATTGCATTGGAATTAAATAGAAAAGGCACATTGCCGACTTAAGTACAAGAGGATTGACTCTTCTTACTGACTATGTTTAAACCATTCTTGTGACACTAGTTATAGATTCCGATGCATCACTTCAGGTTTACTGTATCCCTCTGACCTTCTTATTGACGATGAAACACCGAAATTGCATCGGAATTAAATAGAAAACTCACAATGCCGACTCAAGTACAAGAAGACCGACTCTTCTTACTGTCTATGTTTTGAACCATTCCTGTGACACTAGTTATAGATTCCGATGCTTAACTCCAGGTTTACTGTATACCTAGGACCTTCTTATTGACGATGAAACACAGAAATTGCATCGGAATTAAATAGAAAAGGCACAATGGCGACTTATGTACAATAAGACTGACTCTTCTTAGTGATTATATTTTGAACCATTGCTGTGACACTAGTTATAGATTCCGATGCTTTACTACAGGTTTACTGTATACCTTGGACGTTCTTATTGACGATGAAACACAGAAATTGCATCGGAATTAAATAGAAAAGTCACAATGTCGACTTAAGTACAAGAAGACTGACTCTTCTGACTGTCTATGTTTGAACATTCCTGTAACACTAGTTATAGATTCCGATGCTTCACTCCAGGTTTACTGTAACCCTCGGACCTTCTTATTGACGATGAATCACAGAAATTGCATCGGAATTAAATAGAAAAGGCACAATGCCGACTTAAGTACAAGAAGATTGACTCTTCTTACTGACTATGTTTTGAACCATTCCTGTGACACTAGTTATGGATTCCGATGCTTCACTTCAGGTTTACTGTATCCCTCTGACCTTCTTATTGTCGATGAATCACAGAAATTGTATCGGAATTAAATACAAAAGGCACAATGCCGACTTAAGTACAAGAAGACTGACTCTTCTTACTGTCTATGTTTGAACCATTCCTGTGACACTAGTTTTGGATTCCGATGCTTCACCTCAGGTTTACTGTATCCCTCTGACCCTCTTATTGACGATGAAACACAGAAATTGCATCGGAATTAAATACAAAAGGCACAATGCCGACTTAAGTACAAGAAGACTGACTCTTCCTACTGTCTATGTTTTGAACCATTCCTGTGACACTAGTTTTGGATTCCGATGCTTCACCTCAGGTTTACTGTATCCCTCTGACTTTCTTATTGACAATGAAACACAGAAATTGCATCGGAATTAAATACAAATGGCACAATGCCGACTTAAGTACAAGAAGACTGACTCTTCCTGCTGTCTATGTTTTGAACCATTCCTGTGACACTAGTTATAGATTCCGATGCTTCACTTCAGGTTTACTGTATCCCTCTGACGTATTGCCGATGAAACACAGAAATTGCATCGGAATGAAATACAAAAGGCACAATGCCGACTTAAGGTCAAGAAGACTGACTCTTCTTACTGACTATGATTTGAAACACTCTTGTGACTCTAGTTATAGATTCCGATGCTTCACTTCAGGTTTACTGTATCCCTCTGACCTTAATGCCGATGAAACACAGAAATTGCATCGGAATTAAATAGAAGAGGCACAATGCCGACTTAAGTACAAGAAGACTGACTCTTCTTAGTGATTATAGTTTGAACCATTGCTGAGACACTAGTTATGGATTCCGATGCTTTACTTCAGGTTTACTGTATACCTTGGACATTCTTATTGACGATGAAACACAGAAATTGCATCGGAATGAAATAGAAAAGGCACAATGTCGATTTAAGTACAAGAAGACTGACTCTTCTTACTGTCTATGTTTTGAACCATTCCTGTGACACTAGTTATAGATTCCGATGCTTCACTCCAGGTTTACTGTAACCCTTGGACCTTCTTATTGACGATGAAAGACAGAAATTGCATTGGAATTAAATAGAAAAGGCACAATGCCGACTTAAGTACAAGAAGACTGACTCTTCTTACTGACTATGTTTAAACCATTCCTGTGACACTAGTTATAGATTCCGATGCTTCACTTCAGATTTACTGTATCCCTCTGACCTTCTTATTAACGA